>NC_081833.1:2297500-3547500 GCF_030867095.1 Alligator mississippiensis | reverse complement strand
CACTCACAAAAAATAACCTCCCCCCGCCCCGGTCCAGACCAGCCGGGCAGGAGGACTTGGCTACAAATCCCTTCCCTTGCAATGGCTCAGCCTTCCCTGTCCTAAGTCCTGCCCAGCCCTGATTTTATGAGCTGACTAACATCCTGGAGTCTCCCAGAGCTGGCCAAGTCTGCCCTCCCAGTGTACACAAATGGCTCAGAGAAACAAAGCGGCCTGGGGACGGAGGCGTGAGGCCCCGTGTCAAGCACCAGCACACAGCTGGGGACAGGGGCCCGAGGGTCCTGCGTCAGGGGACCCCTGGGCACCCAGGCCTATGCCACCCAAGTGGGAAGTAGCAGGGGCCGTGTCCGAGCTGCCTGCAGAACCAGGTCCCAGGTGCAGGCTGGCCCGTTCCCGACCCCCAGCGGAGAGCACAGCATACACCTTGCTAAATGCACGGTCCCAGAGGCAAAGTCGAGGCCCGGCCCCTGCTCCTGGGTGCATCCACCTGCCCAGACTTGCTATGGGCTTCTCCCAGCACAGGACTTGGCCCCAAAATGCTGCAGCTTTCCAGCTGGAAGCAGGTCCCCTCTCCCTTTCTGGCACAGGGTGGGGGGATGCTTTGCTCAGGGGTGCAAGAGGAGGGTGCTCCCATCCCACGGCTGCTGCTGGGACCCATACGACAGCACCGACGCTACGGGAGCGAGAACAGGACGGGTCCAATCTCCTCATCAATAGTCTCACCAGCAGAATGGCAGAATCGGCCTCCAAATGCCATTGCCAGCTCTGCCACTGACTCGCCACATACCCTTGGTCAAGTCACTTCTGTGCTCCATGCCTCAGGGAGAAGGAGGCCCCTGTTAGACACAGAGGCTGGCTAGGAAAGGCTGCACTGGTGCTGCCCTGCCTTCGTCATAGCAATGCTCCGGACCGGGGCAAAACGGGTCTCACAACAGAGCTGATCTCACTAGGGAGCAGGGCCCACGGCACAAAGCATCTGGTCCTGGCATCCACTTGGCTCTCGCCTGGTCCCCACGCTCAATCCTCCGACCAGCCCGAGGCCGTGGCTGGGTCTGAGCAGCGACGTCTGCCGAGCCGTGGAGGAAGCCAAGCGAGGGGAGAGCCCTCCTCAACGGGCTGGTCACAAAGCAGGCGTGGGCTCAGGGCTGGTGTCAACTTCCACGGAGTCCTCTGCTAACGGGACACGGGTGTGCTGGCTGGACAGGGCCGGGCCGGCTCAGCCGTGCTCACAGGGAGCACGTGCCAGGGAGCTCCCGGAGCCAAGAACAAGCCTGGAGCCGATTCGGCTCCATTCGTGGGCAGCCACGCTGCAACGGGCACTGCACTGAGATGCCCACCGTGGGCCCAATCCTGGACCCCAAGGAGGGCTCCGCTCCCCACCCCCTACGTCAGGCACATCAGCTGCTGCCAATCCCACAAGAGGCACCGGAGCCTGGCTGGCCTCCTCCCGACAGACCCCCAGATCCCAGCCCCAGCCAGGGAAGTGTCCACTGGCCCCTGGACCAGGCCACGTCTCTTCACGAAAGCAGAGCACCGATTTACAAAGCCTCGGACACGACAGCGCCCGGGGAAGGAGGTCCCAGGCATGGCCAGTCTCTTACCTTGGGGGGATCAAAGAGCTCCAAGACGTGGTCCTCGCCGTCGGCCACCCCCGCCTTGCGCAGAACCAGCCGGCACCGCTGCCACCGCGTCCCGCTGTCCATGGAGGTCTCATCCACCAGCCCGTACCTCAAGAGCCCCTCTTTGCGTGCCTCGGGGGCTTGCTCCCGCGACCAAGGCAGAATCCTCCTGCTCAGGCCAGGTTTAAGCACGGGTTCGGAGGCCTCCCCTTCCCCGCCCTCGCCAGAGACGGCCTCTGAGGATCTCCGGCGGAAGAGGTTGCGCCAGCTCCTGCGCAGGTGGGTGAAGGAGAAGTGCCGGCGGGCAGCCAGCGGGGAGGTGGGACCCGTCAGCTCCTCGGAGCTCCAGGCCTTGGGCAGGCCGGTCGGCGTAGTGTCAGGGGTCCTGTCAGCTTGGTCGGGGCGGGCGCTCAGCTCCACCTCTGCCTTGGCAGCCACCGTGCTCAGAGAGCTGTCCGTGTGACGCCGGCCCGTCTCCCGGTAGTCCCGCACCCGGCTGAAGGGCAGGAACCGGTACTGGCTCATGGCAAAGCCCTCCTTCACCTCGTTGCAGAAGTACTGCTGGAAGAGGTGGGCGAACTGCACCGAGAAGCTCTCGGCCGCCAGCAATTCATGGTGGGGGTTCTCGTGGGCGAAGCGCAAGTACTGCCGGGCGAGCTCCCGGGCCGTGCTGATGGCGTGCAGCTCGCAGAACTCATGCCAGCCGCGGGGATGCGCTGGACGGCCGGCCGAGAGCGCTTGCCCATTCATTGCCGTGGCTGGAGCGATTCCGGCAGGCTGCAAAAGACAAAGGGCGAAGTGAGGGGCCTTCCTGGATGAGCCGGAGGGCGAGGTTAGGAGCCGGGGGGCCGCATCGTGGCGGCTTGTCCCCACGGCTGCTGGAAGGGGAGCAGGGGAGACACCACGGAGCCCGGGCAACAGCGCTCCCGCTGCCCAGGGCCACGCAGGACCGAGGGAGAGCGGCGCTCTGGGACGAGCGCGAGACCAGCCCCAGCCCCCCTCAGACCCCGGGGTTTTGTATTCAGACAGACACCCAATCGCTGCAGGGGGAAAGGATTTGAGGAACTGGCCGTGTGCAAGCGGAGCTCAGACAGAGGGCAAGAAGCTGCTTTAAGAAAGAGCCGCATCCTCCCTGCCTCTGCCTGGGGGAGTCGAGGGACAGGGAACGGGGCCCAGAGAGGCCGGCTACACCCCAGGCGCAGGGGCCGTGATGCCCTGCTCTCTCTGGTGCCCGCGGCATCTTAGTGTTATGGGCGACACGAGACATCTTGCTTCCCCAGCAGCGAGGCGCTCCTCTCCGGGGGGCAAAGGGGAGGTGGCCTCAAGGGCACATCGCGCAGCTGCCCCGCGCCTCGGTCTCCCTGCCTCTCAGACGACACAACCCCTGTTGGGCAGGCGTGCCAGGAAGCAGATCCCCGCTGCACAGAGCTCCTTTCCATGCTAACCCAGGCCTGGCTCTACCCCTGGCTGACAGCCGCGTTGGGTTTCACTGCGTCTCCAGTGTCATTTCTCCAGAGGCCGAGCCCCTGGGTGGGAAGCCAGGCCAGGAGCAATCACAGCACTTGGTGCATGGCGGGAGCACCTGTCCCAAAATGGGGACATGGGTACGCGGGCAGCCCAGCCAGGGGCAGCTAGCTGCCCTGGGGCGGGGGCAAGCGCCTCCTGTACCGCTCAGACAAGGCAGAGGGAGACCTCGGAGCCTTTCCAGATGCAGAAGCTGTCTCCCCCAGGCACGTCCCTGCCCTCCGAAACCCTCTGCTCTTCTGGGCACGGTGCCCCCGAGCCGGGCGCTGCTCCCAAACCACCTGGGAGAGGCGGCACGTCTTGCAAGTCACCTGCCCACAACCCCCGGGAATTTCACCCGCCGGGGCTCTCCACGCACAGGACTGCTCCTTGCTGCCCAGCGCTTCACCCAGCAGGGAGGAGGCGGTTTCCAGCGTGTTGGTTTTTTGCGATATTCACTCGTGGGCTGCAGCCAGTATCGCAGCCAGGCCTGATCCCTGCTGGCTTATCTCCGTATCTCCACTGCTGGCTAGAAAGGTGCAAAGCGGCGCAGGCAAGGACTCTGCAGGCAGCCTTGACCTTGAGGAAGCTCCCAAGGCAGACGCAGGCCACCTGCCCCCTTCCACCCCCAAGCGCAGCTCTGGGCATTCGGCTGGGTTGAGGCTTTTGCTTGGCGGAGTCAAACCCTGGCAGCTTTCATCCGTGCCACCAGCTGAACCAGAATAACCCCGAGGCCGGGCTCCCATCCGTGCTTTCTGCGCTCCTGTGTCAGCTCCAGCTCCGTTTGCCAGCCCTCGGCCTTTGCTGCATCCTTCCTCCATGGGCCCCCGCTTGCATCTCTCAGGTGGGCCTGGCAAGGTGGCCAAATAATGATGCAGAATGGGCACCGGGGAACCCTTTCCTTTGCAAGCCGAACCTGCTCGCTGTGCTCTCCGGGGAGGGCCCGCAAAGCAGCCAGACCTCCAGACCCCTTCCTCTCCAGGGCGGATCGCTCGTCGGGCAATCCTGCAAAGAGACAGCTGGCCGGCCAGCGCAGGGGCAGGCGCTGCTGGAGCAGAGCCCACCGCAAAGGCACCTTGCTGTTTAGCAGCCAGGCCCTTGGGGCCAACTCTCCTCGGTGCAAGTCAGGAAGAAGGTGGCAGTGAAATCTGCAGTCGGAGGCCAATGTCAGATCACCCAGAGTCCTATCTCCTGAAGGCGGCAACACAAGCGGAGTTTTTATTTCTTCATAGTCGTGGCGGCTCCGCAGGTCTGGTGGCATGGGAGAGAGGCCTGGATTCTGGCCTGGCAGGTGTACCCGTCACGCAGGCCCACCCACGGGCTGCAAGTGCCCTGCTGTGCTCACACAGAGGGACCGGGCTGCTGACAGCCACCTCCTACAGAGCTAGGCCTGGGGCTCGTGCTTTTAGTGCCGGAGGTCCCCGGTTCAGCACCGCAGGCCTCGCATCCCCCCCAGGAGGCACCTGATCGGATGGGCCCTGCACGCCAATACAAGTGCACGTTACACCTGACGGCTGCAGACGTTTGCAAGGTCGCACCTTCCTCAAAGGGGGTGCGATCCTGAGAGTCCCACTGGTCTGCAGACCTGCTGGCCTTCTTTTCCAAAGCCCTCTTTCGCCGGAGCAGATCTGTCGGGCCGGCCCGGGGAGGCAGACCCCACCACGTGCCAAAACCCCTCCAGTCACCTTCCACCGTCCTCCAACGCTATCACGTTCCTGCAGAGAGCTGCAGGTGCGCGACAGCCTGGAGACCCAGCTCCCCGGCCCGCCGTCCTGGGCATGGACTGATCTCGCATGGGTCAACCCGAGCCACCTGCATTAGATCTGCGATCTCCCACTCACCCCTCTGCCCTGGCAGGTGGGGCTGAGCCGGCGGACCACCGTACCTTTTGTCTGCATGGAGCATTTATTGGAGCCAGCATGCTGTACGAACAGGAAACACCCTCCTCTCGCACCGAGCTATGTATCCTGCCATTCCCGGGCTGCAGAATGGGCACCGGGAATGGCTTCTATTTCTTTTGAGGCATCCAAGAGGGTCCCCGGCTTGCCCAGAACAAGCCAGGAGATCTGGTGCTCAGCGCAGCCGCGGACGCGTTCCCTCCTCGTCTGCAAGCGGTGGCGTGACAGAGCCGCGACCCGTTGGGAAGCTGGACCACGATCTCCGCGGGCCTACGGGACTTCCTGCGCGGCGGCAAGGAGATGGTATCGGCGCCGCGCCAGCCTGGCGTTGCCCAACGTGCCCCGAATCGCCGCGGGCGCTCAGGACGTCGCTTGACCTGATGGGACACGAGACGACACAGGAAGACGGCAGCCCCGGAGCGAGAGCTGGGCGCAGCGTGGATGTGCGTCAGCGTGACCGTCCGAGCCATTCACCCCCGCTCGGGCCCCCTTCTATCAGCGCTGCCAGCCTGCGAGTGACTCAGCATCCTCCGGCACGGCGCTCGCTTCCTCCCGCAGACAACACGCGCGCTCGGCCTGCGCGATGGCAGCCGGCTGCTCCGGCGCGGAGACTCCGGACAGGCTCAACGGGGAGGCGCCGAGGCCGCCTTCCCCGACCGCCCCGGATCCGGAAAGGCCGCGCAGAATCCCGAGCCCCGTGGTCACGGCTGCGCTGGAGACGCAGAGACCCCGAGCCCTCGGTGGGTTACGAGGGCGGGGGAGCTGAGCCGAGCCGTGCCGAGCCCCGCGGCAGAATGTGACCCGTTCTGATGTAACGGCCACGCGTCCCCGTCACGTGGCCGCCTGTTCCCAGACGGCCCCAGAGGCAACCGAGAGCACATCCATTTCAGAAGAGCAGGGAAAAGCCATTAGAAAACACTTGGTCGAGGCATCTTCCGTACTAGAGGAAGGCATCTGGTCACAGATGATTTGTTCACAATTTTGGACAGATCTTCCACCCACCTCCATTAAGGAGCCAGCTGCATTTGCACGTGAACTGGGTGAAGGTGGTTTGCACGCCTAAGTTTCCTGCGACATGCACAAATGCAGGGCCCAGGCACACCGCTGGGGTGCTGGGAGCAGGAGGGGGAAGCCGGTGGAAATGTGTTTCAGAGTACAATGTACTTTTTTAGCCACCGGTACAGTAGGAAACACACTCCCAGCGCTTCCTCTGTTTTAAAGGTTGACTCAGGATGTTGAGCTAGGGCTTCTCATGCGAAGGCCCAGATGCCAATAGCATGGGATATGAAGGCTACGCGGTCTCTCGCCTCTGGTGAGAGCAGCATCTCGGATATCACCTGGCAGCAAGACCTCAGCATCATGAGAGTTGTATGCATCAAGGTCACTGGGGGGAACGGGCCCCAGTCCCACTAAACTGCTGCCCTGTCTCCAATTAGCTTCCCAGGAGTGTCCATAAACCCCACCGCGGGCAGAGGACCCACCTGTCACGATGGTCTGATCCTAAACCCTAACACCAAGAGCAAGCACGGCTTCACCCCCGAACCAGGACATTCCCACGTCCACAGACCTGACCTCCTCCTCCTGCAGACCCCGTGATTTCTCCGCATCTCACGGAAATAAGCTCCGCTCTCCCATTACGTGCTGGAGGGAAAAGGACTTCCTGATGTCAGATGGGCTTGATTTTCCCCTCTGTTGCTTTGCTGCAGTCCAGGAAGCCGGGAGATGGCAGGCAGCTGTGGCCTGGGGCAGGACCGTCCCCCAAGAAACACAAACACACGCGGTGAGGAAACTCAGGACCAGGTGGAGAGGGATGGAAACCCTGAACTAGCGTGCAGCCGGCCGTCTGAAGCACGGCACATAAAACCCTCCTGTGCACACGCCTGGGAACAAGCTGGATGTATCCTTGCTATTCGTTCTCCGCAGGGGAGTAAAAACCGTACGCCGTGAAATACAGCACGCCCCGAAACACTTGCCCTGTTACAGGATGAGCTTGACCTCCAGCAAGCGCAGCTCCAGGTCATGGCGACATTTGGAGCCACTTCCCCGGCCTCGAGGAGGGGCCGGAGCAGAGCGCAGAGGCCTCCACCTGCCCGACGAGGGTCAAACCTGGCGGCAGACAGGGAGGCCCAGAGCCGTGAAGATCTGGTGGCTGCTTGACATTTATAGAGCGGTCTTGGCCTCTGGCCCCTGGTGTCTTCCCCGGGAAATCACCCCTCCAGCGGGAAGGAAGGGAGAGCCGTCCACGGGCCCCACGCCGGACTCACCACCTACCACCATGCAGGGAAGGGCCAAGTCAAGGCTCCTGCCCACCCAAACCCCAGCGCACATCTCCGCAGGGGCCCTGCATCCCATGGGCTGGCATTTCAGGCACGAGGGTGAGGCCAAACCGTCTCCTCCTCATCTCGAAAGCTCCTTCCCACTCCCCACGAATGCACACACCTACACACAACCCACGGCGGGTCCCTGCTTTGCAAAGGTGGCAGGTCTCTGCCTCGGACGAGCCAAAAAAGCAGCGCACGCTCCCGGGATTCACGGCACCTCAGAGAGAAGAGCCAAGAGCCTCTGAAACCCCGACCCAGCCTCAAAACCACCCCTGCCCTGTGTCCTAGGTCCCCGTCTGACAGGGCACCCCCGTGTCTGCCCCGCACTGATATGCCCGGGCAATGCCGGGCTGCTCCAGGCCTGTAAGCATCTCCCTCCAGCTTCGCAGGCTGCGAATCATCCCGGGGGTGCTCACTCAACGCTTCGACAGGGGACGTGACAACATCTGTCAGGGAGCCAGGCCCAGAAACATGCCTCGAGAGAAAGGGGAAGTGAAGCCTTGCACTTTTTTTCTTCTTGACGATAGCTCAAGTTCTAGATATGAAAAAAAAAAACCCCAACCCTGTTCTCTGTTTGTTTTGTTTCCTGAGAGATTCAGGTCTCCTCCACCACGGAAACCTGCACTGAGCCCAGGCGGTGGGCTTCACGGCCGCGCGAGCAGCGGGGGAGCGAGAGCCGGCCTGCTCCGGCGGGGCGGGGGATCTATCCGGGCTCTTAAACGGCCGGTTTTACTCCCACCTGGGAGAAAGCCTCTTTGGGGAGCTTGTGCAATGCTGCCCTTTCCTCTCCCGGCTGAGAAAGCTGCTAATAAACCTGTCTGTGACATCTGAACGAGCCGACAAAAGGAAGATTTCACATTCCCGACATTTCTCAAGACACACCAAGGTGGGGGGGAAGAGATCTGAGCCCACCGTTCATACTATACAAAAGCAAAGCCACCCCCTCCCCAGGGCAGGTCACGAAGCAAGGGGAGGATGCCCGGCAGCACCTCCACACTCCCCTGTGCTCACAAGTGTTTTTTGGGCGACTGCAGCTTCGCGCCCGGACTGCAAGCAAGCCTGTTACAGGAGGCTAGCAAATCTCTCTCTGCTAATGTGAGCTCAAATTAAAAAGACTCTGGCAGCGGTCATGTAGAAGCAGTGATCCTATCAACACGACCACATGATCTGCTGGGCTCAAGTTCCCGTGACTGGCACCGATTCCCAGGGAAATCGATGGCGCTTTCTCCGCTGACTTCAGGGAGACCGAGACAAGAGAGGCAGGAGCTCCGTTATTACCCCTCTGGCCTCCACCCCTTGCTGCAGGGCCAGCAAGCATGGACCCCAGGACCGACCCGCAGACCTCACTCAGGGCAAGCGGTCAAGGCGAGACACGAGGGCGCTGGGATCGGACTTCCCATCTAGCGCACATGCAAAGGCGACCTGCCGACTTCCAGAGCATGCCATCAAAGCAAACGCGGCGAAACGCAGCGGCTGTCAGACAGAACCACCAGCGTTTCTGGACCCGAAGAACCGGAAGACGTGCCTTTTCTTTCTGGCTGTCCTGCCAGGATAAACCGCTTGAACGCCGCACGCAGATCCAGCAGTCCCGAA
The DNA here is from genome assembly GCF_030867095.1 of Alligator mississippiensis. NCBI lineage: Eukaryota > Metazoa > Chordata > Crocodylia > Alligatoridae > Alligator > Alligator mississippiensis. The sequence goes on along the minus strand of NC_081833.1, from coordinate 3,538,566 downwards.
CGCTGCAACCCCGAGCTAGGGCTTCTCAACTCGAAAATGAAACCAAGTCCCCTGCTTCCATCGCCGGGGCCAAAAACTCAGAAAAAGCAAACACTCCCTGCAAACAGCAAGGGCAGACCAGGTTTTCTCGTGATTCCCTCACTTTCCACAGAACTAAGGGCTCTTCGCAAGGCAGAGGAGGAAGCCAGGGCTTTCCGGCTGCATGGTTTCTCACCCAATGGGCGCTGTTTAAATGCTAGGACTATTTAGTCCCCAGGCTGGGTCCGACTTACCTCTCGCCACGCTGGTGCGCTCGGTACCCTTGGAGTAAAGCCATCGATGCCTGGTGGGTTAACACGCGTGAAGGGGACTATGCCGAGTGAGGCCAGCACCTTGGAGGGACGGGCTGGCAGTGCGCTGGGCACGGAGGCCGGCTCACAGAGTCAGATGGAAACTGAGCCTCTTGGAGAGAATTTAATCACAAAGAGGGAGCAGCCAGGGAGGAGCCTAAGCCTTCCTCGGGCAGCTCTGCAAGCTTAAAGGGAGCACCCCGGCAGCAAGGATGTGCTGCTGTCCCCGTGCCCCCACCTCTGTCTGGAGGCTGTGCCCGGGCACCGGGCATGCTGGCAGGTGGGTGCCGTCAGGCCGGCTTTCCCTCCAGCTGTTGCAGGGTGTCCCCTGCCTCCCCCCTCCCTGCCCCTGGAAGGTGCATGTCACCTGGCTCCACGGGTCCTCATGCTTCCCAGGCCGCCCCGTCAGCCAGATTCAAGCCCCCGCGCCGGGTCCTGCATTGCTGCAGCCTCATGCCAGGCACTCTCCGTTTCCTAGAAGGCAGGGTAGATTTGCACCTTCTAGAGACACACACACACACACACACACACACACACACACACACACACACACACGTATATTTATAGCACAAGCCTTTGTGTGCTGAAGCTCACTTTGTCAGATGCTGCAACTCAGTTTCCTGCCCTAGCTTCCAACTTGGGTTCCCCTGCCACAGTGAACCGGCTCTTTCAAGCAGGGGGAAAAAATCCCCCCCAAAACAGGCCAAATAGTTTGAAGACTGTCATGACTTGGGAGCCTAGCTGCATCTGGCTGGACGTGGCCCAGCAACCCCCACGAGGCACCGGGCTGCAGGCTCCCAACAGCAGCCGGCGTCAAAACCCCCTTCGTCGCTCCAGGATTACAGGCAGCCGGAGCCAGGGAGGAGAGGGGATGGGGTTACCCACATTGCCTTCGCAGGCAAGTGTCCGGTGTCAGGTCAGACGCTCTGCGCACGCTCCTCAGAGCCGGCCCTGCGGATCCAGGCACACATCCTCCCCCCAACACGCACCTGTCTTGCAATCCATCACGAAAAGAGCAGCTCGGACCCAGAAGGGAGGACGGCCCGGCCTGAAACACCCCGACGTGCTCGCTGCGCGGAAGCAGGGTGCAGCACCTCACGGCTCTCCCCAGGAGGCTGTCTCTTCCCCCGCTCGCGGGCACTCGGGTGCTGTCTGACAAACCTTCCCCTAGACCCTTCCCGTCAGGCTCCTCGGCCCGCATCAGAACCATCTTCTGGACCGAGCCCGGTGAGGTTGTGAGCGCTTAAAATGTTTCTTTAAAAAAAAAAAAGCCACTGGGAGGTCTCCCAGCATGACTAAAAACACCCAGACTCCTGCTCCTCCGTACAGGCTGGGATAACCCAACCGACTCGGGTGGAGTTATCACCGATTTACACAGCGCGGGGAAAGCAACCCAGGCCGTACGTGCACACACCTACACAACACGCTCCGGGAGTAAGCGGGCCGATCCTCATCTCCGTCCAACGCCAACCTAGAGGAGCGCCACCGGCCTGGCTCGCTCCGAGGCCCCTAGAGCGCACGTGCTGCTCACAGCGGACGAGGGCGCCCGCCGCGCGGAGGGGAGACGGGCCAGAGAGCACGCGGGCCCGCGTCCCCAGGAAGGCACACGCGCCTGCTCTCGCCGGTCGCTTCCCTCCCCTCTCTCTCCTCCCAACACGCCCTTTGAAGGTGAACGTGCTTCAGAGACCCGCGACGAAGACAAGCGCGCCAAAGCCGCGCTCGCTTCGCTTCGACTTCAACTGAGAGCGCTGGAGCTGGGCCCGCACCCTCGGCGCGCGGTGGGACGTGAGTGCGCGCGGGGTGCTCCACGGCCACGCGCGGCAGGGAGCGCCACTACCACCCGTGGCCCCGGGGCCTCCCCGCCGTGTCCGCGCGCACACGTCCTGCCGCCTCGGCGGCCAGGGACAGGGGGCACTTTTCAAGCCCACATTGCTCCCGCGCCCGGAGCATGCACACGCACGTGCACAGGCAGGGGTGCATGCACACACACACACACACACACACGCGCGCGCGGGCCGGCCCTACCTGCAGCAGCAGCAGCGGCGGCGGCGGCGGCGCGGGGCCATGGCGCGGCGGCTGCACCTCGCCCGGCTCGGCCGGGCCGGGCTGGGCTGGGCTGGGGCGGAGCTGTCCCCGCGCCGCTCCCGCAAGCTCCGCCCGCGCCTCGTGCCGGGCGAGGAGGGGCAGGGGTAGGGGCAGCGGCAGCCCTCCGGCCCGACTCCTCTGCTGGAGGGGCTGAGGTGCCCTGGGTGCCTCACCCTGCCACGCGGGAAAGCCTCCTCTTGCCCCGGGTGGGCGCGCACCTGACGAGCCCCGGCTAATAGCCAACACCTGCGCGCAAGGGCGAGCGCGCTCCCGCCCCCGCCCCTGCCCCTGCCCCTGCCCCGGGCCGGGCCGGGCGCTGCTCCCCCGCAAGGTGCTCCGGGGCTGGGTGCAGGGCAAGCCGCAGGCCGGATTGCTGCCCGCGTTTCTGGTGCGTAAGGCGAGGGATGCAGCTATACGTGGACCCCCGGTGCCATCTAGCGGGGCCTTGGCGCAGGGTGGCGGAGACCTGTTTTCTGTCTCAAACAAGAGCTTTTTATAGGGCATCAGCTCTTGAAAGCCTCCTCATTCATCTGCCTCTGGCCAGCCCAGGGAACAAAGTCACGCTCCAGCTCCAGCTCCAGCTCCGGCTCCGGGGGGGAGGGTGCCAAGGCACAGAGCAGGACGCCCCTCTTCCGGCAAGGACAAGCGGGGACGCCTCGTCCTGCATTCGCCGCACGTCCTGCTCTCGCTGCGGCACAAGAGGAGCAGGGCAGAGCGCCGCAACAGCGATGCCAGGGCGGTGCGTGGCGAGCAGCTGGCACGCCGGACACCTGTGCTTCGATGCATCCGTCACCTGCCAGGAGCGGTGCTCAGGGGAGTTTTGTCACTTCCTGAATTGTCGTTAGGAGTAAGAGTGAATAATAAGCTGCTGCAAAAATGGCATGCACGCGTGCTTCAGGGAGATACGCTGGAAGCCGGAGGCAAGAGCCAAGAAAGAAGAAGCTTTCACCTCCCTGTCTGACCTCGGACACCTCCAGGGAAGAAGCCGGCCTCGTCCGAGCATCGCAGAGCGGCCCTCTCGCCAAAGGGCCCTGAGGCTCCCAGGGGAATAAACTCCCACCTCTACCTCCCCTGTGCAAAATGAAGTTTCTTTTCTACCTGGGAGAACTCGGCCTCAAGAAGGGTGCGTGTACCCAAAAGTTTGCAAAGAAATCTTTTTTTTTTGCTACTGTTTAGTTGGTCTCATCATCAAAGAGCCCACCTCTGACCCAAGAGCTCCGTTTGTGCACAATGCATGCTGGCATCCTCCACGTGGCTTCCAAGGAGGATCTGCGAACCAGACGTGCCTTGCCTTGGTACCACAGACAGACCCTTGCCACTCGAGCTACCCAGCGCCTGTTGGCCTCTGCGGACAGCAGCTCCTATTTGGACTCGAGGCACCCCGTGCCAGGCTTACGGCACCCCTTAGAAAATGCCAGTGCTTACTTTTCACTCATTGCTTGACTGTGGAAAAATAATCAAGCAATTCTGCTGTTGCAAAGAACTCAGCAAGACCACAACAGCTCAGCATGTTCTTCATGCTCTGGCGTCCTATTCGAGGTCTCTGGGTTTCTCTTCTTGGCACATGTGACACCAAAAGGATCTCGGGGCCCCCGGGTTGAGCATCACGGTGCTGGAGGGTCACCTTGCCAGGGGTTTCCCTTGCCATTTGCAAAATGACAGCAGAGAGCAGGCGCGCGCTGTCTGCTGCTGGCTTTGAGGGGGCTCGGATCTCATGGGAGACAATCCCAGAGACCTGGCACGACAGCAGCGTGCACGAGACTCGAACCCAGCACACTGGAGTTTGGCTGGAAACGAGCTCTTGCAGCCTCTCCGCTGGCTTATTAGTAACATGAAGCGGGGAGTGGGGGCAGACTCGTACTGATCGTGGCCTGAGGAAGCACTCGTGAACCTCCCGAGTGAAAGAAGTGAGCCCAGCCTGCATGGTCTCCTGGTGCTCGTCTCGAGCGCGTTTCCTCTCCTCTGTGACTAGTGGCCATGAACTGGAAGCAGGAGCCGGAGACAGCTGGAATCCAGATGTTTCCATGAGGCGGGGGCACTGCAGAGCCCAGCTCCGAGGGGCAGCGCCAGGCACTTGCACCGAAACGTAAGAATAGAGGAGGAAGCGCCGTGCCATGCGGGAGACCCGGCTTTCCAGTCCCCGCTGCGCCAGAAGCGGAAGGGAAAGACGGAGGGTACGTTCCTGCCTCTTGCTCCCACTGAGCTGGCCGCCCCGGGTAGCAGTCAGGCTCCATCGTAGCCTGTCGCAAATCTCCCGCTGACGTCGGGGGGCTCAGGAATTCCCCCACCGTCCCAGGGACAGTGAGTGGGCAGCCAGGCCCTTGCAGGCCAGCAAGCATGTTACCAGCCCACCCCTCTCCTCTAGCTCACTCTCCCAGCCGCTTGTCAGGAGGTGGAGGCCAGTAGCTATTACCGGACGCCCCCAAAAGCCTCACAGCATTGTTATTTATAGCCCACAGGCCCTTCCAGTCCAGCTTGCTGCGGTGCATGCTGCACAAACCCAGGCCAGTCAGTGACTCAGAAGTCTCTTCTCTTCGCTGGGTGTTTAAGCTCCGGTCTCTGCGTAATAAACCCACTGACTCTCCAGTCATCCAGCAAAAGCAGGAAGTCCTGACCTCACATGCTCTGGGTAATGTTTAAACAGCCTCCCCGAACCACCACCGCTGACTGCTGAGCCTGCCTTTCCTAACACATGTCCCTGGCATCATAAGTGCCTCCCGGTCATCAGTGTATAGATCACAGCCTGGGGGGCAGGGAGACGCTGGTCCCCTGTATTCAAAGGCTGCGCCTATACTGCACAGTGCCGCGGAGATACCCCAAACCTGCCGAGGGCGTCTCGTGGTAAATTAGCCCCGGCAGAGCCCTGCTCTGCTGCGAAAGTAGAGCTCACTCCTGCATCCCGACACGGCGCTGCACTGGGCAGGGTGAACGCGCCTTCAGTGACTGGCCCAAGGTCATACAGAAAGGCTGTGGCACAGCTGGCATGAGAACAGTCTTCCCTGCCTTGAAACCTGGGACAAGGGAACAAGCCGTTTCCCCTCGCCCATGACCTCAAACTGCTCAAAACGCGAATTTCCCAGTTTTTTAAACAATTAAAATTCCCAACTTCAAAATTTGGAGTCTGACATTCCCACTGTTAAAGCAACCCCCACCTCCTTTCCCTTCCACTTGTTCCCCAACACGGCAAAACATGGGGCTCTGAAATAGTTTGCAATTTCCATCAATACCCGGACAAGGTACCGCTGAGGCCTGCCTTGGAAAGAGGTCTTGGGTGTCAGGCCCCAGAGGGGATGCTGAGGGCGAAGAGATTCTTGCAACAATGCCATTTTCTCTCGGCTGCTTCAAAAGACTGTTTTCCAGACGGGGCGACGCAGAGGTGGTGAGCGCAGGATGAAGCTCAGGGCACAGAGCTTACAAAATCACCTTAATAAAAATAACCTGTATGCCCACGTCCCCATACACAGTGTAGCTGCAGCTTCTGAGATCCACCTGTGCCGGGCCGTGGTCTCGTTCCCAGGGGAGATACTGATTTCAGCAGTCCTGTTTGATTTACACAAATCCGAGCAGGCAAGGCTCGTGCGTGCCAGCCGTGACTGCTGCGGCTCCGCCGGGGAGCCGTGAAGGAATGGACTGAGATAGGTCTATCTACTTACTTGCCACGTGTTACACCACAACGCATCTCCACGTTCCCCAGCCAAAATAAGCAGCACAAGTGGAGACCAAAGTGTGCAAAAGCAAGCAGGCTGGGTGTGGACTGATGTTTCCATCCCTAGACAGCTCCGTCTGGATTAAGTTGATGGGAGGCCATCAGAGCCAGAACAATAGGTCAGTCTGCACAAGAGAGGAAACCCTCTTTAATTAATGAGCCAGCCAGATAGCGGCCTGCCCAGGGGGTTGTGTTTAATTAGTTTGCTCTTCCGGCCTGCTTACTTACCTTTGTGCTCGGCTTCTCAGTATCAAGTCGCCTGGCTCCCCGCAGCCCAGACCGAGGGCGCGGTAGTTTAGCAAGGGGCGTTCGTGTGGGAGGTGACGAGGTGCATGCATTGCCCTATTTCATGTTCATTTACTACGGGGAAGAAAGGGGGGTTCAAACAAAGTCTGCGGGCAAGGCTCAACCACCCCCGCCCTGTGCTGTGTTCTGCGGTTTGCTGCATGGAGACCTCGCGCTTGAACCAAACTCAGCTGTGTGGGCAAAGTTCTCCCACGTACTGGTGTCAGACTGGCTTACGGCCGTACAGTCAGTCAGCTGGCACCGGGAGTGACCGATCTGATCATCCTCAAGCCCTTGCTGGAACGAAGCCTTTTGGGAAGACACCAAACCCTCCTGCTGCCTTTGCTGCAGAACAGAGACACGCTGCCATCTCACACGCTCAGACGGGCGTCTGGGTAAAGACCAAGTCCAATTTCTGCAGGTGATTCAAAAAACCCAGAAGGTAATGCCTTTTGGGATTCCTATCCCTTGTTTCGCCCTCCCTACACCTAGCCAAAGTCCCTGACCTCTGCAGAGCAAGAATCACCTCGATCTTCACATTTTGTCCAACACTGCTTAAAGACAGCAACACTCATTTCCACGGTGGCTTATGACTGGCGTGCAACTCTCACGCCTGGACCCGCAGACACATTTGTGTCTACTTTCACATGCACAAACCTGCCTATTGGGGTCAAGGCACTTGAGGTGCCTCCATTATTCACAGCATTGGGTGCACTGCTGTGTGGCTGGGCTCCCCTGGCACTTGTCCGGTGAGCAGTAGCTGGGTGGTTAATGGTTTTGTGTTCAGGAATACATGCAACAAGATGTAAGCGTGTAAAAGGAGTCAGCTGGAAGGGAAGAACACCATGCACTTGCAATTTCACTCCTGCCTCGGGGGAATTAGAGCGGTTCTTAAACATGACTCCCCTAATGCAGTTATGCTAAAAAGCCTCTCTCAGCAGAGCTGGAAAGACTGGTATATACATAAGAAAGCAGTTGATTTCTATCAAAACCAGATTCAGACAAAAAGCATGTGTTCAGGAGAGAAGATAAGGCAAGGATGGTTTTACTGATCTTTAGACTGCCTTTTTCCGCTTGATAGGGAAGCTCGTGAACGCAAAGCAAACCGTGCAGGTGGTTGCAATGCTTAACGTGCTTTGCTCTCCAAGGAAGGCAAGGGTAACACACGGTTGTCTGCAGACGTGCTGGTTCCTCTAATTACAACATCATACTAGGCAAGTTCGCTTTTGCCCTAAATAGATGCAACTCTTGATGTCGCTCATGGGATTACAGGATGTAACGTAGGCTTTGGTGTTGCACGCCTTTGCTTTTCACATGGGGTGTATTAAAATTAATCCTTTACCCATTTTCAATTGCTGGTTCTGTTCTGGTAATAGGAACGAGAAAAAAATGGCATCTTTCACAAGAGCTATTGTATCCGCTTGCAAGGCTGGGTGATGATCTGTCAAGGAGGGGGCAGCAATCACACATTTGTCAGGCTGTTGTGCAAGGGTTTTATGTGCCACCCAGCTAATGTCCCATGTAAGGAATCCGTACGCTCCTGCTTCCTGGCTCGAGAGAGCCCGTGTCTTTCAGCCAAGGACATGTTTTTCCTCCGTGGCTGGTCATCTACACCGAGGTAGATCTAAGAGCGCTCAACATCACCCCTTCGTCTCCTTAACTGCCCGCAGGGAGGAAGCCAGGGAGAAGGGCCTTTTCTCTGCTGGTCACTGGAGTGATTCAAGACCTTCCCAGCCTATTAGACATTCTTCTCCACTTGTCATTTCCCCTCATTTGTCCCCAAATTTGTGACACATCCTTCTCAAGACGTATTTAGGGGTCATTCTTCCTCTTCAGTAGGTCCCATACACACAACAGTGGACCTTATTAAGACCTTGTGCATCTCTTCTACTGGGCGCCGCCCAGCAGTTCTTTGGAGAGAAAAAAAAATCTCTGGAGAAAAGCAACGGGCATTCCCCCTCTCCCTGCGTGCCTTGAATTCCTCCCTCCTGATGCGGGTGCAATTTAAGTAGCCGGGACCAGCTTTTCGGATTTGCTCCTAAGCCCTCTCCTGGCGCTAACAAGGGCTGGGCCCAATTATCTGGGAGCTCTCTCACAGCCATCAAATGAAAAAACCACATCAAGCCATGCGCATCCATACAAACCTAGCGGCAGCTCAGCCCCCCGCTAACGCCGGGAAACTATCACCTGAGCGCCCCGGAGAAGTAATATCGTCCCCCTTTGCAAGCAATGAGCCCAAGAGTTTAGCAAGCACCGCACAGTTGAAGCAGGAGGAGGAAAAACCGATGCAGAAAAGCAAGCCCGTTAGACGAGGCTCCTGCCCCCGCGCGCTGCCCTGGCCGCCCGCAGCCCTCCTCCGGCGCGCCCCGCTCACAGCTGGCCGCCCAGGGTCCATCCGTCTCCGGGCTGCCCCAGCTGAAGATGCCCGGCCCTGCCAGTATCCCCCAGTCTCCTCCACACCTTGCCAGGTGCCCCGGGGCTACCGCGGAGAACTGCTCCAGGCATGGCCTATCCTGGCTGCCGACACCTTTCTCCCTCAACTGAGCGGCTGGCCTAAAACCAGGGGGACACCTCAGCATGTCACCCTCTCCCCTCGCATGCCAAACTTGGCGGTAGCCTGGCAAAGCTGCTCCCGCCTGAGTTAACCTCCTGGGGCCTTTCCCCCGGCTGCGCCGCAGAGACCCTCCGAGCTGGGCCCTCGTTCGCTGCCGGAGGAGCTCCCCGTGTGCCAAGGGCCTCGGGGTCTCCCACCCATGACCAGGCTGAGATGCAGGAGATTTGGAGCCGTCAAGGAAATGGGAAGAAAAAGCAGTGATGATAAACCCCACGGCGTGGGGAAACCCCTCTCCAATCCTCTCCCTCGTGCTCGAGGGCTGGAGATAACCGCGTCCCCAGGGATCCAGCCTGTAACACGTGGGCATCCTGGCACAGGGAAGCACCCATCACCCTGAGAACAGCCCGGCTCCCCTCCAGACGGCCTGCGAGGCCGGGACCAGAGACCTCTTGGCTCTCGCTGTGCCAGCAACCAACCCCCCACGGGACACAGGGGGAAGGAGCCTTTCTCCAGCACCCCAAAGCAGGGGACAGCTCGAGTGGCCTCCGCCACCGCCTCCCCGTGTGCCCCTGGGCACATCCCTTTGCCCCCTGCCCCCCACCTGCCCGGGGAGGGGCGGTGCACGCTGCAGCCGGGCTCGGGAGGCGGTGCTCGGGGCGGGCCAGCCCTTACCGGGGAGGGGCCAGCCGGGCCGGGCTCGCTTTCCCTGGACAAAGCCTTGCCGGCGTCGCTGGACCTGCCCCGGTAAGGGCCCAGGAGGGGATGCCCTGGGGGTCGGGGAAGGAAAGGGCCCGAGCCTGGCCGCGCCCGGGAGGAGAGGGGCAGGGGGCGCGGAGCATCCCAGCTCCCGCAGCCCCGATGCTGGAGGCTGGGCGGGGGGCACCCCGGTTGGGCACGTCTCCCATGGGATGTGCGCTGGCAGCACCGGCTGGACGTCCCCCCAGACCGCCTGGGGAAGCCCCGCAGCCTTTTTTGCTGGGACCCGCACACCTCGCTTCGGCTGCTTTGATGGGGTGGCCGGACTCCGTCGCAGATGCTGGCGTGTGTCCATCCTGTGGGAAACAGGGACCGGGGCTGGCAGCGGTGCTGGCTCAGGAAGCAGCGGGGCTAGCGGTTGCGGTAGGACCTGGCCCCCCACCGCCCGGGCTCCGGTCCCCGCTCTGGACCTGGGCGCTGCTGAAGCCAGCATTTTTCAAGAGCAGCTGGTAGGGAGAGAGGCGCAGCCTGATGGATGTCTGGGGGTCTTTGGCTCCCGAGCTTGAGCCAGGGGTGCCCGCCTGGAGACACCTGGTCGCTTTGGCCTTGATCTCTGTTCCCGTCCTCCTGCCCTAGCGCTGTTAAATACTTGCCTACCTCGGAGAGAAGCGCCAGCTTTGCGCTGCTGCTTGTACGCACGTGCAGAGCTGTGCACAGGAGGTGAGGCAAATATTAGAAACAAAGCAGAAGCTGGCTCTGGGGTTATATTTTTAGACCTGCCGTTGGGAAGAGCAAAGCAAATGCATTTGCTGGCCGGGACATCTTGGTCATCAGAGGTCTGTTGTTACTAGCCAGTCTACGCTGGAAGGTAATTCACTTCCTTGCTCGGGAGCCAAGGGCAGCCGTCACGAGAGTGGTAAGCAAAGAAGGAAGAGCTGGTACCGCAGCGTAGTCCCTGCCCCAGGCAGACACCTGCTCTGCTCGGTTATGGTCCTGCCTGCCGGTAGCGCAGGTCAGGCTTTGCAGGGAGCGTGTTTACCACGGGACCGTTCGGTAGCAGCTCATCCCTTATGGGCGGCTTTGCAAGCCAGGCCTGATCATTGGCATTGGATGGGATCAGCCCTGGAAGGTGGGAGGTTATGGGGGCAGGGGTGTGTGCAAAACCAGGGCCACGCGGAGAGCCAGCAGCATCAATACTGCAAGGGGGCCTGGGCTGACCTCCGGCTGCTCCGCCAAGAGCCTCATCCCGCAGCCTGGCCCCATGCCTCCCAGCGGGCATTTGACAGCCCTTCCCGGGAACCCCTGGGAAAAGGGGCAGGGCCGGCTGAGCTGGGATTAGCCCCTCACATGCCAGGCACCAGCCACGGTGTCACCAGGGTGTTAACAGATCCGTCCCCAGCCGCTGTTGGGACAGACCTTTCTGCCCCAGTTACACGGCGTCTCTGAGTACGGGGCGGCAGGCCAGCTGTTCCCATTGCTCACGTTTCCATCCGCCCCGCAGATCCACCCGTGCCCTCCACGCCCTCGGCGCTGTGCCGGCTTTTCCTCCTCGTCTGCATTCCTTCCCAGCCTCTTCTCCCATCCAGGAGCCTAACTCCACCCGCCCCACATTTCCACGCACATCTCCTCCTACACCTCCACTGCTCCTGCCCTCTGCCCCCGCACTCGCACTCGCACCCCTGCACCCGCTGCTCAGCCCCAGTTGCAGGCAGTGGGAACGATGCATAGGGTCTCTGCATCTCCCCAGGGGTCCACGGTGTTGGGGGCAGGACCCACGGTGCTCTGAACATCGTTAGGGCCTGATTGAGGCCGTGGCTTCAGCCTGGCTGCTGGGACCCTCATGGGTCTTTGCTTGTAGCTCAGAGGACGAAGCAGGGCTGGGACACCTCTCCCAGCGTCGTACCAACCTCCCTCCCTCTCTTTCTTTCTCCCCAGGTCTCAGAGCCATGAAGCTGAACGAGCGAAGTCTGGCCTTTTACGCCACCTGCGACTCCCCCGCCGACAACGCCGGCTTCCTCTACAAGAAGGGCGAGCGCAACACGGCGTACCACAAGCGCTGGTTCGTGCTGAAGGGCAACATGCTCTTCTACTTCGAGGAGAAGGACAGCCGGGAGCCCGTGGGCGTCATCATCCTGGAGGGCTGCACGGTGGAGCTGTGTGAGGCCGCCGAGGAGTTTGCCTTCGCCATCAAGTTCGGCTGTGCCAAGTCGCGCACCTACATCCTGGCGGCCGAGAGCCAGGCCGCCATGGAGTCCTGGGTCAAGTCCCTGTCGCGGGCCAGCTTCGACTACATGCGCCTGGTGGTGAAGGAGCTGGAGAAGCAGCTGGAGGAGATGCAGTGGGGCCTGCCCGGCTGCCGCAGAGTCCATCGGAGGTCGCCCATCTACCGGAAGAGCAAGCCGGCTCTGGGACCGGACCCTGCGGCCGTCGCTGTGGAGCTGCCGCCACCTCGGGAGAAACCCCCGGGGCTGTCTTGTCCCTCCCTGAAGGAGAACGGCTGTGCTGTGTGGAATAACACCCCGGGCATGAAGGACCTGCCCGACGGGGGCGTCCCCGGAGGTCCTGCCGACTCGGGGAGCGGGAAGCCGGCCGTGGGGAGCGGCTGCGAAGTCGGCCCCAAGCCACCTCCCTTGCCGCCTCGCCGACATGCCTCCTCCGGCAATAGCCGTGGCACGGGACCCGTGGCAGCGGAGAGCTGCGTGTGCCCAGGCACGACATCTTTCTCCAGGTTGCACGACTGGTACGGCAGAGAGATCATCCAGCTGCGGAGAGAGTGGCTGGAGAGCCACAGGAGCCACCAGCTGTGACGGGGGCTCTCCGAGCAGCACGGCAAGATGGGGTTGGAGGGGAGACTCGTTCGGAAACGCTGAGCTGTCCCTGCCGGCCGCCCGAGCCGTGAGCCAAGCCTGAGACACGCTCACGCGGCGCTGACCCGTCGCAGAAGGGGAAAGTCCCCATCTCCTGTCGCACGCCCGGCTCTGGCAGCAATTTAAATGAGACGCTCTTGCCTTTCCCCGGCCGTCGGCAGGGTGGACGTGGGAGAGGCTGTGGCCATTCCTGACTCTGCCTTCTGATTCCTGCCCTTCCTCCTGCGGCCACGTGTCCTGCCTGGCCCTTCTGTTGCTGGCCGCTGACATTAGGCCCGGTGGTCCAGGCTCGTGCTTGAGAAGCGACATCTCCGACAGGTTTTTGGAGACGTCCCTCAGGGCTCCACGTTCCACGTGGACCTGCGGAGGGAAAAGCTTCCAGGTCTGAAAGCATCTGTCCCCGTCCGCAGGCCTCACGTTCCTGCAGCATCCGACGTGCCAGCTGCACGACGGGGACGGGAAGAGGGGGGTTTCTGTTGCAATCTGCTGCCTCGTCACCTGCTGCCACCGTGGCTCAGATCAGCTCTTTAGCCCGCCTGGCCTCTGGGACACCGGACGTCAGAAATATCAGGCCTGCTCAAAGCCCCCGGCCTGTCACCGCTCCCCGGCACGGGGCAGGGGCAGATTTTCTGCCTCGTTCTCAGGCCTGGGTCTCACCAAACTAACCAGCAGCCAGGATGTGAATAGCAACGCTGGGCCAGTCTCGCTCAGGATTCAGGAATGAGGTTGGACTTGGGTGTTACGGGGCTTTGAAGAAAGACATCCTCTTTGAGCTGAGCGCCACAGGCACGTGCAAGGAGGCTTTGCCGGAGCGCAGACACTCTTTTTCGGAAGATGCTGTTTTCCTCGTCGAAAGCCGCGTGTTTTCATTGCTTGCGTCACGCTCCCCTGGTTGTCCCGAGATCTTTCTGCTTTTGTCCCCCTCCCCTTGACGTGGCCGAGAGGGAGGGACGCTTCGGGTTGAAGTCACCGACTCGTGCCTACCTGAAGCTCGGTTGATCTCCCTGTCGCAAAATCAAAAGGAAGAACAATCTGCCCCCATCGGAGAAGGGCGCACACGGCCGATTCCTCGTTTCTGTTTTAAATGGGACAAAACCACGCCACAGATAAAGACCTTCTGCAGAGGTGTCTTCTCAGAGAAGTTATTTCAGGTGTTGCCCTGGGGGTGGGAGTGTCAGCCTCCTTAATGGCAGCAATACGCCCCCGTTTTAATTAAATACCACGAGTCCCTGGAGCTGGTAGGTGGGACTTGCACCAGAGCAGAGTGGCCATCACAGTAATACTCCAAACAACTTAGCTTAACCTTTGGTAACTTTTCTTTTACACTAAAAACCAGGTGCTGTCCCCACCACAGCGCAGAAGGATTGTGTCCTTCTCCCCCCAGGCGCTCTTGCCCAGCCACATCTCCCTTTTGCCACATGGGACATTCCCAATACTCCCAGATCCGTTCATGGGAGTCTGGATTCAGGTGGAAGCGAGAGTTAAATTGCTGCTCGGCACGTGCCGGACGGTGCAGCGGGTGGTGCGGGCGCATTCGGGGACAGCTCTGCAAGGTGTAGCTCAGCCTGCAGGACCACGCTTGCTTTGTGCTTAAAACACCTGCTCCTCCATAACACTGCGGCCGGTCCTTGTCCAGGACCGGGGCCCTGGGCGCTATGGCAATACGAGTAATAACGAGTGCTAAACAGATGCCCACCTGTGCGTGCACCAGGGCTGCTTGCGGAGCATAAAGCTCACTTCATTTTGTCTGCATTAGGCCCCGTTTGCCAATTGCAAATGGGCTCCGTTCATTTGTTGAAGGAAGCGCAGCGGGCTCAGTGCCCAGATACATAGAAAGGCAATCAGTCCAGGATTCAAATATAGCTCAAGCGAACCGAAAATCACATGCAGTATTTCATCTCATCCCAATGAGGAACTGAAGGCTTCTGATGTTCCCTTTTTTTTAATTCCCGTTACTCCTGAAGTGTCAGAGGTGCTGGCTTCGTTCACTGCCAGCCTCTTTTTTCCGTTCCGTTCTGGGACAGGGTCTCCTTCAAAATCCAGCAAATGCCCCTTCCCACTTTAACAATGACATCCAGTTCTCGGTAGTGCTGAACTATACCAAAGACTGCCTGAGTATATAGCGGCCTCCCAGGGCTTGTATTGTGAGGTCCCTTCCACACTCCTTGGGCTGGATTCCTGAACGGGCCACAGCCTTTCTGCCAGAGCGATGTATGTGCCCGCATGAGAGTGTCTTATTTATTTCTAATACTGACAGGCCATTGGTAAGTTCTGCATTGAAACAGAATTCCTCTGCGGAGCGCTGCATCAGCGCCTGCGACAGTCGAACTTCCCAGGTAAAGGAGGGCAAAACTTTCAGGGCTGAAAACACAGTGCAGCCCTTGGTGAAGGCGCCTTGCAGCGGCTCGTGGGAAATCTGGTGACCTGCCTCTGTCAAGTGCTCCTGGCTTTCAGGGATGTTAAAAATAGATAAGAGAACACAGACTCTCGCTCTAGATTCATAGCGTTTCTTAGGAGCTGGCGTTTGTGTCTGTCCAGGGAACTGCCATTACAAAACCTAGCTTCTGCTGTGCAAAGTGAGTGGTTAGCTAGAGCCACGTGATGGAGCGACAGCAGAGCTCCACTTCCACCGTACGGCAGTGGCAAGTTGACCGTGTTGCATGTGTCCATCAGTGGCAACTTCATCCCAGGTGTAAGTCCAGTGGAGTGGCCTCCTGGAGGGATCTGACATTACAAACGCACACATTGTAGGGTAAGAGGTGAGCTCGCCTGGACTCTGGGGAAAGGGGCTTTTCAGCATAACAACCCACATAGGTTGCCAATGGCTTCTGCCCGCTGAAGACTACGAATAGGATCTGACTTGCAAATGGTAATGTACTGCCCGGTAGGGAAACACTCTGCGGGCTCGCAGCCCTGGGCACGGCAGAAATGCCTGGGAAGAAGGAAACAACACTTAAGCCCCCTGTACGGCTAAGCCAGGATGCTAGCCTTGATATCGGGGCTAGTTGTCTCTGTAAAGCAAAGTGTCATTTGCCCGGCGGGGGGAACAAAAACCCTCCTGCCAGAGAGAACAGGAACACATTAGTCAAAGAGAATGACCCGACCAACAAGACCAGGATGCTACGTGCCGTGCTTCGTGAGCTGTGCCAAAGTTGCTATTGAGTCCTATTTACCTATGTATTTGTGTAACTTTTTGTGCGTCTCGCACGTCATTTGTGAACACTAAGACGACCTGCTAGAGGACCGTGACCCAAGAAAGTGCATTAGGCTGTGTTATGTATTTTGGTGTGGCCTCTCCCATTTGATTTTCAATTCCACCTGTGTTGTGCCTCATTGTTATTTATGGTGTTGCCCCGTGGTTGTTCCCGATGTACACCCGGATTTTGGAATTTGCACAAGGGCACGTTTTGCCTTGTCCGGTTCACTTCCTACCCCCCATTTGTGGAAGAAAGCAATGTAATTAAAATGCTGGATGGCCGTTGTTTCCGTGCTGAGTGGTTCTGTGTCTGGCCCTCCCCACAGACTAGATCCGAGTCCTTGCTAGGATAAAAGCTATTGCAGAAATGCTGCTTGGTCCCTTATATGTCAGGCTTTGCGCGTGACCTGTTAAAATTAAATACGTGCATAGGTTTTAGCTCCAAATCCTGGTCCCAGAGGAGTTCTGACATTCACTTAAGTTGTAGCAAGGTTTAACCCGTAGCAATTTTACACAATGGGAAAGCACATGTGGGTATCGCAAGTTGAATGTGGGTTTATAGCTCTTCTGCCGGCTGGTTTGTATAAACGCCCACGACCGCTGCCAGCTACAGGAACTACTGCACTAGCTCATGTGGGGGCAGCTCAGACTTTTAATACTGAAAGTCCCTGGAGACCGGACTGCACTGGTTGCCCCGGTTTGGGAGCCTTCCCACTTACATCAGCACTGTCATAGAGGCTTAACAGCTTGGGCTGAGGCTGCTCTGCTGTCCATCGATGGGAGCGCAATATCACAGCGGGAGGGGAGCGGTTGGATGTAAAGGGATAAAGAAAGCGTCCTGTACCACGAAAACAGCTGAACTGCCACGACCATCCATGAATACATTGCTATCCAAGCACTAGGGCACTTCAAGGCACCACGGCTCTTTTCAATCTGATAATTGCCTTTTTAGCATTAGCGTAATAAACCCTGCAACCTAAACCACCCTTTGTCCCTCCGTGAAATCTCTCGGAAGCGTACTGGTCACGGGCAGCTGTGGGATGAGTTTTGTTGCTTGGTAACAACAAGCATGGAAAATCGCAGTTCAGAGAGCAACGATCATAACTTTTTCTGACCGAGGTGAGCTGCGAGGGGGAGCTCAGATGATAAACCCAATGCAAAGCAGTGCAGCCAAGGGCTCGGGCTGGCTTGACGGCGAAGAAGGTGGAATTATTAACCGAGCTTCCCCGCGTGATACTTTCACACATACAAAGCATCCTAAAGATTGCCAGCTTGGGCAATAGCAGAAGTATCATCAGATGGAAGCCAGACTGTCTGCAAACACATGGCAGGGTTTCTTTTTCTTTGATAATCCAAGTCTCCAGAATCAAATATTTTCATTAGCCCTCACCTTCATTAAGGATTGTGCAAACTACCGGCTCCATGTGTCCTAGGGAATACTTGCTCAAAATTCACAGCTAACAGCACTCAAGTGATTAAAAATATGTCCACAAAACCTGGCCTCCAATGTATTCATGCTTGGAAAAAACTGCTCAGCTCTTTGCTGCAGAGAAACCCCAGGTCTCTGGGACTTCAGAGCGCAGGGGTATTACACCCTCGGGACTACTGCCCGGCCGAGTGCCATGTCACGCGGATTCTGCACCCACTGAAACGGGTAGCAAATCCTCCATCGATTTCTGTACTGTGGGGTCCAGCCCCTGGTGCAGAGATGAGGCCTGAGCTCCCGTACACCTTACCGAAGCCAGTGGGTGCTGAGTGGGGTCAGCGTGCCTCAGGACCAGGCCCGCGGTGAGAAAAGAGGGTGTTGCAAATTAGAAGAGAGACACCAGTTAAGCCCTCACCTACTGCAGGCTGGCTCCCAGTCCCGCGTGGGGGACGGCCCCAAACTAATTGGCAGCATCTTCAAAGAGCCTCTTGCCACCCCCCAAAGCCCCTCTCCAAAACACAGCTCAGGGGGCACGTCCGCCCGGCAGCCCCACGGTGCCCTCAGCAGACCCTGACCTGCGAACAGGGCAGCCAGGTGTGCACAGGGCTGCAGCTGGCCCGATTAGTAGCACGTGGTGCTAACGAACCGTGCGAACATGGCGATGCCACTCCTGGTTCAGAAAGCCGGGGTGGCCTTGCCCGGCCTGGTAAGCGCAGGCGCGTGGCGCTTGTAATCCTTTCTGGATTTGCCCCCTCGCTCCGAGAGAGGGTTGCTTTGCCTGCAGTGCCTCACCGCAGGCTGAGCCTTTGGCAGGGACGTGCCAGCAGCTCCTCGCACACAGCGCAGCAAGATTAGGCCAAAGTTTTCCAATTTTCTTCTTCCTTTATGGGGAGGCAACCGTGGCACGGTTCCGACTTGCGGCAGCTCCTCCCAGGGCAGCGGCAGATTTTGCACCAAGCTCTGGACAGCACTCGTCGGTGAAAAGCTTTTACCAAAGCGCTTCCACGTCGAGCGGGAGAAGCAGCTGAGGCGTTTGGACCCATGCGGCCAACGCGTTTCGACAATCTCCCCGACGAGGCTTTTTGCTCGGTAGCGTTCGCTGTGTTCGGCAGGCACATTGAGTACTTCCAAAACCAGTCACCTCCTGTCCCGTGTCTTTACCCAGCTCCATCGCAGCTGAGACCAGAGTCCGGCCTCGTCTCTAAGAACAGGAGCAAAATGGGGGGTGGTTTAGAAAATGCTGCTCAGGAGCGCCTGGGCACTTGGCCCAGCTTCGTTCCCAAGAAGGGTCTCCGTTGCCTTGGACGTGCTCCTTCACCTTCCCCGAGCCCCCGGCCCCGGAGCTGGGGAGAGGCAGAGCGGGACTGTCCCCGCACGGAGAAGATACAGCTGAAGGATCCCATTTGCATGTGGATTTGGGGTGTAAATGCTCCTGCGATGAAAGGGCACGGAGGCAGTCAGCTGTGTTAGTCCAAACTCTGGGGAGAGATGCACCTTATGGAACGACTCGGTCAGAGAGGCGCAAGCTCTCGCGAGCCGTCAGCATCTGATGAAGAGAGCTCGGGCATGTAAGAGATTAGTCCGTGTATAAGGTGCACCACCGCCCTGCCTTCCGGGACTGATGGTAGTGCTCGCAGTGCCTCAGTTCGGTGCCCCACACTCACCCCCGGCCAACTGCTCCGTGTCCGGGTGTCTTTACCCTCCTGCTTTCCCTCAGGGCTGCAGAGGAGCGTGGTCCTTGGGAAGCACCAGGAGCTACCGCCGCTCTGCCCCGTGGCGCCGTCTCCCAGCTGTCGTACCAGATTCTCCAGTGCGCCGAGACTGGACGTGCATCCACCCCCGATTTCTTGGATCCAGCCTCCATCAGCCTGCCAGGGGCTGAGATCACAGGTCTCTCTCGACTATTGAATTTTCTTGCTTGCAATGTGGTGCCCGCTCTCTCTTGCAGGCCTGGCTGCCTCAGCTGGCCCTTTTCCTTGCCTTAATGAATCCCTCTGGTCTCCTTTCCAGTGGAATCATTGGTAATTAGCTGCCTCATAAAACAAGGAGCAGCCGGGCCCAGGCACAACGGCATGAAAATGGAGCGACGGTCTGGGAAATATCGACCGGCAGCGCTCCGAGCTGGGATGAGACGCAGGCCCTTTGCCCCCGCAGATGCACAGGCCCTTTCCGGGGAGGACGGGGAGGGAGGGCAGATTCACCTGCATCTGGACCACGCACCCACTGCCCGGGTCAGAGCCCTGCATCCGAGTACTTCTCGGTCCCAGGACAGACCAGCTGCACGCTTTGCCACTTGTGGGCCATCCCAGTGCAAAGCACAGGAGAGCTTCGGCACGAACGAGGCATCCCAGGACAACCCAGCCCCACCAAGCCGACCCCGCGATGTAGTCTTAGCAGCGACGGGGAACCGCCCGGGTCAGCCCAGGAGCTGAGGAATGCCATCCGCATGGCACGAGGAAGTACAGCCCCATTTCGGACGTGGAGCAAACACTGCTGATCCAATGCCCTGCCAACACCTGGCTTGAGCTTGGAGGGAGACGGCTGTACCAGGGATGACCTGCCCCTCTTGTGCACGGACCGGCACATCCACCACTCAACAAACCCGAGCCTCGCCATGGCCCGTGGGAGTAAACCATTCCAGGTGACCCAGGGAGTCTGTAGCACGGCTGGGGCTCTTGGCTGCTAGCTAACTAAGCACTGGATCCTCAGCCCCGGCTCTCCAGGACTTACCTTGCTTTACTGCGCCAGCTGAAAGACTGATGCTGGAACGAATCGCTCCCCAGGTCGGCCGGGAAGGGGGCGAAAGGGGATGCCCCCGGCAGCCCGAGGGCTATCCACGCTCCTGTTCATTGTCTGCAGAGCCTGAACCCGGTTTCCCTGGCCGCGGCCGGGAGAAGTGGCCGATATTCAGGAGGAGCAAATCCTTCCCTGAGTGCCACTGGCTGGATGCTCTCGGGCAGCTTCACAGCACCTGGCCTCACCCCTCATCTTCCCCTGGAAGGCAAACCCATTGCTCAGGCCTCCCCCACGCTCCCACGGAGAGGATGGTGTTACTCTGCGGAGACCAAGAGATGGGGGAGGACGCAGCTTACCTGGGTCAGGCAGTGAGTCAGTGGCACAGCTGAGACCAGGATCCAGGCGTCGCATCGGGGGCAGCGTAGCCAGAGGAAATCCTGCCGCTGCTTTCTGGACGGGAGCGCCGCTCCCTGCTCACAACGGCGCGAGCTGGTGGTATTCGCCGAGCGCAGAACGGTGCGGACGGACACAGCCTGCACGCGCTGAGTGCCAACTTCCCGCGCGAGGCCACGCGGCACCTGGACGAGAACGTCTTAGCGGGGAGCTGCGCCCCAGCCCCTGATTTTAGCAGAGCGTCCAGGGGCCGGCTGAACTGCTGCAGCAACGAGCCACGAGGCTCTTCGATGTGGCTGGTGGGTCGGGGCCAGGCGGATCTGGGGGGTGCAGTGGTGCAGTTGCACCCCGCTTTGATTCCTGCTCTGCCCAAAGTTTAAAACCGACTGCCCGGCGGGGCAACATGTCTATTCTGGCAGCAGCGATGGCGTGGCTTGACTTCATGGCTCATTCTTATCTACCTGACTCCTCCTAAACGCTTCGCTCTGCAGCTGTTACGGACCCTCTCTCCTTTATTAATGGTTTTCATGTTCCACTAATCGAGCTGGCCTCTGTTCTGCAACGCTGCTGTTAGCTGCTCCTGGTGTTGTAGCTCCTACTTCACAGCCCTGCGGGCTGTTGTTAACTCTAGCTAAAACATGAACTCAGGCATGGAAACGTTAACTCGAGCAAACATTAACATTAACATTAACTCAGGTGTGGGAAGACCTTTCAGTGACACATGGGGTGCACTGTCAAGATGCTCAAGGAGGCTTTACGGGTCCGAACTATTCCAGTGGCTACAGGACTAAAGGAACAGCATCTTTTGATGACTGTCTGCCTAGCTGGTTGTGTTTTTCAATACATAATGAATGATATAGCAAATGAACGTGCACTCCAATAGTTCTAGTTTCTCTGCTTCTGCGTTAAACTGAAGAGCATAGCCCTAGCACATTAGTAACGCTTCTAGTTTCTTTTTACCTGGAGAAAAGTGTGCTGTGTGCTACGTGACGATGCATCGCGCCTTCCTTTTTGAAATCCTAGATTCATCCGCGGCTAGGGCTATGCAGCAAGAACCATGTGTATCACCCATCTACTGAGCGGTCAAAAGCTGGCGCCTGGAGCGTGGTCTGGAAGAAGAGGGAGCCTGGCAACACGTGGATGCGGAGGCTGGAGGAAACCACACAGAACACAACAAACCCACGCGCCCACGTTATTATACAACTTCTGTATTTAGTGGCTCTTTACAGAACTTGTTCCTTTTTAAAATTTTTAACAAAGTTCATCAATCTCATAGAAACTTTTGAAGTACAGTACATGAGCCTAACAAAATGTGATCAACATGTCCCACTAGCTTTTAGTACAACAGGATTTCGGTGTTCGGAAAGACTATGCTAAGTGCTTCATCAAATCCCGTTCCACTAAAGCTAACACTAGCACACTAAGAAGAACAGTAGTCAATGCGAATGCCTAGACCTTCGATGGCGTGTTGGGGTTGAACCAGTAAAAATCGTTGTGTCGGACAAGCTCTCGCTTGTTTGGACAGGGCTACCGTCGCTACGACGTGGCAGGTGGGAGCTGGGCCTTGCATGGAGCCGAACGGAGTTGTTTTTAAAATTGGTCGTTAACTACCACCCGAGTACAAAAATACCTTCTCTTCTGATAAAAACGTGTCCAGTGGGGAACTGTTCGATGCATAGCCTCAGTGCCTGCAGGACGCGCGCTCCTGTCCTGTCGAGTGTCGGCGGGGTGGCAGTCCGGGTGGGGTGGGGCAGTCCCTTGCATGCTGTACTTCGGTGCTTGCAAAATGCATTTAAAAAACCCCCAAACAAAACAAAACAAAACAAAACAATACAGAGCAAACCAACACGACCCACGGATGCGTCTCTCAAAGGCATTTGCATAAGCTGGGGCTAGATCGCGGGGGTGGGTACAGAGAGATCTCAGTCCGCCCATCGGGCTTTCGCAGCCAGGGCAGGGAGAACCGCGCGGTCCAGGGGCGACTCGTAGCACGGAGATCTGGGTTCCTCTCCTTCCAGGTGGTGCCACAGGCGAGATCCCGGCGAGGAGGGTCTGACCCGGCGCCCACTGAAATCAGCCAGAAGACTGTCTCCCGGGGGCTTTGGGTCAGGGCCTGGGGCGCCAAGGCAGCAAGCAGCTTACAGTTCACTCTGCACATGTGATGAACCTCCCCCTTCCCCCCTCAAAGTCAAGGCACCTGCTTAAAAGTGCTTTGCTGAACTGGGGCCCGGCTCCGTCACCAAGCCCAGGGAGGCGCTGGGGCAGTGCAGGGACCAGCGGGCAATTTTCGAAACGGCCGGCACTGTCCGCGTGCGAGCGAGGTGGAAGCAAGCCCTTTCTGGGCCGCGGCGTCCTGCCCGGCGCTGCGCTGAGCGGGGAGCAGGGGGTCAGGGCTTGTCTCCTGTCGCTTCGGCAGAGAGCAGTCGAGGACTGATGGGAAAGGTGACATTTCAACGGCTGTTCACGGTCGACGGCTGCCGCCCCGGAGGCTGATCCTCGCTCCCGGGCGCTCTCTCCGTAGTCCTAACTCTAGGAACCAAAAAGGTGCTTTTTCAGCCGTGCCAGCTGGATTCGACTCGCGTGAAAACAAACCACCCCAAAGCCCGTTCGGGTCCCGGCGGTTTGTATCTTTTTAGGGCTCGTCCTTTAAGCGCCGACCCTCGAAGGCTTTGAACTCCGAGGCCGCTCACTTCAACAAGACAAAGGCTGCAGAGCGAGGGGATCCTGCCGGCTGGTGCTCCCCGCAGCACTGGAGCGGATGCATAAGATGTGGTGCGGTCGTGGCCACCGCCGAAGTTTGTTACTGTCAAATGGGACACGTCGAAGATGTGCACACCCAGGCGCCTTTTCCTTCTCTCTCGAGATCAGAGCCACGGGTGCTTTCACTGGCTCTTGCCAATGGACAGAGAGCTTTGCCGCCAACAGCTGTCACCGATCCGTTCGTTTTGGGTTATCACAGGTTACTATCTAGAGGAAGTGTAAGGAGTTATGTGCCATGCTACATCTTGTTCAGGAAGGCTACTGCAGACATTTCTACAACATATACAACTGCACGTGACATTCTGTGTTACAAAGGTTTCAAAACATACCACCAGGACTAAGTACATACTTGATGGCATCCAGGTTTGCAATTTAGAGTCTTCACAGACTATAACATAGTCTCTGCAAAGGGCAAGTAATGCAGTGTCTTACAGACAAATGTGGAAAAACCGCTATTCAAAAGTTTATTAAATTTGGTCAGTCTCATAGTGCTTCTTGATGGCTTTGATCAGTAAGTCTTTTTTTTTTTGTTTTTAATCTCATCCAGTGGCAAACTACAAGACTTCAGTGTACATTTAATGACACAACTGCTACATCATCTTGATTTTATAGCTATCTTTAATATCAAAGCAGCTTAAGCTGTTAATAAATTCCAAAGTATCCTTTTATTAAAATATCTAAAAGAGGTCTATAAATATTTTTTTTTTTCTAAAAGTGTTCCCAGTTTTTCACATTTAAAACAAAGACGGGGCATCTGTTTTGCTTGGGTTTCGTTGTCCCCTTCCACGGAGGGCCAAGAGGCAGAAGATACAGGCTGAGCTTTCCCTTCACTTTCTCATGAACCCAATCGCATTTTTCTTTCCTTGTCAGTACGTGATAAAATTAACAAAATATATATATGTGCGTACGTGTGTGTACGTGTACTCCGGGAG
The DNA here is from genome assembly GCF_030867095.1 of Alligator mississippiensis. Taxonomy (NCBI): domain Eukaryota; kingdom Metazoa; phylum Chordata; order Crocodylia; family Alligatoridae; genus Alligator; species Alligator mississippiensis. The sequence goes on along the minus strand of NC_081833.1, from coordinate 3,514,601 downwards.
GGCTCCCCGCTCCCCAGCAGCCCGAAGCGGCGGGCAGGTCCCGGGGTGCGGGGCGCAGACCCGCGGTTCAGAACTCCCACTCCAGCGACTCCTCTCGGTTCGCGGCCCGCTCGAGCCTGTGGATGATGTTGTTGAGGTTGGCCATCTTCTCGTGCCTCCGCTGGATGTTTGTGTTCAGCTTCGTGCTCTGCTGTAAAGAGCCCGTGTCTGTGGCGGGACTCGAACTCTGCACTTTGGCAGAGGCGGCGTTTGGCAGTGATGGGGAGATGGGAGCGGAGGAGGACGGGACCGGCGAGACGGACATCATGAGGCCCGGAGAGGAAGCTGCCGAGGGAGAGTTCAGGGAGACCTCCAGGCTGCAGCGGGAGGACTCCGAGGCAGATATAAAGCTAATGGGGTCAGGATGCAGCCTCTCCCCACCCTCCGGCTCCTGGGGCGCATGCTGGGTGGAGCAGTCGGCAGTCCCGGCCGCGTGCGCCTTGCTGGACGTGTTGCTGCTCCGTGGGAGGCTGGTGGTGCTGGGGGGGGCCCTCTGGGAGGCCCCCGCACACGTGGTATCATCCTGCTCTTCCTTGAGGCTGGGATGCTGAATGGACGTGGCCACGAGCTCCGGCTCCCTGTCCAGGCCACACAAGTCCCAGTGATTGTAACACTCGCCTTTTTCCCCGGGCTCCGGCTGCTCCTGCTTGACCTGGACCAGGGCCTCGCTCGACCTCCGGGGCTCCGTGTCTCTGAAGACCGGCTTCCTGTCCTCCGCCTCTGAATCGGGGCTCTGCGGGTTGGCGCCTCGGAGCGAGCTACCGGGCGGTGCAATGCCCCCGCAGCCACTCTGCTCCAGGTCCGTGTCGTCCTGGGACCCTTCCACCAGCATTTCCCGGCGCATCCGAGACCTGCGACACAAGCACGGCGGGGCTGTAACCGCGGCACGGGACCCTGCGTGGCTCTGGCTGGGTCTGCACGGTCACCGTGCAGCGAGGCATGAAGCCCCTGGGGGCCTGGTGTGTGCAGGGCCGCGGGCTGGGGCAGCACGTGCGGAGACTCGGTGGCTTTCTGGCTCGTTGGCCCAGACAAAAAACTAACTGAGCATTGCATTCCCTCAGGGACATGAGTGGCAGGAGACAGCCAGCAGCCAGGTGGGAAGAAACAGCTCTGCTCTTTTTTTGCCCCTTTCCCCCCACTTTTTCAACACATTTTTAACCCCGTGGAGGCAAATTCAATCTGGAAAAGTCAGAGCAAACCAGAGTGTGGCACCACTGCTGCGAGAAATCCCCGGGAGCGGGGATCTCCAGCTGATCCTTGGCCCTGTCCACACCCTGCTCACGTCCCCTCGGTCATTCCCATGGGTCAGGTGGGGGCAGGACGGCGGAGGGAGCAGCCCCTGCAGATCTCTGCACCCTCGGCCAGCTGGGTTCTTGCTGGGGCTGTGGGATGCGCAGACTCCAGCGCACCCCGGGCAGGGCCTGTCTTGGCTTGTCTCCTGGAGCGGGCACCCCCAGCCCCCTCGCCCCGAATGCCAGGCAGACCCTCGCCTGCTTCTCATGTCTGAAAGCCACAGCCAGAGCTCTGCCTAGTGCGCAGCCCTGGCACCCCGTCCCCCCGGACCCGTTACCTGTAGTTATGGAACCAGTTGATGACCGTGTTGGTCTTGAGGTTGAGCTGGAAGGAGAGCAGCTCGATGGTCTGCTGGGAGGGGTAGGGCTCCAGCTGATAGGCCTTCTTCAAGGCCTCCTTCTCCTCCGGTGCCAGCACCACACGGGGCTTTTTGATCTGGAGGAGGCTGAGGTCCTGGGGCTGGAGGCTGGGGCTAGCGCACTCCGAGCGGGCGTTCGGCGACTCGCTGTCCGAGCTGGCGCTGATCAGCCCGTAGCGACGCTTCAGATACGCTGCAGGGGCGAGAGGACATCCAGCCTGTGTGTGAGGTGCCCTGTGCTGCTGGCAGCTTCCCCCTGCCCTCCCTCGGTGTGGTACCACTGGGCACCCCCGGCGGACATTAAAGGGCCATTGAAGCATCCGTGCTGAGCTCTGGAGCAGCACGTCCTTGCTGCAGGAAACCCACAGGCTTCACGTCCATTGCCGGAAAGCGCCCCTGCCTCATGCGCTAGTGCTTCATCCCTCCGGAGAGCCGGGAAGAGCCCCTCACTGCAGGGACGGGGAAGCCATCACATCCGTGGCCTGTCTGCCCATCTCCCCAGCACCCTCCCCACCAGGAGTGGGATGGGCTAGGCGCCCTTGGACAAGAACCGCCTTGTTAGTACCAATCAGCCCCCCAGCGTCATCAGGCAGCATTGCTCGTTAGCACTCAGTCGCATCACGCTCAATCCTGGGAGAGGTCCAGGACGGCCCGCAGCCTGGGACGTCCCTGCTGCAGTCAACGGGTGTAGAGAGGACGGGACGGCACATCCCACCCCCAGCGTGTGACTGGGGTCAGACCTGTGCCTTGGGAAGCCTCAAATGCCTGGGGCCAGCTCTGGGCAGCCCCTTTGGACCAACCCCGGGGCATGGACCAGGCATGTGGCGCTCACCTTTCTTCTCCAGCTTCTTCATGTCGCGCAGCTTCTCAACGTTGTGCGGGTCGTTGAGCCAGAGCTGCATGCGGACAAAAGGCTCCCTCCCCTTCAAGCTCAGCTTGTGCCAGGGCTTGGGTCTGGAGAGGAGATCGGACACCGAGCCCTGCGTCAGGCCCAGGATGCTCTCCCCGAACAGCCGTTGGCCTTGCGGAGGAGAAGCAGAAGGGGGTTAGACCGCACGTGCCCGCAGGGCAGGCTTCTGGGCATGCGAGCCCCATGACAGGCCCTGGGAGCAGTGCAGGGTCCCCTGACATCAGGGTACAGCTGTCCACGGGGCCGGCTTCACCACCCCGTGAAGCTGCCCCTCCTACGGGCCCAGCCCTGCCTCTATTCCAGCCCGCGACACCGAACCCGTGGAGTTGGGGGGACTCGGCTTGCCCGAGGTCGGAGAGGAGCCAACTCTCCTGATTGAGCCGATGCAGCAGTGTCGTACGACGGACGTGGCGGGGTCAGCCTGACCCCTGGCCTGTCCCACCTCACTGCCGCCTGGCCTGGAAGAGCCCTTCTCAGCACTGGCCGGGCCACAGGGACCTGACCCGAGACCTGGGGGCCGCGTCACTCTGCTGCGTGCCTGCCCCCGCCTCCCCGCCGTCAGCCCCGAGGCCCTGGAGCGCGGGGCACGTGCGATCCCAGGAGCCGCCCCGTGTCCGCACCTAGGTTGTTGTCTGTCAGCACCTCCTTGACCTTCTTGGTGATGGCGTAGGTGTCCAGCTCGGGAGACATGGCGACGATCTCTTGTATGCCCATGGGGCCCTGGCTGCTGGGGTACGTCTTCCCGCCCAGCGCGGAGCCTGCCCGGCTCTCCGGCTGCTGGTTCTCCTTGCTGCTCTCCAGGGTGAGGGTGAGCGGCTCCTGGGGGGTCTTCTCGTGCTCCAAAGGGCTGGGGGGTGGCGAGGGGGACGACTGGGTGTCCCCAGGACTGGCTGCAGGACACAGGCAGAGAAAAGCATCAGAGCGGTGCACGAGAAAGGCCTTTGGAAAGGCTCTCGGGCAAAAAGGCAGCAACTCTGGAGCAGCACCACGACACGAGGGGAGAAATCCCATTTGCAAGGGGCTTCAGCAGAGCCAGCTGGAACGACACAGGGTGAAACCCACCTGCAGAAGGGCCGGCAGGGGCTCCTCAGTTGCAGGCTCCGAGTTGGAAGGGCTGGTCTGAGCCCTGGCGCTCGGCAGAGCCTGGCAGACACCAGGGCTAGCTCAAAGACCAAAATCCCAAGCGGGGTCTGGCTGATGGCACAGAGTAGCCCAGGCTCAGTGCCCATGGCTGCAGGTTTGGAGGTTCCCTGCCAAGGCCCCTGCGTTGTGAGTGGAGAGGGAAGGTCACGTGCAACTGCTGCAGTGGGCACTGCCGCCTGGCAGTAGCTGGCCGGGCCTTGTACGCCCCACCACGATGGAGCAGGCTCTCTTCGGCGTTGGGCGAAGGATGTCAGTGGTATCTTGGTTATGGCAGCTGTTACCCACCCCCAGGCCGTGCGTGCAAATGCTACCGGGCAGTCGCCACGCGAGCCTCAGATGCAGACAAGAACAGCCCCAGGGTGCACTGGGGACTGCCCTGGCCACCAGCCCCCGCTCCCGAATCCTGCCCCCTTTGCACGCTGCGGGGGGAAGGCATTTAAGGGCGATTGAACCATCAGTCTGAATGGGCCTATTGATACCAAAATCCCTGATAAACCTGCCCACTAATCTCCTCTAATGCCATCCCCTCAAGCCTTTCCTTTTTGCTTAACGACTGTCAATTCCAGTCAAGTTTGATATCATCTGGGTCAGACAGGAGCTGACAGAGATTCCCTTCCTGCAATAAATCTCTGGCAGCTCACGTTCGGCGCTCAGCTGGGGGAGGACAGGAGGAAACGGCACTGGGCCTGGGGAGGGGGGAGAAATCAATGAAAACTAAACTGTGAATTTTAACGTTATTTATTGGGCCGATCTGTTGTCGACCGACGTGGCTGGGAGAGCCTGTCACGGCCTTTCCAAAGAGGGGAGAAGAAGGGCAAGTCTTCCAGGCAGATGCTGCCAAGGGCAGCGATGGTGAGAATAATTAAGGAGAGAAAACACAGCATTAACATAAACCCCCGGTCACTGCTCTGCTCCAGGCACAAGGCCAAGCGCTGCGCTGGGCTCCCGTTTTCTCCCCTTTACTACATGACTATAGGAAAGCATCTCTGACACAATCCTGCACGGAGGACTCGAGCAACAACCCGCTCCTGTCCAGCGTCCTCGTGAAGGGGTCTGGGAAGGGCTGGGTGCAGCGGCACAGCAGCTTGGCGGAGGAGTATGAAGCCGCCTTTTCAGAGGCTGATGGCGCGAGGGGTGCCTGGGTGCTAGCCTGGAGATGCAGGCCCTGGCGTGGCGAGCGGAAGGGGCATGCAGGGGTGAGATCCACCACATAACCAAGCAACGGGAGCTCATCCACGCTGAATCCAAAGGAGGTGAAGGCAGAAAGCACCCGGGGGTTTAATAAGGTGCTGTCAGAGATGGGACAAAAGGCTGACTGCCCGCTCCCGGGCTAGCTTATGAATGCATATTGCCTGCTGGAGCTCACGGTGCTCGCTGGCTCCACTGGTTTTCTTCACGTAAGCAAAGGCTTGAACCCTGAGCCCAGGGTCTGACAGCTCCGCAAAGCCCCTGGGCCAGCATGGATCAGAGCTCAGACGAGGCTTCCCAGCTGTCAGCACGGGACAGTGGTTGAAGCTGCCCAGGGGAGCCAGGCAATTGCCTTCCCTGGAGGTTTCCAAGCAGAGGCTGGATGAGCATCCACCTGGGACGGGTGAGGACCAGCGCAGCCTGCATCCGTGCAGGGGACTGCACGTGACAATCCTTAAGGCTCTTCCGACCCCACAACTTCCATGGGTGACGGAGCAGACTCAAGCCCGCCCGCCCTGAGAGACCCCAGGATCCTGCACCGCATCTGAAAAGGTGTTTGCCCCAAAATGCATGTGTGCAGCTCAGCAGGGACTGCATGCGAGTGGGCACCTGTGACGCGCTTGGAAAGGGGACACACTGCCCCTCGCTGAGCGGGTGCCCCATGAAGGGGACAACTGGTACCAGCCAGCGGTGGTCTAGCAGCAGGGGCTGGGCTGCAGCGTTACAGCTCCCAGGAGCAACCCCCAGCCCAGGGGGGCTGTCGCATTGCTGCAGGCACAAGGCTTGGGGGTGTCTGAGCTCTCACTGGCACCACCCAGGTGACCCTGCTCTGACCGCACCGGGCTGGGGTTTCTCACACGCAGGCTTGTCCAGGAGACAACCAGCACCCCTGGCTCCTGGTGCGACAGAGATTGGGCTAGCTGGGCTGGACTAGCGTTCCCATGGCTCTTCTGGGCACACACAGAGGTCAGGCCCCTGCCACCCGGCACTGCATGCACATCCCGCACAACTGGCTCCAGACCCGAGAGCTCAGGCTTGGAGCAGGAGTGCTGATGCCACGGGGGAGAGGAAGAGAAGCGATGCATTAAGCTGTTATTCAGGACTCTCTCTGCTAGCCAAGCAGGGGAACCTCTGGGGTAGGAGAAGGGGTTGTGTTTGGCAGCTGAGCCAGGACTGGAGTATCAGTGAGGACCGGATTACTAGGCCTGAGAGATGGGCTGGTCTGTGATCTGCTGCCTCCACTGAGCTCAGCCAGCTCCATGGCCCCAGACCTGGGGCCAGCCTAAACCTGGGCCCCCGGCGCATGTCAGCATGGCGAACACAAGGGACTTACCCTGGGCTGGGTTGGGCTGCTGGCTGATCCCCTGGCCCAGCTGATCCGTGAGCCACAGCTGCATCCGGATGAATGGCTCCCGGCCCTTCTGGGTCAGCTTGCTCCACGGCTTGGGCCTGGACAGCATGTCACTCACACTCCCCTGGGACAAGCCCAGCACCTAGGGCACAGGTTGAAGGGAAGGGCTGGGGCTACCGGGAAGCAGGCGTCTGATACCCCCAAGAAGCTCCTTCAGACACCCCAGGGGAACGTGGTCACCAAGCTGGAGGAAGGAGCTAGGCATGGGGTGAGCCCGGGGTGTCAGGGAGCTGTCACCGCCTCTGTGCAGGGGGCTCCTTATTGGCCCCACAAGTGGGAGAGACTGTGGCACTGTGCGCCCAGGACACCGTGGAGGGAGATGGCCAAGAGGCTCCCACCATCCCACATCCATTCCCCCCGCACCTTCCTCCAAGCGTTGCACTGTGAGCCCGCAACCCCAGGGGAGGATGGCATCACACCGGCCCCACGTTCCAGCCACGTGGATTCACCCCAAGCAGCAGCTCTAAGCAGCACAGGGCTCTACGCCCTACCGAGGCTGGGGGATGTGGTGAGGTGGCCTGATGGGCATTGCGTGCTGGGGAAAACTTCCCTATGGGCCCTGGCACAGGGGATCACCGAAGCAGAGTCCCACCCTGGAACGCACACGCGGTCAGCAGGGGCCAGGCCACGTCCCCGGGACAGCAGCCGCCTGGGTCCACTGCTCCCTCTCCGGGGAAGTACCTTCTCCCCGAAGATCCGCTGACAGATGCCATTCTTGGCCAGCTTCTCCTTCACCTGCCGGGTCAGCTCCAAGGTGTCCACCTCCCGGTACATGTACATCTCGTACTGCTCTGGTGTCAGCGGGGGTACCGTGGGCTTGAGAGTCCGGGGCACGTAGGCAGGGTAGTAGGAGAGGCGGCCGGCGCTCTGCGGCTCCGAGCTGCCCCCTTCTGTCTTCATCTCTGTGGTCTTGTGGGGTTCATCCTCCCCCAGGGCCAGCTCCTCCTCGGTGGGGGCACTCTCGCTTGGCTCCCCCCGCGGCCAGGCCCGGCCGTTGGCCAGGCTCGAGTAGCTTGAAGAGGAGGAGAGCGAAGGGGACACCGCAGTGTAGGGCCGATTCAGCACACTCCTCTCCGAAGCCCAGTGCTGGTCGAAGTAGGAGCCGGCATCGCCAATCTCGGACTTCACCTTGCGGATGATGCTCTGCACGAAGGCAGCGGGGGACAGGACTGTGAGTGAAGCCTGGGTGGAGCTGGGGCTGGTGCCCACCACCCCCTCCTCCTGCTTGATGTAGGCCTGGACGATGTTCTGGCTGACGGTGGCCAAGGTGGAGCGCTCCGCAGGTGGGGTGGGGATGGGCCGGCCGTTGCTGCCCGACTCGATCTCCAGCAGGGCCTGCTGCTGGGCCTGCATCTCCCGCCGCGCCTGCTCCAGGATGCTTTTAATGGCATCCTCTGAGTTGCTGGTGCTGGTGCCATTGGTGACTACCTGGGGGGCCGTGGAGCTTTTGGTTTCACCTGGAAGCAGAGAAAGCAGAGCGGAGTAAGTGGAGGCTCTCCTGCTGGGACCGGCTCCCCGTGAAGCACGAGGGCTGGGGCTATGGGCAGCAGCCTGCACCCCGCTGAAGTGGGAGGCTTAAGAGGGCCATCCCTGAGGGAACGGGGATCAAAGCCTCCCTGCTACTTCCAAGGGCACAGCTGGGGTGGCCTCTCCGACCTGACGGGTGCCATGAGCCAGGTCTAGACGCCTGGCGGGGTAGAGGTTCAGCCTGAGAAAGCCCCCCCTCCATTCCTGACTCACTGCAGAGCCCTGGACAAAGCACATTGCCCTCTGTGCCTCAGTTTCCCTGTCTGGAAAAGGGGCTAAGGCTACTTTCTCTTCTTTTGAAAGGAGCTCCAAGAGCTATCAACCACAAGTCCAGCCACTGCTTGGCAGCGTGGGATCGCTACCTGGGCAAAGCCCAACCAACAGGAAGGATCTGCTGGTTACAATTCCCTTGGACGACCCAGGCGGTGATGTGTCCGTGGGGTGCGTGTCTGCATAGTGCCGGGCAGGTAGGTCGGGCCTCCCATAATCACAGAAAATTCAGGTTGAAGGGACCTCGGGAGGTCACATCTAGTCCAACCCCCTGCTCCAAGCAGGACCAGCCCCAACTACATCATCCCAGCCATGGCTTTGTCTAGCCGGGTCTTGAAAACCTCCAAGGATGGAGACTGCACCACCTCTCTGGGGAGCCTGCTCCAGCGTTTTACTGTCCTCCTCGTGAGAAAATTCTCCCTAATGTCTAATCTAAGCCTCCCTTGCTGCAACTGGAGCCCGTTGCTCCTTGTTCTGCCATCTGCCCCACTGAGCACAGTCCAGCTCCAGCCTCTTCCAAACCCCCCTAATACGAGCAACCATTTAATTCTGACTACCGCTTTGCCCCTTCGATCCTGCAGTCCCTGCTGCGGGGATCTCTCTGCAGCACAGGGCCTGGCCTGCAATTTCCTTGCTTTGCTTTGTTTTAACTTCCCTCTGCCTCATCACGTCAGCACCTGAGCCACCACCCGTGCTGGCCGCGATGTTCCTGCTGTGCGGGCCCGAGCAGGGCCGTGCGGTGTCCGCGCTGGCTGCTGGAACCAATTTGCTGCACCCCTGGATTATCCGGGCAGCGGCACTGGGGGGTCTCGCACTGCGCCTACTTTTCAGTGCATTGTTCTTACATCTTCCCCTAACATGAGCCCAGGAGAAGGGGCTTGCTTCTGTCCGATTCATAACCATCACCTGGAAGCAAGCATCCAGCACGGAAAATTTCAGCACCACTGGGGCTGATTTGGAAAGTCCTAAGTCTAGGAAATCAGTGGGGTGGGGTGGACACGGGAGACCGGGAGGGGACACCTCCTGCACCTTCCTCTACAGCTGTGATGGTAAAATAGCGCTGCCCCGTGCTCGATTATCTGTTAACAGTGTGAAACTACAAGAAAAAGCCTAACGATGCCATCTCTTCCCCAACACACGACGACTCTGTGCCTTGTGCTCAGCAGAGGGCAGCAGACACCGCGCCAGCCTCTGCAGGAGGACTGGGCCCCGAAGGCTGGATGTGCATCTTGTCGAGACCTAAGGATATCGGAATAGTCATTTGAAGCGGGAACTGGCAGGCTAGGGTCCACAGAGCCAACATTTTCAACCCCTTTTCTGGCTCTCATGCACTAGCACGAGGCTACTATGTGGGTCTGATACATGGCTTGGGAGCGCTCAACCAGACAAGTTCATTCCCGCTGGGGTTTAAGGGATTAAAAAAAAAATCCTGGTGCCATAACTCTTGACCTTCATTTTTCAAAGCCTAGTTCTTAGGCATCTGTCCCCAGAAGAATGGGACAGCAGGCGGCCCAGGGGAAGGGGGCATGAAGGGAGTGAGATCCGAGATGGTTCCTGGCCTGGCTGGTGCCTGCACCCTCACCTGGCCCCGAGGACAGAGCTGTTTCCAGCTCGGTGACTCCCGCGGCGCCTGCAGCACCTACCTCCCTTCTGGGACTCGATCTCCTTCTTGGCCTGCTCCAGGATGCTTTTGATGGCGTCGTCGGAGCCGGTCTCTGGAGTTCGAATCCGCGGAGTGATGCTACCTGATTGCAGAGGCGGGAAAGCGGGTCTGTCACTGGTGCTGCAGGTGCCATCGGGGGTCAGGAAGGATATATCGCTGCTCGGCGCAGCTGTTTGTACGCGTGTCAGGTCTGAAGGATCCGTCACTCCCGACCAGTTGCTGGCTGGAGTGAAGAGCCCGGGGACCTGCCCAGCAGCTTTCACCTCTTCCGTTCCCTCCCTGGCGCAGCACAGAGGCACCGCTCCCTTCACCTTCTCATCTACGAGGCACAGGGATCCTGCTCCTAACGCAGGGCGGGGTGGGCATGGGCACAGGGGCAAGCTCTGGATTGTGGTAGCCACAGGGCAGAGGAAACATCAGGGCCAATTCTGCAGCCTGGGGGCATGGGGTAGGGCCCTACCTCCTTGTTCAGGCGGCTCAAGGGAAGGCAAGCCAACTGCAGCCAGCTCAAAGGAGGCAGGGGCTTGCTAGGGAGTATCTGTGCATCTGCTCTTACCTCCCAGATGTAAGAGCCCGACCACGTCCATCAGGGCATGAGTGGGCAGGTGGGTGGTCACCCCAGGGCAGCTGCTGCCCACAATGCACCCACCCTCTTCACCTTGCTGTACATTATCAGTCTGCCCAGGCCCAAAGGAAGGGGCCTGATTCCCAGCCCCATAACGTAGAGTCTGAGGCCTCCTTTCAAGCAGTGCAAACAGGGACCCCGGGCCACCCTGCGTGCCCTCTGCATGTGCCCCCCAGTCCCCTGCCTGCCCTGTCCCACTGCTGGTGGGAGAAGACCCTCAGTGCCACTCACCTCTCTGGCGCACCTGAATCGTCCTCAGTGCCAGCACGTTCTGCTCGTCCGACAGGAACTGCTTCATCTTGATGAAGGGCTCCTTGCCCTTGACGGTGAGCTTGCGCCAGGGCTTGGGCCGGGCCAGGATCTCGCTGACGGAGCCCTGCGAGAGCCCCAGCACGTAGTGCCCAAAGACGCGCTGCCCGATGTTGTGCTTCAGGAGCTGCTCCTTCACCTGGAAGGCGATCTCGGCTGTGTCCAGCTGTTCCTCATCAGCTGAGCCCGTGCTACTTCCCTCTGACTGGTCACTGGGTGGGCTGGCGTCGCTGGCAGGTGCGGTGGGTGCCGGTGGGGCAGTGCTGGCGGGCAGCACACCGCCCTTGGGGGGGAAGTAGGGGGAGGGGAAGGGCAGCAGGCTGCCACTCTCGCTCTTGTACATGGGTGGCATCAGCTGCTTGGGGAGGAAGGGGTCAGTCGGCGGCCTGTCACTAGCACCCAGTCCAGGGAAGGGGGACATGGAGAAAGTCCTTTGGCCTTCTGGGGCCGTGCTGGGGCCCAGCAGAGGCTGGACAGGGGTGGGGGAGGCAGGGTCCTCCGATGGGGGCGGTGCGAGCTGCTGGGGTGAGGGGTACGACTGCTCCGTGTCCTTCACCGACTCGTCCTCGGAGGGATCCTCCTCTAGAGACCAAAGAGAGAGACGCGCACACTATAGTGGCGAGGCACTCGGCTGGGCCGGGCCCTGGGTGCAGCTGGGTGCCGAGCACGCGATGTGGAGAGGCACCCGGAGGCATTGGTCACTCTGCAGGGAGGACCCCGTTGCACCTCCTCCCATGCAGAGGCGCCCACCCTGGGACTGCACTTTCTCGCCCCATGTGAGCTGAGCCTGAGCTTGGCACCCAGCTGCTGTCTGGGGTGGGGCGGAGCAGGGGGATCCCAGTCTTGTGCCGTCTTGCCCCCAGCCTCACAGCTGACCCCTACTGCGTGCCCTCGCCTGCCCCATTGCTCACCCCCCGATCAGGCCATCGTAACCCCCCTGGGGCCAGGGCCCAGCTGCCCCACAGCCAATGAGATGGGATGGGACAGGCCGGACAGTGCTCCTGGCTCCCGGATTCCCCCCTCTTGGGTCCAGGGACCGTTCTGGAGGCTGCATCTGTGTTTGCTGGTGAGGGAGGCCGGCCTGCAGAGAGCCAAGCAGGGGGAGCTCCCCACCCCATGTCCCACAGCAAACCAGTGCCACCTACCAGCGCTGGCCAGGAGACTGGGCTTCTCCAGGAGGTACTTCTGGGGTGGGTAGAAGGAGTCTTTCCCTATCAGCAAGGCCTCGTCTGACTTGGATATGCCCTGAAGGAGAGAATGCAAGTGGAGAGGGGGTTAGCAAACACCCAGGGGCCACAAAGGATTCCCCTCTCCCCATGCGGCGCTGGCACTTGCCTGGGAAAGGCTGCAGTTGGCTGAGGCCAGCTTCATCGCCTTCAGGATGCTGTGGAGAAACAGCAGAGTTAGTCTCCGCTCGCTCCCCACGTTTGATGCAGCCGGGTCAGGCACTGACAAGTGAGGGGGGAAGGGGCTTCAGGGATGGTGCCCGGGACATCCACTCTGCCCCAGAAACCCGGGACTTGGAACAGGGGGTCACGGCTATTCACGAAGAGCCAGCGTATCCCACTGCAGCGCTCCTCTGCCGCACTGCCATCGAGCCAGCAAGCTTGATGAAATGTGACGTCCTCGCTGCAGGACGCTCGGTCTCTTCTTACGCGCGTGACGTCTCCTGGCCCCGGGTGGGGAGTCTAAGTCCATCCCGAGCCGGGAGCAGGGAGGATGCCAGGTGTGGCACCGCGCTCTGCCCTCAGCAACAGGGCTGGGAAGCGCGCAGGGCTGGAAAGAGGGGCACGTGGGCAGCCGGGCACTGACCTCAGCTCTGTTTTAATCTCCTCGTAGTCGGATTGGGCCTGCAGCTTTTCTTCCAGCCTCTAGACAACGCAAGAGAGCAAGACATCAGCTAGTACAGTCGGCCCTTCCACAAAGTCGCAACCCCAGGGCAGGCAGGGTTGCTACCGCCTGCTCGCTGCCAGCTTTCCATCTCCCAGGTCGAATCCACCTCCAGGCCCAGGGCTCTGCCCTGCCCTGCCCTCCCCTCCACACGACCAGGCTGGTGAATACACTGCAGGTCTGTGCTGGGAAGTCCAACAAGAGAAAGACCGAGGGGGAAGCCCCCTGCCAGGGCTGCGCCCAGCTGGTCCTGGGCTCAGAGGTGGGCTGCATTTGCACAAGCATCCACCCAGACTCCCCCTGGGGTGATCCCTGCCCCAGTCCCCGCCGCAGGCTCCAGGCTCCTCTTGCACAGGCCGGCGCGTACCTCGATGGCCTCGTTCTTGGCGGCCAGCTGCCGCTCCAGGTCGGCGATCTGGTTGGCCGAGGACTCCTCCAGCTCCTGCAGGGAGCTCTGCAGATGCTGCACATCCTTGAGGAGCCGCAGGATCTCCCGGTCCTTGGCTGCCAGTGCTGCCTCCAGCCGGGCCCCTGAGCACATCGAGTAGTTCACTTTGTCCTGCAAAGGGAGGGTGACGGCCGTGAGGCTCCCTTCTGAGCAAGAGGCACTTCTCTAAGTGCAGGGAGTGACTACACCCTGACAGCCTCTGCAAGCAAAAGGCTTCCCCTTGCGGCACATCTAACCCCGCCAACATGGAGGCACCAGCCCCATTGCCCGGTGACCCACCTGGGGTTGGGACAGGGCTGTAGCAAGGTGGAGGCTGGAAGCGTTGGCTGGGATACAGCTGCCAAGAGAGGAGGCCAGTGCCGCTGGCAGCTGCATACTGGTGACTGGCGGCAGGCTGAGCATGCGAGGGGCAGCGTTAATTAGGGAAGCTAATTTGGATGGAGCCACAGCACCTCCGCTCCGCAAACTCCTACGCAGGTGCTATTAGCCAAGCCGCCAAACACCCGCTCTGCGACTCCTTGACCAGGAAGAGAGCCGGACAAGCTGGATCTCGCAACCAGTTGCCGCCCCAGCCCTCCCACGGGAACCTGCCCCGCAGGCCTGTGCATGGGGGAGACCGCAGCCTGCCTTCGCTGCAGCCGAGGGCTCTGGGCCGACTCCCCCAGCCGAAGGCCTGGCCAGCTGCCTGGGGAACATCATGCTCCTCACCCCGCTGGGGCCTTGCGGAGAGCAGCAGGCCAGGCGAATGGAGCTGTTGACAGATGCTAGCTGTTCCCGCAGGCTCTCCACCTCCCGTTGTGCCGCCTCTGCTCGCTGCAAGAGAGAGACGACGTGGTATCAGGTCACCCGTGGTGACCTCCATGTCAGGGTCACACAGGCACGTCCTCCACTGGAGCTCCCTGCCCAGTCCTCATGCCACAGGGTGCTTCGGCAAGGCCAGAGCTGTGCTGTCGTAACGCTGACGTGAGGCCCCACGTGGTACCCAAGGCGTGGGCCAAGCAGAACCGCCAGCCTTCGCCACATGCCGCCTGCACGAGTCAGGAAAACAGCCACGAGACAGGCTTTGTGGCATGATGGCACGGCCCTTCCACCTGCATCAGGGAGGATGCTGCATCTCCCATCCTGCTCTCCCCTCCAGTGCCTTTCAGCTGGACGCAGCAATGCAGCCATGCAGGCTGCTGGGCTCCAACCGCCCAGGGGGGTCTGGATCCAGCGTGTGGCTCTGAGCAGCTGCAGCCTGATTCAGAGCAGGCCCAGCCAGCCCCAAACTCAGAGCCGGGGTAGGGCCTGGCCCAGGTGCTTCCAGCACCTCTAACTGGCTGTGTCAGTGTGAGGCCCCTGTGCTGGGCACTGGAGCCCTAGTCACCTGCACATGAGGAGACCCAGGCACAGGCCCATCCCTGGGTCCCAGCATGGAGAACCACATCCTGTTCAGCTAAAATGCCTTCTCATTGCAGCTGGGAATCTTCTTGACTTCCTGACCTGGGCTTACGTGTAGTGTTACTGTGCACTGTCCGATAGCCGCGCCCTAGAGGTGGCTGCATTTCAGGGATGTCTAAAAGCAACACCCACATGCTCCCTCTATACCCCTTAAAGGCTGTGTTTATGTTGCTATTTAACTATATTTTACTAATCACATTAAGTCATTTGTATGCAAATGTCATGATTAATTTAACGATGAACAAATTACTAGAAATGGAGGAAAGCCACGGCCTGAGTGCACTGTTTTACCCAGCCCCAGAGAAGTGCCCTGACAGATCCCAAATGTAAAACTGGCAGGGTAATAACATCTACAGACCTCAGACATGGGGGTGCCTCTCCAATAAAGCTGCACTAGCCAAGGCACACACCAGTGACGGGGGCCAGTTGCTGCTGGGCTCTTGCATCTGCAGATAACCCAGTCGCATTGGTCTAGGGTTGGGTGCCTTGTGCACCTCTGAGCAACAGCAGTCTCCTTCCCAGTGGTGCCAGATGTAGCACTTACCTGGGTATCAAGATCACCCTCCTCCTGAGCCCTGCAAGTCAGGCTTAGTCCAGTGTCCCTGCTTCAAGCCCAGCCCTGGGGGACAGGACGGCTCACTCAACCCTGGCACTGCCTGGGGTCCCCGCTGCAGCCAGCTCTGCCTCCGCCTGGGGCTGCTACAGAACGAATCTGCTCCAGTCCGTGGCTAAGGCAGGGAGTGAAGGGAAGGCGCTCGCCGCTCTGAGCCCGGCTTGCTATAAATGCAGCGGCAAGGGGCTCTTCTCACCTGATTGGCTTTTTCAAGGTTGGTCATGATCATGGCTACTTCGTCCGCCCTGCAACAGCAAAGCAAGAGCAATTAGCTGGGACAGGCATGCACTCCATCCCCGAGATGTGCCAGCCATGGCGCACAACCTGCTCTGCTACACGCCGCTGCAGTTGGGGCCGGGTGGATGGGGAGCACACTGCTCACGCCTGAGAAACAATGTGAATGGGATCCCCACCAGGTGCCTTCAGAGAGGCTGGAGCAGCTGCCTGGATGACCCCCTGGGATGAGGCCAGTGTGGCAGCTGTGATCCCCCCCACCCCCATACCTCACCTCAAGTCAACCTTGACTGCTCGTCCTCGAGGGGCGAACAGAAGTTCGGGCCCCACGGCCCATTCGAGTCTTGGCTGCCCCGTGGCGACAGCCAACAAGGAGGCCGCTTGTGCCAGCTGTGATGCTCATGTTGTGAAGCGGGCACCTGCCCATTAGGAACTGGCCTTGGGCCACCTTGGCTCATTTCACACAGGCCAACAACCAGCCATTAGCTGGGAACGACTTCAGGTCATTAACGAGCCATGCCCATCTGCGAGCTGGTGAGCTCAACATAAAAGCCTCCGTCTCTGCCTGCCAGGCCTGCGCGCCACCCCCTCGGCCTCCGGATGGCTAGAGAAATGTCTCCTTCCCTCTTGATCCCGGGCTGTTTGTCAACAAGAAATATTTGCTTCTGCTTAATTGCCTCCCACCCACCCTTTCACAAGTCGTTAAGAGCTGGCAAAGCTGAACGGGACATGGCGGCGGATCTGTTTACTGTGTGAAGGTAAATATCCAACGTGTCTAGTGTGGTCTCTGGTCCCAGCTACACAACTCATGCTAGCTGATGAATTAACCACACATAAACACACCAGCTGAACCCAGACAGGGGCATCTGAAACCCCCCGGATGGAGGCTGCAACGGAGACCAAGGGACAGGACAAACCCCCTTTTCATCTCCGTCGTTGTGCGCCTGGAGTCTCCGGTCCTAATCAAAGGGAAAATTATTTACAGCCCCACGTTGTACAAATGGCATATCGAATTATCAAAGAACATCTGCTTTGGTATTATACGATTAAGTGTCCTGACTCTGATGTACAGTGTGTGTGTGTGTGTGTGTGTGTGTGTGTGTGAACGAGGGCCGTGGTGTGCGAGCGAGGCCAGCAGAACATTTGAACAGCTGTAAGCATTTGGCAGCCTCTGCGGCTGGTGAAAGCCAAAGAGAGGGAGAAGATGTTCCTGACTCATAAAAATAAATGGCACCCGACCAACAAAAATAAGAACAGGCAAATGGACATTTAATGGAGTGGAGGAGTCTGTTAAATGTATCCCGCTGCCTGAGCTCGCCCTGCCGGGCTGGGTACACTGCGCGCAGTGCCAGGTACAGCGCTGTCATGCCTGGAAGAATATGAGGGGGCATCCCAAAATGTTAAGGAAGGCCTGATGAGAGTCATTCCCAGGGACAACGTCTGTACCTGCAAGGCAGTGTCCCCATGGTCCCCGATCCGGGTTCTGCTCAGCTCACATCCCACCTTTTGCTGATGTGAGGGACTGTGCTGACGTCTGAGGCAGAAGGGGGAACTGGACTTTTACCACAGGGCCATCGCCAGCAAAATGCAGAGGCCATCCCCTGCCCTGCCCCAGGATGGCCTGCCTCTCCAAGCTGCTTCCTCGAGCAGCTGCCAAGAGCCCTGAGCAAAGGCCTCTGCTGCAAGGCCCCCATTGCCTCTGCCACAACAACAGTGGCCCACCTCTGCCCTCGGCCACGGGCCCGAGCCTCTCACTGGCATCAAGGGGTGGCGCTGGGATGGGAGCTGGTGTTCCTTGCTTCTTGGTCCCTGGCTCAAACCACAGGCCCTCCTCACTGAGCTCTGCCTTGTCCCGGCATACAGCCACGGCACCACTACCAGCAATCGCTTGCCCCTGAAAACAATCCAGATTCTTGCAGACTGCCTGGCTCACCCCGCAGGCATCCACGTACTCTGCTGACCGCTGACCTCGTGCTGGGGCCAGTCCCAGACACGTTCCCCATGCCGGCAGCTCCCCGGGGATGCTGGACGCCTGGCTGCCTGGCTCCGACGCTGCCTGCACAGCCTCAGCCTCTGCTTTGCTCTGCTCTGGTGGGGCAGTGGGCGGATGAAGGACAAGGGGCGGCTTCCAAGTGGCACAGAACCAGCAGAGACAACCAGGGATGCAGCCATGGGGTTTCTGCCATGACTTCCTGAGAGGTCACTGACTGCAGGGATGGCCCCAGAAGAAAATTCTAGCCAAGTGCAATTTAGAGCCATCCCTACGCTGCTCTAAGTAGCATTTTGGGTAGAAATGGCCCTTGTGCCAGGGCTGAGGGAACTGGTTGTATGAAGCAACACTTATCCCATCCCCTCCAGCCCTGCACTGGGTCTGATTAGACCAGAGGCTCTATCCATGGGACACCTGGAGCCCACACCACATGAGTGGGGAGGCCCTTGGATAAACTTCTGGCTGCGCTGGCTTTGCAGGTGGCTGGGATGGGTCATGCTACGTCGGGTACACAAGGCAGCGCCTGGCTGCAGGAAAGCACAAATTCCCAAACAGCACGTTAAGACAGGCTCTCTTTGGCAGCTTCGCGCAGATGCAACCTCTCCACATGGGTCAGCCGGACAGACAGCCCGAGGGACTTACTTTGATGCTGCCTCTTCGTCATATTTACACCGCAGCTCCAGCAGCTCCGTCTGGGTGGCCTTTAGCGCTGAGCACCAGGGAAAAGTAAAAGCAACATGCAGTGAGTGCTGGGCTCTGACAGGGGAAGATCCGCCAGGCACCAACCTGTTGGAAGATGCCTCTGGCTGCCCTGAGCAGGCTGCCCTGTTCCCTGCATGCTGCCGCTGCCCCCGCTCTGGTCCGAGGAAGGAACATTTTACCCACTTCCTTTTGCCTCTGTTCTTGTGTAAATGGAGGCAGAAAAACCACGGGGAAAGTCAACCCTGCAGGCACAGAGAGCCTGAGCCCACGGGAGCTGTGCCTGCGTGGCCTGCAGCCTGGGGGCAGAGCTGGGAAGGCCCAGTGTGCTCCAAGGAGCTGGCAGCAGCTCAGCATCCCTCAGGGGGTGCCTGGCACCTGGCAGGAATGCAGGATTTGGCCCTTTCCCCTGGCAAAGACCAGGTCTGGGGTGGGGAACGGGATGAGGAATTACTACATCCTGGTGCGGGCTTGATCCAGACCTTTGTGACATGGGCACCTCTTCCCATGGACTGCCCATGGATGCCACACTCACTTTGGCAGGCAAGGCCAACAGAGCCTGTGCAGCCCAGTCACAGGCCCTGGGGTCATTGCCTCGCAAGTGCACTGCCACCTCCAGGCAGGCCCTTCCCCTTGCCACCTGTGCAACTCCAGCTTGCACCAACTGCCCTGGCAGAAGAGCTGTGATCACAGGGGCACAGCCGAGTCCAAAACGTGTCTGAATACAGCGGTGGGAAGGGAGCCCCGGGCTCTAAAACTCCTGTACCTGAATGAAGCACTTTGATCTTTTCTTCTGCTTCCCCCAGCCGAGCAGCCAAAGTGATCTGTGCTTCCTGGAGTCCCCTGTGAAGAGAAGCGCAGCAATTGTGACCTTCTACGTTTATACACAGCTAATCCCTGCCCAGGACGGGACCTGCCAGCGACTGCCGTGCATGGCTCCCGGGGGGGTACAAGTCTCCTTGCCTTGGCCCTGAACACACGCTAAGCAGCTGTTCACACGGTGCCACTGATTTGCTATTTTATCTTTTTCACCACGTGCTTAAAGCCCATCATTCAGAAGTTACGCCACAGAAAGTATAGACTTATTGCAGCCGAGACATTTTCATGCCACTAGAGTTGTCGGCGTTTCCATTAAAAACTTCTATTTCCAGGGCTTTATAGCGCTGGCCATAAAAATTCACTTCAGGCTGAGAACTCAGCACGCTGGATCCCAGCCCAGAAACAAACGTTGGGCCAAAAATTTATTAGGAGATTTTTAAAAAGGATGAGAGAGGCAGGAAAAGAAGGGATGAGAAGCTACCTGGCTGTTTCTGAGCTGCTGCGTGGCACAAAGCCATGACGGCTCTGATGGGCCCATGCAGACAGCATCCAGGAGGGCAGCGCACAGTGCTGACACCAAGCCCCCCCAGTTTATATGCAACCACTGCCCCAGCACAAGTGGGTGGAAGAGAAGCGGCTGGACAGGCTGTGTAGACGGTGCCGCTGCCCTTGTTAATCCAGGCTGGACATCGCGGCTCCTCAGCAAGTGCTCTGGCCCCAACCCGACGATGAACGAAACCTGGCCACACCACAGACTTTTGTGGCTGCCAAGGGCCCTCACGCTGGGGTCTGTATTGACCCAAGAGCCTGTGATAGCACGGACGGGTCTGTCGCAGGCTCTTGGGCCCATCCCCTGCACCCTGGGTGTCCAGGTGTCTGGGGTGCTCGGGTCAGTACCCTGCAGATGTGGGCGCTTGCTCTCCCGCTTGGCTGCAGTCTGTGGGATCCGCACAGCACCTACCCAGGGCTTGGCCCACCAGAGCGGTGGTGACACCAGGCAACCACTCAGCCACATCTCCCCATTGCTCCCAGTGGTGCCTGGTGCTTGTTGGCAGGTGAGGGGAACCTGAGCAGCTTCTGGCGGGGCTTCAGAGCCAGTGTGCTGGCATCCCCTGGCACCTCTCCAGGCATTCATGCTGCCCACACAGGCCTCTCTTGGGCAGGGGGAGGACAGACAGGCCAGAGGAGCAAGCAGCAGGCAGCTGGGCATCACAGGGACTCCATCTCAGGTGGCTGAAGGGCTTGCCACAGGCCCAGAACCGAATGGGAGTCTAGCAACTGGAGCAGCTGGTACTAGTGGTGAATGCCAACCTCCGGACACCGGTGGCCCAGGGCACTCCTCTCTCCCAGCGAAGTCTGTGAAGGCCAGGCCCAGACCAACTGAGAGGGATGAGGTGTCCTGCCTCGCCTCCCTCTCTCAAGAATATGATGGGGCCAAGCCTGTATCGTAAAGTGGTTGAGAAGACATTGCAGAAACACAAGGCAAATGCTGCCTTCAGAGCATAAGGGAAACACATTCTTAAACACCTCCTGACATTAAGAGGTGAAAAAGGAAAACCCTCCTGTAATTAATTTGAGGGGGGGGGAAGCAATCAGGGAAAAGTTATTTTGCATTATTTATAGCCTGCGTGTGCCAGGAACTTACTTCCAAAGAACGGCAATTTAGAGTTTAAGGATGCGTCATTTGTTTGCCAGCGCAGCGCGTTCAGGAATAACAATGAAGTCTCGTTCCACGAGCCATCGGAAAGCTCCGGAGTGCGGAAATTCAAAGGCTATTTAACAGAGAGGTCCGTCTGCCGGCCTGCATTTATCCGACTCGTCCAAGCCAAACAATGTGCAGGGGAAACGTCAATCGGCGAGAGCCAGGTGGAGCAGAAGGGAAACAATCCCCCCGTGGAGGGGTGGCGAGGCGTGGAAAGCCAGCGTGGGAGGCTCAGGGCAGAACGGGGCCGACCCTTTATCTAGCTGTCTGCGCAGAGCCTGACACACCAAGATGGTCTTCTAGCCAAGCTCCCAGCCAGCAGCCTGGTCTGGGCACTGCCTGAGTACCCTGGTCTGACTGCCCACCAGGGTGGTGTTTGTGAGAGCACGGTTCCCATCAGGCACCAAGGTCAAGCAGTAAGAAACCCTCCCCATATGCTAAGCCAAGGCACCATGCACACAGAGCACGTGTTTGCACACGCCTGTATATGCACACACTTGTAAGCTCAGCTGGTACGAGCACTGCTGGGCACCCCTGGCAGGGCCCTGCTTTGGGCAGCGCTGCTGCAAGCGGAGGGGGCTGTCCGCAGAGGGGCTTGCTGGCTCTGCCCTCCTGGGAAGGCAGGTAGTGCCATGCTGGGCTGGGGCAACTTTTGGGCATGGCAAATGGTGGAATATCCTGGACTGGGCTTTACCATAGCTGTAGAGGAGAGGCCCAACATGGGACCTCTGCCCAGGGCCCCACACGGACTAGAAACCAGAGACTCAGAACCTCACCTGAAGTGGGTCTGGCCGAACCACTCCGCTCATGAGCTCCCAGACCTACCTCTCCCCTGAGTCACCAGGTCAATGCCTGGCCTGCCTCAGCACTTGCCCAGGGCCGGTCTTGAATCCCAGGAGCACCCCCATGACCCGAGCTGCTCCACGCACGCCCAGGCACAGGTGTGAGGAGGTTAGCGGCATGGGAGGGGATTGGAGTTCCCTCGTCTCCCATTAAATGCAATGGGAAATCCCGTTAGCAGCTTTGAACACTTCCACGCGTGACGACAGAGGCAGGAGGGAAGCCTCAGGCAGGGACTGCTGGGGCAGATGGGACACAGGGCGGTTTGTGGTGGGATGCAGCCCAGAACCTGGCTTGGAGGAAGGACAGGGCCAGTTTTAACCCAGATCCCGACTGCCAGGAGCACGGACTAACTGCTAGGCAGGAAGGGAAGAGGCTGGCGGGGTGGAGGGAGAGAGAGACCCACGTGCACACACACGCGCGCGCGTGCACACAGCGTCTCTCACTTGCAGCCGACGCAGAGGTAAAGGATATTTACTGCCTTGCTCAGGGGCCCAGCCCCTGCTACTCACGTACTTTTGTTTTTCTGCCTCATTTCTCTGCAACAAGGTTTCTGTGAAAAGTGCTTTGCTGTTGATGCTCGCGAGCCTGGTTCCCTCCGACACCGTGAGCCCAGCTGGAGACGTTCCCTCTCTCTGCTCTGCGGGTGTAAAATTCACATCAGCAGCATGACAGGACCGAGAACGCGGCTGCTTCTTCCAGGGCCATGAGATCAATCGCAGGGGGAAAGAATTGATTTCCAGAACTTCAGCCACGCAGTTAATACGTTCTGCAGGTTCTGCTGGTCAATCACGTTACGGAGGCGCAGCAGGGCGCGAAACCCTGAGCGCAGCCTCCAGTCTGCTAAAGTGGCAGCTTCCTGACTAGGTTAGATCTGCTAATAGTCTCATTCCAGCCACTTCAGCTCCCAGCAACTGGGAGCTCTGCGAGGGCTGAGCGGCCCCCGCCGCAGCTCCAGCCCAGAGCACAGCACGCCGGCATCACACCAATCTCTCCACGCTCGCTACCGCCATTATTTACACCCTGCCTGCCTGGGGTTTTCATGCGGTTTGGAAGAGCCGGGGGGAGAGAGAGCGTGGGCACGTGTGCGTGCATGACCAGAGCACATGGCCAGGGTCTGGGACCAAAATCCTGTGCAGGTGCTGAGTGCCCGACAGAGACCCCTTGTTGGACTGGACATGCTGCACCCCCGGGCTCTGCAGTGACCGTGTCTCTGCCCTGGGCTGTGCAGAGCACCCCGCAGGGAGACTGACTCGGGGCAGCCACAAAAGGGACCTCGGGGCTTTCCCAGCACCAAGCAATCCAGTGGCTCAAGGAACAATGGCAAGCTACCCGGCCTGCTCGGGCTCCTTCCCAGCTCCAGCGGTCTCTGGTGCTTTTAGAGACACAGAAAGAAACACGTGGAAAACACAAGGAACAGTTGGCCTCACCCCAGGGCAGCTGGCAGAGCTGCACAGAGTGACCCCACCGGGTTTCTTGAAAGCCCCGCTCTGGTGCCACCCAAGCAGTGGCGAATAAATATCTGTCGCTGTGCACTTGTCTCTGGCTCCAGTCCTCTGCACCCACGGGTGCCAGTGCCCCGGTGCGTGGACCCCACCACACAGAGGAAAGCCAGCAGGCAGGGTTAGAGGAAGCGTCTCCATCAATGGGGGCTCTGCCTGGCACGGGGCAGATGTAAATGAGCATAGCTCTGCTGACGCGGTGGCATCAATCCAGGGGGGGACCCCAGCACAGCCCACGCTGCTGCTTATCGGGAGACGCAGCCTGGGAAACAACAAGGCTGCTGAAGTCGCTCCCATTCTCCTGGGATGGGGCGTCCCGGCCCCCATCCGCTCCCAGCTTTGGGTTCACAAGGGAACTGCTCTGGACGCTCCAAAAGCCTCCGACGGCCCGCTGCAGACCCCAGCACCAATTTCCTCTGCCGTATGGCATCCCCTCCCCGACTCCCTCTCCCTGGCCCTGGGCCAGAGGCAGGGAGAGGGCAGGCACGCGGGTACCTTTGGTGCCAAGAAGTTCAGGGGGCTTCTTCCACTGCCGGTTGAGCTCCTTCAGGGGTGGGGTCTCGGGGTCGAGGCACTGAAGCTGCCGCAGCCTGTCTTCTAGGCTCCGCGCCGCCTCCAGGACAGGAACGGGATCTAGAGGGAAGCAAAGCCAACAGGTGAGAGGCAGCAGCTGGCACGGACCCCCACCTCGGCCCTGCTTGCAACACTTCCACGGCCCCCCCGGGGAATAAGTCAGGGGCTGGCTGCACAGCTCATAGCCCCCCTGCAGCAGGGCCGTGTCCAGGACTGCCAGAGAAGGGCAGCAACGTGTGCACGGCTGCTCCAAGGTACGCAGGGTTGGGGGGGCTGTACTCAGGGCAACCACTGCCCCAGGGCCGTCTGTGCACTGGTGAATGCAAACTGCGCCGTAAGAGACTTCACAGAGCAGTGGTCAGGGCGCCAAGCCTCCACCCGTCCACCTGCGTGCTCTCCCGAGGCAGCAGACACCTGGACCAGGTCGATCCACCCCTGCCCTGCTCACGCCAGCGGTGCTTTGGAGAGAACTACAGGAATCGGTGCTTTTCCGTGGGACTCAGGTGCCGGTCCACATGAGCCATGCACGTCAGCAGTGCCCGCGGGCAGCACTGCTGGCATGGGCACCGGGGGCCCAGCGAGGTGTGGGTTACACACAACCGGCATTGAGGGCACTTCTCTCGTGCCCCGAGGCTCAGCTCCACCCTGCGAAATGCCAGCTGCCCAGGCAGAGCCCCCGGTCCCTCCTCCGAGCCCGCAGCCTCGCAGTAACGCCCGTTTGTTCAGGCAAAGGAGGGCCCAGACAATAGCAGTTTGTGCAGAGGTAAGCAGGTGCATTCAGAGCAGTATGTCTTCCCTCTGTCAGCATTACACCATCATTAGCTAGTGTCTGCTCAGCAGGGTGTGCCATTATGTCTCCCAGGGCTGATGTAATTATACATTGACATAATTAACCCAGCAAGCCCATTAAGCAGGCCAGCTAAAAATTCATCTATAATTATTTGTTGTGTGCATGCTAATGAGTCCATCTGCACTGCCATTGTACAACACGAACAAATTAATTTACAAGTCTGGATTTTTTAATAAGTTCAAGAAAATGCCTCCTATTGAGCCAGGTTAATATTATTTTTTTTTTAGAGGGAAAAAAATAGAGTCGAATTCTCCAGGGTCAAAAAGTTAGATAAACAGGGACGTGGAACGGAGCAAGACTCGCTGCCGCGTACCGATGGCACAAATCCAATCGCGAAAAACCGAACTGGCAATAAAAGCCAGCACGGCTGCTAAGTACGGCTCCCGGCCTGCGATGGTATCAAACGCAGAATAATAAGAGGCGGGTGTAAAACAAGGGGCCAGCTCTCGCCCGCCATGTGAGCGGCACTGGAGACATTTCG
Source organism: Alligator mississippiensis (assembly GCF_030867095.1). NCBI lineage: Eukaryota > Metazoa > Chordata > Crocodylia > Alligatoridae > Alligator > Alligator mississippiensis. The sequence goes on along the minus strand of NC_081833.1, from coordinate 3,489,784 downwards.
TTTGTCTTGCAGCGTATAACTGTTCGGGAGCCACTTGGGTGCATTTGGCGGTGGGAAGTTGACAGGCGCAACGCAATGGCTGTTTGGAAGTGAAGATGGAGCAATTAACAGTGGTATGGGGCCAGAGCCTGCTTGGCTTGCTCAAGCGAGTCATGCCGCCAAGTTCTCATCTCGTCTGCCCATGCGTGGGGCTGGAATAACTCCACTGAAGCAAATGCAGCTACTCTGGGGTCCCACTGGTGTCGTGGCAAGTATCTGACTTATTCACTTCACTGGCACTACTTGCGCAAAGGGTGAAATCCACCCCGGTACGGAGGAGCAGCTCAGGGGCTCCGACCTCTCACTTCAGCGCCATGGGCTTGCAGCAGCTCTGCGCACAGGATGGACTTCATCCAAGGCAAGCAGGACCTTTCCCAACTGCTTGAACTTCGTCCTCTCCCTTAATCAAGTCTGTGACAGGACTGTTGTGGCCCCGGCAATAGGTTTATGCAGGTTCAGTCCTGCAGACCTTTGTGCTGAAGCTAACTGGGCACCGTGAGCAGCCGCAGCAATCATCGGGACCATTTGTGCACAGAAAGCTGGGCGTGTATGTGAGCACTTGCCAAGCTGGGGCCGAGGCAAAGTGTTTCTGGAGCACCCACCGCCTCCTCTCCAACACAGGGACAAGCTTGCGAGGGGGCGGACTGCTGAAATGAATGCCACCGCTTCACTCCTCCAAGGACTGATGCAGCAGTGGGAGGGTAGGAACAGCTCCAGATAGGACCCGATTCTCACTTACGCTGAGTTTGGTGGGGCCAAAAATGATTTTGAAAGGTCCAGCACGTGAACTACCACACAACAGCCATGAAACAAGAGCATCCCAATGACGGGCCGAGCCCCTGCCCCACTAGATGGACTACAGAAGGAAGGAATGAGCTCCTATTCTTGGAAATACCCCTTCTCTGAACACCCAGGTGTTGCTATAACCCACCAGGAAGAGGGTGCCTCAGTGGGAATTTTGCAGCTGCTGTGGGGAAGGGTATTTATGCGGGGCCTGTCCAGAGCGATCCATCTCCTGCCCCTTGCCTCCAACAGCTTCCAGCATTCAACACCTGCTGATTCCTACCTTGAATGTATACAGAGAAGCTACTATTGAACCAGACACGGAGTCCACCACTGGCTTCAATGAGATTTGGATTCGGCCTGGGGAGTCTAACGTGCAGGTCTACATTGGCGAAGGTGACAAAGCGCGCAAGGTGGCACCTGCGATTTAAATCACGTCAACAGCCACGTCCTGGAAGATCCCCATCAAGGATGTAAACACGTGACCAAGCTACGTCTGAACAAGCCCAGGCGGCTCTCTGAAAATGGCCTTCAAGACTCATCCAACAAGATCAGTCAAATCGCCACTAAGCTCACGGAGATGCATCAAAGGTGCATCCTACCGCTTATCTCCAGTGATGGCTCACCCCCTCCACCCTTCATGCAACCAGCAAGGACTGCAAGTACTCAGCACCTCTGAAAACCAGGCCCCCTGCAAAAAAAATGGATTGGTAGGGCAATGTACTGACTTGGCCTATTAGGTCTTTCCCAGCTCTTGCCGCTATTAGTCCATGAGAACCAATCCTCCTTTATTTCTTCATGCAACATCCATTTCTGCTGAAATCCAGAGAGTCCATTGTTGTTCATTTTCAAACACAGTACCAGCCGTGTGGTTTTCTTTAAAGAAATAAAAGACCAGACAACTAGAGGATTCTGTCAAATTATGCATACTTAAAATGCCTGTAACTGAAGAATCGCTGTATCAAAGGAATTCCCATTTACTTTGTCTTGAAGAATTATTTGAGGCATCAGCTAAATGTCAGGCAGAGAGACTAAGGTACACAAGTTAAAAGAAGGCGGGGGAAAAGCCTTCTGTTCGCTTTTAAATATGTTGAGCTGGTTTCTCACTAAGACAATAATAGCTGTATAAAGAACCGCTCCAAATCCCCCTCTCTCAGCAAGAACTGGGGAGAAGAGGATAAAAAATTACAGCGAGAAAAAAACTCCCTAGGCTACAGTCAAGTGATGGGCAAGGCTTGAGCCCTGACCTTTCCCGCTGTGCTGTGTCAGTACGTTGGGCGATACGTGCTCAAGCCTTAAGCCTCTTCAGGTGGGTTTGGACACTTCTGGTGCAACTGCTTGGCTGTTCAACACAAGGCACTCCCCCACTGCAAGAGATCTGCGTTATTCTCCCCCCCTTGCCTGGAGAGACTTGCCCAAGGGAGCAGGGAGTCAATGCCACCCAGGAGGTCCTGGGTAACCTCTATGCCCTGAGGCCGGTTCTCTCTGGGTCAGGGATGCAGAAGCAGTGGGGAAGGCTGGTTCTGGTAGGCAGGGGCATGAGCTGCCTTGGTGATACCCATGGCACCTGCCATGGGAATGACAGCAGTCCCAGTGCACCTCTGACTCACACCTGTTGTGCCCCAGGGTGACGGTGAGCCTAGGTGTGCGAACACCCTATGGCAGGGCAAAAGCAGGTGGGACTTTACCACGCAACGGCGGCCCTGCCTGTCTGCGCTCTCTTGCCCCGTGGTAAGTGGAAGCTGAATGGCAGTGACTTCCTCCTCCCAAAGCGAGGGCTATATTGCAGAAAGCCACAGGAAATGGCTCGTGACCACATCCTCTGACTCCATCCGAGTTAGTCCTGGTTTACACTGGGGTAGAGGAAGAGGCCAAGCGTACCTCCACAAGACCACATTCTCCCACACTGAGATTTCCTTTTATCTGGCCTGAGAAAGCCATGAAAGCCACAGACTACGTTGCAAGAACTTACGTCCCTTTGCCATGGGTGGAGCAGGGGACTTATGCTTCAGGCTCTGGAATCCAGGAGATCCGGGGTCTCTGATGCCCTGGGGAAGACACCCTGGCCACAACAGCTTCTCATTTTGGATGCCCGGTGTTAGAAACCTGGGCTCCACCTGTCAGAGGTGCTGAGCACCCACAGCCCCAGCCCTGGGAGCTGGAGAAAGGCGGAAGGGCAGGAGATGAAAAGCTCCCCCATGGGCTGGCTCAGCTCCTGTCGAAACGACCACGTCCCCGGATGCCCTGGAGCACGAACTAGGAAGCTGGCGCCTTGCTTGGCTACCTTCAACAAGTAATAACGATAATAAAGCACTGCAAGATCCTTGGAACAAAGACAACTGAAGCGGGACAACATGCTCTGAAATGTCCTTCCTGCCAGGCCCCTGGCCTGAGAATTTGACAAGGATCTCAGTCTGTGGTACAGCTGCTGGCTTAGCCCCAAGGACAGGAGCAATGTCAGAGAAACAAGTGAGTGAAGACGACATGTCTCCTCACTCCAGGCAGGGCAGGCATTAACCCCTGCTTCCTACCCTGCTGCACATCAGAAGAAGACATTCGATAAAATTAGAGGGCAATAATTCAGGTGCAATAAAAGGATGCCCTGCCTTTACGCACTATATAGTCCACCTGTAGCACTCGCAGCTGCAGAGGGTCATCAACTGAAGACATATAGCGTGGCTGGATTTTAAAAAGGACCGGATAATTTTACAGCCATTAATAACGTTTGTAACTATGCAAGCTAAGATAACGATATGGGTAATTAAACCTCATGCTTCAGGGCTGAAGCTGATGGACTGCAGGGGTTGTGAAGGATTTCCAGCTCCACTCCCACCACGCACGTTGGTAGGTGTCTTCCCAAGATGGTTCTTTTAGCCAACCCCCGAAGCACGAGGGAACAGCCCATGGCATGATAAAAGGCAGGGCAGGCCAACGATCCAATCTGCTGTGGCAAGCGCTGACATCCTTTGGTAACAAGAAATAATGGGGGAGCAAAAAGGTACGCAGCTAGCATGGGTAATAAAGCCGAGGGAGTTCTGCCCCCATCAGCATTTCCATCTAGCTTCTTTTAGCTGCAGCACCTTTGCTGAAATAAAAGTGACACATCCTCTAAAAACTTCCTCTTTGCGATCTGAGCTGTCTGCCCCGTGAGGATATATTTTTGGGCCTGAGCTTAGAAAAGAACAGCTTCCCAGCCCCTTCTGCCGGGACCACAAGAGAGACGACATTTTGGTGTAATCTCTGGGTTCAATTGCTCAGGGAGAAACAGCCAAGTCGTATGAAAAAGGCAACCCCAAGGCTCCAGATTCAGCCTAGCAAGAAAGGGCTGCCCTAGAAACATCAGGACTGCATTCAGCCTCCCGGGATGGCTCCAGCAGGGACAAGCACATGCGGGGTAGCCTGGCCTTTAGTGGATCCTGGGCGGATCGGAGCTGAGGGGAAGCCTTTCAGGTCCCACATGGGCCACGCAGAACAACCACCCAAGCCACCACCCTGAGACCTTTCCAAGGCTCAAGCAGCCACTGCACTAGACCCTGGGCCATCCAGGAGCTGCGGTTTGCCTGGTGGCCTTTGCCACTTGATCCCCTGGCCGGAGGGGTGCAAGGCATCGTGTGATGGATACCAAGCTGAACGGTGGTAAAGCGCTGATCCCTCACACCCAGCCCTCAGCGACTGGCCAGGTACACAGCACCCAGTCCCAGGCAATCTCAGCTGGACTCTAACTCAGTTGGGACTTGGCCCTTCTTGAAGCCTCACCTCGATGGGAGCCAGCGATGCCCTGATCAGCGACCACTCCCGCTGCCCGCCGGGAGGGCCTTGCTTGTAAAGCCAGGTCCTAAAAAAGCAAAGCGTAAATTAGGATGGTGTTGGCTTCACCTGGCAGTCACCAACCTCCTTGGGCACAAGCTGCTCAGTTAAAGACTAACTGAGGCTGCTCTCGGGAGAGTCGAACCTCTCAAGGCCCCCGCCGCCCTGATCTTTTCCATACTTGAATGTTTAATACTTAACTTCAAGACACCTTCCTTAATACAAGCAAAGCACAAAATCCAGCCAACCTTGCCCTGGCTTCTTCATGAAATCACCCGTTTCAGTTTCTGCCACTAGCTGGCACCATTGCACACCATTTCGTCTGCCGCGCAACAGCGCTGAAGTGAGCAGCAGTGTCATGGGGCAGGGGAGCCGCTCCGGCCACGGCGCAGGGGCTAGGCTGGGCTCTGCTCCGGCTGCTCAGCCGTGTTTGCCAGGAAAACCCAGGAGCCATTTCAAGCAAGAAAATGCCCTCCCACACCGTGCCACCGATGAAGACATACGGTGCGGTGACGCCGGGCTCAGGCTGCGGAGTGCAGTGGGATGTGTGGCGCCGGTCAGAGCCGGGGCCAAGCATCGTGGTGCTGCGGGGAGGTTTCTAACGGAGAAGGGGAGCGGCTGGCAGAGTGGAGGAGTGCATTTGCCTCCTGGGGCGTGGAGCCCCGATGCAGACCCAGGACTGCGACGTGGCCCTGTCTCGCAGCAACAGCCGCTGCTGGCCTCACCGTGGGCAGTGGGACCGGCCCCTGCTCAGGGCATCACAAGCCCAACCTGAGTCGGGTGTGAATCGAGGCCCTCTGCCTGGGAAAGCTTATGCCAAGCCAGTCGCTGAGGCCTGGGTGTGAGGGCTCACTGCTTTACCGCCGCTCAGCTTGGGAGCCCTGATGCAAGGAAGGCTCTGGGGTTTGCTGGAGGAACGCTGAGCCCCTCTGGCCACCTAACCACGCAGCAAAGCTCACCAGGGAAATGGCAGCTGTGTGGCCCTGCACTCAGTACAGCGGCTGCTCCAATTCTGGAGAGGCCTTGGGGCTGGGGTGCCAGCTCCGGCTGCCCATTGTCGGACATGAAAGGCTTGGATCCAACTAAAGGACAGGGCTAGGGCTCATGGGGTGCCCAAGAGGCCCCTCTGTCCCCGAGGAAGCGAGCATGGCAGCCTGGGCAGAGCAGAGCAGAGCGTGACCCCAGCGTTCCCAGCACAGCCTCCGCGCCTGCCACCCGCGAGCTTTGGGGATGCACTGTCCACAAGACTTGGCTGTCCATACCCGTCAGGCTCCGAATCATTCCTCTTTTCTTCCGAGCATGCTACAGCCTTGCAGAGACCCGCTCAGACCCCCGCTCCGGCCAACATCTCCCCACATACTGATCAGTGCTCTGGTGTTGTCTCTGCTCTCACCTGCTCCCTGCGCCCTTGCCCAGCCCAGCTCCCATGTCCTCGTCCCAGCACACAAGTTCCTGTTTCACTGGAGCTCGCAGCGGCTGTGGGGGGCTCCGGTCCCTCCAGCCCCCCTCAGGGCCCAATTCTGCAGCCCTCCTCCAAGCCAACACCCCTGGAGACAATGAAGTTCCCAGGCCAGACGCTGTCTGCAGCTCAGGCCCTTGTTCGCCTCTCCGCAGGGCTGCCTGCCTGACCCTCCAGAAAGCCTCCCCTCCGTCTCCTGCGGGAAGAGTGCTGAGATGGAGCCGTGCTCTCATGCATCCCTGGCAGCTCCTTGGCGAAACTTCCCGAGCCCACTAGGTCTCTTTCAGCCTCTTCGGCGTGCCTCGAGACCTGTCACACAGCATTGCTGCTCAAAGTCAGCACGGGCCTCGATGTGCCAGCTGGCATTAGCATGACAGCCGCAGCCCTGCTCCCACATCGCTGCCCTAGCAGGTGGAGGCGCGTGGAGCTTTTCTGGGCTGTGTTTGCAGCCCCGCAGGGCCAGGGCCAGGGCCCCCTACTCATCAAGGCCCAAGCAAGCTGCTCTCTCCAGACTTGGGGAACCGCAGTCCGTGTCCTGCCCCGTATCCAGACCCAGCCGCCAACAGCAACAGGTGACCAGCACCCCTTGCTCAGCAAGGTCACCGCAGAGGGACAGCAGACCCTGCTGCTGCAGCCTCGGGCCGGCACAGCCCTGCCCACTTTCCCTGCCCATGGCAAGGAGAAGGGGCTGCTTTTGGCTCACATATGAAGTAGCCTCCAGATGCTCCTTACCCTGCCACGCAGGGGACAAAGGCTGGTAGATGAACTTCCCTTGCCTGGCCCTACAAGCTCTCCTGTGCATGGCACCCAGGTCCCCCCAGCACAGCGGGGCTCTCGGGATAGCGGCGGGGGGCCCCTGACTTCAAAGGAAGTTCGTCTCCACTGTGGAGCAGCTCTGGTGTTGGCCACGGGTGTCGAGACACAAACCGCACACGGGCCCACGACGCCTGCCCCTCCTGGACACTGCTCGGGGCCCCGCTGGCACGAGATGCGGCTGTGCCTGCCCATGCCCGCGCAGCCACGGAGCCGCCCCGCAGAGACAATCCCACAGCCCCGGCACCCAGCACCCCTTTCCCCCGCCTGGCTACTAACACACAGCTTTCCTCCAACCCAGGTCAGCACCCCCTGGATTTGCCCAGCGCCATAAAGAGACTGGCCCTCACCAAAACTGAAGTCATAGAGAGGCTTAAATCAAATCATCCCTGACAACAATGACATTAATTATGCTTTTAACACATTTTACGGCTTTTTTTCCCCTCACTTCACGCCACATCTGTGTGAACAATATCAAAGAGATTTACGAGTTTCTTTCGTAATTACAGACATGTAGCCCGCTCACTTATCAAAATACTTGCTGAGCAATCAGCCCGCGTCGCATTCTCTGCCAGGGATTTGTGTTGACAGCAGCCATTCAAAACAAAAATGTTGAATCAGGACTTGTGCGTTGCTACTAAAGTAGCCTACAAAGAATTTGCCTGTCAAGAAATATATATATATATATAAAATTACAGGAGCGAAAGCCTGCAGTGAGGTGTTTGTGTGTGTACGCGTGTGTGAGCGCCGGGCTCTGGAAACAGATCTGACATTTGGTTCTTGTATTGCAGGATAAAATTTAATGAGGACAAAAATATGTCTCCCTAATTCCCCTAAGAAATCATTAAAACATTTTGTTATTCCTAAATGTCTGGAAAATGAATTAGTGCCCCTGTAGGAGCCCTCCTGCACATCTTCAGCAGTTAGAAGCTCTTCATCCTCAGACTTGTTGACAGCGCGGCTGGCTCCTCGCTATGCTGGTACCGGGAGACGCTCCATCCTGTCAGTTGTGGCATCGGGGAGGGTTAGAGCAAAGCGAATGATGGGAGAAGCGGGACTGTCTATTAACGAGATGGCGTTCAATTAAAAGAAGGGGGGGCAATGTCTTCTGCGCTCCCCATGGGCAGCAGAGACAGCGTGGGGCCAGCGGGCCAGGCGCACGGGAGGGCGGGTCCACGGTCCGGGGCAGCCCTGGGCTGGGGCATCGGGCGCGTCACAGCTAAGACTGGGGGTGCCGGTGGACCCCAAATGCTGGAGCCACGAGCTGGTCTGAGCCTTACTGACCCAGGCCCAGACTGGCCCACTCCTGCCAGGTCAGCTGGCAGGTCAGCAATAGGACTGGGATCCGAACTGGGCTCCCAAATCCCAGCCCAGCCCCTGGCGGGGTGTCAGAGAACCGGGCTGGCAGCCGAGCCGCCCCGGGGCAGCCTTAGCAAGAGTACAACAAACAAAGATGGCTCGCTTGCAGATCAGACGCACCCAGCTATGTGCCAAGCGCATCCACGAGGCTCCTACCCTGCTGCGCGTACAGCACGACGCGGACCTGTGCTGGGAAGTGCTGCTGTAGCACCGGGGCCGGGAGCTTATCCTGCCCTCAGGACAAGCTGCTCTTGGGGTGTGTAAACCTGGAGGTCAGCAGTGGCTCTCACACGCACGGCCAGGGGCAGGCAGTGCGAGGGTGCGGGTGCGGGGCATGTACCCATGCATATTTAAAAAAAAAATAGACATCAGACCTAAACGGCCGCGAATGGAGCTCAGTCGGTTTAGCTAACTCACCGTCGGGAAGGCAACTGGGGATAGCCGCAGTGTTATTACAAGGCTCGAGCAAATGTATTCCTTTTCTAATGTCAGGATGCATTTGCCTCATGCGCTGAAACACGGCTATGGCAAAAGCAGTTTCCACTTGTCTATTCGGCTGGTATTTCCAGAGTTACATGCTCAAGCGAGTCCCCACCACCCAGGCCGCCAGGCAGGGAGAATAAACACTGGCGACAGCAGCGCCGTGGCCCAAAGGCATTGCAATGCAACCAGCACCCGACAACCCGAGATGGACACCAGGGACGACAGAGGGAGGGAGGCGCCGCGCATGGGGCTACGCTGACGCCGCAATGCCTGCTAGCGATGGCACCGTGGGAGCTTCTGGGCCTGTCTATGTCACGAGCCGCTGCACAGCCCCTCGTGCGAGGGCGGCACGTGCTGGCAGATGGGGCTTGCTGTTGGCACGGACATGTCACCCCTTCCAGTGACAGGCCAAGGTGACAACAGCCGTGCACGCTGTGGTTTGGTTAGCACCGCTCGGGGGGGATCTTTGCCTACCCGGTGCTGACACAGCTTTGCTGCAGACGCTTTGCAGCGTGGGCCGACCTCTGTCAGATGGCCTGACGCCTGCTCTCCCCATTCATTATTCAGCTAAGCAGCCAGAGCCTGCCTTACCTGGTGCTGCAATTAATTGCTTGTAAACGCTCAGGAAAGCCGTCTCAGCCTCCTTGCTTCTTTTACTGAGTGCAACCACCTGAGGGGAAATAAAAACACGAGGTGAGGAAGCAGGAAATCGGGGGCTTCATGACGAGAGCTCATTTGGGGCCCGGCTGCTCTGCAGGGGGAGGCCTGGAGCAGCGCGTTGCATGTGCCAGCTGCAGCGAGGGGACTCCAGACTGGCATCAGAGTCGCCGACATCAGGCTGAGCTACAAGGAGCAAATAATCCCCACCGGACTACTCCACGCTTTGTACCACGGCTGGCTCTGCACCTCCAGCCCCTCCACCGCAGCCATCCCCACCCTGCCACCCGGGAACAGGGCTGTGGCATGTGCCCCTTGGCTGTACTGCTCGGTACCGCTTCTCATCACAAGTTATGATGTTGGTGGGTGCTTTTCCCTGGCTCTGGGAATTATTTTTCGTAGAGGTCGTCACCGACCTTGCCCTCACAACAGAGAAGTGCAGTCTGAGCCCCTGCGGGGCACCCAAGGAAGCTTTTCCCATCACGGCTCCAATGGCAGGAGGGAGAAGGGAGCGGGGAGGAAACGGCACCCCAAGTGAAAGAAGACATGACTGGCGAAGCCGGCGTGGAGGCCAGTAAGAGCCTGGCTACGGGCAGCATTTTGCTTCTGCAGTCCGCGCAGTTATACAGAAGCCTAAGGTAGTCTGAGGCCGTACGACGGACATTTTCCTCTTTCTCAAGCCGTCTGGGTCAAATCAGTCGCAGACCCAATATAACGTCCTGTTTGCATTTCTCCACTTTGTGGTTTTGTTATCGCACGTCATCTCCTAACGCCTCGCGTTGAATCCCCAAAGATGCAGCTGGATTCACACACGCAGACACTCCAACCAGCATCCGGCGCGTCTAGCTGACCGGTGCTGAAAAAGCAGCGATGGCGTATTTACTGCTTGAGGGCCACAGCGGATATTTCTAGTGGAGATCCTTACGCGCACGGTATAAAAGCCCTGGGATAAGGCCTAATTACTAGAATGAATAATAATGCTGCCGTGTATGTGTGCAGCAGCTTCCTCCAAAGTGCCCAAACAATGAACTAAATCGTCGGCATCCCTGCAATACAGATGAGGCCAGTAGGGAACACGGAGAGGCCCCGGCACTCAAGAGATCGGGCATCAAGCCCTGGTTTGGCTACCCGCTTCCAGGGTGGCCAACGCAAATACTGCATCACCTAGCACATGTCCAACAAGTCACAGCCGATTGCTGTGCTGTCCCACTCCCCGCCCCGCGTGATCAGTGCCCGCTGGCCGTGCGTGCTCCATGGTGCCAGGCGGCTCTGAACCCGCTCGGGAACGCACACCTATTCTGTACAAGACACCGAGACATTGGCCAGGGACAGGTCACAGCCAGCGACTGTTTGGCAGCAAAGGTGGAGCCTGTCTGCCTTTTAACCCAATGGCCTCAAGATCCACTTGCCCAGACAGCATGAGACCCATGTTACTGGCAACCCCCACGCCAAGGAGGGTTGACGCCACATCGCATACTTCCAAACAGAGCGCCCTGATGAACGAGCCATGGGGGAGGCTGGGTTCGGGCCACCTGGAGTGCTACAAGGCAGCAGAGAGGGGATGGGGATGGGGCGGGAACGGCAGAAGAGCCAAACCAGAAAGAGCCTGTCTCTGCGCTTGACTGAGGGCACCGTCGTAGAAAGAAGGATGCCCTGGGAGCCGGCCCCGTGCTCGCCAAGCAGCTCCCGTGCAGGCTGGGACTCTGCTGTGACAGCAGACAGGATTTACCTGGCCGCAGCCCTGTCACCTGTTCTCCCGAAACTCTTCTGCACCCCCTAGACGGGCACGGGGCTGGGCAGTGCCAGCAGGGTCTCGAGGAGGGCGGGAGCTGTGGCATTAAGCAAAGTAACTGTGATGTGCCGGGCGCTGCTGCTCATCCGGCCTCCTTTGCCTTTGGCTAAATTCCTACCACCATTGTCATGTCAGGCCACCATAAATCATTGATGCTTTCTGAGTAAATGAAAATTATAATTTAATGCTGGAGCTTAAATAAGGAATAAGAATTCCTCCTTGTGTCTCAAAGGCCGTTGGCTGGGCTGGGCCCGGCTCGCACCCAGGCAGCCTCAGCTGCGGCCCCTCTGCCGGTGACGGTGGGGTGGGGGGCCGGCCGGCCAGGCCCTGCTCCCCCTCCGGCGGGTCTCCCCAACCCGAAGGGCCTCCCATGAGGCTGCCATGGCCAGGAGCGTGCACCCCTCGGGGGCTGCAGAGGTAACGAGGCTCTGGCATGCCGCAGCGCTAATCACAGGACAACATATTAATCCTGCCACAACAGCCCATCCAACATTCATGAGCATGAATCATTCAGTCCCGTTAATTTTTCAGCATTCGCCTCTCGATCCCGGTGGCGTCCCCCTCCCGCCCCGCCTGGCGACAGAGCCCTTTGTTCCCCGCCTCGCTGTGCTCCCTGCGCCCGCGGCTCGGGGGGTGTCAGGCAGGGACGATTCCCCGACCGTCATCCATCGCCTTCCTGCACTCGGACAGGGTGGGGGGGACGGCTGAGCGCTGGGCCATGTGGCCGATACCTCTTTCCAAAGAGCCTCTCTGTGTGACCGTCCCTCTGAGCAAGTGGATGCATCACCGGTGACACTCGCCCAGTCTTGGGCCAGACTGGTCCCTCTGGGCGGCACCGAGACCCAGGGCACGAAGCTGGCCCTAGTGCTGTTTGGGTGCTCAGCGATTCGCCCATGAGACTTAGCAGGGGGCTCCGTCCCCACGCCTCCCATAGACAGCAGTACCGGTACGTAACCCCATGCCCTCCGGGGGCGTCGAGGAAGGTGGGCAACCCGACTGCATGCTGTCTGGGGGCAAAGCATAAATCCAGCCCAGAACCGAAGGGGAGGAGCAAACTCCAAAGCAGGGAGGACAATGCCCAGGTGCACAATGCATCGCCCAGGTGCACCCCCACAGTCCGTGCGCGCTAACGAACCAGGGAATCGAGAGCGGCCGCCTCTCGCCCGGTCTCCATGGCTGATGCCCCGCATGGACTCGGGCCAGCCGCTCCGAGCTACGGCTCCGCACGAACGCTGGAGCCGAGTGGCTTCGGGTCCGCAGAGCTGTGCCAGGCTCAGAGGCTTTGCAAAGCCCTTGGACCAGCCTGCACAACCGTAAAAGAAATTCAATTTATTCCAGGAGAAGGAGAGGATAAAGCACACCCCTCCCCCCCGCTGTATTAATTTCTATCTGGGTGGGGGAGGGAACCCTTCTCTCCTGAATCTCCTCCTGAAGCCAGGCTGGTTTCAACGGCGGAGGGGAAAAACAATCTGGACAGACTTTGCAACAAAAGCAGAGCTGGAAATAAGACAATGAGCAATTTGTTCATGTCAAGGCTTGATTCTCGCCCCGCTGCATCTGAGACCGCGTGTCCCGCTCTGAGCGCCATGCCACACTTGAAGCTGAAACCCAACCGGCCAGCGTTTCGGCCTGGCAGCGGTGCCATTAGCAACGGTGCGATCATCGATTATGCCAGTCGCCAGCTCCGGGCTGGATCATTATGGCAGGAAGTCCTAGCGCCCGGCCCCAGCACCGCGCCGTGCCGTGGAGGAGAGAGGGTGCTTTGCTCCTGCTCTGTTTTCTCCTCCATCTCCCCTGCTGGAAAAGCTTCCAAGCCTCCACACAAGACTGAATTTAAATTGCTTGTCATTCAAAACAAAAGCAAACCACTCATTTGTAATTCACCAGCCACCTGAGCAAACTGCCTTCTCCCTCCAAGCGCACAGGCACTGGAGCACAAAGATCATTTTTCTATTGTTAAAATTGTATAAGCCGTGACTTTTTTTAGCATCTAATACACAAACCCACTTTCTCATTCTAGTGCTTCCAGCAGGAAAGAAAATTTGGGGGCTTTCTTCAACGTTTCGCAAATAAATTTGGCTTCGGGGCGTTTAAAAAAACAAAACCACCAAACCACAGAGCGGCAGAGGCCAGGAACACAAGCGGAAAGCAATCAGTGCCGCGTGTGCGCTTTACCGGGATGGAAAAGTTACGCTCCGGGATGGGCATTAACTGTGGACAGCTGATGTCAGATGTCCTGATGGAAGAGAGGCCCTGATCTAGCAGGAGGAGGTGCTGCAACGCTCCCGCGCTGGGAGGTAATTTCCCCGAGGTGGAGCGGCTGGGCAACCAGGCCTTTTCCATTTCTAACCTCAACGATGCAGGGAACGCAGACCGGCTCAGGACTTGCTGCTCCGCTGCCCATGCTTTATCAGCCAAGAACGAGAGAGGCAGGTGGCTGCACCTTTGGGACGAGCACCTGCCAGCAGAAAAGGGGCACGGCAGCTCCAGGTCGATGTTGCCATGATTAGCCGCCCAAGTACATAGTAAGGGTCCAAAGAAGTCAATAGAAAAACCAACAGGCAGTGGACTGGGCCCCACTTGGGCCGTGCACCTTTGGAAATCAGGTGGTTTGTTCTCGTGCCCTAAGAGCGTGAAACCGGGATGTTAAGGCCCACGGCAGTCTCACAAAACCGTCACCTTGCCTCTGCACCCAACAGCCATCGCAGGCCAAGCCTACATTAGTTCTTGACTAGCATCGGATAAAGGGACTTCTCCATCTATCAGAAAAACCTAGAAAACCTCATCCCTGATGGGATTTGGACAAGAAGGCTTGGCTCCCAAAGCAGTAATTCCAGCACGGGGATTAAACAAGATGCTCCAAAAAGCTGTCACTAGCAATAGCTCAGACATACTCTTGGAGGACCTCTAGCCACCGGGGAGCAAGACCATCGCAATTTGCTGCTAATTAACATGTTCAGGCTGCGCGGCACAAGTTCCTTGCACGAGATGCTCGAGAGGTCACTTCTCAGCACTGCTTCAGCATTGAGTGAGCGATGGCAGCCAGCCCAGCGCTGGAGATGCACTGCTCCGAGCCGCGTTCGCGTGGCCACGTTCCTGGCGGCAACGGGGAAGGACTACCGCTGCGCGCCAGGGCCGGCTATCTGTCTGTGAAGCTGGCTGTGTTGCAAAGCCAGCCTGCCTTCAGCGCCTTCACAGTCCTCAGGCTAGAAAAGGGGATACGGGAAACAAGGCATCACAGCAGGCATCGCGCGGAGGGTTACCGAACCGTCCGGACAGAACGGCGTTTCAGCGCTGCTTTAGACCGAGGGGTCTTTTGCACAGGATTAAAAGCTGTTTTAATCAACGGTTTATCTGTTGTGAAAGAGTTTTACGGTCCAACTCGTAACCCAGTCCAATGACCGGCTGCTGCTTATAACCCTGCATAATATCATCGACTGAGGTGCTTACAACCGCGCAGAACACATAATGTTCATATGCGGAACATGCCTGCAACATCTTCTCAGCGTGCATTCACTGGTTATGAATGATTTATAACCTGTTCTTCGTTGGAGCTGGGGAAAATGATTGGTTTTATTTGGGGGCTTGTTGGCCAAACCAAACAAATTGGGGGGCAATTGTTTTCAGTCAACCAAATGTCTTAGCCTGAAATTAAGCAGTTGTTTCCTTTCTTTCCTTCTCTTTTAGCACTTTTTAAAAAATAATAGGCAAATTCGGAAATAACTGCATTTTGAAAGCAGGGAGAACAAAACGTTTCATTTGGAAACTGCTGAGATGAAATGTTTTGACAGTTTCCAACAAAAAAAAAAATCAAAATTCCTCTTTTTTTTTTAAATCATTCACCAAATGCAGCACCAGTTTGTTCATGGCTTTGTTTGATGTGAAATATTAGTTTTCGGGGATGGGGGAGGGGGAATCGTTTCGCCTGAAAGGTTTCGTTCAACTCTACTCTCAGTCAAAAGGGTGCCCAACATTTCCTCAGCCACGCGCAGTCTGGACCAGTGATCGCCGGTGGGGGGGCTTTGGTGTGGGTGGCTGAACTCCAAACCCAAACTCCCGCTGTGTTTCCTTGGGCCCTGGGGGGTGGGAAGGTTTTACCCACAGGAGCTAACACCATCCTGGTTAAGTGCAGCGTGACAGGCACACGCGGACTCCCCAATCCAGCTACCTGCTCAGTCGTATTTTAAGCCACCCGTTTGCTCTGCTCTTTCAGAGCCCTAGTAAACTTCAGGAAATGTCAGCTAAAAAAAAAAAATTAAATGACCTTTACCAGATGGGGATAATCCACCTAAATATCAACCACCAATGGACTTTTTAGCAGGAGAATAAAATCTTTCTGGAGTCACTTGGAGCACATTATTCCCTTATGCAGACAGGCCACCTGAAAATATGTCCCCAGGAACGGTTCATGACACGAGGCTGTGCAGCAAACACACACGTGATCTTCGTCCAGACTGCGATGAAGAGCTGAGGCCTAAAGATTACTTTTGATATGAGGACTTCCACATAAGCTATGATTCTGGATCTGAGCCCTAGAGCAGCGTACTGCACTGCTGGGACAAGGGTGAAGACCACAGGTAAGGTCAAGAGGCTGCCAAGCAGGGCAGCCCATGGGGCATGCCTGTGTCCATACACAAAGGCTGGTGGCACATGCAGATACCACCGGCTCCCTCCCCCAAATGGCCAGGCACTCACTCACCACTGGGATGACTGGGGTGGCCTTTGGCAAGTGTCTGGACTGAAGCTCAAAGCTGCACCCCTGCAAGAAAATGCTTCACCAGCACTGCAGCTGGGCCCCCGCAGCCCGCCCAGGAGCTACAGCTGCCGGGAACGCTGCTCCAGCCTCACACCGCGCAGTTCAACGATTGCAGCGGCTGCGTCTTGCTTTGCAGACCCTCGGACACTGCACATCACTAACATGCAGGCCACACCAGGCCAGCGGGTCTCACGGCAGTGATGGCAGCAGGCCTGTGCCCGCTTCCACTAGTGGCAGCACGTCTCTTCAGCCACGGGGGGACCACCAGCACCTCACAACCTTCCTCCCCGCTCCCCTCCACGAGTCCCGTGGCCTGGGCCCAGGGCGTCTGGAAGAACGGCACCGGCTCTAGGATGTAGATGGCGGTCGGCAGGTAACTCCCCTCCTCTGAAGCAATGGCATTTCCTCTCCGAAGGGTAATGCTCATCTCTGCTGGAGACAAAGCTTTCTCTGGGGCTGAGCTGAGAGGTGGAACGTGCTCTCCCCAGACCTGAGAGCCACCGAAAACCTTGCTGCCACCTGCTCCGAGGGCTTCTTCTAGACCTCTCTTCCAGAGTGGCGGCATTTCCAACCCCAGAGCCGACCCAGCAAAACTCTCTGGTGCATGCACAGATCTGCCCCGGGGGAGAGGAGACGCAGAACCCGCCTCGCGAGCCAGATGTCAGCATGTCCCTTCATGCCTGCCTGGAAGTGCTCGGTCCTCACAACGAGGAGGATAAATAACAGCCAAAATCAGAGTGGGAGCAAAGCTGGTGACCCGTCTCTCTCTCTCTCCGAACTCCTCGTTCCATTTAAACCAACGCTTCAAGGAATTAGCTGCTGAACTCAGACCCCTTTCAGCTGCCGGCTCCAGAGGGGTCAGGTGCTGCAGGAGCTGACGCAGGAGAGAAGAGGGGACGTGAGGCAGGGGCTGCCCCATCCCACGACGGTAGAAGTGGGATCCTGATCCATCTGGCCCCTAACACAGGTCCCAGTGTGTTGGTACCCATCACTCCAGGGCTGCCCACAGGGTAGGCACGGTCTGCCCAAAGGGCAGAGCACTTCCAGGCCTCCTTCATGCCTCCCGGTACCTGCATCAGGCCTCAGGTGAGACAGCCCTGCAGTGTCTGCCCTGCTCGGTCCCTTCGGGACGGCGAGCCACCTGCTGAATTCATCTCTCGGTCACTTTATTTCTAGAGACTCCCGACCTCCCCCCGGCCCAGCCGCCCTGGAGGAGGGGGACAAGAGCAGGGGGGGCAGCAGGGATTGCAATCATGCAAAAGGACTCAATTCCGGCTTTTTTTCCCCATCGCTCCTAAACTTTGCCACTTCAGGACTGACCCAGAGCCCACCAGTCTCCCCACTGACTTTGCTGGAGTTGAGCTCAGACCCAGAGGGAGATTCCCAACGCAGCAAGGGATGAAATGGCACAAATCCATGGTAAGCCCCAAATACTGAGCCCAGCTGCAGGTCCGACCCCATCCCACCCGGGGCTCAACACAGGCTTTGCCAGCAACAGGGACAGGGACAGGCCCAGGGTGTAATTCTCTGAGCCTCTCCGCTGCCAGCCTCTTCTCCCATCAGGACTAACACTCCTAATGGGGGCAAGAAGAGGCTTGCCTGAAGACCCCACCTGTCCGTCCGGCTGCACCTACAACACCCCTGTCTGACAGCATTGTTCGGGTCCCGTGGCTGCTTGTCGGCCATGCCGGAGAACAGCACGCTGACACGAGGAGCACGCATGGGGAGGACACAAGCAAAGGAGCCTGGAGCCACAGAGGTTGTGTGACGGCCTGACACAGCTCTGCCAGGCCCACGGTTTCCACTTCAGTCGGCAGGAGGAAACATTACACTTCCCGGGATGCGGTGTGACGGGCTGGAGGTTGGTATTTTACCCATGTTCTAAAAAAAAACCAGATGCGAAATGTCACCGTGCAACAGAAACAGAGCAGCCGGGGACTAATCGTCCAAGCCTGACTAATCAACCACCCTTCCTTTTCAAGGTGCCCCTGGGGCAGTGGTCTTCATGAGGCTGACCACGTGTCCAAGGCTGCGTCCTCACACGGGTCAGAGGCACCAGCTGACCCTCACGGCAGCCGGAGTTCCCATGAGAGGACCGTTAGGCGCTCGTTAATCTGCACCAGTGAGGCAGCTGGCTTTCGAGCCAGGCTCCCCGTGGGCAGCTCGGCACCGAGTCTAATGGCAGGACGGGGCTGGTTCTTCTCCAGGTGAAAGGCAGCAAGAGCCTTTGCCTGGGGTGCCCTGCTGTACGCCCCTGCCCCTCTGCTGATTCATTAGCGACCTCCCTCCTTAGCGCAGGGCTGAAACCAGCCAGCTACCTTGGGATCACTTTGCTGTGTGCACAGTGGATCTCGGCATACAGACTGTCTGTACGAAAAGGCTGGTTAACCGCTCCTTGGGGAGCTGCTCTCTTCTCAAGGGGCAGCTGAGCTCAAAGGTGTGGTTTGGCCAAGCAGCATGTCTCAAAGTGCAGAAGTAATGCAAGTAAGTACTTGCATTCGAAGCAAGCAAACAAATGCAGGGGCCTTGACCTGTATGTTAACAATCATTTGAAGGGCACCAGAGACCAGCTCCTATTCTACTTACTGGGCATCTAAGCACGCTCCTATTTCTCCCTGCGCAAGCCTCTGAAACACTGTGAATGAACCGTGCCTTTGTCCTAGCCTTGAATCACAGCAAGGTGCGAGGAGAAGACCACCCACCCACCTTTTGCCTTGATGGCTTTTCATGGACTCAAGCAGGGCCCAGTGGGATCAGAGGCCAGCGCCCAAGTCCCACGGAGAGGTCTAGCCGGTGGCAGGATCTGGCTGTCTATGCTAGCTATCCCCAAAATGCTGCAGCACAGCATGAGGGGCAAAAGAGGGGAGAGAAACCAACTGGAGAGCTCAATAAGCCTCACCAGCGAGTCTTCCTAGTTTGCAGAGCGAGACGCGGAGTGAAGCAGGGAAGAGGGCATTCATCGCCCGCAGAAGAGCTGGGGGCACACGCAACCCCGTGCCTCCAAAACGAGAGGCAGGATCACTGGCAGATGGGCACCCCTGTACCAGGACAGAGCGCCCACCTCCAGCCCCAGCACAAGGCAGCAGCATACGGGATACCTGGAGTATTTGCTGGGCCCCAAGGGTCAATTCCAGCCCCCGGGAGACTGCTCCAAAATGAGCGAGCGGATTACAACGGGAAACTCTCGGTCCCACACCTAACCCGAGAGCTGGGAGTGAGCCCGTGCCTGCCTGGGTCGAGCCTGGGCACACTGCTGCCGCCTGGACACATTTAGCTGAGAGGCAAACTCCCAGCCCCTCCACCCGGCAGCTCCCAGGCAGCCTCTCCAAGAGGCGGCTTTCCCCACCCTCCTGATTGCAATCAGTAACAGGCGAGGAGCTGAAATGCCTCCTGCCAGCCACGAGATCACAGCGATGACCATTTGAGATGATAAACCTTCAATTAACTGCTGTTCTCCCTCGCCCCTGCAAACGCCTTCGATGAGCTGAGGCATGGCGCGCACTCAGCCTCCATATTATATATCGATGTATCATTAATTTCTTTTTTGTTTCCTTCTCCAGCGTACGCTGATTCAAGGTGAGAAAACGCAACTGTGCTGGAACAACTCCGATTGATGAATTACATTTATGTGCTGGGTCTTTTTCATGGCTGGTGACTTTCCAGCAAAGCAATTATCACTGTAGAATGCATAATAGCCTAATTAATTACTATTGTCAGGCTGGCCTCTGTGCCATGATTATACCTTATGAAGCCAACTTTTTAAACATTTGGAAGCAGAAATATTATTATAATTGACTGGCAAAAATGGGTAAACTCTCCTACCTCTGTTGATATCCTTCCCAGTATCAAGGCTTTGTTAGGCACGAAGGGAAACATATGACGGTCTCAGTGTTTCATCTCAAAGGAAGAAGAATTTGAATTGCGTCAGGTTGACTTTATTATTATAAATAGGAGAGCAACGGTAGGACGAGATTTCTGGTCCTTCACTCTAAATGCTCAGCACAGCAAACACATGGGGATTTTCCATGGGAAGAGCTGTCAAATGAGAATACAACCAGTGAGACCTCCTGCTGCTACAGCCACTCTAAACATTTCCTTCCCTTTTAGAATTTGTGCCCATTAATTTGCTTCTACTTTATTCAGAGATTCACAGCTGGCAGGGGCTGGAAGGGACCTGGCAGATCATCGGGTCCAGCCCCTGCTCTAGGCAGGAAGACACCTGGGGTCAAGTGACCCCAGTGAAGTGACTGGCCGGTCTCCACGTTATAATGCATAAAGAAGGCAAGAAAAGAAAAGAAGAAAAAGAAAAAGAAAAGGAAAGAGAAAGGCATGGCGTCCTGCCTGTTTTTCTTCTTCACTTTCTTGGGCATATCAAATGTGGTGTCATTCATTACGATTTTATTTAAAATTATATCATTAGATCATCATTGCTAAAGTTAGATCACTGCATTTAAAACAGTAGCAAGCACATGCATTTCAGACGCAGCACGTCAATCTGAACGGAGCCACCTCCTGGCAAACAGCAATAGACAGCATTGTTTGTCTGACGGTTGGCTCAATAAAGGCATCTTGACTCCCCCATTTTCAAGATCACGTGGGCCGGGACGTTCCTTGTGTACGGTGAACGTTTCAGACCTCGAACGACTCCATCTATTTGCTTTTTCAGTTAACTAGCAGGCCTGGTCTTTCGACCGGGTCTCGGGTGCCCGAGCTGGATAGGAGCACAAAACAAGCAAGCAAGCACACACGAAGAAAACCCAAGGCTTTTTAAATGCTTTGGGCAATCATCACCACCCTTCCCTGATTAAGCAGGTATTTGAAATAGGATGTCCTGTTCTCAAGTTCTCCACTTGTCTGGTGTCCTTCCTGGAAACGGCTGCATGGAAAAGGCCTGAATTTCTGCCACCGACAAGAGTGCGGGGACCGTTACAGAGGAATTACTGTGAAACGGGCATGATCAGAGGCTGGGAAAAAGGACTCCAGGAGGGTTGGCTGCCAGATAGTAATTTGTTTTCAGCCACAATGAAACTGATAATGAAATCAGCAGGAACTCAGCCCCCAAAGCTGCAGAGGCCTGTTGTCTGCTGAAATAAAGCAGCCTCGAGGGTGGGGGGGTGGAAATCCATCTGAATGATAGAGCAAGAGCCCCAGGCGCTAAATTGGGTGGATTTTGCCAGCCAGAAGGACACGCAAATAGCAGTTTGTGCCTGTATGGCCTCCTTCAAGCAGGGATCTCAAAGGGCCTTGCAAAGCTAACGAGAGTCCTCTGCCTCCATCGTAAGCGAGGCACGAGGCGGCCAGGGAAAAAGCTCTCAGGCAGGAGTGGGGGAGAAACGGATGGTCTCTGCATGGCCATACCGCGCTGCACCGAAGGAAGGATTAAGGTGGCATGCACTAAGAGTGGCGGATACACACGGGAGCAAACGCGTGCGCCCGGGGCACGATGCAGGCACCCTCTCATTGCAGGGGACCGGGACAGCCCACAGACCGTACCCCGAGCTGTGAAACTGGGTCAAAAGGCCAGAGCAAACTGAGTCACCCACCCTGCGCCCGTTTCTCATGTGCAGAGCGGCGCTCCAGTCTTCGTGCCTCGCAAGGAGATCAAACCCAGCGAGGTGCTCGGACCTCTGCGAGGAGGAGCTGGCGGGGATGGCGAGGGGCATTCTCCCGGCAGCCGGGTAGCTCACAGCTCAGCTTCTCCCAGCTTCACCAAATGGGGGCTTGCCCTGCCCACAGCAAGGGACGGCTGGTTTCCACACAGGTCCCCGTGATCACCTGGGCCAGGGCAAAGACCACCAGCAGAAGAACTGAAGGGGAGAACAATGCAGGCGCCGGCCAAGAGCGCAATGCCAGTGTTTCTAGGGCCTGGAGAAGCCATCCAGCCCAGGACAGACCCCGAAACGGCAATGTCCGGCCCAGAAGGAATAACTGTGGTTTGATGGAGCTGGGCATCCTAACCCGGGGTGCAGATGGAGACGAGAAACAAAGACAGATGCAGACTGAGCAAAGGCGACAGGACACCAGGGAGACGGGATGAAGCACCTGGGATCTGGAAAAAGGAGAGCAGTGAAGGCAGATACAAGACTGCGCCCGCTTGGCTCTGCGCACAGAAGTTCGCACACGGGGAGGAGGGCCAGAGCCGCCGGGGAAGGTTGGGTACACCGCGAAGCTGCAGCGCCGCACTGCCCTGGAGCCGTGAGAGGTGCCAGGAGGTGCTGAAAGCTCAGGCGGGTTTCCTAGATGAGAAAATACTGATGGAAAACAGACCAAGCCAGTGGACGGGAAGCTGAACGGGTGAGTTTGTGGCAAGTAGCAAGAGCGGCAGCAGGGAGCGCAGACCCCACGGGGAATTCTTCCAGCTCCGCCTGCCTGGAAATGCAAGCAGGGCCAGCGAGGAGGCCCCCCCTGTTCTGGGCTGCAAGGCAGAGGGGGCTCAGCAATGGCAGGATGCTGCTCTGCTGGCACAGGCCCTCAGTGGCTCTCGAGGCAGGAGGAGCACGGACGGACCTTTGCTGCTTCCCAGCAGACGGGCTGCAGAGGAGCCTGTCTGGCAGCTGGGGGAAGACAGGCAGGATCGCACCGAACGAAGGGCGGAGGGTCCTGACTCTGGGCAAGCCCCTTGCCCTGTCCGACTGTGGCTATCAACACTTCCCTGCTACCCAGAGCCCAGCAAGGGCTTATTGGACAGCTCACGACGCTCTGCCCGCCCCAGGACGGTGGTCCCAGGCTGCATGCAGGATATAGCCCAAAGACCTGGGGAGTCATTGGGCCTGCCAACAGAGAGGAGAGGGTGGACAGGACAGAGCGTGCTGATCTGGAGCTGCCAACAGGCCACCTCTTTCCAGTTAGCGCTAATGACTGCACGTTATTCCAGTCCTCACACAAGCATCCGATTCTCCCTTGGGAGTGAAGACAGAGCAGAGCTCCTCACCTATCAGCCAGCATCAATGTAGTGATGTGAGACGAAACGCTGCAATGCAAGTTAAATCAATCCAGAACACGCCGAGGGTACGGCCGGAGCCGCTGCCGTTCCCCGTGGCACTCTGCAGGCCAGCTCAGCCACGCGTGGAGGTGGCAAGGGGCAGAAGCATCCCTACGTATTTCCCACCTAACGTCCTGGCTTTGCAATCCGGGGCATTCAAGAGCTTGCAAGCGTGGAGATGCTGAAGCCACACTAAGAAGCCACCGCATTTAACTGTTGTTAAATATGTTAGATATTACCCCCGGTATATATGAGTTATCATTCTTCCCACCGCCGCTCACACAGGAGTCCATTTCTCTGAAGGCAGAAAGCTTACAACATTTTCACAAGGCCAAAAAGCAATTCATGTCAAAAAGATCAATAACATAAAAATAAAGCATGAGAATTCTAGTTAAAGGGAATGTCATATAAATATGTTGTTCACGTTCATGATTCTGAGATTAAAAAAAATGAATCAATAGAGTTCTTTAGATGATGTTATTTCTAATGAGAAATATACCAAGACCACTGCAAATAACTGCTTAACTGAGGAAAAAAAATGCATTAATAATTTACTTTATAAAGCATATGATACTGAATGAAAGAAAATAGCTGCTGGTTCTTAATTTTGTTGTAATACTTCCTGACAAGCTCAATGAAGCTTTGGCAAAGTTCCTGATAGGAGAGTCAGAGGATGTTAATCTCATTAGAATTTCTTTCCGAGGAGTTTCCCCCCGACACACTAACGCCAGGCTGGTCCGGGTCACCGGACGGGATCTGCGAACAGCAGCCAGGAGGTGAGCCGACGTGCAGGTCCCGCACGCGCGGCTAGAAAGAGCAAAATCCTGGCTCTGTCGTGCCTCCTTTTAGCACATGCAACACACATCTTGGTTTTTAAAAGCCAACTGCTCACAACCTGCGTGCGTTATATGCAAGAAATATGGCAAGAGCAGTTTCTGCTGCTTACTGGGCAAAAGTGAGAGTTAAATCTGCAAGCGAGAAGGAGGAGCAGAATCCGCCCCGCGGCTGCTGCTCCTTGATGACCGCGAGGAAAGATCTTTTTTATTTCGTGCTCTTTCAAAAACAGGGTAGGGGTTTTACACTGGAGCATGAACTACACAGCCAAGGATGGTATCTGGGGCAGGCAGCCACCAGGAGCAGCCAGTGCAACAGGAACCGGAAAACAGGTAAACCCCAGCAAGGCACCGGACCCGGGGGACGCTCCAAACCGGGGGTGTGCACGGCAGCCTGCGCGTGGCACAGACAGCCCATGACCACAGGCTGCTCACAGGGCTCATGCTCACCTGCACAGTGCAGAGCTGTCACTACCCCCAGCCCAGAGGCTAGGGCTCGGATCCCAAAAGGGATCTGGGCAAGTAATGCCCTAACAGCGGGCGCCCAGCCGCCAGAGCGGAGCTGGCCCCGAGGGAGTTGTTCAGGATGCTCTGCAAGCCTGGGGCAGCGTCAGCAACGCAACCTGGGGCTCCCGGCGGACACGTAGCCAGCAACGCTCCCTCTCACGCTGCACCCTCCCACCCCGCAGCGCCTGGCCGCTCAGGGCCCGTGGGCCCACATATCCGATTACAAGCTGGGCAGCCCTTGAACAAGCCCCTCGTGACTGTGATCTGCTCTTCCGGCCTTTGGTGGCAGAGCCCATGCCCGGGAGCGCCCAGCCTAGCACGCACATCCCGATGTGCCGGCAGTCATTTCCAAAGCCCGGTCATACACCACAGGAAGATCCTGCCTTAGATTAATGCCTCCTTTGAGCTAATGGATTACACGTCCCCATGCGAGGTTATCATGCCACCTTCCCAAGGTCTCACGCACGTACCGCAGGGCTTTAAATGAAACAAGGGCTTTGGGGAACGACGGGGAACAAGGGCTCTTACAGCAGGTGGGCCTGGCTCTCACTGCCCGCTCCGGTAAGCCGACGTATCTGTGGGCACTCTGGATGTCTGCAGTGCAACTGGCCCCCAGGCAGGCCCAGCTGAGCTCCAGGGGCTGGGGCCATATTCTTCCAGGAGCCGAGCTAGCTCGTTTCCAGTCCGCCGTGGTGCAGACAAAGCCGGGAAGAGCAAGCTAAGATGCCGCCTTGCATGCCCACCAGCCACATCCAACTTGCCCCACGCTGTTCTGTAGCTTGAACGTTTCTGCCGGTCACACGGGTTCTTTGCATCGCGAGAGCACCCCCAGTCGCACGCTCGCTAGGCTTGCTGACCCTTGTTCGGAGGCACACCGCCAGTTCAGCTCTGGAGACATCTCGAAGTTCTGCTGTTCACCCCGTCTCCTCCCAGGGTCACCTCTAGTTGCAGGGGCCGCATTTTCATGTGTGGCTGTCAGCACGTCATCTAGTGGCTGCACTGTAGAGAGGAAACTTTTCCGGGATTTTAGTCTCGTGGGAGCTGCAACGTGGCCATGAATCATGGCATGGCAGGAGCATTCACACTGCAGCCCCTGTCAGAGTCCTTGAATCTGCAGACCCCGCTACCCCTCTCCCCTCAGTCAGACCTATATGCAAAGCAACACCTGGGCTGTGGTGACACTGCTATGCCAGTGAGAATAGGTACATTTTGGGGGGCCCAAGCCCCAAGCTGAGCCTAGCCCTGGGAGTGCTGGGGGTGCTGGCACTCCCAGGAGCAACCCCAGTTACTCAAGCAAGCACCAGGAGTCAAGTGATAACATCCCTGAAGAAGCCAACCCGTTGGGCAGAAAGTCTCTAGATCCAGAAACTTCTCGCTCCTTGTCTGCAAACTGCCCAGTGAATCGGGAACTGTGTAAATACTGTAATGAGCTAAAATTAATATGAAAAGCCATTCGACATTACTCAACAGCTTTAATGGCTGTGACCCTTACCGGGCATCGCCTCAACAGGGGACGTCAGCTGGAAAGCAACACGCTCCCCGGTAACGTCCACACTTTTTACAGCGCTCGTAAATTAGAACGATGCTGCTCCAAAGGTCAGCAAATCCAGACGGCAGCACAGCAACAGGCACGCGGGCCCCGATCCTGCAGCCAGAGCCTTCACGGAGACCGAGGGCCTGCCTGATGCCAAGGCTGGGGTAAGGAGGCTGAAGACTGGTTATTTCAAAGCCCTTCTGGATTAATGCAACTCTTATCGACCTGGATTCCTTGCGCAGCAATCCAGGCCTCGCTCCTGGGGCACGCGGATGCCTCATGATAACGCAGAGCAGTTCACAACGACCCCGCGAGGTAGGGAAGGGGTCGTTGGCGGGAGGGGACCTCAGGCACAGAGACGTGCCCCAAATCGCTCAGGAAGCCGGTGGCCAGTCCTGAGCCCCACGCCAGCACCCTCCCCGCAGATGTCTTCCCTTTGGCGCCTGGGTCGACAGTAACCAACAGCCTCTATTTACGGCAGAGGAAGAGAGGGGATATTTCAAGATCGTCCTGCCGCTCTCGCTCATGTAAATATTTTTTTTTACTGACAGCCCAGTTTTGATTTTTTAAATTTATATTTTTGAGTGCATTTACTGCCAGTTGGCAGCTGTAAACCAGCCTGTATTGATGTATCATCGGGAATGAAAGGCTCCGGAGCGAGGCGTGCGAGGCTGTAAGGAGCGGATTGATTTTACATGGTCAGCGTGGGAAAGGGTCACTGCAGAGGGTTGATTCCTTTCTAACTCTCTAAAATGCTTTAGCCTTTGAGGGCTGGGCGGGGGAGCGGGGGGACAGGCTCCGACCGACCGACCGGCGAAACGGGGAAGAGGGATAGGGGCCAGTGGCGGGATGGAAGGAGCACTGGTAAAAGCTGCCATGGAGAGAGCATGTGGGTGGGGGGTTTTGCTGGAGGCCAGTTGCTCATTAGAACAGCTGGTGGGAAACGATCCACGAGGACAAACCATCTCCTCTCTCCACAGCCAGATCCCTGCATCTTCTCCGCTCGCTGCCCACAAGCCCCTGCACGCAGCGGTGCCTACCTCTGGCCGCGGGGAGCTCTGGAGGGCTCACCTGACTCGGCCGTGAAACGGCACAACCCCGTGCGGTCCCCGTGGGCGGGTGGGAGAGGAGCAGCGAGCCCCAAGTGCAGGAGCGTAGCAGGAGTAGTGGGAACATGCCACCAAGTTGGGCTCTGCAGTGAACGGGGCAAAGCATGGGGGCGTTGAGGGCTGGGGCTGGGTCTGTCATAGCCTTTGCAGCAGGAAGGGTCTGTCTGACGGGATGCTGGATGCATCTCCGGCTCGCCGAACCCCAGACGGAGCCTCAGCAGCGATCAGGGCAGGGGGCAGACGCAGCCCAGCCCGCCCCGGCAACACAAGACAGAAAGGGCTCGTTACCCACTGGAACGCCGGATCCATCCTTCCTTCGTCTCCAGCGGCACAGGGCTCCCAAACTTTAGGTACAATGGGATCGTCTTTGACTAGCTTTGAAGAAGGATGACAGTGTCCTGCTAGGAGAGGGAGCACCTGATCTCCATTCTCTGTATTGCTCCTTATTTCGGGTCTTCTTTCCTTGCCTCCTCTCTGAACTGGGCAGTCCCAGCCTTGCGGGTTGTGGAGAAAGCTCCCCAGGCCTCCTGCCCTCCTCATCCCCCTTCCAGTTCAGCCGGATTCTTCCCCAGGTACCTCAAGAGACAGGGAGCATCTGGGTTTCCAGTGTCCATTTCTGACTGCAAAAAGGCAGGGCACTGTTGGAAAAGCCCAGGGCTAGAGAAGGGTTTTCATGTACAAGCAAATTACTTTTCCATAAGTGACTCGAATCCCACTTGCACTAACATAGAAAAATTGCTTTTTTTTAAAGGCAGCATTAAGAGCCAAGAGATAAAAAGGCACAGCTACAGGAATTTGAAGCCCAGGCCTCGCGCCCAAATGCGAACCGGCCTTTCATTTTGTCCATTAATAGAAGTGACAACTGGGGATCAGGCTCTAACCTACGACGGAGGCACCCGCATGCAGGCGGGGAAGGAAAGCTGGCTGCACCACATTGCTGAGTCTATCGCCTGCGCTGCAAGGACCCACACAAAACTGCCCCTTCGCCGACGGAGCAAGCTCCATCTGAAAACTAGCCAGGTTGTCGGCCCCGCTCCTCCAGCTGTCCCAGAGCCTCCCTCCTCGGAGGGTTAGAAACCTCTCCGTTTCCAGCCTAAATTTAATCCTGGGTAATTTATACCCATTTACTGTGGTGCCAACATTGTCCATTAACTTAAACAGCTCTTCTGCCCCCCCGGCGTCCTCCCACCCCAGTATAATGCCTGCCACATTCCCCCTTGGCTTTGTTCCACGAGCTGAACGAGACACGCTCTTCCAGCCTCCTCTGGGCAGACAGGCCTGCGACACCCCCGCAAACTTTTCCCAACACTTGTTCCAGATTGAATTCATCCTACATGAACGTCGGAGCCCAGAGATGGGCACAGGATTTCAGACAAGGTCTCCACAGTGCCTTATCCAATGGCGGGAAGGGTTCTTCATCTCTCCAGAAACAGCTTCCCTGATACCACCTCCTATGAGCGTGCATCACACCGGCATCCCGCGATGAGGAACAGCCTCAAGTGCGTCTCTTCCTTTGTCGTTTCCGACTGGCGAGCTCCCGACGGACAGTTTGTAATGGACTTTCTTCTCACAAACCCCCAAGCACATGAGCCGGCGCTCGGTACCGCTGCACTTCATCTCATTTCCACTCCTCCGGTCCTGTAGGTCGGCCACTTCTTCCTGTAAGATATTCCAAACCTCCTCCGCATCGACAGTGCCTCCCAATTGTTGGTCAGCATCAAATTCATTCTCATCCTCTCGCTTCTTGTGCCAAGGTCATTCACGTGATTATCAAACGAGGCTGATCTCAAGACCAATCCTTGAGGGGCTCCAGCTGTAACCTCCCTCCAGCTTCACACGTCCCCTTTCAACTCATTGCCATGTCCCCTACAGCGACTTCTTATCCACTTGAAACTTCTTGCACTAAGCCCCATTTTCTCCAGCTTAACTAATGATTTCCCAGGTGGCACTGTATTAAATGCTTTACTGAAGTCCAGGGAGATTAGATCTCCTGCATTTTCTTTGTCTAGAAAATCAGTTATCTCCTCAAAGAAAGATATCAGGTTAGCCTGGCACAATCAACCTTTGGGAAACCTCTGGTGCATTTTATCCCATTTTCTATTTACCTGCATGTCCTTAATTATCCTTTCTTGCAAAGTTTGTTCTAAAGCTATGCACGCTATCGAGGTCAGACTGACAGGTCTGTGTTCTTCCACATCACTTCTTCCCTTCCTCGCAGTACTAGTGGTCTCAGATCAGGCCTCTAGTGCAGGTGTTCAAATCAGACAGCAGCCTCTACAGGCTTAATAGGCACAGTTGTCACCCCCCAAAAACACAGGGGTCAAGCTTGATCCTGTGGGATGTGAGGCCAGTGGTATGCACTGAACACCAGGTAATGCCTTCCCAGTCACTCTCGCAGGAGCCTTCCCAGACTCTGGAGGCCGTGAGCCGCAGAACCTGGCATCCCGCAGAAAGATGCTGCAGCAGAAGTGACGAGGGGTGCAGACTGCTGGTGTTAGCTACTGGAGAGGCCTCGTTTGTGCACTGCAGTCGTTGGGAATGGGGGAACGGCACAGTGGAAAGAGATAATGCCCCTATGAGATGCAGCAGCCTCCGTGAGCCGGGTAGGGACCCTGCCCTGAAAGGGTGGAGCAGTGCTCCTGCGTAGCAGCATGCAGGTGGGAAGGCCTTGGTCACCCTGCCAGACATGCTCCTTTGCACCAGCTTCCTCCTCTAGTGCAGAGCAGCTGTCACCCATCCCCTGGAAGGTAAGTCGTAGCCCCACTGTCACAGTCACCTACTGCCCTCACTCCAGACAGACTAACTGGTGCTCATGGAGACATGGGTGCGAGACCTGATCGCCCAAGTGCACGCTCGGTGTCTGACTGGCATGTAACTTGTCCTCCAGGAGATCTGTCTGACATGGGCTCATTGCCTGACACATTTTTATCACTGTTCAATGCCCCAAAGCAACACAGCCTACGCAGAGAGTCCCCAGAGGCAAAAGGAACCAGGACCTAAAGCCACAGGTGAAAGATGTCTGGCGTTAGCCGTCTGAAGCCCTCAGACTTGCTCCATATGTTGCACGTGTGTCTTTGCAAGACCCCTGGGTTGCCCGTTCTGTGGAGCACAGGTCCGTGTTGCTCCATGCTCACCGAAACATTCACTTAAGGAGGCTCCAGAAGTTGCTCTGTTGCAAGCTCCCTCCCTCCTCTGACTCTTCTCTGGCTGTCCATTTGGTCCCGAGCAGGATGCACATCTGGACCCTACTTGGCGTCCCCCTCAAAGGCAAAGGGAAGTCACTTGTAAGCTTAGTGAGAAAGGAGGGCTGAATGCTTGCTGCTGCTTTTCACCTCCACAATAAGGAAGCAATGGCTTTCACGGGCTTGGCTGTATCCAAATGACAGGCTCCCTCGTCCCCAGGCTTCCCCACGGCTTTCACTGGGGTGTCACGGGTGTGTCAAAAGGAGGACCTGGTCCTTTCTATTTCCCATCCAAACAACAGTTGCTGCACTTGCACAGTCATTTAGAAGCATTACTTTTACAGCATCCGGAGGGGGCCTTTGGACCCCAAAACACAAGAGCCACTGGATGTCAAACAGGGAACCGTTCAGCAGGAGAGAGCCCCTATTATATCTGCCTTTGGTGTTGGTGTGACTGTGACTGGAACACCCTTCGGGCTGGCATGCCCACTTCAAAAAGGATGTTGAAAAACTGAAGAGGGTCGAGAGACAAAGAATAAGGAATTGCAATGTGTGCTCTGTAGTGAGAGTCTGCAGGCCCTCCAGGTAGGTAAGGCACCCACAAGAAGGATACGGGGTGATGTGCTCACTGCCTGCAAATACCTCCCTACAGGAATCTGATCTCGTGAGACTCTTCAGTCAAGCAGATGAAGACCTAACACAATCCCGCGGCTGGAAGCTAAAACTAGGCACATGCAGATTTGAAATGAGGCACGGATTTTGAATGCTGAGGGTGACCCATCGTTGCAACAACTTACCAAGGGTTGGGATGAATTCCCCATCGCTGGAAGTTTTTAATTAAGATGGCAGGTTTTGCTACTAGTCCTGCTGAATTTGAGCTTGAGGTGGGAATGAATACAGGGGAGTCTTTGGGTCTGTGGTAGGAAGGCTTTACGTTGAGCAGTCACAGTGGGCCCGTGTGACCTTAAAAGCTATGAACCGATGAAAGACAGGTTGTGACTGGGGCACTGGGGAAAAGCACGCGACACACACTTGCTCTCCCCCTTGCCTGTGCACTCCCGGCAGAAACCTGGGATTCATTTTTATAGTTCTTGCTAAACCATCCTTTTATTTTAAACAAGATCTCAGATCGAGCCAATGTTCCTGGGAGAAAGCAGAGCTCGCTGTTCCCCACCACGCGGACACTCGAGTGTGCAAAAGCACTGGAAAGTTTCACCTCCAATTTAGCATAACAAAACTTTTAATTTAGATGTTTTCATCTATCTATCGGAGTAAAAAAAATAAGTTTAAAATAATGACTGTAATAAATGAAGGTAATTAATTGTAGTTTGTTCCTTTACTGTCTAGTCAGCTTAATTTTACCTTTTCATCTAATAATGAGAAAATAATTTTTGTGCTCTGAGGGTTAATGATATGTAACTGCAAGAGCTGCTAATTGCATGTTGCAAACTATTCATCAAAATCCCCATCTGCGCTACTTGATTATGTTTGCTAAATTATTGCTTTGAATTATCTTTCATAAAGCAACTTTTGTAATTAGCAGGGCTTTTGGTTTGCTCTTTTCTCTGTGCGCAAGGATATTCAAACTTTGTCCATTTCAAGCTGTTGCCATTAAGCTACCGTCACGGGCAGCTTTGTGTTATTCTGTGCCAGAGAAATAAACTGGCCTTTATCTAATCAGAATGAAAAACAAAAGCTGTTTTTATTCTCAGCGGGTACAATTTATTCCTTTCTTCATCACCCCGCAGCCCCCCTCCCCACGAAGCAAAAGAAATTACACAGAAAGGATACAGGAGCCTAAATGTATACCAGCTACTTACGGCAACCGCAAAAACACAGGTTAGTATTTCAAAATGATTTTTTCCCCTTTCCGTTTAGAAGAAAGAATAGAAGGGAACGTCTTGGCATTCATCACAAGGTTTTTATGGGCTACTTTCCGTGACTCAGATGAAGTAGCACTGTATTCTCCCTGGTAAATATTCATGCTTAGTGCAGGCTAAAGCCATTAAAAAAAAAACAACAAAAAACCAACGCAGCACCAGGCGTTCGAGCCGTGAGTGGCTGGACGGAGCTGGGGCATGATTAGAATGGCTGCACCATGGGGAGACTCTTCCTCTTCCTCCTCCTCCTCCTCCCTAGGGGAAGGGCTAACTCTTAATGTGCTGAAGCAAGCAGGAACAGCGGGGATGGAAATGGGCTATTGGGTTCCTGCTGACGTAGGCCTAGTGGTCAGGACTGGACTGGGTCCCTAACGATGCCGGCTGGCCCCCAAGTCAGGAGATGTCTTGACAACAGGACAGTTGTGTTGCACCAGGCTACTCTAGCTTTCATGAACAACCCCACCTAATCCACTGGATCGCCGGCTGGCAGGAAATAAAGGTCACTCCAGCAACGCCAACGGGCTAGAAGCTTAGCAGCGCACCTCCAGCGCAGCTCTGCGCAAGTCCAAGGCGCTGTGCGGACTGACACCACCCGACGGTGCCTGCTTCCAAATAAGAAGACTCCTTCCCACTTGCCCCGTCTTTCTTTTCACATAGTCCTGCCCTAGGGAAATGGAGGAGGAGACTGACATGGTTGCCTGGACTCGGCCACAAATCCCAGTGACTTGAGAAAGTGCTGATGGACCGGGTCCTGCGTTTGCAAAGAGAAGAGTCAGTGGAGCGCTGGACTGGATGCACAGCTAGACAGTGTTGCCCACGCAGATCCTCTCGCTCCCTTCTCGTCCTGTTTGCACAGGGGTGAGCCAGGGTCCAAGGCTGTACACCAGCTCCTCTCCCAGCCTTTTGCCCAAAGTTGAGTAAAGGCCTGCCGTTCCTCAGATGACACCCGCGCTGGCTGACTCCATGGTAATGCTACCACTGACTTCAGCAGGAGCAGGATCAAGGTGCCCAAAACCACTGCCCTCCTTTCCACGAGCAACACAACCCTTCGTGCTGCTTTAAGTGTGGGATGTCTCTCACTGCTACAGACCCCTGTGCTCAAGGGCTGGGAGTTTAAACACCTTCCCTGTCAGGGCTAATATTTAAAAATCCCCTTGGGGGGGAAAAATCAACAGCTTTCCTGGAGACACACGAGGTACTGAGAGAGAGCACCCACATAAGACATGGAGTCCGAGGGACTGGATCCTGAGCTTGTTTACACAGGTGGAAACCCAGAGCCACTCCCAGACTCCCCGAAGCACACAGCTCATATTCTCATAGCGGATCTAATGACGGCTATTGGAAAAAATGCAGTATTTAAAAGACTGAAAATGTATTCCTATTGTTATCACTCTCTTTTATGTGTTTATGCATAGTGCATTGGAATGAATCAATACTGGATTGCCCTATAAATAAATGAGCATATCAGTAAACTGAGTAATAAAATGAAGTGATGAAAAATATGGAAATCAGCCACATTTGTGTAAATCCAGTTATTGTTTACTTTAATATTTTCTTATGCAGTTACGTGGCTCCAAAGAGACAGATTTAAAATAATGTAATGCTCAGCAGATGACAGATTCTAATGTGTTGCTGCTGGTGAGTTCTGAGTGCCTACATCTCTCTAGGGGTTTCAATCTAAGCACATTAGAGGAACACAGAAAGCAGCCCCCAGAAGAGCGATCATTTAAGGAAAAAAATGCCGTGAAGCGTGATATTTCTCCTACACCGCCCCATCCCGGTGGAGGCATTTACATCCCTTGGCATCAGGCCGGCACCCGGACTGGGAGAATTCCTTAGGACACATGAAAATACCCACAACACCTACCGAGATAATCAGATGGGGAACACAATACAAACCAGGTATGATGCGAAGGGAGGCATGGGCTCGTGGGGTCCAAACAGATAAGCTAAATACCCGTGTCAGGTTCAAAGGAAGCACGTGCTTGTGATTTCCATCAGTCAGAGCTGGAAAGGGGAACATGCCGTGCAGGGAGTGAGTACTCGGCCTGGGGTTTGGCTTTATTAATCGCCACTGCCTGGTTCGTTCTAATCGCAGACACCGCCACGACAGAGAACCCCTCGTGACTGCCGGCTTCTTACCTCGGCTTGGAAGCTTTTTAAGACAGGAGCCACCATCTCTCTGATTTCCTGCAAGAGAGATCAGAGAGTTCACCCGATGCAGATATCACATGAGCTCCCCAGTGGTATTTGTGTACACACACGCACCCAGACACACACGCACGCACAGCCAAGCGCACACTGAACTACGGACACGGGCAACCACCTGGCTGCTCACCGAAGCCTTACAGCTGGTGCTCTGGTTAGATCTGATCTCCTCGAGGATAGCATCCCCTGGGGAAGGGCTAGAAGGTTTTCCATCTCCCCTGCTGAGTCTCTGGAGACCTGCAAGACTGGGATGCCGCACTCTCCCACTTTCCCCGTGCAGGAGGCAGTCTTTAACACCTTCCTCCCCCGGCCTGTCCACCTACTGGGAACCGACTGTTCTTTGCAATTTCTGCTTCCAACCTTCTTTCAACGTGCCGTGCCTCAGAACCGCCTGAGAGGATCTGCTAAATCCCAAGGCCAAGGGCTGCTCTGGGAACACGCACGCAACCCCTCTGGCAGTCGGCAAGACCTGCCCACGCGCATCGGTGGAGTAGGCGTGATGTTCGGGAAGAGGCTGATCTGCAGGCATTATGCTGCCCTCTCCACTCGCTTGTGTTTACAAGGGGCCATCCCTGTCCTAGCTCTCTGACTCCCCACTTCTCGGGGACGGGGTGCAGTACCAACCAGGCTTTTTCAGCCCATAACCTGCAGCGGAGTCCACCTAACGGAGCTGTAGAGGTCTCAACTTCATCATGAAGCCCTGTTAATCTGCCTACAGTACAGGGCATAGGGTTTGGCCCATGAGAACAAGTCACGTGAGCTCAGCAGGAGCGCTGAGGGCGAGGGGCACCTGCAGGACTCCGAAAGCGGGGCTGAATAGGGGACAGACACGGTGCCCCCCTTCTGGCCCTCGAGCCAGCTCCTCTGGCTCACTTCATGCTGGGTGGTGTGAAGCGTTCCCCAGCGACACGCACTGTGCTGGCATCTCTCGCCAGCTCCGCAGTGACTCCAGCTGCATCCAGTTTGAAATGCTGGATAAGTCGCTCGCTGTTTTTCAAGTACAACTAGCCCAGAGCAGATGGCTCAGTCCTGCCGAGCGCATAGGCTTCTCCAGAGACTGGGGTTCAAATGGGAGCACACATGGGACGGGCTGAGCCCTTCCCCGGCTAGCCAGAACTCACAGCAGGGATGACAGGCTCGCCCTCGGGGAGGCCGGGGTGCGCCGAACAGGGGCATGAAGCCCAGGGCAAGTGGAGACAGAGGCCTAGAAACTTGGAGGGTTACGGGACTAACTCCAGCCACGAATCAGCCAGTGAGGGGAAAGTGGCCTTGTGGCATCATCCTGCTGCCCAAGCTCAGGGCCCTCTCAAGCCTTTGCCCAAGTGGTCCCTTTGATGGACCGGTGCTGAGCCTGTCCTGCTCTCGCTCATCTAAAGCCAGGAAAACTCTACAGAGCAAGTCACATCTACGTGAGCAGGGAGTGCGGAGCAGAGCACAGGCACACACATCCAGCACGGGGAAACAGAGCTAACGCCCCTTGCCAGCTCCGACCCTGGGGAGCGATGGGCACGCTCACTCGGGTCAAAGCAGATGGGCACTGACACTCATGCTTGCACAAGAGGTGTCTGCGTGAGGCACGGTTCTTAGACAAAGCCTCGAGGGCTGGATCCAGCCTTCACAGGAGCCAGCAAAAGCTTCCCACTGACTTCATGGGGCTGCGGATCAGGCCCAGGACTCCTCTCCCTTACTGGTACCCAATTCACCCCAGTTTTTACGCACACTCCTGCCCCCATCCCCACCAGGCTGCTGGTGTTTGCTGAAAGGCAAGGCCGTAGGACTTAACGAAGCAGAGAGCAGATTTGTAGACAAACTGGAGGGAGTCCAGCAGAGGACAACAAAAATGGTCAGGGGGCTGGGCAAAGGACTTTGGAGAAGAGGCTGAGGGAACTGGGCTTTATTTAGTCTGGAGAAGATTGAGGAGGGATTTGATAGCCGAGTGGTCCCAGAGAGGATGGGGCTGGCCTGTTCTCAGTGGGGGCAGATGACAGCACAAGGAGCAATGGGCTCAACTTGCAGCAAGGGACGTTTAGGTTAGATATGAGAAAAAAACTCTCACTAGGAGGGTGGTGAAGCACTGGAACAGGTTACCCAGAGGTGGCCGCATCTCCATCCTTGGAGGGTTTTACGACCCGGCTGGACAAACCCTTGTCTGAGATGATGTAGCTGGGGCTGGTGCTGCTCTGAGCAGGTGGTTGGACTGGTTGTGACCTCCTGAGGCCCCTTCCAGCCCTCGTTGTCTGTGACCCTATGACTTCCTAATGGCATTCACAGGAGGGAAACTTTCAAAATGATGCTCCCAGCTACACAGGCCACCTTCCTTTTTTAGCTTGTCTTTAAATCTGAGACAGTGCCAAGCCAACCCTGGGGAGGGCACTGTGCTCCTGGCCTCATTACCCAAGTGCGAACCCCTGGGGCAGTGCACGATCTCCTGGTGCTTTCACCCCACTAGCAGTGTCTCGAGCAAACTGGGGCTTGGGCCCTTGTAGTGTGATCGCACACATTCCCTTGTCCTGGCGGTGCGATCACACAGTCTCCGAGTCCCATCCTGACCTGCTCTGTACCGGGGGGTTGCTGTGACAGTGCTCTCCCGGAGGCAGCTGCAGCCCAGCGGGTGCCACCATCTTCCCTGCCTTCAATTTCTGAAGAATGGATCGTGGACTTTAAATGCTCTGGGCTGAAAGATGCTATGGTGAGAGACAGCAGTGGTGATTATAGGTCTTGTGCAAAGCGCAGGCTCAGGAAGTGTGAGTGCCAGGGATGGAGATGGGGCTGTACAAAAGAGTGGGGGGTAAGAGAGGATGCGTCACAGGGATCAGGAACCCTTACAGCCAGCAAGGAGACCTATGGCCAGTGGTGCCATCATCCTCGCAAGGAGGAGCATGGGTTTCTGGAGGCAGCTTGGCGGTCTCCACAAATACCATTACAGTTCAGGGGGCTTGGGCACTTCGCTGCCAATGCTTCTGATTGAGCCTATCGGAGGAAAAAGCAGCTCCCTGCAGATGGGACTGCAAGGGACTTTCCTCTCTTCAGCCTTGCCAGCCTTACACAAGATGGAGCTTTAACCCCTTTGTCCTTGTGGAGGAAGGGCAGGAGGATCTCAGGTGCCAGGGAGCTAGGGGGCAGCTGATGCGAGGCACCCAGCGGGCCAGCCGGCCGTGGCTGTCGGTGGGCACTGACCGCTCGCCTGGCAACGATGCCTTTCCAAGCTTCCCCCACCCCAGGCTTTCCTGTTTTTCTTCCTCGTTGAAAGGCAAGCAAGAAATAGCATCCGAAACTGTCAAAACCCCAGCAAACAGCCAAACCGACTGAAATAAAATTCAGTTTGGAAAAAAAAAATTAAAATGAGCCTACCCCATCTGGGCTGAGAGCTGGATGCCAAGAGCTCAGCTCGGCGCGTTCAACGCTTGCTTTTTATAAACTACTCGAGACCCAAAGTTCTTTTATTGGCAGCGCGGGAGGGCCTGATCTGGCACGGTGCTGCGCTCGCCCAGCCCGGCGCGGGGGGCGGGGGCACAGCGCCTCGGAGAGGGGCTCGGTGCTTTCCAGGATCCTTTCCCCACAATGGAACCGCTGGAGGCTGCGGTAATAAGCCATAAGAATACCCGAAGGTTGGGGACTATAATTTGTCTTTGTGGCTAATTAGCTTCCTTTCTTGTTAGTCACTTATGTCTACAGTTTTCACAATCTAGTTTGAGCAGAGGAAAATACGCCGCCCTACTGAGTTAATTCCATAACAGCAAATATACTGTACCTCAGGTACATTTTTCTTAAATTCCCGGCTGAGTTCAATTAAATGTTTATGAGAACGTTCACTCTCTTCCCGCCGCGCAGCCAGCTCGGAAGCAACAGAATTAAGCTCCTTCTGGAACAAAACAAAAATAAAAAAGGGGGGAAAAGAAAAAAAAAGATGTTTTTGGTGCATTTGTTTTAAAACCATACATAGATTTCTCCCCAGAATTCATTTCTCTCCCTTAGGAAGCCAAGACATCTCGGCAATATTGACAAGGCGGTTGCATGAATAATTGAAGGAACGATGTACCCAATGCAAAATAAAATAAAATAAAATAAAACAAATAAGACCAAGGAACTCGTTTGGTTCATCGGGAACTCAGCTAATCAATATTCTTCTCTTTTTTTTTTGCCCCCCCCCTTTCTTTCCCAAAACGCACAGTGACATAAGCTCATCAGTAACTGTAAAAAAAACATCACAGTGGTAGTGTCAAAATAGTAAAGTGCAGCATATTGTATTGCCAGATTTTATTCTAAGTCTGCGTCGTTGCCAGATTACATATATCAGGAAAGAGGGAAGCAGTCCAAGTATGACTTACTTATACTTAAGTGTTCATAAATAAGATTTTTAAGATATATATGGCTTTTTAATTTCAGCCGAATTTGGAAAAATGAAGGTTCTGGTATTAAGTAAACTGACCTTTTGTGTGTCCCGCAGTAAATCATGCACAGTTCACTTCAAGTGCAGGGAAATGTTTCATTAAAGAATTATGGATGCCGACGGAGTCGGGCTCGGAGCACGCTAACCTGCGTGTGGGTGAAACTGCGCAGCAGACGCAGGATTGCAAAAGGCAGCTCAAAGAAAAAGCAGAACCCAGGGAGGCAGCCAAGCCAACAGACAGATGGAGACGAGGAGAGGCTCACCACGCTGGAGCCACGCGTGTGCACCTGCACCTTTCATCCCTCCCTTCTCACCCCTCTTCGCCTTAGTGGCTGTGAATGTCACGAGGGGAGTGCGTGGCCCCAGGAGCTGCCACGGGACTCGTCCGCTCTGCTGCTGCCTGCCCGTGGGGTCCGGGATCGGGGAGGAGAGCGGCTGGGGAAGCAGGGGGCCGGTGGCATGTCCCGGGCCTCCCCGAGAACCCAAAGGCCACGCTGCCCAGATCCACTGACTTCACTGGGAGGCGCATTGCCACGAATCCCAAACACACAAGTGTTTGGCACCTATGCTTGGCTGGCATGCCCAGCAAAAAGCCACCGGGTACTGGATGTGCCTGGTGCCCCCCAGTCCCTCAATTAAACAAATATAGATCCTCTTCCCTGCAGTGCCCACCTCACTGTCTCCATCCTGCTACCCCAGGCAAGCCCAGTCACTGGGCCCTTGGCCTGGCTGCTTCTTCCTCCAGCCCTCCCTCCAGCCACGCACTCCCAAAGCAGCAGCTTTCTCTTGTCGCGGAGCTGCCCCCAAATGGGCCGAGCTCAGCAGCCAGCAGCCAGCCTAGCCCCTGGTGAAGACGGGTCATTGAGATAAAGTGAACGCTTGCCTGGCACCTTCCACCCAGGTCTCCGAGCAGGAGTGCATCGCCAACCCCGCCTTACAGATCCAGGCCCCGAGGCACGGGGCAGTTAAGTAAGCCAGGCTAGAGACAGCCAGTGGCAGCAACAAGACTGGCCCCGGGTGTCCTGGATCCCAGTCCCAAGCTCTCACGAGAGGGCTTTGCCTCTCCTCCCATGCCCTCAAACACCAAAACGCACGGCAGTTATCTGCTTGTACCATGGCAAGAACATCTGTAAAAATTTATACCTGCGCCGTAAAACGTGGCAAAACACAGAGGCCTTTGTCTGCTGCGGGGATCCCAAAAGAGTACATATTCCAGCCATGAAAACCTCATTAGAATTTATCTGCTAACACCGATCCTAATTACCGCCCTTCAGTCTACGGGAAGAGACATAAACCATAAAATCTAAAGGAGAAAAATTCTATTAATTGCTTTTGGAAGAATTGGATGCCGAAGTCTCACGTCTGGGGGTCACTACCTGCATGTACGTCAGACTGTGCCCCAGGGCCACCCTCAGCCTCCCAGCCCCGGAGATGTCCCGACGGGATGAACTGCATGCACTGCCTTCCCTGCCCATCCGTCCGGAGGAACGGAGGCCACGACACGCAGCAGGTGTGATCCACGCCGGCTCTGCAGCCCGGATCCCGCTCCAACCTCCCAGGCTGCAGGCTGTGGTGGGATTGCAGTGAGGAGCTGGCAAGCGGGAGAGGAGAAGGTGGAAGTAGCTGCTTCTGATTACAGACCAGTGATCCAAGGGACGTAGGGTCTGGGAGC
This sequence comes from Alligator mississippiensis, assembly GCF_030867095.1. NCBI lineage: Eukaryota > Metazoa > Chordata > Crocodylia > Alligatoridae > Alligator > Alligator mississippiensis. The sequence goes on along the minus strand of NC_081833.1, from coordinate 3,449,539 downwards.
CCCCGAGGTGGGACACGCTACTTATCCCACCTCCCCACCCAGGCTCTGTGGAGCTGCCTTCACCCAGCCCCAGGGCCCATGGAGGGGATTTTCATCCTGCTTCATCAGCTCTCACCATCCACTAGCTAGCACCACCCCTGCCCAGATACTACAGGCACCAAACCCTCACCCCTGGCTCCCAGGAACGAGCCACGTTCCCCTGCCCAGAGTACCCTGACCCCAGAGCCGGTCCCCCGGCGTGCACAGGTGAACTCGCTCCGGGGCCTGCTCCGTGCTTCACCTGCAGGCTGCTCTGCCCTTGGACAGTCCCCGACATCAGCAGGAGCTTTCTTGCAAATCCCAGCCGTCGGCTCCCCCCAGCACTGCCTTGCCCCGCTCGCCCCCTCCGCTCCCCCTTTTCTCTGGCTGCTGCTAGGTGGGCAGTGGGCTCCTCTAACGAAGCCGTTCAAAGCAAACTCCTTCTGCCCAGGGCAATGGCCTGCCAACGGGAAAGCTGCCGGGGCCCGGGGGAGATGTAGGCTGAAGAACTGGTCAGCAAGTCCTGAATGTTTGTGTTTGATGGAGGCACGAGGCGAGATAACGCCCCATTAACAGTATCAGCACTGGGCTGCGTCAAGGTATCAAGTGCCGGAGGAGGCTGGGCCCCTGCGGGGAACGCTGGAGTCCAGATAAGAGGCAGCTCCACGCACAGGGGGATTCGATTGCAAGGGAAACCCCTCTGCCCGCCAGAACAAGCGGCCCCCTCGTCTCCCTTCGAACCTTATGTGGAATGCGATTAAACAAATCCTGCTGCCAGTGCCAACCCTTCCATTCAGATAGGCTCATCTGATCCACGGCGCATCAGACACAGACATCACGGAGCCTCCCGACAGCCCCTTCTGAATAACAAGCAGCCCGCTCTCAAACAACACAAAACTGCCGATGGGGGCAGACGGGCTCAGTCCTCCAGGCAAGCTGCGGCGAGCACAAAGCTGGGGAAGAGCGGAGAGTAGCCAAGAACAGATCCCAGCAGTGGACAGTACGTCTGTCGGGTCGCCTGGCCAGAGTTAACACTAAAGGCTCAACGCAGCTCGTGCTGGCACGTGCTTCTTTCGGATGGAAGCAGGCTCGGGCGGCGGGGACCGGTCAAGTCCAGATAAAGGCTGGTCTGAAAGCCTACTTCATCTGCCAGGGCTTGAAACCATCACACACACACGTGTGCATACTTCTACATGCACATATGCAAACATGGACCACACACCAGTTTCTGCACAGCCCGACACTTCCCATCCTGGCTGGTAGCGGGAGCAGGATCGTCTGGTATTTCCTCCCACAGTGGAACTGGGAAGTACTGGAAGTCTCTGGCCGTTTTCCCTCCGCTCTCTAGGTGAAGGAGCTCCAGGTCAGCCCGTGGCTAAGGCACGGCAGATCTGCCCTGGTAAACTAGTCACGTGGGCAGTCACTTCCATGCCACGTGCTGATGTTTCCAGGAAGGCACCCAGACTACCTGCCCGAGGTGCGCCGGAGGAGCATGTCCTCCTCTGCCAGCGCGCTGCTGGAGTCTTGGGCACATCACCTAACCGTCCCCCTCCCTGTGCTGGCTGTGAAATGGGGCAGACCAAAACTGCCCTCTCCCATGCACCCCACCGCACAGGGAGGGGAGACTAGGTCTGGGGCTCAGGTGAGACGCCAGAGAAGCAGGGCAGGGTTGGCACACTCAGGCCACTCAAGCAGATATTTGTAACAGGCTCTTTGGGTCCGTTAGCCCCTCACCGGAGGTGTTCAAGAAGAGGATGGACATGCATTGGTCAGGGATGATCTAGGGGTAGCTAGGCCTACACTCTACTATGGGTATTCCCCACGTTTCTGGGGCTTTGCTAGTTGAGGGGGAGATTTCACCCCCGCAGAAGCACTGGGAGTTGTCTGCAACCAAAGCTGGGGGCTTCGGGCTCTGCCAATGGTCCTGCTGGAACGAAACCTGGAGGTTCCTGGCTAGAGGGTCTTGCCCCTCTGCTCAAGGTCAGGCCGATCATCACATTTGGGGCGAGGAAGAAATTTTACCCCATGTTCAGATGGGTATGCACTGCGAGGGGTTTTGCCTTCCCTGGCAGCGGGGGCACAGTCCCCCTGCTGTACCTGTGGCAGGTTCGGGTGCTGTGTGACAGTTTTAGTAACAGGTTAGATGAGGATTTGTACGGGATGCTTGGATAGGAAAGACCCTGTATCAAGCAGGAGGTTGGACTAGATGGGTCCGCTTGAGGTCTCTTCCAGCCCTGCTTTTCTGTGGTCTGCAAGCCAGAGCGTCCCAGCAGCATCCGCGCTGCGGTCCCGCGCTGGGCAGAGCACGCAGCAGCTACACCTGCCCTATCCGAGGGTGGCTCCCGGGGACTGGACATGCCTTCCCGACAAGCCCCCGTGGGCCCGCTGCTGTACGTGGCGGAGGGACAGGATCCGTGCTGATGTGACAGAAGGGGAAAGGGCTGCCGGCGTGGGAGGGGCTGGGGGACAGAGAGGGAAAGGGCCTGCCGCGCTTGTGATGCAGGGCAGAACGAGACAGATTGCCGCGCACAAGACGGATGGCGGCACACGCGGCACCCGGTAGATGGGGTGTTAGACAGGCTGGGTTACAGGAGCTATCAATCATTTCCTACACATTATGTAAATTTCTGATGCTAAAGATGTATGGAGTCAATTATCAGGGGTCACTGCTGGGTGTGAAATTCATACAATGAAGCTCGCCTGGTCTCAAATGAATTTGTGAGAGATTGCAAGCTTACTGCCTTTTATTGGACAATATAAATATTTCACTGTTATATAAAAAAATATTGGAGAGAAAGCAGATAAAACTAAGTCCTGTGTGTATACAGAGAAACAGGGAGTGAAAAATGGCAGTCAGCATCTTTTTAACTGCCTTTTGGTGCATCACAGGGATATAGGTTACGAAGTGGGTTTTATGGCTGGCTTCGCCACGATGCAGTCGCAGCGAAACGTCTCTACCCTGCGGGGAGACCTGGATGCAGACAGCACCCAGAGAAATCCAGGTTCCCAGCTCCGCGGAGACCCGGGGACACCATTCAGCAGATCGAGAGCAACGGGGTTTCAATGCAAGGCAAGGAAGCCGGAGCGCGCGAAGCACCCGGGTTTGATTTGGAGCCACTTTGTTGTGCGTCTTGTTCTCATTGTCACTTCCTGGCCGTGACAGAGATCAAAGAGTTGGAATGATGAAATGTGCACGGAAACCCATTTCTCGTGGACTTGTCCGGGGCTTTACATGACATACAGCACTTAGTCAAAGGCTTTGGTGTAATCATTAGCCAATAAATCACAGCCCTACTTGCTGCTTGTACTCCCTTGTTTAATAACTTCATAAAAGCTCAGGCACAGTAAATACAGTTCTAGCCTCACCACACAGCCGCGGCCTGGGCAGCGCTCTCCCCCAGCACGGCCACTTTTCTACGCTGGTTAGGAACAGGGCTGAATACAGTCAGAGGAGGGCCCTGACTACCCAGAGATGAAGGCAGGGATGGCTCAATGCCGCCAATGCCCCCTCCCAGTGACCATGGCAGGGCAGCACCCACGCGGTGCCCACGCCATCCGCTCCGCAGCCACAGCCGCCCACAGAAGCCATCCCACCTTGGTTTTGGCAGCGCAGGCACCGCGGCGGAGGCAGAGGAGGGCGCTCCCCTTTCCTCCGACTGAAGGGCAGCAGAGCGGCTGCCTCGAATGGAAGCTCTCCCTGCACCAAAAAACAGCGGGCGCCGAGCCTTTCATCCCAGCTCTGCTCGGAGCGGCCACAAGCAGAGGAGGCTGAGGCCTGCCCTGCCCTGAGCTTTGTCCCTCTCTTGCTGCTGAGCCCTGGTATATCGCCCGCTTGGCTCCTGGCCTTGGGGGCTGTGAGCGGTGGGAAAGTGCACATCTGGAGAGCGCTTTCCACCGTCCTTGCTGGTTTGCAAGAGGAAAGCAGAGAGGCCTCTGCCTCCGCAGAGAGGAGAAGAGCAGTCGCTGCCCTGGGAAAAGGATGCCAATCAAAAGCCTAATTAGCCACGCAGGTGTTAGCGTTGGAGTCACAGGGCTCCCCCCGGCCTTGCTTGCTCCCACAGAGGCAGCCCTTCAGGGTCTGCGTGTCCCTGGGCACAGGCGCAGCTCAGGAGCCCCCTCCAGCCCTGCCTTGCACCGGGGATGCACTGGAGCCCAGGCACAACAAGGTGACGTGCAACCCCCCTGCTCTGCTCTGCTCTGCTCCGCCGGGAGACCCGGTTCAACAGAGCAGCTAAGTGAATCATGTGCAAAGGAGCCTTTAGCACCGCACAAGGTGATGGGGAGCTGCCCTCTGCTCTCGTCTGCTCTCCCCCTTGGGTACGTCTCGCCCTCCAGATCAGACTCTGCTCAGAGAGGCAAGGCAAGCAGCCTGCCTGGAGTACCACGGAAGCAGAGAGTTATCCGTGACTGGAGGTGACCCCCACCCATCCCCAGGCAGACACAATTACACAGAGCAATGCAGGGAACGTGGGCTGGGGCTCTTTCTCCCAGCCACCGGGCAGGACCCTGGATCTAAGCAGAGAGGCTGCACAACATGCAGCTCTGTGCCCAACAGCCCAGCACTTCAGGGGCAGTCGGGACGTCCCTGAGCCATCCTGTCCTGTTGGTCACCCTGTACCTGCAGGTCACACCACACCTACGTCCAGCTCAACAAACTCCAAAATTGGACCAACATGACCTGCCTACCACTCGTTACGCCACCTACAAACCCAGCTTGGACATGCTCCAGAGACAGGACTACAAGCTGGCGTGGCTTAATGGCACCCAGCGGCAGCCTTTTGCCCATCAGCCCCAGTGCATCCAGGGCTCCGCGCACTCTGGGAAAACCCGGGCAGCTCTCGAGAGGGAGCAGGGGGGATTGCGGGAGGTCATCAGGGCCCTTTGAGAAGTGCCTCCTCCTTGCTTGTGCAGCACCCTGGCCAGGCAGAGAGAGATGAAAGGGCTGGATACAGGGACAGGCAGCGAGTCACCGGGAGCTCACGGCTATCAGCTGGATCAGAGAGCATGAGACTGAAGAAGGCACCGTGCCCTAAGCTGGAGCAGCCCTGGCCGGGGGCCTCAGCTCTCAGTGCCGATCCACTGCCCACGGCCACGGTGGCTGTGAGCCTCCCTGGGCTCTGGCCGGCTGCAAACAATCAATCCCAGATACATTTTCCTAATAGTTTTCCTGACTGGTTCCTCTGTTAGCATATCTGTCCTCATTTGCAGTCTCAGGACCCAGCAGAGGACATTCCTTTTTGATGTTCACCAATACATCAAACCCTTCCCCGCTACAATAAAAAGAAAAAAAAAAACTTTCGGAATCGATACCTCTCTTTCTACCTATGTTATATTAAAAACTTTAGTATCAATATTAATGTTTAAATTCTACCAAGCTGAGTTTAATTACCTGTAAATTGTACCTACCAGTCTGTGGACTTCCTTTCTTACAGCAGTAAATAAAAGTGATAAGCAGAGGCACTTAAATAACACGCTAACCTAGAGCAACAGCAGGAAGAATTTAGGGACCGACCACTGTGCAGCACAACCAGGTGGGGGTTTATTTCGGTTCGGTGGCACATGTTCATTTTATGGTGTTTTTACCGGTAAGGACAACGGAGGGGGAAAAAGGTTGTGGAGGGAACGCAAGCACCATCTAGAAGCCTAGCCCAGAGCAACGGCACCATTAGACCGAGGTGGCTCTGCTCTCCTTCACATCCTTTGCTCAGAAGAGGTGGCCAGGGGGCAAGAAAGAGCAGCCCCGACATTAGCTACTGCAACTCTAAATTTGAAAGAGTGGAGAATCTGCATGCTGGCCCTCCAGCCCGCCAGGCCCCGAGCCTGGACAGGAGCCAGCTCTGCCACCTTGGCTAGCGTGATGCCAACGGAGAGTTTCCCTTTGCAGAAGACTGCTCCACCAGGCATCTCTGCAATGCCCGAGCAGCCCAAAATGAATGAATCAGACTGGACAATCTTGGCCCTAAAATAGCAATGGGGAAAGTCAAACTAGTGCCTACATGGTCTAATGCCAACCCCCGTCTGCAGCCAGTTCAACTCCTTGCCCTCCCAGAGGGAAGTGGGTTCTCCAGTGAGTTGCCAGCCGATTCCCAACCACCTCCATGGATGCGGCCGCCCTTGCATTCCTTGGCTCTTTATTGCATGACTTGGGGTAACTACTGAGAACGAGCCGGCAGCCCTGGCCCATGTGCCTTGCTCAGGCAAATCTCCTGCCGCCTTCCGCTCTGAGCTCAGGTCTCCGGCTCGAGCTGGCGACAACTCTGCCCACAAAACAGCCGAGGCACACTGGTGTCCTCTTCCCTGGCAAAGCCAACACGTGCTGCTCTGGGAGAGGGGCAAGCACAGGCTTAGCAGGAAAGGGGAAGCAGGTGTCTTGTGTGGGTGAGAGAGAGGAAGGAGGAGGAGGAGACTGACTGGGAGGAGAAAACGATGCACAGCTCTAACCTGATCTGGGACTCCCACCGCTCAAGCGATCAGGTATTGACTCCTGGTATTTCGGAAGCCAGAGAAAACGATCCGAATTGAAGCTACGAGGCTGGCAGGACCACGAATAAACACCAGGCAGCAGGAGTCATGGCAAATCAAGGGTATTTGCACACTGCTGAAGCCAAGCACGATGGGGAAAGACACCACCGGACTCAAAACAGGCCTCGCTGCGGCTGCCGGACACGAACTTCTCCCCTGCTCCTTGGGAAATGGCAGGCTCCCCCTTGGGTGTCCCACTACAACCCAATGGGCTTCCCTGGGGAAACAGTTTTTACTTCTTCCCTTTACTGCAGGCTGGTTTCCAGGTTGTGCTTGATAACGTGAATTAAGGGTTTATGGCCCAGGGTCCACTACTGCCCCGAACAGTGCAAATTCTGCAATTCCAATGGGACAACACGCAGCAGCCAGGATCCACACCCGGCCCTTGCTGCTAACGATCTGCCGGGATCACTTTGCCCCTCGCCCCCCCATGAAAGACACAGCAATGCAATGAAAATCAGCCTCTCATAAAAGACAGCGGCTTCACCGTTCTCGCGGCGTGTCCCATATCGAAAACATTCCTCCAGTTTCTGCCGCTGATGGGCCCGGGCCTATACCCGGATTTGTCTCGTCTGGTGAAAGGGCTCAGCGGGCCATGACGCGCTCGTTCATTTGGAAGCTTGTGAAACAAATAATCTTTGCTCAAACCGTGCCAAGACGTAAGCTATATGATCTTGCAATCTAAAATGGAATCTAGGTTTACAGCACTTTATCAAAACGGCGGTAATGGGATCTCTAAGAGGGCAGAGATTTGAGACGCGTGTTAGATTTCCATTCCAGGGGAGATATGAAAAGGCAGTGTTTAAAAAATATCAAGCGATGCTATCTAATGTCTTATACCAAAGGCCACTCATGGCGGGCCCAGAGCTTTGCTTCCCTGCACAAGTGGACAGCGTTACTGATGGTCTCCCTAGCTCCCAGCCCGCGACTCTAGGTTGCAGCGTCTAATGATTTGCTGCCTTGGTCCGCCATGTGCAGCCGACGCGCGGGGAGGTCAAAACGCAGAGGGAGGCCGAGAAGGCGCTGTGTCCCGCTGCTTTGGGCGGCAATGACATGTCTCCCAGAACGGATCCAAGAGGCCACCGCTCCAACCGGGCAGTCTTCCACCTCCACTGCACGCTGTGTAAATGGTGACGCCAGTCCCGAGGGGGCTCGGTGCTAGACTGGGACCCACCCCAGACTGCAGCGAGATCAGGTGGGCGTCAGCCGAGCCACAATCCGGGGGGCGACGGGAGCGCTACAGCTGTGTCAGCCAGCAGGATCCCCGGGAGCTATGGTTTCCACCTGCGAACGTGTGAAGGCGAGTATCATCCATCCCTACTGCACCAGGCAGCCCTTCCGGCCTCCCCATCACGGCACCCTTGCAAACGCGTCCGACAAGGCAGGCCCAGGCCCCTCAGTCGCCTGCAATTTGGCTGCAGGAGCTACGCTTCAGAGGGCTTTCAGCCAGAAATGCCGCACCTTGGTTCCTCCAATCACAGATTCCTCACATCATTTAATACCCTTTATTATTAGATCTATTACAGCGGCTTCCCGAGGACAGCGCCATAATGATGATGGCAGTGTTCAAGGGCTACATTTACAGAATAATATTCATTACCATATTCATTCAGTGTTTATCTCGCAGATGTACGGATCCGTTACAATGGAGAAAAAAGAGAATTCAGAATTTGTTCTCAAAAGATATTCAAATTAGTTAATCAAGAGTCCTTTTATTACATGTCTCATGTACCAGCAGCAACTATCCATGGAGATAAATGATCAGCTGCTAATAACTGATTACACTGCAGCAAGTGTTTTCTTATCCCTATTACCACCATGTTTAAAGACATTTTATAAATTTCTAATTATTGTAAATTGTTTCTCCTTTTGAAAACATCTTCCCGTAGTCATCCACTGTCAAGTTTTTTTTTCCCCTGAAAATCTCTCTATTTCTCTCTTTTTCTGAAATGAGCTGAAATGAAAGAGGTTTGGAGAGTGGGGTAGAGAAAACACTTGCATCTTGTTGGATGGGCCATCAGCGAGAAGATGAGCCAGCGAGTCAGGAGACCTGGGCTTTACTCCCAGCTCTGCTGCTGATGTGCTGACTGACCCTGGGCAAGTTCTTTCAATGCTGCACGCCTCGGTTTCCCCATCTGTGAGCTGGGGGAAATGCAGCTTACCCCAGGTTTTGCCACTCTGTGAAATGAAGATGAAGGGCCCAATTGTCACTGGCCTTCGGGCCCTCTTGAAGCCATCCTTACGCAGCCATCTGCTGTAGCCTCAATGAAGGTGAGGCCTGCAAACTCCTGCAGCTCCTAGTACCACGTTACTGCACACAGTAGTCCCAACACAGCTGGGTTTTCACAGGGGATGGCACAAGGCACCTTCCTGCTATCGGAACAAACTCTTTGCCCTCGGGGTCTTCCTCCTGCAAGCCACAGAGGCCCAGTGCTCCCAGCAGACCACCTGGAGACTAGGGGGTCACGGCTGCTCTTCCAGCAATAAGAGGCGTAGCCTCTCCACTGGGCAATGTCAGCCCTGTCCCTGATGCCAAGCAAAGCAGAAGGCTACAGGCTCCCAGCCATTCAAAGTCGGGCTCATCTCAGGCTCCCGGCCGTTCAAAGTCCATGTCCCACTGCCCTTCCTCCCTGAAAAACCACCTTGCAAGAAACTAAATCTAAAACAATAAAAAAACCCCCAAACCCTACAAAGGGCAGGAGAAGGAAGCGCTACACAGACAGCAAGACCCGGGGGGCCTTCTCCAAAAGCATGCAAGCGCTTGGGCAATGCAGCCACCATTGCTTGGCAGATAAATTCCCCTTGCTGAGCACCGAACAGAGACCTACAGAAGACCTAACTGGGCCTCAGGAAACCACTATTTTTAAGATGTGCTCTTCAAAGCCACTGCTCCCTTGGCATCAGCCAGCAGCATGCTGTAGCATGGGCTGAGCCAAAATTTTGTTGGTGGTAGTTGCCTTTTGTAGCCAGAGGCTTGCACAGGCCCACGCTCCAATCTGCGGTAAGCCAGGAAAGCCCAGCCTAAGTAACACCAGGTCCCCAAGCTGGATGCCAGCGCACCGCCACCAGCGAAGTGCCACCATGGGCACGTTCTGGAGATGCAGCCCCAGCGTCTTGCACCACGAGACACGAGGCACCAGCCAAAGCTGCCGAGCACGCACGCGCCCCGGCGGTACAACAAGGGAGGAGCTGGAAGGCTCCAGTGTGGACGTGCGCACTGCTAAGTTAGCATGTGGGGACAACGCTATTTGGGTGACGTTACCAGGAAGTTCAGCAGGAACCCGCCTTTTCACATATCAGCTCTCCGTGGGGAAAGGAAACCTGGCAAGGATTTGATGAAATGCATGGTGGAAACCACGGCACAGCTGAGAAAACAACTGGAACTGTGGCGAGCTGCTCAGTCCCAATCTGTATTTTAAAAGCGACCTGAGCTGGAGCATAAAGCAAAAGGAAGGAACAAGATGGATCAGTCTTGGATCTCTCCGTCCAAACCAACGACACATCTTGACCAGGCCCGTGCACATCGGAGGGGGGGTCATGTTGGTAGAAAGGGTTCCCTGCCCAGTGAACCAAGGAGAAATAAATAAAACAGTATAGAATATAGCTCTTGATAACCCCAAGGCATCTGTTCCTGAAGACACTGGCATACATGGTCAGCTCTGTGTTTAGGAGAGTGCTAAATACCTGCTTTGCTTCTGCATATTTTAGATGAAAGCTGCTCAAGTTTGACAGAAAGAGTTAAGAGGGGCAAAGGCAGCAAGGACTTCATATTCAGCAGCCAGCAGCCTCTCGAAAATATTTCTGGGATTCCTCTCATTGAAATCAATTGGCTTTAAAAAAAAACAAACAACACTCCAAAAAACTAAGCACTCTTAGACGGACAGTCAGGGGTAGATGTAATGGAAAAGCCACCTTTTCATTTATTTCCTCTGTAACCATGCCTACTGGGCGAGGTGAGTACTCCGTGACAAATGATGGTGACACTTCAGTGTCCTGTATGTGGCTCTTCTCGGGCCCTGGCCGCATCCCTGGCTCCTGCATACTGCCCCAGACAACCGCTGCTCAACCCCGCGCAGGATCAGGCCAACCAGCAAGGAGACGTCTGATGAGCAGAATATTTGTGAGCTTTGCCAGGAAAAGGGGAAACAGAAAGTCAGCCCAGGAGGAGCCAGGCCTGGGCAGCATCAGTCAGAGCGGGAGCTGACGTAGGCTTCCTGGCTACAGGGGGGTTTTAGCCCGGTGCAGGAGACGCCGCAGGCACCAGCCATACCATTATACACTTTATTGATGCTGTTCAGAAGAAAGCTAATCAATATATTAGATTTTCCAAAGAAAGAAAACACCGGCTGCCAGCAACACACAACTTCTCTGACATGGCGCGATCTCCACCAGCCCTCGCAGGCGCGGGTCAGCACAGGGCGGGGAGGGGGAGCGCAGCCTTCCTGAGCCCCGCAGGCTGTGCGTCCCGGTGCGTGCCCGAGCTTGGCCGTGACGGCAAGGAGCTCAGCGACGTGGTGTTCAGTCTGCCCTACCAGACAACAGCTCTTTGCCTCAGAGCTCAGCCCGGGCAAAGGGCTAGGGGATGGCCACCACCACGGCCAGTGTGCTGGGGATTGAACTGGGAACCTCAGAACAGCTAGAGCTCAAGCAGAGAAGCACGACTCCCTAGCGGGACGGTAAGAGAATCAGGATGACGCACAGTGCAACACGCACTGGCTGGTGGGACCCACGCCCCTCTCAGCGTGTGTTTGTGCGTGTACCAATGGTGCCTAGCACGGGGAGCCCTGCCTACTTACTGGTGATCTTCAGCAGGAAAAACGGTCCAGTGGTTAGAGCGCCAGCCTCAGGAGACACGGGTTCAGATCCCCCCCAAGCTCGTTACGTGACCGTGGGCAGGTCCCTTCACTCCTCATCCTTTCACGTGCAAAGCAAAGATCACTGTGCCGCTCCCCCAGAAGCGCTGCAAGAATAAACATGTTAAAGACACTGGGAGATGCTCAGCTATGGGCCAGGTAGGGTCACCCGAGTACTGAGATCGACAGATTACTGCAACAGCTATAGATACAACCAGGACGCTGTCTGAGGAGACACATCCCTGCTTCTCTCATCTGACAGTGCTAGGTCACCTTCTGGAGTCTTTCCTCACCTACCTTTGATTGCAACGTTCATCCGGAGCTATCTGAGCTCTGGAAGACCATCGGGCCAAAGCTGCGGAGATGCAGCACCTTACTGCAGTTCTCTCCGGGGAACCAATGTGAGTCAAGATGGCTTTTAACTCCTGCGCTCCGGATCTGCGTGTTCACGGAGGAACGGGCGGCTGCTGTTGAGCAATGCACGGGAAGGGCCCGGCAGGGGGAGCGTGGGTGGAACGGCTCAGGAGGTGACTCCCAGGTCCAGCAACAGAAAAGGATGCAGCAAAAGGAAGGAGGATAAAGCTGAGTTCAAAGCACAGATCCTAAATTTCTGTGTCAACTCATTCCAGGTGACCCGTGCCAGATGGCACTACTTACAGCCAAAGGTTTGTGAGCGCAGCTAGTTTGGAAATCTCAGCATGCACTGGAAACGTGGCAGGATTTTGCAAGCGCCTAGGATGGAGGCCACCTGTTCTTGGGGGCAACAAGTTCGGACATGACCGCGCACAGCCCCGATGCCCACTATGGAGAGCAAGTCACGGAGTATGTGAGATGCCTACAAGTTCATGTACACATCACTGCAAAGACATCCACTGCTCTAGACCCTGGATTTTTTTCTGCTGGCCATTTTCTCCCTATATCTGATATCAGCCAGCACCATCTTGTATGTCCTGTTTGGATAGACAGCTTGTCTACGTGCTGCACAGACACAAGCATTGACTTTGCCCTTCTCTGGTGCATCTGAGTGGTCCGAGAAGGCTTCCCACAGACCCATTTTAACCGTAATTATGCCTGTCCATGCAGGGGGCAAAGCTGTGCCAGTAGAAATCACTTTAAAAACAGTTATTTTTAAGAACACATTTCCCTAGCTCCGTCATTCTTGTAGCACAGACAGGACCTAAAATGTTCTTGTTCAGTTATGAATTGTCAATCACAGACGCCCCGTAGACAGTCTCAAGTTTACAGCTGTTGTGCTATATAGGAGACCTCAGCTAATGGCTCTGAAACTACCGATAAAACTGGAAATCATCAAAATGATGAATGAACTTGACAATGAAGGAATCCCAGTACACAGCCCCATGGAAAACTAAACTACAGAGCTTTGTATAATTTGCCCATAGCCACATTACCTGGAGTCTGCTTTTCAGGTGTGATTTACTGCTGAGGGCTTCCAAAATGTGGTCTCCATTCCAAGATATTAATTCTTTAAACTATTAAACTTTATGCTATTGCAGCTCCAAATGATATTTAAAAAAAAAAAAAAGGAGAAATAGGACACACTGGACTTAACATTCACCGCTGACAGGAATACTGCATGATGCGACTAGGGATTTATTAGTATTTTAATGGAATGAAGCCATTCAGGGGTTGGAGTTCTGTTTTGAAACCCCAAATGTTATGAAGATTTGCATTCAAAGCCTCAACCCGGACAATCTGAAACCAGGCAGAGCCAACGTCCCATATTTCCCCAGGATTATCTGAACCATATCAGATATAATCCAGTGATCTGTAAAGTGATTACCCCCAACTGAATATACGGGATCTCGACTGGTAATGCAATATTTCATCCAGCTGTAGACGCTAGGGGAAGGCAAACAAAGGAGGAGATTTAATAAGTGGAAATAAAACTATAGGCAGAGATAGTTTAATTTTTTTTTTGTATTGCATCTAATTGCAATCAACAACAGACATCTGACACAGTGACAGCATCAGCAAAATTGCTGCTGAGAGCACAGAATCTTTGTCTAAAAATAATCAGACATTCTGTGCGCCACTGTTTGTTATAATGGTAATCGATGCTGGAGGCTTTGAATTCCATCAATTTATAGATCTGCTCTGTTCTGCCTGGTGATTGTGTTCTGCACACACAGACTCTCTCCCGGCTAAGGCAGCGCTGGGGCACTGTGTGATTAAGATAAGCTCAGATTCCTTTCATACATTCCTTATCAGTTCTAATTCTCCACCAGGCAGAGATGTTCACAGCAGTTAAAGATTAGTTCAGCTTCTCAGACGCCAAATTTGAGGGTATTGATCAATAAATCAAATCAGAGCAATCAATTGCCCAATCAGAAGAGTCTAGCCGATGCATTATTACTGGCGCCTTCGAACCAGAGCTTTCATGGGTTTCATCAAAACACTGCTTTCCTGGCTTCCTGCCAGCTGCTGGTCTGGCTAATAGACTCCACAGCAGAGGAGCTCCAGCCCAGCAGAAGAGCAATAAATTTCTCATCAAACAGCCGATAGAGAAACAAGATGAACATCTGTTTTGCTGCAATGAAACTCCTGTGTTCTTCAGAATCTGCAAACCAGGTCTGACAGACCACCCCAAAGGCAGCTTTCCCTTCAACAAAGCAGCAAAGCAGAATATTTCGCCAGTTATTTCAATCAGGTAATTTAAGAAGACTTTGCATTCTCTTCTCTGCAGCTGCTGGAGCTTTACAGAGAGGATTCCAACTCAGTCAATAATAAAAGCCATCCTGGGACCCTGTACTATGAAGGCAATTTTATGATACCCATTATGTGGCAATGTAACTTCATTAAAAGCTGTTTATTCCCTCTAAGCATTTTAAGCACTTTCCCTCACCCATAAAGAAGAGCCTTTCTGCGCATTGGAAAGGTTATTTTTATAGAGAACTGCTCTGTGATATTTCTTCCCCAATAACAGGAAGGGAATGCTGCTCCCCTTCCTTATCTAAAGACCACGCAAGAGAAGAGAGGGAGGGGAACCTGTGACCGCTGAAGGATGAACAGATCCATCTCCTTTTCGGCCCGGGCGCCAAAGGGGGCCGTCGCAGGCGCGTCCCACTTGTAAGCTCTTTGGGGCAGGGGCCGTCTGTTAAATGCTTGTACAGAGCCTAGCCAGCCTGGTCCTGGGTGCTGGATGTTAAGAAAGGATGGTAATCCTGCTAATGGTAGGAGAGGTAGCACTCGCACCTCTCTGCTTCATCCCCAGCGGACTGCATGCATAGGAGACCACCCCCTACTATCTAGATTTAGCTAGCATTCGAGAGCACATAACCCTCCGGGGGTGGAAACCACGCTTCTGTGGGTCTGATGAGGTCCACCAGCCCAGCACCGGGAAGAAAAGGAAATCCTGCAACACAGCTCAATGGCTCTGCAGCTCTCGAGTCACAGATGAGGAACGCCCGTGCCATCCGTGTGCCAGGTGCCCCCGAGACATCGCTCTGACAAATAAAAGCTCACGTAGTTTTTTTAAAACTCTCGCACCTCCTCCTAAACTTAAAGGCCGCCGGTGACTTCAAACTTCTTCCTTTGGGGAGGGTGGGAAAGGGGGTGGGAAAAAACCAACGCAGCCTCGTTGATTTTGAGCCAACTGTTTCTTGCAGAGACAGTAAAGAAAATAAAAGGGTGGTTGGGAAATTAGTGTATGCTTGAGCCAGCAAAAGCTATGGATCAATGACAAGCGCAGGCAATGCTGCGCTCTAGGAGCAGCTTTCGGCAATGCTCCCTCCCCGCTGCTTGCCTGTGATGTTACGGCTACTTTGGCACAACCAAAAGGTTGCTGATATCACAGTACATTATTTTTACTACACACTCCAGATGAGATGTGTATAAGTGCTCCATTGCACTGGCATTTCTTATGCTGCCTTGTTTTATCAACTAGCGCAGGCAGTGCCCCTAAGAGCCCCAGCTCGGCTGCTGGGGAAATGGGCTGTCTCGGAGTAGGGGCAGGGAGTCCTGGGGGAGCAGAGGGGGCTCTTCATGGAGCTGCTGCTCTGCTCTGCTCTGCTCTGCCCCACCTGCCGCGTCTGAAGGCAAAGCAGAAGTTTGCAAAGCTGCCTGGACCACGCGGGCACTCAGTTCCCATTTTATCTTAGGCTGTTTGGAAAAGGTCCAGCTCCAGGAGCCTTAGGCATCGTAAGAGCACGTCTCGGTGTGCTGCAGCGAGCTCTCATCCACACAGCGTGGGCTTAACATGAGAAACCAGGCAGACGACCTAGACCAGAGACCTGGTGGTCAGTGCAAGCCTCACCGTGCTCCACACGACCCTCTCTTAACCAGAGCCACCACCTTCCCCCTCGCACGTTATGACTGCCATGGCTATGCTGCCAGCCCCAGGAGCTTGGGGTCTAATCCCAAACCCAAAAAGTCAATGACAAAACTTCCATTTGCTTTACCGATGTGGGACGGGGCCGCCAGGCCCAACCGAGCGGGTCATACAATACGTTCGGCACGGTAAATCGGCCTGACGGAAGCAAAAGGCTTAGTTACACCATGCTGGTACAAGGCCGTCTGGGCTCAGATCACCAGAGAAACCCTTGTTTTTATTAAAAAGCAAAATAATCAGAATTAAAAATTTATCTCCATATTAGGTTTAATGCCCCCTTAATCCTTCCAGATAGACTGACAGATTAGACGGGTCTTTATTTGGGACTTTAAACCAGTTGTCATTAAATGGCTATTCTTGAAATGCTGATATTCAATAGTCGGTAAAAGTATCCAGGAGATGAAATGCTTCCTGTTCACTAGCAAGAGAGGCCAAAGCAAGTCCCCAGTCTCCCACTCCTCCTTCAGTTATCTGTCAGAGCTGCAGAAATGATTCACACTACCGAACAACCCAGCAAAGTTGGGAATTTCCACTTAAGTTATTTAAACGAGAGAAAAGGTAGAGCATGCAAATGAGCTGAACGGAAGATAGATGAATCCAGGGGCACGATTTCAGTCTTTTTTCAAGCACATTTATTTCCCTTTCAAGCCAACGTGCATTTGGCTTGTGCGGTAAAAAAAGCCCCTGCTGTAGGCTGAAGTAAATGGTTCAAATTGCTACAACTTAAATGAGACAGCAGGACAACTGCTTTGGGTAATTACCGTAGTATTCTTCCCCGCTAGTGTTGCCTGAATGACGGCTGCAGGATCTGACTTCAAGGGGACACCTTGACTGTTTGCAACGCACGGCGGAGATCCCACGCTCGGCTCCGGGAGAACCGCTTGTTTTATCCTGGAGTCCTCCCAAACAACAAGCCGCGAGCCTCACTCCAACACCTTGCAGCTGGGCCAAATGGGTCGCATGCATTCAAACGGTCGTCCGACAGGCATGTTACAGGGCGGCGGGTTTTGAGTGCAACTGTTCGGTATTTTCCCGACATTAAGCAAAGGGGAAAAAAAGGCTAAATGGCTAACGCAAAGCTCAGAGTAGTCAAAGACAAGTCAGAATTACTAGAATACATTGGAATTGATTTACAACAGCATCTCGGGACGGTGATACACGAAAAACTGGTTTTATTGGACCTCCAGTGATAAAAGGGAAAACTGGTTTTATTGGCCCTCCTGCTAATTAGCTCAACTCACTGCTGGCACAACATGGTGCTGCTCACAACATTATATAACCCAGTGCTGCGTGCAACCAGAAATAGCTTTTATCCAAACGCCACAAGACGCAGAGACAAAGACTGCCCAATGCTTAGCAAAGAGAAGAGCGGGGTCAACCAAAACAGGGTCACTACCGACGTCACGTCGCCGCCTGCACTCCAAGCATGCCTTCCCGCTCCCAAACACACGGGAAGTCAGGCTCTCCAGCGAGTTTAAACATTTCTTTCCTGTACATAAATAGGCCTTTATTGCAACTTTGATATATCCTTCCCCTAACGACTTTTAAGGGCAGCAGATAAAGTCGAAAGAAGCGCGGAAGAAACCAACAAATGTTTAATATTCAATAAATGTGTCAATTTTACATACCGAGGCAAATGGGTCTTTATTGAAGAATTGGTAAATTTCCTCTGAGAAAAGTAAGTGCATTTTAGCCTTCAAGGGGTCCCTGATGAATAGAAATGGAATGTGATTTGTGATAAAACTCAGCTGCTCTATAAAAGACGTTAAATAAATGTTGCTGTTTCACTAGGGATATACAGAATTGATTGCATTATAGACTGATTCTAAGAGGCACAATCCCCGCAAGGTACCGGTGAGGTTCCCCGTGCGGCTCGAGCCAGGGAGCCGAGATGATTTAGATTACGTCTCAACTCTCTTCCTAATGTTTACTCAGAATTTTCTGGAAATGTTGGAGAGCAGATTTTCCAACTTTAATTATTTACAGTTTAGTGAGTGCTTTGTCGGGAGCCCTCCCTCGCTGCTTCCCTCTCTCCTCTTTTTTCAGTGAAGTTGTGTTATCTAACTCGGCGAAGGGCTGGAGAAGGGGGGCAGGAGCTCTTGATACGTTCAGCCAAGATGCTCGTCCAGCGCCCCTTGCAAGGCACTGAGTCAACAGGAGCGGGAATGACTGGAGGTTGCTGCCGTCAAGCAGCTTCCGGAGGGGCCTGGGTAGTTTGATGGCTACAGCTCAGTTACTCAATGGACAGAAATTGCCACCGGCAGCATCAGAAAGCAGCTCTCCTGCCCGTAGTCTCAGGAAGGCAATGAAGGGTCGAACGGGCCGGAGCTGCCCCTCGGTCCTGGGGGTGGTGCCCCCAGTAGAGGTCCAGGTACGCGGGCTGGCACGGGAGATGCTCACCCTGCTGCAGCCCCAACGAGGCCTGCGCTGGGGATAAAACAAAGGCTTCCTGCTCCGAGACTGGCACCTGCCGCTGGCGCTGGACTCGCACCCATTGCCAACTTGTCACAAAGGCAGTGCCCGCGGGGGCTGGCGGCGATGCACCCCTCCGCTGCTCTGGAGGGCATGGGCAATGAGCAGCCCCTCCAGCCTCTCGCGTGATGCTGTTGAGGCCCTTCAGAAACGTTCACGAGGCGAGAACAAGGACCAGGTGTCTCCGCAGCTCTCCCGCGGAGGATCCCATGCAGGGCCTGCCAGTCCCAGGACCTGCTCTGGGAAGCAGGCTGGGGAACCGGTCCCAGCTCCGTCTCCCCACTGCAGAGCTACGACCGAGCACCCACGGCCAGATCGCCTGTCGCCGGCCCCGACCCACCTCACTTAGACGCACTGAAATGCCGCTCGCGGTGCCGGTCACTGCAAATGGGAGAGTCTGAACGCTGGAGCTTGCTTTCCACCCCATGAATATGATGTTCCAACAGAAGTCATTTCTTTTCCTATAACCCAAAGCAATTATATTTTTTTGAACCAGGCGGTGTGGGATGGCAGCTCCATACATACATTTCAATGAAATATCAGTTTCAGGCAGATCAATTCTTATTGAAAAGTACAGTAACATTCACCCGTTATTTGCATTGATTTGGTTGATAAAGCACAGGCACCTCCTGAATTACCATTATGCATGAAAAATACAGGGTAAGAAAACAATTAAAATAATTTCACAGCCGAGGCAGATGGCAGCTAGCACTTGAGGTCGGAGACTGAAGAAGAAAATCAAGTTTATGAAAGGTAGCGCCTGTTTAATTCCAGAGATAACCACAAACAGTAATAATGCAAGGAAAATAGCAAATGAAATCCGGCACCGAAATGTAAACAAAGCAATCTTCATACAGACAAATGAGAGGCCACCAGTACCACCGCAGTGAGCACAAACTGTGATATAATTGCGCTGTTGCTGCATCATCTTTAATCAATAATATCCAGGGTTGCCACCGCTTGTACAGCCCAAATCCCAGACTCAGCCAAGAAACAGCATGTTGTTAAAAAGCCCAAGAGCTCTTTCCAGCTAATAGGTGGCTTGTTCCCTCAACCCTGCTGATTTTTTAAATAAACCTAAATTCCAATAATTGTTTAATGTTTATTTTTATTTAGTTCTGGTTCACCTACTCTGTCTCTTGATGACAGAAATTGATATTTTGCTCAGGTTTCTGGAAAAAAAAAATTAGGGAACTGTTATTATGTCTCGTCATAGGCAGAACATGCTCATAACAACGCAGCGGTAACCTTTGTCAAATACGCCGCGTCCGCTGGCTCAAGACAGAGCATGAAATTCAGGCTTCCTGCAAAACTCATTTCTGTCGTCTGCCGCGGAGTGAGAAAAAAAGACTGAATGCTACCCAGGATCTTCTGCTCATCATGGGACCACGTCCACGCGGCCGGAGGATGTGCCAGACAGGGAGGGGGGACCCGCAGGTTGACGTTCCTTCTTTGCTGACCGAGGAGCATCATAGAGGGGACCGGCAGCTCGCCCATTCTGCCAACCAGTCGCCGACACGGGCGGTCTACAACTTGGGCAAGAGAGCCGAGAGACCACGGATGGTCTACGCTGCCCAAGCGAGCTGAGCCAGTAAGACTTTTCAAGATGCTATTTTTTGCTGATCTAACTATACCAGAAAAGGCCCAAGTATGGATACGGTCCTACCGGTGTAAAGGACATGTATATAGGTAGGGCTGAACTGGAATAAACTATACCCTTACAAGCACTCTCATGCTTATATAATTGTGCCCATCCTAGGTATGTGTTTCTCTGGCACCATACTGACATAGCAGCCACATTTTTACAGCCTGAACAAGCCCTGAATTCATACCCCCAAGAGTTCAGTAAGGATATTTAGCAAGCTGCCCAATGACCACCTTAAATTTAATTTTGCCAAAGATTACAGCAAACATATTGGGCTAAACTGGCTCGTGTTATACTGGAGTTGCACAGCACAGCCGTCCCTTGGTTTGCTGTATGGTACACCAGTGTAAAGCCCCCATCTACCCCGGCACAGCTGACACAGCCATATTTTGGCCACTTGGAGTTTGCTTCATTATCTGAAAGGCAAAGAGATTCGTCTCATATGACCAGGGACAAATCAGGAACAGCTTTGCTGAAGGCAAGATTTACCTGTGTTAAGTGAAAGGAGAATCCTGCCTGCCGGATCTCTGCGGCACCTGAATTACAAACAGTGCAAGCGAAATCAAGCTCCCATGGTGTTTCTGCGATGTACCCGTCGCATCACGAAATGTTATCACAAGGAAAGGGGGCAGCGTGGCATTTTCCATATAAAAAGGGAATGAACAGGCTTCTCTGAGATGATTCAGGCAGGCCCCGTGGACACTGCCCTGCTCACAGCAGTGCAATCAAAGTTATAGTGGTGCCATTTGCTCTGCAATCGCTAAGAACAGGTCAGCACTTCTTTTATTAAATTCTAGCAACCGAGAATTATAATTGACCATAAATGAGTCACTCCAGTGTGGACCCGGGAGCGCAGAGGCTCGGCACAAAGGAAATGTGCTCAGAAACCATTTGTCTTTCTTGAAAGAAACCGGGGTGCCCTCTTTCCAGATGTCATCGGGCTGCCCTTGGAGTTGGCAGCGACACTTCCATGGAGCCCGCATCCACGTACAGAGGCACTCATGGAAAGTAGCTTAGTTCCTCTGGCACGAAACCAGACAGGCCCACAGACGTCAGGGGTAACCGAATCAAAGTAGCTCCCCTGACAAAGGAAGTGAACAGGGCTATTCTGATTTACACCTGTGATGCAGCTAGCCCATTTTAGCTTGATATACTGGGCCAGATTTGGAAACTCTTACGCATGTAAAGTAGCATCTTACTCCACAGCTCATCCTAGTGAAGTCAAGAGCGGTCCTTGCTGGTCAACTTGAGCAAGGCCATCAGACTCTTACATGCAATTTAATCCCTTAAAAAAATACATATGATCAATTACTTAGAATGAATTATTAATGCGGCCGAGTTACTCACCCCGGTCAGCCTTGGAGCAAAGCAGCAAAGCTCCCTTTCCTAAGGGTCACGCTCTGAACAGAGCTACTAATGTGAGTAAACCCACCAGCGGGCGTAAAAATCCACAGTCTGGCCTGGAGGATTGAAAGCATCTGCCACTGCTCCTACAGGGCAATGTCTCCGTATCCTTTCAGCACCAGATTTTATTACAAGTCTAAAAAACATTTGCTTCCTAGACCTTACTGTCAGGTAACAGGCCATTAGGAATTTTAAAAAGCAAACAAAAAGCTTACATTTGTATCCGTCTCAATCAGTACAATCATTCTGGATTAACAAGGATGCAATATTCATTTTAAAAACGGGTTAAATGCACACAGCACAGTGGGTTTTTTTGGCAACTACTATGGATTAATGAGTAAATGAAAGCTTAGTCAAAGTCCAAAAGAGCCATTATGTACCGGAGAGGAAGGAACTGGAGTTTTAAGCATCCTCTGAACACAGTTGCACAAGGGTAGGCAGCACGCATCAATTCTCACACTCGCATCCTTGTAAAAACCACCTTTACAAAACCTCGAGGCCAATCCATGACTTTAAACCACTGCCCATGCCAAGGGGCACAGCCAAGGGCCATGTGCGCTGGACTACTACTGACTTTTTAGATCTAAGCAGCAGCAAGGCGTTTTCACTGCTGCAAAGCTAACTCATCCCAACAAAAGGAATGGGGCTGGTCCCATTAGCAAGGCAAGCATGGCCCGGTTCATCGCCTCCACGATGACACCAAGGACACGTACTTGTTAATAATTGTTGTCTCCTTCCCCCCACTAGGGAGAGGAGAGGCAAGACTGTCATCTTGGCTCTTTCACCGTCCTCCTAAATAACGCTAATGTGAAGCTCCACTGGGGATGCGCTTTACCTAACGCTCTGTTCCCATCTCCCCTCTGAGCATGGTTGAAGGTGGTTCTGGAAAAGTACAGGAAAGCTACAACCAATTTCTCGAGGAGATCCATCATGTCGGATTAGCAACTTAGTTTCTTATTAGCAATTTCCCATCCTATCATATTAATATTTGTTTTCACTAATACAATGCAGGAGTCTTATCATATTAGCAACTTTCGCATCACATTAGTGAAAACAAATACTAATACAATACAATACTAATATGACAACATCTGATGGGAAATTGCTAATACAATCAGACTCTCCTACCATGTTAGTACAGAAATGTTGAGAGTCCCGGTTTCAGTGCACTTTGAACAAGACGAGTGAACATCATGCCCTTCTAAAAATATCCGTGTACTTTGTGTACGAAGGTGTGCAAGACGGGGCTCGGGACGTGCTCAGGGCTCTGTCACCTGCATAAGTGACAAAGGCAGATCTGAGTTACAAGGGTACAATCTCCACCCAACTCAAAGCTCATCTGCATGGGGTCACTCAGGAAAGTTACCCTGGATTATCTAGCAGATTCTTGCATGGACACTCATTTTCAGAATTAAAGTGGTCTTAACTTCAGTTAGCTTACTTCACGTTGGAAGCCAAAGCAGAATAAGACCATGCTAAGTTCGGAGTAAGTGTCCGTGCAGGGTGTCATGAGGTCTAACCAGCCCACTTGCAAGTCACACCTTGCTGGCTGCACAGAGCCAGACTCCACGAACAGCAGGGAGAGTCAGGAGGAGTCACTGGAGGTGGCTCTGGGTTTATACTAGGCGTCAAAGAAGTCCATGCCGTAGCCCAGCGATATCAAACTCACTGGACCGCAGGGCTCCTTGTGGGCTGCATCCAGCCCAGGGCGCGAGGGCCCAGGAACGAGTCCAAGGGTGGCAGTGGCAGGTCAAGCTGGCTGCCAATGGCCATGCCCAGCAGAGCCAAAGGGCGCTGGGTTCTGCAGCAGGCCATGCCCCCCAACCTCCCATGCTGGTGGGCTGGACAGAGAGGCTGCATGAGCCAGATCCAGCCTGCAGGCCTGTCTGACACCCCGCTGTAGCCTGACCTCTTGTCACTCTGCAGCTGGCCGCTCGCTCACCTTAGCTGGCTTTCGTCTCCCACGTTCCTAATGGCCCAGAGGCAGCAAACGTTCAGCCTGAAACAGCATCACCTGCGGAAGCAACACCGCCATGTGCATCAGCCTGGGACGTGGCCACCACAGGAGTTCGAGGCTCACCGCCGACAACAGCTGCTCTTGAAGGCTGGGGGCTGTAGCACGAAGCCTTGGGAACGTGCTCATGACACGGGGGAGCCAGACCAGAGCTCTCTGACAGGCGCGCCTCTGATTTCAGAGGGAGCCTCAGGAGTGCAGCATCCATCATTCAACACCGCGTGGTCACTACATCTGCCTGATCCATCACAGGGCACCAGAGACAAGAGACGGGAGGAGAATTTCAGTCTCTATTCCTAAGGGACTAGAAAAAAATCTGAAAAAGGGACCCCAAAACCTTAAAAAGCAAAGAAACATTTTATTCTTAATTCGTAAAGCTCATGATTTTTAAGCCAATCACATGATTCACTGGTGCCTGATTCATGGCATTTGAGAGCTTGGGGCAGGCAACACGGAGATCCTGATTTCACTGCATCTCTCCATGTTGGAATAACTCCACCGATCTCAACGAAAAGACCCCTGGGATACCCAAAAGAATCGGAGCTCGTGGTGGGGATGATATCTTTTATTAGACCAACTAGATGTTTGCAAACAAAATTAGTTATTTGCAAGCTTCCGGGCACAAGCACCCCTCTTCAGGCATAGGAGCAAGGATTGTAAACGTTCTCCTAGGCAGAAATGAAAGTTCATGTTTCATAGGAAAGTTGAAGGTGCGGTAAAATCTGGATAGCTGGGATACACAACCATAAAGGGCATCAGATCCAGGCTGCACATATGTAAGTGTGCCAGAGACCTCTCTCTCTCTATCTCTCTCTCACACATACATAGGAATAAGGGATGCAGACAGATTACTATCATTTCTAGCACTGCTGTAATGGCAGCATCTAGACCCCATGCTGCTGTCAGCACAGAATAAGAGGAATTAAGTTAAACTGTTTCAGCTGCCTTCAAACCTAGGGCATTTGGGAAAGCGGAAACAGGAACACTGTCTGGGACCCAAGTTTAAGCCTCAGTGCCCATGCACCTCAGACAACAGTACTTCTTCTTCCCCAGGAAAGCAGCTTGACCGTGCATACCCCATCCCACCCAGCTCAGTTGGTTTGCCTGCAGCCCTGTGAATTGTGCGAGCAATGAAAACATCCAGGTGTTCGACAAAGCTACACTTGTGCGAGAAAACTGCTGAGGCCCAGGTGCACACAAGCTGAGGTGAGAGCAACAGGAGCTCAGCTACGTGCGCAGCACTATAGATTGGCACCTGCCCGCCATGGGGAACTAGGCAAGTTGTACGTTGTGAAGGAGCGGCCTGAATTATTTAGGGCTCAGGTGAGATCCCGCGCCTCCGTGGCAGGGAGAAAGGGGCGGCGTGCAGGGCCCTACAGCTCTGGGGCTCTCCGTTTGGCTGCGTGTTTCAAATCCCAACTATTTTTCATACTTTCAAAGCAGTGCAAAGCCAAATGGTTTGTTCAGAACAACTAAAGAGATAGTTCATTAGACCCTTTTGTACCAGTAAAGATAACTTACCCCCCCAAAAGCTGTAGAGAGTGGAGTATGTGCTAAGTGGGGCTCTACAGATCATGGCTGATTATAGACAGAAGCTTTCTCCATCTCTGAGGCTGCAAGTTCAAATCCAGCGCAGGTCAGCAGTGACTGAAGGCGACTGCCATCTGACAGCTGCTCAAGAGCCTGTGCAAGAGGAGGGGAGAGGGTCCAAGCCCACTTCACATGGAAAAGCATCACTCCGGGCACCAATAACCGGCCCTTGGACAACTCTCAGGAGCCAAGCCTGGGACTGCAAGCGCCACTGAAATGAAAAAGCCCTCAAGTGCCCAGATGTGTGAGGGAGGACCTTTGTCATGGGTTGTCAGCAGGGTTCAAACTTGGGACCACAGCATCAGACCTCCGTCACTCAAAAAACCCCAAAGCCCCAGGTGAATCTGTTGGCTTGCATTTGTGAAAGCCATCCTCCTCTACCAGAGGGCTGTGCAATAGGCTTTTCCCAGGCGCATCAACCTTGCACTGCTGTTGCCTGTGCTATGCCTATTCTCTGGATAAAGTCAATCTCAGCCTTAACATTCACATAAGTAGTAATTAAAAATAATCATTTGAAAGAGGAATGAAATTAAATCAACTCTTCCGTCCTGTAATTTCTGCATTAGCAGCTACTTTCATCACAGCCCTCAAATCCTGTTAGACCTGTTATACAAACCAGCAGCAGTGCAGCTTAAGGAGTCACAGAAAGCAACCGATAATTTCAGGGGATGCAAGATTCTGCCGTCTATTAGGGGGTATTGTTACCACCCTGTGCAGAAAGCACCGCATCACTGTTAAAAACCTGAGCCTGATGAGCAGGTCTGAGATACCAAGCAGGGAATAATGGAAATGCAAGGGAATATGCAAGCAAGTATTGCACAGACAGCATCCTTCCACATCCACAGGTCACTTTAGACCAGACACCCTTCCCCCTTGCACACCAGTGGCAGGGCTGACGTGACACGCAGAAAGACCCGACGGTCACACAGGCCGCTGCACCATCCCTTCTCCGGCAATGGTTGTTTCAAAGAGCATTCTCCCCCTCCATTAGTTTTAAATGTTCACATCCCTAATTCCAAACCAAGAAGACACGTGTCAAATAAACCACAAAGAAAGTTGGACAATGGGATTTCTAGCCTGCGAGAACAGGAAGTACAGGAAATGTAATGGGCGCACCAACTGGGGTGTATGCAACACCTCCGCAGACTGAAGAAACCCAATCATTCAGATGAGCCAAATACTCGGAGGTGGTCTCAGTGGCGATATGTGTTGCTAAGTGAGATGAAGGGATCAAAAGTCCTGACCTCCTGCTGGCCACTAGTGACCATCAGCCCTACCGCAAGACAACAGCTCCGCAGGACTGCTGTAGGACTGGTGGGGCCGGAGGACACACAGACGCACATGGCCCCTTTTGACTCCATCCACGCTTTGCTGAAAAATACACAGGTGCACTCTGGCAAGCCTGTGTTAGGGAAGATCAAGAGGAGGCTTTTCCTTGGGCAGTATCAATGCACGATAAAACTCCTGCCAAAAAAAGAAAAGGTCTAGAACAGTGGTTTTCAACCTTTCTTCACTTGTGGACCCCCAAAATACTTCAAGTGGAGGTGCAGACCCCTTTGGAAATTTTGAACGGTGGTGAATTGTAGGTGTGGATATTCACATACTTTTAATTGATCACAGTCATCTTGCGCAGACTCCCTAAACACAGTCTGCAGACCCCCAGGCGTTGAAAACCACTGGTCTACAATCTAAATCTAGGGGGTCGAATGCGTCTCACTACATCTACGTTTCCTTTAGGCCAGAGAGTGATTTGGGATGTTCTTCTCCTTGTTTCAGGCTCTCAAACTTCCCCCAACTGTTAAGCTACCACTAATTATGTGAATTGTAGGAACTGATCTGCTGTTATGATGAGGAATGATGGACAAGCTGGGTAATGCAGTGCCTCTCAAAACAACATGTTAAGTGGCGGACTACCTCTCGCTCTTGAGCTAATGGCACAGCTCAGCAGAGGCCGCCACGTGGTGCATCATTCTTCCTTTTCACACTTGGAGCAGATGGAGTAATCGCCCTGCTCTGATAATTCATTTTTTTCCTGGTCCATTTGAGAATGTCCAATTCTTCCCTGAGAGCTCGGACCTGACCCCATCCCAGCGGGCATCATCCCACTGCCTTCTGCAGGAGGATTGCCCGATTCTGGGCATCGCCATAGCACTCCTGTACTTCCCGCGGGCAAAGACTGGACTTCACTAGCCATGCGGCTACAGCAATGGGTTCTACCCCTCTGGCTTCCTGCATGATTTGAGGGCAAGCCTCCTCTTCTCCCTCTCCAGTTTCCCCTCCCATCCTTTGGCCGACTTGTCTCTTCAGACAGCGAGCTCTCTGGAAAGGGGCTGTCTCTTGCTAGCTGTTTGCACAGTGCTTAGCACAGTGGCAGTCAGGACCTCCCAGAGCTACTATAATTAAATAGCATTTCAAGACACAGCGATATCCCAGGTATCCTATGCTGTATGTACTTGTGCATCAGAGCAAGTGCCCGGTTGGGGTCAGATCCTATAACCCATGATCAGGCTGAGGTCCAACATCTAGGCTCTAGTTCAGACAGCACCCAGAATCTAAATTAGTGCCAGGGTTATTTTAACAGTATCCTGGGCCAAATTCATCTCTGGTGTCACTCCTGCCGCACCACAGGACAATTCAACAACACACGTTGCAGCTTCACTATGGCAGAAGGTAACTTAGTGCAGAAAACAGCTCAAGAAAAAAATAGAAAAGGAAATCAGTGTATTTACTTCAAGCTAGAATGAGAAGGTTCAGCACATTAAGCAGTTTTCTATTCTCTCAGCAATTTTCTGTTCTACTAAATTAGTATTTTGTATTGAATTAGTATTCATTTTCTCTAATATGATATATAAGCATAATCACGTTAGTGACTTTGATATCACATTAGACTATACAACTGGAATGCATCCCTGCCTGGAACAGCTTTTTATAAAAGAGCAGCATGCTGAACGCGACGCGCCCAGCAGGACTGTTCCAAACGCTAGGCCAAATTCAGCTGCTCCTGCGAAGACCCGCGCATCTCCGCTGCTTTCTGTGGCCTGCAGACTTCGGGAGCTTCCCCGCTGCAGCAGGGTCCGGGTCTGGGGGAAGTTCCCCCCCCATTTGAGGAAAGATAGGTGGAAACTCTGGATTTCACTTTTGGATCCTGCAGGAACCGAGCGTCGGAGCCCGCTGGGTTGTACTCGGCCCAGAAAACGGTTGCCAGCCTGCATCGAGATGCTGGTTAGGATATTTGCAGAACGAGCCTCAGGACAAAGAGGAGATCACTCCTGCGCATTCAGCCCGCGCCTTTGCGGCTGAACTAATGCCTGCGCAGGGCAGCTTGGCCCCCGCTTTGCTTGGTAAGAGCAGGTGTTATGTACTGGGGAGAGGATCCCAGGTACCACAGCGATGGGCAGCACGCACCAAAGGCTCCAGTAAAGGAAGACTGGACGGGGAGCTCTGCCATTCGGACCAGAAAGGCTTTGGGAATGGCTGGAGCCATGCACAGACAAGGGCAATCCTGAGTCCCGTGGAAGAGTCCTAGAGAGGCTCCAGGCCACCTCCAGGCAGCCTGAGGCAGGGTGTGGGGACAGAGTAGGGAAAGGCTTCAGATAGCAGAAAATCCTCTGGCCCTAGCTCCACCACTCCCCTGGGCGCTGCCTCACCCATCAGGCTGTGCCCGCAGAAGGGGCAGGGTGTGCCTACGGTGCCGACCGTGCCTCTCTGCGTGCAGAATGGGGAGCTGAGCCAGGCGGCTTCCCCGACCTGAGCAGAGAGCAACAGCTATTTTGTGGTGACAAAGGCACCGTTCCAAAGCAGGGAAGGCCCCAAATATTTCTTTGCCGGGGCTCAGGTGAGAAAACACCAGCACTTGTCCCGTCCGAGGTCACGAGCCAGATGGCTCCGGGAAGGGAATAAAGAGCAGCCTTGCAGAGCCAGTGAGGACCACGCTCCCTTGACAGGGGCAGGAAAGAAGACTGGAAAGGAAAGCGTGCACGGGACTCTCACTGCATGGTAGTCTAGGACCTCAGCAGGGCTTGAAAAACGTGTATGAGCCGAAGCTAGTGGTGCAAAAAGAGATTCTCCCCTGGATGAAGTCCAGGCAGCTCTAGACACGGGCGCCCAGTGCGTCTTCAGGGGCCTCTGGCTGGCTCTCCATAGTGGGACGTAGGGGTGGATTTCACAGGTGATCCAGCTGAAGATGGGCATGACAGCGGTGGGATTCCCATCCTCTGTACTAACCTCTGGCTAGGAGGGAGCTGATTTCTGACTCAGTGGTTACTGCCAGTAAAGATACAGTCTCTGTCCCAACCGGCAACCTTTGCAGGGCAGCCGGGGCCCACCGGGCTCCAGAGTGGGCAGGGATATTCCTTTTGCTGAACAGTGCTTGGACCTGGACCCTCTCACCTCCCACCAGCGCAGAAGAGGTTTGGACACTCTTGCTGGGGCAGAGGGAGCACAGAGCCTGCTACAGAGAGGGGCTGGGGACTGCCAGGTGACTAGAGGAAGCTCAGGAGGAGGCTTATGTCTTGTTATTTGTGGTGCACACAAAGCCAAGCGCCAGGAAGGGGATCCAGTCGGACCACTGCCCATCACGCCTGCAGCATGGATTCGCACTCCCTCATCTGCCTGTCTGTCGCCACTCCAGCGCTCGAGCTGAACTTACCACTGTGGCAACAGCTCCCAGGTATCAGCAGCGTAACAATGCTTTTTGCATCCTCACAGATGGGCAAGAAAACATGGATGGGCTCACGCACGAAAGCACCGGCGGAAGATGCTCGAGAGCTGGTTTTGCAGTACATATTTCAAGCCGCTCCGTGTTTTGTTTCCCTCCTGCATCAAACCGGCTTAGAACTTGCAAGACCAACTGCTTAAAAATTAATTATTTAGAAGACTGTTCTGCTTGGGAGAGGATGATGTGAAGGAAACATCCGAGCCTGTGCGCAGATTTGGGGTTGGCTGGGCTTTGCTTCCCCACAAGCACTGGAGAAGGCAGAGCTCAGGTGGTCTAGGCTGGGAGGGGGAAGACAACAACCCCCTAGGTGAGAAAGGCTTCAGGAGGAACAATTCACTCTTAGAGGGCTTGCAGCGGGCATGCACGTAGGGTCCTTCTGCTTCTCCACAGGGCTGTCAGCTCGGTCAATCCGAAGCCAACAGGACTTACACATGTCATTAAGCTTAATGCAATGGTGCTTTCATGGATGTGGGCTGAGATAAATGGGATTAAGCCCTCGCAGCTCAATGCTGAGAGGCACTGAGCCGCTGGGTAAGGGACTAAGGGAGGTCTACATGACTCCTCCCGCATGTCTGGGCACAGACAACCCCAAGCACTCGTGCTCACACATGCCAACGCAGACACATGGCATCATCCCCTGCACACGCCAAAGACCTCAAGAAACCACAGGACATCCCTGGCGTGGGAGGAACAGGAGAGCAGTCCTCCCTGGACAGGTTGGGTGTGGATGCACGACTAGAAGGAGCCCCAGGGTCTTCAGGATCTGCTTTCCTGAGCACTAGTCACTCAGCAGCTGAACGCAGGCGTCTCATCTACGAATGCTCGATTCACCCTTCTGGCTGTCCAGCCTGCTCCCCCGGCCCCTCTCTTTCTTCTCTACCCCTTCCCCTTGCCTAAGCTCCCTCTAGCACTCTGGGCGCGTGCGGCAGCCCCTCGCTCATGAGCTATTCTAGCTGGCAGCGCTAAGGCATCTTAGGAGCGTGGCTGCAGGGGAGCTGCACAGCTTAGAGTGATGCAGTCCAAACCAGGACATGTTATTAAACCAGGGAGAGGGAAAAGGTGAGGGGAAAAATGGCTTGCAGGGGAAATGCGGAGGGTAACTTAAGACGTTAATGGGCCTGACTTGTACATTTCAATTCTGAAGTGCAATCCTATTTAATTTTTCAAAATCCCCCGAGGTCGGTGCCTGGGGGAGACTGTTTTACATACCGCACAGCCTGTTATCATTTCCGTGGCAGGGAATTGATGGGGACTGTTGAGAAAGGAGGTAGAATGCCTTCTCGAGTTGGGAAGATGTGAAATAAAATAAAGGGCTCGGCATCCTGAATGAATAACTTGCTCCTTCATTCAAAATGAAAGGCTCTAAAGCCGAAAATTGCAGCCTCGCAGCAGAAATCTAATGACTTCCACCCACCTGCCGAATCTCCCTCAGTAAACACATGCTCAGCTCCCCCCACCCGAACGGTGATCGGCCCAAAGCTGGGTAATGCCTGCACTGCTGCCTAATACCCTGCCAATCTACTCGGTTAATACTGCCATTGCCATTTGTGTGTTCAGGAATTAAAGCGCATTATTACAGCAAAAGCACGTCCTGGCGGGAAGGGGAGACGGCCTTGTGGTGAACACGCTTGAGCAGCGCTCAGGAAGCCCGGGTTCAAGTGCAGCTGGCTCCGAAAGGACCTCTCTCTCTGTGGCGCTGAGCCAATTGCTTTGGCTGGGATTGTCAAAGGAGCCTGAGGAAGTCAGACGCCTCCATCCTTTGAAAATCCCAACCTCGCTCTCTCCGTGCCTCCATTCCCCGCCTCCACACAATGAAGAGAAGGCAGGTTGTGGGAATGGCTGTGCGAATGCTTCGGAGTCCCTCCAAGAGGATGGGGACCGCACAGGTGCCCAACAGAGCCTGGCTGCCTGGGAGCACCGACTCCTGCCCCCATTAGCAAGCACCCTTTGACCCTGATCGGGCCCAGAGAAGTGCGTGGGCAGATCCCTGAGCCTGTGCAGTGATCCGCTGCCCGCCTCTTCCCATCACCCCTGGCTGTCCGTAGCTGGACATCCTTCTCCGGGGAGGACTGGGGCCTTCAAATCCACATCGCTGCAGGGCTCCGGCCAGAGGGCAGGGGGGAGACGATGCCTGGAGCCTCTTCCCCCTGGGGAAAGGTATTTCACCTCCTTGCTACGGCAACCGCAACGTGCTTTCTAGTAATCATTTGAATTAATTAGCTCTTCTCCCAGGGAGCAGGGGCCTCCGCTCCTCTCTGCCTCTACTCAGCTCCCACCCCTCTCTCACGCACCGCACCGCGAATGGCAAGAGAAGCCTCCTGCCCTAGATGACGGGAAGCCAATTCACGGGCATAAATGATACGAAGCGATTTTCCCTCCATGGGGCAAGGGATAAATTATTCTTGTATGCCAAGGCTGTGATGATCAAAAAGGAGGGGTGCCAGCCTTTCCCCGGCAGGTGGAGAAACCTGCACGATGTCCGACTGCTCCAGACCAAGCTGGGCTGAAAGTGTTTTCTATTAGAGCATGGTGTATTGTGGATACACTTTGTTAGCCCACGGTCCAGCCGGGGGATATCTAGAGATGTGGGAAGCTTTGACTTTAGGTCCTTTGGGGAGCGGGCAGGTTACACTGAAGGAGACTCTGGCTTGAGTCTAATTTAAGCAGGAAAGTGGCAGAATGTCTTTTGTTGACCATGCGTGAACTGTCTGTAGCCACCCGCCCTGAATCTTTAATTATCCAATTAAGTTGCAAGGAGCAAAGTATAAAGAGAGAAAAAGACAGGTGGAGTGAGGATCAACCCCAAACAGGAATCCACCATGCCAACTCCTAAATGAAATGCAGAGGAGTGGTGGCTGGCAGGAGACGAGCACGCAAAACAAATCAGAGCTGCCCCCGAGCCAGGACCAGCAGCTCCACAGCAGACCACACGCAGCCGGAGAGGACCTGGCAGTCCGACAGAGTCGTTACGTAAGGATGATCAGGTTGGGAGCTATTTCTCCACTATCTTCCTCCAGCATCAGGCGCACACATCTTCCTGTCCAGCCCCTCTCTGCAAGGAGTAGATTTATCCTGGTCAGGCAGGTAAAACCCACAGTCCACCTGTACTGCAAACCTCTCGCTGCTCTCTCTGCCCCGGAGTCCAGCAGACAATGCTCCTCGCTTCCACACCAGCTAGCCTACAGAACTGCTTTTGAGATGCCAGTGCTTGAGAGCTGGTAGGTAAGGGTTAGTGATCTTCTGCATCGCTAATTAGGTCCTTTATGGACTCAAATAAATTGTCTTCATGTTAACATGAAAATGTTTTTCTCTTAATGCACTGCTGTGGGCATGCAACGGCCCCAGAATCATGCCTCGCAGTCTTCCTGGTAATGGCCCCCGGAGAAGCAGCAGGTAGGCTGTATATCACAATATGCTGCAGGGGCCTTTTGGCCATAAGAATAAGCAGCATCAAAACTGCCCAACAGAAAGAAGCCATAGTAAGAAAGAGATGCCATCGCACGGGAGGAGTATCCGTGTGCTCCATGGGAAATTTCCCTCTGAGCAATACTTTCGAGGGATTCAAGCCAGCCCTCTGCACAGGGTAATGCAATGTGACTCTGGGTTTGAAGGGTCAGATCCTGTGCCCTGCATCATTGGCATAAATCCAGAGCAGCCTTGCCAAAGACCCAGATTCACACCAAGCAAAGCCAGCACAAAAAATGGCTTTAAACCCTCTCGCACATGCTACCATGCTGATCATTTAGCATCTGTTAAGATGTCAGCAGGCCGCTTCTATGATCAGCAGCAACATAAATAAATAGCGTCCCCAAGCCCGTATTTAAAGCCCAGAGCCAATTACATGATCAGCTCCACCCCCATCGGTGCCTGTCGAGACGTCTCTGGAGGGATTTGTTCACCAGCAGTGCACATGGTACACGCACCCATTCTCCTGTACAGAAAGGCACCCAGACGTGAGATCTGAATGGAGCCCCGCGCACATGCGGACAGTATGGGCAGACATCCGGACGCACACGGATATTTTAAAATCGTAAGAAAATTCTGAATTCTCACTGTCACTGCTGTATATCACTTTGAGATATATACCATATTAGCAAAAAGAACTGAATTATATTGCATTCATGATGCAATTAAACACTTCACTAGGAATCAATGTAAAACTGATGAGGCCTGAAAGTAGTGCATATGGCTTAGAACATTATAAAACATTACCTTCACTCAAATCCTTTTCAGTAGCAATTTAAATCTTCTTACAGTTACTGCTGCCAATGGTAAACCATCTACTGATTCATAACAGTGCATGGGAACGAATGAATTTTTTTAAAAATTTATTCAACTACTAAATTACCCATGAAACCGGAATAGCTGACAGGAGTAATCTGAATTATTATTAGCTCTGCAAGTATTCTGCATTAGCCAATTTAAAACCACGGCTCACAGGCAGAAACCAGTTAGTACAGGCAGGGTGTTAAATGACTGCCATAGTTCTTCATTTTACTGCTGCTTACGTTTAAAGGTCAAGAGATAAAAATTACATACGACTGCAAACATAGAAAGGGTGTTTATCTTTTTTCTATGAATCAGGTCAACCATAAACTTTAAAAACATTTGGAGATACAATCATATAAACTAAGAAGCCTCTGAAATATTCAGGACTTTACATGGGCTTTTATACAGGCACGCTGCACTAGAAGAGAGATTTATCTTCTTCCTCTCCTCTCTCTAGTGCTGCCGTGCCTTTCCTTCTCTTTGCCTCTCCACACGCTCTCACGCTCGCGAGACAAGATGAGAGACGAGGCCAAGTCCCACATTGTTTTCCTCCTCAGCAAAGACGGGGAATGATTGCGAACAACAGGCAATCTTGGCCCCAGTCCTACAAGCAGATCTACTAGCATGGGTGTCCTCCTTCTTCCTGGGCACCGAGGTTGTAACAGAGCAGGAGCATCGGCCCTCGGGCCTCCCCAGTGGCGATCCCTAGGGTTTCCCCAATGGACCTTGTCTGCCCCTATCCCTGGATTCCCTTTTCTTGCAGAAGTACTCAGCTACAACTACTAGAGTAACCTTACTTAACCCACGGGTCTAGAGTGACCCAACAGAAGAGCCCTACCTCGTCGCAGAGGTTCTCAGGCCTCAATTCAGCAGCGTATTAGTTGAAGTGAAGCTTGTACATATGAAATCTGCAGGGTGGGGGCATACAGACTTCCACCCCGTCATACTGTCAAACTAGGCAACTCCTCCAAAGTGGTGGGGAGGAGATTGCTGTGCTCAAATGGAGACAGGTCCTCCACTGATCTGACACCTCTCGAGACCAAGGCAATGACAATGCACAGAGCGAACTGACCTTGCTACTCTGCCCGGGAGGGTGTCCTGGGGCCAGATATCAAGCCAACACAAAGCACCAGGCTGCACAGGTATGGAGTGGAACTCATGGGCCCATTTCACAGATTTGCTGGAAGGGAGCTCGTGAGATCATGGGGTCCAGCTCCCCTGCGCTGGGCAGGAAAGACTGCTGGGTCAAATAACCGCAGTAAGGCGTGCGTCCAGCCTCCTCCAGGGTCGATGCAACCTTTGTCGTTGTCCAGTCTGAGAGAAAAGCCAAGGAAAACAATAAACTCGCAAAGACAATGAAAAATTAAATTATGTTCTGAAAAAAACCTCGCTGTGCAAATAATCCACAGGCTTATTAGTCAGGCAGCTGAATGCACTGAGCTTTGGACGTTTTCTTTCTAAAAGGACGTGCCTCCTTAAAGAGGGGAAGTAGCCTGGATAATGGTAAAGAGGAACAATTGTATTACCATAAATAATGGTACAGAGAAGCAGCAAGGAGTCTCATCACACTAATATAATGAGGAATGAACAATACAGAGGCAGTCAATCAAGACAACATAAATCCACTGGTTTTATAAAGCTGTCCAGGGTGCTGGCATTTTTCCCATGTTAAAGAGACACTGATGCTCAATTTGTTTAAGTCTGAAACGTGACCTGACCCGGAGTCACCCAGCGCCTGAATCATCCTTCGGTGTCTTTGGTCACAACCGCCCCCACCGCCAATGGGAACCGAAACGCTTGCTGTTCATTTGGTGGGATCACGTCGGGTTGTGCTTTAAGGGATCTGCTGCCGGTTTCAGCTCCCTGTATTGACAGCTTCTTCCCCCCAGCAGAAGCGACAGTCACTAACACGGCGCTGCTTTTTGTGCCAAACGGAAAGCACCAGCTCTGCCCTCCACCACATGCGCAGCCCTGACTGGCTTCGCGGGGAGCCATGTGAATGGGATCGCAGGAGGGGATCTGACTGCAAGGGAAAGGAAGCTCACATACACAATGCTCAAGCTAACGCACGCTCTGATCAGGACGGCAGAAGAAACAGGAATGGTCTGCAGGCCCAACATTTGGATCTGGATTTCAAACACGCCACAGGTCAGAGACACGGGGAGCTCAGGTTTGTGTTCAGGGTCATAAGCTGAGCTGATAGGACGACATTGCCCACAGGACTTCAACAACAGTCACCTTTACTCTTGTGGCTTCCCCTATAAGGTCTAGAGGGGCATGGCATCGCAGAAAACAAGGGTGGAAGGGACCTCAGGAGGTCACATCTAGTCCGACCCCTGCTCCAAGCAGGACCAGCCCCAGATACATCATCCCAGCCAAGCCTTTGTCTGCTTGGGTCTTGAAAACCTCCAAGGATGGAGACTCCACAAGGGTGAATGGACACCGGAGTGACCAAGACATGCTCCGGCCTGTTCCCTGATGTATCCAGAGAGTCGGCTGTTTTGTCCTTTTTAATGCGGCCGGCGTGTATCTAGCAAATGGCACCCCGAAGGCTCCCAAAGCTCCCTGTAACTATTTTATCCATGGCCACCTTCCTCAAAATTCATCAGCCTCTACACAGCCTGGACAGCAGCTGCTTAACACCACATGGGCTGATCTCCAGACAAGGCTTTTCCAAAAATACCAAAACACCTTTCACACCTACACAGATTGGGAAGAAATCTGAAGAGGCTCTAATTAAGATCCATCCATATTTTAACAGCACAGTTCACAATTCCTCTACAAACAGAGATTAGGGGCCGAGCTTTCCCCTCTTGGGCTTGAATAATTGGGTTTAGCATGCCTAGGGATGACAATAAAGTTACCCCTGATGGCTTTGATGGAGTTACATCAGCAACGAATTTGACACCTACTGTTTAGCACATTGCAGTGACTTTAATCATAAAGGGCCAGTGTCTGAGGCTTTTACTTATGTGGTGTATGTATATGTGGGTGTAGGGAGAGGTGTACACACACACACACACACACACACACACACACACACACACACACACACACACACACAGGGTCTACTTAGGTAACTTGAAAGTAGGCGTAATTTTTTTAAACGTTTTTAAAAGGAAACAGCAAAATTACCAAGTAATCCCATTAAACAAAACAAAGGGGACACATTCAGATTTCCTTTCTTCATAGTCATCATCCTCCTCCTCCTCGACATCACCGGTGCGCCATGCCAGAACTTCTCTCAAATCAGGAAAATACTGCACAGCACAACCCAGAAAGGCGCCTCGAACAATCGCTCCTTGTCGAGGTGAAATGACAGCTGCAGGACTGGGCGCAGGACGGTTCCTACAGCCAAGAGCAGGATGAGCCCGCAGAGCAGCAGTCCCGAACACAAGCAGATCCGGAGCAGCTGCACACGTGCATCCCCTGGAAATCATTTTGAAACTGCAGAAGAACGTAGTAAAGGGGAAGTCAATGCTCACCTGCTTTGAAAGCTCTCCCCCACCTTAGCACCTCCTGCCGAGGTGCTACAACCCAGATTTAGAGTCGTCCACCAGAAGTGGGAGACCGTCCTATTGGATGGGGGAGAAATGCATCTGGTTTTAGGAGGGCTGGGGCAGGAAAACATTGTTGTTTGCAGACGCAGACCTCCTTTTCTTATTTAAAAAGTCTGTTCCTGGGCCAGGATTAAGCGGGCTCCATGTTGCTACTGGCAGGAGAGGCGGGGAACACGTGCGCACCAAATGTGGGAGCGGATGGAAACAGGACGGGTTTTCTGTGGGGTGAGAGCAGGATGCAAAATCGAGCCCTCCCCAGCGCTCTCCTCTGATTTGCAAGCAGCAGCCATGAGCAGAGAGGAGCTTTGCAATAAGTATTCTGCAAGGAGCCTGAATGGTTTCTTAGCAGATTTTCGTTCATCAATAAAGAGTGCAAAATCAGTTGGGTTTTCAGGAAGAAGAACTATGCTCCGATACAGAAAAGAGGCATTGTCTCTTTAACTGAACATAACACTGTATCATCCTTTCTCTTCCTATTTTCAGTTTTATTAGCAAAGCAGCACAATGTTTATACTAGTGGGTATTACATTTGCCAGAACAATTACAGTATGACAAATGGCACATCAATGTAATCCATCAACTCAGCCAAGACAGGAATCCTTTATACGGGACTGCCATTAATTCCCAGCTCCAATCTCTGGGGTCCCATGCTTTAGTATCCATGACAACATGGAAGACGCCGGACGGGAATGGCATTGCTCTGTGAAAGATGGGCACCTTATTGGTGTGTTGGAATTTAACCTCTGACATCTGCATATTAGTCTAGTCGGAGCAAGAAATAGGCAAGGTGCTTTGTGCTCCCACACTCCCCACAACGGCTTGCAAAATCCAGCGTGGGTTGCAAGCCCGGCCTGGACAACGGGCTTCACCAGACATCAACTCCGCCACCTGCAAGGAACTGTCCTTCTAAGGAGGATTTCACATGGCAACAATATCTCCTGCCAGGCCACGAAGAATTAACATCAAACTGCTTCTTCTTTTTTTTTTTAACAAATGAATGTAGGTTAAAAAAATTCTCTACCTCCATGGTTTACGCTCATATACATTTAAGTGGCACAGAAGAGCAACAAGGTTCTTTGGGTGAATCTGGTATCTTTTATTAGATCAACTTAAACAGTTGGAAACAAATTTTAAGCAAGCTTTCAGGTTTAAAAACCCTTTGTCAGGCTGAGGGAGGTTCTGCAGTTGGTGCGTGCTCTTCCTGGACGGGACGAAAAGCAATGGTTTTTATGTTACAGGGTCAAAACTTGAGACAAATCGTATGCAGACAATGCTCTTCCTGGCTGCAATGGGTATTGGCCTGAGTAAGAACCCTAGAAATGAAGCCACAGTGGATATTATGCCCAAAGGTTGGCACTTTCCTGGCAGCTAAGAACCCTGTGCAATAGCCCAGCCCTGTTCAGCAGTCCCACGGATGCCCATTGCTGAATATGCTGCCCAAGTCACGTGTCTGGGTTTTTAAGTCTTGAACACCTGCCGTTTCCCTGGAATTTCCCAAGGGCTTAGCACTCCTGGAAACGAGACTAGTCCTGGCCCACAGTCACTTCCAGAGACATTAGTTCTTGCTTGCAATATCCCCCAGGTCTGGGAGTGGAGGCAAGCACGTGCCCGCATGTGCTTTGAGGTAAGCACACAGTTAAAGGGGTTGATGAATCAGAGCCCACGCACATCGCTTCCGACAAATAAGTTATGCAAGAAATTTTGCTTCTATTTTCTGCTGAGAGAGCATCTGCCAGCAGGCTGCAACTTTCATGAATTTATTCAACGCTTTTTCCCCCCACCTCTTTTTTTTTTTTTTTTTACCCTGAGGATTAATTGCGAAGAGCAGCTGTGAGGCTTCGGCGCTTGGCATTTGGAAATGGAGCTGCAGCACTTGGGTCCTGTCGATTCTGATAATGCCTCCTGGGATCACTTTTGCTCTTTGGTGGGATGACTCTGCAAGCCCCCTCCCCTGCCATGAGCTCCCACTGCTGCAGACGCCAGGCTGGTAAAAGCTCGCCCACCCCAGGGTTTGCAGAGGACAAAACGTGCCCATGGAGAAAGCCAATGCAAGGCCTCGGCACCAGTTACGTTAAGGGGAGCGCTCAGAAAGAAGGGATGCATTCGACGTGCTAGGCAGGGGTGACATTCGCCGGAAAGCAAATAAAGGCGCCTAGGACTGTGCTATAATATCTAGGTGAATGTGGCAGTCGCCAATCTTGATTTTCACGAGGGGCTGAACCAGGGACCTCTGGAGTGAAAAGTAAGATCCAGTACAGCTGGAGCTGGACGCGAGGCTGTGGAGCCTGTTTAACCGCTCCCGTCCTCTGAAGAGCAGCACCCGGGGTCCTGTAACACGCTCGCCAGCACGTCACACGGCGTTCCCCAAGCTCCGAGGCAATTCCCCACTGCACAGACCCTTCTTTTTGCTACCAAGTTTTTGGGGCCTTTAGCCACCCACAAATGCACGTGGTCTCAAGGATAGATAGATAGATAGATAGATAGATAGATAGATAGATAGATAGATAGATAGATAGATAGATAGATAGATAGATAGATAGATAGATAGATAGATAGATAGATAGATAGATAGATAGATAGATAGATAGATAGATAGATAGATAGATAGATAGCAGATTCACGTGGAAGCCTCAGGACACGCAGTTTCCTTCAAACCAGTAAGCGGATGCATCAGTAGTTCCTCTATAAAAACTCCAGGATGCAAGGGTTTGGGTTTTTTTCCATAGGTCCCAAATATCCCATTAATGAAAGGAGCCAATGACTGCTGCTCATAAGCAAAAACAAGACTAAAATCAAAGCCTTCTAATGGATACACTCTCCAAAGTGTAACAACACAAGCACAGAGGGTTTTTTTCCTCTGACAAATCAATCTGGCCCTAATCCAAGGGTATAAGCAGACAGACTGAGCTACCTCACCTGTTTTATTAAGCCATTACCAGAATCATTTTATTCCCATTTATAATGTTCAATACATGGTCTGAAGACTTTTCTAATATAGTAATTAGATGGAACACTTAGATAGATGGATTAAATTGGGACGGTATTTTATGCAATTGTGCTGTATTTTACACTGCTCTGCCTTGATTTAAAACACCCCGGTGTTCAGCTTTGCATGAGCGCTGCACATGTAGAGGACTCGTCTCCCTGTTTTCCATCTCTTTCAGAAATCAGGTAGGTTTGTGTCTCAACAATGCTGCCAACAGCTGCGGGGGGTTTTGCCCAACACGCGTGAAGACTCTCCCTTGATGAGAGCCGCAAGGGAACCAAGCTCGTCATTGGGAAGGAGAGGACGTCTGCAGAAGAGCCAAGGGGTCCTGGCCTTGCATCAGGGACACTTCACCATCAGTTGTGATGGGGCCGGTTCGAGACCCTACCCCTCTACAACGGGAGCTGCGGATCAAGTGCTCCAGCTTGGTTACCCTCGCTACCCCAGGCAACGAGCCACTCTGCAAAGCTGCCGTATCTACTGATAGAGCAACTGTCTTTGCTCAGGACATGCCAAGAAAGGACCCAGCACAGGCAATCACATTGGCACTTTAGCATATACGTAACTTCAGATGCATTTAAGGACCCTGGTAAACAGACTCCCTTCTCTGCTAGATTATACTGATTGCCCTACGCAACATGCTTTCACCTTTGCTTTTACCTGATGATGGCAATGTGGCAAGGTTTGTATTTTGGGGCTTTATTCCACATCAGGCTATGCATAAGCACAAAACCATTCACTTCCCAAACCTAGAGATGACTTAGTTCAGTGCAAGGAGCTTCAGAG
Source organism: Alligator mississippiensis (assembly GCF_030867095.1). Lineage (NCBI taxonomy): Eukaryota > Metazoa > Chordata > Crocodylia > Alligatoridae > Alligator > Alligator mississippiensis. Next base: position 3,408,355 of record NC_081833.1, on the reverse strand, counting down.
CAGCCACATTCCCCCCTAAGGTCCCTGCCTCCTGGGCCCAGAGACCACAAATCCTTGTCCCCAGGCAGCAGCAGAAACGCCTTGCAAGGCTCTGTCTGAGCAATCCTCTAGCAAGGGCAAGGGCAACTGTGATGCCAAAATGCACCCCTTCTGAAACCCTACCATGGCAGGGAAACTGCAAAGCATGGTGGGACAATTGCTGCATCAGGCTCAATTCTGTAAATCATTTCCAAGCAGTCCTAACAATTTATAGGTAGGACATTAAACATTATAGCCACTGACGGCATCAAATTACACTTGAAAAATTGAGTTCTGTCTGAAAATGAATTTAAAACCCAAATTAAATTAAACCCTAACTAAATTAAAATTAGGTTTCTAAACTAAAATGACTTTTTAATATTTTCATGAGGAAAGAGGGAAAAAAAACCTTCTGTCAACTAATAAAATTTTCCAGTGTCTTTATAGCTGACAAGTTCTGTCTGATAGCAATTTTGATTATGCTGAATAATAAATAACTGAAATAGAAAAGAAAGGCAGGGGAAGCTAAATAAGAGCTCTGCCTGCCTCAGCCTCTGAAGGGGGGGAGGAGAGGGAGGACAGAAGTGCCCCCAGGCAACTAAAAAAAATATAGCAGGAACCTCATAAGCAGCCCAACGGGGCAAATTTTGCTGCAGGTGACTGTCTGGGAGTGATCCAAAGGGCCTACAAAAAGCTAGAACTCTTGGTTCCAAAATGATACCTTTTATAAAGGATAAAAGGTGTCATTTTGGAACCAAGAGTTCTAGTTTTTTGTATGTCTTTTTGTCTCAGACCAACATGGCTACCAAGTACACCCCTGGGAGTGATCCATGCACTGGCTGCAATGATACAGCATCACTGGCAGGACACCGGGGCAATGTCAAAGCCAGCAGAGTCCCGCGTGCCATCCCTGTCCTGCCCCGCTCTCTGCTCAGAGATCAGTGCGAACGCAGCCCCTAGGAGCGGGGGGACATCGGCTTGGGGGAAGACAGCAGGACTTTTACTGCTACATCCTTCCCTGGTCCAGCTGAGGGAGAAGAGCTTTCATGAGCAGCTGGACCGCCCTGCCCCACTGAGGACTTCTCCGAAGGGGCTCTGGCCACTCCGCTACACAACTGGTCCTGTGCCAAGGAGCACCAGGTGTGTAGGGATGTGCTCCTGGTACAGGAAGTCCTCGACAAAGACGTCGAGTTCCAACGAACGGCGCTTACAACATTTATAAACTGACACCCTCTTTCGACTCTGACGTCTGTTTTGACTTTCCGACACTTGACGCCCTGCCAGCGAACAAGTTCGCTGTGTCACCCATCCCCCCCGGAGAACATCTGTCCAAACTTCCTCGGACACTTTCTTTAAGAAAGCAGCCAAGACTCCAGCCAAAAAAGTCCAGCCAAGAGTCCTTCAAAAAGTCCAGCAAAGTCACCTCAAAGAAGTCCTTCCAAATCAATATGATTGCTATTTACAATGTAAATACATTAATGTAGCTGTATTACTCATCTATAATTGATTGAGTACAACTTTCTGGGTTATTTTGGGTGAAAATAGGAGATGGGGCCTTGGTTCAGGAACCAAGCTCCATTTATAAAATTGTTCCTATGGGAAAATTGGTTCCGAGTTACGACGTTTCGACTTAAGACATGGGTTTCAGGAGCCAATTGTGTCGTAAGTCCAAGGACTGCCTGTACTCTGAACCACCAACCGGCCTATGGAGTCCCATATGCAGAGACCACGGGCACAGGGGTGAGCTGAGCCTACACATCTTCCTACTACACAGAAACACGATCAGCTGCTATCACTTCCCAGTCCCAGCCTCTGCCTGAGGCATCTTAAAGCAGGGCCTGGTGTTCCAGCATTCATCCCGGGCAAGGTCTAAATCTGACCCTCAACCGTTTTCCAAGCCGAGATCCAAGCTCTTTCGAGCTCTCTGCATCTCCCTCTAGAATACATGAAATACCCATCCAAGGTGAAGGCCCTGCCCAGGAGGGACCATCTCCATCATGCCTCACTATAACATCCCTCCTGATAGTCCAGCAGTGCCAGATCCAGTTATGATTCTTATCTCCTCCTGTGGCCTTCACTCACTCTGCAAACTCCTTCCTGGAGCTGCTTCAGCCCAGAGATGCCTCGTTAAACAGGCTCTTGATGAATGCAAATCTCTCTTTATTTGAGTTTAATTATCAGTGAAGTTAGGAACTCCCAGCCCACTTCTACCCACCGCGAGCTGGCAGAGATGTGTTCTCTGGGCAAAGAGCAGAATTGGCTTGAGGTGGTCCTGCATCAAGACCCGACTGCCTAGCCAGCACAGCATGGCATCGGCATGATCTGGGGGGGAAACAGTCCTGCAGCGTACCAACAAGGGCCTTGAGGGGCACGTCCGTTACCTCCCATCCCTTTTGGCCTGGATCTCGGGCACTGAGATGACGGGATAGTGACCAGAGAAAAGGTTTATACATAAGCTACAAATGATGCAATCCTGTTTTTCCTTCCCTCTTCCCTACCACTGCCCCCCTCATCTCCTGCAGGAATGGATCCCAACACATTCAGCAGCTCCGCAGAGGACACAAAGTCACCAGTCTCTAAGGTGTGCACTTGCCATGCTAAAAAGGACAGAGATTCAGTCCAGTGAGGGCATCTCAGTGCAGAGGCATCCTTGCCGAGAGCATTTGGTAGCATTTCCACCACCTTCAAAATGTGCTGAGCACTTAAGAAAGACAGCCTCCACCTGCATTAACATGCCATCACCTGGTCCATGCCCCAACCTGAATTTTGGGAGCAACAGAGATGGCACCTAATGCTGGACACAATGGAGCACCCAACAGATGCTTCATACCCTGGACATAGTTTATATAAAGATATATAGTCTTCATGCCAGACATCAAAGTACCCATGCCCTGCTGAAATGCCAGCACACGTGCACCAAAACATGCCACTTACTAGATTTTCACACCAGCAATTTTAAACCATTAGCTGAAAGCACACTGATGTATATCCCCAATCATTAATGCTGGTAATTAATTCATCCTGGTTTTTAAATTGCACTCAATGTACAAGCCTGCCTGCTCACATCTTGATCTCTTGTTGTCACGGCTTTGATAGAAGAGATACATAAACAGCCTGGGTGACCATACATCTATTGATTATCAGTGCAGGCAGATTTAACACAAACACTATAATAGGACATATCCAAACGAGCATTAGGAGCTGGAATAGATCAAGCATGCAGCAAATGGATCTAAACGGCCTCATTAGATGACTCTGACCACCCGTAATGGTTCACACATATTCTGCCCTTTTAAAAAATCATGAATGGAAAGATCTTCCTGGGAGCCCAAACCAGAGCTTCTCTTTAAAGCTGCTGCTATCTCTTCAAAAGCATTTCAGCAAACCCTTTAAATACACAGTGCTACCTTTTCACCAGGGCCTCTTTGTTAAACCACATCTGTATGTTAGACACTACAGGATGATGAATGTGCTGCCGTGGGGCAAGGCAAAGTGCCCTCTGTCTGGGCATCAGGTTAAATGCCTCCAATCCAAGCTCATTGTAAATTATTACCCACGCATGCTTTTACATGTGTAAGCAGGTCTCCCGCTCCACCACCTTTCCCTTACCAACATGGTAGAGTCACATGTGAAGTGCCCAATTTGCAAGATGGGGTACCCGCATACTCTGCCCTTCAGGTAGGTGTCGTGCTGCTCCCGAGGAGAGGTGGATTAAACATTTCAGAAGAGTGGAAACCACTCTGATGGCATCTTTGGGAGGAATCATGATGGGCAAGTCCATGCAAGGACCAACCAATATCACAGGGCAGCGTTGTGACACTCAGTGATGCTGCTGCACCCAGCAGCCTCTTCAAGCCGGGTCTGGAGGCTGCTATCCAGACCCCATCACTTTACCTGAGGCTCCACAGTTTGGGACAAGCACCAGTTGGGCTGGCAGCTTCACGTTGGCCCTGCTCTTTAGGTTCCTTCTGGCAGCACCACCATTATGAGAGAGCGCCCCGATTATCACGGCCACACCCATTATGGCTGTAAATGCCTTGAGGCAGGGGCCAGTTGGCATAACATACATGCCAACTTTCAAAATGTGGTGGGTATAACATAGTAATAATGGAAGCCAGAGCTGGGCAGAGGACTAAGAATGGGGAAAATCAAAGGTCACCTTTACCCCAAACGCACACAATTGGCATTCCGGACTAGAGTCTTCTTTTTCTTACTCAAACAGTAAGAATCAGGAATGCTTTCACTAAGATTAACAGCCCACCAGTGCTGTGAAAATGGTGCAAGAAGAGAAGTCTTATGCAAGTATCCTTTGCTTAATATGTGCTACTTTCCCTACCTTGGCTTGGGAGTTCGGATTGGCAAAGCAGGTTCCCACTGCTCCGGCCCCAGAACCGCAGCTGCCACACATTCATTTCCACGTGACATATTAATCTTTGCTTCCTCCTGGAATGATGATCCAAGTTTGAAGACATTATTGTGTAATATACAACATGCAGGGAACACAGCACCTTGCAAACTTTACAAGGGCAGGATATATTAAATGTGCCCACAGATTTATCTGGGTGCCTAAATGAAAACGGTGAAGCACACAGTTCAATCTGCAGCCATCAAGATTAGAGACGGGTGTAAATCTCCCGACCAAAGCCACAGGCCTGAATGACAGGCATTGAAAATTACACGCACATTCAGGCAGAGGTCCTTGCTCCTGTACTTCTCAGCATCTGTGATGATGAGTCTGGCTGTGTGGTGAAGCCCAGGTCAGGCGGTGCTTGCTAAACATCCCTCCAGGCCAAGCGTTCAAGCTCTCTGACTTCCATGCCCCCTTCAAGTTTGTTTAAGTTTGTGCTCAAATGACTCCGTGTTACGGATAGTAAAAGGAATGCTTTGTCACTACCCCCACACCCTAACCCCGCCAACAGCCTACAAGGTATTCAACACCTGCTCTTCAATTTTTCTTGCCTTCCCTTTCCTCCATTTATATATGTCCCCTTTCCTTTCTTCTGCTTTCCCTTTCTTTCCTCTCATGTCCCCTCTAGAAGTCTAGCACACATCCTCAGGGATACACACCCACCTAGCTGAGAAGTACCGCTTCACATAGCTACTCCTTCAATGTCTGGCTGGCCAAGGTCTGTAAATACCGTACTAACAAATGCAACTTTCACATTCCTTGCCTGGCCATGGATCTCCATCTACAGAAGCACCAATGCCACAGTGATAAAGGCTCAGACTTCAAGGGGCCTCTATATGCTAAAGCTTTCTTCCTCCAGGACTATTAAATCACAGAGGCCAAGCTGGATGGAGGCCACACTGGGGGAGAAAGAGGAGGCCAAGAGAACAGCCAAATAGAAAGAAAAAAAAAATACAGAGAGGTCTGATTTGCTAGAGGAAGGGGTCCTTTGCAAAAGTCTCTGGAGGACAGAACAGAAGGGAGCTGCTAAGGAGGCAGATGGCTCAAGAGTGCAGGAACGAGCCAGCAGGGGGAGCTTGCAGCTTTCCAACTACACAGCGCCACCCAGATCACGGCCTCCCTCCCGGCCGTCTGGCAGGACCGCGGGGCCAGGAGAAAGGGATGGGCTGGGGAACTCAACCTGCCCACGGCACAGGCAAGGGCTGAATGCAGTGTTTCAGAGACACAGGCCACAGAGCTAACCGCAGAGCCAGCCTGCCTCTCGGGGCAGGGAACCAGGGATTGGGCAGTCTTTCCCAAAAGTCAGAGATGAGCCACAGACCTGGAGAGCAGGGCCAAGAGGCTGCCTCGGGTATCAAGTGAAGAGTCCGGAAGCATCAGGCTGTGCTAGAAGCTGGGAGGAGGGTGCCAGGGGTCAGAAGTCAGCGTGCCAGGCCACGGTCAGGAGTCGGGGACCGGGCAGAGGCAGGCAGGCGAGGTGGCAAGCACAGGTGCAGTGCCAGCCTGTGAGGTGGTGCACAACCAGCCTGCACCTCAGTGCACAGCCGCCGGCAGCTCAGGGCTGTGGGGTGTAGCTGGACCCACTCAGGAGTCAGGCAGTTCCTGGCAGGCCGCTTGCTCTGTGCAAACCCTTACGCCTCCTGGTCCCACCCCATCCAAACTGCAGGCCCCACCCTGGCTCCAGGCCCTTCAGGACCCAAAAGTATGAATGACCAGAAGATCTGACAGCTGCTGCAGGAGGGAGACAGGCTCTGGATGGACAAGACAACCCTACAACCGTCCAGCCTTCCCTCCTGGACTCCTCTTTCCCCCAGGCAATCCAATCCTGCAGGAAGAAAGGGGAAAGACCCAGGTCCCACTGCCCCCAGCCCAGTCATCGTCCCACCAACCTGAGACCGGGGAGCTCATGCTGGCAGCTCCCACTGCCCCTCAGTCCTTCTGGAGGAAACAACAGAATCCACTAAGAGGGGACTGAAGCAAACGGAAGAGGAAAACGAACACGAGACCAGCCCCGAGCGCTCTGGTGACATGCCACTATGCCCTCTGTCGCATTGCTGGCGCACGTGGTACTTTGCAGAGAAGGTCTTTGCCCCTGTGAGAGTGCAGACAGTGCCCAGCAGCACCGACTCGTGTTTGGCATACGTGCCAGCTTCACTCGCCCAGACAGGTTCAGCGGGAGGAAGACCAAGGTGTTAACGTCTCATAAATACGGGTTTTGCTGGCGCTCCTGTTCCATTCAAGAGCTCTGGCAAACAAAACCACTCAGAAGTCCACAGCTCATTATTGGCAGCAAAAGCAGCAATGACCTTCTTAGCTGCACAAAGCATTTCCTGCCCATTAAATTAAAGACTGAGCTGGGTGAAGGAGGGGGAGCAAATAATGAAAACTGTAAATATCAGTGTTGCCACCTAACATTTGCATGCTCTGTGGCAACATCTTTTTAAGAAGATTTGCATGCACATATCTCCTGTGTCCACACACACACACACACACACTTTACCCCCCCCTCCCTGTGCACTGGATCAAATAGCAGCAGCAGCACTGCTGCATAACTTCTTAAATGCTCTTTTTATCTCTAGATATTATTTATTGCTCATTTAAATTGGCAGTTCCTCAGTGGATAACTTTTTCCTGACTTGCTTCTTTTTCAGAAGATCCCAGACTAGGGGGCTAGCCTGCTAGACGCCATGCGAATAGTCCTCTTTCAACAACATTAATTATCTCGAGCTTTCCATAACAAAAAATCTTGACCCCACTGCCTGCCAATAGTTAAGAAGCTCGCAGTGGAAAAGTCTTTTATCTTTGCATCTCATAGAAGAGCTTGTGTTTGATCAGTCTTTTTTTTCCTTTTTCCATTTTGAACTTTATAGACTGATTAATTCCTCCTATCTCAGTAAACTGCTGCATATACTCTCGAGTGTTGACTTGATTTTCTATTAAAAATATCTTCATAAGAAATTAAAACAGCTTAGCACATCTTTGCTCCATAAGCAAGTTGTAAAGAGCCTTATTCTTGAATAATGGGGTAGGGGGAAGGGGAGAATACAAGTTGAAAAGATTTCTTTATTTTAAATTAAAGTTAAGGATTAAAGGCATCAGGCTTTCAAGAGTTATTGTGAAAGGCTTTTTAAAAGTCCCAAGTGGCTAGCCCATAATCTTCTTTTAAATGGCTAAATTTAGAACAAGAAACACTTCAGACCTCCAAACTATAGCCCTCCAAGTAGCCCACTCATGGCGGAAATTAAGATATTTTTACATTGCTGTACAAAAAAACCAAGATTTTTTTTATAAGGTCCGGGATATAAAAAGCTCAGCTCTCCTGCATTTCAAATATTAATAGGAAAACAAATAAGTTGCTGCTAGAGATGCCTATCAGCAGTAAGAATAAAAGTCAAAAGGAAAATATGGTAGCCATTAAGTTCAGAAGTTAATTTCTGCAGCTAGGAAGAAACATATACACGCACTTACCAGCACTAATATTGACAAGTCAAATCAAAGCCTCCATTTATTGTAATTTATATAGTCCTTTTTCATTTTGCCAAATTATCTTAACCCTTACCTATTTTAACAGATCAATTAGCTCACTAGATGCAATTCAGTGCAGTTCAGAGAAAATATGGTTTACATTTTATTCTCAACCTTATAGTTTAGGCTCCATAATCATGTCTAATAAATAAAAAATCTGACTGAGTTCATAGCTATTTCAGATGATAAATGCTTGGAGATTTATAGTAGTTATTCATGCAAGGACTACATTACATGTAAATCAATACCATAAAGAACAATTTGCTAAAAATATAAATATCATGTTTATGCTTTAACAATATTAGCAAGATTTGATTCTCCGTGTCTTTAAGTAAAGTAACTGCATCTGTTCAAGTGACCGGAATAAGATCAAAGCAGTATCTACTGCTAATTGAATCTGAAAGAGAAATGCTAGAAAAGACATTTGACAAACAATGACAACATATTTGCCGGCAAAGCAGCAGGACCATAATTATAAGGGACCTGCAGAAATCGTCTGTTGAGCCTGGTTAGAAAAGTCACAAAGAACTGTCCCAAAAATCAGAAGCGGCTGCAAAGAAACATAATCCTTCGGAGATACCTACACGCTTCCGATAGGTTGATCTCAAACGGCAAATCAAAGCCGAAACAAGCACAGTTTTACAGAGCTAATCTTCGGCAACTTTTCCATCTTTACAAGTGTCAATCAAACAAGACTTTCATGGGCACTTTCTTCATTGCGCCGATTCCTGGGTGTGCGTAGCTCGGGTATAAAGACAGAGAGCGTTCCGCTTGGGAGTCATGGTGGGGGGGAAAAAGAGAGAAAATAAAGAAGAGTCCCAGGATTACGGCAGTTATACTGGAAAGAATATGGTGCCCCCCCAAAACAAATCAAATCTCCCAGACGCAGACTACAGTGACTGTGGGCAGAGAGGGCAAGCAAGCTCTCCTAAACTGTTCAACCACTGCATCGCCATCATCCATCTACGCTAGCAATGGCCAGTCAGTCCGACCAGGGGATGCTAATTATAAAGCAGTGCTTGTGACGGTCTACAGTAAGCAACACGATTCCAGTCCAGTGCCCTTCAAAGACCATGGGCATCTTTCCACCGACTTCAAGGGTTGTTGGATAACGTTCCTGGTCATGAATGCATCTGTTTTAGGGTCATCACAAATTGCCATATCCTTCCTTCCTTCCTTCATCGTGTGACAGGTCACTCTCTAACACCTTTTCAGGAAAACATATCCCACATTACTCAGCACACTACACAACCCTACACAAGGTAGGTTAGATAAACTTCAGTGGCACATTGTTCACCTAGGAAATGACGGCAAATAGTTCAGGGAACTCACAGCTGGGCCCAACAGCCGCACTGCAATATTGCTAGCATGACCCAGCATGCAGGGACTGCAAACTCTGTACCTTTGTCACCTAAAAGCCTCCAGAGTCCAGTACATTACAAAATAAAGCTCCAGTGCATTCGGCCCTGACTAAGCTCGTGCTTGAAGTCCAACAGACTCCAGTAATGTCCATACACAGGTGTGAAAAGGCCCTTTGCTGAACCTTAGTGGGCATGCAGCCTCAGAGTCATTCTTTTAAATGATGCTGCCAGCAATTTCTTGGAATTTAATGAACTATAAAGTCTGCATCCGGACATCCTTCCTCCGAGGAAGCCTGGACTGCCAATGGCAATGGGCATCACCCCAAAACCCCTTTAGGAAACTGCACTTCAATGCAAAATCTCCCATTTAATCCATGACAATTTTGCCAGAGTGAGGAGTCCAGGAAAGTGCACGTGGCCATGACGGGCTGACTATGCCCAACCTTGCTGGGCCTGGAAACTAAGCTGGCTCGGGCCTGGCTGGCACTTGGACAGGAGGCCAGCTTGAAATCCCAGCTACTAGACAGAAGCCAAGGAGATGTGGTCAGATGCCTGGCAAACGATAAACCACAGAAACCAAATGAGTGACAAGGCTTCATTGAGTCCCATCCTCCCTGCTGAGCTGACAAACAGGAATAAAGCTGAAGGAAAGAGGGTGCAAAGAACCAGACTGACAGCAAATGCAAGAAGAAACCTATAGACCTTCGATGATGACAATAAAGATCCCGATGAGGCATCAACATTCACTCTACCAAAAAGAAACCCTCGCTGCTAATAAATATCATTCCTTTGGTAACACTTAATTCTCCTCACTTGAAAAAAAAAAAAAAAATCAGTAATGTTCAGTTCATGACATTTCCTAACTATTTAACTAAGACTAATTCAATCAGCCCTATCCTACAGGTTTTCAACTGCTCCGAGCAGATCTGCAAAAGTGACACCTTCTTAATAAATTAAACTTCCACATCCTAATCATTACCTGGAAACTCTGCACAGAGGTGCAATTGCAATCTGTCATAATTACACACAGCAATCCTGTCAACTGGATAGGAATTCACAGAACCCGCCGTCAGCTGCTAAAAACTTTCCGCTACCTGCAAGTCCTTTGGCACAAGGATTCTTTCATCTTCCCAGGAGGTATCACGTAACGTATGGTATGTACGTGCAATCTCCATGGATGCTCCTAATGCCCTTGAACAGGCGATGATTTCAAACGGAAAGTCTGGAGAAACCCGGAGATTAAAAAAAATGCTGAACTATGGATACATTCATACTGAAATCACAGCAGTGATTGAAACCTAGCATCTGAGCCATACGCCTGAGCGAGCACTCACCTCGCTACGCTGGAGAACAGCAGCGATGTAGCCATGGCAGCACAGAGCCCGGCACGCACCGCAAAGCCCACCTGAGGAGCAGGGTGAACTCGGCTCCATCCCAGGCTCCACCCTGCACCAGCTACGCAGTGCCAGTCTGAGCGATCTCATTTAAAGTAAGCGCGGGTATGTCTCCCCTGTAGTGCAGTCACTGCTGAGACCGGAGTGCAGACATACCCCAAGCCCGTTTAACACCGTGCATGTGCGATGCAGATGCTCACGTGGGGCTGGGCTGCCCAAGTCTGAAGCAGGACTTTTCCCGAGTTGTGGGCACTCAGCTTGAACACAGGCATGGAGAGATGCATTTGCTTCAGAAGCCTCGGGCCAAGCTGAGTATCTAAATGTGGAGCAGGGAGACTAATTTAAGCAACGCAATGTGAACTCCGGGCCCGATAACTCCATAAAAGGAGTAACAACATGAAGGGAGGAAAACGTCTGTGTCCGCTACATATTAATTGCATGGCAGGGAGAAAGAGATGAAGTTAAAACACAGATTTGCGTAGCTTGGCCACGAGGAGCCATGTCAGACGGTGATGACCGCACGATGGCTCCTCTCACGGGACAGCAAAGGTTTGCCCCGAAAGGGAATTCCACCTGATGTGGGCATCGCTAATGATTCAGACTTCGGACTCTGCGCCGAGGTTGTGGCTCAGCAAAGCATACAACTGCTTGCTTAAGTCCTATTGATTTCAGTGGGACATCAGAACATGCTTCAGTGCTTCACGGATGAGAAAAGGACACAAGGAACTGCGTAAAGTTCAGGTCAAACATGCTCTCGGGTGCTTTGCTGAATCATGTTTTCACTGGGGGACTCTGGTCTCTGTACCAGGGATGCGCCAATACAAGGGATCCCAGATGCTGAGTCCGTACCGGTGCCAACCGTAACGGTAAAGGACAGCAAAGTCTTTCCTGATGCAACAGGTTGCACTAAATGACCCGGCAGGCCCTGGTCATCTCTGAGACTGAACGCCGTGCCATACTCCTAAGCTCTCCATTAGTTTAGGCAAAAGGCCAGTGTTTCATGGAAGCAACAAATCACATGAATATTCATGTCAGGCAAACCTTGCCTGCTTCTAAGTCCAGAACTGATAAATATCCAGAAATCTCCCCATGAGCAGGGCTCTGTGGCCAGCCTGTGTCCTCACCCAGATCTAGTCCCTTTCCAGAGACTGGTCCTAAGGCTTTTACTGAGGGCAAGTGGATGTCACCCCCGTGCCAGGTCTGGGAATGCCACCATGAGGCATGCCCAACCCACACGCTGCCCCCACTCGAGGTGTGCCAGCTCCCGGAAAGGAAGCAATGCAGACCCCTAAGGGCAGCCCTGGGCGCGTGCCCAATGCCAGGCTGCTAGAGCTCCTCGAAGGTGCGGCATCCAGGAAAGCCCTGAAAATGAAAGTCTGCTCTCCCTAGAGGACGCAGCAGCTGAGCGAGTCTGCCACATGCCTGCAGCCTGCTGGGGTAACAAGCCTAGCAGCTCCTCTGCTCCCCCCATGTCCTCAGACATCAGGCCGGGAGCATTTGCCAATCCTGGGGTGGATTTTGCCTCGAGTGCATTGGTGCAGCTGGCCCAAAGTCAGCACCTGCAAGTTTTCCTCCAGGAGCTCACACCCAGCAAGTCTGGGATTCAAACAGCCTCCCTGAACCACAGCATGGCTTATTCCAACAGAAGCAGGAAAGCTCTTAGAAAACAGGTTTCTAAACAAGCAGCATCTCCCGTTTCTGCGAGCTTGCATTCCCAGTTGAAATGCAGGCAGACACCCCAGCAAGGTGCCTCGCTCTTGGTCTGGTTCCCTTGAATAACTCCCCCTTCCCTGGCCCGAGTGGGAGGGAGGCCCGTATACAGTGCCACAGCCCTTTTTGTTCTTCTGTGTTCTTGGCTTTGGTCCTTCTGGAGAAAACTCCTCCTACACACTGAATGAGGAGGAGGTAAAACCCTCCAAGCTCACAGCTTGGGCATTGTCCCTTCACAATCCGCAAGTGTTTAGCAAGGGGTGGCTTCCCTTGACCTATTCTTCATCCTACCTGCTTGTTTTTCCCTATTAAACCAAGCCAGTATGTTCCTACATCAAACATCCCGATTACCAGGGCAACTTACCATAGCCACTAATTACTACAGAGCAGCTCAAATTGCACCCACCATCCTAGGAGGCAGAAAGCAGCTCTGGCTCAGAGTTAGCCATCAGTGCACCAAGACCATCCAGCTCCTTCATCCGGCTCTTGCCAGGGTCAAGGTCAAAACCAGGCAATTACTCTGAAGCAAGCTGCTATAAGCCCATTCCTACTGCTCTGAGCCTTCCCGACCTAGTGGCACATATGCAGACATCCCAAGTGGCGCTGGCATGATTGACGCCATGTGCTGTAGTGACAAAGAGCAATCTTGGTGTGGAGAGAAGACCCTTTTCCCAAGAGACAAAGGGCTGCTGCCTAAGAGAGACATCTCTTGTTGTAACTACATACCTCAAAATAAAAAGACAAAGCTTGAACATGGTGCAATTAATGCAGGAAACATTGATTTCTGCACTGTACCAAGCTGGCTCATTAATTCCAGATGCTCCTACAAGCCAATTCCAGCACAAGCTTCTTTGCAATATGAGGCAAACATGAGAATACTGAATTGTGAAATTCCGTCATGCAACCACCTTTTATTACTGCACACCCGCAAAAACATTCACCTCCACCTGCTTCATTTCTCCCCCGCAATAATCACACCTGTCCACCTTACTGTCTACTTGCATCTTCTCCGAAATATGCATTCAATTCTCACCACCACAAATCAAGTCAAGCCACATTCCCCATACCCAGGCTCAGGGAGATGGCACTCGCACTCCTATGGCTTTACTAACCCTAGGCAAAAAGGACTAGTGGCTGAAGCACTAGACCAAAACTTGAGACATGGGTGCTGAGTCCAGCTGTCCCCAGTGGGAGATGTTGCAACTTCCCATGCCTTGGTTTCCCCATGTGCAGTATGGGACTAATGATACTAGTGCCCTTTGGAAAGCACTTTGAAGGTCTACTGATGAAAAGCACTAGACAACACTAGGTATTATTACTATGACACATGTAGATGGCATCTGCCCTCCAAAGCACTTCACAAGCATGAGTTAAGCCTCACCATTTCCTTGTGAGGTGGAGGAATTATTATTCCTGTTTCACAAATGGATCAGATGAATCCCAGGGAGGGCAATGACTTGCCTGCTGTCATACAGGGAGCCCAGGAATGAACTCGGACAGCCAGCCCTGGAGTCTGACCACAACACCAGGCTTCTGCTCTGAGGTTAGGTAGCTACAACCCAGGTAGCTCCCCATCGGCTAATGAGCACTAACATACTGCACGTAGTACAGGTCAGTGACCCAGTGAGCTGGCGTGGTTAGGGCATCCCACTGTTGGCATTCAAAAGCACAAGAGGGATTGATGTGGCCAGCATCACATCCAGCTGTCTTGGACTCCCCAGCCTCAATAACCAGGTGCCTAGTTATGGCTGTGTCCACTGGGCTGGCCTATGACAAGCGTGAAGCAAGATTCACATCCCCGAAGCAGTAACCAAATGTGTTTGCCTCATTGCCGCCACATCCTGAGCAGGAGAGGACCACACAGAAAAGAGAGGCCAAATGCTGCCAGCCTTTGTCAGCAAAAGCACCTAGATGCTGGTGGAGGGCTGAGAAACTAGGATCCAAACATCCCCCCCCCAAATTAGGGGATATGGCAGCTAGGCGACAGAAGCTGACTTGATAAACCTGAATAGCTCAGTGTTTGAATCCACCCCTTTTTCTGTACAACCTGATACCAAAAGAGCATTCTGCTCCAAATAAAGGGTTGTCTTTGTCCGGACACTGTATATGGATGGAGTTCCCTCATTTATTGGACAGCTTTATTATCCAGCGGTTAGATACATTAGATGGTAAATAAACTTAAGTCTTTTGAACTAGCAGTTTGGGTTACTCACTCTCCTGCTCAGTTTTCACAGCTATCATAGTGAATAGAACAAAGATTTCATGCACCAAATACCATGTAGTTTCAATTGTCATTACAGAATTCTCACAGTTTTAATGAATGCCAAATCTGTTTTTTCACTTGATAGAGCCTGACAAGAGCAACAATCACAGATTAGTAGGAAAACTTCTTGCTTTTCAACAAAGGTTAATAAATAGTGACAGCATTAAGTCTATTCTGATTAACTATGCTGAAAGATATTATTGCAGTTTGTAACATGAAATCATTATTGGATTAAGCACAGCATATAAAAATGAAATGTGAGTTTTAATCTTAAACGCAGGCTCTCAGTGCTCTGATGAAGACCATGCAACTCTCAAAAGCTTGCTTGTATTAATTTTTTAAACTTAGTCTGTTAAAAGATATCATCTAAAATGTGCCTGCCTTTCTGGGTGCTTTTTTTTTTTTTTTTTTATTTGACTAACAAAGCTACCATGATTTGACTTGAGCAGCATCTAAAGAGGCGCCATACTTAGAGGCTAAAATTAAGCACAAAATCCCCTGTCATTTTAGCATATAAAATTCTGAGCTCAACCAAGAGCACGATACAAATCCTAACCCCGGGACATCAACGTCTAAGGCAAAATCCTCCTCTCCAAACCCTGAGACTCTCTAGAACATACTGTATGCCCACGGGTGTCTCTCCAGAGCCTGACCAAGCAGACCATCTAGGCCTCCAATGGTCCCAGATGCTCCAGAAAAAGCTGTTTCACCGGCAGTCTGTGCAGAATACGCGACGTGCAGAAGAGCGCCGCAGGGCAGCCTGGAGAAGCGCAGCCTGACGTTACAGCAGAACAGAAAGCCCAGCAAGAGCGGGGCAGGAGCTCTCTGCTGGGCAGCGGGCTTTGAGCAGGCCCAGACTTGGGGGTCTCGATGCAGAAGTTGCTAGAGGGGAAAACGGACAGAGATATCGACTCTGCAAAGGAGGTACTAAACATGCTCTTCTGGTAGCACACAGATGTCCAGTCAGATTCAGAGGGCCATCCATCAGGTCATTAGGTACTCCCATGAAAGAGAAGGACCTGGGATAAGCAGTCCGAAGCAGCAGCACACTAAATTAAGAGCTTTTCCTGCACTGTAATGCCCTGAACGGATTAGTAACTTGTTTCTATAGTATCCCCTGTGCAATTTAAGTACTCCACACAGAGCAGTGGGGGGCAACCAGACCCCTCGGAGGTAAACGGCAATCACACTGAAGGAAAGGATCAGCGACGGCCAGATACCACAGCGATGGGCTCATATCAAATGCCGTTAGCAGATCATGGAGCAATACAAGGCTGTATTTGGTAGTTTCGGAAAGACAACCAGATGTAGCCTCCATTCTGGCCATTCACGTGGGTGGGGGTGGATAGGCGTGATCCTGCGTCACACACTAGTCGGCAAGCACTGGGCACCACGCTCCAAGAAGAAGGCATGAGTCTCAGGGCAGAGGAAACGCATCCTGAGTGCCAGAGACCCACCACAGCGAGACCATGGACTCACCATTATGGCATGACACCTGCCACCCTGGCCAACACCAGGGACTGCCAAAGCTAAAAACACAAAGGTTTCACATGTGCACACACATATGCACGCACTAGAGGACCACAAGCATTTGCCAGAACTGCTAAAGAGAAAACAAAGCAACGGCACATGGAAGTTACAGGTAGCTCATCTTCAATTGGGATCACGCACAAAGCACTTGGCACCACAATAACTGGAACGACCTGCAGCGCCAAACGATATCATTTACCCACTGGAGCCCTTCACCAGCACCCTGCCCCAAACCATGCCTATCTGTGAAGGGGGCCATCGAGCTTGAGCTGGATTTTCATCCCAGAGGTCAGCTGGATTGGGTTTCATCTTCGCTCACGAATGCTGGCACCACTTAAAAAAATGCTTAGCCCTTCCAAAATTTGCAGTTTCCAAACAAAAGCTTTCAGCTTTATCGCTTCAAGCCTAAGACAGTCTGATGTCTGATAAGCAGCAGTGGAATGCGACCACAAGAGCAATCCACAAACTGTATTAAGAACTCTTCTATCAGAAATGAAGTGGATGTTATCTGCCCCAGGATCCAATACCACATGTGCCGTTCCCCAGAATAGGAATCATTCCTGCCGGTTATACGGGGATGGAAATGATCATTTCCTGACCTGCATATCTGGAGAGGGATTTTTTTTGAAGGACATTAAGACAATTAGGCACCAAGTCCCACTGAATTAGGATCCTTTGAAAAACCCAGATTCCCACATAATAAATCTCAATAGCAAGGACTGGCAAAGCAGCAGGTGGAAAGAGTGGATACTGGAACCAATACCATTTGGTAAGGAGAGCCGATAAGTAAATAGCAGTGCCTAGCTACGGAGAGCTTATAGGCACAGTTGGCTTCTCCCCACTGCAAAGCATCCTGGCAGTGGTATACCAGATTTTATTCTACGTGCCCTTTAACTAATATCAAATAGGAGACAACTGGCCTTGGAGCAGCCCTGCCAGGAAGGATCTGGGCATGATGGGGGATCAGAAATGCAGCAGAAGTCATCGATAAGCTGCTGTCAACTAAACAAAAAGCAAATGCAGTTGAGAGTTGCATAAGCAGAAGCATCGTAGGCAAGACAGGGGAGGCAGCAGTACCAGCCTGCCTGGTGCCAGCTGCCTCAGCTGGAGTACTTGGTCCGGTTTTGGATGCCGCATTGAAAGGAGAACATAGTAAAACCTGGAGCCGAGGTTTACGAGCTGAGAGATGCTCTCCTGACCCGACACAAAGTGAGATGCTGGGAGACACAGGATGCACTTCCTTGGAGGAGAGGAGACAGACGTTCGCGGTACACTATGACCTTGGAAGGGAAGTCCTTGCTTCCTAACAGCCAGATGGATGGATACGTTCTATATCAGCTTAATATCTCAATATTTGATATTAAAACTTGGATTTGGGAACAGCAAATGTTAAGTTGTGAGCCACCTTTGGTCCATGACTGCTACTAAAATGACTGGAATGAAAAAAATTCCCAAATGGAACTCAGCCGACGTTCATTAAAAAATACCCCAAACTCAAAGAGCTCTCCGGCAAGACACATGCCTGGGAAAAGAAACTTTCGATAGGAAAGAGAGGGGAGAAAAGGCCTCATACAAACCTAATTATCTGCTGTAACCTAATAATTTCAATATGTCATGTAAATTCTCTGCAGCTGCTCATATGGAATTTGTTCATGAACCCGAACTCAAAATAGAAAAGAGGTGCTGTTGTTTTTAATTAGACATAGTTGGCCAAATTCATGCCTGATTATAATGTGGCTAATGTCAATGGAGTTGCACCAGGGATGGATTTTGCCCATTTCTGCTTACAAATAGTTGCTGAAAAATAAACATTTTTCACGCAACAGAATATGGTCAGTTCAGCATTTTTTAATGGTTCAAACTTTTTTAAGTGACTTTGAAGGCTCGGAAGGCTTGACACTAAGTTAACCATCCCTCCTCCCCACCACAGGGTAGGGATAAGAGACAAGAGTCCAGCTTGGAAGGAAACATGCTCAGCATTAACATAGTTCCTTTAATCCCCAAAGCACTTTTAATGCCTTCATTATCATGCTGCCAACTCTCACAATACCTAATGTTTTTCCTAAAGCCTCATCTCCTGAAGGAACCTTTTAGCCCTCCTAGCTTTGCAGAAAAACTTGAAGATGTGACCCCCTAAAGACTCAAAATCCAGAAGAAGCACAAAGAGAAGCCCAGCTTGTCAAATCTCAGGAGGCAAAGACCAATCTCATTATTCTCAGGGGCCTGATTCATTATTTCTTAATGCACGAGGTTGGCGATCTAGCAACCAGCAGGGAACTGAATGCAAGAGGCAAAAGCCTGGATGAAGCTCCAGGAAGTCAGCCAGGGGTTGGTTGCTATTTGCTACTAAATTGTTGTGAGCAAGCAAAGAGTTGGTCTGTGCATGGCACTGACCTTAGAGGCCAAAGATGAGACAACACAGGTTTTTTTCCTTATTTCATGGGGGAAAAGGCTGAGGCATGAGAGAGACACCTTTCAGGAATAGTGCACAAGACGGTGGAAGAGCTGATAAAGGTGAAGGGGATGGCCCCACACCAAAGGAGACTGTAGGAAAGAGCCTGCTTTTTACCCACAGTGAAAAAGCAGGAGGATGAGACAGGGTACAAAGCCAAGACGTCTGGCATCCGCACAGAACTCTGGAGATATTCAAGATCCAGCAAGGATCTTGTGGAAAATGCAACTCCAGCATCCATAAGAGACTGCTGAGAAAGAGGAGTCCTAGGAAAATGCCTCCAAACAGTAAGGGAGCTGAGCTGAGCTTTCTAGGGAGGGATCGAGACAGCTATTAGCACAAAGCAAGTGCACAGTCTCGAGCTAAAGGAATCTCTGCAGCACAACCGAGACGGAGACTGGCAGGGCAGGCAAAACAGCCCAGTGCGCAGACCGCAGAAAGCAGTGTACGAGGCTGAAAGAAAGCCCCCAGCCTCCAGGCAACTGCATGGGGGTTATGAGAAGCAGAACCACCGTCTGTCCCAATGTGAGGAAGGGCCAAGCAGCAGTGCAGGGCCTGAGGACGCAGAGACCTCCCACGAGGTGCAATTCCGGCAGGTCCCACGACCCTCCACGCGCGCACACACAGCAAAAGGTGGCTGCCAGCTATTCAATTGCCAGTTCTGCAACTGTGCTATTAGATCAATGACCAATTCGATTCCAGCTGCAACGTAATCCCAGCAACCTGGCTAACCAGCAATATTATATTGCAGAAAGATGTTCCTGAGCCACAGTGCAGCCATGCTGAGGCCAGGAGGCAGAAACCAAGGAAGGGGAGAGATGACTGCTTAGGAACTGGCCCCCAAGACAGCCCCCATAGACGCCGAGAGTCGGACACAGAATCCCAGCAGCCCTGGTGGAGCCACCGACAGACCTGGCAAGAGAGGACAACGTGACGCCCGTTCCAAACAAGCACGCAGCACTACTGGCAAGGGGCTTCCAGCTGACTTCAAACCTGTTTTCACCTAAAAATCACCTGCCAAAACCATGACACACATGGGTTGGAGGTGTCCTCCACCCACAGCAAGAAATGGGAGACCGATTGAAGGACCAGCACACCTGCAAGGCTGGCAGGGCCAGGAGATGGTGGGAAAGGAGGCCCCTGTACCCAGCAGCTGCACGAGACCCAGCCACAACCAAAATAACCGTCCAAAGGAAAGATGCAGCGACCTGCGTGGAACCGGAGAGGAACGCAGGCTGCAGGAAGAGGTGGACAGAGAGTATGTCAAAGAGCACCCTTATTGCCACTATCAAACGCGCTTCAGAAAATATTGAGGAAAGAGGTTTGGAAACAAGCTTTTGGAAGTGTGGAAATATTCTGAAATGCTGGAAGGCAAAAAAAATTCCCTTTCTGATTTTATTGACATATTTATATACATGTGTATTTCCTCTATATTTACATTTATATTGTTCATGACAACAATAGCAGCAGCATTACACATTATAGTGAAACACTGGAAATCTCCTGTTCTTCTATGCTCTATGATTTTTATTTTATTTCCGTGATCATTAAGGGCAGCTGGTACTTAGCACCAACTGAGATATCTTATCTTCTTTTCGAGATCAAAGCATCTTCTGTTTGTTGTAAAGAAACAGTATGACACTAAAAACAAAGTGTCTCTTGTTTGTGTGGTAGTGAAAGAGTTTGACACTTTTTTTGACTACAACACACAGAACAGTAACTAGAAAAGACCAGGTTTCAGCCCATATTAGGAGCAGTTGCCCTTAATGATTTTTAAAAATAAGAAAATATAAGTTATTTCAATGCTGATATGATGGCTTAAGACATGGCAACAGTAATGCATATCAGACACCAGTGCAGTTGACAGGTCACGAAAAAAAAGTGCAAAAGGCAGTACATATAAAAATGAAGAAAACCCCCTAGAATTTGCAGTCAAATTTCCAAATACAAAATTCCCCAAGCAAAAGCTTTAAACGGCATTTCTATTAGGGGGGTGGGGGGAGGGGTGGGGATTTCTCTCAGGTAATTCCCAAACGTGCTTTTGTTTCAAGTCAGAACGAAAGCAGACTGAGAAATGCTGACACTTCCCCATCTGGCAACCAGAATTATCACTCCATTTTACACGTCGGGAAACTGAGGCAATTCTGTCCACCAGGCCCTGCCTCTCTCTCGCTCTCACTGAAGGTTTCAGGGCGGCTCCACGGGAGACACCAGGTTTGCCTATTCGAGTTCAGGAAGAGAAGGGGCACCCAGCTGTTTGAGAGGAGAAAAGGCTGCTTAGATCAGTCGGGACCGCAGGGGATTAGGAGGGATTCAGACCCGAGGCAGTCGGGTGAACAGGAGACGCGACAGCAAAGGAAGTCCAGGCTGGTGACGTGGACCAGTGACCGAGGGAAGTCCTACAGAGGGCTGGGTGAAGAAGCAGGGCGCTGGAGAAACCCTCCTGAGAAGAGACCTAGGTAAAGCCACAGCATTTGCGGAGGGCTGGCTGCAGGGTCGTGACAAGCTAGCTCGTCCCACCCCGCGCAGGCAGCGCTAGGGTGGGCTCCGCAGCAGCTCCTAGCTCAGCGTGGGCCGTAAAACCCAGGGCAGGTTTTGGTGCCTGCACTTTGCTCTACAGTAGCACGGCTGCTGGTTCAAGTACGTCCGGTCCACACAGCGGTTTACTCCAGACTTACGCTGGTCCCGTCTCTGAGGCACCCCCCGCCTTGCCACACACACACACACACACACACACACCCCACTGCTGCACAGGATAACAAGCAACCAGGCAGATTGTCAGATACTGCAAACAGCCCCGTCCCACCAAAGCTAAAAGAGTGGAATTGATCCAACACGTGCCCAGGATCCAGATACACATCAACCGCCCGCGGCATGAGCAGCTGATGCCCACTCCCAGTTCTCAGCCTGTTACCTTGCCCATCGGACTGGGACCCCTCCCACGGCGCAGGAACACTCCTGCCGTGCTGAGTCACTGGCTTGCAGGAGGAGCCACGGCGCAGCACAACCCAGAGAAATCAATACTCATCGCCTATCACCTCAGCCGATCAGACACGCTGAAGCCGTCCGTTCAAGGGGTAGCGGCAATCACCAGCCTCCAAAATGGAATTCACTTCCAGGTGCCCCCAAGCAGGCTGCTCACGCCTGGCAGAGGGATGCCACACTTGCCAAGGGGGAAGAAGTGCCACAGCAGGCAGCAAGAACAGCAACAGGCAGGCAGATAATAGCCATAACAAGGCTGACCGGAGCATCCTTACGTGTACTGCTGTGGCACCTACTCACATGAGGCTCTGCACACATCCTGAACACAAAAACACCATGATCTACCTCTTAAGCATAGCATATGTTCCAGA
This sequence comes from Alligator mississippiensis, assembly GCF_030867095.1. Taxonomy (NCBI): domain Eukaryota; kingdom Metazoa; phylum Chordata; order Crocodylia; family Alligatoridae; genus Alligator; species Alligator mississippiensis. The sequence continues at coordinate 3,386,341 of NC_081833.1, read as the reverse complement.
GTTGCAAGGATGTAATGATCCCTGTGCAGCATGGTCGCATTTCTACCAGTACAACATTTCTGGGAGCAATATAACCTGTCCCCTTACAGGATGAGAAATAAGCTGTATTAGTCTGAGGCACTTTGATACCAGTATAAATGCATCCACTCTTGGTAGGACCGATATACTGATAGACAGAATCACACTCCTGAGTGAAAGTGTCTGGGATGAAAACTCAAGCCATGTCCACGTTAAACTTATCCTGCCAGGCAGCAGAGCTCTCCAGCATGCAGACTCTCAAATGGAAGCAGTGTAGCCATGACTGCACGCAGGCTAATTAGCACGGGGCAGGCTAACTGGTAGACTTCTCCATGAAGCTCAATGCTGAGGATTTGACGCTGCTCCCAACTGGATGTCGAGCATTTTATAACTGTGGTCGCCTCACCTAGATGACTTAACGAGAGCTTTTTTGCCTGTCAGAAACCTGGCCTTAAGCCTCTCTCCTGTGGTTTTGATCTTAATATGTTAATGAATTTTAAGCTTCACACACAATTAACATTCATCTGAGAAGCATCTTTTTCTCCACTTAGAATCACTTGGAGAAAACCCGGCTGGCTCCTGAAGCAGGGGAGGATGCACAGAGCGCAGGCAGGCGGCTCAGCAGCCAACGCCATGCGCGAAATGCCAGCCCCAGCCCCCAGTGAATTGCTCTTCTCTCAGGAAGAAAAAATGATTTCCCCCTCTGTCCTCTAAGGACACACAGCAGGAGAGAGGTGAGGAGAAGTGAAGGAGCAGAGAACGCCCTGGAAGAGGCAATACTTTTAGGAACAAGTCCCAGCAGAAAGCCTGGAAATCCAACCGCAAACCCTGATGTTATTCCAAAGAACGTATGGCAGAATCAATAGCAGCAAACCCAGGAGATTGTGCCGGGCTGCAACTGCTGATTTCTGGAAATCTGAGATTGCCAATTCCTTTAGATATCTGGAAAACAGTCAGGGACGTCCAACTGAGGGGTGGGGGGCAGATGCATCTGACAGCCAGGGCCAGCAGAAAGAGAAGGGAAGCAAAGGCATGTGGATTGCCAGAGGATCTGCAGCCGCTGCCATCCTAACCTGCACCTGTGCAGACAAGGTCAGAGCAGAAAATGGGAGCAACGGCGTTTCCTCTCAGCTTTGCCATGGACTCATAGGATCTCATTCAGGTCCCCGAGCCTCCCTGCCCCTCAGCCTGTGCATGGCCAGACCCTGCTCTGCATTAATTGGTGTAACACCAGGAGCTGCACCGGTTAGCCCTGCTGAAGCCCTGGCCAAATCACCTCCCCGCCAGAGGCCTAAGGAATTCACACGAGCCCACTTCGCCAGCTCTTACAACTTCATCCCATGGTTTGCAAAATCTGGCCCTTCTCTTACAGCTTCATGACCTGGAGTTCAGCAATTACTAGATTCTCAGCTCTCATTAGACATTTCTGGCAGTTGCCACTCCTGAAAAAATAATGGGAAAACCTGATTTCAGAGGGTCAAAAATGGAGGGCAAATAAAAAGCAGGGTTTTCCCCATGCATCTCCTGATTTTTGAGCCAACCCTACAACTTGTGGGCATTTAAACTGGCAGTCTGACTCAAAGTCTGGGATGAGGGGCACTCGATAACTATTATCCAGACTGCACGATCTAGAGGAAGGTGGCGCGTTCCTGGTTTGCTTGCTGGTTCTTTCCTTGCGTCGTAAAGATGGCTCCATCCTGCATTTCCCATGAGTTCGGATGGGAACTCGGCACCCAGGCTGAATTAGGGCGAGATCTTTAAAAGAGGCAGTAAGAGAGCAGCTGAGACCGCCAAACGGAAAGCTGCCTTTGAGAGTCTCCACAACCATTTATCCTTATGCCATACGCTGGGTCCTCAATGCTCCAAATTAGCAGCGAACGCTAGCACCTTTTTGAACAATAACACAGCTCCTTAGGAGAGTCGGCTGTCAGTCTTCTTTTGACAGGCCTCCGTGACACGCTTAGGTACATTCTGTATTCACAATTAAGATCAAAACTGACACTGCCTTCGGGGAAAGGAGCTGATGAAAAGCTGCTTTAAAGAGGTCACTCCTCTCCTGTATGTCTGCTTCTCAAAATACCTTTCCTGCAATCCAGATCTGAGGTGAGCAATTAACGGTCTAGGCTGACCATCTCTGATGGTGTGGGCTAGGTACCAGGGCTGGGATGACATGTACCCTGAGGAAGGCATGGGGATCATTCGTTCCCGTTAGTAACAGTGAGCACTACAACAGCGCCCGCATCTAAGGGAAGGAGGAGGTTGGCATCTAAGGGTGCCCAAGCTCTTTACAAATATTTATGAAGGGCTGGAGAGTGCAGTCTTTAGTGGGGAGAGGGGCTGGGGGATGCGAATCAGGTGCACCAACCCCATCCCTGCAGTGGGTGGGTGACTTCCCTCCCTACACAGGCTCAGCTGTACTGGACAAAGCACTGGAGGAAGGACCCAAGGCTCTGGCTGCTCCCTGCCCACAGGCACAAGAGAGACTGCAGCATCTGCTCCTTCCCCATCACACACATGCGCCAACCAGCAACACAGGCAGGACCTGATGCAAGGGATGAAGGAAGGGCTGTGCCTTCCCGGTCCTGGCAGCTCACGGCCGAGCCCTGCGTGTGCAGAACGTGCCACCTGGGAGTGACGGCGAAGAGGAAGGAGCAGAGTTTCCCTCCCGACCACAACTGAGTGGTGACGTGGCATGGGCCTGCTGGAACACCATGCTCACGTGTTAGGGAGGGAAGGACATCCAAGGAGTCCTTGCTTTAGCATCCGGAGGACTCACCGAGCCTTGGGGGACATCACCTCAAGAGTTACAGCAGGAACGGACTTGGCCTCCCACCTGCCAGCTGATCTCAGGGAGAAGCCGCCAGAAGGGGACCCGCACCATTAAGCTGTACATTGAGCAAGACTGCGTGCTGGCATGCGGTCCACGGAAGGGAGCTCACGACGCACAAAATGGGATTTCCTTGGCAGCAGGTGCAATAAATACGCTCACTCAAGAGGAAATATGGCCAGGCCCAGAAGCCGTCTATGGCAGAGATGAAGGGAAAGGCTGCTTGTGTTGGAGAAACTGTAGAGAACACTTCATCCTTATGTAAATACTGCCGCTGTAATGCTGTCAGAGCCATCGGCACCAAGGCCAGCTATAAGTTATCAGTTGAATAAGTGCTGCTTGGTTAACTCTGCATTGCCTTCAAGCATTCAATATTAACTTCTCTGAGGGCCTGGGCACACAACATGCCCACACCCACCCACACCAACACAACAGACCTGCATAACGGTGCCAACAAGGAGTGGACAGATAGAATAACCCCCCTACACCGGGGTCACTTTGTCCCAGGCCGGGCAGGGAAAAAAATCAGAGCTAAAACAAGCGCTGCTCCCAGCAGGCTGCCTCTCAAACTGGAAGCCCCATGGCCATGGCCACGTGGCACTCAAGGAGTGCTGGTTAGGACTGGTGAGTGGCAGTGCCAATTAACCTACCCTGTGCCAATCAGCCCCTTGCGTGGCTGTGCAGCTGCTGGCATCTGAGGTGGCTGCACGGAGCTGCATGGTGTGCCCAGGGACCCGCCAGGCCCGGCGTGGCCATGCAGTACCACATGGCTGCTGTAGCTGCCACAAGCCCTGCTACCAGCCCCACGCGGGGGCTGCACCCACAGCTCTTCCTGCTATTCAGTCATTCCCAGGCGAAGCCGAGGTCAGAAGCCCTCTCTGGTCGGGTGGTACATGGTGCCCCTGCCACTATCTGTCCTGGGCAGGCAGTGAGCGCAGCCCTGGACTTCAGCCCCGCAGTCCGGGGGCCTTTCCAGGGACTCTGCCTCCAGACCCAGGGCTGTCCCGGTGCTTTCATTACTGTCAGCAAAGGAAAGATTTCTCTACAACAAAGACCCTGCCCTGCTAAGCCCAAAGACCTGAGGAAGCCTCCTCTGAGCCACGGGATTCATCTCCAGCAAAACGCTTCTTGCTGGGAGAGGGACAGCTCCAGAGAGACCAGCATGTGCGCTCTGTAATGCTGCAGGGAGGCTCTGGGGAGGCTTCCCCCCGACCCCTAGATCAAGTCAACCCCAATTCCTGGTAAGGCCTTTGGCCACATTTTCCCCCAGCAGGAAAATCCTGCCTGACTGCACTGGCAAGGCAATCGCCAGAACAAGTACTGTGGAAAGAGAGCTGCCAGACCAGAGCTCCAGACAGACCTGTACAAAGCACACGCGACCCCCAGGTCCTTCTTGGGAGAAGCAGAGAAGTCCCCACAGATGACAGCACTGAGCAAGACTGTCAGGCCGAAGAGTCTCCGAGCTAATAAAACCAGGAGTCCTGCTTCCTACCTCCAGCTCTAAACACTGGAGCACGGCTCCGAGGATCAAGCCCTCTCTCACATCACTGTTCTCCGGCACTGAAGATGAGGGGCGGCAGGAGCCGCAGAGCCTGCGGGCATAATTGTGCAGCCTTTAAACTCACTAAGGTCAATGAGGTGAGGAACAATTCCCGTGTAAAGAAATGGCCCAATGGTCAGCGTGGTTCCCAGGGAACTCCTATGTGTCTCTGGGGAGTCACCTTGTCACCTAAATCCCTTTGGGGATCTGGGCCATTGACAAGATGTAGGCATCTTGATCTCCCCATGCCTCTATTTCCCACCTGTGAAATGGGGCTAACAGCACTGCCCTGTCTCCCTGGGGCAGGGCGATGATACAAGCACTGAGGACTGTGAGGGGCAGTGATCACTACCCAACACAGAGGTCTCTTGCCTGCTGCGATGCTGTCCTCCCAACAGGCAAACAGAGTTAATGAATTAGACCCCCAATGGAGGGAAAGCCTCAGTCCTGTGGGAACCTGCTCCACACGATTCAAATGGCTTCGTGCATCAATCTGCAGATGGGGAACCAACACCAGGACATGTCCAAAGGCGGGCAAACCCAGTGCTTCCCCACTCCCAGGCTGGCGCAGGCCCTGCCCCGAGCTCCTAAACAAGTCTTGTGCTTCTCTGACCATATCTCCATGGATTGCAGGAACCCCGCTTTGTTGCTGTAACCAGTTGACGCCAGCTGCCAATGGAAAATTACCCATAACGACAAAAGCTCCGGTACCAGCAAAATCGAGGCGCCATGATCAGGGAGCTCGAAAGCAACTCATTACTGCCCCTTCCAGAAAGTAACCTGCTTCTCCTGCCTTCATACACGCTGAAACGCTCAAAGGATGAATGGCAAGGAAGGCAGCACAGCTATTGACAAAGTACATGGGGATGATGAATGGATCATCTGCCTTTGACAACCCCCAGCTAATGGCCTAAATGGAACTACAGCCCCATGGGGGCATCAGCCCAGCGCTGCGACTGCCGCGTTCCTGGCCCAGCTGACACCGACTGGCTGCATGGCCTTGGACAAGTCACTTCAACCCCTCTGTACCATGGTTTCCCTGCATCTCACCTGAGCCAGCTCTCAGGTCCGCAATCCTTGGGCAGAGCCAACAGAGCAGAAACAAAGGATGGGCTTAAGGATGGTCACTAGACCCTTACAGCGCATGAGTTCTCAAGCAAAGCCCTTAAACCCACAGCCAGTCGCCTCAAACAATGGCCCAGCTTTCAAGTATGTTCAGCCCCATGCAGCTCCCAGGTGCGAAACCCCTGGCCTCTCTGCATTGCACAGGCCTTGCTGGGATCCCAGCACAGCAGTACACCAGCACCGCAGGGACATGAAAGTACAAGGCCTGAGCACATGCCTCTATCAGGTTCATCTCCCACTGCGATGGGGGGCCTTGGCTTTCCTAGCACCTGACAGGCATCCCACTGCTGGGGCCTGCATGCCCCGAGGCCTCCTGGCAGAGCGATGCTTTATGCTACACAGGTCAGGAGGCCCAAGGACGGCACAGCCTCTTGGCTGCACTCGCCTATAAATAAAGCTCTTTGTGAGGTGCCAAGAGCCCTGTGCTTTCGCTGAAGTCAATGGAGGCTGAGAGCACCTGGCACCTTGCTGGATCATGCCCTGAGCTCAGAGGGACTTTATGAATGATTTTTCCTGCGAGGAGTGAACCAAGAGTACACTTAGTAAATCTGCAGATGACGCCGAGTGCGGGGTAGGAGGGAGCAGACACTACAACAGAATCGGGATTCAAAATGGCCTCGATAAATGAGGACAAGGCTGTGACAGGAGTAGGAAGGCGAACAAACCCACCTCCCACCAGAAAGGCTCCGGGAGCTGCACTGGGCCCATAACGATCAAGAGCCAGGACAGCCGATGGGTTTCCTGCACCGGGTCTTTGCCTACCCATGGCTTGTGCTGGCCCCTGTCCCTTCTTTCCTTTGAAATGGCCACTGTAGTCAGAGCAGGGTCTCACCAGAGCCCCGCATTAGCTCAAACACAGGTCACTTCTCTTTTTGAAAGAAAAACAAAAAGGAGAAAAACACTATGAAAAATCACTTTAAAATATTTGCTGTGGAAATGAAAACACAAGAGGAGAAGAAAAGTTAAATGATCTGATGTCAAAAGCAAGACAACAGCTCTTATCCTGCTGCACCAGCTGGGAGTAATTTAGCCATTAGACTAAGCACTCAGATAATGTTTCTCTGCACCTCCAGGTTGTATCTCACCGTGGCAAGATGCACTCGCACGCCTCTGCCTCCCAGTTCGGGGCCCTCGACACCAACCCGTGATCATTGCAGACGATGCGTGCTCTTCCAACAAGGCAGGATGTACAATAACGGCATTCGAGCCACCCATTCTGAAGACTGGCCGAACGCCTACCGGTACCAGAGATCAACTCAGAGGTGTTGAGTGCATATATCCACAGCAAAACACAGGGGGCTTGGCAGTGGTCAGGGTAAGACTGGGTGATCCTGCCTCCCTGGAGTGGGGCGACCTGCCCAACTCAGCGCTGTGCAAAGGACAACGCATTCGCAGAGGAGCTCTAAAGTCTCTAAGTTGGAAAACGCTTCCTCCTTTTGAGGAGACCTTAGCCTCTTCTGAACGAAGAGCACCACCGGCCTGCTGAAATGTCCTGGACTCTTGGGGGGAAGGCGCATGGTGCCAAAGCTACTAAGTCCAATTTTGATTATCCAGAGGGAATGGAGACCATCAGTCTGCAAAAATGGGTGAAATCGTTCTGAGGGCAATTAATACATGTCAGGGGCTGGAGTGGGAGGAGAGAAAACTTCCTTGCAGATAAGTGAGGAGGGTTTTTGGCCAACAGAGGTTCAGATGAACCTTGGCTAACCTGGACCCAGGGAATCCCCACTCCTCACATCAATACGAGAGGTCGAAGGAGGAAGGGGAAAACAGAGCAGTGGGGGATGCTGTTGGTTTATGGACCGATTGGTTCCATGATCATCTCAGAGCCCTTCTGTCAAAGTCCAGGACACCCTGTGCGCTGGGATTTCTAGAGAAGAGCACAAGTGCAGGGAATATGGACCGTCTAAAGTGCCTTTTCCCTGATACCTCAGCTCTGGGGTTTGCTGACTCTGCCCTGCTCTGAGAAGGGAAAAAGGAAATAAAAATGCTTGATGCCTCCAAGTACATTACACAGCCGTGCAGATGAACCCACATCCAGAAGTGTTAGGGCAAGGGCAGCAAGGATGGCTGGAAGCAGGAGGCTGGGCTGCCATCAGTATTGGCTTCGTGCACAGCAGGGAGACGTGAACACAGGGAAAAAAAGCATCCAAGTATTTCCAGCTCTTGGCACCCACATGAGTTAGATGCAGGCCCGCACTGCCCTGGGGAAGCGGATGGAGCTGCTAATGTCAGGATCCAAACTGCAAAACAGTAGTTCAGTGCCTTATGTGTTTCCCAGTATTATCGATCTCACAGCAGTAACAGCCAGTATAATTTTGCTTAGCTTCAAATACCTGGCGATCATGAATTCTTTGGCCATAAGGTTATAAAGCATTTTCTAAAACATGAGAAAAAGATTAAGCCTGCTTATAGTTAATAATATACTGTACACTGTCTATCAAGCTGGCTGCTTGCTATTGAGAGCCTACTATTAGACACTTATTTAAAAGGCCCTTCAAGGCTTCCGAAGAAAGTGCAGTTATGCATTTTTTTTTCTGGCAAGAACTACTATAGATAAACATCAATTCACTCCTGCAGATCACAGTCGCAGCAAATAAATTTTTCAGGAAGCTAAGTTCCATACAAAGGCTTCTCAAAGCTCCCATTTCACACAACATCAATGTTTGGCCTCTGAGAAATAAAAGCTCTAAGGTTGCTTTATCCAAAGCTAAATTATCAATTGTTGTCGCTTTAAGAAAATGGGGCATTTCAATGAGAAATCAGTGTGGATGAAGGGAAGTAAACACCACAGTTTCTAGACAGCGTTACCTTTTGAAGTCAAAACTTGGAGGGACAGGTGATTTCACTCGCCATTTGTTTATGCTCTTTTTCTAAAGGCTTAAGCAGTCCAAAACTTTTCCAGGAGACACGTGCCATTCTGCCGTATGTCGGTCAATATTAACAAGTGAAATGGAGAATAGCCGGCTTCCGGCAAACTCGGCCACTGGCACTCGCACTGTTTTCTTTTATCGCTTTTAGAAGTGACAGACTGGGATTAGCCATTATAAAATATCTGTCACCAAAAAAGCCCCATGCCGGCTCTAAGAGCAAAACTCTCAGCCCCTCTTCGTGCAGCTCGCATCCAGAGAGAGCTGTTGGGTGTCTGGGGTCCCAGGTGAGGTTGGTGCGAGCTGGGGGTGTTCAGGATCAGGCCGTCGGGAAGGAAATGCAGGCAGTCTGGGTCAGAAAACACGTTTCAAAGTGGCACGAGGGTTTACAGCACAGAGACGTGGACATGATTAGGGAGAGGTGCATCCACTCACCTTGGCAGGGGAAGACAAAGTCCACGCTACAAGCCAGTTCCCAGACTGGCCCTGCAGCTCTGCAATCCAGACTGGATATCACCAGGAAGATGCTGCACCACCAAAACCTCTAGCTATTTGCAGTCCCAACGTCCTGCTTCCTAAGGGAAGCATCGCTTTTCCACTGCCTCTCATGCAAGACATGCCTTGGGAATACAGCCAAATTTGCCCTACTGCTTGCATACTCCAAAGTGCAAACGCGCAAGCAACAGAGAAAGAGCTCTGGATCTTCCTACCGGGCTGCCCATCAGAGCCCAGGTTTTTCTACCAGGCTGATTTTCCACTCTGGAGCCTGTGCAAAGGCAAGCTGACAACTGGAATTTGCCATGAATCAAGATCAAACAATTGTAGATGCTCCCTTTAAACAGCAGGCATGGGCTTGGGAAAACCTTTGAAAACTTGGGAGTGCTCCTCAGCTCCCCTTTGCAAGAGTCTTTCCCTGAAGGAGAAAGCGAGCCTTGCAGGGCTGCTCGCTTGTACCTTCCACATTGGTAAGAAAATTTCTGAAAAGGCAAGGACATGCCAGCAAATATCCAAGCAAATACCGCAGTACCCCGTCAGGCAAGGTGGGCTCCTGCTCTGAAGTGTCACTGTTGCCTTGCCCCAATAACTCCGGATCAAAGTACCTCACTCTGCAAGTCAAACGATGATGCCTTTTGTGGCTGCCAGCCTTGCGATCTCAACATGGGCTCTGAGTGAAGCTGTAAGAATTTATAGGCCACAATGAACCCTCAGCCATAAAAGAGCAGCCTCATTGTTTTTAATGGGTTGCAAATGTGTAAGTAAAGGTGAAATTTGGCCCTGCGGTTGGAACGCAGTCAGTGATTCTGAGGATGCACGACACAGGAGGGAGCTCCGCTCGCTCACGAAAAGCTGCCATGCATCTGCAGAGTCAACCAAAGGAATAAAAGAATTTACTTTTTGTGCTGAAGTTAGCAGCGGCGACTCTTAACGCGCAGAGAACAGATGTGCTGAATGAGAAGGTATCACAGATATACACACCAACACATGTAGGCGTGCACGTAGGTAAAAAGGCAACTTTAAGCGTTGATAAACTGCATGCTACCATAGCTGATATGGAGAAACAGGGCGAACGCACACAGATAAAGACACACAGAACAGAAATTAAATCTATGAACAAACTACATAGGCAGCCACCTCTAGGAAGCAAAATTAACTATGGGGTCGTAAAGCTGGAAATGCAGCTCTTTGTGCCTAAACCGGCCATACCTCCAAGTCAGAGCTTGTTCTCAAACCTACAACCAACTTGTGAACTGGAGGCACAGGTTTATAATGGGGGTTGGTCTACACATTCACCTGCAGATGTTACTGAAGCATCTGGGCCTGAGGAATCCTAGTTAGAAAAGTTACACAACTAGGGAACAAAGGCACAAAGGACCCAAATCTTGGTATTTTCTAAATGTTGTGATCTTTATGCCAGTCTAATGATCTGGGAGGCCTGCCTCACATTAAAAATGCCTGAATAACTGGCTGATAGGAACAGCCCTGAACTTCAAGAGGGGTCTGGACAATACCATGCGCCTGAGGCTGACGCCAAACATCTGGAACACCCTGTTACGCAAGGTGGATCCAGGGTGCGGGCTGGCCAGGCCTGAGAGAGGAGCTCTGGGATCAGATCAGAGGTGGTCTGTGCTGGTCTTAACAAGGCCCGGGGGGACACAGGCAGACTCTTTGCCATTTGTGGAGCAGGCTGGAAAGGCATCTGCCTCGTACTTTCTCCCTGGAAGTCTTCCGGTCCATCCACCAGTTCCTGCAAAGCTCCTTCCAGCCCACAGGGCAGCCAACTGCCTTCATCAGGCATAAACTGGACAGTTCCTCATTAAATTACAAAAGACACTAAATGCTGATCATCTCAATCAATACTTCCTAAGCACTCGTTATTAAAAAAAAAAAAAAAAAATCAGGTCAGCTGGCCCTCTCCTCTTGGTAAAAATGTTTTCCTTTTAACTAATCTCAGAAAAGAACTAGGAGACATTCAGGGGATAAGCACATTTTCCATCACTAAAATAAACTTAATTTTCAAGTCATGAACTTATGACATCCATTGCTCTCATGAAAATAAAACCGCCAGGGATGATATAATATGCATATTTAACCTTCTGATGTTGCTAATGTTTTTAACAGAAACTGATATATCGCTCGTTCCTGCTGACAGGAGCAAGAGTCTATAAGCTATTACTGTGGCTATTAGCAAACTGCCTATTTCCTGCAGTGTTACTTCCAGGTTATATAAATGAACCCTTGGGCTTATGTTACTGTAATAACATTGGGCACTATATTGCTCTAGGCAGGAGTGTTCCACTTACCCGGCTGCAAAGTCCTCCCCACCCAGCGCTTTGCAGCAGTGATCCCACCAGACTCAGCAAACATACTTCCCAGAGCGGTGTGCTGGGAGAAACCTTTCTCCCCAAGACGCAGACATGGCAGAAAGCCATACAGGAGCCTAAAGTCCTGCAAGAGTAGCCTTAGCCTGTTGCTTTCACACTGCATGTCTTGCCCCACAATCTCAAAGAACCTTACAGGCATCGTTAGTCCTCATGACAGCTGTGCCACAGACAAATTGTCCATTGCCCCATTTTAGAGAGAGGAAGACTGAGGCTCAGAGACGTGCTCAGTCCCTGGTCACCAGCAAGCTCTGTTCTCAGCCCCGCAACAGGCCCACAGCCTGCCCATGCACAGGTGCTGCTGGGGGAACTCCTGATTTCATAAAAAAATTTAAGGTGGCACAAATACGGAGCAAACAGGCGCTTTTACCCCTTGCTGCAGCACGTAGCAGGAAAATCAGTGGTGCAATGAAAGGTAGTAATAGACTCTGCTGCTTTACTGTGGTGGACTTTTGGGACTCTGTGGTGCTTTCCCTGCTGCCCCAGACCTGCGCTGTGGGGGTTCCCCCGCCCAGGCAGCCCCTGGGGCCGGCTGAGTGTGGAAACACTTTTCCCCGCTGCCCCAGACCCAGCGCAGGTCTGAGGCCACGAGGAAAGCAGGGAGATCACATTGCCCTTTGTCCCGCACCATCAAGGGTGGGACAAAGGGTGACGTGTGCTTCGCCCAGTGAAGCCATCAGCTGTGCCACGACACATGGTGGCACAGCTGAATCACTCCATTCAGCACCATCTGTTTCCAGCCCAAGAGGCTTCACATCTACTGACAGCCACAGGAGACAGAGCGCTCAGCAGCTGACACCCAGACACCTTGGACCAAGCTCACTAGGGAGCTGGCCTGGCACAGGAAGTGATATTACTAGACCCTGGTCCTACAGCCACGATTGCCAAGTAGGCAAACGAACTGGAGGACAGCACATAGCTCTGCAGCTGTGGGGCTCAAATCACTTCACAGAGGGAGCGCTGTATCTTTAAGCCCATTTCACAGATGGGAAACCTGAGGCACAGAGAAGCAAGCTGAACTGACCATCACCACTCAGCGAGCCAGAGGCAAAGCCAGGCATGGAAGCTGGCTCTCCCGAGTCCTGGCCCCGAGCCCAGTCTGTGGTCCCACAGCAAGGTCTGGTCTCAGCTCAGCTGCAGACCTGGGGCTATAGCAAGCAAAGCCCTACGCAGCATCAAAGACTTCGCCCTCACACTTGTATTTACACTTGGCACTAGGTTCCCTGGAACACCGTATACCACCCACTGCTGACAGAGCCTTAAAACATTTTCACAGGTGTTTAAAATGCCATGTAATCAGGTTACCAAAATATAAATAGTAAGCATTAAAATCCATTACTTCTCTAATTAAATTAGGCCCTCTACTCCAGAAGAGCTCTACAGCCTAGCAGCCAAGAGCCCCATCCCTTTGCTGGTGTCGTTGGAGAGCACTGGCTAGGAAATGCTCCGTGCTGGAATCCTGTTTGGCAGGTTTATGATCCTTCAGCTGCTCCCGCCGCATGTTCTGCACATCTGGAGCCAGCTCTGGGACACGGCTCTACATATTCCCCAAGCTGGAGCTGGGGAGGATTCAAATGCTTTCAAGCATCTTTAAAACAGATGCAAACGGTAAAAAACTGCACCTCAGAAGATATGGCCAAGAGCAAGCCCCAGCATAGCTGTGATCTTAACTGATCCATGGTAAGAGGGAAAAACATATTTATTTAGGTTAGGGGGCCTGCCAGAAGGCACACATTTTAAAAGTAAAATCGCAGTCCCCCGAGGGCAGAACTATGCAAATTCTCATTAAGACTGACTCCTTATCAATATCAATATCTGCCAGCAAACAGCCTTCTCAACTGGTCTATCAGCACTCAACGAGCCACCACCAAGCAGCCTTTAGCACCGCAGCACCATTTGCAACGTTATATTTATGAGACTCTTACCTTTTCTGTTATTAAGGGGAAAAAAAAAAAAAAAAGCTTAATTTTCAGAGTTCCATTAACTCAGCTGTTAAAACTAGCTCCAGGCCAAAATTTGACATACAAGGCTCCACTTAGGAGGAAATTTATTTTATACATGTCTTTACAAAAATAATGCACATGGTTGTTAGGATGCAAGGCTACCATGCTGCTGTTGAATGCCTTTGTGTGCTCCTGCTACTTAAAAATAGTGTTTTCCCCCTCCCACCCGCCTACCCAATATTTTTTTAATTTATAATGAAAAAAACCTGTTTTCTCCTAGTAACAAATAATGAACCTAGCCAAGTTCTTCTCTTTGAAACTCAGCCTCTGTTAATGCACAGGAACTAGCAAAATGGTGGTTCTACATTATGCTGAAGCTGGATTCTGCGGCCAGTGAAGTCAGTGGTAAATCTGGACCTTCGAGGGGTAGCTCGGTGTTACAGACAGATGACAGAGCGATCACTGTAGAATTACCATTAGTTTTGAATTGGATATAAAATATTGAGGCCAGGTCTTCTGATGTGTACCTGCTGGGAATCCAGTCCCAATGCATCTGCACCCCTCATTTTTCACCAATACTGTAGCAAACGTGCGAGTGACCAGAAACACCTGGTTGAGTGAGTGTTCATACCAGGGGAGTTTTTAACCATGGACAGGTGCACAGGGAGTCTCCGTGTTGTGCTCATGCACCAGGACATGCAGACAAGACTACTAAATCCATGCAATCAATCAAAACCAACCAGTTTTAATCCAGTGCCTCTCAGTGAGCTGCTCACAAACAGTCTATGGACCAGCAGTTACCTATTGGAGAGACTAAGAGATGTCACATACTGTCAGGACAGTACCAACCCAGTACGGTCAAGGCTCTTCCTCAGAAAGGACCACCCATGAACCAAAGAACTGGTCAATGCCAAGGGTTTATCCTGCTCTGCCCTAAGTTATTTCAGTAGCCCTGACTCTTTGTGGTAACCACACATCTACAAATCTTTGCACTTCTGGTTGCTCATCTATGTGCTGGAGCTTGGCATGAGTAGAGCTACTTTGGACTTCCACCAAAGCAGAGCAGCATCTGACCCCATGGCACCCCTTCTGCCCAATAACACTGCACATTTCCAAGCCTGCTGTAGGATGGTGCTTGAAAAGAGGCTGCTTTAAACTTAATAGAGGAAACCAAAACTGAAAATATGGTGGGAATGAGATGCATGTACCAGGAGAAACTGGTCTTCACCAGCTCAGCTGGGCCACTCACTCTTGCTTTGGTAAGAACGCACTTGGCACAGGTAGTATCATTAGCGTCGAGAAGACCAGTCTCGTGAGGAAGCGCACACGGTCTTGGGGCATCGACACATCCTTCAGGATAGGGGCAGAAAGGACAGTTAAACACAGTGAAGACTAACCACTCCAGGCAGAATGGCTGAGCTGGGCAGCGCTGCTGTTCTTTGCTCTTTGCCCAGCAAAGTTGCAGGGAAAAGATCCCAGGCTAGGTCTTTTGCTGGAAATAGTCAGAGCTCCAATGGCACCAGTGGACAGACCACATCAAGGGGGCTGTGTTCACCAGCCAGGGATCTGGTCCCAACAGGGGAAGGCCCAGCAGTGACGAAGCCACCGGGGGAAGAAAACCATCCCTGGAAGTAGGACACAGGCTGGGGGGCTGCAGAGTCCTGGTGCATTCTCGTGTTTCCGCTGAGCCTATAACCACCGCCGCCGAGCACCTGGCTGGTCTTTTTCACTCCCCAACCCCTTCCCCTCTCCCCGCAGGGATTGAACAGTACGTGGAATCCCCTCCCAGCCCTTTTCTTGGACAAGTTGAGGAGCTCACCAAGGAATTCACCAGGATTTCCCTCCCCCTGGGACTCCGAGGCCCCAGAGCAGCTGTCCCCTGTGAAGTGAAACACAGGCAAGGCAGAGGGCAAATGGGGGCAAGCACAGCAAGGGCAGCTCGGCAGCAACATGCTGCAGCCCTGCAGCGGCCAGATGCAGGAGGGTCTCCACAGCCTCATGCCAAAGGCAATCAAGAGAGCGGCACACACGGCCCAGGCACGTGAAAAATCAGCCAAGGTGAGCAAGGGGAGTTCTCCCAACATCTCACATGCTGCCTTTCGACAGGGCAGGGGAGCAGTCTCACCGAGTCAGCAGCCAGCGTCCTTTGCGAGCGGTGGCAGTGGTGTCAGGCTGACGGCCCTGGAGGCCGAGGTGTCCATAGGACAGTCCTGCCTGCTCCCTGTGATCAGACAAGCAGCCCCAGGGCTCTGGTGGGACTCGGCGACATGACTGCATTTGTGATTAGACTCAGCAGTGATTTTACCATATGGCAGAGCGCTGCATTCAGGGCACCACCACGTGGTCCGTTCAGTTGCACAAGTGGGAGAAAAGGTGCTGCAGGTTGTGCACCAGGGCTAGCACAGCACCACAGTACAGGCCAAGGGGAGATGATGGTCCCTAACATGGGAGCCACAGGATCAAACCTGCATAGCGGGATGCTGGTGAGTGACAGAGCAGCAGACTCCACCTAATGCTCCATCTGCCCTCAGGTCAGAGCTAACAGCTCCCCAGCTGGAGCCCAGAGGCCTCTAGCAGGTTCCCAGCACAGCATGAGCAGGGTTTTTTCCTCCAGTGGTGCTATGCAAACCATGCAGCAAAGCTATCCGACTGTCACACACTGCTGCCACCTCCCTCCTCCCCCAGACTCCTATTGAGCATCACTTGCCATTCAAACACAGCTGTGGCAAGACCAGCGGGTCTCATGATTTCATTAAATGAAACACCCCCACCCCCAGCAGAGCCCTGTTATCACCTCCCCAAAGCCCCCCCAAAACGCCACTTCGCTTGGCATTTTCCACTGTTCCAACAAGCAAAAAAAAAGTTCCTCGCTGGTAAGTGTTTTCCCATCAATAACAATGGATAACTAAATCAAACCTTTAGTGCTGGCTCTTATCTCTTAAACAGAACTATGGATTTACTAACTAATCAGGAGATGGATCACATACATGATTCGAGTCTGTAGATAATCCAGTCAATTCATTTTGGGGAAGGGGTGGCCGGGGCTCCTCGCCGGGCGAGTATTTGCGTATTACTAAAAACAAACAATCCTGTAAATAAAGAGAGCCTCCATCCTGTCTCCACAATGCTACTCTTATTGAGTGAGTCAGATGTTCTGCTGATTAAAAATTGATCCATTTCAAAATCTAATCAACAGAATAGGATTCTTTCATATGTTATCAAGGCAGCTGCTGACAACAAAAACCAAACCTGTTATTAACCCATGAACCCCAATGACCTGAACCTGGCTGGGCCCTGGAACTGTAAATTATTCAGTAGTCCAAGAGCAATATTGTAAGTCTGATGAATTTACACACTGACTGGAGTCTTTGTGGGTTAAAGCCAATATCACAGACCCATTGGTCCCCAGAGAATACAGTTCATGACATGCTGCCATTCTGTGTCATGACTGCGAATACATTACCAGCATCTGCTCGACTTCGGCTTTCAAACCTCTACTCCTTGTTTTAAAATGACTTTCTGGATACGGGGTTGCACAGGAGGAGCACCAAATGCAGCGTTAGAGGCCACTGAATCCAGTTAAGAGGTGCGCTGGGTTTATTATCGACACAAGCAGGCAAAATAGAATGGGGATTTCTCTCAACAACAAAAATAATCAGACGTGGACTTAATGATCAGAGACTCGCCGAGGGAAAGCTTTACGTGGGCCCAGCCCAGCACAGAAAGCATTTTTTAGAAGACGGATGTTACCTGCTTACATTTGACGCCACGCTGAGGCTGGCTTCAAGACCATCCAAGTCCCGTGACCTTGATGTAGGCTCCATTCACCTCCCGTACCTTGTTAAAACAAAGGCAAAGCAAACAGCTGAGGGCTGAACTTGTTGGCATTCAGCCCTCGCTGCTGTGGGAAACGAGCTGGGTGTGAAGACACCCTCATTCCCAGCGCCAGCAGCTGGACCTGAAGCCCCCGTCGGGAGCAGGAAGGGGACATGCTGCACACGCTGCCCAACAGTGCCCTAAAGCAGAACCGCGGCGGCTCCGGAGCCCGATCGCAGGAGCCTCCTCTGCCGGCTGACGTGCATCTTAGCCTTTTTTCCTAAGAGGACTAAGATAAAAATCATATTTAAAAGGAAAAGGAAAAACCCTTGTGTTCTCCCCACTTCAGGACCTTTTAAAACATGGGGCTGTTTGTTTTTCTACAACAACCCTCCTTAGCCAGTTGTGAGCAAAGCGTAACAGAGCTGCTTCGCTTTCTGGTTATCCAGAGCGTCTAAGATCCAAAGGGGCCGTTAGAATAGCGGATGGGATCTCTGAGACCATGCGACTTCCCCCAGTTACTTCAACAGCTTGTGTCTGACAACGAACGCAGCTGCAGCTTCCAGCCCGAAGCCCTCCGGAAGCGGAGAGTGTTACCCTCCCCGTTACGCACGGGCCCCTGCTTCTAATCTGAGCATTTGGCCTCAGCTTCCAGCCCCTGGTCCTTGCCACGCTTTTTCCAATATGGAGCCTTTAGCACCCTTTGGAGCTGGTTCTGAGTTTTGACTCTCACCAGCTAACCGAGCCCTGGCATCTGGGTTTCCAGCAAAGCCTCATAAGGGGCTGTGCATTCCCCTACATGGAAGCAGCTGAACAAGAAACAACCCCAAATCCCAAACCAAAAATCTACAGCCCAGATCATAAATCACATCCATGTCTTTTTATTTCTTTCTTTTCAAAAAGCCCCTGCCCCTATTGCTTCTGCACAACCTCTTTCTGTCCCTGCGATAAACTTCTGTTTAACAAAAACCCACTGGCTGGAGAAGCCCCACCAGGATCATCCTGCTCCTGTTTAATTCACCCCGAGTGATAACCATAAAATATCATAGAACAAAATGTTGGCGCCATATAAACTGAGCTCAAAGACTACAATGAATCTTCTCTTAAATAATAATATATTTATAAGTTTAATGCCTCTCCAACCTCCCCTTAAAACCCAAACAATCCCCTGGGGCCCCCGCAGACCTGCGAGTATTGATCCTGTCTGGGCTGTGATTTTGCAGCAAGCATCATCTCTGAGGGGCGGGCCCTGCTGCATGTGCTTCAGACGGTTCCTGGGAGATGAAAGGCACGTGTTTCCTCTCGGACTGAAGGGGCGAGGAGTCGCACCTCTGGTGCACAAGCAGCAGGGGTGCTGGGCACCCTCAGCCAC
The DNA here is from genome assembly GCF_030867095.1 of Alligator mississippiensis. Lineage (NCBI taxonomy): Eukaryota > Metazoa > Chordata > Crocodylia > Alligatoridae > Alligator > Alligator mississippiensis. Next base: position 3,367,951 of record NC_081833.1, on the reverse strand, counting down.
CACGGGAGCCCCCAGGACCGCCATGCATTCAACAGCTCCCATGTGCCCTTACCAGTGGCCCGTGTCCAGTCTAACTTGCACAACTTCCAGTCATTCTTGGCATGGAGAGAGATGGGCAGTGCGGACCCGCAGGGTTTGGTCCTTGGACCGGTGTTATTTAATATCTTCATTAGCTATTTGGATGAGGGTGTGGAGAGCACCCTCTCCAAGTTCGCAGATGATACCAAGTTATGGGGCAAAGTTAACACACCGGAGGGGCAGGGAGGAAATGCAGGCCAATCTGGACAGGTTGGATCAAAAGGCAGAACGAAATAGGATGCAATTCAACAAGGTACTCCGTCTAGGGAGGAGGAATCCCCAACACACCTACAGGTTGGGGGATGACCTCCTCAGCAGCCGAGAGGGATCTTGGAGCCATAGCTGACTCCAAGATGAACATGAGCCGGCAGTGTAACGAAGCGTTCGACAAGGCCAATCACACCTTGTCGTGCATTAGCAGATGCACGACCAACAGATCGAGGGAGGTGATGCTCCCCATCTATACGGCATTAGTCAGGCCACAGCTGGAGTACTGTGTCCAGCTTTGGGCGCCGCACTTCAAGAGGGATGCGGGGAATCTGGAGAGGGTTCAGAGGAGGGCCACTCGCAGGATTAGTGGCCTCTGTGAAAGACCCTACGGGGGGAGGTTGAAGGATCTAGATCTCTTCAGCCTTCACAAGAGACGGCTGAAGGGAGACCTTGTAGCCACCTATAAGTTTATCAAGGGAGGACAACATGGAATTGGAGATGCGCTGTTTACCAGGGCACCCCAGTAGTAACTAGGAATAATGGGCGCAAACTCATGGAGAATAGATTCAGGTTAGACAGCAGAAATACATTTTTTACAGTAAGGGTGGCCAGAATCTGGAATGGGCTTCCAAGAGAGGTGGTGCTATCACCTAGCTTGGAGGTCTTCAAGAGGAGGCTTGATAGTCACCTGGCTGGGGTCGTCTGACCTCGGTCCTCTTTCCTACCAGGGGCAGGGGGGCGGACACGATGATTCATTGTGGTCCCTTCCGACTCTACATGCTGTGAACCTGAATCTGGCCCGAGGAGTGCTTTACTACACCTGACTCCCTGCCCCTTCCCTCTGGCACCACGCGGCTCCACCACTGCTGGATCTCCAGTGCAGAAGGTGGGTACTGGAGGACAGCACTCGAGTTACTTGTGGGCTGATAATTAAAAGCAACTTCAATGAAGCCTGTAGCTGCATGCGACAGAGCTGACTCCAGGTGGCAGGGCCCGGACTCCGCGGTGCACGGCTGACCTCACTGCCATATGCTCTCCCATGACAGCGTCTGCTCATGCCAAGTTCCCACTGCACATCTCTGCAAAGCAAGGGCTCACGTCTTAGTCATGCCAGCGTCACCCTGGAGCAGAGCTGTTGGTGATAAGAGCTTTGCTCCTAAATTACACATGGGCCAGTGGTGGCCTCCTACCCAAAATTTGTGGGTGGGACTCCCCCTGCGGCCCTGGGGAGCTTCCTCAGCAGAACAAGGTCTAAGCTAATGGCTTACCCTGCCCTTCCATTATCCGGGATGAAAACAGTCTCTAGGTGTCCACAGCTTCTCTGCATTGGAGGCCAAGTGCTCCTCATGGGGTAGATCCTGAGTCACTGAGGAAGCAGGAGTCAGGCTGGAGCTCGGGAGCTATTAGTGACCTGGTGGGAAAGCATGCTCCAGTCCCAAGGAAGCTGCCCCCCGACAAGTGAAGGAACAGGTCACCCTACCCTTCCGACCACGGCAGTTTTTTGCCATGTGCCGAAAGGGAACCAAGCTCAAAGGGCCAGAAACAACAGGCTGTTTCCAAACAGGCTGCAGCTGGGTTCATGCTCCAACTACAGCCTCGTTGCTCCTGCCGCAGCTTCCACCAAAAAACCAACCATGCTGCATCTCCGGCATAAGGTTTCCTCAAACCCAACGCATGTCTGGCTCCACTGCCCTGCGCAGCTTGTTGCGGTCCGTTGCAGATCTCGCCTCCAGTGAAGGATAAGTCTGCGCGATCCAATTCCAGGCACAACACAGCTCTGCGCTGGACACCCCACATCGGGGCGAGCTCGGAGCAGGGCAGCGAGGCCTCCCTCCCTGTCCCACCGTGGAGAGAAGCAGATCAGGGGGGTTCTTTGGAGCAGAAGGCTGGGTGGGGTGTACATGATCTTACGGTATCAGAGACCTGTTTCATAACAGTTCAGTCCCAGCCCAGGCAATCCTGTGCCAAAGTCTTCACTGGTGTTACTTCTCTGACTTCAGCATGTCTGCATGCAACCCTCAGGAAAGCCTGCAGCCACCCAGCAGCCTCAGAGGGAGCAGACTGGGGCTGGGCAGGCGGGGGACTTTGTGATGTGGGGTATGGCCAGCACCCCAGGACTGAACCAGGCACCCTGAAAACAGGAGAGAGGAGCTGCTGCAGCCAAGAGCTGGGACTACTCTGAGGCCTGGTCAGGACAGAGGGGATTGGCAATACCCACGTGCCAGCAGCTTGCATAGACACCACTGTTAATGCAAGAGAAGCCCCCGGGTGGAGAAGGCAGACAGTGGAGGGCCATGCTGTGCACCCCCCAGCAAAGCTGGCAGGAGGAAGACAGAGCCAGGAAGGCTGCTTCTTGGAGCCTCAGCCTGCTAGGGCCACAGATGCAGAGACCTAACCCTGCAGAGCCAGAGGCCCCACGGGCCTTTCCAGTGCCACCCTGGGAGGGTCCCCGAGTTGCCTGTGCAAGGCCTGACCCTCCCTGCCGCACCAGGCCTGCTCCTCCATCCCCATGGGCCATGCTCCCTGCCCCAGAGCCAGGCTGCCAGCAGAGCCTGTGCTCACACCTACACAGGATGCTGCTTCTCTTGGTGCTAGTGTCTACTGAGAGATCCCAGGAGATCTGCAGTGGACACTAGCTCTTCCCTGGCTCCAGCCTCGCTGACAGCAGGAACAGCCCCTGGGGTGCGGGGCTGGGGGGACCAGGCCGCTATGGGTCTCTCGGAGCTGGAAGCGGCAGCAGGACCCAAGCTCATTCAGACTAGAGCAGTTTGGGGCTCCGGGCGCAGTACGTACTAACTGCCCAGAAAGAGCAAGTTAGCCAAATCCACCCTCCACCCACCCAGCCCAGCCCAGCTAATGAATCCCAGCCTGCTTTTATTCTCCTTCTTTGATGCGACCCCTTGCTAGAGGCAGCAATCGTTCCCCACACGCCCCACACAATACCTAGAGCCCTGGGAAGTCTTGCCTGTGGAGACTTTAAAATGGACTTATCGATCCGCCCAAACACCAACCAACCAACCAACCCACACGCGCACACACACACGAGCAGGTTCCCCTCGGGCTGCGGACAGGTGCCCTCCAGGCTTCAGCCAGGGGCAAGAGATGGGGTTTTACAGACACATTATAAGCCCTGGGGGAAAGCAGGCAGAACAGGAACGAGGGGAGAACCACACCGGCCATGGCCAGCCCCCTTTCTCCATCCACCTGGGTATGCTTTCCTTCACGCCATCCCTACACCCAGTCCCACGCTCCCTCCAAGCTGCCCTCGACAGATGCCTGGGAAGGCAGGATCGGTCCCTCCTCATGCTGGAGAGGGGCAAGGAGCAGCTCCCACGCCTGCTCTGCGCGCACACCCCTCGCCACGCTGTTTTGCTGAAAATCAACAATGGGGCCGTGAGTCCTTCCAGCTAATTATATGGTGGGATTTGCTGAGCTCACGTTACAATTCCAATTATAAAGCCCCGGAAAGGTGAGCCCCTCGCCCGTCTGTGCGACGCTGCGCGCCGGGGGGGGGGGGGGGGGGGGGGGGGGGGGGGGGCAAGTGCTAATATCACCTTGCTACAGGAACTTCTAAAGCCCTCGCAATGCAATTAAATATCCAGCTGCACACGCTTTTCATGTGCCGCGCTATCAGAGGGACTCATTAAGGACCCACTCCAGCAAGGGGCCAACTTCAAGGAGAGTGCTCAGCACTTCCTGGGAGGCCCTGGGCACCGCGCAGGACCGGCTCCATCCCATTTTGCCTCTGTCTCCAAATAGGGCCACGTCAGGGCACAGCAAGCATGCAGGGGGGAGGGTGTCTTCTCTCTCAGCCCAGGGGCCGCAGAGACGCTGCGCCTCACACAGCCATATAACTCTTTTATGTCCAAAGATAAAATTTGATATTTTCAAAGATTTCTGCATCGGAAGTTGCCAATCCTGATGATTAAGCAGTTTGCAGGGGGAAAAAAAAATCAACTTTTATCACAGGTTGGCGCAGCTCTCAAAGGTTCAGCCTGGCTCCCACCTGCCCGCCCTTCCCCACTTAAAGCAGAGGTGATGCAATCAAAGCCAGGCAGCACTGACATAAAAATGTTATTTTCCTTCCATAAACTCTCGGATCCGGGCATTTTGACCCCGCGCACAATTAAAGAGCTCTGTTACAGAATCTGCTTTATACCGAAATTCAGGTATTTGCAAAAGGTGCAGGAAATCATTATTAATAGAACAGGAGAAATACTAAATATTGACTTTTCTCCTCCAGCACAATGGCATTTTAAAACCAACCGAGAGTGACTTCACAAGAGGGACGGCTCACACCGATGCTTCATAACCACCCCGCAAGCCAAGTCCCATCCCTCCGCCCCGTCAGATCTCCCTGGGAAGCCAACTTCTCCCCTCAGTCCTGCTGATGTAAACTGAAGTCAATGGCCTGATATGAAGTCAACGGAAAGACTACAATCAGCTTCATTGAATTTTGGAGAACAGCCTTATCCAGACTAGCTGTGCTCAGACTTTGGTCCCTTGACCTCAACTGTGCATCAGAACAGGATCAAGCCCTCCTGGATATGCCCAGAAGGTGCACGGATGTCAAACAACGTTAGGACTCGGAGACCGTGGCGATGTGCTGAGCGGTCCAGTATCAGCACTGCCAATGCCAAGACTTCAAAAATCACGAGACCTTCTGGAAAAAAAAAAAAAAATCACAAGTTCTTTCATTAAAAAAAAACAAACCCCAGGAAATGTGGGGTTTGTGGGTCAACCTTCTGGTTCCTTACCCTTTTGAATGTGGGCTTTCAAGCGTTATATAAAACTTAAATTATTTCAAAATGAAAACTGGGATTCTCATGTAATGACATGACTCCAGAAGCTGAGGCTTTAGGGGAAAACCATCTACACCAAGACGGTAATAAGACTGAGAGCTGGAACCACTACAGCACCTTCACCAAGGTGGCTCCTGCCACTGTCTTCTGTTGTGAGCTGGGTTTCTTTGCAGCCACAGGACATCGGCCACCTGCGCTGGAAGAGGACTCCGGGCATGAGTTGAACAACCACATCCTACCGTGTGAGCCGCCCTCGCTTAACCACATTACACACACGTACCGGGCACGCTGAGGGGGGCTGCCCAACATGTTCCTCTACCCGCTGGACAGTTTAATACTGTTCCCAGTAAATGCTAATACTCTGTTTTTTCTGTCACCATCTAATGAAAACGTCATTCCGATCTGGACACTGCAATAATGTATGCTGCAGTTTTGTTCTCGACAAATAAGATATACTGTATAATTTCATTATGCGACAAGGTGGAGATACTGGTAGAGGGGCCTGGAAAGAGAAATTCAGCTCAAAGGGTGGAAGACTGCACACCAGGAAAGAAAACACACGTTTACAGACGTCAAGAATCCCGTCCATGCGTGTGCCAGCCACCTCTGCCAACCCGCAGACGCGTGCTCGTGCCTGTGCCATTGGTGGGACTGGATTCTGCTCCTAGTTGCACCAGAGGGGAAAATCTGGAGTAACGCCAGTGAAGTGCCTGTCTCATGGCATCTAACGGAGTGGCTTGGGGCTTGCACACGTCCCTGAGAGCAGGATCTGGCCTCCAAATGGGAACAGCATTTCTGCAGCATAACGTATGACTCGTTTGGCTTAACAACCCGCGCTCCAACAATGTGCATTATCTGCAATGATGTATGTAAACAACTACTGATTTGTCTCCTCATCATAACTGCTCCGTGGGCAGCGATTGCTCCCTTCACGCTGCCAGGGGAAAGGAAAATCACCCATGATCACCAATTTAAAGTGAAGTAAGATCTTCCCTTCCATCCTCTCCTCGCTACCTAATAATCACACTTGTGTGAAGCTGCTGCCGTACATAACGAAAAGAGAAAACATCCTTGGAGAGCCTAACAATCAGACAATTTTTAAGATCACGGAGCATTAAACCATTCCCAATAGGGTTTACTAATCAAACAACCAAATCCTTCATAACCAACCAATCCCTACAGAGCAATTAAATCCTTCCCCTTTAAAACACTTGGCACACTGTCTGGGGACAAAAAGAAAAATTTGCAAAATTCATTTGATAAATTAACCAGGGGAAAAAAAAAAAAGGAGAAGTGAATCCAGCTTTGTTCTTTTCATTTTTTTTAATTATGGAATTCACAATGCCTGAATAATGTTTAATAAGAACTATGAAAATTCCTAACAGTATTACAACACAACACAAAAGAATTAACCTGGTTACCGTGAAAAATTGCATATTTAATTAAGAACAGAGAGTTCAAAACTATCCAGAGATTTCAAAAGTACTGTTGCCTAAGGGGCTAAATTACATGCTTGCAGTGCTGCTAACAGTGCTAGTACGCACAATCATTACCCAAGTGTCCCCATTAAGTGACAATGGGCAGATGACATCAAATTCATTTCAAAAGCAACAGGAAGTGAAGCATTCGCTTGGGTAGTTTAAGGGAAAGCGACTATCCTGCTGGTACAAATCAGACCCCTTGTTGATAAAGGCAATAATTAAAGAATAATGTTAATTAGCTGCTTTTATTTGAAAGAAAGTACAGTAGCAGGAGACTGCAGCCCTGGCTCCAGTACCTAATTCCTGCGTGCAGCGTTTTCCTGGTGGAAAATTAAAGAAAGAAACGCAGCCTTCTGCTGGATTTCCAGAGTATAGCTTGCTAATCAGATATGTGCCTGAGCGATGCTCAAAGACTGAGCACAATCTCCGCACTCGGTGGGGACAGAAGCCATTTTTCAGTGCTAAACTTCATAGCAAGAAAAAAGCCCCTTTCCCTCTTACTCCGTACGGGGGGTGAGGGGAGGAGGAGCCACGTGACGGGCAAGACAGGACACCTGGTGGGTCTCAGCCGACTTGCCCGTCCCCTGCCCGCCTCCAGCTCTTGGGAAGCCAGGCTGCAGGCAGAAAGGCAGGCTCCTGCAGAAGTGACATCCTGCAAAGTTGGAGGATGGGCAGGGTGGCCCAATACCAGGCTGCCGTGGGGAGCGTCTGGTCGCACTGCCAGGACAACCGAGGGTGGGGTGCAGGGGGAATGAAAGCCGTGTGCACGTGGGGCTCTGCCTGCCTGCAGGCTTCTCTCCGATCCCTCGTGCTGTCTCGGTAAATGCGTTACAGGACAATGCCGGGCTGATAACGCCAGTGCCAAACGCACTCCAAACCACAGGGACCCAGCAACCAAGCCAGTACCGTCACTATCCCTGTCCGACAGCTGGGGAAGCTGAAAGGCTTCAAGGGGCTTGCCACCTGGCTTGAATTTGGCCCACAGTGGGAGCATCTACATGTTCATTAATGCTCCCTAGTTACTGTGAATTAAGTTTAGTACTTGGTTAACCAAGTACTCATTCAGTGTGTAGTAACACACTACTGCGCAGTAGCACCGGTGTGCAGTTTAGTGATGCTTACTGTGCAGTAGCCTAATAACACTGCGCAGGATGAGTCTCGTGTAGACGCACCCAGTGATGAACACACTAGCCCTAGTGCTATATGGCAAAGACTCTTCCTTCCTCAACTGGGAGCCACCAAAAGAGCTAGAAGGCTCCTTACAGCAGGTAAGGGTGAAAACTGGTAGGAAAGATGGGGTCTTCCCCTGCCTGGTAGATAAGGCTGGCTCACTTGGGCGCTCTCCTGCATCCTTGGCGGGTTTGATGCTCATCTTGCAGATCCCCAGCAGGCCAACCCTCAGCCTGCTAGATGCTTCCAGCCTCGACTCGGGCTAGAAGAAACAATGCGATGGCCGGCTCCATAGCAGCTTGCATAGGTGCAGACTACGTTCTGTCTGTGCTGCTGCATCAGAGCGTAGCATGGCCCCAGTCTCAAGGGAAAAGGGAGTGCTTCTAGCCACCTTTGCTTGAGGAGAGAGGAAGGTACTTGCCCGTCTCTGGCCCCTCGTGGGCTCAGGGCTGGAGGAGCAGGGTGCTGAGGACACAGAGAGTAAAAATGCATGGTTCAACACAGCACTCGTCTTCCACGCAGAAGGGCAAGAGGAAATGTGGAAAGCCAACTCCACTCTGAGCACACCATGACAAGGATGTTGCCTCTGCTGTACCTCCCATTAGAGACCTAGGTACAGGCCAGCCCCCTGCCAGGACGGGAGTTAGAAAAGGCAGCAGCTGAAGTCTATGCCCCAGCCCTCCCAGATCCTCAGCCCGTTAGAAGCAAGAACACTACGCGACGCGTCCGACCAGGCCATTACGGCTCATGGCCGAGCTCACTGGCACGTTCTGAAGCACGTCCGCCCCTGCTCACGCCTTTGACACAGCGCTGGTGTCACCACGCTGTGAGCACAGTCCTTTCCAAAAGCAAACAACGTGAGCTCTCTTGGCCTCACGCGGTCCTGCCCATAGCAGCTGTTGGCACACCCACAGCAACCATGGTTTCCCCGTGATCATAACCCCATAGCAGGTGCCATACCCTTCCCTGCCAACTGCCCCAGCTTTGCAAAAGCAACAAGACTTCCCACGCTCCATCACTCATGGAGCGGCAGACTTCCTAAACAACACAATTAGTCAGCCAAGTAATCTGCTCTGGTTGGTGTTTCCTCCAGCCGCTCTGGGGACTTAGGACCAGAGCAGCAGGGGGAATTTGCCAGCCTCTTCTATCTTCTATTAAAGCAACAAAACCCCAGTTCCCACAGCTGCTTTCTCCGTTTCTTTTCCCACCAGCCTGCCCAGGAGCAACTGTGGCTCCTTCCTCTGCAGTCAGCAAGTCTATCCTTCTGACACCACAGCTCCTTCCTGGGTCATCCAACCCCCAGCTCCGGACTTACAGCTAACAGAATGGATATTAAACCTTCCTTTGCACCTCAAGCCAGTCTCTAACTTGCAGAGATCAGGATGAGACCAGATCTAGGGGCAGGCTGCCCCACAAATAACCCCGGTAAGATCCCACACCTTCCTCTGAGGCATCTCCCACTGGCCACTGATAGAGTTAAGATCCTGTGCTGGACAAGCTGCAACCCAGTCCTACGTTCCTGAGTCAGGACCCCTTGAGCTACTCCTGTGCAGCTGCCTCCCCAGCACGCGCTGACCCCGCACTGCATCTGTAAAGCAACACAGGGCAAGGGACCCCCCGGGGCAGCCAGTCCAGGCCCTGCCATCACAGCATGTCGCACCACCTCAATCTGACTGCACTGCTGCTCCACAACCTCACAGCTCTGGTCAAAAACCATCAATCCAGCCTAGATTCATAATGACTAGTTTAAATCCGTGTGTCCTCGTCCTTTCAGAAGGGAAGGAATCACAAAACATGGCAGGTGGGTTTCAATACTAACGTTTTCACAAGGGCCTAGGTGAGTTAGGAGCCCTGCTGCCTTTGACTTTGGCTGCCTGGTTTCTTCAGCTGTGCCCAGCAAGGGGAACTGAATTCTGGAGTCAAAGACAAGACAGCAGCAAAACGCTGAACATTATTTACAGTCCATCGGGGTCCCTTCCAGCGATCTAAATGAGAACCAGAAAGAACGACATCTCTCTCCCGCACAGCCCATTTCCACCAACAGTCATAAAATACAACACAACCCTAATAAACTCGCAGTGAACCAAAGCACAGCTCATTACAAATCACTCTGCTGACGTGCTAGACTGATTTTAAACAAATAACTCGCCAGTTATACCAAATCAAACACGGCAAATATAGAAGCAGAGCCGTCTGCAACAAACTTAGGGCCACACTCCAGGAGACACCGAGCGCACGCCTCTCCGGAGGTCTTCAGACAGAGCATCCGGCACTCAGCATCTCTTTGTTTGGCCGTAACGCTTCAAGTGTGGGGCCCGGGAGTCAGCACTCCTGGGTCCTAGACCCTGTGCAGCCCCCAGCAGACCATGTGGCAACGGCAAGATGCTTTCCCCTCCTTCCGCCTTTGCTACCCCAGCTGTAAAATGAGGACGGTAATAATTACCTACCTCCCGAGGACTACGCGGTGTTTGTAAAGTGCTCAGACAGCCTCAGCTGAACGCAGCTATCTATGTCAGCATGCAGCATGATTAATAAAGAAGAAACGCGCTGTGCAGCCAGGCTGGGCAAAACACACGAGCCAGGGCCGTGGCTCTCCCCAGATCTCGGGAAGATGAGTGGCTCTGCTTACACTGCACATTACCAGACTCCGTGCCAGCACCAGGTAATACCTTTATTGTGTTATCCTGATGGAAGAAAACAAAGGAAGCCCAAGGTCCTGACTTCAATGCAAAGCTGAAAGAGCGTTACCAAAGGCAGCAGCCGACACATGGCCCTGCTCCCACTAGAGGCCTATTTACATGGGGTTCAAATTGGTTATTTACCTCTTTAGAAATCTGTGTTGCAGAAGACCCAGCTAGCAGGCACGCACGCACGGGCCCATTAATATTCAAACAGCCCCACGTTAGCAGTGAGTCACTTAAACTGCAGCAAGATCAATACTCTGGGGTCCTGTTTCGGCTTTTGGGAAATCATTAAATGTTACACCAAACTCGTCAAAAAATAATTACACGGTGAGGCCAGATTAAAAGGCACCCAAACCGTTTGGAGAAAAAGGAGCTACGTGTGTGCATGCGTGCATGCGTGCGTGCGTGCGCGTGCCTGTGTGCAATCTGGAATGACCCCTTCTTATTGTGTAATGCACACAAGAGAACAGCGCCAGGAGATGAGATTCTGCAAAAGGGCTCTTTGTAGCCACTGCCAAAACAAATAAAAGCAATGCTCAGGCAAAGCTAAGGCAACCCACAGATTATGCACAAGCCTTTCAACCAAATTCCTCTCTCTTTATATTAACCTTGAATGCAGCCTGTACGGAAACAACCTGGATGAGCAGAAATTTCTCTCGGCCTCGACCTCTCACCCCCAGCAAACAGGCAGGGCATGTCCGGACCCTCCGCTGGGAGTCGCTGTTGTCCGCTCTGCCAGGGCAGTAGAGGTGATACCAATGTGGAAGAGAACCCCCAGCAGATGGGGGTACCCACGTATGTGCCAGGATCCTGCAGTCGAAAGCACACACCTGGGAGTCGAAAGCACACACCCGGTGGCCACAGCTCCTGTCCAGAGATTCCCAAGGGAGAGGGTTCTGGATCAGCAGGCTCCGAGTTCCAGCTCTGCTGACTCACGGAGCCACCCAAGGGGCACAGGACAGCAGCTCGAGCCAGGATCAAATGCGATGCATGCCACTGGCATCTTTATGCTGCTGCACAAATGCTGCATCCCTGCCTGCCAGAAACTGCCACAGAGCCTTGAGGAGCAGGAAAAAGGCAGGAGCAAGCTCCAGAACTGTTTAATGGGGCCTCAGGCCCATGCAACAGCACTAGCAGCTGCCCAGCTGAGGGGACAGAGCTCTGTAGCGCAGACCCCGGGAGAGGAAGAAAGACTAGTCAGATTTTAGTCCAGCCTCTCTATACACAGGGATGCCCACAGGACCAGCAGGCCGTCCTTGCAGGCTGCCCCTCGAACACAGGTTCCTTTTCCAGCCTGGCGTTGCTAAAAGTCCCCATTAATTAATAAGCTCTGCAGTCAGTAGCAAACACTGCAACTCTCTGTTCCAGCTAAGCCCTTGGGTAGATGTCACGGGTACCCCCCGTGGTTGACATCTGGCTGGCAGTAACGGGCCAGATTTTTACAGTGAAATAGCTTCAAGCTCGAGGCAAGCACACCCGCATGGCTCATCGACACAAGCAACTACTGCAAATAGACGTGCTGGTTCCAGATCTGCGCATGCCAATGGCTGCGTGCAAAACAAACCTCAGAGGGCACCTCCGTGCCAATTCGCAGCCTGTGGGCACCTCTCTCTCACGCAGCACTTCCCGTCGCACGGGCTCAGAGGATGCCAGCATCATCTGCTGTTTGCAAATAGGGAAACTGAGGCATAGAAAGGGGAGCTGTTTGCCCCCAAGGTCACCCACCAAGTGGAGCATCAAACCCAGACAGTAAACTGACCCTCGGCCTCCCAAGCCTTCACCGAGGGCTCGGGCCATGAGGCAACAAATCAACCTCCTGGGCAAAACGGTGACCCCCATGTCCACTGCACAGATGCTGTCCCTGGATATGTCCCCCATGTCCACTGCGCTGTCACAGGTCTGGACTAGCAAACACCCCCAGCGAGAGGAGCCAGCCCCAGGCCTGGAGGCTGCCAACACCACCCTTCAAGCCTTCACACAGGACCAAGTGCCACCACCGGCTGCCTGCCCCTGGGAGATGTCCCACCCCAAGCATCTCCAGGCTCAATGAGCCACACTCCCCCCGCAGCCCCAGTGAAGCAGCAGGGGCCTGGTATCAAAGGGCATGCTGTGCCTTGTACCCACATCCCCAAAGAGGCCGGTTCCTCTTCCTGCTGGCCAGGGGCTGCTCTGGCCCTAACTGAAATCAGTGGGGGTTTTACCATGGATTTAAAAAAGAATGAGGATCCCAAAGTCGCACCCTCTCAGTCACTGGGCAGCAGATGCCTTGCTTTGTCTCTAGCCTCAAGAGTTTGGGGCTGAGATGCAAAGAAACTCTGGGGTCCCCACACCCTCTGGTGTCCACAAACAGGTCACAAAGCCAGACTTCTCCACGTCTACAAAACAGGCACACCGAATACCATCCTCGCCTGCAGAGATACCAGGAACACTCCTAGATTTTTCCCCTTTTGTGATTTAGCGCCTGCCCCCAGTGCAGGAGACGGATCAGAGCAGGACAACGTCCCAAGCAGATCCTTCCAACGAAACACAGGATTCGCCTTCCTGCTCTTCATTCCCCCAGGCAGAAAAAGGGGTTGAAAACACTAGGAAAATATGCATCACTGAAGGACAGCTAAAGACAATTCAGAAACGGAGCCCAGCGTAACGTACATGGCAAAGTGTTACAGGAGGGGAAAAAAACTTTTTAATAAAGTCTACAAGTATATATTCCTCCTTTATCAACATCAAGATTTATTGACCTGAGAAGCCATATTGACTGAATAAATCTTGATAATGACCTCAGCAGAAGTCAATACCTGCTTATTATCTCCCAAGTTGGGGAATTACATCTTTCTATAATAGGAGCAGGATGGTACAAAATGTTCTGAGAAACTTCACAGAGCCCTTCTGGATGGAACGACTCTCCTAACATTCATTTTCCATTTTGAGAGGGAGTCATCTTGTGCTATTAATAAAGAAACCACACAACAGATCCCCCTTCTATCTCAAGGTGCAGGGGGAGGGAAGAAAATGCCCTATTTGCACAGGCTGTAGCTTTTGACCCCTAATTTAATTTAATTTAAACCCAACCCCTGCTCAACAAGCAGAATTGCTCAGCCCCTGAACCTCCTCAATCCCTGCAAACATCAGGCCTGCGTTCTAAATTCTTAATGTTATATTGGCAATTCTTGTGATAAGTCACCAAAATGCAAGGGAGGGACTGCCAACAGCCTGCGATATATAGGAACGGCAGCACATTCATTTTGGAGGGGCAGAGCTTGGAGGGAGGTGGCATGGAGTTGGCTGTTCTGTTACCTTTTCCTCTTCCTCGTCTGCTGAATTAACACAAGGAATACAAAGAGGGGTTTGCTGTAGCGGGAACCCGAGCGAGATTCAGGATGTACAGGGCGTCAGTGCACCTATGAAAATTCCCCTACTCTTCTACAGACAGCACCAAGCTGGGTCTCCACTGGACTAAGCTGGCACAGATAGGTTTCCCTACCCACTTGCTGCAGTCTCGACAATCTCAGACCTCACAGCTTGTCCAAGAAGTTTGGTCTTCAGAAGGGGCACTAAACGCTACCCCACCTCCCCGAAAAATTAGGATTTAAAAAAAAAAAAAAATCATTGAAATCCAAACCCAATGGAAATATTTTAGGTTGTTTCTATTTAAGCCCTTTTTTTTCCTCAACTCCCCTTCAGTACCTGCAATGCAACCGCTATAGCACTGAAAGTAAATCAAATTCGAAATAGACTGCAACCAAACGCAAAACTGCCTAGGGTATTTTCGCTGGCTAGAGAGGCACGCAGAGAGTGAGAAGTCCAATGAGTCGTTGTGAAGACAAGCGAGGAATGTTGATGCTTTAAATGAGGATTGTTCGCCTGACAGTTAACTTTGGGTTCAGTGCGGAAAACAATAGATCAGGGACTGGAATGCACAACAATTATGCCTGCATTTTTATTTGAAGCCTCTGCAGACAATAAGAAAAATTAACTGAAGGGAGCAGCTACTGCGCCAACATATGGAGGGAGACTAATAGCTGGTTGTGTAAGCTCCACTGAGGTTATCTGGTTAAGCAAGTGCGTCCTAAAGGACTCTCAGGTTGGAGCGCACTGTTTGCTAAGTCTGTTCATAAATAATCATTCGGATCACCAAACGCTTTAACATGCTGCTCCACGCGCCGCAGTGCGCTTCCAAACCCATCTTCCCCAGGCGCCAGCGAGCGCTACATCCTCCCGCCCGCCTCCACAAGACTTCACTTCAGCTCAGGCACTTGTAAGGAGTTTGGAAACTAACTCAGCCGCACTTCCGGTCCCGGGTTCTGGGGGAAGCCTGCCTCCGCCAGCAGCCACGGGGCCGTGCGATGGCAGGATCAGGAACAACCTGCCTTAGCAGAGGGCTCGCTGCGGGAGTCCCGAGGCCCTGGGCGGTGCCATGCAGCTGCAGCATGACGTCCAGCTCAGGCTTGTTCAGTGATTTGCCCACCAGCAAGAAGCCCCAAGGGCAACAGTCAGAGACCAGCTGCCAGGCAATTGCTCCACTTTGGCGTGGCTGCCCCGGACACCACCTGCCACAGCCTGCTCAGGGTAACAGCAAAGCTGAAGGAATTGGAGGAGCAGAGCCATTCTGCCCAGGCTGCTCGGGGTGGCTCAGGCAAGGCTCTCAAACCCTCACTCCTCCTCTCCCCTGCCAGGCCCTGCTACCAGACACAAAGGCAGGCGCTCTTATCTGTTGGCAATTCACCTCCGAGGATGTGCGCCCCAGCTGGGCAGGAGAGCGGAGCACACTAGGGGCTCCCCCAGCCCTGCTCCGGCAAAGGGCTTAGGGTCTACTTAGCTTTACACACGTGCTAACAGCCCACTCAAGCCAATGACACCAGCACCCACAGGCTGCCGGTGAAGCACATGCCTCGGTGCTGTCATGGATCGAGGCCTCGGGGGTCCTCACCCCAGCACACTGGCGAGCGCCAGCAGGGGAGTCTCCCAGATCCCTCATCCCAGTGCCTGGTTTGGCCTCCTGACACGTCCCCTCTCCTTTGCATCTCAGCTGCCACCCAAAGGCTGTAATTTATGGGCAATAAACAGCGATGGCTGATCTGAATGCTCTGCTGACAACCCAAGATGTGCATCTGTAGACTCCAAGTCGCTAGATAACAAGGCAGGAAATACCTACGAGTCGCAATGTCAATAGCGTCCCCGCCGTCCCCCGGGAATCAGATTCTATTTTCCTCTGTGCCCCTCATTTGCGTCTTGGTCACAGTCTTCCCAAGGCCGTGGAGACAATCCACTAAACTGGATCGGGGAGGCTGCCGCACACATCTCTAATGGGCTGCAGCAGGCACACAATTAATTAATGGATTTATTAATTAGGGAAGAAGTCACTCTTCAGGCTGGAATTGGGGTCACCAGTTTCTAAAGTGAGAGCTGCTGAGCTAAAGATAAACTCTAATTTTCTGCAGCTCTCCTCTCCTTGTCTGGCAGAGTCTCAATTATTCAACCACAAAAAAACATGACACTTGGTAACTTTCACAGCCCAACTCCTCCTGCCAATGCAATGAAATTCATAATTAAGAGGTGAAATCGGGGCTCTCAGGCCCCCCATCCCTGTATTTTATTTGAGAATAAACCAACAGCCGCTGATGTCAATGGCAGAGCTCCCATGGACTCCAGCCAGGGCATGGTCAACCCCATATTTACAGGCAGAAGGCTTATTTCACAGGTGTGTGCAGGGCTCAAGACATGCACGATGCTGTATGCAGACATAAAGAGCAGACCCTGCCCTAAGGACCTTCGAAAACCTCATCGTGTTCACCCACTGAGGTCCATCCCACAGGAGCTACCTGGGGAACAAAGCCCAAAGTCCAGTCCCTGCATCACTACAGCTCCAGAAACGGGAGGTCAGGCCCTGTTCAGACTCCTGCCAAGGACAGATCCCAATTGACCTCAGCTGTGAATAAGCTCTGGGGTGTTAGGGGGTGATACAGCTACACTACTCCCTTGCGTGCCACTGGCTACAGACAAAGGAGTGCCCTCGCCAAGCCAGCCCAACAAGCCACTGGGCCCCAGGGGGACTCGGACCTTGACTTGTGCAAGGTCAATCCTGGGCATCAGACCTCATTTACATGGGCAGGGCCCCCCAGGCACACATGAATCCACTTCATCAACTGTGCCAGCGGGACATGAAGGGCCCCCACTAAGGCGCCAGCTGCTGATGGGGCCTTGGCAGCAGGCAGAAGCCCTCTTCCAGTCAGAGCGGTGCTATGGCTGCATGGCCATTTTTGCAGACAGAACTGGACTCCTGCCAGTGAGACGATGCAGCACAGACCAGGCCTTGGTGTGTCCCCAGGCAGGACCCAAAGGACAAGCCAGGCCAAGGCTGAGGAAGACCATAGTGCGTTAGACCAAACAGCTGTTTCCCAGTTACCTGGTACTGCCCTGTCACCCAGATCTTACACCCAGACTATCAGCCCCTAACACCGGGACCAGTGCTTTGCTCTGTGTGTACAGCACCGAGTGCAGTAGGGCCTTGCCTCCCTAACTAGAACCTCTGCAGGCTCCTGCAATGCAAACCCCAGCAACCTGTGTTCAACCTAAACCATGTGCTGCACTGAGCCGAGTTCAGTGATTTCCAATTGGCAAGAAAAGGCTCCTGAAGCTGACAATGACTCTTCTTCTTGCCTTATAACCAGCCTTCTGCAACGCAGCAACAGCCAAGAGAGTCATGCTCCATCCCTTTAGGACAGGCAAGGAAGGACCTCTCTCAGTCCTATACACAGATGGATGCTTTTTAGAAACTTTGCAATATTTTAACCAATTTTGTGACCCCCTCTCCCCCTTATAAAAAGCCACAGAAAACACTGATTTTTAAGTTTCAACTAAATCACCCTCACGGCCAAAGATTTTAAATCACAGTGGAGTGTCCAGCTCCAGCTCAAACAGGAACAAATTTGGGGAAGACCCACAGCCTGCAGGAGGTCAGTCTGAATGATCACAATCTGTCCTTCTGGTCTTAACATCTATGAACTTATCAAGCCTGGCAGACACTGCTGGCCTCCTGAGGGCCACACAGTTCATCCTGGGGTAAGGACATGCCCTGGTGCCAGCAGCGAGAAAGCCTGGTAGAGCTTTGCACCACGATGCTGCCCTGTGCATCAAACATCAATACCGACGCAACAGCTCAGCTACAAAGACGTGCCAACGGTACCTGCACAGGGCCGCCGAGGCCAGGCTAGGAGAGAGAACACATCTCAGCCCGGGCCCGTCAAGCATCCCCAACATCTTTGTGCCCTGACATTGCCCAAGCCAACGATCAGAAGGCAGCATGCTGTCACGATAATCCCAGTTAGGGATAAGGCAAATTACACAATTAGTCACAGTTAACAACAAGGCAAATTAAAGATAGGCACGTGGCCTCAGAGCAGTTCTAAAGCAGCTTTTAGTATTCAAGGTGCTGGTCTTTGTGGTTCAGTTTAGCAACAGTGGCTCAAATTCACCCCCGGTGTTCTTCCAAGAAAGCCACGGAGTGACACCAAGGAGGGATTTGTCCCATTAGCTTTAACTGCTCCCCACTGTAACCCTGATTCTGCAAAGGTGCCCTGGTCCATCAGACTCACAAGCAGTCTGAGCAGCCGCTGCTCCAAAGGGGGTGCTTATGTCTCCACAACTACTCTTGGCACTGCACGCCATGAGGGTCTCTTAAGAGGCTGTTCCTGTGCAGTGTCAGTGCACGCACGAGCGGAAGGGCTAAAGAACCTAAGCTACGGCACCATCATTCGGTGCTCTTGGAAGAGCTGTGGTTCTCCATGCCACGGCAGCCTCTCTGGTCCAGCTTCAGCAGCTCTGAACAACACTGGCCCAAAACAGCCTCCAAGGAGCTTTGGAGGGGAGAAGCGGGGTCCGTACTGGAAGGCAGTAGGCACCAGGCAGGCCAGGCTGAACTCTGGAGACCGAGGGAAGCGCCGTCTCAGCAGGGGCAAAAATAGAAGCGCACAGTGCAAAGGAGCAGGAGAAAAGCAGCCACTTCTACCAGGGAACTAGAGCCTGTTCAGCTTTTCCTGCAGGAAGCCCAAGAGGGTCAGCCAAAACTGGTGGCTTGGCCGCCCTTAAGCCCAGCACAGTGACGGTGCTAAACCCCACACTGCCCATCCTGACCTGGGAGAAAAGAATCACAAAGTCTGCAACATCTGCTCAGCCTGGAGCCTCCCTGCAGAGAGGGCCCGCAAGGAGGCAGGTTGTTGGTCACATCACAAGTGAGTGCCTCGCTATTCCCTTGCCGACAAAGAACAAAGCTGGTTTTGACTTACGGGAGTGTCAACTCCTCTTGAACAATACAAATCTGCAACCCCCGTGCAAAAGAAGCCACAGAGCTTCGAAGCACGCTCCATTCCCAGGCTCTTCTGGGCGCAGCGGGCCAGCTCCTCAGGCAGCGTAAAGCAGCACAGCTCCATTCACTGCAATGGAGTGACACTGATTTACATCAGCCCAGGATCTGGCCTCGCGTTTCACCCATGACTAGATTTTTATTAGCTCTGAGCTCTGAATCTCTGGAAAATAACTGAAGTTAATAATGGAAACTCAGAGACTTAACAGTAGCGGCATTAAGATTCTTCCTAGAATTCTCGCCCTGTTTCCTAATATGCTCCTCCGCCAGAGCTGAGCGCCTGGGATTGCTCTGCGATGATGGGGGGTTTATCCTGAACTATGCAACACCAAGAAAGGCTTGATGCATCTCAGCCCATATTCACCCCAAGCACCACTCTGGCAGCAGCTTTGTCAAAGACACGGAAGACTGATGGGTATTCACAGGGCTCAACCTTCCCTCCCACGCCGAGAACTGTCCGTTCAGGACCAGGCAAAGGCCCCGAGGCAGAGCAGATGGAGGCACTGGTTTTGCTGCTGTCGCCCGTAGACATGGAGAGGACCTGAACGCCCAACACCGTCCAACTGCCGACTGCCACCTTGTCTAGGTCCACTAAAAACCAAGGCATCTTTTCTATTTCCAAGTGACTTTTAGATGCCAGCCATGCATGCCCACCTCTACACCGGGGGGTTGGGAATTTGAGTTTGGGTCTTTTACAAGAAAGCAAGCTCTGCAAAGCGCGCGCTCTTCTTCCTCGAATGCTCGTGTGGCGATGGCATGGCTCTCTCACGAACCAGCGCTGGTTGGCATAACTTCTTGCCAGAGCAAACCTTTAAGGACTTAGGCTGGGTCTCCAGCCTGACCATAACAAAGTTACAGCATCACCAAGCACCGAATCCCACCACTTACACAGCACCTCTAAGAAGGCAATGAGAGCAGGGCCAAACTCATCCCTGGTGAAAGTCCACCAATTGCAACAGGGTCATGCGCAGGATGCTTTGCACCTTGGCTGCCCACTCTTAGCACACGTGTGCCTGCAAGTGAGACAAATCAGGCTGGATTCCTTCTGTGGCTCGAGGCTATTGGCAAAGCTATCCATTATGTCATATTTTCACAAAGCTGATGATGATGGAGTAAGCTGTATGGCCCAACAGCTTCCCACTCTTACTGCAAATTCTGCCCGTCCTGATGATATGCAGAGCTGCGAGCTTTTGACGAGGTTAATTCCCCCCATACAGCGCTCCAGAGACAACCTCTGCATACCACCGGGCACCTTCACCGAGACAACAACGAGGTTATTCTGCCTACAGCTCCTCTACAGTACTGCAGTTAACTTTATTAGTCCAAATTTCAAAAGTTAAGCTTCAGCCAACAGGACTGATAGCTTATTTACTGCTGTCATCTATATAAAGAAGAATTTTGACACATTGTTAAATGATAGCACATTTAGATAAGTCAAGCTGTCATATCATTTAATGGATGTCTAAACTCCCTCTGTAGCTGATATGTAAAATTTATGCACTTCAGAATATCATAAGGTTATAATATTTTAATCACATCCACATTTTTTTCTAAACTTTGAGCAGTGAAAACATTCCATCAAGCACAACACGTCTGGAAGATGCTCGGCATCCGCGAACAGCCGAGCAGCCTGGAGTGACTAGGTACCGTATAATGTTAGCGCTCAAGTTTCTGCAGAACTCTCTGCAAAGTCGACTGCTCCGAGTGCTAGTTCACACAGACGCACAAAAAAGCGTTAGCACGACCGGAATAAAAGCAGTGTTTTTTATCGGATGAACCCAGGAGCTCAGAGTAACCGGAGCCAACTGCTAATGAGATGCAAAGACATTTATAAAATACGGCAAGGGCAGAAATCTATTCCCCAACTGGAGATGGCTTTATTACCCCAAATCATCAGCTCACAACTCTTGCCCTTTTTAATGCAAAATGGACAAGATTAAAAAAAAATAAAAAGGCAGGATGCACAGCGTGTGTGTAATCCATGCACTGGTAAACTGAACATAATAAACCAGGGCAAATTAAAACCAAAAAAAAAAAAAAAATCATAGAGGTATGACTCCTGTTATGACTATTATACACAAGAAAGCAGTAAAAAAATACTGCATTAGTAATGTACACTATAAAACAATCTCATAACCAAATGAAATATGTCTGGCATTATCTTTGATAGAATTTTATCTCTTCTCATTTCCGAGACACTTTGCTGTAAAAAGGCTCAATGCCATTTTGATCCAAGCGCTACAGACTATCGCGTTATCTGCATGTTTTACACATGCCCACCATTTGTCAAGGTTGTCCAAACTCTGCCACTCCACGGGCACCGCAGGCGAGAGCCCCACGTGCACGCGTTTAAAGCACGTTTGTAAAAAACGCATTTGGCAGAATAACAAACGGGCTGCTCCGGTATTTTTTGTCGTGGAGGCCGGCAGGCCGGACCGGCACAAGGTCACCTTTCCCACCACGATCCGGGGGAGGCGCCAGAAGTGACGCCTGGACAGAAGACAGCGAGCTCGACTGCTCGCTTCCCAGCTCGGCGCCCGGGCACGGCGCCCCGCTCGCCCGCAGCAGCGGACAGCGAAAGCCGCACGCGCGCACACACGCACGCATGCCGCCCCCCGCGCCCCACAACAAAGTTTCCGCTCTCCTTTCGGCCCGAGCCGACTTGGAAACACTGTCCTTTCCATAAGAAGGTCTGCGCACAAGTCGCTCGCGTGATGTGGTGCGGAGGGAGCGCTTGGGGCGGCAATCCCCCGCGCGCCACAACGCGCCCCGCCGCTGCCCGGCAGAGCTGCCCGCGCTCCTGGGCTCGGGCACTGCGGATGCAAGGCAGCACTCCGCGTGGGAGCCACAGCGTACCGGGGGGGGACAGGGCTGAAGGGGGCGCGGGGCGCTTTGTTCCGGGCCCCGCGCGCTGCTAACAAAGGGCCGTGCCCAGCGCAGCCCACGGGGGACGCGGAGATGCTCCGGCCCCGGGCGGTCCCCGCGCGCGTCTCACCTGTGCCCGCCGTGCCGGGGCGGGGCGGGGTGCGGGGCGGTGCGGTGGTGAGGGGGGAGCTGGCGGCGCCCGGCGCTGCCCGGGAAAGTTGCAAAGTTCCCGCCGGCGGCGAACAAAGGACGGCGCGAGCGGTGCCCGCACCTCGGGGTGCCCGGGCGGGAGCAGCGCCGCGCCGCGCCCCGCCCCGCCCCGTCCCGCCCAGTCCGCGCCGCCCCGTGCCGCGCCGGGCCGTGCCGGGCCGAGCCGCGCCGGCCGCCCCGCGCTCACCTGCAGCCGGCGCGGGTCCAAGTGCTTCCAACAGCGGAACATCGATCCCACGTCGGCGGCCATCTTGGGGCCGCCCGGCTCGGCTCGGCTCGGCTCGGCTGCTCCCGCCGCGGCTGCGCCCGAGCCCGCCCGCCCGGCCCCGCCGCCGCCGCCGCCGCCGCCGCCCGCACCCGGGGCGGGACCGCCGGCACCCGCGGGACGCGCCCGCCCCGCGCTCGCTCTCCGCGCCGCCTCCTGCCGGCGCCGCCCGCCCGCCTTCCGTCCCTACCTCCGCGCCGCCCGCGGGGACACACACGGCGCCCGCTCCCCTGCCGCGCTCGCACCGACTGCCCAAACCTTGTTCCCAAACACCGTCTCCCCAAATGTCTTTCCAAACACCGTCTTTCCAAACTGCTTTCCAAACATCTTCCCCAGCACCTGCGCCCCAAAAAGCGTCTCCCCAAATACCTCCTTTCCAAATGCCTTCTCCCCAAATATCTTTCCAAACTTCTTCCCAAAGATCATCTCCCCAATTATCTTCTTCCCAAATACCTTCTTCGCAAACATCCTTTCCAAATATCTTCCCAAACTTCTTTCCAAACATCTTCCCAATTATCCTCTCCCCAAATATCTTCTTCCCAAACTTCCTCTCTCCAAATTTGCTTCCCAAACATCATCTTTTTCGCACCCCCCACCCCCAGGCGCACACTTTTTCCAGCTGCCCCTCAGAGAAATGGCAGAGCTGATCCTTCAGGTGGTCTCCACGCCTTGCAATGACTCAATGCAGCTCTTCTCTGAAGCAATTACAGGCATTTTTTTTAATTTTTGGTCTAATAGAAGGTGTCGTCTTTGCTACAAGCCCCGGTTGCTCATAAGGATTCAGGCAACTTCCATGAGAGCGGCGTTGCAGATGGGGTCCCGGCGTTCAAACACAAAGCTGTAGACAGCGTTGTCTCCGGGCTGAAACGTGTTAGCTTCTTCCACAAGCTTGTTTTTAAGGGGATTTTTGAGATCGGGGGTGTTTTAGGCAAGTGCATGGTTGTATGATGCTGTATGTAGGGTGGCCATCCTAGAGGACAGTTTGGTTTTCTGCCACTCTGTCCTCTATTGATACAAAACCCAACACCTTTGTGTCCTCTGTTTCGAGAAGAGAAGATTGTCTATTTTTCTCTTCAAGAGGACTTAAAGGCGTCGGGTTTCGTATCACTAGAGGACAAGCACTCTCCTCTACAATGGCCACCCTAACCGTATCTTCTCTACTGGCAGCGATGAACATCAGCCTAGGAGGTCTTCAAGAGGAGACTGGACATGCACCTGGCGGGGGTCGTCCGGCCCCAGCGCTCTTTCCTGCCCAGGGCAGGGGGCCGGACTCGATGATCTACTGAGGTCCCTTCTGACCCTAAATATCTATGAATCTATGAAATGTAACTACATTTAAATAATCAAGCCCTAGCAAAACATCCCCGTGTTTATACTGAAAATATGTTACCGGGGTTGATTGTTTTAGCAAGCTTTACAGTGCTAGATGGTTACTTCCGTTAGGCGTTTAAAGGGATAAATATTCTATTCTAAGCCCGAGGGATGAATTTTTAATGCTCAAGGGTGCTTTAATTCCTGGAGGGCTGTATGTGGTAGCCACGTTGGTCTGAGGCAAAAAGAAGTGCAAGCGTCTAGAACTCTTGGTTCCAAAATGATACCTTTTATTATTTATTTTGGAACCAGGAGTTCTACATTTTTGCATTTCCTAATTCCTACAGATAATTTGGCAGAGAAGAACTGAATACAGGACCTGGGTTTTGTTTGTAAAGCAACTGCTTGTGTCCACGCAGCCGGAAGTCGTGCTATACAAAGAAAAAACCATCCAGTTGAATACCCAAGTCACAAGCTGAACGCAGGGCAAAAAGGAGGCATGTACCCGCCTTTGAGGAGCACTCAGGACAGACGGTAGCTTTATGCAGGAGACGCATGGAAGCCAAAGTAAACACGCCTTTTGAAAATTCCCCGGCTGCACAAAGATGCTGAGAGAGAGAACGGCAGGTCCTTAACCACAAACAGATAATGATATGCGAATTCCCCAGCATCAAAGCCGAAACAAAAGAAAATGTCAGCCAGGCACACTAGGCCGCCCCAGAAGCCTGGCTACAGGACAGACAAGCAGGCAAGTCCTCAGCTGCCTCCCACCGAATTCATTGTGAAGCCTTGCGGCAGCGCCAGACCAGAGTGGAAACGCATTTTTGGTTTGATGACATGCAGGCATGCCTCCGAGCGTGGCGGTGCATACGCATGCAACGTGGGAGAAGGGCGAACCAAACACAAGTACCTCAGAGGAGAACCAGGTTGCAGGGCTCTTTGTCCGTCCTTCCCATCCGCCCCAACACCACGTATGGCCACCCCAGCTCCACGTAGCTCACACCTCAGCCCCCGGAGGACCACGGGCTCTTGGCTACAAAGAAGGCAAAGCCCTGGCTGACTGCCTTCGGAGGATGTACGTGTGCCTGGGGCCCGTCAGCGGTGGAGTTGGCTTGGCTTCCTCCAGCTGCAAACGTGTGGCCTCAAAGGGGCAGTTCGCGTGGTCCTCCCTTGGGCAGAACCGCCGAGGAAATCAATAAGAAACCACCTGAGCCCGCACTCTTGGCTCTGGCCTGGGTTGTGAGAGGCCACGAGGCCTATACCCAGTGGTGCTCTGCTTGGGGTCCCGTGCAAAGACTTGTGTTCAGGGATGAGCAAGGAGGTTCCCAGTTCAAACACTGTTTAAGGGGTGCTCCCTGGCACCCAGCTACTCACACGCAGATGTGTTGGCAGGATTGAGACCCAAGGTGTGTCTAGGTCACCCTTTGCTTGTCAGGTCTCGATGCCAAAGAGAGGAGTGACATCCATCTGCAGAGAAGCTTAGGACCCAGCCAGCTGCGATTCGGAGCAGAGCTCGCCACTCCTGGCTCTTTTCAAGTTGCATTAGGCTCTGACAAAAAACATCAGTTCTCGGCTGCTGCAGGATGTATTATTATGACTGCTTTGTTCAACCAGGTCAGCCCAGGAGCAGGGCAGGAGTTCCTGCCAAGCCAGACCGCCATCACTCACATCTGACAGGGCAGCACAAAGTACGGTTTTTAATTATATTTCTATTGAAAAGCTATGATTGCAATTAGAAGGGACACTATCGGCATGAAGTCTAGTCACTCTAAACCATTGTTTCAGGCGCTGTGCTGTCCCCCGGCTGCCCCAAACACTTCTTATGGTTTACAGTCACATTTTTCTGTTTGGAAAAAGGGTTTCCTCGCTCTTGTTGCTGTATAAAAGAAAAACCCACCCTATGCAAAGGGAACTGACCAGCAATATAAGGGAGACACCGAATGCGCTATCTGGAGCCGTAAAACATACTACGGAAGCAGACTGCAAATCATTTTTCCTCTCTGACCCTTCTGAGTTACAGCAGCCCTAGGGTTTGCTTGCAACAACAGGAAGGGAAGTGTTTCCATCAGAAAAATGATCGTCCCTTTAATAGCGGGGGAAGGCGGGAAAACAACTCATGAAGCTCAAGAATGGACTTTGCAAAGTCCAGGATGGCTTATCCAGAGAATCTGGAGACTTTGCAGAGCCTGGAACTGACTGGAAGATGAGGGCATTTTTGAGAAAAATGTGTCCCCCTTTTTCATCAAGAAATTCTGCATTGCTTAGAGCAGCCCCAGCAGTTCTCCGGTCCCACCGCTCGGATGACCGATGGCATCAGCAGGGCCGTTCCAGCACACCTGGGTTCACCTCCCGTTTCTGTTCTGTGCTTTGTAAATGCCCAGCCCAAAGCTGCAACTGCTAACGCAGCGTCGCAGACAACAAATGCTCCAAGTCCCGAGGCAGCTCCTCCAAAACCACTGCCAGCAGGACGGGTAAAGTGGAAAACAAAAACCCAAGAGATGGTCTGTAAGTAGTTCATTTAGGACCCTGTGTCTTTGCCCAGGGTTTCAGACTCTAGGGCCCACACGCACCATGCTTCTGCAGTTTTGGTTAGGTCAGTGGTGCGCCAGGACTGTCCCAGCTCGAGTAGCCTTGGATTCAAAGATGAAGGACAGAGATGCTTGGCTTCCTGCATGGCACTTCCTCTCCTGTCACCTGTGCCCTTGCAGACCCGCTGCCTGGCCAGCGAGGATGACCGGCATCCTCCATGCCATTCCCACACAGAGTAGCCCTGGCCACTTAAGAAGGCGCTTCCCGTCCACAGGCCCAGAAGTGCCCACGTGGACAAGGGGTTCACAGCTCTGGGCACCTGGCAATGGGCCCTGCCCCTGCAGCACACAGCGTGGGCTCATGGGAATGCCTCTCCCGATCCAAGTGCCAGGAGGGGAGCCAGGGTGAGGTGCCCAGTATATGTAGGGCCCTATGGCCACTAGCTTGTGGTGCCACCTTGGGCAAGTGGCTGTGGGTGCCTGTGCCTCAGTTTTACCACCGACGGTATGGGGATAAGAATGCTTCCAACCACCTCTAGGGCCATGGATGCAAATGTCTGTCCCATCTCCTTCCCCCACACTCCAGGGAAAGGCTCACCTCTCAGCCTTCGCAGGTCCTGCCCACCTGGGCAGCATCCAGGGAAGTTTTTCAAGCCTGGATTTCTACTGAGAATGCCTGGATGTGCACGGCCTTGGAGGAGGATGCTCCAAGAGGTAGAGGAGGGCTCCTGGTCTTGGTCTAAGTTCATTTAATCCACAAGATATTTAATTTTCTTCCCGTGCTCTCTCCTCTTCCCCAACCTGCCTACGGCTTCCAGTGCTTGTGTACCACCCCTCCTTGAAAGACTGCTCTTCTTTCAGAAAGAGGGAGAAGTCAGGCCCCATTTAAGAGAGTCCCTAGGTCTCGATGCTACCAGATATCCGAGGAAAATACGAACCCTCTCCCTGAGAGAGTTATTAAATGATTTAAATCTGTTTTTCACTTGCTCATTAATGATTTAAACTGTTGCTTGTTAACGTCTAAACCTATTACAGCAGGTGATTTAGTTTACATCTTGAGGCTCCACTCATCTCTACAAGTTGTTTTTTTCCTCCATAAATTCATAACTTCAAGAACTACACAAATAATTTAATGCAGGCGTGCAGATTTAACAGTCTAATGACTGCAGAAAATGGCCCATTGGGCAAAGTCGCCATCTGCCGGCCATAGTAGGGCATCACAGCAGCGGCCCGGCATGTTGGCGGCTATCCTGGCTACAGCAGAGGGGCATCATTCTGCCATCCTCCTCGGGGACTTCTCTGGGACACCGGCCAGCAAAGCCCAATGAACGAGTGCAGGATCTAGCAAAGGAGGTGCTCCTCGACTCAGTGTTTCTAAGCACACGCGAGTCTTTTCAATGGCACAGTTTTCCTAACGACAAAAAGATGATGCCCTCCTATTGCAGCAATTTCTTTTTTACCTACGTTTTGCTGTTTTAAAGGTGTCACAGGCACTTCAAATGCTAAACCTCTTAGGAAACGGTTGGTTGAGTGAACAAGAGGCCAGAGACACAGGATCTCCTATTAAAGAGATATACTAGAATATACCTGCTGTTGTTTCCAAGCAGAGCCAACAGACTCCGGTCATGCATTAGGAATTTACAGATGTCAAAGCATCTTCCAGGCAGAGGAAATGAAGGCACCATTTCCCACGCAGCAGGGCTGAAGACACTCCAGCATGACATGTCTGAGGGACTCAGAAAAGACCATCTCCCCATCCGTGAGAAGAATGACCGGAATCAGAGGCAGTTCTATCGATGTGCTCTTCCTACTGGAGTCTGGGTATCTCCGATCAATCCCTCTGTATTCCTGAAGTCCATCTAGGGCAGTCGGTCTCACTGCCCGTAGAGCACAGGCAACAAGGCAGCATGCGTGGCATAGGCAGCTTGTGAATGCCCTTTCTTCTGGACTCAGCCCGCTTTGGCTGGGTGAGACCATGAGGGCATGTGGCACAGACTCACTGCTGTTCAGACACTGTTATTTGGGGAAACTGTACTGCTCCTTCTTGTCGAGTGCTGCCTTCTTAAAGGTTCTTAGAAGTTGCCTGGATCCATCAGGCCAGGTCCAGCACTCGGGTCCTGTAGTGCTCAAACCAGAACGTGGCTCGGGGAAGTGCAGCGTGCTGCAATAAGGATAGTGACTGTGCGGAGGGTGGCCTTTACCAACAAAGCTGAGCAAGAGCAAAAGGCTGGAGTCCTCAGGGGCTGAGGGGACACAAGTGTTGGTTTGGGACCCAACCAGAACTTCAAACCAAAAAAAAACTGGGATCTTCAAGTTGCAGCTCAACTCCAAGAAATTAAATGCCTGGGGATGCCCTCCTGGGTCTATATGCATGTGTAGAGCCCCTGTTATACTAGCAGCTTGGTACCCTGGCAAACATGCTCCCGAATGGAAGTAGCTCTTCTTCCCCTTCATCTTCCATCTTCATCTCTTAGTGGGAAGGCCAGTACCAAGAAGAAAAGCAACCCTCTCCCCCTGCGCGCACACATGCAGCTCAGTGCCCCACTCCCCACAACACCTTTCCCCATCTTCAAAGTCTGCCGATTCCAGGATGAAAGGCCCCCATGCGCCTAATTGCACGGAGCTTTGCCTGGCTCAGGCTTCTGCGCCAACCTCTGCCCAGTGAAACATGCTCACCACATGCTTCCAGCCACAGGACTTCCTCTTTCACCTGCCCCAGACTGGCCGCCCTGCCCCGCTGCCGTGGAACTGCGCCCCCGGGAGTCCCCGGCCCCTCCCCACCCCTTTATCAGCTTTTGGCAGATGTGGATTTTCCTAATGTGGCACTTCTTTCAAGGCACTTCCCTGCTACAATTAGCACATGCTCTTTAATTAATTTTACTCTTTTATTGCTTTGCTGAGATTATCTTAACTACGTAGCTATTCAACACGTGTGCCGCATTTAATGCCAGAGTTTACGGCTTCCTCGGATAAACCCTCTGTGAAGGAGATCCCACCACTTTAGGAAGCCCAAATTTTATTCTGCAAGGGCTGGATCCTGGACAGTGTCCTCAGGAGGAGCTGAGCCCTACGATCTTGCCCTGCCCCAGGCCCCTCAGCCCAGGTTCACACTCTATGCAGTTATGATATCAGGAGTTATCCTCAGTACCCTTCCCTTTCCCCCGGGTAAAGTTCGGCCTTCCCTTACTGTCATCAGCAGGAGTCCAGGACACGCAGATGGCTCAGAGGTGGGCCCTAGCTACCATTCTGGCAACCGGATACCCCACATTGCAGAGGTTTGAAACATTCCCACTCCTCCCCAACAGGCGATGTGTTTCAAGGGAGGCAGGATTTGTTCAGGCCATGGAGCGAGATATGCAAATACACCTTTTTATTACAAGAGGTGATATATTATTTTGCATGAGAATGGAACTCAATCAGGCATAGCTGTTAAATTAAGTCTGGCTTTACCCCTCAGGTACAAAAAATGTTAACACCGAAACCTTATGGAAATCAGATGATAAATTACAAGGACAGAAAAGCTTGAAATTTCCATGGAGGATGCAGAGGTGGACAGGTTCCAGATGGGACCTTGTTTTCCCGTGGGTAGGCACTACTGCAAGGAGGCCTGGTCCAGAATGAGCACTCTCTTGATCCAGAGAATCCCAGTGCTCGGAGCAGGCCCTATAATAACAGCCTACCCCCAAACAGACACCAGCAGCCAGGTCCATTGATAGCAGTCTTCAAATACATAGAGGGGGCATGTCTACATGTGCACTTTAATGAGCGTTAGACTATTTTAATGAGCATTAAAGCATCACTAAAAACGTGCTATGTAGCTAATGCTCATTAAGACAGGCTAATGTGCATTTTCCTAGTACCTCACAATGGAGGTACTAGATTTAATGCACATTAACTAAAGTGTGCTAACACACGTGTAGACGCGTCAAGGGTGACTAGCAAAAGGTGGTGATCAATTGTTCTGCATGCACAGGGGACAGGACAAGCAGTAATGAGCTGAAATTGCTACAGGGGAGATTCAGGTTGGATATTAGCAAGAACTTTCCAACCATGAGAGTGGTTCGGCACTGACACAGAGGCCTTATGAGGACTGCCAAATCTCCATCACTGGAAGCATCTGAGGGCAGGTTAGGCAAGCACTTGGCTGGGATGGTTTAGATAGGCCCAGTCCCGCCCTGAGCATATGCCAAAAAGTTATCAGACAGCCTTCTCCAGCAAACGCTGTGTGGGGAGCAAGAGCAGATGGGTAGGCTGGTCTCTGGGTGCAGCCTCCAGGGCACCACAGAGATGGGACAACTGGACCCTAAGGGAGCTTTGCCCAGGAAGGCAACTAGCAAACACATTTTAGTATCAATTCACAGAGCAGGAACGGAGGCACAGTGAGGAGCAGCGACCAGGCCAAGGTCACACGGCCGGTCAGTGCCAGAGCCAGGCGCAGAACCGTGCTCTCTGCTCCGGCTGTGGGGTCCTCCACAGTGTCCCTCACCTGCATGCTCACTTCTTCTTCCTATTGCTGCAGTTTAAGGGCCAAACTCTACTCTTGGCCACAACTGGGGAAATCCAGAGCAATTCCAGAACATCTCTATCCTAGGAAGGTAGCCATTTCAAACCAGCCTGTGTTCCTCGGAGCCTTCCCCAGCCAGCCTCCAATGACGATGGCAAAGCTCACGCACGCCAGCACAGAAATCCATCTTTCATGCTTTAGTAGGCTTTTCCCTTTTAAAAATAATCATTACCAATAAACAACTATACACTAGCTACTGAATATAAACATCAAATTAAGTAGCTACATGCGTTTGTTATAGATGATATAGCTTGGTTAACCAAAAACCTTGGCTTTGGAATATGTATCGATTTCAGCAAACATATATATTATTTTACTGTAAGTACCAACATCTGCTGTAGTTAATATACACCAGTTTAATTTAAAATGCATTAGTTGAATAAAAATGCATAAAATAGAAAAGAATTGCATTAGCCTCGATAAAAAAAATTCAATTTCATAAATATTATCTAGTGTTAAAATGCATTGATTTCCAGGGAAAAAAGTATTGGTCAAAGATAATTTACACTGGTTTGAATGGGAATGTATCAGCTTCTATACATATGTATTAGTTTAGTCAAATGTATCTGATTGTACAAAAAAATATTGGTTTGAGCAAAATATATTCACAAGAAGTCAAATGTGCTGGGTTTGAATAAACACCCTGTGCAGATCAGCTCCAGAGAAACCTGGGTGAACTCAGCCAGCCGGGAGTTGAAAGTCTACCACAATAAGGTGGGCCGTGCACGTGTTTGACAAGTCCAGCTCCAGCTTAGCATCAAATCCCATCCCAGCATCCCCCTAAGACAATGCTGCTGGATACGGTTGGGCTGCCAAGGACTCAAGGGCCTGATCCCACCCCACTAACTCTTCTATCAGCTGGATTCAGAACAAGATCTGGCTCTAGATCAAGTCAGGTCTTGGCTTCCATAGCAAAAGCACTCAGCCCTGAGGGATGTGAGCATCTGCAGCACCTTCGCAATACGGGGGCTGCTGGTCTTCTGTGTCAGGCCCTTTGGCAGGGTCACCTAATCAGGCCCTCTGCATTTGACAGCAGCGTCCTGCCACTACCCCGATGTTTGTGTGCGTGTTGCTAATCACCACTAAGAGGCCCCTTCAAAGACAACAGGATTGCTCACGGGAGTCCAGGCTGCAGGGCTGGCACTGGACAGTGAGGTAGAGAGCTGGATCCTCAGCCCTTGGGGAGGCCAAGGGAGAGATGCCAGGTTGAGGAGCCAGGCCAAATGCCTTACACCCCTGAAAGGCAGGGGGCACAGACTGCTGCCAGCATCACAAGATAAGCAGCTCCTAAACAGCTCTACTCAGGCACCAAGTGGGGAGACAGGAGAAAGGAGGCAGAACGACAGGAATTTGGGGGTCTAGGATCTCGCTGCTGCTGCCGATGCCACCAAGGAGCCTCCGAACTGCAGGAAGCTGGTATGAAGCAGGCGCTCCGAGGTTCAGACAACAGCGGACCTTGATGCCATCTGCTCTGCCTCAGATCCTTAGTCCCACCCTAGTGAACACAGCAGGTCACAGGACCCTGAGCATTGGCCCTGGGGTCGAGTGCTTGTGGAAGGGAGAGGGGAAGGCATGGCAGCCAGCTCCCATCTGCAGGGGGGAATCCACCTGCTCTTGGCTGCTTCTCCTGGACTCAGCTAGGGCACAGGGCCAGCCCAGCTGCCTGGAGCACGATTCCATGGAGCAGTGCCTGCTTTCCTGCAGCGTCCTGCATGCCCTAGCTGCCTGTTGCCTGACCTCTGGAATGAGGCCCATAGGGCAGAGAGCACAGGGCACCAGTGCAATCAGCTCGGGGCACAGAGCTTCTCCCTTCATTGGTCTGATGAGACCGCAGCTTGCAGGGGACCCTGAGCCAGGGGCTGAATGTTGAGGCAAATCTGCTGAAGGCAAGAAGAGCACAGAGGCCCAGATGCTGTGAACGGCACCAAGGCAAAGCAAAGGCTTCAAGCATGTGTGGGAGGGAAGCAGCCACTTTACGAAGAAAACAGGAGTGCGACACCTGCCCTTTAGGCACAGCGTCATGGTGGCGGGAGGAGAATGCGAGTGGGAATGAGCGTGGGGACATGGCTGGCGCAGACACCGTTGAGCTCTTGGGTCCCCCCGGCAACCCAGGCAGGAGCAGAACCAACGGGGGTGAAGCCTACCCTTCCAGGCCTCTTCCAAATCCCTCTTTGTCTCCCTTGCCAGCCCCCCTGACCACAGCCTCCTTCCACATGTCCTGTGTGCAGCACCCGTGAGCCAGGCACAGACCCAGGGGCGAGTCAGTGCCGGTGGGATGAAACCCAGGTGTCCCAGATTGCAAACAGCAGCCTGCGACATCCCCCTAGCAGCGCTTCAAGTGTGTCCAGCATCTGTCCCAGCCGTAGAGATGGTCCAAGGAAAGAGGTTACCAAGCAAACCTTGGTTCTCCTGCACCCCCTAGACTATCACAACTGCAACAAGCACTGCACCTTGCGTCACTGCATCCAGGGGATAAACAAGGATGAACTGCAGTGGCCGCTGCATGGTCTTGTAGGGCCAGATTTGGCTCCTGGTTGCAACAGCAACAACTCAGGGCAGAGCCATGGGTGCTGGTGGAGTCCCTGGGGCGTGAGCGGGACAGGGAGGAACACAGATAGCAGCAGAGAATCCCCCACCTGCACATGGACCTAGAAACGTGGTGAGGCAGGGAGGCCCAGGCCCATCCCGAAAAGCATACAAGCAGAGCGCATGAGCAAACAGAGCCAGGCGGACAAGAGCAGGCCTAAAGGAACAGCACACCCACTGCTGGAACGGCAAGCAACTGAGTATCTGCTCCCCTTATCTGCAAAGGAGCCTGTTTTACATGAAAAAGCCTTTCTAATTAATAGGCCTGCCCCTCTCGAGCTTGATAAAGCCAGAGCAGAAAGGATTTGATTAACCCCCGCTCTTTTCAATTTGGCACGTTCTGCCTCGGCGAGATGTGTTGCCTGCAATAGAGCCAAGCCCAGCTCATCCTGGCAGAGGGCGATAACATTCTTCCCTTTGTGCCACAGCGATGTATCCCTCTGTGCCAAGGGCGCAGATCCACCCCGGAGCTCGCTGGCACCTCACGCACCTGCTGCCTGCATGGGATACCAGCTGCCAGCTCCCAGCTGCAATGCCCCCGCCCCACATGCATATGCACAAGTCTCGATACCCAGGTGGGTGTCTGGGGAGGCTGGAAGATTCAGCAACTATGACAAGACTTTGCCAGGCTGTTCAGGACAGGAGCAGGCCCTTGGTGAGGAGTTGGGGAAAAATGGCCAGCACAGAGCCTGCTGGCTGGAGTGAACTAAGAGCATCACGTCTGCACTGCTGGGCTGCCATGGGGTCCGACCATTTCATGGTCAGCTTACGCTAACATCTATGCCACTGATGGACCTGACCCAACAGTGCGTCTGGCGGCAGCATTCACCCTTCATCCTCCTGCACAGGCTGCTCCAGAACGGGCCTGCACCTGGCTTTGACCCCATCCAGCAGCAGCAGTGTAGAAGCAGGTGCCCAGGGGCCTGTGTCCCACTGCACCAGCCATGCCAGTCCATTGGGTCCTTTGCCTGATTGCACTCTCCAGCGAGCTCCACACTCCCGCGCTGACAGCTTGCGTTAGGCTGCATGGAATATTGCAAGCCGCATTGATTTTCTGTTGGCGAGGCAGTTACGCCCTGGTCGTGCCCAACAGAGACATTCTCAATGCTGATTTTATTCCCTCTGCGAAACATTGTTGGCCCTGTTGCTCCAGACCCTGCCTACGACCACCTTGCCCCAAACTTTGATTTTGTCACAATTCTGTTAGCCCCATGTCTCCCCAAGGAGGGGTTGGGAAGCAATGGCCTTTATTCAGCGCTGCTGGAGAGTTGTTACCCCCCAAGCAAGGCACTGGTAAGACCCCACCTGAGATGGGGACAAAGGGAGTCAAGTTCCCAGCAATTGATGCTTCTCCCCCCCCAAAGTAACGTCCTCTTTGGGTCACTGTTCCCAGAGAACAGAATCTCCCCGAGCTGCCACACGCAGCTCTGGCAGGCGCTGGTTGTGAAACAGCCTCCAGTCCCATCTGGGGTGTGAGCTGCCAGCTGCTCCAGGGTCCGTGCAGGAGCATTGCAGCTCAGCAGGAGCCAGCACTGGCACCAACCCGGCCTTCACCGGGGGACACCTGAGGCAGCAGAGCAGGGAGGTGGCCATTGGGGAGGAGCACGCCAAGCTCCACAGAAAGCCCCAGCACATTTCAGGTGCCTCTGCAGGTACCTTGTGGGGCTGCAACGGTACAACCAGCCTTTCCCCCCACCGCTCCCGCCCTCCACAGCCTGCTCCCTCCTCCCTGACGCAGAGAACGCTGCACGAGAACATTATCTCCCAGATCCTTGGCAAATATCCCTGCTTTCCCACCCGGTGCTATAATACGATGCTCAGGATTATGTCTGACAACTGAGAAATGAGCAACAGAGCAGATGTATCGTCTTACAAATTACCGTGGAATTATACATTGCCATCTGCACCCCGTCCCCATCCAGAATTTTTATACTGCGCCATGGCCTTCCATATGCAGTCATATGTTTGGAGCATCGGATCCATCCTGTCACTGTCTCGGAATCCGTCATACACCACATATGTGCCATCCAAGCCTGCGAACGAAGTGCTAGCGCGGTCGTCTGCCTTTCCGAGCTGGGAGTAGCGGGGCACTGGGCGCTCCCCCCTCACCGCATTCGACCTCCCCCACCTCACACAGCTAGGGAGAATGAGGCACACAGCAAGGAGGTGGGGTGCACACAAAGCCATGGCAGGGGTCCGGCAGAGCAGAGAATAGGCCCCGGAAAGCCATCTGTGGAGCCCGAACCAGGGAACCTTCCACATCTGAAAGTGCAAGCCCCTTCCTTGTTTAGCAGCCGTAGCCATTAGCTCAGGGGCCGTAACCCCTGGGACCCCCCCGTGGGAAGGGAACAGGCACATGCAGCCCATGTGTGCTATAGACGGAACAGGCCATGGTGCCCCCAGGACCCTGTGCCATCCCAGCTACCAGCTGTTCACATCCTGCTACCCAGGACAGACTCCTAGGAACCAAACTGCCACCCAGCAAGGCCCCGATCCTCCAAGCAGGCCTCTGAAGCTCCCCAAAGGGTGATGTTTTCAGAGCACCCCCACCACCCCCAGGAGACAGCTTCAGGCTCATTAGCTTGCTGCTGTGGCCAACAAGGCAGCATACACCCCTGCTGCAGCCCACCCTGTGGTTGCAGCGCTGTCTGCTCCTCTCCCAGCCCCATCTGCTCACCAGACTGCTTGAGTGCCTATTCCCACATGACCATCCAGCAACCTGCTTCCACCTCCACCTGCAGCCCCCTGAGGCAGTGAACATGGGACCCCTGCCTACGTCCAGGCCACGCTGCGGGGAAAGCTCGCCTTGGCCCAGGCAGTGCAGTGTAGTCTCCTCCAGGCCCTTCTTGCACTTGCTCACTGTCAGGGTTGAGAGGGCCACAGGGGCTCACTAGGCTCTTCACCTCCAGGACCATCGCCTCCCCTTCCAGAGGCCCAGCCCAGGCCTGGTCTCCTCTGGGTTCCAGCCCAGGGCGCCTGTATCACACAATAGAAACCTGCACCCTCACCCCATCTTTGGGATGCTTCCTACCTTCCCTCCTTGCCTGTCGCTGCAGCTGCTTTCTCCACAGCAGCTCTCGTCCTGCACCTCAGGCTCTCCTGAGCCAGCTGGCAGCCCCATTCTTCCAGACCTGCAATCCTTCCCCGCAGCTGCTCGTCCTGGGCTGCTCTGGACACGCCTGGAGAGGTAACAAGGCCCTTCATGAACCCGGTCTGTGCTGCTGCCTTGTAAAACCTCAGTACCCCATCACAGCCCTGACAGACACTCCCCGTGCCCTGTTCAAAAAGCTGCAAGCTCTGTGGGGCACGGACCATCTCACAACGGCCATGTACCACGCCTGGCATGACTGCACCCTGGGCATGGTCAAGGGTGCAACCCAGATGCCTGCATGGCACCACGGGCTCCCCAGGCAGCTGCAGCACACACAGCCATCTCTGTGACCCATGCCACGCTGGCTGGCCGATCCATTAATTAATTATTTACTGGTTGCTCTGGCAACAAACTGGGCTTCTCAGAGGCACTCTCACAGGGCCCCCGAAACGTGATACCGCTGAGGCTGGTGGGTGACTTGGTGAAGGTTACATCCCAGCAGACCCACTTACCGCTCCCTGGGAAATCCTCACCTGTGGCACTAGCACTTGGCAGGCACCAAGGCCACAGTCCCATCAGCTGATGTGAGCAGACCCGTCTCCACAGCCTGGGGCACAGGGATCAGCCCACTGGGTACAGCTGCCTCAGTTATCCCAGCCTGCCACAGATATCTACCCAGATGAAGTGCCTGCGACTGAGTTTGCTTTTCCCTAGAGGAGCAATCCAGCCCAGCTCTGCACCGACAGGGCTGGAGGGGAAGAGATGAGGACTTTGCAAGGCCCCCATGCTCATAAACGGCTCTGCTTTTATTGCTGGAGTCGGCCTGATGTGAAGAGAGAGCCCATCACTGCCCTGTGTTAGGAGCTAGCCCATCACTGCTGTTTTTTATCAAGTGAGCTCCACATGCTGGACAAAGGTTGATGATCACCCCACCACCCCTTCTCTGAAGCAGTTTCCCCACTGGACAGACCAGGAAGGGAAGTGGTCCCAAAGCACACGAGGAACAGGCCAGAAGCCCCATGGCCTGGATCTCCGCTCGCAGCTGGCAGACACTGTGTCCCCTGTGAGCCTTTCCTCCTGTTCTCTGAGCCACATCGGAGGGCCTGGAGTAACTCTGGTGCAGCCCTGAGCCTGGGTAACCATTCCAGTGGATTAGCCCCCATCTTCAGCGGCTGGGCAGTCCGAGCTGGAAGTAAGCATGAGAAGACTCTCTGGGAATTTTAAGCCTGAGGTGGATTGGATCCAGACAGTTGTTGTGGTCCGAATGAATGTGCAACAGCCTGCTCGCCGCGGGCCTGCTGGGAGCAAGGAAATCTGTATCTTGGACAGGCAGCACCAGCATGCATCAGACCAGGGCACTCTGCACCATGCCAAGTCAGCTAGCCAGAGAGGGAAATGGGAAGAGTCTGTCCTTGTACATGAGAGTTCACTATCTGCTTCTAGGGGCCAGGCCTCTGGGAAAGGGGAAATGGAGGCGTTTCTCCAAACACAGGCACTTATGTCTCCAGCAAGCAGGGGAGAATTAACGGAGTAAGGAATCAGAGGTTGGTCAGATCCCATTAGCTGCAGATCCCTCAGGGCAGGTATCAGCCTATGTCTCTCACAGGGGGGTGGAGAGGAGCAGGAGCCCTCAGGTTCAACAGGCTGGAGAAACCCCCTGCCATTCCCTCACCCCAAGTCCAGCCCGTCTTTGGGTCTCAGGAGGGGCCGTAGGGAAGAGCTAGGCCTCCCTGCAGCTGGCTCCCCCACGCACCCCGAGCAGCGCTGGGGCTCACGGCGTGTGTGATCACTGATAAGTGCCATTAAGTGGCTGTGCGTTGCACCCTGACACTTATGGATTTTACCTAACACAGCAAATTCAGGTAATTGCACTCGGGGCCAATTTGTTCAGCCGAACTCTGTGGGGGGGAGGCAGCATCCAGCACCTGACTGGATTTGAAGCTTTCTGAGCTTGCCTCTTCCCACCGCTCACCCCTTCCCACCTGTGCCCTCAAGGATCCTGCACCACGTAGACGCCAAGCGTTGGGCACTTGTGCCCAGTTACTACCAGATCCCACCCAGGGCCACAGACAGACGCCAGGGTGCCTGCTTGCCCAGGCATCCCCAGAAGGCACAGGGAGGACAGAGGTCACCCCACTGGGGTGTTTCCAATGAGACTGACCCACACGATAGTCCAGGACACAATTTCAGACAGGAGGGAAGCAAACCAGCAGCTCTCTTGAGCACACAGAAACCCCTCCCAATAGGGAGGTAACCCCCACTGAGCAGCTCGGCCTGCTCTGCCCAGCCCCTCTATCCCCCACGCTGGAAACACAGACATCACTCACAGCACCAACACCCCGCGGCGCGGCGGTAGAAGCACCCTGGGGCCTCCTTTTCCAGGGACAGTGCGATTTCTACTTTTCACCAAGAGAGGGCCCCCCAAGAGCAGCAATGGGTAGAGTCCAGGCTGCTGCAGAGAGCGGCAGGAAGCATCCATCCATGGGCACACGCACTCCCGTTACACTGCTGGGCACTGCTCTCTTCTTGAACGCTACAGAGACCCCCTGCAAAGAAAGATCTCCCAGGCCTGAGAGCCTCAATTAGGCTAAGAGCACGGGAGCTTTCCAATGGCACATCCTCTGCTTCACAGCACCCCAGACCCACCTCAGAGACTCTGCTTCTCTTTCTATCCTAGAAGCCAAGACAATAAATCCGCCTGGCAGAGAACAGCCTTGACGCTGGGGCATGAAAAGGTAAAGAGAGTCCAGTGCCTCTACAAACCATCCCTTCCCCAACCCCCCCTCCAAGCCTGGCTGTGTCTTCATGTCCTGTCAAAGTGTTGTGCGCTATGCTCTTTTGGTGGGTTTCCATCCGCTCCAGCCAGAAAAGCCTCATTTCAGCATCAGCACAGGGACAGGCTACTTGGAAAGGACAGAGAGGTCTGGAGGGGCTGTGTTTTAAACAAGTCCCCTCACCTATACACACCGGGCGGGGGGTTCTGAGATGCTGCCAGCCCCAGGTCACGTCCCCCGGTGCATCAGGCAAGAAGCTGGTAACAGGTACCCAACGCAATGATAACCCCCCTAAGCGCCAGGCATGCTGCTCTCAAGCTGTAGCAAGGATATGGTATAATGCTGGTGCCCTCTTCTGGGCACTGCGGTAGGAACTGTCCAAGGCTGGATGACTGCTAAACCGCTCGCCGATGGGACTTTTGTTACCTTGCGCCCAGCGCCAGCTCTCTGGGACACTGGGAACACACTCCAGCATCCAGGCCATGCTGGAGGCCTCACAGCTGCATCCTCATTGGGATTGTTACCTATGTTAGCCACGTTAGGCTGGCATGGATGTGCCTACCCAACCTGCAGCCACCCCTTCCTCTCTGCTGTGTAGATGTTGCCCTTTGGGCAGCCCTCTGCCACACTGATGTGATGACAGGTGAGGAAATACCACCCTCCTCACCATCCCCCCTTGGGAACCTGTCTCTCTTTTGCTTTGGAAACCTCCATGGACTTTTAACTCTTAGAAGGTAACACTAAGCAGGAGAGGATGGCTGGTTACAGCACTAAGCTGGTCTCAGGAGACTGGAGTTCAGTCCTCTGCTCTGTCACAGACTCCCTGAGTAACCTTGGGCCAGTCATTTCATCTCTCTGCGCAGCAGACCATAACATGGGGGCGCAGCCCTGCCTGGCCGTGCGGAGAGGCTGGGAGGATAAGTGTATGACACCCTAAGCGACTCAGATGCTGCGGCCATGCAAGTCCCACAGATGTGCTGCAACAGGCAAGGTGGAAGAGTCGCCTTCCAGTACAGATCATCTGCCCTTTGCCCTGCAAGATCTTGCACATCTTTGCTGGGAACGAGTCCATTGGCAAGAGTTTGCTCTTTCCTTTCATGCTCTCATCATTAGGGCAGGGGG
Organism: Alligator mississippiensis; assembly: GCF_030867095.1. Classification (NCBI taxonomy): domain Eukaryota; kingdom Metazoa; phylum Chordata; order Crocodylia; family Alligatoridae; genus Alligator; species Alligator mississippiensis. Next base: position 3,327,851 of record NC_081833.1, on the reverse strand, counting down.
AGCTCCTCCACTGCCCGAGCTAGCACACTTCACCATGGCTTTGCACTAGCCAGGGCCTGGAATCTGCCCTGCCCTTCAGTGCCTCCCATACCAACTGCAGGCCTGCTTCCTATCTCCACCCTGCCTCCCCAGCTTCTCTCTTCTCCTCACGTTCACGGGAGAAGCCACCTCCAGAAGATGCAGAGAAACAAATCTGTAGAGCCTTACACCATAGCAGGCCTGAGTGGGAGTTTTGCCCAAGTAAGGTCTGGACATCTGCTGCAGGCTTGGACCAAGATTCTCCACTCAAGGGTTTATTCTTATACCGGCTCCCTTTGTCTTACTCGTTTTTCCTCCTGTCTATTTAAATCCTGTTTAAAATGCCCTGGCTTGTGGCCAGAATCCCTCACATGTTCACACTCCTTTTTGGCTCAGGCCCCCCCATGCCAGGCTGGGAACAAACGCTGCCCGTCACACTATGGCTGTTTGACTTTTCTCCGGGAATGCGTCCCTGTCTTCTGGTTTTCGTCCATTCCTCGTGGAAAGCCAGGACTCACCTGTGCTGGCCTAGTGCCTTTCCCAGGACTCTTCTGAGCCCTGTTCTCTCGTGCCTCTGCCCTCTGGCCCTGTAGGGAAAGCCGGCCATGCTGGAATATGTGGCATACCATTCGAGGCCCTTAAAGCCAGGGAGCAGGCTTGCAGGGGAAGGTGTTAGTGAAAAGAGGCTGTCAGGATATTAAAAATGATATTTGAGTCCTCTCGGCAAACAAGGACAATCGCATCTCAGCAGAGTCCTTGAACTCCAAGGGATCCAGTTTCCCAAGTGTTTATTAGACACGAGTCCCTTTTGTTTCCAAAAGCGTCGCAACCTTCTAGCTTCCCGAGGGGAGGAGCCTTCCCCAACCTGAGTGCGGCAGAGGGGGATCTTGCAGAAGCAGCAGGCATCCCTGGAGAGGGAACTAGACTCTCACATCGTTGTCTTCTGGTGTCCATGGACTCACCTCCGTCGAGTCACCTGAAAGTGCCTCCACCCAGGGGGAGTCCTGTCTCCGCTGAGTGGCACTCACTGCTAATACAGGTCATTGGGCTTCACTGACTCCCCCACATGATAGCTCATGCAACTGAGCAAAACACGCTTCATAAAACTTGTCATCAGGTGGCCTGATGTTATTCCTTCCTGGGCAGGACAGAGCCAGGGCAGGCTGTAAAGTGTCTTCTGCTGTTGCAAACCCATCGTGGTGTCAAAGATATCAATGCTGAAACTTCTGCCTCTCCCCTGCCTGGAGGTCAGGGAATATACAGGGAACCTCCATCCATCCCACTCACAGCAGGACAACCGGCAACACCTCATCCGCTTACGACGGCATTCAAATGACCCCTTCAGCTTGAATCGTGCCCTGGCCTCCCAACGGCCATTTCCTGCACATCAAAAACAATTTTACTATTTTCTGACTGGGACTCACATTGTTCAGGGCAGAATCTTTATTGGTAAGGACTGCCAAAATATTGCAGTGCTACACACTGCCCAGATCGCTTGCCAGGTTTGTGTGTGTCCAGGTATGGACATGAATGTGTGGACATGTATGTGTTTGGATACCAAGAGATAAGGCAGCATGAGAGAGCCCGTTCTCATGGTGCTGTCAGCCTAGCCGACACTGGCAGGCATGGATAACTTGTCCAGAGCTCTCTGTCATGTCGGGGAACCAGAAAAACTGGGCTGGATGGCCCCTCAGGAGGCCACAGAGTCCATCCCCTGCTCAAGGCAGGAGCATCCCTGTCCGAACCAGCCCAGACACATTTGTTTAACCTGCACTTAAAGATTTCCAACGATGGAGATGGCACAACCTCCCCTGCTAATATCCCACTGCTGAGCCACCCTGAGGGCAGGACAGTTCTTCACACTATCCCACCTCAATCTCCATTGCTTCCTGCCCTGCCCCCTAGTCGGTCACCTTCCTATTGAGAATGACCCTTTGTGTATTTGAAAATCAATCAGACCTTGCTTCAGTCCTCTCTGCTCCAGAGTAAAGCACCTCTGGTGCTTGCTCTTCCCCCATGTGTCATGCTTCTCTAGAACTCCAGTCATTTCCATTGCTCTCCTCTGGGCTCTCCCCAATTTGTCCACATCTTCCTCGAAGAGCAGTGCCCCAGTCTGGACCCAGCTCTCTTGGGAAGACCTCCCCAGTCCTGCATGGAGCAGAATAGGAGACTTGCATCGACACACCTCTGTAGAGCCACCCCAGCAGAACTGACCTTCCCGGGTCTTTGCAGCTGGCTCAACACTAGCTCCTGGGGCATTGCACTTTGCTCCCCAAGGCTCCCCACCTTGTGCTGAAATTTCAAGACATTCTGCAGGCATCTAATGAATGACCTTGTGACACAACCAGCCAGCTTGGATCTGCCCCATCCAAGGGCACTGTGGCCCAAAGACAAGAGGCTCCTGATTTGGCAATTTTCACTGGAAGTTGGAGATGCTCAGTTGCCTCTTCTGCAGCTGCCTAAATGGAGCCAACTTTAGCCTCCTGCGCAGGGCTTGGCCTAGCATGAGAAGCCCAGCTACTAGTCCCTGCTCCCTGCCCCCAGTAACAATGCCTCTAGCAAACTAAGGAGCCCGAAGAGCAGCTTTCCTAGGGTGTCTCCTGGCCGGTGCATTGCAGCTCAAAGGCATGGCCTTTATATAACTTGTGGACTGCAGCCCTTGACAAGCAGGTTCAGCTGTAACAATGCCATTTCCGTAGGGAGGCACAAGGACACTGGAGAAGCAGCTGTTGTTTGCATCTTCGCTCTGGTAAGAGAAAACCTCCGCAGGGCTGGCCGGGCAGCTGAGAACAGCAAGGGATCCGAAGGGCATTGTTCAGCCACGAGTGTCAGTCTCACTCCATTGTACAGGCATGTCTGCACTGCGGCCTTGTGTGGGGGAGGCCAGATAAAATTAACAGGCTAAAAATAGAAAGGCAACTACCTCCACTCAAGGGGTTCGGCTTTGATGTCGAGGGCTCCTTGGGCTCATGGGACCTGGGTGAGATATAGCACCCTCCCAATGGGGGAAGACTTCATCGCCTTGCTCTTCAGTAGCCTGATCTGCAGGAGCTCCCAGCCTTCAACCAGCTTGGTTCTCCTGGGAGAAACAAACTGCAGCCACAGTACCTGGTCAATGAATGTGGGCAGAGTGCAGACTCGTCTGGGGCGGGCTGTTCATGACAACTGCTCAACTGCCCACAGCAAGGCTAGCTGCGAGGGTAAGAGCGATAGCAGGTGTCCAGCTTAGCTGGACAGCAGGTGCATCTCAGTAAGGCTCAGAAAGGGCTTGGAGGGAGATGGCATTGCCTCCTCCTGGGTCCTCAAAGCCTGCGCTGCTCAGGGCTGTGGGACCAACCTGACTGCCAGCAGCCCCGAGACAGGCAGGGCAGGAACCACCTCTCCTGGTTCCCAGGACAGGCACCATGGCAGGGAGGAGTCTGGCCAAGTGGCTCTTCATGTGCAGGGCTGCTCCCTTCAGAGCAACTTTTCCTGGCCCTGGTTTTCAGCCCAACTAGGAACAGCACTGCTGTTCTCAACCCTTGGCCAGACTCCATCCTCCCGGGAGCCCAGCAACCCCACCTCCCTCTGCTGCTCTGAAACCACAACCAGGAGACGGGGTCATAGGCCAGTGGTTCCCAGTGGCAACTGGAAGCGGAGGAGGAAAGAGAAAGCCCCTCAGGTGAAGGGGATGCTAGACAGCTACACCTGGAATCAAGGTCTTACTCAGACAGGGGACAGGGGACAACCGACCCTCTGGCCCCAGAGCCCAGGGTTCCTGACTCTGCTGGAGCCCCTTGGAGGGTGTCACACAGCCCTGGTGTCTGTGGGCAGGGAAGCCTGCGATGCTTCCTCTCATCCACTGGGTAAGTCTGGACCTGCTGCGTGCCACCACAGAAGTGGCTGCATGTGTGCGATGGGAGCTGAAAACCCCAATGCCCGTGTCTTGTGCAGCCCTGAGGGACCCTCCCGACAAGGAGGTGCTATCTAAGAGGGAAAGGTGCCTGGGTAGGTCAAGATGCACCCTGTGAATACAAAGAGAAGGGGCAGAGAGGTCAGCTCCAGCTGGGTAACAGGGCAGATCACAACCCCACATCTGAACACCCCTCGTAGGAAGGAGGAGAAGTTCAGATCTGGGTTTGGATCGGGAAGTCAAGGCAGGGAGCCTTGTTGGTGCTCTGGGCTGGCTTTGTGTGGATAGACATCCAGAGCCCCAGGGACACGTGATTCCCAGGGTAGTTCTACCCCACCGGTGGGGAGCGACTGACAAATGTGGGTGTCACTCATCCCAGACAAGCCCCACAGCACGCCTTACATCAACATCTTCAATGGGGAAGCCACACAGACGCCTGGCATTTCTCTAACCTTGAAAAACTCCGAGTCTCACATGTCACCCAGCGACAACAAGCTGTTATTCAAGATGAGAGAGAGAGCGAGACAACGGAGCTGGGGGTGGCTGAGGTGCTGCCGAACTGACCCCTAGCAGCCAAAAGTGGGCATGGATTTATTTTTAACCCAGCCAGGGATGTATTTATTGTTTCAGCACACGGCGGCCTCAGGGATTGTCTTTGGAATCCCTCTTGCAGTAACACCAAGGGCCGTGCAGAGTCACTGCAGCAATGGTAAGTAAGAGTGAGCGCGTGGGGGAACCGTGGCTTGGTTGCAAGGGAAGGGATGGGCAGCATTAAGGTCCTCTATCAGCAGCATCTCTAGGGTTGTCTGGTTGCACACACAAGCGATTTGCCCCTGGAACCAGGTAAGGCCTGTCGGGGTACCGGCCGCATGGATGGGATATGAACAGCAGCAGCTGGGGGCTGTTTCTTTCATGGTCTCAAGAATCAGCAGAGCTTGCAAAACGGGCCCAAGCGCTTCTCAAGGTTTACATTTCAATTCTTCCCCAGCCCCTGTGCAGCTGGCAGGAGAGGCTCTTCTGTCTTGCTAACTCGCCTGCTTAGAGCCTCTCCTTGTGTGAGCAGCCAGCTAAAAATCTTTGCTTCAGAGGGAATAATTCTCAAGGAGGGAGACGCTTTGACAAGTGGGTCTAAAGATTTCCTTCCTCATTGGGGCAGTCAGGATCACCTCCCTCCTGGGCTTCACCTCCTTTGAGGAGTTTTTAGTGAGGAGTTTTACAATGTCAGGGCTGCAGCTGTCTCATTTGAACAAAGATGGGAAAAATGAAGCACAAAACTATAATAAAGCTTCCAAGAGCCGCAGCCATTGTGTGAAATCTCAATGATGTGCTTAACTTCCTCCCCTGCTCCCAGGGGTCCTGAACATACAGTTGTACAAGAGGAGGCTTCTTTGCTTTTAATTCTCAGCCAAACACCAGTCATTTTATCCCCGCAGACTTCCCACCACGCTGTCTAGTTCTCTCTCCAACTCTTTTTTCCCCCTAACCAACTGATTTGGCAGAATGTATCAGGAGACCAAGCAAGCTTGTACGAAGAACTCCTAACTCCCATCAGTACCTACAGCGTATCTTTTATCCCACACTCTGAACTGAGCGTGCAAAACCACTGAATGCTTCGGAGACTGAAGAGCACCAGCAGCCCCGAGCTATGGATAAGTGGAGGGTAGCTTAATGCATTTAGTGCATAGAGGACTGTGAGCTAATGACACTGTGCTTGAATTCCCCAAGGCACCCAAGAAAGCTAAGAGGAGAGCAGGTGGAGCTAATTCCAACGTCTTTTCCATGTTTGAACAAGCCCAGATTCAAGAATTCAAAGAGGTAAGTTGACTTGGTTGAAATAGCCATGAAGGGGAAGACCAAGAGCCACTGATGCACTGGTATCTTTCAAGTCTACCCAACAGGCTTTGATCTTCAGTGTTTTAGGTTTGGAATAAATCCCTAAAAGCCCATTGAAAACTGCTTTGAATAAAAGTAGAAAGTGTTATACATATGAGTGTAGAGTCCTCTCTAGACTTTGCAGAGACTCCCATCAGGAAGCATGAGTGACAGCTCATGCTGGCAGCAACACACAAGAAAGCAGGCGTGCAGAATCGAAACTCTAACCGGCTGGCGGTGACTGTGCGCGTGGGACACTGTTACACAGCACTGGTTGGCCTTTTCATGGGTGCTGCACAGTTGCATGGTTTTAGGTCCTGAAACTCATCTGGGTACATAGAGATCATCTGGGGCCTTCTCCAGCAGAACGCATCCGTGTGCTTTTTGGAGCATGCTAACCGGGGCCAGGGATAGCAGCTCTGCAGCAGACAGGAGTGACCAAAACACAGCTGCTCTGTGCTAGAGGCTGCTGAAACATCTTGAGGCAGGGATTTCCCTTCCTCCTGGGCTTTCCAGCTCCATCAGCACATCTCCTCCTCCTCCTCCTCCTCCTTCCACCATCCTGTCCCCGCTCCCGGGGACTGCTAAGCTCTGGCAGTCATTGTAAGGCAGGCTGCAACATGAGTAAAGCCTGGGCTAAACCCAGCAGATGCATAGGAAGGGGGGGAACAGCTCCTGGCCTCAGCATGAGGTTTACATTGAGCTAAAGAATAACAGGCCTGTGAAAGCAGCCATCTCACCCCATCACTGGAGAAGGGAGAGGGGCTTCCCCTTTCACAATTGCTACTCCCAGGGATGGGTCCACTCTCCTGCACTGCACAGGAGAGCTATTGTCCATGGAGATCTGCGATGTTGGAGCTGATAGGTGGCAGTAGTGAACAGTGAAAGCCACGGGCAAAGCCCCTGGCTGTGGTGAAGCACACGTGGCTACACTCAGATAACTTTAGTCTGGAGAGCTTGTGAAGCTATTTTCGGTGTTGCCTTTCATTCATCTGCCCTTTGCAGGCATTCACCATCATGGATCAGAACCGGGACGGCTTTATTGATAAGTCAGATCTAAGAGACACTTTTGCTGCACTCGGTAAGCCTCCAATTTAGAAACACCGTCCTCCCACATCCAAAAATAAGCTTTGATAATGTTGGAAGAACTGATAGCAGAGAGCTCGACATCTACACTGTCCATTTAATCCTCTTACTGGGAACTTGGAGCTGAGTGAAAACCTCTAGATCCAAAGCCAACTGTAAGACGATCATTTTGTTCACTGCAAGCTTTGTCAACCAGTGTTAATCGCTTTTTGGGCAAGCGCTAATTAACAACGGAGGCCCCCATTAGAGACACCGGTTATTGAATGAATGAAAGTCTAAAATCTGCCCCGGATCCTAAAGCTCAGACATACCTCGCTCTGTCAATGGTCCCCTTGAAACTAAACCCATTCTTTGAGAAACAGAGGCCTGAAATAGCTCCTCCCTCACATCAGTGAAAAGTTAGGCATGGCTCCACTGAAGTCCAAAGAGGCCTGGGCTGCAGATTTTACCTCAGTAGATAAAGGCAAGAAATGGGTTCATTCAGTTGGGAACTACTTCAGCAGGAACCATACTCCAGATCTGATGTTTCCCAGATCTCAGAAATCAGAGTAGGAAGAGACGTATCAAGTCACACCCAGTCCAGACCTTTCCAAGTCAACACAGGAGTCTTCAACATGGCCCATTTTCTAGTCTAGTCACCACTCTCCCTCGGGAGACCTTCTCCTCCTTCCACAGGGAGACCACTCCTATACCTTGCCTGCCTCCCTTAACCCACTGATAGGCTCATTACTGTACAAAGCAGGCCTGCATACGTCCAGAGTGGCATGTATTTTTAGCATTGTTTCAATGGCATAACCTGATTTACAGGGCGTTTGAATGTGAAAAATGAAGAGCTTGAAGACATGATCAAGGAGGCTCCTGGACCAATTAACTTTACCGTCTTCCTGACCATGTTTGGTGAAAAGCTCAAGGGTGAGATGAGGACCGAGGCGGGCAGGGAAATTGCAAGGCAGGAGTGGGAGGGTAGGCTGGTGGCCGTGACGCACAGCAAGGATTGCAGGGATCCAGGCGCCAGGCTCCCTCTGCACATTTGGAAGTCACTTCACTACTCTGGGCCTCGGCAGGCCATTTATAGGATGGGGACAAAGCCCCTGACCTACCTCCCAAGATGTAATAACCCACGACCCCCCAGCTGACGCTGCTAAAGAAGGACAAAGTGATCTCAAACTAGATAACGTTATCTGCAGTTTCTCCCCATTGGCTCGATCTATGCCCATTGGGACCAACTGGAGTATTTCCAGGCACTGAAATGAGCTGTGGGTCAAATTCCCTTCTTCTGCCTCAAACGGTTCAGGAAGGTCCAGAGGGGACTACCGAAATGCCCCGGCCCTCCGCCCGACACGGAGCGACTGCCCCACTGAACCACGAGGCCCCTGCCACCCCCTGCCCCACTGCCCTGTTTCGATGCTGCTGGTCTTCCAGCCGCAGCCTAGCACACAGGACCGTCACCCGGGCCACTGTCTCTGTGCCTCAGTTTCCCCAATCCATGCAATGGGAAAAGAGACCTTTACCTTCCACACAGAGGACGCACAGGTGGGAAATGCTCCCCGTGGGCTGCCCACGGGACCCAGATCAGCTCAGTGCCACAGACTCCAAACCAGGGGGTATGGTCCAGGCTCTGGCAGGAAGGCATGACACCCCTTCCCCCATGACTCCCAAATGGTTATATCCCCTCACCTTGTGCAGCCTAAATCGTGTCCTCTGGGCAGCGTTCCCAGAGCCCATCTAGCCCCAGTATAAATACGCGTGGTAGATGAGGCCCATCTTGGCCGCGGGCGGAGAGGGGTGAATGCTATTTCCCGGGCACAGAGCGAGCGTGCACCTGCTCCTCCCGCTGCCAGGACCCTGCACTGATAGACCAGGAATAGGGCTGCTGCTCCGCTATGGCAGGGCAGGACCCCCTGGGCAGACTGCTGAACTTCCCATCGGGGAAACGAGCTTTAGAGGCCTTGGGGGCACTCTGGGTTTCTTGGGGGGTGCCCCCAGGTCTGCTGGCAGCACGGCCCGTGCCCGCTACGCTTCATCCATGTGTGTGCTCTGCGCTGCAGGGGCCGACCCCGAGGAGACCATCCTGAACGCGTTCAAGGTGTTCGACCCCGAGGGCAAAGGTCTCAAGTCTGGCTAGTAAGTGCTGAACCGAGGGGGGCGGGGGGGGGGGTCCCGTCAGCGCGACGCTTCTCCCTCGTTCTCACGTCCCGCTCTTTCGTTTGCAGCATTAAGGAGATGCTGATGACCCAGGGCGAGCGCTTCTCCAAGGATGAGGTACGGGGGCGCCTCTCCACCCCCTCCCGCCCCTGCCACGTGCCCGCCGCCGGAGTAGGCGCACGGGAGCGGCCGGGCGAGGCTGTCAGAGGCCGCCTTACCTTTGCCGCATCAGCTTGTGCCTCCTTTCCTGCCGTGGCCGTGTCTCCCCTCCAGCCCGCGGGCTCCTCCAGCAGCAAGGTGGCTGCGTGCCACGCGCAAGGCACCGACCAGGCGTCCTCCCCTTCCAAGGCCTCCAGGGGAGCCCGCACAGAGCAGCCCTTTCCCCCCCCTCGGCTGGGGCAGCCCCTCAGCCCTTCGTACCCCCCGTACCCCACGCTCGGCAGGGGCCACGCGCGTCCTCCCCACGGGGGACACTAAAGAAAGGGGCAGAGGCTGCTGTGACCCCACGCCGGCCCTGCCCTATCACCGCCTGCCCCCAGGACCCCCAAATAGTCCTCTGAGCAGCAAGGCTTAGCTTCCCTCAGCCAGCACGGGGCCCCAGGCCCCAGGGCCTAGCAACCAGCCTCCAGCCCCTAGCAACCAGCCTCCAGCCCCTAGCAACCAGGCCCCAGGCCCGAGCAACCAGGCCCCAGGCCCTAGTAACCAGGCCCCAGGCCCTAGCAACCAGGCTCCATCCCCTAGTAACCAGGCTCCAGGCCCTAGCAACCAGGCCCAAGCCCTAATAACCTGGGCCCAAGCCCTAGCAAGTAGGCCCTCAGTCCTAGCAACCAGGCCCCAGGCCTGAGGCCCCAAGCCCCAGTAATGGAGGCCTGAGGCCCCAAGCCCTAGTGACCAGGCCACAAGCCCCAGGCCCCAAGCCCTGCCGTGGCATGGCCTGGGGAGCAGGGCAGAAGGCGCAGGGCAGAGCCAGGACGTGACCCCCTTAAAGCCTCCCCGGACGCTGCCTTTGTGGGTGGGAGAGGGGTGCAAAAGTAGCACGGCCACATCGGGGCTGGCTGCACTGCTGCGACCGCCACTCCACACCCACAGACACTGGCAGCCGCTCCACGCCCATCAGGTCCCATTATAACGCCACAGGCCGCTGGCACGCAAGTGGGGAGGCGAGCACCCTTTGTGGGTGGCAGGGCACAGCAGCCGTACCTAGCCAGCGAGTGTCTTATGGCTGGGCAAGCGCTAGGGATCTCCCTTTTCCTTCCCTGTGCCACAGTTAGGCCAATAGTTGCTCAAATCTGACCAGATAAGGGCAGTCACCGCAAACCGCTGGGTGCAGACCCTCTCTCCGCCTGCTCCTGCGGACGTGCAGAGCTTCCACTCGAGTCCAGGTGCCCCCGGGTGCATCGCTGTTAACCTGGATACAAAGCCAGTCCTTTAACCCCGCTACTCATGGGCCCCTTCTATTGCAGGTCGATCAGATGTTTGCCGCTTTCCCTCCAGACATCAGTGGAAACTTGGACTACAAAAACCTCGTCCACGTCATCACGCACGGCGAAGAGAAGGATTAGGAGCTGAAGCGGGGCCAACTCCTTCTGCGCCCTATGCTACTTTCCTCTTCACCTCTGGTTCCCGTTCAGGTCCCCGCTCCACCAGTCCCACCCGCCAAGCTTGGCCTGATTGTTCCCACTGTCACCATTTGCACTTGGTCCCATTCTCGTCTGTTTTTCTATGCGGAGAAATCTTGTTGTCCTTGGGGAAATGCTTACCTGAACGGCGTCCAAATTAAATGATGCATTTTGCAAGATAAAATCCACCTGCCTGTTTGAGCAATGCCGGGGCACGTAAAAGAAATGCTGAAGAGAAGGTCAAATCTCTGGGATGCACTCCACCCTTTTCCTAGGGGCAGAATATCTCCTATTTGGGGTGGGAAGGGGACCCCAAAGAGATGAGCCAGCTCCACAGCTGCTGCAGATCAGCTCTCCTGATTTCACAGACGCGGGCTCAATTTATACTAGTGAAGGACATCAGGAAGCGAGAGGCAGACACAGAGCAACACCTCTGTCTGAAACACCTGGCGATGTTCAGTCCTCCAGCCGGTCACGTGTTTTGTGGTCACTTTAACCAGGGTCTTGATTGCTCAGTGTAGGCACTTATGAACCCATGGCACTTTGCAAGGGTAAGGGTGATGTGACAGTGAGATAGTGCCTGATTGCAGCCAGCTAACGCTGCCGGTGTGTTTTGCAGTGCTTTGCAGCCCTTCTACCACAGCTCAACTTCAGTTCAGGTAATTACTGACTAAACGCCCCCTCCTGCTCCTGGATACCACAAGACTTTTCACTCACTGACCATCAACTGTGCTAACCCTACTGTTAGAGCTACTGCTTTCCTCCCCAAAGGTAGTCACTTTTCCACTGTGAGTGAAGTGATGCTAATGTGTAATTTTTAGAGCCGTAAGCTTGTCAAAGGCATTGGCACCTTCCAAGGGGGAGGAACTACATGTTCAAGAAAGCACCAGCATTACAGAGGCTTAACCGACGCCTGGTTTCAATTAAGCACAGCACCAGACTTCCAGATCAGCTCAGTTCAGAAACTATTATTTATGCACAGTGCATTGGCTCTCTGTGCCCTAGAAGCTCGCCCCTCTCTTCTGGCCTTTGTCCAGCGAACTGCTCCTGGACTGGTCTGTCTCGGAGTTCCCAAGAATCAGGTCGCGTATACTGTCGTGGTCCAAAGGGTTATCAACTGGGTCAAAAGAGATGCAAATGCATTACAAAAGCATTCCCGAGCCCTGGACAAACCCAGACTCTAATGTCAACCCTCTCAGCAGGCTGCTGCTGCCCCCAGGACCCCTGGGCTGGAAAGGAGGCAGGGACCCCCTGGGTGATCTAACCCACACTAGGGCTAGATGCAGCCACAACTCTGCCACTGCATTTCATTCCCTTGGAATAACATTGCAAAGGCCTTGGACTGTCCTGGACTTTCCCTCTATAACAGAACAGAGAACAAATCCTAAGAGGTTTACAGTCACCAACCCCAGTTTGGTTGTGTGGCTGTTTCTTTGCTCTCTGCAGCCCATGCCTCTGCAGTTTTGCTCCTGGTCCCGGTTTACAGCACCTGATTGCCAGGATGGCTGGCAGAGGAGATGTATGGACTTACAGTCCTCCAAGATGTCTGCCACATGCTCAATGGGAGGGGGAGGCGGTGCCATCTTGTTAGAATCCATAGATTTCAGGAGCGATGAGCCACCTAAAAACGGATTCAGGAGAGGAGACGAGTCCTGCTCTCCCTCGAACTCCTTGTAGCGCAGGAAAGCCTCTGTGAGCAGCAGGTCATTGGTCTTCTTTTCTATGACACCTGGGAGAGGACAAGTTGAACATGTGTCATGGAGCTGCCTTGGCAGCCCCTCAGCCCCGGGGGGAAGACAGCTTCCATTCTGAAGCTAGATTTTGCCAAAGCCAAGAACCAGGAGCCTGCATCCTGTTCCAAACCCCCTGTGTGATATGGGTGACACTGGCCAGACCAGGCCTATAACTCTTGGGAGGCTGGTACAGAATGCATTAGACCCCACATTCCCCTTGAGAGCCACTAACAGGGCCCAGGAGTGCAAAACCTGCCATCCTCCTTACCAAATTCCCCACTGACCCCTGCCATGAATGAGTCACTGAGGTATTCCCCTGTCCAGAAACTTCAGGCCATACTTTTCCAGCATTCAGAGAGGACACAGGCAGCTGACAACTCACCAAAGTACTGCATCAGGTTCAGGTCAGTGATCTCATCACTCTCTCCAAGCTGCTCCTTTATCTTTGTGGCATCGCAGTTTGTTTGCTTGAACAGAAAGGCTACAGCGGATTTGAGCTGGTCCAGGACTTTCCCGCTCTCCTTGCAGGTTAACTCATACAGGTCGGCTTCCTCACTGGTTTTCTTCAGCTTCCTCTATCAGCAAAGGGTTATCAAGGCTATGGGGCTGGTGTGATGTACAAGAGATGGGCTGAAGAAGCCCCCGAGCACCCAATCCATGCCCCATCTCTAGGCTTGCAGCTGAAGCCTGATCCAGGTTGCATGAAAGTTTTCCATGGAGTGAAAGGCACCAGGCTAAATCCCATCCCTGCTGTGCCCTGCTCACACACAGGAATGACAGCAGTGCCCCTAGCCTGGCAGCCCTTTAGAGATGACAGGAAGTCACTAGTCATCATGTAGCCTGGGGTGCGGGGCAGAAGGCCCAAGCCAGAGCCAGGATGTGACCCCCTTAAAGACTCCCTGGATGCTGCCTTTGTGTGCGGGAGGTGGGTGCAGATCCTGGAGATCCTGGACCAAGAGGTATTCAGCACCCCTGGAGTCAGACCATCAAATGCCCCTGGACCCCAAGTCATCTTTGGCTGGCAAAGGTTATGTAAGAACTGCATCAGCCCAGGCCCACAGAGTGGGGCTGTGAGTCTGTGCAGTCAAGGCAACACCCTGAAGCCACCTTACTCTGGGGGAACCCATGGACCGTCTGCAGAATCCAGCTGCACCACCAGTCACCAGGCAAGGGTTGGCTTCACGCAAGTCAGCCTCAGGTTGCTGAGAGGACAAGATTTCCCACAAGCAGTGAGAGCCCAAAGTTGGGCTCTCTTAGTTGCAGCCCCCTTGGCCCATTCTCACATCAGAGTTGGTGGGAAAGGCCACCCTGTATTTCCTAGGGAACCTAGAACTAGAAGAGGTAGAATGAGTGGGGACTGTCCACCCTGAGCTTCGTCAGCATTGGGATGGGGAAGAAAGTGGTGGGGCCAAGGAGGGCACAGGCCACTCCTGCCCACCTCATCCTAGAAGCCACAGCACTGGCAGTGCCATAGCTCCTTCTGCCAGGACCCATGCATGGACATCCCAGTGCCCAGAATAGCCACATGGACTGCTTCCTGGGGCCCATGCTGTCAAACGTTTTAGCTGAGAGTGAGTCAAGGGCAGCTGGGTTACCCCCACAGCTCCTTACTTCCAGGTCCTTCAGTGAGACGTGGCTTGTGGCTTTGGCATCCTTCTCTTGTGACTTCAGGTGAAGGATTTCACTCTGCATAAAACACAAGCACAGGAGGCAAAGAGAGCTGCTCCCTGCTGCTGAATCCATCCCAGCATGGCGCACTGTATGCCATCCCCATACTGCCCACCATGTCAGGGCAATAATGGACTCTCTGTCCCCCCCCAGTGGGGCAAACTCTGTCCTGGGGATGGACAGAGGCCACATCCTGTTCTCCCCTGGAAACCCTGCTGGCTGCAGGCAGACCAGCCTAGGAACAAGCAAAGCACCATGCGACCCTTTGTCTTCTGCTTCTGCCGGGGCCAGGTCCGAGGGTGTAAATCAACAGAGATGATCTTTAGTTGTGGTAAATTAGTGGAGCAAGGCAGGATTTTGGCACAGGGGCTGGAGCTCATGGATTTGGGTTTGGTGATGGATCATTCTAACAAGGTTGATCCACAGTGTTTCTTTCACTGGTGCCAGCAAAACCAGGGAAACAATGAGAAGAAACATCTTACAACTAACCACTCCCTCCCCAGGGGCAATTAAATATCAATGCCAGGAAGCAGGATACCATGCTTCTGCCACTAGGCCATGGGATCCCCTCAGGCAGTGAGAGCCTGAAACAGGGCCCTCTTCTCAGATCACACAGCCTTGTATCCAAAGCACAGATCCAAAAGTTTCAGATCCATAGCTAAGCAGCAGTGTTTTAAGACCTGGCCTCAAGTCCCTGGGAGATCCTATACCAACAGCATTCAGGGGGGTCCCATTTCTCCTGAAAAAAATCCTTTTAAACTAAATAACATTTCTTCTGGAAGGCCTCAACTTCCTGCCCCCACATCATGTCCTAACCTGCCTGTTCAAATGGCCCCCATTGCCTATGCCTCAGCAAGGGAGTCACACAGAAGCCCTTCACAATGCTGATGCTTTATATAGCTGAAAAGTACAGAAGCTGCAGGCAACAGAAGGAAGTGCTGGACCTACAGCGTACAAACTGGAGCAAGGAGGACGCAGGACAGGCTCATCGGCCCATCACGCAGGAAGGAACTTCTAGAATGGGCAAAGCCAGGTTTCTCCTGCTGAGAACAGCTGGATGTGGAAGCACAGGCATTTGGTATTTGGACGGGGTGCTGCATTTATGGCAGCTGGGGAGCGAGGCTCATGCGTGGAGTGGAACAGCCTTTCCTTGACCAAAAATAAAAGAAAAATGCTGCTCTCCTCTGTCAGCCTCTCCAAGCACGGGCCAAGTCCTGAAGCCTCCCATCAGGTAGGAACCTCACCTGGGCAGGTTCCTATAAGCTCTGACTGATCCCACCCCTCACAGGAGAAGCCTTGAGCTATTTTGTCACACTCCTCTGCACATATCCAGGGATACCCACTGCATCCACTGACACTAAAAGGCCCATCCGCCTGGATTCAGCAACCCTCTGCTGCCCCTGAACATGGCTTTCTTGCAATATTTCTTTTGGGTGCAAGGTGGCAGCAATGAGCTTGGTTTCAGCTCCAGTTTTGGGCCATTTGGCTCATGTAGCAGGCTTTTTTTAGTGGAATTAGCAGCTGAGGCCCTGTGTGGGCAGCAACAGCTGCAAGAGAGGAAAGAAGAAAACCTCAGCCTGAAACAAAGAAACAGTCCGAAGAGTGTGGAAAAGCAGCAGGCAGTGACCTGAATATCCTCAATCCTCTTCTGCAGTCTCTCCATCTCGTTGTTGAGTTCGGTGGCGTAGCTGAAGTAGGCAAAGTTCTTCTCCTCCTTCTCAATGAACTCTTCTACCAGCTGGCCAATGTCCCCATTCTCTGTCATCTGGAGCAGGCGTATATAAGAAACCTCATAGCTCTCAAAGCTTTCCCCTTTGCTCTTCTTGGCCCGTTTGCTGGCTTTGAGGGCTGGAAGAAACCAAGAATAACGTTTAACCTTCCAGGACAGAAAATGACCTGGGTCACTCTGGGTTTTACTGCTGGTCATGTTCTTTCTGTGCCCACCATTGGCAAACACAGAACAATGCACTTGAGAAAACCATGGACTAAAATCATGGCTCCTGGGAGAAAAATGATGGGAGAAAGAATGAAAATCCAGGAAGAGCAACCAAACTGGAGGTCAAGGCACTGGGGAGGGACCTTGGAGCTGACTGACATGAACTAAAAACCCAGGGCAGAGCTTGAGACCTATAACCAGCAGCAAGGTGAGAGCGTAAATGGAGAAGGACAATTCCCCACTGTCTGAGGAAGGCAGTAGAAAAGCCTGAAGCTAAGAAACAGGAGCCAAACTGTGCTAGTCCCATCAGGTCTGCCTCCTTGAGCTGAGCTTTGATTACAGTAAGAAGCCTGATAATAACACTGTGTGCACTGAAATTGAAGTCCCTGATTTCCCTGTCTCCAACACAGACCTGACCCTTTGCTGGCCATGTTACACATTTCTGCTGAGTGAAGGCCCTGCAGATGGGCACTGGTCTCCCCTCTGTGTCACAACAGCTGGCCTGTGTTTGTTCCCTGCTATTCCATGGTACCTTCTTCCCTCTTGGCCTGGTCCTCAAAGTCAGAGCGATCCACGAGCTTGACAACCATGAAAGACTTCAGCTTGGTCTCGTGGTCGAAGATCCGCTCCAGCTCCCTGAACTCGATGTTAAACTGCACAGTGTCCTTGTAGCGCTTGTCCTTCATGGCTGACATCCTGGCCAGAGCCTCCACCCTAAGCACAACCAGGAGTCATGAGAGGCTTCTGCTCCCATCACAAGCTAACCGCACCACTCCCAATGCCAACTCAACATCTGGCCAGTGAATGCCGGGTGGATCTCGTGCAGTACAACTCACAGGGATGGGAAGAGACTCTTTCCTGGCAGGGTTAGGAGAGACCAAAGAGCTTTCCTGCTGTATGGGAATGCTGCATGGGAAATGGCCTGGTGGGAGGAAGTATGGGCTGGACAGGAGCCCAGCCCTCAAAAAACACCACTGGGACTGGTGCTAAATGGGCTCCAGTTGGCAGACCTAGCTACAGGGCCAAGTGTGGGAGTGAGCCATTACCCAGGAAAGTCACGGCTGTAATAGAGCAGTAGCAGGCTGCACAGATGCAGGCACTCTACTCTCTCTGCCCTGTCCAGGAATGGAGAAGCCCAGGTTCAAGATCAATCAATCGAGTGCCTCAGCTGAGCACTACAGCACCAACACTCCCCATGGTTTCTTACCTGGGCACCCTGGTTTTTGGTTGCCCCTCTTTAGATAGGAAAAGCCTGGTTTTCAGGCATACGGAGCACCCATAACTCCAGCTGAAGTCCACTGGCAGGTGCTCCACAACCCTGAGAGTTGGAGCCTTGTTGTCTAATGCAGGGCACCCAGGATGAGTGGACACCCATTCAAAGTTGGCCTGGTGTTCACCTGTCTGAGTGAACGGAAGGGGCATACCCAAAATTGCAAAGCAGTGCCCTGGAGTTCACTGCCAAGGCTTAGCACTGCCCCACCCCCTTTACCGCTGATCATAGGCTTGTGAGGACTCCTCAGTCGCATTTTCCATCATTCTCTTCTGCTGATCGAATTTCTTGTGGAGTTTGATGTAGTTGTTGTCAAAGACGGCCTTCTGAACTCGCAGGGTCTCAATCTCTTCTCTGAGCTTGGTGTTCGTGGTCAAGACTGTACCGAAATGGACTGTGACCTGGGAAGAGTGAATGACGCAGTACAAGACAGTGGAGACCAGCTTCCAGTAAAACAGCATACATCAGGGCTGACACACACCGCTCATCCAGCTCTCAAGAGGCCCCTCTTAAACACAGAGTATAGTCCACCGAGCCAGTAGGAGAGGCCTTGTGGAGCAGAACAGCCAAGGTTGGGAGCTACTACAGTTCACCTGTCCTGTACCAAATACACAGCCAGAGGGACCAGACCGGAATTCTTAAATGTTCTTTAGACTAGGAAAGAAACCCTGTGTATGCAAGTACCCATAAGATCATGCAGCTGCAAGCTGCCTCATGAGCACTTACATGATTTAAACGAGTCTCCAGCCTCTGAATCTTCTTTTGCAGCTCTTTGCTGTCATTTGCTTCCTTCACCTTAGCCACAACAAGGTTTTGTTTTTCTATCTTGCTCTCCATCTCCATTACCTAAAAAAAATAAAACCGCCCCTAGATGCTGGATTTTAGTCAGTATGCTAAGCCAATGTAAATACCCTGTGCTGACCTGAACTGTAGTAACCTGTGGTGTTAATGATCTTGCATTTACAGAGCAGCTTTCATCCCAAACCCTCCTACTCTACAAAGTCCAGAATGCAAACTATTAGCAGGAATTGTTTTATTTTCTCTTCACCACTGAAATGCAGCTGCCTCTGGGGTGAAGCACTGCAGCCAACTAACAGCAACGCTAAGCAAGGGAATGGAACAGGACATTGAAGAACAGTGTCTCATTGTGGACAGACCATGTGCAGTCTGCAGAGCTGGAGGGTTAGAGGCATGTAATAAACATTTAGGAGAGCTGGTGGTTGTGAAAGGGGCTGGATCCATGAAAAGATCCTGATTTCACCAAGTGGCTTGAAGAACGAGAATGTTGGAGCACCACTGGAACTGCAAGGAGATGGGGGAAGGCAGAAAGTAACTCCAGAAGAGATGAGAGCAGGACTTCAAAGCAAATTCCCTTCCTGAAAAACTCCAGGGATCATTCATGAGCATAAATTACATCTTTTCTAAAAGCCCCCTTCCCACTGTAATGGGTTATTGAGTCAATATTAACTCAAACGGGAAAATGCCACCAACAAAATCTCCCAGGCCATTTCTGCAGAATCTAGGCTGTCTTTGGTCTCCCATCCAAATGCTAAGCAGACCCAACACAGCTTAGCTTATAAGGGCCACTGAGCCAGTTATTGCATGTGCAACGAGTTCAGATGTCATGGGTTGGGGCATATATGTGACAAAAAATAACTTTTTGCCTCTATTCCAAAAAGAAAGAATGAGAGTAGGGATGGGAAGATGATAGAGTTACAGTAATGTCGTAGCCATGATGGTCCAGGAATTATGCAAGAGGCAAGGGTTTCTTAGGGTGATATCTTCTTTGGGAAGAGCAATTCACAGCCTCCTCCCTTCCCCCACATCCCTCCAAATACTGGCAGTACCTAGAGGCCAGGGCCACAGACCAGAATCAGATTCAAAATCACCGGCCAAACTCCTTTTGACACGGACTTGATGATCTGCTCAGGTCCCTTCCGACCCTACCAACTATGAAACTATGAAACTATGAATGGGAACAAGACAGGTGCATTTCGATATAAACTGCTCTGGGCACATCCTTTCACAGTATCTGAAGGGAGATCCAGCTCACGAAAAGCTGTGAGATATATATATATATATATATCGGGGGGGGGTATGTATACACACACACAGCTATAAGGTGCAAATCTTCCCTGCCTTCTGCTGGACTTCAGTGTAACACAGTTAACTACGACTCTCCACTTTGTCTTCCAGACATGTGTCTTTTGCTAAGAGGTGACGTGATATTCCAAGACCTGAATTAAATATGCTTTACTCATGAATACTTCAATGACACCATTTGCCTACAAAGGAAGTGCAGGCAAGGCAGGGTTTTTTCTTTCCCCTTGACCTTAATGCTTTGATTCAAGGCTTTATTCCTTCTGACTACATCATGCTAGGATACTGTCACTGTGGTGTTCAGAATAAGTAGGTCATTAACTTGTAGAGCATGTTACACGGGACTACCAGTGGAGGAGAAACACGGCAATGTACAGCCAATTTAGGGTCCAATTCCACACACCCTTACTCAGTTGAGTAGTTGAGTAGTCTCTGTACATGCAAAAAGTGCTATTGCTTTCATTGGGCACTCTTTATGTAAAATGTACTTATGTGTATAATGGATGCAGTATGGGGAACCTGGGCAGCAATTAGTGAGTTATGCTTTTGACTAGAGATGAAATATGAAGGCACCCGCAGCTGTTTAGCTGCACAGCTGCAAATGAAAAGCCAAAAACATGATTGTGCTTGTGATAGGTAAGAGGGCGTTTCCAATTCTGTGGGTCTGCTACAGTACTTCATATTTATCTGATTAACTGTTCAGATGCTCTACCTTCTCATCAAGTTCAGCTATCAGCGCTTTTGTTGCTTTTATCAGAGAATCATACTCATCTCTAGTCTGCAAAAGGTATTTAAGCTCCATACAGTTTCTGACATCCAGCATCATATTCCTGGGTGACTTAGCAAGGCTCAGCAGTAATGCCATCTCGTCGTGTTCCTGCTTCAGTGAATGTATTTGTTTTCTGTAGGGAAAAAAAAACAATAATCAGCTAAAGCACTTAACATCTTCAAAGCCCAGTACAAACATTAATTATTTAACCCCTGCAATTCCAGCAGCACTCATACAGAAAAATATGAACAGGGAGAAGTGACTTTGAACAAACTATATATATAAAAAACACTTCAATGCATTTTCCTCCTTAAAAATAATGATGGCATTTCCCCCTGAAGCAGATCCATATACTTTATGGTGGAGTCTTGCTGTCTTTTGGCATTTACCGACATCATGAGAGTTCTGCATGAGGCATGAAAAAGGACTGGAACCTAAATAAAGGGACTCTCAGTATTCGAAGCAAATATATCAATTCTGTGACACCAGGAAATGCATAAGGTTATCATGGGACTGGAGCCCTACTTACTCCTGATGGTACATCTGCTGTAGCACCTTGACCCCAAAAGACTTCCTCTTTTCCACCATGATACGAAAATGCTGCTGCAGCTTCCTCAGCTCATCCTCTGCCATCTTTTCTTTCTCCTTCTCAGTGAAATCCAACAAATTGCTCCTGGAGCGGGACCCTTTCCAGCGCTGCCGACAGAAGGGAACGTGTTAGCCTGGTCTGGGCACACCACTCAACAAAGCGTGACTAACAACACACATTGCAACCTATGCCGATGCCTCCTGTCCCCAGAGCCCTCTACAAATGCTAACCAGGTCATGCGCTGGGAGATGGGGAAAACTCCCTGTTCCCCAGGTTACAGCAGGGGGAAGGAAGTGTCACTAGACTGTTAACTGCAGTACAAAATCTCAAGAGTCTCTAAGGAAGCACACGCAAGGGAAACAATCGCAATACTTGTTTGAAAGCATGCAGCATTACCTGCCTGACTGCCAGCCTGAAGGCTGATGAGTACCTATGCACTCCATGGTCCTGGCTTTTCTATCCATTTTGGGAGGCCCAGCACCCCTTGCCCCTGGCCATCCCAATATCAGGGAGCTTGCTGTCCTTGAGGCGGAAGAACATAAGAGCTGCTATTCACTGGCTCAGACGCTGGGTCCATCTTGCCCAGGCTCCTGTGTCAGACGGGCAGAGAGTGGAGGCTGGAAGGGAAAGTGAACTGGGCCTGACCAGGGTTTTCCCCATGCCTCTCTCTCACTGACAGCCTCCAGCATTGAAGGTTTAGTCCTGCCCCCACTGAAGCTGGTGGGTGCTCTCTCTTTCAGAGCAGCAGGAAACTACCTGTACGGCTTTGCTCAGGATTCTCCTAATTGCCTCTTCACTCGTTGGGCTTGGGTGGGTGTTAATTATCGTCACTCCTCTTTACCTGTGAGCCCTTCATGGCTTTCTGTTGACGTCAGCCTTCGGCTCTCTCGGGGCAGCCCTTGTGATCAGGTAAAGGGGGCGAATCCTCCCACGGCGCTGTCCTCCCCTTAAAGAAAATAGAAGCGGTGCTGTCAGCAGATTCCCGGCCTCCCTTCGGGATCTGGCCTGTGTCTCCCCGCCCCAGCCACAGAGCCCCTTTATTATGTTTGGCACATGAGGACATAATCACAGATGGCTCCACGAGGAAGAAAAGAAGAACATTTGTAGTGATGTCATGGTGAAACATGTTCCTCCGATCGCGTTTATAATTAGGGGGAGAGCAGATGGTTTAAAGCTTATTCCAACCCATTCAGTACCTGGGTTTCCATAGAAATTATAGAAAGGGCACACAAATCCAGAGCACAGCGCTGCAGCGGGGTGAGGTCCCTGCAGGCACGGGGGTGACGGCATCGCCAGGGCCCAGGGCCCGGCTCCGCGCCCACGGCCCCAGTGGGTTTGGCAAAGACAATTATGCTAGAGGCAAGGATTTTTGCAAGTAATGGGTGATGGAGAACGGGAGGGTTGAATCCAGCTCCTCTTTAAACACAGCCCAGAAAGGCATCGGTTATGATCAGCTTGGGCTGGAGCCGGCAGCCACCTGGCAATGGAGCCGCCCAGCCCGGATCCCTAGCAGGCCAGGCTCCGGCAGGCTCAGCCCCGCTTGCAGGGCGTGCGAGGAGGCAGGGTGCGGGCGCAGGGGCTCCCCCGGGCCCCTACCCGGCCGGCGGCGGCGGCGGCTGGACGGGCGCGGAACGGGCGCTGCGCGCACAATGCGGCCCGTTGCGCGGCCCCGTGCGCGGGGCAGGGCTGCCGCTGCCCCCGCCCGAGCCCCCGGCGCTGCCCCGCGCCGCTGCCCGGTGTGTGCAGGGCTGGGGAGGCGGGGGGCGCCTCCCGTCTCCTCCTACCTGGGGAACAGTTCACAGCAGTGCAGAAAATGAGGGTGGAGGGGACCTCGGGAGGTCACATCTAGTCCAAGCCCCTGCTCCGAGCAGGACCAGCCCCAACTGCATCATCCCGGCCAGGGCTCGGTCCACCTGGGTCTTCGAAACCTCCATGGATGGAGACGCCACCACCTCTCCAGGCAGCCGGTCCCAGCGTTCACCGCCCTCCTCCTGAGAACTCTTCTCCTAATATCCAACCTCTGCTTCTCTTGCTGCAGCTTGAGCCCATTGCTCCTGGTCCTGTCGTCTGCCCCCGCTGAGACCAGCCCAGCCCAGCCCAGCCCATCCTCTCTGGGGCCACCCTGCAGGGAGCTGAAGGCCACTATTAAATCCCCCCTCAGTCGTCTCTTCTCCAGAATAAACCAGCCCAGTTCCCTCTGCCTCTCCTCGCCAGTCGTGTGTCCTGGCTCCTGACCGTTTTCGTTGCCCGCGGCTGGACTCTCTCCAACCTGTCCACATCCTTTCTGCAGCGGGGACTCCAGATGTGGCCTCGCCAGTGCCGAACAGAGGGGAATAACCGCTTCCCTCGATCTGCTGGCAGTGCTTCTACTATTTTGTAGTGCATGTGGTGATGCACCTCACTGTCCGCACCCCCTTTTCAAAATCCCAGATCTGCCCACGTAGCACCCCTCACTCAAGAAGAATAAGGACCCAGCAACCCGCACAGCTCCCGACGCTGGTGGCCACGTGCAGCAGTTATTCCAAAGGCCTTCACAAGCGAAGGAGGCTGCTACGGAGGCCAAGCTCATTCAAAGCCACCTTTCCTCAGAGAACGGATGTCACTGCAGATGAAAACTGGAAGGGGGCAACAGGTAAACGCCAGCAGAAAAAGACAGAGAGTCAAGGAGGGGAAATATGACCCAAACAGCTGAACTCCCAGCAGTGAGCGTCCCTCCACCCCGGGTCCCATCCAGGCCAGGAGAGGTTTCCTCTGCAACGCATGACAAGAAACCACAGGGCCGTGCCATGGAATCAGCCTACCTCCCCCGCTAGCGCAGGCTGGACTGGGTCGCACTGCCAGCCCCAACCCTCCCTGCCCTCCTGTTTGACTTCCATTATTCATCTTCAGTGAAACAGGATGAGCCCTGGCATTACTGCTGTGCTTGGTGCCATTGCAAGGCTTCCAAGGATATGTTGATACAGGTTTTGCAGGGCCCCCATACCTACTCTGAAACTCTCTGACTCTGATGCGTCTGAGAATAGCAACAGGCCCTCATTTCCAGTCCGATGTGTGCAAAGCAGGAACGGGTGGGAGCACTGCAGAAACAGTATGGACATACCCAGAGCTCGCTAGGTTCAGTCCTTCTGTGCAAAAGACACTTCAGCCTAAAAGGACTGGCCATGTTGTTCTTTGCAGCCATACTCCACGGACCTATTCTCAATTGTGTAACAATGAACAAGGCAGTAAATTAAATTGCCAAGAACGGAATTGATTTGGTCAAGTCTGCTGTCTGTGTCACTCCACAGCAGAAGCACTTCACTAAAAGGGACCTTTTTATTTTTCCCTATCCAAACAATGCTCAACTGTCAGGCTTGTCTTGGATGAATGTGACTTTATTGTCTGCATCAACCCTTATGCTAAGCAAAATGGTAATCAGAGTGGAAGAAAAGCAAGAACACATCTGAATCCAGTGGGAATCCCTCTATCAGCTGGGGTATCCTGAACAGGACCTGCTCTGAAGGGTATTCCCTGCTTGTCTTGCCTGCTGGAGTCCTGGTTATAACCCTCTCCATAGCCATGTTCCCCGGTTCAGCAGAAACACACAGTGTTGGCTGACATAAAAAATATAGTCTTTCAGGGCTCTGCTACACATTCAGATTAAAGCTGGATAGAAACCTGCTATAGAGTTGTTACACATTTGCCAGCACAAACTTTGTAGCTGGTTGGCTCTTTTTACATCTGAATAGTAATTTTTATGGTGCGGTAATTATTTTGCACGTGTGGCTGGTCTAAATTGATTGCGTGCTTAACCAGTTAATTCTGTGATAATTACTTTGCACTTGTGGCTGGTCTAAATTTATTGCGCGATTAACCAGTTCATTGCATAATATACATAACATGTAGCAGGGGCCTCAGTGGCAGCTCTTGAGTCTAATTAAAATTCCTTTTCCCACTCTCAGGTCAAATTCTGATCTCAGTAGCCCTGGCATAAACCCAAAACAGCTTCACTGACTTCAGTTATTTCAGATTTAACCCAGTTCCACTGAGGCCACAATTTATATGAGCAGAGCTGTTCTGAAATAGCAATCCTCAAGGCGAGTCTGGGATACAAAAGGACTGAGGTAAGTGTGCACAGACGGAAACTACCTTGTCCTGAGAAGAGATTACCCTGGATTGGAATCAACATTACGTTTTCCTGAGTTAGGAGAAATCTTCCTTGATTCAAGGGGCTGTGTCATGCGGCTACAGCTTTTTTTCTTGGCACAGCTGGAGTTCTCCTGGGAAATCCTGTTCATTCGTGCACGGCCTGATGACACAGTCCGATTTACCCAGTTTGTGTCTGTCCAGGGCTGTGTCTTTTGGGCCTGGGTCTGATTGCACTCAAACGGAGCCAGTCTCACTAACTGCAGAAGGGACTGCTCCTAGCTTTACACTGGTATAAGAGGAGAGAATCTGACTCCTGTTTCAATGCAAATGTAATAAATTCATGCTACTTAATCCCTATTTATAACAAATGCAAAACTTAATTCTATTGAACCAATCTTCAGTCGTTGACACACGAGATTGGTGAGTCACAGGGCTATATATGGAACTGTCAGAAGTGTCTTCTTTTCCTTTTAATGCCTGGATTAAATCATACTCGAACTCAGATCAGCTCCAGTAACATCATCAGGGGATATATGAAAAGACTGACAGCCAGAGAGGCAGAAAACTACATGGAGGAGTAGCCCTGTCCAGGAGTCTAAAATCAACCCCTTACGGGGCAGGTTCTTAACGCAAATCTGCAGAGATATTGTAATATCCTGACAAGACTGGTCCTGTCACCATGCACAGAGGCGGTGTGTGGAGATGCACGAGGCACCTCTGAGGTTACCCTGCAGTCTCACAGAGCTGGAGCCTGACACCTGCATCTTCTGGTGTCTCATGGGCTCTCTTGGGAACAGTCTCTCTTGAACACGCATTTCACACAGAGATGTGCTCCAGTCCCACAGAGAATGGGTGAATTTGTTCTCCTGCTATATGCACAGGAGCTAAGCTGGGCTCTATAGGATGATTTCAGCCCTGGTGTAAATGAGTGCAATGCAAGAGCTTTTGTGGGAATGGCATTCTTCTGTGCCCAGGCTGAATCTCCCCCTTACATGCCTTATGCAAAGGCCAAAATGTCACTATCTAAAAATACAATTAAATCCTCCAGTGCTGAACAATACAGTCCACTACATAAAAGCCCACTGCTGCTCTTCTTCTCCTCAGAATGTATTGCTTAGTGAATGCGAGAGGCAAGGATTTTTGCAGGTGTTACCCTTTACTGGACCAACTGCATGGACCATGCAGTCAGTCCAATAGAAGATATTACTTGCAAAAATCCTTGCCTCTAGCATAATTCCCAGACCACTCAGCTACCACTTTACTCCAACATGACCAAAACCTGTTTAATGAAAAACATTTTTGCTGTTACATATTCAGCACTATCGCGCAAGCAGCTAGTTATTATTTTCACAATTTAATATTTGTATTAAAAAAGTCCTCACAACTCTCAATCAGAACCAGAGCAGCATTCTGCTGGACTCTGTACAAACAAAAAGGAAGACATAACCCTTGTTTCACAAAGCCTGTAAAGCAAAAGTTATCCGCATGACGTGTCCCCATAAATAAAGTTGGACAGATAGCCTAGATAGCTTCTAGCAGCAGATGCATTATGCTTCAGACCTCCAAAAGGGATAGCTACTTCTCTGCCATAGGGATTAGAGACCACATTTTGCAATCAACCATTACGTTTCTCTGGATTGCTTTTTGTAATGCAGCAATCATTCCTTTCCACTTGAAGTCTCCACGTACCTGCCTTTGAGATTTTAATCATAAATTTCTACAAACAGGGGTTCTTTTGAATTATTAATAACAAACAAGATGCACTTCCATGCAGTGGAGTGACTCCTTCAAGGTACAATGGTTTAACTTGGTACTTTTAAAAGGACCATGCTGGGCTCAAACCTACTTTTTGAAAGGCAAACTTTCACTGATTGCAGAATCAGCCTTGCCAGGGTGAACTTGAGAATATGGATTCAGTTTGTCCTGTTGTATTAACGTATACACTGCTTAGGCTCTGACTGATATTCAGTTTATGATGTTGAATTTAACTGGTGTGAGTCAGCAGGGATTTATAAAAGGTAAATCACATCACACAAATCCAATTCCTTTTTTATGACATAATTATTGGTCTAGAAAAAGGAAAGTGTTAAGATGTAATATGTGAGGATGTTCAGAAAGTTAAACCAAGTTTAAGGTGTCTCCTGAGGGGTAACTGTATAAGCCCAGTTTAAACGGGTTAGGCATTTCCTTGTTCAGCTGGCTGAGGCCCAGGAATATAATCCAAAGCCATGTGGTATCAACAGAAAAGGCTCATATTCATTTCACTGGGTTTAGGATTGGCCCGAATTAGACAGTGAAAGGCACTAACACAGTGCAATGATAGGGGCCGCGTGTACTTATATAGAGAACCAGTCAGAGAACAGACTGACAGACAGATGGGCATCCAAAAATTGGAGTAAAGGGAAAGCCTCTTCATGGAAGCTGATGTTACGTGGGGCAAGGCTGTACGCCGTTAAAACAACTCTTCTTCCTGGTTCAGACAAAACGGCAAGACCTAACAGCATGAAATGGACTGACGAGCCCAAAAGAGATGGAGTGATCTTGTCTCCAAGGGCTGTAGCTGTTTTACATGATAAAACAGATAAATTAACCAGAACAGCTCAGAAGTAGCACATGAAGTATACGCTTTCTGAATATGAAGTGGTGCACTTGGCTAGAAACCCTGTTCCAGCTGAGCGCAGTTAAATAATTAAATAACAATCTCATACATAGCACTTTCCATAATAGAAATGAATTAGATAAAACAGCAGAGGAAGGCAACCTACATCTATTAATAGAAAACATAAATGCTGCATCCACCCATTGTTCAGAAAGAAAACTAATGGCAAGGTGGTTCGTGACAGTGAAACTAGTCACTTTGGGTGTCAGGAGGGAAACTCGTGTACACCTGATCCAGCACTGTGCAAGTGACTGCGGGCGTGAGGTGAGCAGGAGGAGGTGGCAATATTTCATCTTCTTTAAAAGCATCAGCTACTGGCACTGCTGGAGGAAAGATGACAAGATTAGGGATTGTTCCTACAAGCAGAGTCAGGGAGCTATGGATAAACTGCTTCTGATCTACTCCTTATGGACTCTTTTATTCCCAAATGCCTTATTCCAGATTTTAGATGAATCTGCTTTGGAAGAGCACTTGACTAACACAGGGCTTGTCTACACAGTGCTTAGTTAAGCAGAGTCAACTCTTGAAGTAGGTTAGTTAAAAGGTATTAAACTTTTGTGTAGTCAGGCTTATTCAGAATCAAAGTGGCTTTCACCCATTTAACTTTACTTCCAGAGTGAATTAAACTAAACTGAATTAAAATCACTTTAAAATACACTTTCCAAAGTGTCCCTCAGTAGGCAAGCAGGCAAGACCAATTATGTTCGACATAAAGGCGTCCACACAGAGGTCTAATGCAGTTTAACTAATGCACTTTCAAATAATTCAGATGAATTTTCCTGAATGTCCCTCATAGACAAGACCTTGACTAACATAGGAACTGCTTTGTTTCCTTTTATGTCATTTTGGAGCTACCTAGTAGCTCTTGATATCTTCTGTGCAGGAAGCCATAGGAGCCTGGCCAGATGCCTCCTTGTGCTGGAAGGTGCTAATGGCTGCCAGGGAATTGCCTTTGATCCAGAGACAATCACGGACCTCCTTGAGGCCTATGGGTGGGCGAATCCTTTTCCCTCTGCCGCAGTAAAATCAAGCCCCTTGATATTGTGAACATAAACAACCAAAGAGGATGGAGGCCTGACTGGAGCTAACCCAGATAGGTTGACAAGGATTTCCCCGGCTGAAAATTTTAGGAGCTAGCATACTGGTTGCAGTGCTGGAGCCAAAAGCCAGAACAGCAGTGGTGAGCAGACCCTGAGATGACCTGTGAGCATGGAAAGTGTCTGCTGAATTCTTCCATTGTGTTCAGAGGACTTTGTGCACATTTCTTGTCAGGAAAAAGAGTTGCACGGAGCATGTGCCCGACTCCTGTCCCTGGCATCACCTCCTAATAAAAACAGCCCTACAAGTCCCAGAATTAGCTAACCGCTTGGGCCCGACGGCCAGCCACTCTACATAGGCTGGGCATGTTGGCTGTACGTCGTAAACACAGTGGTTTGACTCTCCCTGCCTCCCGTCCCTCATATGAAGGCGCAAAGAGCAAAAGGTAGAACAAAGCTACTGGCAAAGTGACCCCTCCACACACGGACATGAACAACTTGTAACGTTTCTTTTTATTAAGCACGTGTCGTCCTACAGTTGTGCCATCTTCCCCGTTGGGTGCGCGCTCCCCCAGCCATTTTCTCTTGAACAGACATTTCAGCTCAGTTCACTCCAGAGAACATAAGCTTTCCCAACCTACTGTCAACGTCTCATCCCTCTCGTATTAAAGGAACAGATTGTTCAGAACATGCTGGTCCATTTGCCATTTACGCTTGCTGGCGGGGTTTGCTGTTTATTGCTCGCAGCTGATCTTTTGCGCGATCACAATTACCAGCCCCTTCTCTTCCCGTCATCCTTTGTTTTGGGCCCTCTCCCATCAGTTGCAAGGGCTTTAAGAGTGAGGTTGCTGGTTGCTGTTTCCCTTAGTGGTTTGTTTAAATTTAA
Source organism: Alligator mississippiensis (assembly GCF_030867095.1). Taxonomy (NCBI): domain Eukaryota; kingdom Metazoa; phylum Chordata; order Crocodylia; family Alligatoridae; genus Alligator; species Alligator mississippiensis. The sequence goes on along the minus strand of NC_081833.1, from coordinate 3,298,444 downwards.
AAAGCTTTTTAAAATCGTCCAAAAGTCTGGGCTGCCCATTTCTCAGGACAGTATCAATCAGGAGTCACCCCGCTGGAGATACAGCTGCAGCGCCAGCCAAAGGAGGCATCTAACTCCGTCCCGTAGGTATTTTGCTCGTTGTGCTGGTATGCAGGTTTCCTGTGATCAGCTGCAGGAACTGAAGGACTGAACCAGAACTCGAAGGCAAAGCTCTGGGCTCTGGTCCTGCCTCTTGCCACTTACCTGCTTCACAGTCTGGGGTTGGTCACTTCGGTGACTTGTCCCATATGACACAGCCGGGCACAGAGTCTAGATATCCTGAAGATCATTCCCAGCAGGGATCCAGTATCGTTACAGACCTCGTGCTTTCCCTTTTCCTATAAAGCCACCGACACAAGCTATAAATTGGGTTTTGGCTGGCTGGCTGGCTGGCTGGCTGGCTGGCTGGGGAGTATGGAAAGGTATCTGCTTTCACCCTACTTTCTACTGGCTACGTTGGGAAGTTCAATAGGAGAGAACTGTACCAGTTGCCTAGCAACTCGAATGCAAATTATCATCCTGTCAGAAAACATTTATTTCAGCAACTTGGACTAGATTCACAAAGGGAGGATCAGGCCTAGCTAATCAGATGGGTTTAAGGAATAACACACAACTCAGAGGACCTCGTATATCTAGTCTTCAGCAAAGCAGGCATCCACAGGGCTGCACCAACACCCTGCTCAACAGGGCAGCAGCGACTGCTATGCAGGGGTGGAGAAGAACCTCCTAGGAGGACTTGTTTGGAGCATGAAGGCAAAGGGCGTGCGGGGTGGGACAAGGGCCCTGGGCATGTCAGAGGAGTCCTCGGGCTGCCGAAATGTTATCCATTCAGAAAGGCTGACGCTGAAATGTTCAAGCCGCCTAGGGAGTTAGAAACCCAGCTCCCACTGAAGCAAAGGGAGCATGTGCATCTTAACATATTCACCCTAAAAGATTGGCCACCCCTTTTCCTTGCAGCCTCTTACAGAGTCTTTCACTTGCAGGTCGGTGGCCTCAATGACTGCACTTTCCAGTGCAAGACTGAACTGGGAGCTGCCCTGTAACCCAGGCTCAGGGTTTAATTGTCTCTTTGGCCTCTGTGTGGTGGATCTGAGGGTCCCGCCTGACAGTAGGAGGGCTCCCTTCTCCACAGCACTGTCCCTTCCCATTTCTTTCATGCCCATTGATTCCCATGCCTGAGCCTTGAGACTGGTCTGAAGGAGGAGACAGGAACGTTGACGGCACTCGGGAAGGTTGGCCTGCCAACATCCATTCAGGGAAGCTCCCTGCTGTCTGTCCTGCTCCACAAACCCATGGCTGCCTGGATTGCAGTGGAGGAGCTAGTCGTAGCCTTTCTCAGCGAGTTGTTGAAAGCCTGATGCCTCACAACACAAAGGTATGCAGTAATGGCATTTTAATTAACACCTTCCTGTAATTAATTCCTCTATCATACCAGGTTAATAAATGCACAGCTATAATTTTGCATAACAGAAACTACATCAGTGTGATGGAACCCTGGCCTAAGATCAACATCTGCACATCTGGAAACACCTGCTTTGCCAAGCCATGCCACTTTGGATATAGCAGGTGCCCATTATCCCACGGTTCAGTGTGTTCTTTGGAAACACTCTCATAAGTGTACACCATTATCATTGATTAAACAAACTAGAGGTACAACAGATATGATGACACGCCCCAAAGTGCAGAGGGAAATACGGTATTTGGGTTGTTTGGGATTATGTCGTCCTGTCCTGTTTGATACCATGCCAGTCTTGTTGCCTGCATAACATGGCACACAGCAGGCAGAGAAGCCTCTTGTAGCATGGTTGTATTATGTGGAAATGTCAGCAGAGCATTGCATTGCTTATGTGCAGGAAAGAGCAACAGCTCAGCTCACTGAGGGGGAGTCCAAAGCGCTTCACCAAAGCAACATGAGTTTGGCAAGTGGGCTGATGTCCGTGACTGTCCACAGTAACCATCCATTTGTGGCTCACATCTGGGGAGCTTCTCCTTTAGCTCAAGGGTAGTGGCTATGCTTTTGAAGAAGAGATGCCAAGATCCAACTGGGCCTTGGGAAACTCTTGACAGCTATCATGTACATCATGGTGACAACTGCAGAGCACCTGGTGGTCCCAGATTTGTTACATTATGCATCCATTCCTCAACATATGTCAATCAGTATATCAGTGCGTTTACATATCCATTCACAGCCAAAATTGTAGCCACCCCTGGGGTAGAAAGCAGTGGCTGTTTGAGCACAGCATCACCATCAAGAGGGAAGATAGGAGGAAAATGTAGCCAGCTCAAAATACTTGGGAATTGCAGGCTGTCTGAGCGTAATTACTCAAATGAGACTTTTGGCTAGAAGGATACAGAGGTTAACGCTTTAATGCTCACCCCCCATTCCTCATCAGAAAGATGACCTCTCCAAGCCCAGAAGGCTGCCAGGAACACTGATTTGATATTTAATCAGAGGACAGACTGTCTCCTACTTCATCACTGATGCCTGCAGCACCCCACAATTGGCGTGCCTTCTGAGTGCTGACCAGGTATGGCCTTGCATAGTTTAGGGGAATCTGCTCATATCATAACCTGAGCTGGTACAGTTGCAAGAGAAAAGTGATTTCTGCAAGCGCGCTAGATAGGAGTGAACCTGCTGCCTTTATTTATTGGAAGCCAGTCTCAATTATCTGCCATTCTCTCTCTCCCTTTCTCTCTTTTTTTTGTTACGTCTTAATTAGGGCTGCACTGTCAGTATGTGGTGGTTGTCATGGATCAGCACTGAGTGACACTGTTGGCAATTCAATGAAACAGGAGCCTGAATCAGCCCACATGGACTAGCTGAAGTGCCAGTGCTTTCTTTGTGAGTCTTCCTCGATCAAAAAGCGCACATATAAACAGGCATTGTTACTGGCTGCGTGCTTATAGCTGCAGCTGTGCCTCAGAAAGGAACCGCATCGCGCTGGATTGTGGTGGGGGAAAATGTTCTGCTCATATCTGCATCTTTGGAGAAGGCAGCATTGTTGTTGTGCATCGGCTGGAACACCGCCGTTCTCACTTCGCTTGGGCCTGATCCAGCCCCGATGTCGTCAACACCAGTCTTCCCGCTGACGTTAACAGAATTTGGATCAGGCCTTTAGTCGGTATCCAAGCTATTTTATGATTTACACTTCTACGCGGGCTGCTGCAGGACTCTGGCTTACATTCAGGGGTGATATAAACAGTGGGACAAGTCAAAGCTAAGCGTGCACTGGTTAGAAGCATGAATGCAAGGGAGGTAGGGGGGCCACGGCCCACCCCATTCACCCCTCAGTATCCAGTGGGCTACCTCTTTCCCATACATGGGGTCAGAATCTGATCTCGTTTACATCAGCGTAACCCTGGAACAAAGGTTTAAGCCTAATTTCAAAGAAGCTGGTAGAAGTTGTATCATTTAATTAAATGGGATCAGCATTTCTACATGGGTCCCAGTGAGGATACTCCAGCCTACCTAAGAAGACTGAAATCTAAAGTCAGGTTTCAACTGAACCTTCACCAGGAAAACAGGCTTGGTGAGTGATATCGAAAAGAATCCTGTTTGGAAAAGAAACTGCACTAATTTAGGGTTCTGGGGTAGGTCACGGTGTACAGAAATGCCGTCCAAGGGAGAAAGGCAGGGCAAACTAGTTCCTAATAAATCATCCTTTAGTGTTCAGGATTCAGCAGGCTTGTGAGCAGTGCCTCACAACATTTATGCCTCACTCGTTTCATTGCATCATGTGTTTTTGTATCAGCACCCTTGGCCATCTAGCAGCTTGTTGGGGTGGTGTTCTGAGCCGTTTGGCAAGAAACCTGTCGTCAGTTCTAGCTGTTCCTGGAAGTAGCTGACCCCAAAGTCTCAGGTCATTAGACTTATTACATGTGTGAAGATTTCCAGAGGGGGAAGCCCATGAATAACTAAAAATCACTGCTGGTTCACTCAAACATTTGCAATTAACTGAATTGCCACTTGCCATGTACTACCAGGTTTGCTTTAGAAGGAGCTTATCTAGGACTGAATTTTCTTCATGTCTTCATTTCTGTGGCGCTAATGAACCTGACTAAAACTGTCTCAGCCACAAATAGGACCAGACCTGGGGAAGGACACCTTGTACCTGAAAGCCTAAGTCCTCTCCTCTCCCTGTTGTACAATTGGTCCAATAAAAGATAGCAACCAAAAAAATCCTTGTGTCTTCATATTTTCTGGACCATAACAGCTGCAATATCATTCTGACACTACCTCTTCCTGAAAACGCATTTTTACTTTTCATTTTTGATTTTTCTTGGGAACACTGGAAGCGATTTTCCCCTTGTTACCCTGATGCAAAGCTTTTTCAGCTGGGAGATTAATCAGACCCAGTAACATTATATGCCAAGCTGAGATGAGGATAATACTAATAAACTATTTGGCACTTCTATAGGTGGCTTTGCAAACATTAATCACTCTTTACAGTGCAGTTGCAGGAGAATGAAGCATCCTTCTTCCAGTTTCAAAAGAGGGAAACAGACGGATTAAACGGAGTGCCCAAGGTCACACAGCAAAATAGGGGCAGAGATGGGAATAGAAATAGCAGCCTGAATCTCATTCCCATCCTCTAATTGCTAGCTATCACTCCCTCGCAAACAAAGCAATCTGCAGCATCATTTTACATTATCCCTGACTGTATCGCTATTTTATATTTAGCAACCAAGTCCTGTAAAGGGATGTTATGTAACATCCCCAACGTACGGTGCTTTGTAATTCATAAGGTCTACTTGTGCTGCTTCTAGAAACACTCCTTTAGAGTTCATTCCACGGCTCTGCTGAGATTCCTCTTTCATTTCCCTTTGATCAAGCAAAAGATTGCACTGGATAGTCATCTGCTGCTTTACACACACACAGCTATGATCACCCTCCTCCCCTCCACACACCCCCTCTCCATTGCTCAAGCTATTAGCACTGCTGTCAGCTAAATTCTAATTGCAGAACCTTTATTATTGACAATGATCCAAGAGGCAGCCAAGAGTTCGCTGATCATTCAGATCTCAGGGGGACTTGCAGCTTGGGCAGAGAGACAATCCTCTTCTGTATGGGAAACTAATGGTATTAACTTTGGAATCATGGAGAGGATGCACACAGGAAAGCCCTTCGTATGTCACTTCTTGGAGCTGGAAAGCACTCAGTGTCACCGGCATCCACAGGGAAGCTGGCTGAAGTCCTGATCGCTGCACATCCTGCCTGGCTCTGTAGTTCAGCCATAACTAAGTAGATGGCTCTCCACGTTGCAAGTCACTATGCTTGTCCCCTGCCAAAGGAACTGCCAAGCACGGCAGTGAGGGACACTTGGTTCCTGGACCGGTTACAATGGCAGCCTCAGGTCCTGGTTGCTGGAATGGCAGGCAGGGCACTGGAGGGGAGCCTGCCCTTCCACATCTCCATACAGAGCAGCCCTTATCTGGACACCTGGGCTCCCCGCACACAGCCAGAAATCAGCCCCTTTGCACCTGGAACCTGGCACGAGCCACCAGCAGTCCCGACACAGGGAAGGGGCAGTCTCCCCTGTTCTGTGGCAGACATGTAGGTGGCCCACTGCTACCAGTGATCATAGCACCACCAGCTGTGCTTGACAGTAAAAAGAGGTATGGCTTGGGAGGACAGGGCTGCCTCCCAGTCCCCCATTTCTGCCCAGCTGCCGGGCAGGGGGCAGTGCCCTTCCTCAACTGTGAAAGGGCTCCTCCCATTTCAGCCAGGACTTGCCCTCCTCTCTCTCCCCCACAAGGCTGGGACCAAAGGGCCAAATTCTGCTCGTGGATTCTGGTCCTGCTGACTCCGCTGCCAGTTACTGCCGAGCAGCTAAAATAAGGCTGACGACGCTGTAGCCTTACAATGTGCCAAGCCCAGTGACACCGTGTTTTGTGCAGAACAGGCTCTGAAGCTTCGGGTTGCAGAGATTCTGCATTTGGGATCAAAGCCTTGCACGTGGCTGTAATTCTGGAGAGAGAGAAAAGGCCCAACAGCAGTGCCGTGTCTTTGACATACAGAGCTTCTGACAGGCTGTCTTGTCTCCTCTGCATCTACTACTGCAGTTCAACACCAGAGAGCAACGTATGCATGACAGACCCAAACGGCAGACAGCAGCAGATGCTCACGGAGCGCAGTGTCTTGCAGCGGGCTCCTCTCTCCCAGGCACACGGCCCTGTGCTGTGATGGATGAGGACAATTAGGCACAGAGGCACCTGCTTGCACAGGAGTGTCTGAGGCCACTGCAAAGAGCACAGTTGCGTAAGCAGGGGTTTAATGCACTCTCGATGCCTCCAGCGAGCTGGGTGTTTCCAGTTCCGGAGAGCTGCATTTGCAACAACAATTTCTCTACTGGGGCAGCCTTCTCCCAGGTGCAGAGATGTCTCCACATGGACCTAATCCAGGCTGTGCCATTTTGTCTGGGCCAAGGTTAACAGCAGCAACTGAGCTGCTTTCCCCCCAGATCTGAATGATACCCATTTGGGCCAGCTCCATCCCACTGCAATCTGTTCTTGCCACAAGTGTGTTGGAGTTGCATGTAAACACAGCTCTACAGGCCATGCCAGTCAGGCCTTGTGAACTGGTGCTGGCCCCTCACCAGTCCAGGAGAAAGCCAGAGAGCCCATAACTCTCTCAGGCCTTTCCATAGGGAGAGTTATACTAATGGAAGCACAAAGCACAGGCAAAACATGACATAAAACTGCCTCAGGTCCTAGATCAGGAGCCCGTGACCCTTCTCCAGCTCCTTTCCAAATGAGCTCTCAGTCCTTCCTGGACCTAATAACTGAAGAGAGCCAGCTGGGCTGGGTTCCCAAGTCATCAAAAGAGCAGACCAGCCTGTTACAGGCTTAAAGAGTGGGCACTGGAAAGGCCCAAAGGTCTCGTGTGGCCTGTTGGCTGGGTGCTTAAGCAGAAGTCAGGTGGTAGTCGCTGGTGGGACATCCTGTAGGAACACAGACAAATAACCATTAGTGTTTACGTCGGGGGGCTGGTGCACGCAAACACGTGGAGTTCTGCCTCCCTTTCCTTGGGTATCTGCACATGGTGCAAGTCCTCCTCTGCAATCTCTACTCTCCCTTGGACTCGTACAGCCAGTCATTTCTACGCAGAGCAGGATGCTCTCATTTTTCATCTTCTGTGTTTCTTCTGTTTCTAGCTCTAAGCCAGTGGGGGCCAACCTTTCTGGCAGGCATGCCCCACATTAGCCCCACACCCTCCCTGAGTGCCATTCCAGTCCCTTGCCCTGTCTGATCTGCTGCTCAGCTTTCTCCTCCTTTCCCTGTGTCCCACGCCCAATTTGCTGCTCTTCTTTCAACTCCCTGCCCTGTCCTGCCTGCTGCCGGTCTCCTCCCTGAATCTGCCACATACAAAGGCTGCCGTGCCACTTGTGGCTCCTGTGCCGCAGGTTGCCCACCCTTGTTCTAAGCAACGGTAATTATGAGCCTGAGTTCCTCTTGTGTGTATCTGCAATCCCAGCACTGGGTTAGAGGTCTCTAATGTTTACTGGTCTGCTATTCAAACCATTGTCAACACAGCAAACCTCTGCCCTGGTTACACGAACAGCAGGAGAGTCAAAAGCTTCTCTCTCAGGAACAGTGTCTCTGCATCCGTGGGTCTAACCTGAAATCCAGCACCTGGTACAAGGAGGAATTCTTCTTAGGAAGACATATGGCACCTCACCTTCCAACAAAGCATCACTGCACTCCTGACTCCGATCCAAGGGCCTGGAATTGTTGCTGTGGTAACCAGCTCCTGACAACCAACACAAAGACATCGAGGGCAACAGTCTGACTGTGGGACAATGAGCACAGCCACTGGTGAGCAATGGTTGCAGAATCAGACCTTGAGCAGGGAGGGAAGGAATCTAATGCAGCTGCATGGCTGCAGTATCCCAAGCTGACAACCTCGAGGCTTGAAAAACATACACACAGTAGGGGGGTTATTTGGCAGTTCATTTTCCCTGTAAAAGTCAAACATGAAACCTCCTGTTTATAATCATCTCTTGGGGATGTAGGAACCTGCTGGCCCATGAGTGACAAAAATGTTTGGATCTGGGAATCAAGAAAAAGAGCCACTACAAACAAAACATCCTGTACAAAAGTTGATGTTACAATAAAAATATACATCCAGCAAGTTTTGATACAGCCGTTTTTCATCCTTTCCAGGCTGTGCTAGTTTCAACATTATCAACAAAAATCATCATCAAAGCAAGGGAAAGAGAAGAGCAAGGCATAAACAATCACTTAATGACCCAGCACTGAATGTCTTCATCGGATGAAGTCAGGGTGTAGCAAAGAGAAATATTAAACGGCCTTCTTTCGAGCCCCACCTGCTCTGCAGATAAGCAATGCCTGCAGTGTCCCAGATACCCATCGATCTGAAGGTCAACTTCCAGCATGTGATAATATTGATGTAAAAAAAGAGAAATTTCAATTGCAAATGTCCATCCCACACTCTGGTGTTTGTGTTTATCGAGTTGTGCTGCTAAAGCACTCACAACTGGGGCAAACAGCAGTGGGCTGGTGGCTTGGTCAGCTCTTCTAGGGCTTGAGAGAATGGGTGTGCTCTTGTTATTCTGGCTGCACGCACCCTACCAATTATTACAGTCCTCTCCTATTGTCCCAGTTTAAGACACAGCAAAGAACACCCGAGCTCTTATAGTTTCACTAAGTGACTCCATTCTGCCTTTAGATTTGATTTCTTCATCACCTCTTTCTCATGCAAATTTTATGACTAGCGCTTGCTGTATTGCAGTTCCCTGGGAACATTCCTTCACTTACTTGCCTGCCTCTGACATCAACAAAATTCTTGTTAGGGCTGGAGACACGCAGCCACTGAGGATGGGCCGAGCCAGCTAAATAACTGAGTAGCGAGTGGCTGCAATATGCACCAGGGCAAATAAAATCCAACCTTTGTTATAAACATATTTGACATTTAGTAGCTCTTATCCCAAAGCATTGCACGCACTATCCCCACACAGCCATTTCTGGGACCACCCAGTATAACACTGTAGCAACCAGCTAGTGACACCTCTTCCTAGTTAAAACATAATGTGGCATCTTTAAAGTCTACCTGAAGTGGGCAGGTTGCACGCATTGGGAGTTAATCTTATGTGAAAGTTCCCACCAGCTGAGCTGGCACGCCGCTCCTTTTTACCAAATATTTCAGGAGGAGAAGGGCCACTGTTGACCCGTCCAGAGATATGCACCTTGCAGTGCTGGGAAAGTGCAGGTATTCTAAGTGTAAAGCACAAATCTCTAAGCTCCGCTTGCCGTGAGGTTCAGCAGGAGGCAGATAAGCGTATTTGGAAAATCAGTGTGCGCCTGGCTGAGTGATGAGTCATTGCACCTTTTATACCCAGCGTCTGTTCAGAGCAGATGAGGGGCTCTTCTAACTGTGGAAACCATTAGCATAGCAAGGCAGATGTCAGGAGATGCAAGCCAGGCACTGAGGAGCTAGAAACCGTGGCAGCATGGAGGACAAGGAGCAATCGGGTACCAGAGAGAAGGGCAAAGAAGCTAGAAAGGCTCCACATTGTTTCTGCAATGCAAGCAAGCCACAGAGAAAGTCCCCTGGGGAAACGATGTTGTCTAACTGGCACATCATGTCTACGCTGCAACAAAGAGTGTTCTCAGTTCAGGTTAAAAGAGTTGCAAAGACAAAATAACTCGGGGTTAGCAGCCCAGTCAAGGCTACAAGAAGCCCATGGTAGAATGCAAACTTCTGGCTCCAGTTCGAGTCCACAGCTTATTCTATACTACACAGCTCTGCCTCAGAGCTAGGGTGGCCAGGGCTTGACAAAGCTCACCCTGTCAAGCTGGCGTAGCTTTCCCAGCAAACCTCAGCTGGGAGGCAGCTTCTGTTGCTCAGGGAAGCTGGTATACCTCTGGAGGCACACAAACCCCTACTGCCAGCAGACAGAGGGCAGGTGTAGCATAGCAATAGCCCATCAACCTTGCTGCAACTGCTGTGTTAACCCACATGAGCCAACCCACATTTAGAAACTCTCCTCCTGCAGAGCAGAGGTAACCTGAGGGCTGGACAACACAAGGACACTCCAAAAGGAGCCAAAATAAATGACAAGTGTGAAGTCAGCATGCAGAGACTAAAGTTCCTCCAGCTCCATGTACAAGCTCTCAGACCTAGATGAACCCTCCTTGGATTTAGCCCAGGGACATTATTAGCTGCACAGCAATGGTTAATGCATCCCACCACTCCCCAGCGTCCCCATCCTGGAAGGTCTTTTGTGTCATGGAGGGGAATTGATGCAGCACAATGACAACACTTCAGAAAGCCCATAACATCAGGCTATGCTTCAGCAGATGCTACATCCCAACCAGAGAGCACAGAAAGCATTGCATTGCATCTCTCCTTAAACCCTTCTCAGGGGCAGTGGCGGGGCATTTCTAATTGTTGTGGATAGTCTACTTCCAGCATTTGGACAGGAAACAAATCAACGGGATCTTCCCTTTCACTATGACTTCTCTTTCACCCAACAGCGCTAAGTTACTTCTCTATTCCTATGACAGTCTGAAGAACATCAAAGGAGTGCTGCCTTAGAGGGAGAAGCTGGCCTGGTGGATTTTGTTCCCGGTTCTCTCACCAACTCACCGCATAACCAGTAATAAGTTCCTTGTGGTCCAAATTTTAAAAAATGGGCCTTTAACGTTTATTGCCTCCATTTTTCTTGGGTGCCTGGACTACACTGTGTTCCACACTTCTAACAAGCCAACCCTAGATGCTTCCAGCTGGACAACTAAACAGGGGGACTCCAAAGGGTAGAAGCCACTTGTGAAAATGAGTGTGGTAACATAGATAATAAACATGTCTTTATTCACCTGTACTCTGGGAAGTACCTGCCAATCACACGGGAGGGCTGTGACCTTGTGTGAACTTCTGTAAAGTTTGGGAGGTCCCTTTTTTTTATGTTCCTCTCCATATTCATTCAATTGGCAAACCATGTCCTTTTAGGGCTATACTTACAGACTGTACAGAACTCTCTAACCCTCCATGACATGTTTGTTCTTCAGCCCAGTTACTTTCCCATTGTCCCTCTCAAAATTTATGTCATCTTGTACCAGTTTAATGCACATTCCGTATGTCCTGCATTGTATTTTATTCCAAATCACTCTCTTAAGCATTGACTGGCTCCGTGCTTCTGTACCGAATGGCTGTGAAGCAAGTTACTTCAGCAACCATCATGCACCAAACAACAGTCCCCGTATGAGCCTGATAGTTGACATTAATGATGATGAATCGATGAGCTAGTTAAGTTATAGCTATGAAGGAAAAGAGAAAAGTCCAACTGAAAACATAACTCACTTTTCCATGGCAGAACATGGGCCCATTAAACTTCAACTGAACCACTCCAAACTAGGAGGTGGAGCCTTCCTGAAGTTTATTTTTTTTCCTTCCCTATTTGGGATTTTTTTAAAATAACACCAGCAGCAGAACTATGCTGGGAAAAACCCCATCAAACTACAGCCCTGCAAAATGGAGGGAGTCTCAGTAGCAACTGCACTTTTATTCCCTCCAGAAAGCTTGATGCACAGATTCAAAATGGAGGATGTGTGTCAGCTGGTGGGTCCCTAAGGCTGTCTGGTGACCTACATGCTACTAAGGGGAAAAATAACACCACAGTCACTTAAAGGGAGGCTGGTAAAAGCGACAAAGGTGGATTAAGTTCCATGACAAGAGGGCAGAGTGCTGCACAGAAAGGCACTGCAGGTGTGTTGCATCCTGCTGACATGACGGCATCTAATTCTGACCTTCACAGATAACTAAATCTCCTGTTGAAGAGATACAGATAAGCAGTTTTCAGCTAACATGTAAGAGCTAGAAACTAAAGAAAAGTTTAAAAACTTTTCATGGCACAATGGCAGGCTCTTCCAGCAAGAGGGAAATCAACACAGGGTGAGAGTCTCTGGTATGGGGGGGATTACCGGTTGGCCTTTGGACCACTAAAATCCTACTTAAATCCTCAACACAGAGGTTGATCCATGTGTTGGCCCTCTGCAGAGAGGTAGATTACATCCTATAAAGAGCTTAATTGTAACCAGAGAGGGACTAACATAACGCATGTTATTTAATGTCATTGGCAGGATAGGGGTCAGGCTTCCCAGTCCTAGGCTAAAACACAAGCATTTTAGGGGGCAGGTGTCTCTGCCCCCTAAAACCTCTTAAAAATCAATTAACACCTGCTAAAAGGGACTAGGAAAATGCTACTAAAGGCTTTCCTTCCCTAGAGTTATTTGGGAATTGCTTTTGCACTTTGATTCACACTTTACCGTAACCTGAAACAATTTGCAACTGTAGGCAAAACCTGAATGCCAGTGTGTAAGGACCAGGAGCTGGCAGTGAGGAGGCTCCTTTATAGGCATTTCTTCCCCCTCCTGTCAGGGAACACCCCCTCTTTATAAGACATCTAAGAGCAACTGTACTGCAACCATGCCCCAGGCATTTCTCCTTACTCCTCTCCACCTGAAGTAGCAGTATGTCTCTCTTCTCTTTTGCTCTGCCAAATTATTGCCCTGGGAATGCAGCACGCTCTATGTGCTTGCTTGGCTGGCACAGTGGATTCCCTTTATGGTGAATGAAGCTTCACTAAAAAGGGAGAGAGGCTTCTTGAAAGGAAAGACTCTTTACTGAAACGTGCCGAAGTGTTTCAGGCATTGACAACTGCCCTTTCCATTCTATGGGGGGTCTGCGGCACTGATTCTTCTGGGAAGTCCCGTAGCATCCTGCTAACACTGCAACAGCAGTGGTGGAGGTGCTAGTGGGGACAGAGCAGCAGTGGGGACAAGGCAGGCACCAACAAGGACAAACGGTATTTCCTTAGCTGAGTTCACTCAGCTGAATTAGTTCTGCTCAATAGAAACTCTGTACCCTTGAATGTCAAGCCAGTGAGTGAAGCCTTGGTCCCACTGACGTTGACGGCAAAGTAGCTATTGGCTTTACAAAGGCCAGAAATTCACCCACTGTATTAGGTGAGGATTTCTCATCGAGTTCAACTACCCCAATTGATCAAAGAAAGCATTATTTCCCTACATTGGGAAATCTGCACAACATGGTAGTGACAACATCTTTGTACCGTCTATGCCAATGCTCCCATAGTTTGCTTGAGTTACCAGTTAGAGATTTCCTACGAAAGTTTAGTGCTTTTATAAACATAACTGGCATTGCTAGGCATTTTGACGGCTTTTAAAGTAGTTCTACATTTAGGTCCAAATTATTTTCTTGTTTTGTTTGGGTAAGACGTGACCCGCACACGTTGTAATGGTTTAAGTGACAGAGTGATTCTGTTAAAACATGTTTTCAGTAGGTACAATTTTTGCATAGAGGCTCCTAGATCAGTTAAACTGATGGAAGGTGTTTTATACCACGTGGGTTTATACTGCATAATTTTATTTATGTGAGTCTGCATATAGAAAAGAACAAACACAGACTGTATACATGTTGCTGTTCAGGACCCAACACCCAATCCATAGTGTGGTTTGTGGCATTGGCTGATATGAAATGTATCCAAAGAAGGTGGAATAAAAAATATCAAGCATGTGCAATACTGAGTACAGCGAACAGGAGTCAAATGCATAGGGGAATTCTTTCTAGCAGGGAATCGGATGATGCATCGAAGCACAAAATTTAATTATGTCCATACCATTATAGCTCCAAATGTTATTGATGATCATAAAATTATCCAGCTGTGTTGAAAAGATGGACACAGCACTCCCCTCATTGACTGCTCATAAGTAAATTAACCTTTTGTTTTCCATGAGGTCGTTTCTCCCCTTCTGAATTTAGTGATCGCAGGATTAGAAACAGAGTGCAACATTTGGTGCAGTGTTTTCGGTGCCATGCTGGTTTCTATTTTTCACTAAACTCATCATGTGAGCGAGCACAACATTCTATATTTCTAGCATATTCCCATGATCGAACCAGATATAATGGTGTGGCATGATAACAAATCAGTCTTGAGAGGCACCATGCCTGGTCCCAGATGCTTCCCTTCATGCAGGAAAACAATTAATGGAAAGGGCATGCTGATTCTGAATACTCCACAAGGCTGCCCAACACCCCCCTGAAGAGGCTACGATGTCACCATTAGGCAAGCAGCAAGATTGGCACTTGTAAAATCCCTATGAGGCGGGAGATGCGCTGGAACAAAGAGGTTTTGAAATCCCCATCCTTGGAAGCTTCCAAGAGCAGTTTGGACAAACACATGAGTGAAGTGGTTTAGACAGGGGTGATTCTGTCTTGAGCAGAGGCTGCACTACATGACCTCCTGAGGGCCCTGCCAGCCTGACTTTTCTGAGTCTATGATCCCAGAAGGAAGCTGTTGGAGATTCAGGGCTCAATTTTCAAAGTCACCAATCAAGTACCCCAAGAAATTGCCCTTCTGTGCCTCCCAGAAGCACAGCAAGTGGTGGATATGCCAAGCTGCCATCAGCCCAACCAGGATCAATATATGTGGATCAATTCCTGTTCCCAGAGGAGCATCCTCTATATTGTGGCTGCTCCCCAACTCTATTCCTCCTCCAGCCTGAAACTCTTCCCAAATACCCATGGCACCTTAGCTATGCTGCACTGGTGCAGAGGGGCTTCTGTAGGTGATTCAATATTTCCTACATGCCCCAGACTGTCACTGAGGGTGGTGTGAGCACAAAGAATGTAAGCTCAGTTCAAGCCTTGACTCATAAAGCTGTAAGTGGGATGCCTCGCAGAATGTCTCTCTCCTCATCATGAGGCTTCACTACGATAGCTATCATCCATGGAAACAAAAGCAGCAATGTACTGACAACTCAGCAGAGATGTGCAGGACTGGGCTATCCCAGCAGCTGACCCAGGGATTTGGAACACATTACCCTAGGAGCTGAAAATGCCCACAAACCTGGCTGCATTTAGATGGAAATGGAAAACCAATCTGATTGCCACAGCTGACCCCACAATATACATTCAAATCTAGGTGCGCAGTCTGGGAAATAAGGGAGAGAACCATAGATCAATTCCCTGTAAGCTTCAGGTGATTTGGGCTCCACATTCTGTGATGAAAGACAGAGCTGATATGAGAGGATAAGACAAAATAAAAACCAGACATTAAAGATGTCACCAGCTCTGCTACCAGTAACACCACTGAGGATTCAAATGGAAATGACTGCAGTGCTTGAGCTCCCTTTACAGTTTTTATGTTGGTGGTTCCCTTTTTATTTTCCTCAGTAAGACAATGAACTCAAATAAGTCAATTCCACTTTCTGTTTAGGATCAGTTTGCTGTTTTAATTCTGCACTTTCACAAGCACTGGTAACAGCTATAAGCCCACCCAAAATAAGTCTCAACTAAAACTACATTTGGACTTAAGCAACTGGGTTAGTGAGTGTGTGACTAAAGAAAAGCTGATGGCAAAATTGTAATTTAGTGATGAGATGTAGTGATATACTGTATTTGGGTGCTATCAAGATCCTCAGACGAAAGCCACTCCAGCTATAGGACAATCTTATTTTTGTAGAAAAGACAGATTGGCCAAATCTGTTACCATCTCACTGCATTTACATTGAGACAGAACTTTAATGTGCTCCATGCACTTCAGATTAAATTAATTATTCAGATGGCCAGTCCATAGTTTATACACTCCTTATGTTCTACTGAATCAAAGGCCCTGTTTCAACTCCCTACACCAGAGTAATTTTCACCCACTGTGCAACAACATGCAGGCTATTATTCATGAAAACAAGTAAAACATTTTTTAACACTGAAACAACTAAGAATAAAAGTTAAGATAACTTGAAGGGTACCAAGAGGAGGAACCCTAATTAACGTGAAAAAGTGATTAAATGGATCCTTCCCAGAACTATCTACAAAGCTTTTTTTTTTTTTTGTCCCACAGGTTTGTTTTTTCTGAATATCCTATTCCACCTCCAATCTCCTGTCTCATGTTGATGAGAAGATGTTGTTTCTGTTGTGCTTGTCAGCATGCATCAGATGCACTTGATCAACACTTGCCATGTGTTTTGACCAAAAGATTTGTGATATATCACAAAAGGAACAAAGCTGAAGACTTGCAAATTAAAC
Source organism: Alligator mississippiensis (assembly GCF_030867095.1). Taxonomy (NCBI): domain Eukaryota; kingdom Metazoa; phylum Chordata; order Crocodylia; family Alligatoridae; genus Alligator; species Alligator mississippiensis. The sequence continues at coordinate 3,282,342 of NC_081833.1, read as the reverse complement.
GGGTGAGTCAGTCTCTCCTGGGGAGAGACTAAGAGCCCCAAAACAGGGCCCTGCATTGGCTCCTATACTGCACACTCCAAACGCTGAAATCAAGCTATGTGGTTGCTGCTCCAGGAATGCCAGGGACACGCAGCCCCACTGAGGCACTCCTGAGAGCGCTCCTGGTGCTGCACCAACACAGCAAGCAGTGTGTACAGACTGGGAGCAAGTGGGCTGGGTGAGGGCTTGTTCCTTAACAGTGGTCTCATGATTGCCAAGGAGGCATCTACACTGCAGCTTGGCAAATCGTACCTGGGTTAGCTCTGCACTAGCACCAACAGCAAAGCAACTGCTGCAACACATGCTCCAGCAGCAAAGTACTGCTTTCCTGACTGCACAGAGCTGCTATAGGCAGACTGCTCCCAGTGTCTGCAAGAGCTGGTCCAAAGCTAACTAACATATGGCCATCAGTTGCTGGATCTCCTTGTAGACATAGCCCTCATATCAGAGTGATGAAGGTCAAAGTGGATTTGCAAGGGAAAATTAGCAGACCTGTCAGACCAGAGAGGAAGTGCATTTTTTTCTGTCTTTCAGGAACATATTGTACTTTGCTTCTGTTGACACAGCACCAGGGTGCATCATCCAGCCAGTCCAGCACAGGAGATGGGAAAGTGTTTTCCCCCTGCAAAGTAAAACACATTTTGCAGAACTATCCAGCCCTGAAGGCCTAAAGTAGAGACCTTATTCTACCAGTTCAAGCCTTTCCCCTGCACCCCTCTCACCACAGTAATTTCACACCACCCTATACGTAACCGTTATGAAACCTTCTTAGTACACATCTCAAAGCACTTCTCTGTTAAGGTTTCCTCATCTCTTATAAAGCATCCTTCCCTCTGCTGCTAGTACAAATAATTCACTGGAAACATAATACTTAAAACTGCTTGCAAAGGCATTTATGTATAAGTAGGCAGCCTTGTTCTTTTGTTATTAGTGGTTGTGGTGAAATAGCTGTTCTTTGCTGAGAGACTTGCTGAGACTTTTGCCTAGGATTTCTGATTAAATCTCCTTCAGAGGAGGGCAGTCCTGCTCCCACTGCATTCAGGGGGAAACCATGCCTGTGTGCAGACTGGGGGTGGGCTCATGACAGTGCTGAGAGATGACGGGAGAACTAAGTGTCTCGTTAACTTGCCAGTTCAGGGCTTCTGTCAGCAGGGTTTTGGCACCGTCTCTTTGCAGAGATGAGGAAAAGATGAGCAAAAGTTTGGCCCATCTGAAATGGGACCAAACCAGTTCAGTGCTTGTCCCTCAGAAGGATCTGGCACCATTGAACACTGTAGGGAAGAAGGAAGCAGCACTGTGCCTAGCAACTGAAATTAAATTATCTTGAGGTGAAATGGCGGCAACTACCTTGCAGTCCAGAGTAGTGCTACCCAGTGGGTCACAGCAGACTCTTTCTAGCTGACAGAACATGGACTCCGAGTGCAGACCACTGAGTCACTCAGAAATCCCCCAAGGGACCTCCTCTCCAGACATTGCTTCAATTTGGTTTCTTGCTCACCTGATGTGAGCTGACCAGAACCCAGCCTCAATATTATGGCTGCAAGGTTCAGATATGTAGGCAGCAGAATTTGCAAGCATAATTTCTTGAATAATTTCTGAAAATTGGCCACGTTTCACCTTTTTGATCGGTGTGCTTGAGAAATCCTCTCTTCATAGAGCAAACAACTGGAGCAGAGACCCAAGGCTTGTGTTCTTTTCTCCCAGGAGGTAGATGCAGCCTGGCTTGAACTAGTCTGAAATGTTCATCAGCCTGATCCTATAAAAGGCAAAAGCCAAATTCTGAGAAACGTCAGCTTAGAGAGCATTTCCTCTGGGTGTTGGGAAAGCAGGAAACTCCAGGGCAAAGAACCAGCCTGTGACAGCATGTCCAGAGTGTACGAATGAACTTAAAGGGGGCAGGGATCCAAACCTGGCTTGAGTCACAAATTCCTCCCAAAGCATTCATATACCTTTTGGTGCAACATTACGTAACACCAGCCTCGCTCTTGAAAATCTGCCAGCTTTCACTAATAGAAGAGCTGAAAGGAGGAGGCGAGAATAAAAACAAATAAATACACACAGAGGCAAAATAGAGGCAGCTACCTACACACTAGGCCAGTTTCTCAGATTGTCAGCAGAAGAGGAAATGCAAGGTGCAACAGTTATTCGGGACTGACTCCAGCACGAGTGGGATAGGAAGCACGTCCACAGGTCTGGCTCTCCTAAGTTACTGAAGGTGGGAATCACTGTGCACAGAAGGACCCACTCACATTGGTGACCATCTTGGGTGGAGAGATGAGGGCTCAGCCCACCTAGATCAGCTCTTGGCTGCCTCTGGGTGTACTCATGCTTCTGGCTCACAGATTATGTCCTTTTAATCAATCATGGGGAATTTCTCTCCTCTCTCAATTTCTTGTAGACCCTGACTTTGGGGTCTCTCCTTTCCTGAGACCCACTGTTGTGGTCTTTCTTTGCTGCCTGATTCCAGCCTGACATTCCTCTGTGGCGTTCTGGAGCCGCTGTCACAGAAGAGCACCCTCTTCGAGCTAGGGGAACAAAACTCTACATGAAATTTACCTGCCTCCTATTTCAGCCCAGCCAGACGAATGACCCAATTCTCCTCCCCTCCTACTATCAGTCAGGTGGGGTGCCACTCCAGTCACCACCTGTGCTACATGGGTGTCAAATCCATCTGAGTGGAGGGGAGGAGGCCACATGCATCATAGCAGCTGCTCTACCTTCCTAGCTGTGCAGAGCACATTTCATAGGGGCTCCAAAGCAACACTAGTTTACTGAGAAGTCTGGCAGACAGAGCAAAGGCCGCTACTTTAAGTGCTTTCTTCAGTGCCAGCCGGGCATACTCAGCTCAAAGTACAGCATTTGCTTCAGACTTTTTTCTGTGAGAGAATGCAATTCCTCAGGTAAAAGTGCCCTCGGTAAAAGAAGGGGAAGACCAATGTGTGAAAGTGAGCTTACCCTGCTAAGTGCTTTCCACTCCTGCCCTGCCCACATTTCTCACACACAAGCAGAGGAGAGAGAAAGAAGAGCAGCGGTCATACCCACACAGGGCAGCATGTGCCCTCTCAAGAAACACTAAGCAGCCCTTTGTCTAAGCTTTGCAATGCTGTGTGTATTTTTTCTCTGGTAATCAGCTAAGCACTATGGAAGCCCACATGAGTTTTCTAGCCACAGCTACAAAACTGAGACTTTGGCTGAATAGAGATTCCTGACCTACAAAGGGAGTTTGGTTACTTGCCAAAATAATGTCCGATTCATTACAGCTGTTCCCAACTTAATGTATGACAGTCTTCCTTAGCGCTATTTCTCCTCTTACTCTGAACAATGGGCTAGACCTTCACTATGCTTGGCCAGAGGAGCTCAGCTGGGCCCTGACGTCAGTCAGACGTGCCCTGGGACTGATCTTCCACAAAACCAACAGATCCATCTCGGTGAGAGGGTGGAATTGTTTTTTTGGTAGAAGCCCTGGTGTGGACACAGTTCTGTCCGTGTAAAAGTGGCTCAGGCCACATCTACACAAGGAGTGTAGAAGTGGTACAGGTGACACACAAGCTGCCAGCACTGTCATTTTACTACAGCACATGCACACTCAGCTGCCTTAGCCAAGGAGTGGGTCCCCAGGGAAAGTGGCTGCAGTGGCAAAAAGCAGAGCACTATGGGTAGGCATCCCACCATCCCCTGTGCCTCTATCCACTGCACTGCCTTGTCTGCTATTTTGCAGTGCATTGTAGGATACCAGCACTCCACGAAGGGATTATGAACGCTTGTGTCATTTTCCCATAATTCCCTATGGTCCCTCCCACAACGTACTTTTTCCATGATCGTTTCCGATCTGGAAACTTCCTGCTGTTAGAAAATGGATGCTTAACCACAGAGTGGAGTTCGTGTGTCTTGTTTTTTAACCTAAGCACCTAGTTCTTACAGCAAAGTTATTTGCATATAGAAACAGTAATATCTATGAGGCTTTTAAAATTAATGAAGCTACACTGAATGAAGTCCACTCTAATTCCAAATAACGGTGTCCACAGGGGTATGCTGCAGTTTAGGTAACCCACTTTCAATTCAGGCCTTGCATTAATGCAGATTCATTTTTCTATGTTCCCCAGTGTAGTTGTACCCCAGGAAAATGACTTTTAGGCAAACACAAAACTCCCTGTGGGAACCTGTCAATTTTTTCAACCACTTTTTTTTCAGATGTGTTCAGAGTCCTGCTGGCAATGCTTTGTAGAGTGGAGTCAGCCTAGGCAAGTACTCAACTCCGTCTTGTGAGCTCTTGTTCCAAACAGGAAGCTGGCCTGTACGGCCCCCAGTTAACTACTGTTCAGTCATAGGGGTAAAACCACCCCCAACCACTGGTTTCACTCCAGCACACACCTCCGTCTGAATTAAACTATGCCCATCTTAAAACAAAATAGAAAACCTCAAGCTTCTGTGGCAGCAAAAGTGAATCCCAAATGAATAACAGGGAGAAAGTTTCCTTAGATAGAAAAAGCAGGATATTTGTCTGTAAATAACAGGAGCCATGGAAACTTGTAATCCATGTTTAAAATCCAGCTTGCAAAAGCCAACATTTGCCTCACCATTTTAGTCTTGAAATGTTTAAAAATCCCCGTTCTTTGTTTAACACACACACAAACATACAGACTGTCATCAATTTGGCAAACCCATGACCTCAGTCAAGGCAAATGGTGGGGAGTTAACATCTCTTGCAATCCTTACATTTAGAGAAACTAAAAATAAAAGAGCATTCACTCTAGGGCAAAAAAATTAGTCCTTAAACAACTCAGATTATAAGCAACCCTACAGTAAATAAAACAGTGGGTGTATGTAACGGAGGAGAAAAACTGGTACGGAAAGACAGTTCACGTTCAGGCGTCCAAGGAATTCTGCTCAAGCAGTGATTTATTTGTGGAATTTCTAAAGCGGAGGGAGGAAACTGCGCAAAGGTATCAAAGCTGTAAAGCAAGATAAATAGCATGTCACCATATATTTAGCAAACTGTAATGCAAACCTCAGAAAAATAGAGAGAGGAAGGAAAATAGATGTAGTCTATGCTGGAAAGTTATTGAATGCCTAAGGACAACATGCAAACAGTTTGAGGGATGGTGGGATTTCCCCCAGCTATTTCCCCTCTAGAAATAAATCACTGTTCTAAACAACATTGGGGAAATAATAATTTCAAGCCATTAAAATACCTTGGCTGAATCCCTCTTTTCATCAGTGAAACTGTTGTTGGGGGACGTTGCCATTTTCTGCAAAGAAAAATTAGCTCATTTAAAAATATTTAATTTTAAAGTGGCTTTTTAATAACTGTAGTTCAGCATGCATTCGATCCATATGAATTATGTATTGTTATTAAAACAAGGTTCGTGTAGCAATGTAAATGTAAGAAAGGACTTGGCAGAAAAGGGTCTGATTCTGAAAAGGATGCTCCCTATCCTCCACCAAGACCACAGGGAATTGACGATGCTCTGCACTGCACATGGTTTGACTCAGAGTACAAAGGCCCAATCCTGAACACACACGAACAACTTTCACATGTGTGAGTGGTCCCATTGACTTCCATGATTGCAGGACAGAGCCCTCAAAGACTGTTTCTGCACAGTGCTCAGCCCCGCCATTACCTATGGAAATCCGTAAGTCAAAAGGACTCAGAACCTCAAAAAAGATGCTCAAACCTTGAATGATAACCCCAAGGGAGACAAAATGATAATTTGTTGTTGTTATTATTATTATTAACAACAACAATAATATAGTCCATGTTCCAGGTCAAATCAGCCAGATCAGTTCCAAATTATATCAATTGAGCAGAACTCAGTAGTTCCAAAAACCATATAGATTGAGCAGGCAGAACCCAATCATTCTAAACACCATGTACAGAGCTACAGCCAGCAAGCATCCTCTATCCCTGACTCTCACCCCAGGACTTCAGATACTCTCAAATCCATGGGCAGGCATCCTACGCGCAGGCCCAAGCCCAGAGATCCTGGGATTCAGATGTCCCCATTTGATCTTAGTCCACAAGAGGTTGAGGCACTTGACCTGAGCCAAAAAGCTGAGAAGCAAGAGAAAATTATAAGTTTTGTTGTTAAAAATGTGTCATATAATATATATATATATATATATATAGGTTTTATATGTACAGGTTTTTACACACACACACACACACCTTCTAGTCACTGTTCATTACCTACTTAACTGACCAGAGGAACACCTGCGCACCCGATACAATATACGTGCCCATGGAAAATGCTGAAATACTACAAGAAGATCTAGAGACATTACTGGCAAGACAAAATGGGAAGGATTCCCTGGAAGTATAGGGCCTCTTCTGGCATACCTCTGTTGAGTTAAGGCAAGTTAGCATGTCAAAACTTGGCCCTCTGAATTAAAGCAGGGACAGTTAGGGAAGGCATACAGTAGGCAAGAATAAAGAAGCTGTTCCAAGGGAAGGAGCAGCATGAAAACAGCTGTAAACTTATGAATGGAGTCACACAAATCAATCTGGAGTAACCTCACTCTCTTTGAGGGGGTTACTTTGGATTGATACCAGTAGGATGGAGATTAGCATTTGGCTCAGGTGCATTCATTACCATAAGCAGTCACTTGGGAAAGTATAAAGTCGCATTTTATAATTGGCAAATGCCTGTGCTACAGATGGTCCATATCTATACTACTGCAAAGGCTTTTTCCTTATTGGCTTCTTTCCTATTGTACACCATGTACAAGTGCCCAAGGTGTGCTGAGATGGCACGTCTCCTGCTTTATCACCACAGTGAATCTGAACTTTGCCCTAGCCTGACCAAGATAATGAGCTGTTATGATTATTATATAACTGTCAGTGTGAGGCATCCAGCATTCACAAGAGAAAGGAGCAGGAGAGGCGGGAATTGAGCTGACACAGTCATCCCTGTAAATTAAACTCAGAATAAATAAACCAATTAAACAATATTCAATCAGAGATGCAAAGAAGTGAGCAAGAGTAGAGGCCAGCACAGGCCAACTCCCTGCAAATGTAATTTTTTTTTTTCCAATCTCTGGGCTGATTTTAACTGTGTATGCCTCTGCCTTGCAATTTTGTTGCTGCTGCATGCAGAATAAAACAAGAAATCCCTGCAATAAACCTAACTTATCTAAAAACGAGCACGTTGATTGCTGTGGTCGTCTCCAGAGGATTTCTGAGCACCTTGCAGGCATCCTGCAAATGCTGACAGCTCCACGATGAGGTTCATGGGCATAAAGTTACTCACATGTATAAAGGTTTGTCTGCACAAGGGAAGCTACTGTGAAATCAGCCAGGGTGAGAATTTAAAAGTATGGAGGCTATTCTGCACAAAGGCTCTTTTAGCTTCAAATAAAAGTGTTCACACAGAAGGGCTCATGTGGAATAGCTCTGTCTGGGGAGTGCTTGCATGTGGTTTAGCTCAGTTCACTAAGTGCACAAATCCACTACCCCGCGCAGGGAGTGAATGCAGAATAACGACCGGATTTCAAGTGCCAGCCCAACTTGATTTCACTACAGTTTCCCCAAGAAAGGCAAGCCCCAGCACGACGAACTCTAAGTGAGTCGGCATGGGCAGCTGTTTTGTAGGGCTGTGCAAAGCTTTGTTTCCCAATTCAATTCAGAGGAAATTCGGCCCGATTCAGCAGTCGAATCTCAGAATCCGAATCAAATCAGAGGACTCTTTAATGTCTCTGAATCCAATTGGGACCCTCTGCATTGATTCAAACAGACAACTTTAAATGTTTTTTCTACATACGTGTAGGTGGCAGGTGGCTCGTGAACGCTGTGATGCTGGGGCGTCCTACAGGAGCGTGGGGGGCTCCCCAGCACACTCAGAAGTGGACCAGAAGTGCTTCTGGTTCACTTCCGGTCCTGCTGGGGAGTGTGCTGGGGCCCCCCCACGCCCCCACGGCGTGCACCCAGGGGCCTCCCATGGCCGATTGCCGAGTCGGGGAGGATGCGGGGGGGCTTCTGGCCCACTTCCGGGTTCACTGTTGAGCACGTGGGGGCCCAACTCCCGTGGGACACTCCACGCGCCCCAGCATCGCAGCGATCACGAGCTGCCTGCTACCTCGAGGCACCTAGAAAAAACATTTAAAGCTGTCTGTATGTTCGAATTGACTCGGAGGGTCCCACCTTGATTGGGAGAGATTAAAGGGTTCTCCGATTCGATTCGGATTCTGAGATTCGGCCACCGAATCGGGTCGAATCTCCTCTAAATCGAATCAGCTGCGTCTATGTCCGAATCGCCGATTCTCCAAATCAGCATTGAATCTTCAGATTCGGATGAATCGAATCCGGGAAAGCAATACGCGTCAAAGAATCGAATCGCCGACCCCCGATTCGGACTGAATCCGAATCGACTAGGCCCCGCTTCGCGCTCCCCTGCTGTTTCACAATTGATTTTTTTTAGGTGGTTTCTCCCCTTGGACAAGTCCTGCTGGCTGGCGGGGGCTGGGCTGTATCACCGAACTCAGCTCCAGACTGCGCCCGTCCCGTCGATACACCCATTTCACAGATGCAACCGCCAACCCCCCAGTCCCGCAACAAGCGCCATCATCCAACCCCGGCTGCTTTTCCCTGCCCAGGTTGGGGCTGTGGAGTCAAATAGTATCAGTGAATCTATACACCCCCACCCCTGTCCCAGGGTGGGGGTCCTGGGTGGCCGGGGGCTGGAGAAGGAAGGGGGTAGGACGTGCAATGTCCACTGGGAGCTGCTCCAGGGGCACATCCAGCTGTTGGAAGCAGGGGTCCACTGTGAGAGACAGGCCTTCCACCCTCCTCCACTTCCTCCTTAATGGCTCAGTTTAACCCGCGCTAAACTGACCCGCTCCAACTCCCAGGCGTGTCCAGCCGGGAGGGCTATTGCACGAAGCCGCAGTTGTCACCCCACACCAGTGCAGGATGCAAGGAACGGAGCAAAACCGACACACTCCGCCTCTTACACCCGCCCTGAGGCGACTGCTGGGCGGCCCTAGTCCCTCCGCCCCTCGCCCCGCCCCTCTGGCGGAAGGATCCGGTGCTTCGGACGCTCTTCCCGCCGCTCTGCCTATAAAGGCGTCCCGGCCGGGCGGCGCTGCGCCTGGGATCCGTGCGCCGCCACAGCTAGCTGAGGAGACGGCGGCCATTTTGTTCGGCGCCGGCGCTGCGCGGGGCGAGCAGGGGACGCTCGGGGGCCATGGCAGATATCGACAAGCTCAACATCGACAGCATCATCCAACGGCTGCTGGAGGGTGAGGAGGAGGAAGGGGGTGGTTCCCGCGCGCGTTCCTGCCCCCTCCCCCACCCTCAGGGGACCCAAATATTGGGGTGTGAGGCGCGCCGCTGGGCCCCTGCCGCAGCTCGGGGCTCGTGTGGCACGGCACGGCACGGCACGGCACTGCGCGTGCGGGGAAGGAGCCGCGTGTCCCGCCGCCCGGCCCGCCGGGGTTTAACTTCCCCCTTCCCCCCCCCTTGCGCTGCCAAAAGTCCCCGAGGGTTTGGAGCCAGGTGGGAGAAACCTGCCCCCCGGGCTGCCCTCTCTTGCTGCTTTGCAGCATTTCTCTGGAAATAAACGACCTGCGTGATGCAAAAGCGGGGTGGGGGTGCTGTAGGGACAAAGAATAAGAAATACATCCGTCTTGGGGGTCTTCCCCCCTCCTCCGTGCCAGTGCTGGGGGGCTGCAGTAGGTCTCTGACTCTTGACTGAGCCCCAAACGGACCCGGGAAAGGGCAGCAAGTCGTTCAGAAGTTGTTTTGCGCGCGAGTCTTGATTATCGTTCGTGTTTGGCCGCGTTTTCCTCGCCCGAAACGTCCGTGGTGGTGGGCGTCTTGGAAAAGCCAGTCGTATTGAACTAGTAACGCGTCTCGTCGCTGGCTGGGCTGTCCACGGGAAGGTTGCTCTCTCCGCGAGCTCGCTAACAAGATGCCTCAATAGAGCCGCCGAACTTGAACCCTGTATTCCTGCCGTTCCAGCGGTCGTAACTAGAGTTGTTTCGGGTAACCCTCGACTCTTTGCTAAGGCTCGAAATAGTATTTTCGTGGACGGTGGGGCTGGAAGGGACCTCGTAATATTGCTGGGTCCAGCCCTCTGTCCCGGGGCAGGAAGTCGGTCGGGGTCACAGGATCCCAGCAAGATCAGCGTCCAAATGTTTCTTGACCCCAGGGCCAGCAAGTTAGCTAGGGGTCAAAGGATCCCAGCAAGGTAAATGTCCAAATGTTTCTTGACCCCCCAGCGGTAGGAAGCTGGCTGGGGGGGGTCAAAGGATCCCAGCAAGATCAGCGTCCAAATGTTTCTTGACCCCCAGCGGTAGGAAGCTGGCTGGGGGGGGGTCAAAGGATCCCAGCAAGATCAGCGTCCAAATATTTCTTGACCCCAGGGCCAGGAAGTCAGCTGGGGGTCAAAGGATCCCAGCAAGGTAAATGTCCAAATATTTCTTGACCCCCAGCTGACTTCCTGCCTCATGGGTCAAAGGATCCCACCAAGATCAGTGTCCAAATGTTCCTTGGATGTCTTGAATAGCCTTGTTGTTACTGTCTCCAAGTATGAACAGAAATATGAATGCTTATAAATATTAATGGCAGTTCTCACATCAACTAGTGTTATAGACTTCCTAGACGTTCGGGCTGGAAGGGACCTCGTATAAGATGAGGTGCAGGCCCCTCTTGATGGTTGTTTAGTATATTGCATATTAACACCCACTTGTGTTATAAGCTACACAGCAATTACTTGTCATGGCTTGATTGCTGTTCCGTGCATAACCTCAATAACATGGGATTCTTGTTTGTATTTATTATGTTTTTTACAAATGGAGAACCAAAAGACCTCTTTTTGAATTTGGTCAAGTAGCATTTGTTTTAAATGCAAGGAAAAAAACTGATTTTTTTTTTTTTTAGAATCGGGATGGGACCTGTAAGATCCTCAAGTCCGGTCCCTTGCCACAGGCAGGAGGTTATTGGGCTCAAACAAGCTCCAGCAAGTGCTTATATTGAAGGGTCTTGTTAGCAAGCTCTTACAGACCGTTTTGAGAGAGCAACCTTCACACTCCGACCTCCCCAAAGGCCCAACCAGCAAATTATGTAGATTTACAAGGTAAATTGTGTTTTGCAAAATACACTGTGTCTATAGTTTTGATTGTCCCCCCCTCCCCATAAATTTAGAGAGGAGCATGGGCATTGCTTTGTAGTTGACAAACTTTTTTTTTATACTTTAAGTTCAACTTTTTTAAAAGTTGATGTAAATACTCTTTATACTCTGTTTCTTTCAGTGGCTATTTCTTAATTTGTTTTTATCACATCCTTCCCCACTTCCTCTTCAAAAACAATCTTTGTTCTCAGAGCAAATTCCTCCTCCAATTATAACTATAGTTTTGGTAGCATGACTGAACTTTCACGCAACTGCTAGTTTTCATTTGGGTGTACACACTATGGTACACCCCAAAATTGGATTTCCTTAGATGTGTGTGCCTTCAGAGTGGGTTCTCCCTTAACTAAATGTCATAGTCCATCACCGTGAATGCTACAAAGCACTCTGTTTAGTAACAAGACATTTCACATGTTTGATCCCAGACAACATACTCATGCATTCTTGTAGGCAATCGGTAGTGATTCTAGATAAATCTGTTAATAAACTTTAAAGATATGAATGGGGTAGTTTGAAGCTAAACATCTTTCTTTAACAGCTAATTAAACCTAAAGTTGGTGAAGAAACTTCATGGCACTCTTCACATCAAAGTGCTGGGCCATAAAACATTGTTTTTGGTATTTATGATACACTTTAGGTCTCAGACAAATAGCGTAAGACTAGAGTAACATAACTAGGACACATTTACTTTAATTGTTAAAGCACAGTAAAACGACTAAGTGGAAGATGAAAACTGGGAGTAACCTACTATTTTAAAAATAATATTTGCCAATAATGTAGCTGTTATTTCTGTCTCAAGAAACAAACCCCAGCTTTTGTCATGATAGCTTTTTTATGAAAATCTAGATTGTAACACTAGTTGAATTTAGTTATGCAGTTTTCTATGATGCCTGCGTAATCTTGGATCAGATTATATTTGCACATTCAAAATATACAAGATTGACAAAAACAGAAACGTACTTTGTCTAACATTCAGCTTGTATTTTTGAAGCATCCCATTAATATACCTAGATAACATACAGTGCAAATACTTAATAATGTGCTTAAATTTATTTTAACTATCTAGTACAAGTCACTTGCAGTGATGGGCTCAGGATTCTTGTAGGTAAGATGAACATCTTTTTTCTATTAAATATTTTTCTTAATAGTTGGTGTAAGGAGTTCAGGTTGAGCCAAGGAGCAAGACTATAGATCCATCAATCTCTATTTTAGAAATTGATTTTTTTTTTTAAAGATGCTCTTCCAGTTTTCCACTGCAAGTAGCTGAAATAGACTGTTTCTGGAAGAATAAAGGACTACACTTTAGTATTACAAAGCCCATCTTAAGTCATACTTGCTGTCTTGGTGTACCTGAATTAAAATGCAATATTTAGTGATATTTCTTTCTGTAATTAACTTCCTGTATTTCTCTTCCCTTGTTCCTTTGTTAATGAGGCTTGTTCTTTATTGAGAATACTTTCCTGAGGACAGTTTATTCTTGTTTATTCCCATGTTGTGAGAATATTTCAATAACTTGCATAGCCAGTGGTCTTAGTTGAATTAGACTAAGGGGGAATAACTAACGGAACCCTGCATGGAAGAACAGTGTTTTTTAAATGTTCTCAGTAATTACGGATGCATAAACACACATGCAGTAGTGCATTAACATGCTGTCTCCTTAGCCATAAGAAGGAAGAAGTCATGGTCTTTTCAGTGGCAAGAGGAAGTATATAGGCAGCCAAAGTCAGCTGTAAGATAGCTACTTAAGCTTGCAGCTGCTTGTCTCTGCTAAATTAAAAAGGCCAGTAACTGGAAAGTTCCCTTTAAATCAGTTCATAGGATGTAGACAGGTACAAGAAGAGATTAGAACATGATTTTGGATGGAGTTGAAAGAAATTCCAGGCATCACAAAACTGATGCTGAGATTTGGAAGAGTTGTCTTTCTGTTTTTATGGTTTTCTATAACATAACCCTTCTGTTTAATGTATTAAATGCATTAACAAGCTGTTCCATAAAGTACAAGAAGCAGGATCTTATTTAATAAATGTTGCTGTATAGTAATACAGTATGTTGAAAATGAAGTGCTACTTGCCTGTCTTAATGCTGTGGACAAGCAAAATAACACCACTCATAAGGGAAAAGAAATTGCAGAAGATTAACTGATAGTGATCAGAACAACTGACCATGCTAGTAAGAGAGAAATTTAATACCCAAATTTAGGTACACCTGAATTATGTCATCTGTTACTGAAAATCTTTGCATTCTCTAAACTATAACTTCCACAGTTGCTACCAGGGGCTAGTTGCAAATTAATGAATCTCAGCTAGGGAAATGTAGGCACAGTGCATTTGGGACTGCAGTGTTGTTGGTTTTTTTTTGGTGAGCCAAGGTCCTGGCTGTAACACTTAAATCTACCAAAAGATTGTGAATTCTTAAATTGGCAGAAATTAACACCCACAGATTTCTATTCCTGGTATGGCTCCATCCTTACTATAAATGGAGAAAAGACGACCACCCAATTCTCCTGTTTTGATTTAATTTATTTTTTTTTAAGGGTGGGGAATAGTAGAGGGAGTCTGGATAATTGCAGTTAGCAATGCATGTAAACCTCTGCCTTCCTCTTAAAAGAAAAGCCTTTGATTTTTATAGTTCATTACCACTAGATCTATGCCTACCTTGACTAAAAGATAAAGGAAGAAGGATTGTATTGTGGTTAGTGGATGGGACTGGGGGATTTAAAGTTCGGTTCAGTTTGTTGCTGTGACAAGTACTATATAACTTGGGCAAATTATTTAACCTCTGCTTTCTTTTCCTAACCGCAAAAGAAGTGGCATTACATAAGTTAGTATTGCTTAGCTTGTATGTAGCTGTAAGGCTTATTTTTAAAACTAAATGTAAATATTTTATAATTTTGTCAAGGAATTGAGTTCTATATTCTTTATGAGAGCAAGACTTTAAATATTAAAACTGCAAAGAGACTTAGATTTCCAAACTTAATGCAGCTGTTAAAATGATAATGCAGGTTTCCTGGGAACCAGTCACCAAGAATGAGAAGTGTTATCTTTCACTTTTGCTGTGCTATCAGTTGGTCCTAGTTCATTATTGAAAGTAATCTCACAGAGAGCCACTTGTCAGGTAAATTGTTCTTGTAATATTTAGCCCAGGTTTATGGATGTTAATGTGGATGTGAACTTGTCTATTTTTCCAAAAGCTCATTGCCTGTTCTGAGGCTGCCCTGGCTTCCTCTTAATGCTTGCTGGGTTTGCTAGTTATGTTTTTTTGCCTAACAAGTATTCCTATTTCTAAGTAATTCTAAATGAAAACCAATTGGGCAAGATTGGCATGTGCAATAATTAGTCCTTAATTAACAAAGAGCATTCACTGTCCTAGACCATTTAGTTTGCATTGACTCTTGCCGTCTACAGGAAATGATGCTTTGCTGAAGTGTAGCAGCCTGTAATCCTTTAGTCTTCAGCAGTTGGGAATCCTGGTTTCCATTCCTGCTACTTTGCAGGCTTGACTTCTGCTAGGTCACATCCATCTGTAACTTGCAGGAACTCTTGTCATATCTGAGAATTTTGGATTAATGGCACCGGATGAGGTGCATGTTGCCACTTATACTAGTCTCTGATGGAAATATTTTACATTCTGCAAAATGTGAACCTTAAAGTTAACTAATGCTATTAAGAGCTTTAGTCTTCTCAAAAAAGACTGAACATAGAATTTTCCTTCACAGAGGCTTATGCACCAAGGAGCAGTTCTTCAGCTCCATTCTGAATTTGCAATGACTTGGCTTACCTTGAGCACTAATTACTTTAATAGTTCAGTGCTTAAACCTTTTGAAAATTACCATTTTTGTGTTTTGATACACTATTGGATGTTAACCTGTCCCTATGAAAAATAAAAGAAATCCATATATTCTGTAAATGCTATATTGGTGTCTCCATGTCAGATATAATTACTTAATACACCAGAAATAATTACTTAATAAGCTAGTATCAAACTTGTACTGCTGCTGCCAGAACAAGTCAGTTTAAAAGTGTCTTTTTATCTAATCTAAAATTGACAGCATCAAGCTTGTATTACATTTGAAATAATATTTTGGGTAGAGTTCTTGTAAAAAGATCTCTGTCCAGTGTCCCACCATCCTCTTTGCATCTTACTCCTCCTGAGTGAACCAATTTACTCCCAGCATTAATTATTGTAGGATGTGTCTTCATCACAGGAGTGAACTACTGCTTATTGAACTGGTAGGATAACATTAGCAAATAGCAGTGGTGGAGTGTACCTTCACTATCCATTCTGTCTTCCAGTTGCATTTTTCTTGTATACACATGAACTCTGCAAACATGCTGCACCCTGGATATTTTGGCAAAAAGTCCTGAAATAGTGCCTTGCAAGAGACTTGTGAAGGTCTTGCAAGAGACCAAGGGGAGTTTGACTCCATCCTGATAAATGCAGCATTTTCCTACATGTAAGCATCTGCTGGGTTGGACATTACCTGTTAAGTTCATTTGTACCATTGTGATACGGCTTGGGTTCTTTTCTTTCTACCTTGACTTCATTCACCCTCTGCTGGACTGCTGCAGCACTGCATTCTGATCTGAGTTGACTCTGCATTCATTTCAGAGTATGGGGTATGTGTTTGACTTTTCCACAGTGGTCAAGGCACTCTCTAAAAGAAGTATGCAAACCAAGAAGCCTTAATAGAAGATCTCTTCTTCAGGAGGAGATTCTAAATTTTAAGTGAATATCCGCCCAACAAGATCAGGAACCTGTCGGTACATTTCTTACTGTCAGTGGAATATAATGCAGCAGTAAAAATATTGCTTAAGACCAGATAAAAATAAACATACCTAGAATGAACTAGTTTTTCTTTCAACTGATTTTGTTCTTACCCTGGACTACTGTCAATCCCAGAAGATTTTTTTCTAACCTATAAAGATGATGATTCCAGTCCCTCTGAGAAAATACTGTTATACTTTTACAATACCATTGAGCCTATATATATAAATTTCTTGGCGTCTGTGTTTGTTCCTTTTAATGGGACTAAGTTGTTTGTAGAATCCATCAGAGAAACCTCAAAGATTAATTTCGATGGACTATCATCTGCTTTCTCTGGGTCCCATTTCCTTCACAAATGAGAGCAGACTTGTACAAAAAATACAGGTAACTTTTCAAACTAAAGGATAGTCTCAACTGCACCTTTTAGTTTTGAAGCCAGGAAGTCCTTTTCCAGCTTCTCAGGACATAGATGAATGCATCCCTCAGCAGTAAATCCAAATAACATAAATTTGGCCTAGGATTCGAGACTACCAAGATAATTGAGCCCATTAGTTGTCCTGTGGACTAAAGAATTCCAGTTGTCCTTGGTAGGGATACCTTCAATTTTCCAATTTTTACTTCCTTTTTTATATTTGTCAGCTTGCCTGAAATTTTACTATTTTGGTATAAATTTACAGAAAAAATATTTTTAATGCTTATTTATATTAAAGCTCTGTCAACATTTGTTAAGAATAGATTAATGCCATCAGCTACAACTTTTTGTTACATGTTTTATTATAAATATTACTGAATGCCTACAGCATTTCAATCTAAGCCTTTTTATCTCTGTTAATTCAAAGTTTTTAAGATGTGGGATGCACCGTTTTGGTGTAGTAGTGCTTAATAAAACCAACTAATGCAAAGTAAAATCTGTGTCCTCGTTGGAGAAATCATAAATGTGACTCTGCTTGTGTTAATCTTTTATAAACAAAGATTAACTATAATACTTGAAGTGTTAATTTTGCTCCATAGTATTAATTTTGTTCATTTTTCCTGTAAACTTGTTCTTCATTGCTGCTGGATACTTGGCATTTTGGATAGCTTGCTCGTAGCTCAGAAAAGGTCTGGAAAATTGCTATATGGCTGAACAGTTTCACGCACAATAAAACTACTGTGACATACAAAGATTTAACTTTCGTTTACACGCTTCATTACTTGCTTTAAACATTTTAACGGAACACTTGAAATTTAGTGGTAATTCCAGTGATCTCATGTAGTGTCAGTGATAAATGCTAATATTACAGTCGGTGAATAATGTGGAAGCGTGTGTTACTTGAACGATAACCTTATTATAGCTCTGACCTTTGGCCCGTAAGGAGTTTCCATGCAATTACTGTGCAAACAGGAGTTCCATTTCTTCCTGTTTTTTCTAAAGTGTCCTGAAAGGAGTGGGGGGGGGACCTAGATTTTGTTCCTGTTTGAGGGTGTAATTCTGCAGCCTTGTCCACGCTAGAAAAATCAGTCTCTATGGCATTAATTGTTACATGGGCATAGTTGACATCCATGTTGCAAGCGTTGTTGTAGGCTAGTGGTTCTTAACTTTTTTTTTTTTTTAAGACTTGAAGCACCTCGTTAGCCTCACTTGCCCTAGTATAACACTTGGCCCCCTCAGGTGTCAAGCCTTTGGGGCTTCAGCCAGTTTTCTCTGGCTGTGCCCCCTCAGCCTAGGTCTACTGCCTCAGGCCTTGGCTTCTAGACCCCTGGCCTTGGTCTTGTCCTTTTCAGGCTGCTTGGCCCCCTGGAGTCCCTAACCCAGGCAAGACTGGTCTCTTGCTGCTCGTGTGCCCCTCAGCCCTGTTCCTGTCTCTGACCCTTGCAGGATTGTATACTGGGTGTTTCTCAGCTGCCTCTGTGGCCTCCATACCACCCCCATAACCACAACCTGGTCCTTTGTTATCAGACTTGAATGCAAGACAAATACAAGTAAACTGCTTCCAAATTAAAGTTCCTTCCTACTCTGGGTCAGTACCATACCACAAGCTGTGCTTCATCCCTTAATTTTCTCCTTCAAGTTCTAGCTGATGACTTGGATGCTTGCCAGTGTCTCCTGCAGCCATCTCCCCCAGGAGCTCCTCTTCCTGCAGCCCACAGGACCATTGATCTTGGGCATTGGTCTTAGTGACCCAAAAGCCCCACTCATTTTTTTTAGGTGGCTCCCTGTCCATACCCAGGGGCTTCTGATTTGATTTTTTTTTTTTGCTAACCTGCCCTTCTCTGCTCCAGTTAGCCAAGCTGCTTGCAGTCTTTACTCCTGCCCTGCCTGGGGGCTGCCTTTTGGCTGCTTATTGTAGTGGAGCTAGCTCCCCACAGCAAGCTTAGCTTTTTCTTTAAAGTAACAGGAGCCTCTGGCTCCATGACATGCCTAATAGTACTAATGTTGTGCAGCACCCTGGGATGCTCTTGAAAGAATCTTGCAGTACCCTGGTTGAGAACCCCTAGTGCAGGGAGTATTCCAGAACGTGAGACTTATACATGCTACTTGCTCTTGCAAAAGTACGAATTTTCCTAGTGCTGATTGGGTTTCAGAATAGCAAGCAAGGTACTTAAAAACGGTGAAACAATTCACTTTTGTAAAGATTTGAAAATAAAATTTAATTTTTAAAAAATCCCAAAGATGATATACAGCAAACGACTACTGAATCAAGCAAGGAAGAGTGTCTAGGCTATAAAAGCAAGTACCGGTATTGCTGGTAGGTTGCTGTAAAGTCTAAACATGCATTACTGCCTCAATTCTTCTTGGGCTAAAACTATACCTCATTCATTTTTACTGTTTTTTGTTTAAGCTATATAAAATCAGATTGGAAAACATTGCACCTAGAGTAAGTGGTGATAAACTTAATTGTAAGCTATAGCACTCTGAGTCATAGATAATAGTGCTAATTTTAGTTTTGATAAGAACTTAGTAGGAAACAAACAGCCCATGCTAATACAGAATTTTTAGAAAGCCTTATCTTTTCTTTTCCTTGACCTTGTCCCAGTCCACTGCTATTCAGGAAATTTATCATCTAAAAATAGACTAAATATGACAGTGTATCAGTTTTCATTAAGTTCATTCAGGCTGTTCTTTGCAACTGATGGCTAAGACTTTGAAATGAGCCTTTAAATTATTCTGAATTCAGATGCCAGGTGGGTCACATGCAGGAAGTGACCTGAGCAGCTGACGCAGCTGATCTAGAATGTATTTTTTATATATTTCATAGTTCAATAGGTAAAAGTCTTACTCTATACAAATGGAGAGGGTGTCAAAATGCTTCAACTTCAAGTAGGTGTCAGAGCCTCAAACAACAATGCTGAGTTGGTTTTGCTTTGCTGAGGGCATACTACTCTTTGGGAAAGGGTTATTTCCTGTATTACCAAAAATTCATATGTGGTATCAAGGCATCTCATCCTCCTGGGAGGAGTGTACTAAAAATTGCTGGGCCATTTGTTGTGAAGTGAGACCTGCCTGCTGGCTTTATACCCTAGGGAGTGGAGGTTACTACTTTTGGTGTCCCTCTCTGCTTTCTCAAATACTGAGTGCTGCTCTCCTGTAACCATCTTTGAAAGCTAGTAGTTGGGCTCTTTCCAGAACTTGGAATTTAGATTTTTCTTTGTCAGTTGCTGAAACTCCATTTCTCCATGACTGTACTGCAACTCGAGAATTGACTTGTATACATATTCTTTACTTGTTAATTTTTTTAGTTCCCTTTTTAACCCAGCTGCAGTAATAACATCTAACTTACTTAAATTAATGCTTCAAAAACTTGGTCTCCATTATGAATAAAATCTATTAAGATTAGACATTTCTTTGATCCTGTCTAAATTCTGCCAGTTCTATCAGATTCCCCCAACCAGGGGAGCTGTAATGTAGAAAAGTTTGTGTTAACTTCCACATTCTTGACATCATTCTAGGTAAGCCTGCTGACTATCTAAAAGTGGTAAATTTTTGCCTTATTTCTGTCAGGGCTACAGCTCCCACTGGCTTAAGTATCAGAAAGGCTTTTCTAAACCTCTGTGAAAATAAGGCAATTCGGCTTTAAGGAATTGAAATCCCAGAACTTACTAGACTACTATTTAAGGCACAAGGGCAACTGTGATGCATACCTTTCTTGTACACAAGTTGAAAGAGAAGATGTGCTTTCTTAGCAGGATCACTCTCGTTATGGCTGTAACTTTATTGCTTGCTTTCAAAGAAGTGAGTTGCCAAAAGTGTGAAGGAAAAAAATCAAATCAAGAGACCAAAATGCAGGGAAAGCTGGCTTTAGTGGCATTATAAATGTATTTAGGACAGTTGGACTGAATTGGAACCCTAATTGTTCGTCTTAAGAAGGGTTGGGGCTGGTCTTGTTTGACTGAACTAGTCCTTTCAATTGCTGAAGGTCTGTGATTGACAACTGAGTGCCTCTAGACTCTGTAGTTAACTTTAGGGTACACAGAATGAGAAAAGCAGAGCTGACAACTCTGGAAAATACTGGAAGATAATAGCAGAGATGGAGCATGAAATGAAAGTGGCAGGAAAAGATCTGAGGCTGGGAGATTAGAAGAAAGCAAGGTAGTGAGAAACCCAAATCCAAAAGAGACTGGTGGAGAGCTAGAAAAAGCATTAGCTTGTTTTTACAGTGGAGATAAGTATATCTATGCAGGTATCTAGCCAAACGGCTCAATTTTAGCCTGCCAAAACTCTCAAATCTCCCTGTTTGTGTGAGTAGAGCAGATTCACTCATATTTAATTAAATCCTTGGAGACTGGCAGTTTCAAGACTATGCTTTAAATTAAAAGGAATGCTTTTCAAAGTGAATATGCAATAAAGGACTCCTTATCGGGTTAGTAGCCAGGCAGTTTGGTAGTTTTAGTGTTTTGTCAACATGCTTCATGAAACCCAGTAGTTGTATTCTGGATTACCATTGCATTTGCATATTTGACAAGGAACAAAAAGATGCCTAGTGTTATATATCACTGCTACAAGACTGCAACCCTGCTATCTGTCTATAGATATAGATAGCAGGGTTGCAGTCTTGTAGCAGTGATGGTCCAAGAAATATGAAGGGCAAGGATTATTCTTATGATTTGGGGGGGGCATGTACTATATATTTGAGAGAAACATTAGACAAGCTGTCAGGCATAAATATACCCTTCTGTGATAGTATTCTAGTCATTTTCCCTGAGCTTGCTGTTGATGTTTATCATTTTCATGTGAGATGAGCAGCCTCTATATCAAACAGATACTTGATTTAGAATCTCACGCATGCAAGCAGGAACATTAAAGGAGCTCCACTTGATGAATTCTTGCGCGTTGTCATTAATGTGAGACTTCAGACAAGGTGACTATTGAAGCAGTCTGCCTAATTCTGTCTTCTGTTTATTGCCCTATAATTTGAAAACTAGTTACCTTCATTTCCACCCAGTTGCATTAAATATACTATATAAAAAAAATTAGAGGTTCCTTGATATTACACACAAGGTTTGTCTTGGATTTCCCCCTTTTTGCATTTTGAAGTCTTTTTGTTTCTGTGAAACATTTGGTAAACTAAAATGGAGGTTTTAATGAATTGGATCTAACTAGTATAGTAACTGTGAAATTTGTTCTTCTGTTCAGCTTGCTTTTTCTTGTTCCTGAATATTTGACGTTAGGCATATTTATTGAAAATGTATACATGAATTGCAGAAGTTTTCGAGGGAGGGGAGGGCATAGATGTTGACATTTTGGCTGCAAGATCAGGTAACCATTCAGCCTTTAGCATCTGAGCCCTCCTTGGGCTGTCTGGGGTCACGATTGAGGCATGTAAGGAATGTCTGTATTAGCAGAATCTTATTTTTCTGGATCTTTGCCCTTCAACTTGATGGATAAAAGTGGTGAAAACTATAGTTTGACAGGGTGCAATCTCAGTAGTGTTAACATCTTGTTCATAATGAAACCCTATGAGTAGGTCTAGACAGTAGTTTAAAGAAGTCTGCTAGCAGTGCTGTTCCCATCCTGTGATTAAATGGAGGACTTCACCTTCAAGTGTTTGTTCTCAGGAAGTGTGCCTAAGCCTAAATGTTCTATAAAACTTAACTTGAAATGTATGTGGAGCGATGCAACAACACCACACTTTCATTTTGGACACTACGGGGTTTTCATTTCCGTTTTCTGCAATTGAATAAGTGTACGCTACTTAGATTGTTGAAATCGAGGCAGTGGAGACCTGAGGGATGGGATTCATTTAACCTAGAGTACACTTTCTAGCCTTGCCTCTGATACGGAAGTTCCATTTCAGGGTAGCCTTGACCTTGTATGTGTTGCGGGGGGTTCCTTTAAGTTGCTTATCCTTTAATTAAAATGGTGCTCCCAGTTCTTTAATTGTTATTTGATTTGGGTAACTAGTTTATTTTTCTCCTACCAACAGTGAGAGGCTCAAAACCAGGTAAAAACGTCCAGCTTCAAGAGAATGAAATCAGAGGACTGTGCTTGAAATCCAGAGAAATATTCCTCAGTCAACCTATTCTATTAGAACTTGAAGCACCACTTAAAATTTGTGGTAAGTATGGTCTTGGCCTGCAACATGGCTTTCTAAGAGTTTTGCTTTGGAAATTCCCTTGATGCACAAATATTTAAGTAATCTATCAATTGACTAATGTATAGTAAAGCTAAGATGCAACATCTGCTTATAGTTAATCAACCTGAGTAAATAGATATAGTGCATAGAAAATAAACCAGGTTTTGTAGGGCTGGGGCTGTCAGGTTCTGTGCCCTGGGGCCAGAGCTGTGTTGGAGCCAAAAGGGTAAAGGGGGCAGGGGCTGCCAAGTGACAGGGAGCAAGAGGGAGGGGTCATACTGCTTGACTTGCTTGCTGCTTGTGTCCCTGCTCTTTGCCCCCTGCTACTGTTTGCCTGCAAGAGGGACTAATTTTAGATGACCCTCCAATAATCAGATGTTAGGCATGAAAAATTATAACACATTTATAATTTCCTCTGTTTAAAATCCAAGCATGCAAGTGTTGTAAATTCAGAGTAGCCTTGGATTTGGGTCAGAACAGTATCTGGACATGTCTTGGCTAAAGTAGTCTTTAACTATAATTGGGTAAAACTTCAAATGAAGTAAAATGGAACCTTTCCCTGAGTAAATACACAATTTGATACCCAATTTAGTAACTTGAGGCACAGAGCTATAAACTGTCAACTTCATATATAAAAACAAACAAACGGTGGTTCTCAACCTGTGGCTCACGGGCTGCATGCGGCCCAATCAGCTCGCTGCTGTTGCCCAGCGTTTTAAAAAACAAAACATTTTCTGCAGGTGTGGCCCACAGATTGGGAACCACTGATATACAGAGATGTGAGTTTTCCAGAAATTTTTCCAATGCCCTAAGTAGAGTGTGATCTGATTTAGCATGTTTATTTGAATTATTTTTGGTAAACAAAACTTAAAGTAATGTTAATTTTGTCCCAATAGCAGTAGGTATTTGAACTGATGTGTTTGATTAGGACAAAAATTAAATACAGCACACTTAATGCAATGTAAATGTTGTATTCAAACAAATTCAAAGCTTTATGTGGAAAGAAGTTATTTTTATTGGAATACTTGTAAAAATGTAAAGACAATACACAATGGCATGTATTTCCCTTATGTTGTTTGTTTTAAATTTAAGAAAAAAAACAAAGGCACTGCAAACTGACACTAACTTTAGCACGTCCAAAGAACTGTGCATGATTTGCCGTGCTTTGGCTTTGATTTGACCTGCGCAGCCAATTAAGCGAATTCATAACTTATTTTTTGGTTTGGATTATTGTGTGAATGTATTTACCCTCCTGTTTACAAATCAATAAAACATATGTATGTATTCTTTCTCTTGCTTCCTAGGGATAATCACCTGAAAAACATTAATTACAACTTTGAAACTGCCAAGCTTGCCTAATATTGTATTGGTATCCATTCATTGTTACTAATGAACTTTATGAAACAATGAATTTTTAGAAATGGAAAATTTCCCAGGGAAAAATTAAGCCCTGGAAAATGTTCCGTTTTGGAAAATTTTCTGCCCCACATCTCTGCTGATTATAAGTAAATATGCATGAATTTCTAAATAGCAGGGTGTTTAGTCATTGCCAGAATTTCTTGCTGAGTTTTTAGCTGTTTAATTTTTAAAATAGTAAAACTTTTTAAATTTGATATCACAGTTGAGCCAGTTTAACTTCTAAGTAGGTAACATATCTTAGCATAAATTTTGATTCTATTTTATACTTGACCTGTTTTCACTGAAATATTTCTCTAGTATCTTTTTGGATACTAGAGAAAAATCCAATTAATGTACCATTTATGAATGTCTTTTTAGGTGATATCCATGGACAATACTATGACTTACTTCGACTCTTTGAATATGGAGGCTTCCCACCAGAAAGCAACTATCTATTCCTTGGTGACTACGTCGATAGAGGAAAACAGTCTTTAGAAACAATCTGTCTCTTACTGGCATACAAAATCAAATACCCAGAGAACTTCTTCCTTCTTAGAGGGAACCATGAATGTGCCAGCATTAATAGAATTTATGGGTTTTATGATGAATGTAAGTAACACTTCTTTGGTGGTGGCAGGGAGATCTGGATCGTTATGCACTTAATTGAACTATTTATAAAAACTTTCTTCTAGTCTCTGTTAAATGGGGCTATAATTGACTTATTTTAGCAGGTGATGTATGTCTCTTCAGCGATCCTGTATCATCATCAAAATAGAAGGCAGTGTGCATAATGAGTAATATAATGTTCCTATTTGCTCATTGTTCTAATTTAAGTTGCTATTACTGCACACTGTCAAAGTTCAGCTAGTAAGCCTATCTGGTGAACACTGTTCAAAGGTGAATTACAGGGCAAAATTTCTGTATACTATCAAGATTTTGATATACATGTACTGTAAATTCTCTGGAGAATGAGCTGTTCTTTATCTTAAGTATTTTGCATGGCACTTACCAGACAATAAATACAAGACTCTAATTGTCAGACTTTTTTTAAGTTTTATATAAGTACTTTATCCTTGCTTGCACTCTTCTGGAGCAAGCACCTAAATAACAGTATGGCACAAAACTGTAATGTGAACTGATTTTTTTGCACTTCATAGATTTAGTGTGAGAACCAGCCTCTCTCTTTCTCCCTCTTTGGGAGAGAGAGAACATCAGCTCAGGTTACAGCGTTGACATGTTTTGTGTCTTGCAGAGATCTTGCCAAGAGCTTCCAACAAAAGGCAGTGAGGTCCTGCATATCTTTTCCAAAAAAAAAAAAGTTAGAAGCTATCTCTGAATCCCTTAAAAGAACAGTAAATGGCAAAAGCAGTTTTTGTCTCTGACTTGTTTCATTTCTAAACAAGTTGAAGTAAAACCAGGTTTTCATCTTTCCTGGTAAACACAATGTTGCTGAGGAATTGCTTTTAAACTGGGGGGGGATTAAATGAATGGTGGTATATAATCAGTGCTTGCTATGTGGCTTGGCATCTGTAAGTAGGGACAAGCTAAACTTTACCTGAAGCAATTGGCATACCTGTGATGCTGTAGCAATTAACACTGTTAACTGAACACTGCTCAGATGATTCTGGATTTGTCATTTATTAAATACCTTGGATTTAAAAAAAAAAAATTAAACTTAAATTTTCTGTTGTCTGGCTTCATTTGGGTACAACAGGGAGGAGGGGCATTGGGGAAAGCTAGTTGCAAATTCCTGATTCTGTGGCTAGTTTTGTTGTCCACGGTCTCAGCTGAGTTTAGGGCAGCCTCAGTGCTACCAGCTAGAAATGGCCTTGAGAACAGCTCTTTAGTTGAGTACCACCAGGATGCAGCATACTAGTTGACTTCACATGGCTGAATGCCTGCTGAGAAGCTATGAGCATTGGAAGAAGTAGAATTTGGCTTTTAAAAGTGACTTTTCTATATACATGGGAACTTCCACTGCAACAGAAGGCCACTTAAAAGCACTTTTGCTTGTCTAGACAGAGAATTTCCAGCATCTTTTAATGAGTAACAATGTAGCAGTATGTCTGAAGCAAATTTATGCCGGCTTTATTCTGGACTAGTTACGTAGTTTGGCAAACTTAGAACAACAGTAGTATTGTACAATAAGCAATTTCCTTTACATTATAAAAGCATATTAACTTATTTTTTCCATTAAATGTCTTTGTAGGTAAGAGAAGATATAACATCAAGCTGTGGAAAACCTTTACAGACTGTTTTAATTGTTTACCAATTGCAGCCATTGTGGATGAAAAAATATTCTGCTGTCATGGAGGTATGTGGTGCTTCCTACTTCATGAACACATGACTGCTAATTCTTTGGCACAAGGCATGGTAGTTCAGTGTCTGATATACATTTTCACATTGTTGGAAAGTCTGTCTCCCAACAATGAGGATGAAACCAAATGAAGTTCTGAAACACGTATACCTCTGCCTTGGTTCATCAGTAGGTGGAGATTAAGCTGTATATTGAGAGGCAAGTTTTGTAAACCAACCCTCCATGGTTTATCCTGCAACAGTTTACTTCTTAACTGCACAATACCCAATTTAGCAGGCAGTTTGATATCACTTGAGACGCTATCTGCTCTTCCTTCTCTATGAAAATGAATATTCTATAGCATCTTTTTTCTCAAATCTGTGTATGCAGACGCTTCAAAAGATGGCTGTGGTCTTACTGGGATATGCCATCACATACTTGTTTCTACATGTCAAACCACTTTTTAGTCTTGGAAAGCTGTTTGTTAGCTGCTGCTTTTCAAGACGCTTGTTCATGCATCAAATACCTCAACTGCTGTGGTGCTCCAGCTGTTTTAAGTTGCATGCCCCTTTTTAAGTTCACTAGGGGGGTAGCCTGGGATTTGTTACGAACTATATTTCTCAAATTACTAAAACCACAGCAATATAGTTGTTTACTTCCATTTTTTTCTTTTTTTTCCTCCATTTGTATTTCCTAGTTTCCATTTTCTTTTCCATTCCTTCTTGCACACTCTTAAGACTTATTGTGTAGCCCTATATGATAAATACTGTATAGTGTATAAAATAGCCTTTCACAATAGTGAAATATGTATTGCAGTTTGCATCTATTTTCAGCTTCTGTAAATATGTACAGCTCTTCAGTGAAAAATAATTTTAAATATTGTTTAGTGTTACACTAGCCTGGTATCTCCCTCGTAGCATTCAGTCTTAATATGCCTGTACTTTTTGAGACAAATAGCTATTTTTAGTATTAAATATCCTTTAGTATGCATCTTGAAGGCTGTCCCCGGTTCATAAATTCTAAAACAATTAGAATATTGTAGGGCTGCACAGTGTAGAATTTTTTTTCATTCTGGTGCCTAAGTTGGTATACTTTCACACCTGTTTCTGCCAAATCTTAAAACTGCTAATGTAGATCTTTATCAGGCTTTTAAAAGAACTTGAGGTAAAAATCTGTTAGAATCACCAGAAAGCAATTAAAGACACTCACTTGTGGTGGATTGGCCTGTACAATAGACTGTTTCTTTGCTATGTTGGAGGGTATTTGCAGTATATGTTTCTATATGCATTCTTCACATCTTATTGAAAGCAGTTACAACTTAAAATTTACAAAATCTGAAAACATTACATTTTTCATGTTAGAAAATAGTTTAACATTGCGTTGTTTGCTAGATAGTCTTTTGCTCATGGTTTTGTTTGGCAGCTGCCTTAGGATAATAACTGGACTTTGTTCAAAACACATACAAGATGAGAGTATAGGTTCTAACTTTTATTCACCTGATCTGATTTGTATGGGACCAGTGAGGTGGACTTCATGACATGGATGGTGTCTCTTAGAGGCTGAGGCTGGGCTCAATGCTTGTAGAAGTAGCTGCCAATCTCCTGCACCTTGTAGTACATTGCTTGGGTCTCCCATGGCATCAAGTCTCTTCATGTAGTACATAATTTGTTTATAAAAGTTGACCTCTGAAGTTGGGTGGTTTTTCCCCCCTGATTACTTCTCTGTATAGAAAAGTATATAGTGTATTACTCAGCTTTTGCTATGGACTTGTAGATTCAATGCATTAAATGTTATTTAAATGTTTTAAGGGATAAGATTAGACCTCAACATCCTTTATGTATTTAATTCCAATTTTATTTTAAATTGGGTTATTTTTAAAAAGGAAACTTGTAATTATAAAAATCAGTTGGGTTTACCAAATCTACGAGTCCTGAAATCAACATGAGATGTGGGTGGGTCAGTTGGTTGTTTCGATCTAAGTGAACTAACCTGTATTTTAATACTGTGGAACGATTTGGGTAAAATGCTAAACAGACTGTACATTTTACAACACTATCAGGCTTATCACCAGACCTTCAATCAATGGAACAGATTCGACGAATTATGCGCCCCACTGATGTACCAGACCAGGGTCTTCTTTGTGACCTGTTGTGGTCGGACCCTGACAAAGATGTCTTGGGATGGGGTGAAAATGACAGAGGAGTGTCCTTCACTTTTGGTGCTGAAGTGGTTGCAAAGTTTCTCCATAAACATGATTTGGATCTTATATGTCGAGCTCACCAGGTATTTTAATTTTATAAGTACAGATCATGGCCCTGTTCCTCCAATGGCATCCACTAGTACAGACCTTTGGATCCTGCATGATTCCATTAACTTAAGTTAGTGGATTTCACTCTTGGATTGGCCCTTGTATTTGTTTCTAGTTCTGTTTTGATCTAGTAGTTTGGAACTGCTGTTGCTTAAGCTTAGGCTCTTCCACAACTGGCTGTGCTAGGGAGCCACAATTAAACTCTAGCTGAGCGATATGTGGACTGACCTGGATGCTTGCCATTTGAAAAACATTGTTTTGTAGTTGTGTGGCTAGGAATTCTCTGCTCTAATACTGTTTTTTCCTGTTGAAGGTGGTTGAAGATGGATATGAGTTTTTTGCAAAAAGGCAACTGGTAACTCTATTTTCTGCCCCAAACTACTGTGGAGAATTTGACAATGCAGGTGCCATGATGAGTGTGGATGAAACTCTAATGTGCTCTTTTCAGGTACAGTATACTAACAGTTTACGCTCCTGTCAATTTTACTTTTATCGTTGAGAGAGCTCTTATTTCAAATGGATATTTGCAAATCCAGCAAAATGAAGAGATTGTCCAAATCTTTCACAGATTTTGTTTTAAGAACATTAATGATGCTATCTGTACTGGCATAAAGTAGAGAACTTAACTTTCCCACCTTGAATTAGATTGCCCAAACAAACAGTGTTGTCTGTTTCCTGCCTCTTGCTGGCATGAGATCCCTGATCCCCTGCTCTAGTATTGACTTAGCTGTGGGTGGGGAGGGAAGTGTACTGGCTCTTGGCATGGATCATGCTTAGGGGTTGACTGATCTGTCATGGTCACCTGTGTAAAGCTTTTTAGTAGCAACTGAGTTTCATTTGCAAAATGTCACTCTATTATAGCAAATGACTGAATTGTCTTTTTCAGATTTTGAAACCAGCAGAGAAAAAGAAGCCTAATGCTAGCAGACCTGTAACGCCACCAAGGGGTATGATCACAAAACAAGCGAAGAAATAGTAAATTTGGACCTGCCTAGATGGGACTTGTATTATAGTATATAACCTTCATTTTTAAAACTGTAATGTGTACTGTTCAGCTTGCTCAAAATAGATAACGTGTTTGTGGTTTTCATTTTGATTTAATGAATGGCATTTGCTGGTTGTAACAGCAAGTGAAAGACTTTTTTTTGTTCCCTCCCGAGAAAAGAGTTTTAAAAACTTACCTTATGTTGGTGTTACAGCTGTACGCTCCACAGCATCTTATCCTGTCATTATGGGTAATTGTACAACTGACTTTTGAACCTGTACAATGAGTAGTGTAAATGCTTGTTTTCTTCTTTAGGATCTAAAGAGGGCACTAGTGTGCTGTGAGACTAGACATTTGTTACTGTCAGAAATTGCATACTGTTTATACAAACCACTGTGAACTTTTTTTACGTTAAAAATTGTTTTAAAGGGATTGCTTTTCTTTTAATGTCTTGTCATGTTCAAGTTAGTTTTATTGCTGTCAACTTTAGAAATAACCCTCAACCTTGCCAGCATCACTGGTATGATGTATATTTAATTAAAGCACACATCCCCTCCCGTATACTTTAAATGACAATTAAAGCCATTATTTTAAATGTTCGTGTCTCTTTCCTGAAGCCAAAGTTTTTGTTTAAAAAGCTATATTCCCACAACCCATAAAGATGAGTTGGCAGGGCTTTACGTTCATGCCTTCCTCTTGGAGATGAAAGGAGTTTTGACTTAAATAGCAAGTAGTAATGCTGTGCTCTTTGTGCTATTAATGGTAACGGTAAATAACGTTTTGTACGATTTCCATATATTCTATTGAGTGGACCTTTTTACAATTGCATCAGTCCTGTGGAAGGCCGTTCCAGAAGGCTGTAACTTACGGAAACCGTTCTAAATCTACCTGAGAGCGAGCTGCATATTTTTTTTGACCTAAAGACTTTGTTCTGCAAAGAAGCTTAGACAATAGCTTGATGAGCCAACCAAACCCAGGAGTTAATTGTCTTCACCAGTTTATACAAATCTCTCACAGTATCTTGTTTTTTAAAAAACAAAACTGTTAATCTTTTTTGAACAGATGACAGTGTACAATACCATGTAGTAAAAATAATTCACTTATTAAATGAAGAAATTGTTAAATCTTCTCAGTGTCAGTTTATCAGCACTTACACACTACAGTTGTTAGAAGACTTTATGTAAATTAGACCAATATTTTGACATGGAAACCTACAAATTCTTGTCTAAGCTACTTGAAGTATGTTGTCTTCACGTGGATCCATTATGGTTGCCTCTTCAAATGAGCAAATTCTGATTAAACATGAAGTGGAAGGGGGCTGTGGTGCCAGACTAGCTTTTATACAATGTTGGGGGGCCTAAAGGAATCTACCAAGTAAGTGTCTACTTCCTGTGACTGTTCCAAGTTCCTGCCTTGCACAGCTCTGAGTAGGATGACTACAGCACAACACTCAAGGCCAAATCTTCCTCCTCTGGAGTGGAATGAGGAAAGAGCACCATTCTTACGATTTTCCTGTCTTGAACTGTGGCTTTGTTTGTCCATTCAGACTCCATGATGAAATTCTGACCCACGTTGTATGCTTTGCAACTTAAAATTTGGCCTCACATTTTGAGTACTATTGTTTTTTTCATTTTATGGCAATATGATTTGTAATCTGGACTTGTATTAAAAGGCAGCCTTTATGTCTAAAGCTTTGACTGAGAACTGTAGGTTCTAGATATGCAAAGTGCTATTGAAATTCCTCACAGCTACTACATTATTTTTGCAAGGCATGTACACGCCACAATTAAAAAGCTGGCTCCACTGGGAGGCAATTCGTAAGGTAAAATGCTGGCTGTAGAACAACTTGCTGTTTTTTTACCCTGAAACAGATGCTAGTCAGTGTGGAATGTAATGTACATACCTTAACACACATCTTGTAAGGTGGGTTTTGAAGTGCAACAAAATTTCTTGCCTGATAGTGTGAAAGCTGGCCTGTTCTTTACTGTGGTGGTGAACTTGAAGTGATATCTAAGTCTGCTCCTTGAGCTTTGTAACTTGTGGAACAGGTATCTATGACTCAATGTTAGTTTAATAGTGTAATGCTCAAGGGGATTAGGTGGTCTCATCTAGCCTGCCTGCATACATTCAGGACATAGTATTGAGCCAAGTGTTTGTTTGTTTTTTTTGACTAAAGTGTATTTTCCTGGAAAGCATTCTGCTGGACTTTGAAGACTTCAAGAGATGGACACAGCATTGCTTCTCTTTGTGATTTGTTCCAGTAGCTCATCACCTGCACTGTGGAAAATATATCTGCCTTCAGCTCCCAGCCACTGGTGTTTCTTATGCATTTCTGTGCTAGGTGAGAGTCCTTTGCTTAGCCAGAATCTTCACCCAGTGAAGGTTCTTAAATCAGGCCACTTGTTCTTCTGATAAACTAACTTGATGGAGCTTTAAGTCTCATAGTAAGGTACTCTTCTTCCCCACAACCCTCCAAATAGTCATATGACTTTTCTCTACAGCTTTTCCACATTCTAACTAATGCTGACTCCAGAACTAGCTGCAATTTTTTCTGTATTGCTGTGTACAGAAATTAAATTGGCTTCCTACTCATATTTATCACTTCTTATTTTTACTTCTAAATATTGCATTATGCTTTTTTTTTTACTGCAGCATTTAATTGACAACTCTGATTTCCCCCCACTCAACTTTTGCCTTTTTGATAGATTCATAACTTTTTTTGCATGTGG
The DNA here is from genome assembly GCF_030867095.1 of Alligator mississippiensis. NCBI lineage: Eukaryota > Metazoa > Chordata > Crocodylia > Alligatoridae > Alligator > Alligator mississippiensis. The sequence goes on along the minus strand of NC_081833.1, from coordinate 3,250,146 downwards.
CTGTCTTAGAACAGTTTGTTTCAAATGATTCTTACCTTACCAATTGGCCCAGATTTACTCAATATGAGTGCCTTCCAGATTCATCACTCAGCTGGTGTCTGGCTGATTAATCTGTGATTTTACTTGCAGTTTATTGCATCTACTGGGGAACTTTGGTTCATTCATTATACCAGTGCTTTGTTTGTTGTCCTAGACCTAAAGCTACCAGCCCTTTGTTCTGGGCAACTGCCTTTTGTACTTACTAGAATAAAAGGCAATACAGAACAGCAGTTACTTATCCCATGCCTATTGTATGTATGCACCTATGGAGTATCTTTTCTCCTAGTATACTACCAGTTATTGCCCTATAGATGGGGAACATTTGCAGCCATGGCTAAGAGTGGTGTTTTTATCCAGTACCAAAATTTGCGCCGGGTGCTAGGTAGCCGAATGGAATGCTTCTTCCCTGCCCTCCAGAAATAAGGGTTTTCTTATCAACTGTGCTTCCCTCTTTTGGAGCTAAAAGGCTCTTTACTGGCTTGCTTATCTACTATGTTGCACAAGGAAACATTTTTCTTTAAAAGAATGTCTGTCTGCAGCAGATTTGGGTTGTTCCCCTAAGCCAGAGCTGTGTGCATTTCAGTATAGGTAAGAGTGAAGACTTGGGGTAAACGTCCCAGCAGACCACTTGTATTTAAACCTTGGATGTCTGTTTCCTACTCTCGTTACTGCCCACCTGAGTTAGAGCTATCCTCTATTAGCAGCTACAGACAAATATTTTCATGGGTCTCGTGAAAATTGCCTTGCTCTTCCCACTGTAATGTGGACCAGTGGTGCTCTCCCTGTGGGCCAGATGAGTAGCCAGGGCTGGTCCATGGCCTGGACTGCCCCCCACCCTGCAACTGCACCAGGATCAGGCCCCAAGTGGCCTTGCCTTAGCTGGGTCCCATACTGGGAGCAGGCCCTGCCCAACAGCGCTACCTGGCCCATCCCAATCTAGGCCTTTTTCTGTAATGGCTCTCTAGAACTAGGCAGCTGGCTTGAGTTTGAGTGGTCAGTCAGTCTACAATCTCACAAAATGGCAACAAAGGAAAAGTCTGTGAGACGCTTGTTTTTATGGAGAGAGGTATTGCTGCTCCTTGTGGGAAGGGTTCCTGATACCTAGCAGAGGAAGTTTTAAAATAGCAAAAGTGAGTTATGCTGCTGACCAGACTGAGGAATCATTTCTCCCAAACTTAGCTGGAAGAACAAGTAGATTCTGCAGCAGCACAATCTGACCCATTTCAAATATCAGTAATTAATTGAATCTGAAAAAAAAATCAAAATTCTTTCTTTAAAATGTGTGTTGAGTTGATTAACAATGAGGCTAAATGCTGAAGCTAACTGCCTTTATGCTTAAAGTTAATGTGAACATCGTGCTCCCTGGGCTTCCTTCATTGTGGGACAACGATGATGTTTTTGAGATCCTGAAGCAGTCTTAACTTCTGCATTTGTGGTTAGCGACATCTTGTAGCACCTTTTTTTAAACGTACAGACGCCACTTTCCAGACATCATATAGTACATGCTCTTTGTTTCCATCAGGCCCATTGTGTGATTCACTTTAGTTTTAGATGCCCCTGAAACTTCCCTTGCGAGGTTATTAGAAGGGAGAGTGGCACAATCGCACCAATGTAGCCGTTATCCACTAGCATGGCAACTTTTTTATAATCATTTCCAAAGACTGTTCAAAAGTGCTGCTTGCTTCCTACAGGTGTGTATACATGTGTGTGAAACCATTGCTCTGCCCCTTACTGACAGTTGGTAACAGTTTGTCAGGTTTGTGTTAGTTCCTGATTTTAAAACTGATGTTATTTGTGAAATGTCTTCACTTCCTTTGGTGGCTTGTCAAAGCCAGAGTTGGACACCTCCTAGGACACCGAAAAAGACAGGTTTCCCTTGTTTCTTTTTTTACCAACTCCTGAGTAATTAAGCAACAAAACAAGCCTGTTAAGTGTGCAGCCTGTATTTCATATTTTTTGTTGCATGTTTTCTAAATTAGTGGTGCACTCAACCGTACAGCCCAAGCCCCATACATAAACTCTCAGTATAGATGTAGCCTCTAATAAGGAATTCAAAAAGGGTGTTGGTTTTTTGGGGTTTTTTATATGGCATCCTTTCTGCTTGATACGATTTTGAACCCAGTGTTTTCAGTACTGCATTTACTGTTCCTTTCTCTTGCAGCACTATTGCTTGCCCCAAAGCTAAGAAATGTGGTATCTTGCACTCTAAACAGGAGAACAAAGCTGACTGGCTTGGTTTCAAATGTATTTGGTATTACTGTTTGCTGTGTCCTTGGATTTCCTGAAAGCACAAATGGATAAAAAGAAGTAACACTTTGTCAGGTACTGGAAGATCAGAACTGTAAATAGATCTCATGGCAGGTTCCTGTATTTAGACACTTGCAGCAGTCTCACCAGTAAATGGTATCTAAGAACCTGCTCATTTCTACCTAGTCCATCACTTCGTATATGGCTTTGCACCAGTAGATTTTTGGTGTTTTTGCAAAGGGGATGAATATAATTTATTCCTGCTTTTCAACTGAAAAAGAGGGCTAGAGAGGTGAAGCGAGTTGCCCAACATGGCAGTGACAGATCAAGAATCTTCCAAGTCCTCTGACTACCCTCCCTTTTGTGTTATCCAAATAACCTCAAATTAGGTTTAAGAATAACAATTCATGCCTTGTGAAAGACTGTTGAGCAGGGCTTTGGGCAACGATCCACGGTATGGAGCCTATGTTAAGATTTCATTCTAGAGAGCGCCTCCTCGATGCAGCGCCTGTCCCTGCCCTTCCTTATTTTCCATCATCCCAGCTTTCACTAGCCTGTTGATAATCACCACGGTCTTAGGCTGTAGGTTCATAAACAAATTGGAAACTTGTCTGTAGAACTGCATGCATCTTGGGGACGACCTCTGTCCCTTCCTGAGCAATATTAACCAAGTACTTCTCTTTCTAGGTGTGCTTCCAAGTATCTGTGTGTTAAAGGCCTTGTTTGGGTTGGGAATTGATTCTAATACGGCAGAGGAGACTAACGGGCCCTGGCTGTGAAGAATGGATGCAAGATGCTCTCAGAGGAGGAATGGCACATACTGTGCTTGCTCTAAACACCATCTCTTCTTTGAGGCAGATAATCATGGATTCCTTTGCTACCACCTCAAATGCAATGCCTGCCTAGGTCAAGGTTGCCATCCTGCAGATCATGATACTAAGTTAATATTATCCAAGGACTTGCTTGAGGTAAAAGGAACCTGGAAGAAATGTTCTCTGTCATTGGGGCCATACTGCTGGGAGACAGTATGCTGATTGTCACTTGGGTTACTGTCAATACAACCGAGCACAGAGGTCTGGCTGTAGTCACTACGGGAAGTTCACAGCTCCTCAGAAGTGTCGGGGCTTTCTCTGATTAACTAATTCCTTATCACATGGCTGACCCTAGATTAAATTTATTTTGTGCTACAGTGTGCATGCCTGACTTAAATGGACTTTACACATACTCGATCCTCTTTCATCTCCAGCTTCTGTGAATAAGTGCGCAACAATCCTGGCTGTGGTCTGGTTTCATCACGTTCATGTGTCCTGGAGTAAAAAGGGGAAGGAGGGAGGGAGGTACTGTTTGGTTTTAGCGAGACTTGAAAATACTTCAGATTCCTTCCGGCCAAGGACATCATAGAAAGTTATGCCTTAATGTCTTGTGTAACAAGACTCTGTCTGTCTGTCTGTCTTCGAAGGGAAAAGACCCCCCCCAGTAAAGTAAGGAGAGGATATTCAGAGCTGATAATGCAGAAGTCTGTAACTCAAGACTGGTTAATCCTGGTCTAAATTTCCAGGGCGCTCACCTGCTGCTTTGATCCAGCAACCTGAGGCTGCTCGGTGGAATTAATCCCCAGGCTCTTTCCAGCTGAACTCTGATCCCCGTCGCAATGCCCGTTCGCATTTCATGCGTTGTTGTCCGGCTGTCAGCTAGGTTTATAAGTGAAAGCCTAGTCTAAAAACCAATCCAGGTGGTTTAAAAGTAATTAGGCCTATTTTTGTCCCTTCCCCCAGCTGCTGCTCTCCCCAGTTCAGCTGCTGATGTGGCTGCCGGAGCCAGGCTTATGGCAGGAGAGTTTTGGCTGAGACTTCGGCCAGAAAATAAAAGATATCAGAGGTATCTTTTATTAGACCAGTTGGAAAAAAGCGTTTGGGCTGAGAGGGGGCTAAGGGCGAGCACGGCGCCCCAGGGAAAGAAAAGCTCAGTGCTCTTGGGTTGACCGCTGTCCCATCCACCCTGGGGTGGGGGGAAGCACTCACAGCAGCTTGAAAACTAATTTAAGGTCCCCCCTTCGGGTCCTGCTGCACCCAGGCTGGAAAGGCAGGCGCCTGGAGGGGCAGCGGCAGCAGCATCCGCATCCCTCCGGCCCCTGCAGGGTTTGCTCCGGCGCCGGGCCCGGGCGGAGCAGCCCCTTTGCAGCGGGGCCCCGTCCCTCCCCTCCCCTCCCCTCCCCGGGAGCGGACACGCGGTAAGCCCGGCCCGCCTCCAGCCCCCGCATCACGGGAAGCCGCTGACGCCCGAAGGGTCCCGGGAGGAAGCGGTGCATCCGGCGGGGCCTGGACGCACGGTACCGCGGGGCTGGGGGGTCTTCTCCTCCTCCTCCCCGCGCCTGCCTGCCTGCCTGCCTGCCTGCCTGCTCTGGGCTGCTTGTCCCGAGCCTCCATCCCCTGCGCCTTGGCTGCCCGCAGGAGGGAGGGCAGCTTGCCTGTGCCCCAGGCGGGAGAGCTGCTGCTGGGAAGTCCTGGCCACTGCTTTCTGCCTCCGGCCAGCGTGGGAGAGCTGGATCCTGGGCTCTCCGCTCCAGCTGGGCTGGCGCAGGGCATCAGCGTGGCATGCACGGAGCGAGCAGCGTCTGTCTGCGGAGGGGGCAGACGTGTGGGTAAGGGTGGCAAGCGCCACACAAGAGAGCTCCCAAGTCCTCAGCCGGGGCAGGTGGGCTCCTGATGTCGTGCGCAGCATAACTTGCACCCTGGGCTTGAGGCACGCTCTTTGCCAGGCTCCCGCGCCGTCTTCCAAGCGTGCTGTTTGTTGGATGTGTTTTAATGGACTTGCGCTGTGATACGCAGGGGTCAGGATGCGGTGAAATGGAAAGTGGGGTCAGGCAGGGGTTGTTGCAAGCGATTTCGCTGGGCTTGGAGCGCTTGTGTCGTCCGCCGTCGTGCTGGTGGGTTTGGTGTGTGTTTGAGCAACGTTTCGGAGTCTGCGGGACGTTCATTGCGACAATTTGAGGCTGGCAGGGTTGGTTTTTAAACGTGAGCTACTAAAAGTGTGCGTGTGCTCTGTTTCCTTGTGGTTATGGCACTTGTTGTCAACGCCTTCAAATGGCAGGGACTGCTGATGGCATTTAAGCAAGCTCCTGTTTCCCTTTGTCAGTGCTTCCGAATTGTAGCAGTAGAGTGCGAGTGGCCAACGTCGCTGAGCGGGAACATCCTGAGCGTTCGGAGAGGGAAGGGGATCGTGCTGATCCGAACCCGGTGTTGTTGGAAAGGTTTAGGTCGGGCTGCGCCCTTTCCGGGAACTTTGGATCAGGCCAGTGTGGGTCAAGGAGCCACAAAACAGACCGCCGGAGGGGCATTTCTCCTTGGTCTCTAGCTAATGGAAGCAGAAAGGCTTTGCTCTGACTGGCACGCGAGGGACCAGTCCAGCAGATGAGGACTTGTTTGGGAGGGAGGAGACTGCTACAGCCTTGCTGTGTGATCTTTGTAAATTGTCCTGGTGTGTCCGTATCTCAGTGTCCCCGTCTGTAGGGTGGGGGATTGAGCACAGCCATAAGCCACAGGGCTGTTGTGAAGTGCTTGAAAGGTGTAGCAATGGGAGGCCATAAAAATGCCTAAGATAGAAACTTAAGCCAAACCAAATGGTTTATAGCCCACATAACCCATTTAGCAATCGACAGCTATTGCAAAGGTGTTGGAGCTCCCTGCAGGAACTGAACAATCCTGTACCTTGCCCGGGCTGCCAGACCCTACCAGGATGAATAGAGGTAGTTAGCCACGTTCATCTGAAGTTAGTCATGCTGCCTCCTGCCTGTGTTAGTCGAGTGGTAACGAGGGGTGTACAGGAAAACGAGCTGGTGGGGAAGAAGACAAGCAAACCGTGGAGGGTTGTTGTAGGACAGTGGTAGAGACGCAGGCTTCTGAGGCCTGGGGCGTGACTCTGTGCTGAGCCTACGACGGGCTGGGTCTAGGAGGAACGACGTTTGGGAGTACAGGAGCAATCTCTCCAAAGGGGAGCTGTTTGTGGAGATCAGATGAGCATAAACCTGCATGCAGACAGCTTTAAAATATCCTTTTTCTCCTTGTTCCCAGAGTGATAAGAAGACAGTGCTTTGCTTTTAGGAAGGATCTCTGGTCACTGCATTTGTCGGTGATCAGACTCTGGAGGAGAAGACATGTAGGGACATGTAGACATGTAGGGACCGGCCTCAGCTGGAGCTGCAGGGTTAACACAGTTTGCTCCCAGGGTCCAGGAGCCCAGACTGGTCTGAGTGGGAGACCCATGTGATTCCACCCCACGAGAGAGGAGCGCGACACCCTGACTCACGGGGAGACCAGGACAAAGGTGCAGCCAGCCTCTGATCTGATGGCAGCATTTTGCATGGCAGTCTGCTCTAGGGAGGCAGTCACTAGTGACTCTGCATAAACTGACCACTTCCACTGTGTGGTGGGGCATCTTCTGGGGAAAGTTCAAGGCTGAAATCGTAAATGTTTAGCAAGAGGAGTTCCTCCTGCAGCGCCTGCATGCGCGCTTCACTTCTCAGCCGGAGCAGGCACTTGCTCTTTTGTTTTCTGGTGCAGATCTCTGTTCAAAACCGGGCAGGGAGAAGTGGACAAGCACCAGAGATGCGGGGAATCGGGCTGGGTCTCAGAGTCCATGCAGTTCCTCTCCTGTCCGCACGGCTGTTCTTTAGCCGTCTTTGAGGGAAGCCGAGGAGGAGCCGTGCAGAGACAGAGACGGCCTGTTGGCCGTCCTGGCATGGCACCCATTGCTTTCAGGGCATCTGAATTGGGTCCTTCATCACCTTACAAAACATTCACGCGTTTCCTCTGAACTCCCCAGACTTCGCAGGATTGTCCCGGAAAGCGTTCGCCAGTGGGGAAGCCCTGGTGCTTTTTGATGAAGCTTTCTTCACAGTGCCTGGTAGCTTAAGGAAACCTTTTCCCTCGATCACTGTTAATGAGTGTCCTTGTCCCTAGGAACTTCATTGACTCTCTAACCCGAGACGTTCTCCACCTAGTACCAGCGTTGCGATTTCTACACGGCTGGTTCATGTATCGCAGTGTGCACGCTGCCCTATCCCACTGCATTATAGCGGAGCGTAGTTTGTAACAGAGCAATGCTGTCTAAGGGGATCACAGCTGGTTTGAAACAGAATCAAGGTGTTAAACCAACTCCATAACCTTCTCTGCACTCTTTTACTAGAGCAGGAAATAATCATTTAATTGCTAAGCGCCACTCTCCTACTGTAAAGTATGCCTAATAATTTATGCATAAATCACGGAGAAATGAGACATTAGAAAGAGACTAAATAAAGGTCATCTCGCTTCCTTGGGTCACATTTTTCTGACCAACAGCCCTCCTTTGTCGTTCTCGGTAACTCAGTGGAACGTGACGGGAGATTGCGTCGGTGGCCATCTTCCTCTTCACCCCAAGGTTGTGGGCTGAGTGCCAGCTGTCTGCTTCTCTCATTAACCTTATTTGTTGTGTGAACACTTTGAACGATCTTATAAATAACTTCCCTGCGGTTTGGCAACGCACGAGAGACGTTTCGCAGACAAGTGCCATAAACAAGAGGGCGGCTGGCTCTGCACTGCACCAGATACCTTGCCCCCTCCGGAGGAAAGGACTTCTGTGCTCTGAGAGCTCCTGGGCGTCCCGGCAGCAGGTATATGTTGCCCGCGCTGGCAGAGCCAGGCTGGCTCGGGGGTCTCCAGGCAGGGGAGCGAGTGGTGCGGTACCAGGGAGGTGCGTGCAGTGACGGGAGCGTGTTTGACCCCGTGTCTGCCCTGTCGGGAGCATGCCTGTGACTGCAGAGTAGATACCGTTGTTGTAGAAGAAAAGGAGTCTCTGGGTTAAGAGGCAACTCAGCAATGGTTTTCCCCGACTCTTTGCGAGCGGTTGCAATTCTCCGTGCAGTCGTGCCCTGACCTGCGTGCTGCTTCCACAGAGCGTCTGGCAGGCGCAGGGCGTCCACGGCACCGTCCCTCGCCAGAGCAGAGCTCGGATGTCTGGGCTTCGGGTCCTGACTTACTGGTGGGGGGGGACCCTGGGATGGTGAAGAAAAGGGGTCAAAACCCCCCTGTGGTTCCGCAGGCTTTGTTCCTGCCTGGAGGCCTGGTAGCTCGTGGTCCTGTGGAGCCTGGGTGGCTACTTCCCACCCCCTGCCCACGGTTACTGAGAGCAGCCCCTGTTGATGAGCAGGCACCTGGGTCCCTGGCAAGAGACTGGCTCAAGGGCAGAGAGGTTACGTGCTGCCCGGGTACAGCGTAAATGCAGGGCATGCCCACAACAAACCGTCCTAAACGTTGCGTGTCTCTGATGTGTAATCTCGCTTGAAGCTTTCCCTTGTGTTGCATCAACACAACCAGCCCCTGGACGCGCCGGCAGGGTGGGGAGAGACGGGAACGGGCAGGGAGGAAGGAGCTGGTCAGTCTTCATTCCACAAGGTAACTTTTCTAATTTTAAAGCACACCGGGGAATGGGGAACGCATGGATTGGCAACTAGAGCCCACGCTCCTCATTGCCCTGGAAAGGCTGAGGCAGGCAGCACGGGGGTAGGAGCCAGTCCCTGCTAAAGCAGCCAGGCCCAGAAGAGTAGTTCCCAGAGTACCTCCCCTTGGCTTCGTGTGGTCTTGGGAACCCGCCGGCAAAGAGCGCGGAGAAGAACGGTTTTGCTAGCAGCGATAGATCGGAGGGGCCCTGCGGAAAGGCGGTAAAACACCCCCAGACGCGAGAGGCAGTAGTTGGTGTTACTGCTGTGTGCTGAGGCCTGTTCCTGAAACTTTGCATAAACCACCATTAAGCATCTCTGGCTTCATGGCACAGTGGTTTAAGTAGCTGGGAGCCCCGTTTCTGCTAAGGACGGGGCAGAGATGGATTTATAGTGACTGCCTTCTTCTCTCGTCCTTTGTCTCGCTGATCTCTGTGTGGGATATATCTGATTTCTACCCCAGATCTCTGACCGCGCACAGCGTGCGACGCAAAGCAAGCGGCAGCGCCTCTAAGCAAGTTTTGTTTAACAAAGCAAATGTTGTGCTACAACCCACTTACTCTCTCCTAAAACCGAGGTAATGTTCTCGCGGCCTGCCATCGGTGGAAAGCTTGCTTGAGAAGATCCTTGTCTGTCTGCTCTCAAATCAAATCAAATAATTTGAAACCCTAGGCAATGGAGCACCTGTAGGAAAGCACTGGTTACACAGGAAAGCTGATTGTTACCCCGCGTAGTGCATGGCTTGGCTTAAGCATACCTTCAAGGCTTGTCGGTGCAACAAATAGAGCCGTAAACAAATACTAGCTTCCCTTGAGAGGACCATCACGCCCGTGGGCCTGAACAGCAGTTTGGAGTCGCCCACGCTGCAGGGCTGGCTCAGTCTGGTTTAAATGTTCAAAAGGCTGCTGTTCCTTTCTGACTTCATAGCATCGGTGAGCTGTGAGGTTGAGAGGAGCACAGATCTCTTCCCCTCTGCCTTAGGTCAGGTTAGCGCAGTAGCTTGCACGGTTGAACAGATGTCCTGATCCAACTATTCCAATAGTTTTGTTTCTGCAGAGTAATGTCCGTGTGACCAAGAACCATGTCCAGGTATCTGAAGCACTTCACCATTGTTGGAGATGACCCTGCACAGTGGAGCAATGACTACAGGAAATGGGAGGAAGAGGAGATGGTCGAGGAAGCGGGGGACAAGCAAGCAGATTTGGCGATTCCAGTGGATCCCTCAGTCAGACAGCGTTCCTTCCAGGATGTGATGAAGAAGCTATTCAGCTCCCACAGATTTCAGGTAGGATGAGCGCAAGCCGAGGGCCCCGTATTGCAAGACTTTATGTGCAAGCAGGCCCTTTCGACATAAGTGCCAGCTTTTATTTTTGCCGGGGGTGCCTAAGATTACGTCCCCTTCCTGCTACCTGGCAGCACAGCCGAAGCGGAGCCCGTGGGGGGCTAGGGTGGGTGAAGGCTTGGGGCTCCCCACCCTGCTGTCCTGCCTCCGGGAGCCCCTGCCCACCCGACAGCAGCAGGGGTCACAACTCCTTGCTGCCACTGCTGGGCAGTGGGGGGGGGTGCCTCGCCATGGCGGTGCGGGCTTCTGGGGGGAGGGCAGCTTGACTCCACCCCCACCCTGTGCACAAATCTGTGGGGCAAATCCTCCCCCCATTTCCCCTCTTCCCAAAAGTGCACGCAGTGGCAGGGAGCTCCCCCCCGCCCCGGACAAGCTGCTCATAGCTGTCCCACTCCTGCCCCAGGCCTCGTGCACTGTCCTGGCTGGGCAGTGCTCCCAGGTCCAGTCCCTCCCTCAGCATGGGGGCTTCAGTCTGCCCCCCACCCATAGGCAGGCAGCTGGGGGAGCTGTATTCCTGGCCACGTGCATGTGTGCATGCACATATATGCATGTGGTGCCCCCCTGCATCCTGCCCCTCGTAGGGGGCCACAGCAACCTGGGTTTGTCAGCCTTCAATTAGGGATGGACGGTCCCCTGGCCTCTTTCCGAGGGGGGCCAAGGCCCTTCGGCGGCCCCCACATACTTGGCACCTATGCTTCCCAAGTAACTGCTGTCAACTCCTGAAATTAGAGTCTATGCACACGTAATAAGTGATGATTCAGAAATGGGGGGGAGCAGACGAAAAGCTCTTTTGAAGTTTCCCCCATCATCTCCTCTGGAGAACATCAGCAGACTACCTGCTGTGTTGTCTCAGTATGTTGAATCTGCCCTGGGTTTCCAGTTGAAGTGATCCGTGCCAGTCCCTGAAATGGTAAGACATGTCAATCTTTTGATGCTCGCTCGTCGACTACCAACCTTGTGCTCTGCTTCCACACCGCAGAATTTGTGTTGGCTCCGTGCTGGCGGGAGTTTCCCCATTAAACTCTAGGGCCGAGTCAATGGAGGTCACTGGTGGTTGGTTATTTTTAGTGATAAGATGGGATTTGCAAAATGTTTTGTAACAGCAATATCTGGGGGGCTGGGACAGGTCTCACTATAAAGCACTGACATGTGGACAGTCACGTGAATGGGGCTATTGAGGGCCTGACCCTGCGTGAGCAAGCCCACTGACATCTCTGGGGTACTTGCCCGAGCAAGGAGCGCGCTTCAGGACGAAGTTCCAAATAAAAGACGCAGGCAGCCCACCTGAACAGGTTCCCTTCATTCAACGATTGAAACAAACCTCTGCAGTAGCGCAGAGTGAATCTAGATTTGAGGGCCTTAGGCAGAACTTGTAGCTCTGCACCTTCCAGACTCTACCTCCCTGACAAATAACACCGGCATGTGAGAAGACCTCAGCAATGAATCTGCTTGCCCAGGACCCCAAGTAACACACGTCAGGCTAGAAAGCCTGCCTAACACGCACACCTAGATTAGCAACCTGATGATGTTGTTTTCTGCCCACATAGATACTGGTGGTTTGCCTGGTCATTCTCGATGCTCTGCTGGTGCTTGTCGAATTGCTTCTGGACTTGAAAATCATCCACCCAGACAAAAATCACATAGCACCCAAGGTAACATGCAGGAAAAGTTTCAAGGGAATTGTCTTTCTCTTTCCTTCCTTGAGTGCAACACCAAATAGATAGGGAGGCGGGCAGAATTTTTCCTTCCAGCAACCAGAGAGGCCTGGGGACTGCAGAGCGTGGAGCTGCTCCAAGCGGGAGGCTGCAGAAGGGGGTACTTTCATGCAGGGCCTCCCTCGGCTTCCACAAGTCAGGTGAAGCCCCCTGCTCCCTGACCAGGGCTCTGCTTGGAGATCCCCCAAGCGACAGCCCGGTTGGAGAGCTCGGATTCCTGCTCTCCGGCTGCCCAGAGACTTCTGGATAGCATCAATGGACACCGACTCTCCTTGAGTCTGTCTTAATTCTTGAAGAAAGCTCTAAGCAGCAGCCCAGGGCAATGCTGCTTTGCCTGCAGACCAGGAAAGACCGCACTGAGTTACTGTGGTCTGTTGTTACCTTTTTGTGGCTTCTTTCAGTAGGAAAAAGGTGCATTTTCAACTGGGGTTTAACTAAACTGCATTGCGCTCCTAGTAAACACCAGGCAGCTGTAGTTTTTAAACCCATGTTTGCTGGTTGAGGTTAACCCAGAGGTTGGCTGGTTTAGCGCTGCGCTTTGTCTACACCAAACTCCTAAACTGTTCGGCAGTGTGAGAACGTTGCACTTTTTAAGTCCTAGATGCTATGCAGGGGTTTGGTGTCTTCTCGCCTGTTAAGCCAACTCTGTTAAACAGACCTGTACTCGCTTTGCCTGTTCAGTCCAACCAGATGTGTTGGACGTCTCGCATAACAATGGATTAGCCTTGCTTGTGTCTTTTCAGGTGTTTCACTACCTTAGTCTTGCTATTTTAACCCTCTTCATGGTGGAAATTGGGTTTAAGTTATTCATCTATCGCCTGGAGTTCTTTCACCACAAGTTTGAGGTCCTGGATGGAATAGTTGTCATTATTTCCTTTGTCCTCGACATTGTCCTTCTGTTTCTGGAGCGGGAATTTGAAGCGATTGGACTATTGATACTTCTCAGACTGTGGCGAGTGGCGAGAATTATAAATGGTAAGCTTACGTGATTGGTTTAATGAGTTTTGTTGCCTGTTGTCTCATCCTCTCTCCAAATCAAGCGTGCGGGTTTCTTTCCCCAGGTCACATAAAACAGGGGCTCGCTCTTGCAACGGACACTGGAGTTTTGTCCGTGCATGTTTTGTTAGAGGACTGGGACTTTCACTAGCCTGCCAGCTTTTAGGCCCTGACTGCCCTGGTCCCAAACAGTGGGGACCTCATCCTACACGGTATTCCGGAAATGTACCTCTATCTGTTTTAGCATTACTGGCTCGTGAAGCAGGGTAGCATATGTTTTGTTTTGTATTATGGGATTCTCCCATACCCTTACTGGGAACAAGCAGCATGGTCCCTGTTCCCCTGCAATTCCAGGGTTTTGGGCAGAACATGCATTTTTACCTCTGTCGTACTCCGGTTTCCTGGCTGCAGTGGGGATGTCCTGAAGCTAGTGTGGATCTTTCTTTCCACCTGATTCTGGCTTAACGAGATATAGCCTGCCGACCCAAAGTACATCAGTCAACCACAAGCAGGCATTAGAATTTTCTATTTGGATTTTCCTTGACAGATCAGCAAAGCGAGGCAATGAAAAGGTCCCACAGCAAAGAGAAAAGTGGGTTAAAGATGCTCTGGTTTCAGACTCATGGGATCTCTTCCCCTTCCTTTCCCTGTAACTAGGATAACACTTCCAACTCCTGAGTATGTGGAGTGTAACTGCTTTCTTCCTACAGTTTTGATGCATCTTTAGGTTTGAAGATGCAGTTCATTCCCAGTTTAGGTTCAAAACCTCAGTCCAAGAACTATGCTTTGCTCTCTGTACCTAGTGCCAACAAACATGCTTTGTAAAGTAAAAGGTGCTTATACAAGACTGTGAGTTATCTTGTTTAGCATAGAGAGAAGATGGACAGCACAGTGTCCATAACCTTTGCCTGTGTATAGTTAATCATCAAATTGCCTCAAGGAAAGGAGATTTTTCTTGTTCAGTTGTAGAACCAACCTGGCAGGGGTGTGTGGAGGAAGATCACGTTACTGGACTGGAGCAAAGGTTTGAGACCAACCGGCCTGGAGTTAGCGAGCTGTAGGGACATGCATGTCACTGCTACCACAGTCTGCCTCTTAGTTCGAAAAGGAATTTTTGCTTTTGTCCCATATTTACAAATTAAAGGGATTTCAGTTCAAGTCCTCCGGGGTTTTGTTTCTCCCTTCCCCCTTGATCCAAGTCTCTCTCTTGTTCCTAGCTAAAAGCTGTTCTATATGCTTTTTAATTGTAACTTCTTTTTTTCCTTCCTGCTACTGAAGGCATAAAGTCAAGCTCATAATCCAACCCGTGGGTTAATCAGGCTTCCAGATCTTGCTCAATAATTATCCATATAAGGGCAAAGTGTTTGGTTATTGGTAGTAACTGGCAAGTTCAGCCAGGTGGATGTGTGTGGGAGGAGGTGGAATGTACATAAAAAACAGTGTCGGTGTTTTCATTCCCCTTTTATAGAGGTAAGAATTTGAAAGACGGGGCTGTAAAACTCACTTAACGCTACTGCCCATAGCCCGAGGTTTACAAGTGCATAATGGTGCCAGCTCTACCACACACACTGTACTGTCAACAAAAGAAACAATCTCTTAAGGGTAGAAAAATGTGTAGGTGCTGTGACTTAGCTATTTTTTCTTAGAAAAAATAGTGGGAGGATAAGTGCTCCAGTTGTGGGGGTAGAATTACACCAAACTTGTTGCTGTTGTGTAATTGCATGAAGGGAAAGACACCTGCACTGTAAAAGGTCAGTGTAAAAGTCAGTGCCCTTCCTGGAGGCATGCAAGGAGAAATTAAATGAAATGCTGAAGGAACTAGCAGACTCCTGGCTAAGGCAGCACAGTGGCCTTTGGCTGCAGGCAGGAGTTAGCTGGGTTTGTTTGCATGCATCTAACAAAGTTCTTGCTCTCTCTGTTTTGCCTGATGCTAGATTGGAGTAAGGATAAAACCACATTTTAACAAAGGTTTGATGTAAAAGATTTTGTTAAACTTTTAACACCTTTGAACAAAGCAGTGTTAAAATCCCGGCACAAATTGCTGCATAAGCATGCATCTCCTTGAGCTCTGCTGAAGCAACAAATTCAAAGTCAGGATTTGAATGACAGCGTGAGTGATTAATTCAGTTCTGGGGGCAGGCTGCCACTTCCCAGCGGGCCGGTGCATGAATCCCCAGCACTGTTTTCTAGAAGGAGGTTTTCAAGCTAACAGAAAAGGCTAGCTTAAACCAAGCTTGAGCGGACCTGCAAAGCAGGAACACGTTCAACTCCTTCAGAACAAACCAAGGGTATGCTGTTCTGCTGACTGCTGTTTTACATTGTAAAACAAATCCTGTGTGAATTGTTTTACAGGAATAATCTTATCGGTAAAGACCCGCTCTGAACAACAAGTGGCCAAGGTGAAGCAAGAAAACCTGCAACTTACTACAAAGGTTGAACAACTTGAATACAGTTGTGCTGAGAAGGTGAGAAACCTTGCTATGAAACAAATGTGCTTTTCTCCATCTGTGGTCAGCGGTAGATCAGATGGCAGGCTAAGCCAGCTCTCTGCCTGGGGAAGGATCAGTGGCATGGCTCTGTCCGTTCTGAATCTTCCCTGTCCTAACTGAGTGCTGTGTCTTGGGCCCCAACCATCTAGCTCCTGTCCAGTTAGCATTAGAGAGCCCCTGCACTTCCTGTAAAGAAGGATGCCATTTCAAGGACACATTACAACTGAACTAATAATTTTTCTTACCTTCTGCAATAGAAACAGCAGGGAGAACTAAGCACCTCTGCCCTAGTTACTTTAGTCATGTCTTGTTCAATAGCTGTCCTGCTTTACTGCAGAAGTGACTGTAGTTCAGCAAAGAAAGGGAGCTCTCTGGTGACAGCTTGGAAAAGCTATTGCCACAAAGCACATTTCACTGACTTATTAAATCATTTCCAACAGGAGCAAGAAATTGAAAGGCTTAACAGACTCTTAAAGCAGCATGGACTTATCAGCCAACTGCAGTAGAAGTCCAGCTGTGGGAAATCCTTCCATGGAGGGAGTTCCAGTGCTGGAAACTGTGCTCGATGCCCGTGGCTGACCTCTTCGAGAGATCTTTCTATACCTCTGTACCTCTTCATTCCATTTGTACATTTTCTACTTAACCAAACCACTCTGATTAAGTCTTTTGGGTGGTAAAATATGTTATTAAGCAATAGTCTTAAGCAGGTAATTTTACAGTAGTTTACTGAAAAATTAAACTTTCTCCATGTAAATCTACATTCCATTTGTTGTAGAGCTGTACAGTAATGCTGTGCCACACCTTATTAAAGTCAGATCTTGACAAAGCTTTATGGGCACCATTGATTTCAAGGAGATGCTGTTTTCTGCTGCATCTTTGTAGCACTGCAATATCTGGTGAGAGCTTGTGCTACGTGACAACTGGTAAGAGTCCAATCTGTGGAAGGTCATTTCTTGTTTTAGGGGGATTTCCTGCTCAGCACTGTTTTTCCTTAATCCACCTGCTGGTTTATTTCCTTCAGTCTCATCAAAGTAGCTTCTTTACTCATCTTTGCTTTGTGTGTACCACCACTCTGCTGTGCAGCACTGTCTTCCAGAGGCGCTGTGGTACTTAATCATGTGGATGACTACTAATTAGAGCAGCACCAAGGCGTGCATTTGAAACAGGAGCACAAGTAATTCAGCCACAACCAAGTCGGTCCAGCATGGTTGAATGTTCTCTGTAGGGTTCCTGCGCTCTGTTTTTTCTGCAAGTGGGCTAGGAAACAAAAGAACTGTGTAACTAAAGGTCTTTAAAGCAAAAATAGTGGAATGCATAAACACAGACAGTGTGGCTACTGGGAAGAATTAGGAACCTGAATAACCTGTCAAAGCCTGTTTTTAAAATCCAGTGCAATTCTGTTACCAAACAAGCTGGATGAAGCTGTGACAGGCCTGTTCACTGAGTGCATTCATATCTTTGAAGTATAGAAACCAATGGGTGAGATTTTTCCAGGGCACTTGCTATGGCATAATTTACCTCCTACCCCCACAACTACAATCTGAGCCATGCAAAATCAACACTGGGCACTTCTGAAAATCCCCCCTTATGGGTGCAGATTTTGAAGAGGAGGGGGTTTTAGTCCTGGAGATTCTTTTGGAGAAGATGGAATAGGAACTACAGTTATCTTTAAAAGCAGATGAATATTAAGTGATTCTTTAAGAACTAGAATATGAATGAGTGTTAGCTGCAGACTTACTTTTAAACAAAGGGAAAGAAAAAGTCAAAGGGCAGCTTGGCCTCAATCGTTGGCTGAGCTTTATAGCCTGGCTCTGCAGGTGCAGAAACATCAATGAAAGTAACAGAACTTGCTATCTGGAGAGTGTTTTTGCTTCCTAAATTAGTCTGCAATGAAAACACAAGTGTTAAGCTCAGTCTGGTTTTGTAGGGCAGATTTCTCTCCCTACCCCCAACAGTTAGCTATTTGACTGTCATTTGTAAAACACATGTACCAAGTTATTTCCAGAAGTGTGTGTACCCACCCACTAATTTGTTAACTAGCAGACCATGGCTGCATTTGTTTTGGAGAAGAAAGAGAGATGCACACTCTATTTTGACAGACAGTCTTAAGCTGGGGCAGCTTTCTGACCAAGCTAAGGCAAACTTACATAACCAGGTCTCAATTTGTGTGTAATAAGTAACATACAATTACAGTTTTCTACAGCAGAAAAAAAATTAAGTCCTCATTCTAACCAAAACATGCTGTCCTTCTACCCTTATCATGAAAGATAACTACATACCAGGGCTAGTGTGGAGGAAGTGATGCTTGCTGTAACGCTAATTATTTTAGCTTGTGGGTTGACCAAGGATCCATATTTAGTCCACTTCACTTCTATTTCAAATGATATGGGGAGCTGGCACGGGCCCTGAAAGTGGTCCAAGCTCTGTCAGAGTAGCTATTACCATTAATTTTATTAAAACACTACAGTATAACACACAGCTTAACCTAAGAAATTAGTAGAGAACATTTCATCCAAGCCATAATTACCAGTGGTTTTCAACCTTCTTCATTAGCAGACCCCTTTGGATTGTAAATGAGGGTATTCACATACCTTTGCCTGATCATAGTCATCTTTTGCAGACCCCTTAGATATATAGTCTGTGGACCACAGGTTGAAAACCACTAATCTACACACAATGCTGATGTCCATGTGCTGGTCATTTTACGTGGGATAAAGATAAGATAACTCTAGCTTCAGCTGGTGTAAATCTTTAAAGCTTCAGTGACTTTCTACTGCAGACATAAATGGAGCTGTGCTTGTTTGTGATGTAGGTCTGCTTGTTAAAGTAGGGCAGTACGATGCAAAATCTTCCAGATGTTTAAAAAAAAGCTTAGTGGGTGCATTAGGAATTCTTCCTTGGAAAACTGTATGAATACTTCAGGATGTTAACCAACAACCCCCAAACAAACAAAAAACCGCTCTTGTTTGCGCATTGGGTATGGCAAAGGCTGTTCCTTAAGGGAAAATGGAAGTATGGGTATGGCAAGTAGTCTACAAGTTAAGTGGAAGTATACTTAGTTGTTCTCACCTGTTCTGAAGAATGGATGTAAGTGATTGGCACCCAGTCCAATACATCTTGGGGCTGAGAATTGCCAAATGAGGCTACATATTCTGGAAAACTTTGTCCTTTCAGTATGTTCAGGACTGTTTGAGCCAGGAGCTGGCATTCTGCATATGCAGTAATTCTTGCAGGAAAACAAAAAATTAACTTAATGAGATCCACTGGGTTAGTACAGCAAGAACTTCTTGCTCACGCACTACAACATTCCTTTGGCCACAGCTGGTCATACATACACATACACGCAACTATTTTCAGATAACTCATTGCTAATTTAAATATTTATTAAGAACAAGCACTCAAACCCCAATCCTTCTACATTTTTATATAAGCAGCATCCAGTGGCTGAAAGGATTTTAATGGAACTATTGCAGTGGTTTATAGTTTGAGGATAGGCTGATCGCAAAGAGCTGAATGGAAAGTTATCCTCTTACCGTAGTTTGCAACCAGATATCATATTATAACCAAATAATACAGGAGTTCTGGCTCCTTCTATCGCTAAGCAGTCCTGGTTAGATGTGCTTCGCAGGATGGTAAGCTGACCATATTCATTAGTGCTCTGAATAATGCCAGATGTGATACCAAAGGATTAAGGAAAAAATATTTAATGTTCTGGCACTGTGATGAAGTAGAAAACCATAGTCAGTTCCTCAAAATGCTCGTGCCACTGCTACAGTAATTCAGGATATTCAAGAAGCTGTTTAGAAATGCTGGAGTTAACTCAATTAGGCCCTGGCCCTGCTTTCACTAAAGTCTTTTGTTGGTCTGTAACACTGCAGGGTTGAGCTATTAGCTATTGGTAAAATATGGGCTACAGACAGGTGTTGTGTAACTGTTGGAAACAACAAAGCCATCAACCATCTTTGAAAATGGCCAGGAAGATGTACCAGCACCGGCACAACATCTAATTGCCTCCCCTTTATCACAAAAACTGAGCAATCAGGTTTTAGCCATCCACCTGAAGGATTTGCTTTAGGCAGTTCTGCAAAGCTGCTTTAAGCCATAGTTAGCAATGAAAAGGATATCCGGGAGGTCTAAATCCTGCTCTTACAGGGTATCCAACGCTGTAACCAGGGTTTCCACTAAGAGGGATTGGCTTTGTGTTTAGCTGTAATATAAACTGCACAACATTAGCTCCTACTCTTCATTTGGAAGACAGGGTAAATTGGTTTGGGGTTACTAATCGCATGAAAGTTGCGATTTATCAATCTACATGAGACTTTCCCTTAGGATTTACAAGAATGCCTCCTGAAATCAGGGCCACACTTTCCTTTGCCTGGATATGGCCATATACAGTCACCCGTTTAATCTAGAAAAGGAAAGACGAGGTGTTTGGAGGATTCTAACACGTAGCTCTGAGATACTGCCTAATTTGTGTATAAGGTGGAACTATGTTTTTTTTCACTGACTGCACTTGATCCAATGCAGCTTAAGTTTGTAATTAAAAATCTCTCAACAAGTCATCCATGACATTTTTAAAACTTACCTGAGTAAAACTAATTTCAAAGCTCTGCTGTACTGAAAGCACTGTACTGTTAATTGTCCCCAGGACAAACGAAACAGCTGCTTCTGTTATTTCTCCTGCATCTGTGTATGTAAGAAGATAACTTGCCTGAAAACAAACACAAAATCGCATATTAATTAGAACAAGTAAATAAGAGTGTAAAAACCAGAAAATACAGAGATTAAAGTCTTTTGCACATTTCTGCCTTGCTCGAAGGGTAAACGTGCTTACTGAACCTCCTCACCATCTGGAAATATGCTGCATTCTCAGTTGGAGCATACCCAAGCAAAGTAACACAAGACCATAGCATGGCAGGATCAGCACTGCCACTTTATAATAGTTACATATGAAAAGTCTGGCACGGCCGCATACCTAGCAGCAGGTACATGTTTTGGTAGCGTGCGGGATTGATAAATGAATGGAGAGAGACCTTTCCCCAGATTCTAATTTTCTCCTAGTCAGCAGGAAAGATCCCATCTTTCCAAGTAACCGTGAGAAAGACAGAAGGACTGCTTAGTTATCCTAGCTTGCCACCTAGCTCTCCTGCCTACAGAACTGAGAGACTCAGAACAGATGAAGAAGGTTGTCTCACCAGAGAGTAAAATGCAACATAAAGATGTGAGGATAAATAAGTATCCATTTCAAGAGATTGGCCCAATTCCTTTACCTCCTAAGTCAGTGTTAATTATCAGCACGTAGGACTAGGTTAAAGCTCCCCAGGTTTATCAAAATGCACTTCCTGATACAGCCTCCCCATAGCCAATCCTCAAATCGAATTACTTCAAATGTAAAGAAATGAACCAAAGTGACTAGCACTATCCTACAGAGACCGCTACTTATTGTGGTGTGCCTTCTCCCCTCTCTCTGGCTTAAGAGTAATCTTCTCCCAAACATCACAGCTTTTATTCATGTTGGTTTCTAAGCCCCATGTTGTTGTTTCAGTGTCATGCATGCATGCAAAATACCAGTAATAGTGTCTATGGATTTAATCCCATCCCTCACTCTCAATTATCAGGAATGTTTAGTTCAGTTGCACAATGCCATGCTGTGGGTTGTAACTGGGAGGAGAAAGTCTCTTATAGGTTCTCCATCACCTTTTAACCAGGATTGTCATAGTCTGATAACTGCAAAAGGCTGCCTCAAAGTCTTATGTTTTGAAGTAGAAGTTTCTAATCATGTGCATTTATTCAGAACTAAAAGGAAAAAGAGTTTGTTTACCTACCCCAAGAACTATGTTTGTGCACATGTTAACACCCAAAAACATGGGGAACAAAATGGCATCGGTGCTGTTAAGTAGAGTCCGAGTTCCATTCAGAGACTGGAAAGTTATGGACTGGACAGTGATATTCACCTAAGAAAAGCAAGTAACTCCTTAATATAGAGTAAAATTGAATAGTTAGGCACACACTATGAACTGGCCTCGAAAGCTAGATACTTTTTCTTCTTTGAAAGAAATCCAACACTGTAAATCAAGCCTTAAAACAACTGCTAGCTACAATGCAGATTCCTCCCTAGAGGAAGCTACAAGCATTTGTCTGTTTCCTTAGAAGTGCACAGCCTAAAACCTGCAAGCCACCCTCTGCTTTCTGTTCCACAGAGACAGCAGTCAGTAACGTTCTGAATAAAGGGCTGGCTCGCACGAATTGCTGAATGTAGCAGCCAAATATTCTAGGTTTGTTAGCAAATGCCAGCTTACCAAGTCTACAGGTACATTTGCGTGGAGATTTGTTCATCAGAATGAATAAGCAGTCTCAGGGTAGCTGCGAGCTCTAAAGCACCTTGTTATTTGTAAGCTGTACCATTATTGACAGAAGACGTCGTTCCTGTCTCCAAGTGAATATTTTGCTAGCATTTAAACAGCAAGACTGAAAGCCTGGCTCCACAAGTCTGACAAATCTCCTATTATCTTCGGTGGAGTCAGGACTTCATTTTCAGTGCATCTCAGTTAAGAAATAAGATACTTACCATCTGGCTTGAGTTGGGTACCTAGGAAAGAATAAAAGAGCAATTTCAAAGCAGCAATGAAAATATTAGGTAGCTACAAACGGCTTATAAGTAAATAAGGTAAGAGTTTACAGCTTAAAGGCTTTGCTACTTCCTCCTCTTTTGCCAACAATTATTACAATGGCTTTCATATCATGGGAATACCCAGAAATGCCATGTATTATCCACAAGGTTGAAATATTAATAACTAACATGACTTTCTACAGCCTTGATCCAATGCTCACTGAAATAAATGAAAAGTTTCCACTTGATTTCTGTGGACCTTGCCTCAGGCCCAAGTTTGGCTATGTACAAATTCATAAAACATTCAGCAAAGAATAAGTGGATCCAACATTTCTTTACAAGGGCATTGAATCTTGGCTGCTCTACCTTCTCCTGACATATGGGTCTGTTTGCAGCTGTGATTCTGACTGCAGAAATGGCATTTGCACTTTACCTGACAGCTGTTTTTGTGTCAGATTCCTTTGCTTATTGCTACAGTAATTCTGCAGAACTAATAGAGCTACAAATGGGTAAGAGTCTTGCAATATACATAAATTGTCAACTAGATCATGTTTTGTGATGGGTTTTTTGTTGGTTTTTGCAATGACACACCGATGGAACAAAGCTAAAAGCATTTTGGCTTGGTAAACTGGGCAAAGCTGATGGAGATTTCTCTGACTAAATGTTAATGAGAAGGTAGAGTAGATGCGTTCATTAAAGGTACACATGTCAGGTGTAGAGGGGACAGTCTTCAAAGCTATATTTTAATAACAACATTATGCAAAAGAATGGTTACACACCCCAGAGTAAATGTGGTTCAATAAGCTGTTGCGGCTAAAGTGGATCTCGCTGTGTAGGCATGCAAGACTGGACTTTTTTTGAACAGCAGCGCTCATGGTTTCCAGCCTAGAGCTCTACAGTTTCATGATGTGCTGTTGAGAACTTCCTGCTTACTGGACATCTTCTTGGAGAGCAGCCTGACCTGAGCCAGGGCTGACAGTGTCGCAGATAAAGTCTGAGAAGCTGTGTCATGTACACATGAACTGACACAAGACCAAGCATTGTCAGACATTTCACTATTACCATAGTTAAGATAGCTGGAGTTCAAATATGTATAAGAACTAGACCCTGCCCTTGAGACAGCTATGCTGCTTCTTATCCGAGTCAATTAAATCTCCTGCGTTTGGTCATTTTTTGTAGCTGACCTAGGGGGACAGGCAGTTGACAAAGGCTTGCTGCTGTCTCTGCTGGGATGCGTGTCTAATCCCTCCAGGGAGGCGCAGATGTGAATGCCTTGCCTTCTCAGTCAAAACAGTTCTGCTCATGAAGATTAGAGTGTTCTTGTTCATTTGCTACTCCGAGGTTCTACATGCTGATGTCAAGCTAAGGCATTTGTGGCGTAGTCTGTAACATTATTGGGGAGCCACATTTCCTTGGTTTCCCCCCACAGGAGTGAGCTCTTGCAGGATACTCAACGTGACAGCCCACTGTTGAATAAGGTAGTGAAAATTAAGCATTAACCTAAAACAGAGGTAGATCAGATCGTATTAGGGTTCTCCCTCAATGCGGTCCACAGGAACTGAAGGAGGGCCACAGCCATTTTCTCCTTTGTGCCCTTAGATGGGAGCAGAAGTTGTGCATGTGACAATGACAAACACTGCTATTTAAAACATCCTGTCCCGATACATACAGGTACCTCTACAGTGGGATCCACTTTGACATGCTTTCCAAGGATAAGCATTGACCCCACTTGAATAACTTCTGATCTGCCACCAGATGAAGCACTTTGGCAACAGGCTGTTTAAAAAAGCTTAGGCGCAGATGTGAAAAAAACTGAAATCACTGCCATTAGTTCACTCACAAATCCCAGGAAACCAGTGCCCTGAGTTGCCTGAACTGACTACTGTATGCATTTCACCTCTGCAAGCTTGAAAGGAAAGACGTTTACAAGATATGAAGTTTCTTCCCTCAAATCCAAGCTCACTATTTCAATTCCTAACAGAAATAGAGCATCAACCCGCCTCCCTTAGGAAATGGAAACTGCTTCATTCTAAAGATGTGGGAAAAAGAAATAACTGTCAGCCATGTGATGCATTTTAAAGCTATACTTGCCACTAAAATGTGGGAGCTGGTGTAGAACAGCATGCTGAGTTCTTGAATAACACCACAGTTTTCCGTATTTATCATTCTACTGCACTTTGTAGCCTGGTTTACTAGAAAACCTGGGGGAGGGAGACAAGCAAAGCACATAAGACTACCAAGAAAATGCAGCACAGAAAGCATCCCTAGGCAGCTGACAAATGAAAAACTGCTGTAGCTCATAACACCTCCCAGCAGGCCCATGATCTCAGATTGGAATCAGTGCCCATGACTGCACATCCAAACAGCCTAACCGCAGCCAAGAAGCTTTATTATTTTTTCAGGGAACATCCTGCTATTCCAGGTTAAATTCAGTGCTGACTATTTATTTTTCCACTACAATTATAAACAAAAATTTGGAAAAGAAATCATTTACATGAAACGAAGGTGCACTTGTGCCTTTTCCCCCCTTTAGCTAGGGATTTTCCATGTTTCTCTCCCCATTATGTGCCCCATAACAGTATTCTTATTGATAGTGTAGTGGCTTTTGTAACATATAGCACACATGGCTTTGTATTTCTCTCTACAGCATTTTGAGACACTTAATAGGGATAAAACTCTGGGGCCCAATCCTGCGGTTCTTTCTTTGTCAAATAATGCTCACTTGTGCTAGGAACCTCATTGGCTTCATTAAGACTCCTTGTAAAAGCTGCAGGCAGCATGCTACTCTACTGCATCCATGCTCTGATAGTTCCAGAATTGGTTAAACAATCCTTTGACAGGACCCCAAAATATTTACATGCAACTCTTAATGCACTTGCAACACAGGTACCTCTCGATGAGCTGCAAAAGGCACTAAAGCGGCTGAAGAACATTTTTTAATAAGACTTTAACCATGCTAATTCATTTGACTCATCTATAAAATGAAGTAGCAGGATAAGAATACAGTCAAGAGAGGACACACAGGAGTTCAAATATATTCTCCAACCTGCAGGATTAGCATCAGAGCACTGAGAGGAGACAGTGGGACTGGGCAGTCTCAGAAATGCATCGGCTGTCTGTATAGGAACACCATACTGCCAAACAAAAAGACAGACCCAAGCATGCAGGTTTATGTCCAGTTCACAGAAAACTTTGTAAAACTTATCCTAGCAGAACTCAGAATGTTGTTTGATTCCACTATTGTTTCCAAGCAACTAAACTTCTCCATTCACAAATATCTAAGTCAAGATGACATTTAACTGTAGTATTTACTGCTAAACTAAACGTTTGTTATAATCCTAGGAAACCCTCCAAAATATCTTGAGTTATTTGAAAAAAAAACAAAAAAAACCCAAAACAAACAAACAAACAAACAAACCAAACAACCCCCCCACCAAAGCAACAACACATATCCTCAAAGACAATAGATAAAACCCACATTTTAAAAGTTTCCAGTTACAAATTAATAGACAAGCCCCAGTGACTAGACTACAGTAGCCCTTTCAGTTATGTTTTTTCCCCCTCACTTATAAAACAAGGAAAATGCACATGCTTCCCAGATGTTGAAAATCCACTTTGATTTTTAAGGAGACGTAATGCTAAATTGCAGCATTTAGCATTTTTATATTTAATGAAGGACAATAAAATCTGCTGCATTGTTTTCAGAAAAAAATAGTTCAGCTTTCAAGTTTATTCAACTGTCTATCACATGATGCAGTAGTGAGAAAGGCATTATGGCATCATGCTAACAAGGATATCTGAAACTGTAAATGAAAAAAGAACCAGACTATTCTTACCTCATATCTAGCTGTTTCATTTGAATAGAAGAAGGGACTCTGTGCATCCAATTCAGTATTCAAAATATCAGATTCAGCACTGAAAGCAGCACCTCCAAACTGTTCAAGCAAGTGATCAAAATTTTGAGCTGTTGGCGTTTCAGGAGGAATAAAAGACAGTGCTTGTTTATCTGTCAAAAACATCGTAGAGAGAAAATTTTAGAACAAGTTACAGAAATAGTGTTTAACATACATGTCTATTATGGACTTAGGAACATATTCTTAGATATTATAAAAATAGGAACCCCAAATGCCAAAATGGAAGACCATTTTTCAGTGTTTTCCAAGAAGCAGGTTTTTCAACCATGAGTTGGCTCTATTCAAGAAAGCACCTAACCCTTTGCTCTGAAGTTTAAGGACATGGTCAAATGCTTTTCTAATTTTGATAACTTCCTTTTAAAATCTGTTGTGGGGTGTAGTAATAGTGGGGGTGGTGGAGATGTGTGGGCAGGTTTTGCATTTCTTGTCATGTCTTGAACCCGAAAGCTTGCTTAATAACTATTCTCCAACCATTTGGGTTGGTCTAATAAAAGATATCAAATTCACCCAAGGAACCTTGTCTTTCTAATTTTGAGGCCTTTAAGACCAAAATTTCTTCTATGACCAAACACGCCAAAAACATTTTGGTTAGCATTCACACTTGCTATAAAGTACGCATGGTTGTCAAGTGACTTTCACAGTCATGATGGCATGAAAAACAGGCAGCGCCAATCCTTTTTATTTGCAAGCTCCTTCAAGACGGACCTGGAAAGATTTGTCAAGTTCCCATCAGTTGCAGTTAGACCTGCTATTGACTGAAATTCTCTCCCATGACCATTTGTGATAGAAGTTCTCAGCCAGCAGCGGTTAGAGCCAATCCCATTTTCTCTACAGAGTGACTCTCTATAAAAGCAAAACATCTTGGATGTGCCTCTTGGAGTTTTACCAGGATTAGGAATATATCAGCACCTCCTTCCCACCCTCCACCACTGTAGAGGATAATCAATCTTCTGGCAAAAAGTATGTTACTTGGAGTTTTGGTCTTAATTTCTAATACCCAAAGGATATAAAAGGCAGGCTTAGAAGACCTAACAAATATAGGACTACTTACAGTTTACAGTTTGAATGCAGAAAATGTTTGGATTGAATTGGTCAATTAATTTAAATATCCTTTCAGGTGGGTGTGCTGTAACATCAATTGAATATACAGCTGCTTCCTGACTACAAAGCTGGCTGTCACCTCTGTGGATTAAAAAAAAAAAAAAAAAAAAAAGACAGATTCAACAAAGTCAGTCCCAAGAGCGTTATCTTAAAAGTCCTTGCATGCATATATTATTGTGGCAAAGGGAAAGTCATAGATGTGATACTTTTAATAATCTGGTTTGAAGATAATTTATGCAGCCTTATAAAACTTACCATTTCATACCGCGTATCCAGTAACCAAGAACAGTAATTAGTGGTTCTCGGGCACCTTTCACCAACTATTTCAGAAAAGAGAAGTAATGGCAGCAGAAGTTTGAAGTAAGATAAGAGGCAGCTAGCAGAGATAAAGGGCATCTGATGAAAATGATGTAAGAGGTAAGGTGACAAATTGGAAGGTATCCAATTGGCTTCAGACAGCACAATGAAGAATGTGTTACAGAGAGACTGAAAGATATGTAACGCTTCTTTATGCTTGGAATTAGGTTGACTATAGAGAGAGCTGCAAGCAGGCCAGGAGAAAATGAGGTGCCTGGACTTAAAAGAGCAGTGAAATTATAATTCATCTTCTAAAAATTCAGAATTAGCTATACACAATGCAGAGGAGACAAGGGATGGAATTAGAAACATGTAGGCTACCAGCATCCTCAGGGAAGATTGTGCCAGAAGCTGGTTTTGCACAAGTTTGTTTGACAAGTTGGGCTTCCCATGTACCTCAGTGGCTAGCAGATGTTACACTTGGACACAGCAATGCCCAGTAAAATACTGTCAGGTTGACTTGAACACACAGAAGTGACTCATATGACAAAGTGAGTAGATAATGCAAAAATAGTCAAGAGCAGGAGAAATAGCTTATTCAAAACGAACAAAAATGGCCACAGACTATACGTAATCCAGAGGCCTATTTTTCTGGGGGGTTTTAAGTGATTCTAAGTTGACTTGACCTGGTAGGCAGGAAGTCGTAAGCTTTATAAGGTAGATCACATCACAAATGATAACTGTCTGTTCTTTAGGGTCGCAAAGATCACTTCATCTTACGATCTGCTACAATCCTTGCAGGAACACAGCTGTTTACATGTGCAGTGCCACGTAATACCAAAGCCCTGACCACTCATGGTCATTGAAAATCCTTTCAATGGCCAAAAAAATATACTGCTTGATTTTATGCCTTTCTAGTTAACAGGCCCAGAATATTCACAGCCGGGGATTAAACTGTCATTCAGAAATTCATTATTAGACCTTTCTGAAATATATATAAATACCTATAAATAGGTAGCAATGTGCATTGTGTGCAAGAACAATGAGAAACAGCAGTCCTAGGTGACTGCTGATGCAAATTTCAAAGAATCAGGAACCAGCACTCAAATCGGGGTAATTTATTCAGGAAGTGGGCTGAAGAGCTATACTTATTGTTCCGAGAAGTCACATGGAGCTATTTTGAATTGAGTCTAAAATGAGCTTTGTTAATTCCTGTTTAAGAAGCTGAAGTCTATACAAAAGGTATGTACTAAAATGGACTATAACTGCGCAAAAAGGAAACAATGGTCAGTACAATTATCTTGATTTTTGGAATATATTTTAATATTTTACTCTATAGCTTCCAAAGGCTGTTGGAGAGAGGAGAGAAAGAATGCTTGCTCCTAAAGAGAACAAAGATCAGCTCATGGTACTTAACGATGGCTCTGATTCTCTCATGTTTCTGGTTAACATGATTATAACTCCTATAGGCAGGGTTTTCAAACTATCATGGGTAGACCAGTAGTGATCTGTTATGCTAAGACACGGTTCAAATTTACCCAGGTCCTGGGACAGATCTAGACTGCAGGAGCTACTTCAGGGCTGGATTCACCAGGCCAGCAACAACTGCCGTGGGTCTGCACTCAAGCGGCAATATGGAGCCAGGGGTTGTGTTCGGGTGGCAGCATGGGGGCAGGCAGCAGTGTGGGTCTGGGAGCCTGCTGCCAGCAGCCATGTCCACTGGGGTCCAGGAACCCTAAATTGTGTGGGAGGCCACACTCCCCAGCCGGCTGGACTACTGGTGGGCCTGATCCAGCCCGCGAGCTATATGCCTGACACCCCTGTGCCAAGACACTGAGTCTGTTTTGACACAGAAATCAAACGCAGCCCGTTTCAAGCCCAACCTTTTTGCGGAGGTCTCCCATCCGAGCAGACGGACCTAGCCCCAGGCACAGAGAACGGCATACTAACTTAAGTGAAATCCGTGTAGTTCCCGAGCCTGTCTCACGTAGCCACCCGAAACGATAACGGGTGGACGCTACATCACCTCATCCTCATGTCAGGTGTAGGCTGGAATCAATCCGAAGGCAACAGTAGGAGTTTAAGTATCAGCCCTATGCTTTAGTGAAGAAAGGTGCTACCCCACAGAACTACTGATAATATCCCCATGCTCCTCAAAAGGGACCTTTTACAATGTAAAGCTCTCTCTTACTGCAGAAAATATCACAACTCACTTCCATCCAGGAAGAGCACACACCGACTGCTGAAACTTCCTTAGCCTGACGAAGGGTTTCTGAACCCAAAGGCTTGCTTAATAACTATTCTCCAACTATTTGGGTTGGTGTAATAAAAGATATCAAATTCACCCAAGGAACCTTGTCTCTCAACTCAAGAGACCTTTATCTTCCCGCTCCTTGGAAACGTCCTTTGGCTGTAAAGACAGACGGCCGAAACTAACTGCAGAACCAAGCCTCCACCCGCTGAGATCAAAGGACATTTTCTTACAGAATTCAATGGAGTGTAACACAGTTCTGTAATTTCAACTTGAAAGAATTATAATCATTTATAAACTTACGTGACAACAGGAACTGAACACGTAGTGAAGAGGCTGAAGTCTGCGGCGCCGCAATCTGGGTCGCAGCAGCAATTGATGTCACACTGTGCCACCAACAGGTTACAGACGCACAGCTTCGCAACTGGAGAGAACATTTAAAACACACTCGGGACTGGAGGTTAGTGGTTACAGCGCTCCCTAGCACCCGCTCTTCACGCTGCCTGGACGCTTCTATGCAAGTTCTCAGATGTTAGCCTTTTTAAAAGCCATGGGGTTACTTTTAAAGAGAAATAATTCCTCTCCAGCCGTTAATCTGCTAGGAGCAAACGACCAATGAATCTGTATTGCTCGCGAGCCCAACGCGCGGGCTGGAAATGCCAAATAACGATCGTGACACGGGATGCAGAGAGAAAGGGCAGTCGAAACGATATAGGAATATTAGCAAAATTTATGCCAAGTATTCGATGACACCCAATCCCACCCAGCACACGTGACCCAGAGAAGGTTTTTCTGATGTGCTGCTCGAAGCAAAGCTGCTGGTTTGTTGGGGTTTTTTTTATTTAAACATGTTCTCTCTTTCCTCTTCTGTAGACTGGGAGGGTGCACACCCTGCAAGAGCTTGTTTCCATAAAATAAGGCTGCGGGCTCGCAGCACGAGGACACGTCTGTCAAGCACAACAATACTTACGGTTATAAACAAGAGCCTGGTCTTTTAACGCGGGTAACTCAGCCCCAAACTCAAGACCAAAATACTTGAGGGCGCACGCGGGGCCTGATCCTGGCACCTGCAGATTGGTGGAGGGGACGCTGGGCCCCCCCCCCAGGGCCTCATCCCGGCACGGGCCCGATCCTGGCGCGCGGCCAATGCCTCCAAAGACCCGCGGAGGGTCCTGTCCCCCCGCCCGGGACTCTCCCGCCACGGCCCCGCTCCTCATGGCGCCGGCACCCACCGTCCGTGAGCGGGGCGGCGCTGGGGACCGGCTCGGCCCCCCCGGCCAGGAGCGGGAGCGGGAGCAGGAGCAGCAGAGCGCCCAGCCGCAGCGCCGCCGCCATGGCCGCGGTCACCAGGCAACCGCCGCGGGGCATCACGGGAGAGACGCTAACCCCCCCCCCGCCGCAGGGCATGACGGGAGAGGCCGCGGAGCATCACGGGAGATGCGCTAATACCCCGCCGCAGGGCATGACGGGAGAGAGGCCGCGGAGCATCACGGGAGAGGCGCTAATGCCCCGCCACACGGGCATGACAGGAGAGAAGTGGTTCCACCGCCGCGGGGCATGACGGGAGAGAAGCTAAGCCGCGGCCGCGGGGCATCCTGGGAAAGAAGCTAATCGCCGCCGCGGGCCACCGGGCCGCGGGGCATGACGGGAGAAAAGTGGTTCCACCGCCGCGGGGCATGATGGGAGAGGAGCTAATGCCCACCGCGGGGCATGGCGGGAGAGTGTCTCAGGGGCCGGGCTGACAGGTGGGTGCACGGTCCCTGCTGCTCTGCCGAGGGGTCCGGGCCCGGCTGGGGGCTCCCGGCTCTACCCCTTTGGGGCAGGCGAGCGGGCCGCGGGCTTGGCCCACAACACGATTCCCGCCTTGCGCTGTTTTCTTGCCGTCGGGGGAGCTGGGCGCGGAGCGTAACAACCACGTAATGACAGGGGCCTGGGGCAGCGGGAGGGTCGCCTCAGGGCAGCGTCTGTACCGACTTCCCTGGGAGAGCCGCCAAGATCGCGGCTGGGCGTGCTAGCGGTACGGTCCCTCGGTCAGGAATCGTATGGCGCTGTGCTGATCCCGCGCTGAACTAAGCGTTACTGAACGGCTGCAAAATACAAGTGAAGCGATCCGTTATGGCAAGCTTATTCTCTCTAACGCTGATTTAAAAACCAAATTCTTTGCTTAAGAAAAGCGCTCCGTCCTTTAAGACGCTTCCAGGTGACGATAAACAGTCACGCGTTAATATTCGCCACCCCTCTGAGAGGCGCGTAAGCAATTCTTATGCCCATTTCCCAGCTGGGGAAACTGATGCACCGATATAGTGGTGAACTGGCTTGTCCCATGAATATGGCTCAGGAGTGTTACCTTTCAGGACTGTCTTCTACACAAGAGACAGCGCCGCTCCCCTCGTTCTAGGGAAAGCTGCTGTTTAACTTTCACTATCAGGCTATTTCATTTTAAAAACTGACTTTCCTGAAAGACAGCTGCATTCAGCACAACGTTGCTGAAGGATATCTTTAACAAATCATTTAAAATCCTATAGCTTTTGATGTTGTTATTATTCTCCCACCAGGATTGTGGGGAAACGCAGCAGCTAACACAGGGATAATTTAGATCTAGGCATCAGGGAGTTTCCAACGTTATCATCAGCTTCCTCAGCCTCAGTAACGCTGTCTGAAGGCCACGTGCTCTTATAATAGAGCTAGTTTCCATTTTGTGCAGCACTGTTATCCCTTATGAGCAGAGATCCTGGTTTTCTCTGATTTAAAAAAACAAACCCAATTTTCAGTTAAAAAAAAAGTAACGCCAAATCCACATTTTTCCGTGCTTAAAATAAAACCCCACTATATAGATATCTGTATTAGTGGTGTTTCGTTTTAACCATGGAAAAATGTGGGTTTGGCATTATTCTTTTTTAACCGAAAATTGGGTTTTTTTTTTAAATCAGAGAAAACCAGGTTCCCTGCTTATGAGAGCTTAATGCACCACAGATAGCTGGTATTTTACTTATGCTTCTCATGCCACATATTTTTTCAGTTTCTTCTGGAGTCAGTCATATTTCTTGATCTTTTCTTGCATTTCAGTTGAACATTTTTCATCAAGTGGAAAATAGAAGTCCATAATGAAGCACTCTCTTCTTTTTTATAACCAGCCTTCCAGCACATATTTCATAAACAGTCTACACATTCATTAATGCACTGTCAAATC
This sequence comes from Alligator mississippiensis, assembly GCF_030867095.1. NCBI lineage: Eukaryota > Metazoa > Chordata > Crocodylia > Alligatoridae > Alligator > Alligator mississippiensis. Next base: position 3,217,483 of record NC_081833.1, on the reverse strand, counting down.
AGCACTACTGTGCATTGGCACTGGCACACGCGTTTTTGCGATGCTAATGCACACTAGACTAATTCTGCTGCACGTTAGCGCATTAACATGGGTTTTGCCTGCCATGCTAATGCGCAGTAGTATTAGTCTACTGTGCTCGAAGCATCTTGTGTAGACACACCCAGTAAGAATTAATAATCCTGCGATATTTTGACCCTGTCTTTCTCTACAACTGTGTAGTAATTGTACACCTCTTGCTTTTTAGCCCAGGCTTCTTGCAGAGTATTCCTTGTAAAATGCTGCGGGTTGGTCATGGCCTACCTTATATGTATCTCTGGTCAACTTGGTACATCCACTTAAATGATGACTAAAATTATCCAGGTCTTGGCCATGCACTGAGGACTTAGATCTTTCTGATCATGACCTTGCTTTTACATAGTTTGTGGAAATAATCTGCTCCTGTGTGGCCATAATTAAACTGTCACTTTCTCGTTTCAGTCATTTCAGAAACCACTTATAATTCCCTCCGATATGTTTTACTACAAAACTTTCATGTAATTTTTTCTCTATCCATTTCTCGCTGCATATCTCTCGTTGTTCTGTGTGATGATTTACTGCTAATAAGAATGTTTGCATCATTGAGTTGTGATCCAAGATCCAGACAATCCATCTTCTGTTCTCGTATAGTTTGCTATCATTACACACTCTTGTTCCACAACATCCTCAGCTGCTCTCAGCCCTTTTCCTCCATCCTTCCTGTCAGCATAAAGCCTGTCCACTTCTGAGTTCATGTTCATTACAAAACAGATCATTAACTTCCTCCTAGTCTCCCTGTCCTCTTCCCTTATCTCAGTTGTCATCCAGGTTACCCCTGCAGTGGAATACCACATAGCTGGAATGGTGCACGTTTGTTGACTGAACTGTATTTTGTGCATTGAGCTCTGTTTTCAACTAATCTCCTAAAATACTTTTTCTTCAGTGTTTCCTTCATTTCTTCACCAACCTTTTCCTTCTGAAGAATTCTGAAATATTTACAGTATTCTAAAATGTTAATGTATTTTGTTTCCCATTTCTATCCCCTGCAGGATTTGTGCAATTCCTTTTAGGATTTTAAGAGTTTTTTTAGCTGGATTGCCATAGTCTGCACTTTTCTTTGATTTATCAGGCCACGTCATTTGAAGTTTCTTTTTTTTCAGTGCACTTTCCTGAAGGATTGTAGAGTGCCTTTCTTTCCCATAGCTCTATTAAAATATCAGTCCCACTTTGTTCATTTATTATCATATTCTTCTCCCCTCTGCTCCAACTCTGAAAGTTTTCCTCTGGCCATTTTCAAACAACCTGTTTTGCTGACACTATTTTTGTTTCTTTTTGTGTTTCTTAAGTACTGCTGACTCTACCAAGAGCTTATGCTTCAACTCCTCTTATGTCTCTGTGTTGTTATGATGTGAGAGTCAGAATGTCTCCTGCAACTCCATTATTATTGATTTCTCCTTGTCATCCATCTGACTTACCTTTTTTACTTCTTGTGACCAGTTTGGTCTCCCAGTGATGCCTTTTCTTTGGAAAGGTTTGTTTATTTCCCTTTCTGCCACTAATTCCTAATTTTCCCATTGCTACCAAAGTTGTACTTTGCTGCGTCTTTTGCAATCTTGCCATGTCATTAGCAGGTACACCTTCTAGACGTTAATATTGTCCATTGGTTGCCTAAGCTTCTCCTTATCCAAAAACTCCCAAGGCACAGACCATATATCCTTGCTAGGTTGATCAGCATTTTCTTTCTAATGCCACCCTGACTACTTTGATTCTTTCCCTTCTGATGTTGCAGTTTGTTGGTATGGCCACCTAAGTCAACAGTCACTGCTCTTTTGCAGAAAAACATCATCTGCTGCTGTTGCCAGCACACAGTGTCCCACAGTGACTCTTTAGCTATCCCACAGTGTCTCTTTACCTATCACCCTGCCTTTGGTCATTCTTCTCAATGTTTTATAAGTCTATATGCAAGAAAAATCCCATCTTTAATAAGAGCCTAACTTGAGTAAGCAACTGCTGTTTGAAAAACCCTTCCACAAATTCACTTCTGTTGGCCAACTCTTTGTGGGCCCACAATCCTAGCCCACAAAGTAGTCTTTGAGCTAGGAAGTAGCATGTCATCAGTTTGTTTTCATAATGGCTTCCTTTGGTCCTCTTCCATTCCTCTGCATCCTGTTTCCACAGACTCCTAATTATGACCTGGCCTTGTCTGCATAGCATGTGAAACCTAAGCAGGCAAGACACTCACTCCATTCTGTAATATCTCTGCATTTAACTTCACCCTACTGGGTCTGACAACTTGACCTCAGACAACTTGACCTCACTGATAACTGTTGGGTCATGTGCACATTTACATGGCTAAGGAACTGCACCAGTTATTTCTGAAAGCAGCCACATGCCATCAGTAACAGCAGGCATATGACTGTCTTGCTTCACCTACCTCTTAAATTAACCACTGCAGCTTGGGATTGAGGTATTTGTATAGCAAAGCTCACACAAAGAGGGTCTTGCCCCCCGGCCTGGGCCAGCAGGGCTGCTTTTCAGGTCCCATATGCTGTGCTGAATAACTGGAGGCAGGCAGCAGGGTCTGCTCCTTCCTCTTTTTTCTCATCCTCTTATCACAAATGGCTTTACAACAGTGTTTTTCTTCTTCCTCAAACCTGACTTGCATCCGTGTGCAGTGCTCGTTTCTGTGCTTGATCCTGCTCTTTCCTCTCACTTTGATGTGAAGCAGCTGGTGGCGTTACAGCCACCAGAGGGCACATTGTGTGTTGTGTCTTCTAGCACAGGAACACTCACAGAGCTTGTACCAACATCTGGATAATACGACTTTCAGTTGCAGTCGTTTCTATTTTTGTGAAACTTGAGGATTTTGGAGAGGGTCCAGCCAGCCATTTCAAAGCATGATGGGCTGCAGTGCTGACTTCTTCAAAGTATCCTCTGCCAGTATACCTCCTGCCTTATCTGAGCCAGCCACATTTAGAGGGGAGAGAGGACAGTTAAGTGTCTTTGTTCCATTTAGTCTTTGACTTCCCTGATGAGACAGGTGAATGCCTGAACCACTTAGCTATTAGAGCCAAAGCAGAAGACTTCTCTGCCTCTTCTCCTAGGAATTGTGTTCAGATGCATGCTTATGTAGCGTAGCCATGCACACATACCTAGCAGGTATGTAGCCTGCTGTGCAGTCTGCATGTACACACTTACGCATCTATATGGCAGGGGAGTTGAATCGCTACCTATGTACAAGTGTCAAAAACACCACCTACATGGCTATAAAGCTGCCAGTTAGCCACACAAGGGAAGCACAGTTGTGCCTGTAGTGTCTTGCTATATTTTTATCATTCCAAGTTTATCCTAGTTTGCTCCAACTGGAAATAACTACATGTGTTTCCTTTTAACGAGGTCTGAGGGAAAAAAATCTCAGTTCTTTCACACCTGAATTTCTTTTCCAAATGTGGAAAATAACATTCTCTTTTGGAAAGCAGCTTTAACAAGGCCACTATAGGACCCCATTCTTTATGTGTCTTTTCATGATACTCTGTTGCATTTGGTCAATTAATAGATGCAAATATATTTTTTTCCTCTAACAGCCAGCCCTGCAGAGTCAGCTTAGGACTTGAAGTTCAATCTGTGGGTTTTTTTCAGTATCATTGCCAGTGGTGATCTTTATACAGGCCCGAACCTGCCTTCTCTTTTACATATGTTACTGCACTGTCTTCAGATTAGACCTTCATCAGTATGACTGTGCTGTTGTTCACTGGTTTATACATGTGCAGTGGGTTAGTGAACAAGTCTGTTAATGATGCACAAGGCAAAATAGAATTCAGTTCATTCTCATATCTTTGGGCTGACTCTGTACAACCACTAGGAATAAAGTGAAAAACAGTTTTGGGTGGTATCCTGGCCCTGTTGACGTCAAAGAAAGTTTTGCTGTTGACTGGAATTAGCCCAGGCTTTCTCAAGTTATTGTTTGTTCCCAGAGCAAATAGGACTTCAAACACATACAAGGAGGAGGCCTGTTGAGGAGCAAGTTGCCCGCTTTATACAGTCACTTTTCAGCATAGAAACTTACTTTAACAATGCACTAGGATAGCCCTCCTGTTGAGGCAAGATCTGCCATTTTTCTTTTTCATTTTAATAGCCTAAGCTGCGGATGTAAGATTAGCATGTATATGTGAGCCTCCTGGGTGAGCCATTGTGACATGGGTTTGTGACTCATTCAGTAAAGGTCTGCATTGTTTTCCAATGCTCCATTAATGTTATTTTCACTGGGGTTCTGCATGGCAGCCACATTTTTCAATATCCACTGGGTAGCTGAATGGCATCATTGTGGAGGACTGGAACAAGTCCCTTTCATACATAACTCAGGAACACTGTTGTGCACCTTTTCTGCTTGAAATACTAAAGGTGTTTGCCAGTACAGGTGCTGAAAAGAGTCACCTTTGCAGAACACAACACGTCAAGAGGCATCATACAGTGCTTTATTTCTTTCTTGGCAGGCAAAGTTCTTTGGATAGATGTAATATCTTTTATTAGACACACTAAATAGCTGGAAAAAATTCTTTGCAAGCTTTTGGGCACAAACACCCTTCTTCAGGCATTTATTTATTTCCTGTGACTTCGTCTATCACTGAACTCAGCCACTTCTGGAGAAGAAACTAAACTGTTTGACGGTGTGGTATTTTGTGTCACTTATCTCAAGATTTAATTCTTTTATGGCCAGAGTCTTATCTGGGTCTCTCTAAGCTTATAGGAACTGCAGCTGTGGCACAGATGGGCTTTTCCTTTTATTATCAAGTTACTTTTCCAATACCATTAACTGTTCGCTAAAGGGGACTGTGCTGTACTGCCAAACAGAGGGATCTGAATATTTATAAACTAATGGGACCTTTCCAGAAATGTACTTTCATGGTAGAAGTAAACCTTCTACAGAACTACACATAAACAAATGCAAAAGCGATGGAAAAAGAATACTTTCTCCAACAAAAACAGAATGGAAAACAAAGCTGAAGTCGTCCCAGAATACAAGAGGAGCAGCAAGAAAAACAATACTCCTCCGACTTGACAAGCAGGTTCCAAAGAGCACACTTGGAAGCATGCTGTACAGAGAAACCAGAGACAACAGTCCTACTGGTCTTCCCCACAGAGTGGCTGGGAGACTGAATTATTCCATGACTAAAAAGCACACTATGAGCCTCATGGAGAAGGGACTCTAAAATACCGAGTCAGCCAATTTAGAGCTACAAATATTGTTTTTGCTTTAAAAAAATGTTTGACAAAACCTGATCAAATATATAATTGTTTTAAAAACACTGAAAAAGAAAACCAATGCAAGTAGGGCTTTTGGCATGCGTTTAAACTTTGCTACAGCATAGAGCGAGCTGAGCCAAGTACGCCAGGGCCCGAAAGTGAAACTGGCTGTAAACGGAGTGTGAGACATGGGATTCACCGTCTCACAACCGCGAGGCAAAGTGTAAACAAGCAACACACCTTCAGTTTCTTTCCATTTTTCTCTTCAAACTTCTAGTTAATAACACAAGTAACAAGATTTAATTTTTAACAACATGACTTTTAGCTGAACAGCATTCTTTCCAAAATAACACAGCTTTCCGTGCATTAGAGCAAAAAATGTGCAGATTCTCCTGGGACATCATACCAAGATCCATCCTGGATTCATGTGCGCATTTTGGTGTGGCAGGATGTGGACAGACAAAGCCGACTTGTTTATGTCACAAGGAAGTTAAGGAAATGTGCCCAGTAAGGTCAGACACCTCCCTGGCTCAATCATTCAGTGTTTTTAGATACAGTGATCCAACTTGGGATGGCCCTGATGTTAGGTGGCCTGTCTAGATTTAATGTATAGGATCCTTATTTTGACCAGAGTCAGAGAAATTAAGCCACCTGCTTACGGCCACACAAGAAATACACATGGATGCTATAATTAAGCCTAGGCCTCCAGGTATATAACATTATTACCATTTAGCTGATGGAACATGTGACAAAAATTAAGTGAGCTTCTCAAGGCTTCGCTGAGTGTGGAAGGCTGGGCTGGGGCGGGGATACTGGAGGTCCTGCTCTGGAGTCCTGTGCAGATTGTCACACTGCCGTTCTCTACACTGGTGTCCTGCAGGCACCTGACCTCGTGCTTTTGCTTGTGTGGATTTCTTCTTTGATGTCACTGCTGATAAATAAGGGAATTTTATCCTTACTATGTGTAAGAAAACCAAACACCACTTTTGTCCTGTGACAGATAACTTCAAAAATTCAAGCAGAAAGCCATCAGTAGTTCGAGTCAGAACCAAATCAGATGAGCCCAAGATAAATTCCACTTTGCTCTGGCACCACATGAGCCCTTAAATAAACAGTAAAGAGTCTGGGAACCTCAGGCCCCATCTCTGTACAGCAGATGGCATAACAGGTTATATTTATCAAGCTCTAGTTCCCGGACTATGATAGTGAGGTTGAGGAACACTGACGTCAGCCTGCCCTCAGGAACAAGAAAGGCTCTTTCTGATGTCTTAATGCAAGCTGAAAACCTGCTTATGCCTTTGTCACTTAATAGCACTGTACAATATTTCAGCTGTAATTCCCTGCTCAGATTATTAATTTGTCTCAGCAAGGCCTTGCAGCAAGACTTCATGGTGTTTTGTGGTGTACATGACCGGATATGAAAGGTTTGTGGACTTTGAAGTGGGAGGATTCAACCCAGCCACAGGGATGCCCTTTGCCCTGTTTTTTGTGTGCCAATTTGGTACATTTTAGGATTTTTAAATATCTTGTTTAATTAGGATATAGCTCTTCCCTGGACAACAGGGAGCACATTTGTCATGTACTCTGGGGATATTCCCTCCACTCCAAGGTCAGTAATGACCTTGATCGGTGAGTCAAACCATGACGTTTGTCCTATTCCATGAGAAGACTAGTGCGTTTCTTAGAGGTGCTCAATTGTCTCTTGGAATAAGAAACACTAATATTTTTCATGGGTGAAACACTCATCATCCTTCCAGTTTACAAGGATGAAAAGGGAAAGAGATTAGTAAAGTTTAGTTACAGCAAACTGGAGGGGAGGCCCTGAAGTAGCCTGTAGAAAGGCTGAGCTCCTGAATGTATATCCTGGTCTAATAACCATAATAAAAGATGGACATGGGCCCTTTCCACCACACTGCCTCGACACCACTGCTCTAACATAGCAGACTAATGTAGGTCAACCCATTTTAAAATCAATGCACTATTATCCAGAAGCAAGATTTTCCTTCCTTACTGGTTCTAACAAAACAAAAAAATAGTGCAAGTTATTTCTGAGTAGGATTTGAAGCAGATGTAATATGTAACATTTTGCAAGCCTTTTAGCCTCTAGTCATTCTAAGGTGGGCAAGTGTTAGTCCCTTCAAGATCTCCAGCAGCGGACAGTACTTACCATTCCTTAATTCTGTAGTAAAGCTGTTGCTTTGCTGAGAATGTTCTCACAGGGCTGGGTCAGAGGAACTAGTAATGAATACCATCAATTTTGTTGCTTTCACTTGAGTCACTGGGTTTCAGCCCCACCTGCGATTTCTCCGAACTTTTGTTTTCTTGTTCCTGTATTGGTTTGATTATGTAATAGGGTGGCAGCCTCCTCCAAAGGTTTGTGTAGGCAGAAAATGTGGTGCTTGGAAGATGCAAATCACAGCACATGCGGTGTTTAAAATGACCAGGCCCAACATTTTCTAAAATGATTAGCAGTTTCAGATACCCAGGTAGAAACACAAAGGGGTGATTTTGAGAAGTCAGCAGCCCTTTTTGAAATTTAGGACTAAAATTATGAAACCAAGGCACCACAGAACTCAGTTGCAGACTTTCATTATAGTGATTACGTTCCACCCCATGTACCTTTGTTAAAAAAACTTAAGAAATTGTTGCTACTGTTGTAGAAAAAGGTAATGTATTTTTCAGAGAAAGCCTTGCCAGTTGTTGACTGGTAGCCTATTGACTATTGCAGTAGAAATGGTACGGATATGTAAGAAATACAACTTCCACATTACCTGTGGTACTAAACAATACAACCTAAAAGCACTGTTTAAAATATTCTCTCAACCATTAAGGTACCACCCTGCCCTACCTCACTAAAATATAGATCTGCGGTTCAGACTCCAGGTATTAATTTTACATGTATCCTTGCTGGTAGATTCTTCCAGTACCTATGCTGACAAAGCAGGTCTTATTCTAGGAACATCTGTGCTCAGCAATGTGAAAAAGGTTGTGCATGAAAAGAAAGAGCAATCTTTGATCCCTAGGAAAGACATAGAAACTATGGAAAAAAAATACAAATCACATTGTAAAACAAGTGACCTGTTTTGCCATTCTTTCTGGGGCTAAAGGTATTAGCTCTTTAAAAATATATATACAAAGAAAAATGTACCATGTTTAAAAGTGGATCTTTAAGCTAAGCATAGGGGGAAAATGGTTCTTCATTAAATGAAGATGCACTGTATAAAAGGTGTTAATAAAGTGCTAGTCAGAATTATTCTGTGTCTAGTTTTCCATTTCAGCATCTAGGGTCTATTTTTTCCTAACTCACACCAGAATCCAATGACATATATGGCATCAGCCCACAATTGCACTGATTTATACCAGTATAAATTAGGAGTACAGTAACGTGATGCAAGTCCTTGGACTTACACTGGAGTAAAACTGGTCAAAATTTGAGATTTCAGATTCAAGGCCGTGTCCAGAAAAGCGTAGCCATGCGGTTTGTGGTGCTGCACATGCTGCATATTCAGGCATTCTCCGCGCTGCTACCTTGCTGTGCGGGGGATGGGGTTTTGACCCCGGAAGATCTTGGGGTCAAAAAAACACACATGGAAAAAAAAACAGTGTAGTGCACATGGCGACAGCATGCGCTGCCCAAACCGGGAGCCTGGCTGGCTGGAGCCACGCTCTGGCTGCCAGCAGGCTCCCAGCTGCATGAGTGCTGTGGCTGCAGCTTCCCTGGCCCCCAGGTAAGGCTGCTGGAGCCAGCACAGTTGCTGGCCTCAGCTTCCCCTACTGCCCCTGGGGTAACCTACCACACACCAAAGCACACATGGCACAGACGTTCCCTGGGGACAAGTAGAAGTGGCACAAGGTGTGCTGCTGCTTCTTGTCCCCAGGGAAACAAATATCTGCACTTGTGTGGACACGGCCCAGGAGTTGTTGTTATTGGTGCTGAAGCCTTTCCAAATCCTTGGGACAGATTTAAAGATAGTTACTTTGAGCTAAAATAACAAATTCTGTTACTTTCTGCAAAAAGGAATGGACAAAACCAAGGAATTAGCGTTGGTACCTTATACATGTGTTCATCACTGTAATATGTAGGTGTTATATACATCTTATACATATATGATTCTGTGGAGAGTTTGAATGTAAAAGGTGAAAGCATAGGACTGAAAGTCAGAAGCTGAAGGCTTTATTTGCAGGTTTGTGGTTGGCCTTCATTTATAACCTTGTAAAATGGGAATAAGAAGAGATGTATTTCAGATATTCAGAAGGAAGGTAGTTTAGAAGTGCAAGGTTATAAATATTATATATTTATAGTATTATGAAGCAAAGGATTTTCCATTTCCATTTTACAAGCCCTGATTATAGTTGTGGACTGTGCTTAAAATGTAAGCAGTCAGCTTGCTTGCCGGCCTGCATGCTAGTGGCAGGGCTGTTGAAGAGGCTGACAACAGGGAACCTTATGGTAGACGGATGCCTTTTGGGGTTAAATGGCAGGGTAAAGAGGAACCTTAAAGACTAACTACATCAGAGATGCTTATGATGTCATGAAGCTTGAGCTCACTTCATCAGATGCTGCCTCTACCTTTCCTTCTGCTGACTTCAGGCAAACCCTTCTCCTTTGGGTTAACTATGCAAACTTTATGCTTGCTCATTTGTTTTTGCTTTCTTTATTTTAAGAGAATGCTTTTCACCGAGGGTCCCTGAGCTTCTTCCATTCTCCTCTGTGCTGACATCACGTTGAGGGAGAATCCCAGCAATGCCCGACCACGCTTTGTGGCTCCAGGGGTGACCTCATCGCCCCCCATCCCCAGCACCCATGCAGTCCGTTGCCTATTTTGGCAATACACCCTCGAGCTCCTACACAATCGGACGAACAGGATGCCCTTGCCCGGCCTGTACTTTTATTTGAGGGATTCAACTTTCTCAGTAGCTGGCCCTCATCATCCCAGGCAACTTGTGTGTCCTGAACATCCTGGCAGCAAAGGTGGCAGCACTTTTGGACAGCGGGGGACCTCATACAGGTTTCCCTCGCCAACCGCTGGGGTTAGGTTCCTGAAAGTTCCCGTGGTTGGCAAAACAAAAGGCTTATGGGGAAAACGGCAGGTGGCGGGGCTGATGCATGGCCACGGAAAACCACGGTTACTCAAATCTGTATACTGTCGTAGCCAAAATGGTATCTAGAATATTAAGCGTGGATGCTCAGAACCGTGGTTGGCGAGGGAAACCTGCACAGCCCTTCAGTTTCTCTTGGGAGAGGGCCAGAGAGTTATAAACTACACATCGAAGAGCTACTTGGCACAGCTCACAGAGACGCTCTCACGGCCCCAGAGGGACAGTCTTCCACGTTCAGCTCCCTCTGTGCAAAAATGAAGTTTATTTCCTACCTATGGGGACTTTTTACCAGCTTGTACCATCTACACTTTTCCCAGAGCCTGAGGAAGGGACTTTGATCCCGAAAGCTTGCAGAAAAGGACAATTATCTTGCGATTCCCCAGTTGGTCTACTAAAAGTGTCATTATGGAACCAAGGGTTCTAGTTTTTTGCATGCCTTTTTGTCTCAGACCAACGCGGCTACCAAGTACACCCCTCCCAGGGGAGTCGGCACGTGCAGGCGTTTCCTGCTGGGCTCAGGAGAGAGATCCCTCGGAGACAACTAGTGCTAGATCACTTCCAGGGGAGCTCGCTTGTTTCCCAGCTCGCCTCGCCCAGGCTGTCTGGAGCGCAGCCAGCCCATCACGCGACTCCAGCGGCTCGAGCTCTCCAGTAGAGCGCGGCAGGACTACAAACCCCGGCATGCCTTGCCCTCCGCGCGGGGCGCGCCGGGACTCGCCTGCCTCCCCCATTGCATGCCGGGAGCCAAGGTCACCGCTCGACTTATTTTTTTCCTCTTTATGCAAATGCCACCGGGCGGCTGGCCAATGGGGCGCCGGCGGGCCGGCGCGCCTGCGCGGTAGCGCGGCCGGCGGGGGGCGGGGCTGACCTCGTAGCCGCCGTGTGCCGGGCCCGAGACACGCGAGGCCAAGATGGCGGCGGCCGCGGCAGCCGGCGCGGGGCTGAGGGGGCGCAGCGGCGGGCGGCGCCGGCTCTGACCGGGCCCGGGCTCAGCCCGGCCCCGGCCCGCGGGGAGCCCTGGGGGCGGCGGCTGTCGGGAGCTGCGGGGCGCCGCGCGCCATGTTCTCGGTGCTGTCGTACGGGCGGCTGGTGGCGCGGGCCGTGCTGGGCGGCCTGTCGCAGACCGACTCGCGCGACTACAGCCTGGTGACGGCCAGCTGCGGCTTCGGCAAGGACTTCCGCAAGGGCATCCTCAAGAAGGGCGTGTGCTACGGCGACGACGCCTGCTTCGTGGCCCGGCACCGCTGCGCCGACGTGCTGGGTGAGCGCCCCGCGCCTCAAGGTCGCGGCCCGGCCCGGCCCGGCCCGGCCCGCCGCGAGGGGCGGGGATATTCATCCTAGTGCCCAGCCTCGGCCTCCCTCCCTGCCTGCCTGCAGCCCGAGCCCATTGCTCCTCTGCCCCGCTGCAGGACGGGGAGGCTGCTGTTCAGCCCCGTCGCTCCTCTCTTCCCTTCCCTTCCCTTCCCTTCCCCGGGCTCAGTCGGCCCATTTCCCCCGGCCTCTCCTCGCGGCTCGTGTCCCCCCAAAACCATTTTCGTTGCCCTCCATCGGACCCTTTCAGCAGTGGGGGGGGGGCACAGCTGGATCCAGATGTGGCCTGAACAGAGGGGGAGAATCGCTGCCCTCAGGGCTGGTCGCCTTCTTGGCTCGTGCCCCCGCGCGTGGCATCGTCCCCCCCGCGTCGCAGGACTCGTCAAACACCCGCACAGTTTTTAATTGTATTTGTGCTGACGTTTGCCGCAGCCGCGGGGCGTGTTACGGGGACGCGTGCCTTCATGCCGGCGCTGTGGCTCGCGCCGTCTCCGCGGTGGGGCGGCGCGGCTGCTGAAACAGCCCGGGTTATATTAAACCATTAGGCGCAGGTTGGCGCGAGGACGCAGCGTTGCTGGTTACTTTGAAGGGAGCAGCTCGCAAGGAGGTGCGGAAACCCGATCTGGGCAGGCCGTGCTCTGCATCTTTTCCACTGGGTCTATTCTCGAGTCACTCTTTTTTCCATTAGAAGGAGTAGCTGGATTGCTGCGCGGCGACATGTGACCCGTCTGGCCGCTTTTCAAGTTCAGGACTAGACCTGCACTGATAGTCTCTGAACATCCAGCGTTCGTCCTTCGGAGAAATGAAGGACCAGGAGACTTTCTCCCCCCGCCTCCCCCTCCAGAGTTGAACTTTGCATGTTAGGGGAAAGGAAAGTTAGAAGGAGAGTGGATTTGTAACCATCTGCTGGCACTTCATTTCTTATAGCCATATTTGGTAACTATGAAATGTGGACTTGCTCTTCCTGCTCCATCGTGTAACTCTGCTGTGTCCAGCAGGAAGACTGTGCTACATTTTTGCTCCAGTTTTGCATCAGTTTTCACAGCACCTGGAGGATCAGCACAGTTCTGACTTGGCTGCAGAAGCAAGGAGAGTGGGAGGTTTTTTTATTCAGACCAAAATGTCCTGACTAGGAAAGTGGAAACTGAAACTTGCTGGTAAACGTTTAAATGGCTTTCAGTATCAAGCCATTTTAGTTGTTAGCTGTTTGCTTTTCTGACATTCATGTGCAGCAGTCGTTTTGAAATGGCCTGATGCTCTGCAGTGCGGAGAATTCGGGATGAATTTCCTTTTTTTCTCTCAAGCCACACTGCTTAAACCAATGGATACAAATTTGGTCTGCTCCCCCCCCCCCCCCCCCCCCCCCCAATTTTTTTAGTTAGGGTAATTGGTCCCTCTCTGCTCACCTCTCCTTTCCAGCCCTGGTGCTAAACTTCCTTGCTGTTCAGGTGTTGCCTCATCTACAGATTTCTTCCCTCCTCCACCTTTCTCTTTCAGCGTGAAGCTCTTCACTTCTGTTTTCAGTGCCCTCCATGACTCCATATTCGACTCTGCTTACTCGCTCCATGTGCCCCTCTGTACCCTAACTCAAGTTTCTTCTCTTGACCTCCCACCTCTTGCTGACTAGGCACCTTCCCGTACCTTAATTCTCCTCTTTAAACACTGCGTCTCTGCACCCTTTTGCTTCTGAGAGACTCCTTTGTATATGGTCCCTTGCTTTTGGGCCTCTTCGGTACAGGGACCTCATTTGTTCCTTGAGGCGCCGTGTACACTTACGTAACGTTCTCTTCTACAGCAATGCTCAGTGTTCTCGGTACAGGATACATTCAAATATCTCACTTTGTTTAGGCTTGATTTGTTCTGTTAGTCACTCCATGACCCATGTTTGCCAAATACTTTGTTTAAAATTACTCTGTGCCAAACTTTTCCAGATTGAGTTTATGAAAAGCGAGCCTGTGTGGGCTGGATGTGGATGTGGGTGTGGTGCAGCAGCACGAGGCACTCCCCGTTAATGGAAAAGTTGTGCTGGTGCTTGGGTTTTATTCTCTTTAGTTGGACGGAAGTTCACCAGTGCCAGAGAGGCTGCATGTTTATGGAGCGGAGCCGTTGGGATCCCAAGCTGCTAGTCATCGTGCTTTGTTTTCATGCGCTTTGCAGTCCAAAGCTTGAAACCCTCACCAGATGCCTACTACTGCGTCTCGTTCTTTCCTAGCGAGATCTCCAGCAGACAGCTGAAAATCCAGCTCCTTCCCACCTCCCAGCAGTGGGTAAAGGGGAGCGGGTGCTTACCAATGGTCTACCCTCTGTCTGGAGGATTGATTTTTCATTTCAGTTTCTGGCAAAAAAAATCCCTGTTGATTAGATATTCAATCCTGCCACCCAGCTGCTGGAAGGGAGAAGAACCTCTCCACCCCAGGTCCTTGGAGACTTCTCTGGGGAAACGGAGATAGTTTGTTACTCACTGGTTTCTGGTGTTTGAGGCCTTCGTGATTAGGATCAAAGCTTGCTGTGTTGCTGCTCTCAAAAGCTCTTGTGTAATCCCTCCCGGGTTCCCAAAGGCTGTTGAACAGCTGGGGCTGGCATTTGTAATGTCTTTCTGGGCCTCTGCATTGTCTAATATTTGGAGGACTGTCTAGAAGCTGCCTTAATAAAATTGCTCATATGTTGGAATAATGCTCTTCTCCCCGCTACCCTCCCCACACCCACAGCCAAATGCTAAAACCCCCCTGGTGTGTATTCTGCTACAAATTAGCATCTAGCTGTATAAAATCAGCCACTTAAAAGTTTGAGCCCAAATCTTTGAGCACCAACATTTTCTGTTGTTAGACTTACGGAGTAAAAATTTCACCAAGTACCAAACCGGCAGAGTTTCTTGGTAGGACTGCACATGTTTGTTTGTTTTAATTTTGCTCCCTTTTGTTTGCCAGTGCTTACTGGAATTGCTGGCTATTGGACTCGGAAGTGCTCTGCCGCGTGTGAGTCTAGTGCAGGCGTGTCCAGCCTTTTTGAATGTGGGGCTGGATCATGAACTTTTATCACTCAGTGGGCCAGCAGGAGCGCTCACGTGGCCTGTCCAGTGGGTCCACGGCCTGGAGGGGCAGAGGTCAAGGGGCGCCGCCTGACCCCACGGTATCCTCCCTGCCACCTGGGCGGCCTCGAGGACGCTTCCACACCTGCTAGCCTGGGCTTAGCAGCCAGGGGGACATGTGGGGACCCTACAGGGAGGTGTGGGATGTGCAGGGACACCCCCTGCTCCCTCTCCCCGACCGGCAAGGCTCCCTCCCTCCCCAGGGCCCATGACTTGCCACTTCCAGCGTGATGTCTGCGGGCACGGTGGGATGCGGGGAGGCAGGAGAGGTGTCAGCTTCCCACCTTGACAGCTGCAGTGGCAGCAGCATCTCCCGCGGGCCCGGCCGCAGCATGCCTCTGCGCCGGCATCCGCACCCGCCTGGCCACTGCACCGCGACCTGCTCCGGCTGGCGGGACTGGCGTAGGGTGGGGCCAGCATGCAAATGAGGAAGAGAGGGGCGGGGCTAGGACGGGACACAGTGAAATGAAGGGGGAGGGGAGGAGCCGCTGATGCGGTACATGTGGGAACCTTGTCCCTTCCCAAGCCCTTCAGCAGCCGTTAGGAAGCTGCTGAGGGGCTGGGGGAGGAACAAGGGGTGGGGACGAAAGTAAACAGCCTTTACTTTCGTTTCCCATCGCAGCACTGCGAGCCGCAGAAAATGGCTTGGCGGGCCGCATGTTGGACAAGCCTGGTCTAATGAGTCTGGGGGCACTGTGTAATGGATAGAAACCTACATTTGCATAAATGAGAGCCTAAATTCTTCATCAGTTGATAGTGATGTGCATTTTAGTGGCTAGCAACTGTTTCCTCGCTTGACATGGGTGAGTAGATTTACTCCTTTTTTGCCTCTCTGGTGTATTCCAAGTTGCATGTGGAATTAACAGCACGAGTCCTATTTAGCACTGCAATCACTTTTTTCAAATTCGGGGTTGAGGTTTGTTTTATAGACCTTGTGGTGCCGTTTTTTTAATGATGCTTCCCCCCAGTCTTGGGACCTGTCTTTTTCTTACTTGGCTTTTTTTCTTTTGTTAGGCACCATCTATCCTTGTCAGTTTTCCTGGGGTCTGCTGTCCCTGTTGTGACCCATTACTGAAACACAGCAGCAGTCATTCTGCATCCCATGACACCAGTGCTTTCTAAGATGTGAATGGGACTTTATTTAGAAAGTGACCTTGGCAAGAGCCTTTACGGCAGTCTTTCCCCCTTCCTATTTGGCTATCTAATACCCATGGTAGGCATGGTTTGGAGAGGAAAAAGCTGATGCTCCAAGGAATGCAGGCTAGCGTCTCACTGAGTAAGAAAAGGACTTGTAGGGGGAAATGCAAATGGCTAAGGATGGACGATCTGAAAAGATGGCTACAGGAAGTGCTAGTGTCAGAGTAACTAAATATCTGAAGGACATGGAAGGCAAGTGTTTATTTGATGTCATGTCTAGTAATGATTGCGGGCAGACCTGGACAGGTGAGGAAAGTGGGCAGGACACAATAGGATGCAGTACAGCAAGGACAAGTGCAGAGTGGTGCACCTAGGGTGCAAAAATATCTGGCACATCGACTGGCTGGGAAGTGACTCTCTCAGCAGCACAGCAGCGGAAATGGATGTCGGAGTGGACTTCAAGATGAACATGAGTCGTCAGTGTGAAGAAATCATCAGCAAAGCTAACCGCACTGTATCATGTACCAGCAGATGACTGACAGATATTGCCAAGGAGGTGATACTTCCTCTCTATGCGGCACTGGTCAGACTGCAGTTGGAGTACTGCGTCCAGTTTTGAGTGCTGTACTTCAGGAGGGATGTTGATAGACTCGAGAGGGTCCAGAGGAGGCCACTTGTATGGTTAGGGTCTCACAGGACAAGCCCTATGAGGAGAGGCGGAGGGACCTGGACCTCGTCAACCTCTGCCAGAGAAGGCTGAGAGGTGATCTCGTGGCCACCTCCAAATCCATTAGGGGGACGCAGCAAGGGATTGGAGATGCTCTGTTCACCAGGCACCTCTTGGGGTAACAAGGAATGATGGTCCCAAACTGACCAAGAGCAGATTTAGGCTAGACATTAGGAAAAACTTCTTCACGGTAAGGGTGGCCAACATTTGGAACGGGCTTCCAAGGGAGGTGGCGCTCTCCCCTCCTTGGGGGTCTCTAAGAGAAGGCTGGATCGGCATCTGGCTGGGGGCATCTGACCCCAGCGCTCTTTCCTGCCCAGGGGAGGTGGTCGGACTCGATCTGTTGAGGTCCCTTCCGACCCCAACATCTATGAATCTATGAACGAGATCATTTGTAAAAACTTGTCAGTGGAGCAGCCTAGTTCAGTGTGCTGTCTTGCCCTAGGGAACAAAAGGTCAACACTATGGAGACTTAATATAATCTAGAGAGGTTAGTCATTGGATTAACAAAAATGTTGCTGGTCCCCGAACATGAGGGATCTGACTTCTAAACATGAAGAATGAGCTAAGGATACACTTTGTGGAAGTGTTGGAAGGACACTCAGGAGATCATCTAGCCCAGGGATTTCCAACCCCTGGGCTGTGGCCTGGTGCCAGGCTGTGAAGGGTTGGCTGCGAGTCTGCAGGAGGGCTGGCTGCCGACTGGAAGTGACCATGGGTCAGCAAACCACGGACTAGAAGTGACCAGCATACTGCAGATTGGCAGCCAACTGAGTATAAACAAGGGTTGCCTGCCTGCGCGCAGTGTGCTAGTCACTGCTGGTCCACAGTCACCTCTGGTCTGCGGTTTGCTGGTCCTCGGCATAAAAAGGTTGGGAACCCCCGATCTAACTCAACCCCGTGCTAAAGGCAGGACCGTCCTTGACTAAACCATCCCAGTCAAGTGTTTGTCTAAGGATGGAGAGCCCACAGTGTCTCTAGGCAGCCTGTTCCAATCCTTAACCACCCTCATCAAAAGTTCATCCTTAAACTCTGACCTAAATTTCCGTTGCTGCAATCCAGGACTGGACTCATCTAATTTGTTCACATCTTTCTTGAAGCAGGGAGCCCAACAAAAGTAACATCACTTTCTTTGTGCAAGTGTTGCTCCTATTACGTGCACTTGACATTCAGTTGAGTGTTGTCATTTGTAAGGAAACCACAGGTTATTGACAGGGCTGTTGGGGAATACAGATGCAGTTAAAAAAAGACCATCTCAGTGGTGGCTAATGCAGCTGTCAGTAGAATCGCTCTGTCAGAGCATTTATGCTCAGCGTTTTGAAAAAAAATAATGGCTCTTAGCTGCAGATAACCTCCGACCTGACCACTCTTTCTGACTGTGGTTCCTGTAATGGTGCTAAGCATTTATTGTGGCTTACATTTGCAGCCAGACATCTATAACTGTACCCGCTGTTCACATCCCTTGCTGGCAGTAGGTGTAACCCGAGTTGCATAACTGAAGCTGTCTCGAGGGAAGGCCCTGCCCTGTGAGAGAGCTGTAGAAGGAAATAAGTCCAACTGAATGCAAGCCAAGTACCATAGTGGAAGCATCAATCAGTCTCTGTGCTGGCTGAAGCATTGCAATAATCTGTTCTTTTTGTTGGTTTAGTGTCCAGGTGCAGCTTGGCACTTTGAGTGCTGGGTGAGTTAGACCTATTCTGTCACAGATCCCTTCCAGGGAACAAATACCAGCAGCAGCCTACCTACCCTTTAGTAGCATGGGCGTTTTCAGTCTTGCTTAATACCTGTGGTGTTAGCCATGCTGGGAAACTTGCAAAACGCCTCGAGCGTAACAAGAATTCAGCATGTTCCTGTTATGTTCCAATCTATTCCAAGTTTCATCATTTTGAGGAAAACGTTTGTGAGGTTCCCACTCTGTCTTTTTGCACTAGCCAGGGAAGAAAAATACAGGCCAGTACTAGAAATGGCCAAAATAAACACTGGATGCTTTCAGGGAAGTCCCATCACTCCACGAATGTGGTTGTTTAGAGCTTCCTTGTTCTCTTCCCATCTCTGTTGCTTTCCTCTTCCTTCTTTTAATACCATTTCTTGCATCTGTAGTTACTTAAGCCCTCACTTCTTTCTCTAGCCTCTTGTTCCTTCTTTTGGTGTATCTACCCGAGATGGGGAAAAGATGAAACGAGCCTTAAGCTGGTTGAGTTCCATAAACCAGTGCTATTGGTTGATAAAATGTGTAATGCAAATTGACTATGTTCAATCTGTAAGTTGTGATCTGACCTTATGAGATGCTTTGTGTATAGTTATTTCTTTATAAATGTCAAGGTCCGGTTGATCAGAAAACAGCTTGGGTAATGCATCATGATCCCACTGTGCTCTTATTAAGTCAGAGTTTAGCTGCTGACTTGGAGAACTGGATCTGGATTTGAATGGAGGACTTCGGCTAACTGGAATACGAGTTTACCTCTGCTTCCTGTCACCTGTTTTAAAAGTACCTATGCAACGTCACTGTAGGTGATGCATTTCAGGTGCAGTTTCTTTTGCTCTTGAAGTTTTAATATAACGCTTCTTTTGTGCCAAACATAAAATCATTCCATAAATGTGTCACTTCGTCCTCTGGCACCAATGACTCATGGTTAATTCAGTAACAGACTTAGAAGTTCAATATTGCATGAGCTGAAGGCTTCATTATGTTCCCCTGTGCAGATATAGTTTGCAGGTACGCTTGTGCCCTGCCGCACATCTTTGTGCATCTGCTTCTTGTGCCCTGGTGTGCACTTTCATAGTGACCAGCTTCCAAAGGTTTCCAGCTCAGGGCAGTCCTTCTGCACTCGATCTGCTGACATGGGAATTGGTAGGTAAGCTGTGGCTGGCTGGCAGACTGCTACTCAAAAGTTACTGATTTGAAGCAGGGCAGATGAAAGGTTAGCATCAGTTTAAGAAGCCAATAACTTTACCGCATGTCTGAGCTAGAATGGAACAGACGGATCTGCCTTGAAAGTGTGTACAAGGGAGAGATGCACAACCCAAACCCCTACAAGGGAGAGATGCACGCAGCTAACCCAGCCGTTGCTGGTTTTGCGAGTTGGTTCTCCTGCCCCTCCATTTAGCTGAAGTGCAGGCTGCCGGGGGTACTTAACTTGAATAGCATTGAGTATCGCCGCATCTTACCTTGGTCGGCTTGGCTACTGCTACATCCGTCAGTCTGGATTTTCCTCTGAGACTCTGGATTTTACTGCTTGTCCCTGGCATTGAGACAGATTGGAAGGAACCGGTCTCTCTAACCAACTGACGCATGCAGAGAGTATGTAACCTGGCAGTAGCTCTGGGGAGTGCTCGTGGATCTCTCGACACAAGGGAGAACAGCAGAACAGTAACTTGCAGTTCCTTGTGCTGAAGGAGAGGCTCTAGTACAAGGGACCTGGCCCTTGAAACACCAAATGCTCTCAGAACATTTTCTCATTTTAAACACGTGCACATTTTCTTTTAAATCTTTTCAGCTGTTTTATTTGCTAATGTTCCCCCTTGCCATGAGCGTCTCTGGATCTTGGTTCTGGCAGCTCGGATGTAACCCCTTGCATGCCCTTGGGTATAAGGCATCCAAGGAAGTGCACAAAGTCACAGCCTCTTGTTCTCCTCGTCACTGAGGGTAGGACGGTTTTGCTTCATCTTCCTGTGGCAGCCTTTCAGATATTTGAACGCTGCCGTCACACCCACTCAGTCAAAGGCTGTAAATAATTGCACTTGGGCAATACCTTATACTATTAATCTCAAGCAGCTAGTATTTTATACCATGGGTATTCAAGGTCAGAAAGGCGGGAGGGACTAAAAGAAAATGCTGAATGTTATTGTGAAATGTGGCAGAACTAATAAGTAAGCTGAGATTTGACCAGCCTTATTTAGCAGTCCAGCCTCTGGTTGTCTTGAGTTGTTGCGTGTGGTCTGTGTCCTGGGTGAAAGCGAGATAAACAAGAAGAGTAAAAATCGATACAGCCGCATGCCCTTGTTCTTCAGCAGTGACTTTGCTAGTAGCAGGAGTTTTCTAAATCTGAGAAGAGATTGGGAGACATGGTGTTACAGGAGAAATGTTATCAAGCCATTCTTATATTTAATAGTTCTTTACATACCGATTACGCATACGTCATTTTTTAGAGAACATGGTTATTCGCACCGCAGAAATCACTGCTGTGTTTGGTCCGTCTGGCTGAAGGTCTGGGAAGGGGGCAAGGACTGGTGCATGTGGAGAATGAATTGTCCTCGCTTCCTGCTACCAGGCCCTTTTAAGTCACAGTTGGGGCGTAGCGCTGAGCCAGTTTTTGCTGGGAAGTTTGTGCTGTTACTGTCACTCCTGTGCACCGTGTTCATGCCTGAGGCTCCTGTCCACTACTAAAATCATTGAGCACCGAGATAGCATGTAGCTTATTCTACCGTCAAAGGGGTGTTCTGAAAACGGCTCATGCTTGGTCTGAATTTCCAGTTGGCTGCCATCAGCCTTAAGGAGCCTGGTCCCTAGTAGGTTGAGGTTCTGGTTATTTTGGGGTGTTACATAGGTGCGTCGTTTACTGCTGGACATGGGTGAGACTCATTCCTCCACCAGCATCTCTTGCTAACCTTTAAAGCAGGGGCTCCCTCATCATGAGCCCAGTGCAGAAGTAAATTAGAAACCTGACTGAATGAAAAGCTGGCGGGTGCCTGTGTTGGAAGCTGAGGGAATGTGCTGTCAGGCAGAGACGGTGGCGAAGGGAGGGGACAAGGCAGAACAGGTCATTTTGTGGCTCAAGATGAAGTATGTGGTCATAGGCCAAGATTCAAGCTCCAGGCTTGGAGCGAGTTACAAACTGGAGAAATCGGCTGGCTCGTCTGCTGCTAATAGCACAGCAGAGTTGCACTAGCGCTTAAATCATCTTTGACTTGTGGCCCCCCTTGGGTAATCATTAGCCTAGTCTGTTTTTGCTGGTTTTAGTATAGCGTGGCAGTCTTGAGTCTTGCGTTAGCTTCATGGGCTGGTATGTAAATCCGCATGGTCTGACTGGGCAGGGAGAAGAACAAACGCACCTGAAACCATTTCCACATCACGTTTCTTGTAACAGCTTGTTGCACAAAAGCCGTTTGAAGCCTGATCTGGTGAACAGCTCTCTTTAGTAGCTCCATGCTGTTTGGTCGGTGAAGAGTGTTAGGCAGATGGCAGTATGTTGAAACGTGCCTGTTGTACAAGCCTTTGGTTGTACGCTAGCTGTATTCAGGTTGATGACAAGACATGACTTGCATGCATCTTCAGCTTCGAAATAACTGTCTGCAATTATCTCCCGGGTGTGACTGAAACAATTTGTTGTGAACCACTACTTCTTTTTTTAAAGAAAAGTTACACTGGTGAGTATACCGGTGTGATGTGAAGAGCAGAATGCATGCTGCTTTCCTGGCAGCGCAGTAATATAACACTACTGTTTTATTGGAGATGGAGTGACCCTCTGTAGCATCTTGACCACTTCAGATTCCAGAACAGAAGGGAAATGAGACATAGCGCCCTTAATGCAGAAATATTAGGGCTCTCATTCTAGACCTATTGCTTGTAAAGCATAACCATGTACAGTATTTTATGAGGGAACTTGATAGTGCCCTTTATTCATTTAAAAGGAAACGAGTA
The DNA here is from genome assembly GCF_030867095.1 of Alligator mississippiensis. Taxonomy (NCBI): domain Eukaryota; kingdom Metazoa; phylum Chordata; order Crocodylia; family Alligatoridae; genus Alligator; species Alligator mississippiensis. The sequence goes on along the minus strand of NC_081833.1, from coordinate 3,195,220 downwards.
CTTATGGTTGATTTGGCCGGTGGCCGAAACCAAAGAGTAAATTTAGTAACAGTCCGTGGAGAGGGCTCGTTTGTTCTTGAAACTAGAAAAGCGGCTTCTTGGAATCCCCGGGCTCCTTTTGGACGAGCTCCGCTCCCAAATCCTTTTTCAAGAGAGAGGTTGTTCTTGGCTGTGCCCATACGTGAGATGAGCGAGATCTTGCCCTTTGCACATTGTACCGCTTAGAAAACACGGACAAAGCAGGTGTCGGAAAGGTTGCGCACTATTTTTGGGAGAAATCTGATTAATGTTGATAGGCTGTGCAGAATCTGGCTCTAACCTGCTGTCAGATTACAGAGTTCATGGCAAGGTCAACTCTAAATCGTCCATCTCCATTTCAGACAGCATCCCGCGTGACGGGCCTTTGGAGATGATGCATATTGTATTTTACTGATGAATTCATGTTCGCTCTTTGGCCAGGGGTTGGCTCTGTTCTGCTTCGTAAGACATCGTCCTCGTTCAAGCCTGCTGTGATCTGTGGAAGTGACTCGCCGTGCTGTATCGTGAATAATTGACTTGAACTTCATTTTGTCGTAGAATCCCACATTTCAGCTCATGACTCCCTTAAGTTGACAGTCAGAATTTTAAATTGGTTGAGAAGCTATGGGCTCATTTCCCAATGCATTGTTTGTAGTAGATTAAAGTTAGCCAGTAATAATTTCTTAGACTCTATTTTAATGTGCCTGTGTTGGCACTAGGGACAGATTGAAAGAAGTCGACAAATGTCTCAGCCAGCTGAGCAATGTGCTGGGCCCAGGTTGGGGACTTCACCTAGCCTCCAGCTAAGAGCTCTGAGTCCAGTTCCTTCCTCTCCCTACACTTGTCTTTCTTCTCCTGTGAGGAGAGAAACGGGCCCTTTCTTTTTCCGTGCTGCTGCCATCGTAGGGGCTGCAGTGAGGGGTGGGGATGGATCCTGGGAATCTGCCCCTGTATGCTCTCGCTCGATGTAGCTCTTGCCCTTCCCTCTGCTGCTACGTAGAGCTCTCCGAGTTTCCCAGAGTGCAGCCTGCCAGATCCCACTTGTGTGAACAGCCACCGAGACCCTGCTCAGTTTTCACTCTTGCTTGGCTGAAGCCAGAAGCGATGATGTGTCTGTGTGCAGGTATAAAGCACAGTATTGCTGTGGCTCATGCCCTTCCTGGGTAGAGGTTTCTCAGATCTTTTTCCTCAAATGGAAGCTTGATTTCTGCAGAACTTGCTCCTCCCTGGGACGTTCCCCCCGGTACAAGTGACTGAGGGGATCCTTCCTCCTGGGGGTGCTGAGCGGGGAGGGGGAATCATTTTCACCACTTGTTCTGGTAATGTTTACAATGTTTTACACTGTCCCCCCCCACACACCTCCTCTCTGTCCAATGGGCTAATGAAAGTTGTGATCTAATTTGAATTCCTAGGAAGGTAGACGACTCTAGGATCTCTTAAAATGAAGTCACTTTCTTCAGAATATCATTTTAAGCAGAAGTTCTAGCTTTAGACATTTTTACCATATTTACTAACTGTGAAATGCATCTGAGGCCTAACATCAGAATAGCTCTGAAGCATGGCTTTTCAGAGCATCTTTTTTCCCCTGAAAACCAAATATAACTTTTCTCCCGCTAGCTGTGACATGAGAGCAGAGGTACTGCAAATGTAAAACACCACTTTGAAGACAGGCTTAGTACAGAACTATGGGTAACAGCCTGCAGTGGTCTAGCTTCTAGACCTCACGTAAGTGTGTGAGAAGTGAGCATTTAATACTACCTCGTTAAGCTGCATGAGTGGTAACATTGCTTTCTTTCTCCCTCTCTTCTTTTTTTAAGGGGTAGCAGATGGCGTAGGAGGCTGGAGAGACTACGGGGTCGACCCTTCTCAGTTCTCAGGGACTCTAATGCGAACGTGTGAGCGCTTAGTAAAAGAAGGACGGTTCGTACCAAGCAACCCCGTTGGGATTCTTACCACCAGTTACTGTGAGCTACTGCAGAACAAAGTCCCTCTGCTTGGTAAGAGCAACAAAGAAGCCACACATTGATGCCATGGTGTAAAATGTGCTGGCCAGGCTTACGGATTCAAGGTGGTTTGAGCAGTCACTTAGTAGTGCAGTGTGGATCCTCAGCCAGTTATCTGTCCTGAATTTCAAGGGAACCCTGACACCGTCTTGGAGCACTGATGCCCCATATGTGAGGGTACTGGAATGTAACTCTGCTCCAAGGAGCACTTCAGTGATTTTCATTAAAGAATAGACTTGCTGAGAATGTCTTCCACACTTGCAGAAAGGCTGCAAAATAAGCTTTCCCGGCAGTCCACGCCTGCTTGTGTTTGTTTAACACCAGCTCCTCAGCTTGTGATTTAGGCTTGGTTCCACCCAGGCTTTTCTGATAAGTAACAGGAGAGCTGGCTGTGCCTCCTTGAGCTGGTCTTGCTAACTCCTACTTCAGTGGTGCCCAACCTTCTGGTCCAGCTGGCTGCGTGAGTGGTAGGGGATGGGTCCGCAGGCCCCATCTGGCCTGTGCAGGACCGAATCCCTGGTCACAGCTGTGGCCCTAGCCCAGATTGGGCCAGTCCCCTGGTTCTAGCCCTGCACATGCTGGATTGGGCCGTGTGCAGGGTCATGTCTCCGGAATTTGTTAGTGGAGGAGTGACAGCAGCATTGACTCCAAATATCTGGACCTGCGGGAGCGCCTGGACTGCATCACAGCTCAGCAGGGGCTGGGGGTTGAGCACCCCTGCACTGATTGAATGGTTTGCATGGTGCCATCAGTTGTCCTATGTTGTTGCTGATTTATGTGGGTAGGAGTAAAGATTTGAAGGGAAGTTAAAGAGATGTGCTACAACCATGAGCTTCCTGGATGTTGTGCACAGTTGGCCTTCAGATCTGTTTATGCATTTCCCTTGGAAGCCTGTGGAAGTCGTGTGGACAGAAAGGCCACATTTGGCCCTGCTCTTGAAAGCTGAACACCGTTCTAAAGGCTCTCTAACCTTTCACACACTAAGAGTGAGTTACCCTGCCTGACGCACATGCTTCTTACCTGACCTCAAACTTCTTTCCCCAGAGAGCGCTATGTAAACTATGTCTAATCAGTCTGCTGAGCCAGGGACCAGATGTTTGCTTTTTATTACATGCCTAAAAAATGGGTGCAAGCCTCAAGCAGCCTGCCGGATCCCTCTTTTAGCCTGTGTCTGTTCAGTGACTGCTTTATATCAGGGGGTTGGAGTGTCTAATTATACTCCTGCTATTTTGTGCAAAGCAGTCAAAGTGATTAAGTGACCAACAAGGTGGACCACTCGTGATGAGCTCCCGCAGCCCTTCCCTGGAAGGAGACAGCCTGGCCTGACCTTTCCGAGTCTCAAGAGCAGTATATGCAGAGTCACGGGATCTGCATTCCTTGCATGGATTTCTGGTTACAGTACACGTTAACGCTGCCCGACTCTGAACCAAGTGAGGCTGGGAGCCCCACAAAAAGAAAAGCATTGCTAATCAATTGCAACAACCCCGTGCAGGAGAGGCGATGGCCCAGAGCTAGCTGTGCTCTGCGCTGAAGGCTCGGAGCTGTTGATTTGTAAGCCCCTGATCCATCTAATGGGCTGCTCTGCTTGGAGGTGTTTCTTAGTTAATGGAAAGCTCAGGGTCTTTCTCTAACCCTTAATCTTGTTAGAAATGACTCCTGGCGGAGCTGAGCATGTTGGAACCAGCTGCATTTCGGTCTCTAGGAAAGGTTTAAATGTGTTAACTTCTGAGATGTTCATTCCAAAGGAAAAGAGATTCTGCTCTCAACCCCGCCCAATGCGCTAGATTATGGATCAGACTTCTTTGGGCACAGCAATTGCTGTGCCACGTCACTGTCAGTGGGCAGTTCCAGATGTTACAGGGGAATGAATTCAAATTCCATAATGCCCCCACCGTGAATGGGAGGTTTAGGGGCAGTATGAATTGATGTGGGTGTTTCCATTCTCCCCTATGCCCTTACTCTCTCTTAATCCATCTAGCACAGTATTTGCAGAGAAGTTTTCTCTTGTGAAATAACTTGAGCAATTATTGAGAGTTCTAGGACCACTAAGTAAGACCCTGAGAGATGAGCAATGAAGACGGTTGTGAAAATAGGATTCTGCAGTTTCTATAGAAATAAAATGAGGTTAAAAACTTGGTCTCACTGACTTCCAGCTTTGGGATCTTGATCGGCATGTTATGAATGAAGTGTCCAGGCAGTTAACAGTGTGTCAGGTGACATATGGTTGCACCTGCCTGCTGGCACTTAAATACTGGAGCTAACTTCTTAACTGAGCTTTAAAGCAGTGCACTTGTTTCTGAATGAATTGCATGAAGAGACCATGTATTTCTTTGGAAGCAGGCCTCTGAGCCGGTTTTACAAAGACATGCTCTCAAAGAAAAGCATTGCTCTGACGCACGCAATGTAAAAACACCTAGTGACATCTTTCAGTTGTCCATTTGCTGGGCACGGATTATTCAGGACTGGTGAAGGGAAGTGTGTGGACAGCACCTAGCATGGTCTCAGTGCTATCATGCTTCTGTTACGGTCCCAGTAATCATGATTTCATTATTCTGTGCCTCCTGTAAAACAGGTCACCTTCAGAGGATTGTGCACACCTGCCCACACTAGAATATTTTAGAATGGGAAACTGCACTAAGTGTTTGTCAGCACACTGTAATGACAGAAATCAAAGCAAGATAAGCAAATTAATTGGCAGCTGTGTCATGCAATGCCTGTAAAACTCACCACTGCTTTTTTCCTCCTCATATATTCACTTTGTTTCTCACCAACAAATATTTACATGTGCCTGGATTTGTCAGCAGTGATGATGAGTATTTGAACAGCTGGCCTATAAATGAAATAATGAGCAACAGTCGGTTCCTGTGACATAAATGCTGCTACAGCTTAGCCCGTCTCCCGTTGATCCTTTTAACTTTCCTTCTAGGAAGCAGTACGGCTTGCATAGTGGTTCTGGACAGAACAAGTCATCGTTTACATACAGCAAATTTGGGAGATTCTGGATTTCTGGTGGTGAGAGGAGGAGAAGTGGTCCATCGGTCCGATGAACAACAACATTACTTCAACACTCCGTTCCAGCTGTCGATAGCGCCGCCGGAAGCAGAGGGAGTCGTACTAAGTGATAGGTGAGATGGGGATGAATGCAGTGTACAGCCAGCACGTGAGAGGTTCTGGGACCTTCAGTGAAAGCGCTCGGTATGCTGGAATCTAGCGCTGGGTGTACTTATTTAAAAACAAACAAACCAGAAGGTGGGGAGGAGGGTGTACTTGTCTAAGAAATAGCTGCTGACCTGAGTACAGGTCAACAAAACCTGGTGAGAGTCCAAGCTAGCTGAAGCATGTATGAGCTCAGGGGCATGGTCACTTCCCCTAAACTTAAGTGCATAAAGCACGCGAGTCATTTTGATCCTCAGAGAGACTAGGATATTATGAAACTGTCCTGACAAAACCAGAAATATCCATTGGTGTAGTAACAAATGTCATGTCCAGGTCCTTTGTATGTTGTGCCAACACAATACAAACCTTGAGGTTATTTTAATCACCGTGACGAATTCATTGCGTTTGCAGGTTTGAGCTATTGCTGTTTGTTTGCAGTAACTGCAGGAGCCTTAAATACAAGTTACTATGAATGAGTCAGTATTAGAGGCTTTTTGTTCTGTACTGTGAAACAAATAAAAGAGTTTTGTAGCCCATCTAGGATCAGGGAGGATGCGTCACAAGGCCCAACTTCAATGCAAGAAAAGTTCCTACTGACTATAGCAAAGTATAGAAACCATTTGAACTTCCTCGGATGTGGCTGCAGCACACGCAGTGAGAGTTGAATAAGGATGGACTGGGCTAGCACTGGTATTGACCTGATGGAGAACACTTTCGATTGATCCACTTGGTGTCAGCCATGTATTCTGGTTTCGGGTGCACCCATCTTCTCAGAGTCCCTGCTCCTCTAGAGACCAGCAAGGAGCAGGCTGGCTCGCATAGCTTGGCACTGAGGTCATGAAGCCTGAGAAGAGCGCAGGGCAGCGTGTGACTGCAGCTTGCATTGCGAAGTGTCCAACAGCACGCTGCGTTCTGTCAAAATGAACAGAACTCCATCTGGCAGAACACCAAGCCTGTGTTAGAAAGACACTGTGTCCACAAAACTTGCCAGGCCAAAGGTGAACTTGGGCAATGCCCCCTGCTGAGCCGTCTGCCTTCCAGTGCGGGCCCAGCCCGTCAGCCACTTCTCAAGCAAAATCAGAATTGCAGAACACACATTCTTGTCTTATGTCACTTTGCTTGTCTCTTTTTTCTTTTAATGAGTTTCCTCTACTGTATTAAATTAAGTTCATGATCTTCTTTAAAAATGTACTTAAATTATTTAATTTTTTTTTAATTAATTTTTTGATCCTGACCTTAAAAATCTCCTAAAGAAGAGTTGTGTGCCCTGTACCGCCAATGGAGAATGAATGTTAAGCTCTTAGTCAGAGGTTTTAGACTTTGTAGTTTCCAATGCCAAAATAATTCCTTTGAGGATGCTGGGTGGACATAGTTCCAGCTAGATTGCTATTACTGTGATGAAGGTAACAAAGCCACACAGGAAGACCAAAGGCCCCAAGGGTAGGAAGAGCACAGCCATCAGGATCCTGAAATGAGAGCACTTCAGAAATCGACTCTTCAGATTATAAATCATTCCAGTGGTTCTAGCTTTCTTAAGGCCTAGGTATCTTGTGTAAAGAATATAAATAGCACAAGGGCGGTTATCAGAAAAGCATCCTCTGGAAGCTCAGGAAGCAAAGAATGAGTCATTGTGGATTAAGGAAAATGGGGAAGATGCATCAGCCCTTGAAATGCCCACATTTCCATTCTGAATCATGGTTATAGGATGCATCGTAGTGGCTTGCACTCATCTCAACTTTAAGTGATATTTACATTCATTTTTAATTGCCTTCCTGTTTTTCCTTTTAACGGTTGGACAAGTCCATATAAAATTGGTATCGGGATAGGGCAGTGATGTAAAACACTGGGTTGAAATGCTGATCGTCCTAGAACTGCAAGTTCAAGTGCAAGTGGGGTAAAATCAGCCCCTCATCCAGTGTGGGGAGCCAACTCCTTTTTGCTTTGAAAGCCAAGGCTGCCTGCTGCTCCTCATTAAAGGCCTCGTTCTGTTTAAGAGTTGGGGTTTGCCATGGTAACCAAAGTGTGTGCTGCGTCCTTCCTGTATGGTGCATTATATAGCTGTGGGTGCATCATTCACAATAAAAGGTGCTTCAGTATCTAGGCATCGCCCTTCTCATCCCAGTTAGGAGTTTTCACCTCCCTCTCCTCAAGCCCTCTGACATGTTTAAATTGAGTGAGAAGGAAACCCTGAACTACCACTGGACTTGATGGTTACCATGGTGAAGTGGATTAGATGGAGTTGTCCTGATGCACCTCCCCAGATGTTAACTGTTTGTGATCCTGATTGTGTCTTTTGTCGCACTGGCTCTCTTGATAAGCTGCACTGATGCAGCATTTTCCCAACAAAACCTGTTATAAGAGCAGTGAATTGCAGAAGCCATTGATGCTGTTGTTTGACAGGACTTTGTACCTTTTAGTGTGATGTGAAATCCTTTCCTTTGACATGATATCATCATCTTCACAGCCCAGATGCTGCTGACAGTACTTCTTTTGATGTTCAGCTCGGAGACATTATTCTGACAGCAACAGATGGACTTTTTGACAACATGCCTGACTACATGATTCTTCAGGAACTGAAAAAGCTGAAGGTAACTGCCATGAAGTGCCTGCAGTGAATGCAGGTTCTTATTCAGCCAGATGATGAATAGCTGTTACTTCCCGTTAATCATTTCAAGAGCTGTTTTCCACTTAGGTAACAAATGAGCTCTTGCCCTTTCCCCACTGAACAGGGGCGTATTAAACAACTTTGAGTGGGAGGGGTGTTAGGAAGTCCACTGCAGAATCCAAAAGGACATAGGAACTAGGCACCTGGAGGAAGGTATTTTGACACTGACAGCTTGCGTGTTAACTTCTCGGTGGCCTGCATATTGATCCTTCTCTCAGCAAAATTACTGCCGGGGTTTGCTGGAAACTCTTTAAGCGGCCTTGTAGACTGATTTGGAGGCATGCTCTGAACAGACTGAATGTGAGCTTGGAGTGCTGCTCTTGTGGGTAATAGGGGTGATTCTTGTATTACTGTTCCAATAGAAATCTTTCACTTTCCCCCAAGTAGCATTGACATCTGAATGTGGAAAGCCTCCATTTCGGTCTCGCCTATGGCTTGAGCAGGAAGGTCTTGTTCAACATGTCAGCAAAGTTGAAAACCCAGTGTTAGCGGGTTGGGATCTGCCCTGCCCCCGTTAATGTTCTTACCACGTGTCTGCCCTCAAATGGAGGTGTGGTTGTAGCACGTGCCACTAGCTAGCTGGCAGGAGTAGCCATATGGAGAAGGCCCAGCAGTACATGTTTTAGCACCTCGGAGTACTGAACAAGATGCTTGTGCGGGGGGGAGGGAGAAGCTGTGGGGTGGAGAAGGGAAGGTTGTTGGTTTTGGGGGCGGGAGGGGGTTGAGACTTGTAAATAATTTCAGACGAGCAGCAGGGCAGAGGGGGGGGACAGGAAAACGTCACTGTTGCAGTGGAAGCTGTAACTGCTGGGTATGCAGACTTGTAGCCCATGCGTAGACATTAAGATTTCAGTTTGATTTGACGCTTTCCCACAGACACCATTCAGCAAAATGGATATTGTAATTATGCAAAACTAAAGAGTTGTCAGGCATTTTTGTGTTATGGGAAGATATTCCTTTTGCTTGACGCTTAGTGCTCAAACTAGCTTTGTTTCTCTTGTTTGCTCAATCATTGCTCTCCTCCTTTTGCCTTAGCACTCCCGCTGTAGTGAATGCAGTTCCTTTGGAAAGAGCGGGTGCCTGGCTGTCAAGCTGGGTGAAGGGAGGGTGCGATTTGGGTAGTCAAAACAGGTAAAGGGAAAGCCGAGTTTCTCGGCTTAGATAACTTGCAGTATTCAAAACAGGCCGGGTCCCATCTTCTAAACAGTGAAATGGTACGTTTCCTTTCCACGATCAGTGGTCTCATGAGAACTGTGCAGACAGATAATCACAGCTACAGAGGTTGGATTCATCCTGGAATGCAAATGCTCACAGACTGGACACTTGGGAGAAGGCAGGTTCCTTTTGGATTAGGAAATGGTCCCTGTGCCCATCCTGCTCTCCTCCCAAGTAGCTGCTTAGGTGAATGAACCGCACTCATTTCTGTAAGAATAACTGGCTGGCTTTCATCAATCTAGAACTCGAATTATGAGAGCATACAACAGACTGCGAGAAGCATTGCTGAGCAAGCTCACGAACTGGCGTACGACCCTACCTACATGTCACCCTTTGCACAGTTTGCCTGTGACAATGGCTTGAACGTGAGAGGTGAGTGCGTCTCCCCCCGACTGTGGAATCGCTTCATAAATCTTGTGCTGTCCCAAGTTCCATCCCTCTCTCTCCGCCCGCCCCCAAATAATCGGTGGTCCCCAGAATGCTTTTAGGAGGCACTTGTTCCTTTGGAAAGGGAAGTGAAGGAGACCAAGGCTTTTGGCTGTACACGTATCTAAAACAGTCAGACTTTTTTTAAAGGGTGTTAAAACGAAGCTTTTAGGACACTGTTTATAATTTTTAGGTAGCTTCTTGATTAGTTTCAAAATAAATTTTTTGCATTACAGGGGGAAAACCAGATGACATCACCGTCCTTCTTTCTATAGTAGCTGAATATACAGACTGAATTGTTTAAGATGTCAACTTCTGATACCGTCTTTCTCCCAGAGTTCCTAGCTTCACACGTACTGTTTCCTGCTGGCAGGATTGCTTTCTTACGTTGCAGCTGATCTCAATGGCCAATTGTCAAGCCTGTTGCCTGTCCTACGATGCAATGTTGAGATCCTTTTAAGAACCACTACTGTAGTACACTGATCTGTCTGCCAGCAAGAAATGAGGAAATGCAAGGCTTGAAGCATGCCTTTCAAAACCCAGTAGTTGTTCTCTAGGTGGGGGAAACCAGACCCACGTGGTTACTGCTTTTTAAATTGTGACTAGTTTCAAATGATGAACATTGGTTGCTCAAAGTTCAAAATTAGGTATAATTGATTAAAAGTTCCACAAGAGGATGTGTTTTGCTCTATCTGCTAGAAACATCCATTATTCATCCAAGGATATGTTAAAAAGCATACGTTCCTAAACCTAGTCTCGTTACAGTGATAGCTGAGGATACGTGTTTCAAAAACGTTGTTTTCAGGAGGAGGAGAACTGCTGTAAAAGTTTTGTTCTTGGCATACGTTGTGTCAGCTTGGAGCCTTTCCTATTGCAGAATTTCGAAAAAAAACAAGATTAGTTTAAGCTGTACGGATGCATAAGTGTGTTGTGATTTCAGATGCTTAACTGTGATATCAGTGGAAGCTTTGCAGATCATTTGTCCATAACGAGCCCTGGGCTCTCTGAATGTCTTGGGCGTGGGTAACTTTTTTTTTAAATCAAAAAGTTGTTGTAGCTTGAACTCGCGAAAGCTGCCAGCGCTCAGAGTTGAGGTTAGCACAGATTCTTACCCTGTCTCTGAGCAGCATGTGAGAACATGCCGTAGCTGCTGCCCTCCCTAGGAAAGATGGGTGGCGTTAAGAGCAGGTAGTCCTCAACTTTGAACTTCCTTACTTTTTGTTTGAGAACTCACTACTGCCTAGCCGTCGTTCGTGTTAGTATGGCCATTCTTGCTTTATGTAGACTAGAACACGCTTTACCAAATTAAGTCGATCCTCATTCTGACTCAAAAGTGCACCTCTTCACTTATGCTGTGGCAGCGGCAGTAAGTACGCAAATGGAAAATAGTTAATGAATAACAAGCAAAACTTACATTTCAGTAACTGATGCTGAGGGTTTTGGGAATGATCCTTAATGATGTTTACAGTTATCTCCCAGCCACTTGCGATATAACATTTCCTTATGAATAAGAGTAGCTCACAATTGTTTCCCCCAGTTTGCTCTTCTTGAGGCTCATAAAAAGCTTGTAGCTGGTAAAGATATATATATTTTGGTCAGTTTTTCATTAACTTTTTTTGCTGGTAGAGAAGTATTTAGAAATAAATTAAAGCCATGTTTTTATATATATATAAAAAAAAAAAAAGTCGGGTAACATTTGATGTTTAGATGAGTGCAGTTAAACTTGGTCAGTAAGTAATCTTACCTTATTTCAAAAGGAGATTTTACTACCTGGTTTATTGTATTAAAACTGTTAAGTTCAAGGTTACCTCAACTTGTTTAAAGATTTTTTTTGTGGAGTTGTACTGTATATTTGCATAACTATGTCAAGCTCTTATTTTATTTAAAATCATTTAACATGTACCATGTACATGCCATTTTGCTATATTTCGGTGCATCATGCTTGTAACAGGCATTTCATTTATAATGAGGATGAGTGATTAATTTTGGAGCGCTTCAGTAACTTATGTACTATTCCTAAATTGGCATAATGTCGGGTATCTACTTCAAAACCACCTTTTAACTTCTGTAAAAATGCCTTAACTACCCTAACTTGACCAAAATGCTATTTTGGTGGGGTGTGGGGAGGATGATGTTAACAAAGAAAAATCCTTATTTTGTGATGAATGGAACAGCACGTGGCAGACACCTTTGCACAATCTGCCCAGTCCCTTTTTAAAAACTGAACAAGCTGTACTCGGCTGTTTCTTGTTGGAAGGAATGTATTCATGTTGCAGTATAGGGCTTTACTTCCCACACCTGCAGGAGAGGCTTCTCTCTCAATCCTGGGTATCTTCTGCTTTTAGTTCTCCAGTATTTACTGTCACAATTCCTTATTAGAGCAGACTTGGTCAACTACTCTTTCCCTCTTCTTGAACCTCCATGTCCCTATAGAGCTGAACTATTTCCCCCTCTTCCCCTCAAGTTTACAGCCCTGCCCAGCCCTCCCTGTCACTACCAGTTAGAAGGGGTGTATGTGGATCAGATGAGTGAGTATGGCAAAAGTGCTTTCCCCTGAGCTCAGACACTGCACGTGCTGTGCTCTGCCTCTACTGATCCAGGGTCTGGAATCCTAGGTCGTAGAAATTCAGCCTTCCTGTCCGTGGTTAAACTGCGCCACCTGGCGGGTCTGATCCAAAAACCTGTTCTTTGCATTCATTCACTTCTTAGCTGAGCAGTAAATAGAAAGCCATCTGCCTGGTATCACATCATGATCTTTAACAAAGAACAAATTTCGATTTTTAATTTACAAATCATAGATTTATCCCTCACTGGACACACCAAAGACCAGTAAAGCTTATAGATTTTTCCATCTGTTTATAAAGCAATACTGTATTATAAAGAATTTAGTATTTTTATCACATGCTTGAGAATTTTGGGTTTTTTTCTGTTTGAAGATGTGCACTCGAAACATATCAGAACCTGATTTCTTCCTATGAACTTAAGCTGTCTGCGCACAACCAATATTTGGAAAATAAAAACAACAGGGCCCATGTACTCAAAGTGACATTACAACGATGCCTAAAGTCGCGATACTTCCTAGGAGTTAAATTGTGGTGATTAGTCTCGAGGGACACGCAGGAGGGATGCTCCTAGGTGTGTTCGTTTTGATTTGAAAATGTTGGATGGTGAATGAACTGACTGCCAGCTGCGGGAGGGGACTTTGCTTTGATCAAGAATCGCTTGGTGGGGAAGAATGATCTAAAGAGAATGAAACATCTTTGTATAGTAGTAATCCATCATGCCAAGTCACGTAAGAGCGGCTGCAGGACTCTGCTGTAACTGTGTGTGTAGGTGAGAAGGGCTAGGATATAACAGTACACAGTTATATACCTGTGGAGGGCTTGAAAAGTCTGTGGTTTCTTGCCACTCTTTCATAGCTGTCTTCGGGAGAACTGCAACATCCAGGTTCCCTTGAGATTTGCTCTTTGCATTTTTAAAGAAGTGATGGCTATTGGGGACCATATTGAATGATAAAAACCATGTGGAGGGGGCAGGGGTGTAAAAATGTAGCAAAGAAACAACAAGTATTTTGCTAATGGGTAATGTTTTTTTTTTCCTTAATGGAAAACCAGATTGTACATGTAGAAATTGACTGTGTGGAGTAGTTTCTGACAAAGATAGCTGAAATAATGAAGCAAATCTGAGTCTGTATCTAATGAGGATGCTTTTGCTAAATGAGACTATCATTACCTTTGCTTACTTAAGAGGCAATTATGTGAATTGGATGTCTGAAGAATAACTTATGCAGGAATAGTTCTGTAAATACATTTAAATGAACTGTAAAAAAAATATTTAATAAATATAGTATTTATACTAAAATGTGTGCGCTTTTTAAAGTAACAATTGCAAGAAAAAAATCCACTTAAACTGGTCACTGGACTTTTGTCTAAGGCCCAGCTGGACAAAGCCTTGGCTGGGATGATGTAGTTGGGGCTGGTCCTGCTCTGAGTAGGGGGCTCAACTAGATGCGACCTCCTGAAGTCCTGTCCAACCTGAATTTTTTTTGGTTCTATGACTGAGTCCCAAGTTCTGTGTTTGTGTTGTTTGGCTTTCCCTAGCTCCGCTACCCTGAATTTACTTAATATAAGGAAAAATATAATAAGGAAATGAGTCCTCGATAGCAGTCCAAGAGCCAAGAGAAGCGATGCACATCTGAGAATGTAGTGTGCAATACAAAGCAATGTTTAAAAGGAAATTCAAAGAATGTCTTGCTGGGGCGATTGACACCACAACTTTGGAATTGCACTTCAGTGAGAAATTCTAGCCTCTCTTCCCTTTTCTTGACACAAGTGTGGACTGCTCACTAACAAACCATTTGGCAGGCCAAAATCCAACCATTAAAACAACTGTGTTCCATGTCTTGGGGTCTGTACATCCCAAAGTAATTTTCCTAAGTCCTACAGTACAACAAACTGCTGCAGTCCAACCTCAAACCTAGATGTAAAGGACCCCATCCATAACTTCCAAGGGACATTTGACCTGATCGTTGTAACGACATGCAAATCTGCCTGACAGACTGAAGCACTGATACTTCACAAAAACGTCCATCAAAGTGCTGTGCAACAACATTTTTCATGGAACTTTGCTGGCACTAATTGAAGATGCGTGCTGCTCAGGTACTGCCCATATGCCTGCCTAGTATCAATGTACAAATCCAACTAATCTATTATCCAGCTGTCTTGAAAAGACAGTTGTGTGCTCATTCTCCTGCAGTGAATTTTTTCTTACTAAAAGGACGATAGGTCTGGTGAGGTGGCTGTTTTGAGTGAGGCTGCTGAAACTAACTAGCTGTTAGCACACTAAAACAGCCAGACTCCTGGTTTGTGATGGGAGAATGGGGAGGCCACCATTTCAAAACAGAAGAACCTTCTCCTACCTGACTGCATCACACTTGCTCCCATACAGTGTGTGTTAAATCTGTAGTTTGCAGGTCGTGATTCAATTAAATGGCAGTCCTCCAAAGTTAAAAGGCCGCTTTGTCTTACGTCTGGCCTTGCCAAGAGAGCTTCACATGAATAGTCAGAAGTGGCGGACAGTAGCTGGAAGCTCTCGCGTACTAACCCCTGTCTGTTCTAGAGCAGGTGGGTATTCTGTAGCTACAGTCCAAGATTCTTAACCTTCAAGCTTTGCCAGTGCTGAGCCCATGAAAAATGCTCTCCAACTACATCTTACACAATGCCTGACACAACATTATTTACAAATGGTAAAAAACACTTGTGTTAAGAACATAGGGAAGTTTGTCATACCTCTAAACTTCCATTAACATTAACAGTTGAAATAGATATTGACTTGCATGTGTTTAACCTGTAAATACAGTAGGAAATTCAAGAATCCTGAAAAGCCATTTAATAGGGTCCTGGCCAGTGCAGTTTCTTTGTGCTTTTTGCAAGCGGGGGCATATGCACAACTGAACCAGCTGGTACTGTTCTTGTGAGAGCTGGAAGTTTTAGCCTTCTGGAGAGTGAATTTTGGCTTAAACCTAGTGATAAATTCAACAACAACTGTTTCTATTCACAGTTTTAATTTGTCATTTAAATATAGTGAAATTTCCATAAGGGAGGTGCACATTCTTTCTAAAAAGAGACAACTCTGCAACAACTTGTTCTAAAACCATTTCTAAAGACCACGTAAGCATCTAAGTAAAGGCTCCGTAGGAACTTCCTCATTGGATGACTGGAGAGAGCTGCCTGTTGTCAAAATCCTCTTCAGTGTCACTAGCTGTTGCCAAACTATGGAACGTGTGGCTGTTGACATCTGGATCGTTAAGTGACACTGCTCCAAAGAACAGGGAATGAAACTGGAAAATGCAACATTTAGAAATGTGAGGGTGTACCTGTGAAATGTTCCAGGGATTTTACTTCTGCAGTCTTTCTAATAACACTTCAGATCTCTTTTGGCCTTACAGCAAGCTCTAAAACACATTTGACATCTATGGTTACATTCCAGAATATGATAACGTGCCAGTTGCAGACTAACAGCAACCATTGTAATTTGGTATTTCAAAGCAATTTTTAGAGGCTCTGTCAGCAGTTGAGAGCATACTTGAGTTTGTGCTCGGGTTTGCATTTAAAAGGGGAATGATGTGTTGTTAGCTCCTAATTACTAAAAGATTTATTAATGCTAGTTCAGGAAAACACCAGCTATGCTTATGGACAGCTGTGGTCTGCACAGTGTGCATGAGTCCTGCATATTCTCAGCCACTCACTCAACATAGGCTACACTGAACAGAAGAAGGCCGGGGCAGATAGTGCTACCGCAATCTTTCTGGAAATAAGTTAAATGGAGCAGGTGCTTCTACTGCCAGAGGAGTACGAAGAAAATTAATCCGATAGTGGGAGAAAATGTTAAACTACTCCCTCTCTTCCAGAAGAGGGAAGGAGTAGCTCATCCCGTTAGCAAGAAAGTCTGTCATTTCTAATACACTACTCAGGTTCTTGAATTTACTATTCTTATCACATTACTCTGGCTGGTAGCAATGACTGTGAATATTCCTTACAAATCAAGCTCTGCTTAGAACAACTTACCTGTGTCATGAAAGGCTGCTTTTTCAGGGGATTTCATCGAACAGGGTTAGTCCCACTGATTTGAACAGGTTCCTAATGTAGCTGAGCTAAATTGTATGGTCAAATCTGTAAAGCAGCAGCCAACACAAAGCCCAGCACCTCACTAAATCATCCAAGGAATTTTGCAACAGAATTGGAATTTTAAATAAGCTTCCCAACTTGGTTTTCTTGAGGTCATTAAGTGACTTGAGCATTCGCTATATGGGAGAAGTTTCCTTTATTCTGGCAACTTTTAACACTTGTTCTGCCCTTAACTACCCGATTCATCTCAGTCATGGAGCAAGGGAGTCTGTGATTCAGCAGAGCTTATAGCTTATTTTTCTGCCCAAGATATTATGAAAGTCAACACTTCTACTACAGAATTTGCCACTTTGCTAAAGTTTATTGCTTGACCACTTGTTCTCCCTCTGCTTTGCCAGGACCTGCCTCAGTTGTCTCTTGCTTAGCTTTCCTCAAAAGGGGGAGCTAATTGGATTACAGTGCTTGTTCTTTCTGTAGTTCCAGAGGGACAGGTATCAGCAAGGCGGAGAATCAGGAATGGAGTTCAGTTTGCAGGCAGGGATGGGAGGGGGGAGCTGGGCTACTTGTGGAACTGATTGCTCCAACCTCCCCTCTTCCCAAATGCACACTGGGGGTGGACTAGAGGAAGACTATCCTAAAACAGGCCTCCTGGACAACACTGTTAAGTGCTTGGGGACTGCTTGAGGAGTGGCAGCAGTTGCTAAAAGTTCAAATAGTTCTGTCAATTAGTATTTTCAATTATAAGCCACAGGTAAGTGTGAGGGGAAGGAAGAGCACGTGTTGTATGTACTGTATTAAAACAATGCAGTGGTTCTGCAAAGTACAAGGGGCCTTTTCTACAGTGAGTCCTGAAACAGCACTCTGTTACAAATTTAATGCTAAAATGTGGGGACTGGGGTTGCACATACATGCAACTACTAGCCATTTAAGAATATCATTTCTCTTCCTGTCTGGGATAAACCAATTTTTTGTTGGGTTTTGGCTTACAGCATAGGTATGATTTGGCATTCTCCTTACCTTGTGATGATCAGAATCTGTTGGCACTACCGCTTCCACCATTGTGCTGTCACCTGCTGCTTCTCTCCTTGACGGAAGTTTTGGCAGTTCTACTGATGACTCTGCATAGTTGCACATACTTCTGTTCCAACACAGCTTTTTTGAAGATATTCTTTCTGAATTACTATTTTTGTCTGCAGAGCTGTTTGGGACATTTTCAGTCTTATCTGCAAAAGCTTTTGGCAAGGTGGACCTGAGGGAATAACAGTTAATTTACAAACCAATTTCTGGATGTTGTGCTAGAGAAATAAGAAAATATAGGTTAATTATGTGTTACCCATAACTGATAGGAAGTACAATATAGGTAAAGGTCTAAGAAGGAAATGGGATGCTCCAAGTGTTGGAGAGCTAGCTTTTATTTTACAAGTATGAGGCCATACAAAGAGACAGATACTTAGAACAGAAGCAGTTAGTAGGAGAGATTGCTCTTTCCTCATAAATGGTGCTCTGTCTTGGGTCTCATACTGTACTATCAGCTTTTTCTCTTCTGGTGGAGCTGGTTAATCTGAATCTAATCCTCCCTTCTGCCCCCTAAGCAATCTCACCTAATATTGGGACTCATGGTTATGAATGCTGTACAAAAACACAAATAGAGTTCTTCATTTCAACCTCAATTTCACTATAATTGAAAACTTCAAGAGACAAGTGGATTTTTGCCCCTTAGATGAAAAGTCCCCAAAACTCACACCTCAAATTTCGCATTACCTTTTCTGCCTTTGTGAAAGGCACGGAGATTGCCGAGAGATCCCGTGTTCAATGTCTGCTAATGTAGCCAAAACAAAAGTGGCTTCCACCATCATGTCTTCAATGCTGAAAGCAATTGGTCTAAGAACAAAGTTGAAAATTAATCTGCGTGAATATACACATATTTAGGGGAGAGAAGCCATACCTCATATACTTTTAGCCATGTCTTCTGTGTGTGAATATGTGTCCACACAGAAATATACACACTGGAATGGATGCTTGATAAATGGAGGATTACTTGTTTATTCACTAGTTAGTGAATGCTATGAGACTGCTTCTTGTTACAGCTTTACATTGCTCCAGTGAGTAAAACCCATGGAATTTTGCTTAAAAACTTGTGCTTAAAATATTTACTACAATTGCTTACACATGTGTACAAGTGCTAAAACTTCTGACTTCTTTCTCTAGACTATTCCCAAGAGAAGTGTGTTGTGGCCTGAACTGCCAGTGTTAAGCACTTTAAACTTCCATGGGGTTTTTAGTGCTTGACAATCTTGAAAAACAGGTCAGTCAGTGATGGATTGAATTAAGTAAGCCCTACTCAAGTAAGAGCCTCCACTGTGGCACGCTGGAGGGAAGGGGCAGAATTGAGCTAGATCTAGACAGGTTACAGCGGTGGGCAGATGAGAATTGGATGGAATTGAACAAAGACAAGTGCAAGGTGCTGCATCTAAGAAGGAACCAGCAACACACTTATAGGCTGGGGAACACCCTCCTTGTCAACACAGCGTCAGAAAGGGATCTTGGAGTCATTGCTGACTCCAGGATGGACATGAGCCATCAAAGCAAGGAAGCGGTCAGTAAGGCTAACCGCACCTTGTCGTGCATCTACAGATGCATCACAAGCAGGTCCAAGGAGGTGATCCTTCCCCTCTATGCGGCACTGGTCAGGCTGCAGTTGGAGTACTGCGTCCAGTTCTGGGCGCTGCACTTCAAGAGGGATGTGGCTAGCATTGAGAGGGTCCAGAGGAGGGCCACTCACATAGTCAAAGGGCGGTGGGGCAGGCCCTACAAGAAGAGGCTAAGGGGCCTGAACCTATTCAGCCTCCACAAGAGAAGGCTGAGAGGGGATCTGGTGGCCATTTACAAACTCACTGTGGGGGCAGTGAGAATTGGGGGAGGCTCTGTTCCCCTGGGCACCACCCGGGGTTACTAGGAATAGCAACCACAAATTGTTAGAGAGCAGGTTCAGGCTGGACATCAGGAGACATTACTTTACAGTTAGGGCTGCCAGGCTCTGGAGTGGGCTCCCAAGTGAGGTAGTGCTGTCTCCTAGCCTGGGGGTCTTCAAGAGGAGGCTGGACAGATATTTGGCTGGGGTGATATGACCGTGGTACCCATTCCTGCCTAGGGCAGGGGCTGGACCTGATGATCTGTTTAGGTCCCTTCTGACCCTAAGCACTATGAAACACTATTCAAAGTTTGTATGACCACTTAACTAAAAACACAGCGTTTTAATTCCCCTTCAAGACCTATTGGTTATTTTAAGGGGTTATTTTATATTTGATATAGCAACTAAATTAAACATACATTAATATTGTATTGGTTCATTCAAAAACTTACTTTCCAGACACATCAAAGTGAATCGAAACAGGAGCAGTAGTGGCCTCTGCAAACGCGAGTAGTCCCTACAAATAGAAAGGCTTTAAGACAGTTAATAAAAACACCAGTGACGGCAATGAGCTAAACTTGATCTGAGCCTTCAAGACGCTGAGAAGCGATCAACCAAAAATGTTATATTACCCTCAGTTCTTTAAGACAAAATGTTACTTCAGAGTCTACTCCAACTTGAAAGTAGTCAAATTCCTCTGGATGAAGCTGTATCTCAGTGTGCATTGCCTTAGAAAAATCTGTTCAAACATTAGCAGAAAAGCAAAGGTTAAAACACACGAGATAAAATCCTGGTCCATTGGAACTGATTTTTAAAGTATTTTCAGTCAAATATGAAGCTATAAGCCATTTAAAAATAAATGCTTTGAATATTCCAAGACTTTTTAAAGCAACCTGTATTTTTTTTGCTGTGTGGTGCAACTGCAGTCTGTTATGCACACTCCCAATGACTGTTGTTCACAGGGCATTCATTATAACTATATTTTCAGCTGTTTATTTCAACAGGTATTAAAGTTAATGTAAAGGCCTCATGAGAAGTGAGGTTTTTTAAATAGTTGTCAACCCCTTTGATGAAGTATATCAGAGGCAGACAGTGGCAAAAAAAGGCTTTTAAAGCAGAAAACCATTAACGTTGTCTATTACTTGTGCAATATTCCTAAACATTTCCAAGCCCCATTGCCAGATCTGTCCCTGCCACACCTACCAAGCGTGCCAGATTGGGCCCACTGGTAGGATTCAGCCCACAGATGGACCTGGCATTGCCCATCCAGCCTGTGGGATGAAAAGGTTGGGCACTAGTGATGCAGAACATGGCCTAGGATGTTTGGTGAAGCAAATATTCAATGGAAAAAAAAACAGTAAGTTGTCTCCTTTATCCTCCCTTTTTTTTTTTTTATCCTCCTTTTTCTTCTATATCTTGATATACCTTTCCTTAGTGTTTTCATTGTTTGTATTTTTCCTTAAATCTTTTGTAATTGCATGTTTCTAAAACGTCCTCTTTCTGAGAAATGTAATTTTCTCTTTTGGTCTGATTTTGTTTCCTTGTTCACTCTGCTACTTGATCCTCTCTGCTTCTATAGCCCCATCTCTCCATCCTCCTCCAAAAGCTTCTCTCTCTCCGTCAGTTTACTATCATCAATCAGCCTTGCCTATTACAGAAGGAATGCAAACGTTTGGGGTCCTACTCACTCTCCAACTCCAGTGACAGGTATTTTACAGATGGAGCGGGGCAAGTGGCAATGTATTTATGAACCCCATCTTCAAATTGCATGTTGATTGATTACCTTGTAGTCCCCTCATGGCAATGTCCAACAACGATGTTAAGCTAGCTACCATATAACACTGCTGTCGTATACTAGCATTCAGAAGTATGCTCTCTACCCGCGATGGCTATTTATAATGATGGTATTTATATTAAACTATTTGTGTATTTTTTCCAGTGCAAAATTATTTTCCACCTCCTCCTTTCCCAGTCTTTTTTGTTTGCTACTAAGCTAAAATAATTATCATAGTTCAGGCCTAAAGCAAATAACTTGAATTTAGATGTACTGCTCTGCCTGGCATCTAATTTTGATGCAAAAAAGTGTCTGGCTGATTACAGGTTTTCCTCAAACTTTCTAAAAGTGGAATTTTTTTTCCATTTTCCTTTCCTGACCTGTTCCCTGTCTTGAAAGCCTCTTCCAGCCACATAATAACATTTTCCATTGTGCTTTAAATGTACTTTATTACATGAATTTAAAATGACCTGTCAGCCTTTACATTATAAGTTCATTCTTACCTCTTTCCTCCTCAGTATAACTCTTAAAGCACACTTTCACTGGAGTAATAGCTAAAGTTACTTCCTCTTGACAGGTTGGAAAATGAATCATGATATCAGCCAGCAGCCTAAGAAATTTTGTATAAAATCTTAATGTTATTTTAAAGACTATAAGTTACTATCTAGTATTTATTCTTCTCACAACATTTTAAACTTCTTTCAAAAGGAACATAAAGTTGTTGTTTGCCACACTTAAAATGTTATCAACTGTATTTTCATTGTAAGTGTTAATAAATATGATTTTAATCTAACCAGTAATATAATTAACATTACATCCATAAATTAGGATAATTAACATTACCATTTATGAAAATGTACTTTGGTATTTTTGTTTAAAGTTAATTTGGCTGAAGACCTGGCTGCTTTATTCATTTTTTTTTTTAGATTTTCCAACATTATTTCTGCAACTCAATTTTTGGTAGAACACAAAATAATATTCAATTTTGGTTTGTTCAAAGTTTACAATTAATGGGAATGCAGGAATTTTACTTTTAACTGGTATCTCTACACTTTAATTGTTACTTTGTCATATATATTTCTTGTGCAGTCAGTATGTGAATATCACATGTAATGGAATCTTTCCTCCAAGAAATCCTTCATTTTTTCTCACTTCCAGTGACTCTTTGTTGTAACTGTAGAAACCTTCCTTCTAGAAATGGAAAACTGGGAGACAGCCATCTCCAGAATGCTTCAGCATGGCTTCCTGAGTAGATTATGTTCTAGACTTCAATGGGGTTACTCGCACCATATCACACATGCTTCCGGGGGGAATAACTCTCTCTTCACAGTTTTTATTGTGCATCTCTACAGCATTTATCACAATGGAGTTCTGATCCTTGATTGGTATCCCAAGGTATTACATAATACTGTAATATAAATAATAATAATAATAGGTGGGCAAAAATCCAAACCTATAAATGATCCCTGTCTCCATTTGTTTTACCCTGGCATGCTTTGCTGCAAGGTGTACATTGAAAATGGACAGAGGATTATTACAGATTAGTTATTAAGACCTTTGAAAACATTCCCGACTACACAGTAGGTTATGTCAATACTGCCTTTTTAATAGTACCTTTTAGGAACATTTTAATTGCTGTTTTTTATTTTTTATTGTTTACATAGTCAAATACGATGCCTTCTCCATCTTGGCAAAAATATATCCATTTTACACTACTGGCTGGTTTAATTTTTAAAAAGAACTCAGGGGAACAATTAATGGAGTTGTTTTATCATTTCTCAGGTGTATTAAACTGATATACAATATATTATATATTTTAATTGTCTGCACATGGTTGTACACAGACTACCTCTATGCTCAGCAGTCTAAACATTTGGATCTCATGCAGGGGGCACCCTGTCACACCCTACTATGCACTTGCAATTATTTTCAGATGATACCTCAGTTATGTTTTGTGGTTTGATAGGACTGTGCTCCTCTAGTAGCTGAACAGTGAGATTAAGAATTTCAAAGCAATCTAGAGAATGTAGATCCATCTAACTATCCAGGTGTACCCCTACTCAGAACGGGCTAATGCTGTGTAAGCACTCTGAATCACCACATTCCAATATTTCATGCATTTGCTGTGTATATTGTAAATAATATATGTTCATTACAGTTATGCCATCTGTTAGCAACATGTGTAATCGGGTCTTTAATATAACCATCTGCACAATGCAGCCAGCTACACTCCCTCATCCAGTCTCAGACTCTTTTAATTAGCTTCATTCTCAAACATAAATTATAGTCTGGCCAAAACTCCCATCCTCTCTAACCCTAGGCAAGGCTGATGTATCCATGCTTATCTGTCAAAGCACAAGATGCTCTGCCTCCCCTTTCTTTCCCCTGCTCTGGAAAGCTCTCATGTTTGTGACCCACCCCAATTAGCACACCCTAACCTCTCACCTGAAGCCAGCCTTAATCAAAAAGGACTAGATGCTCCCTGGTACTACACAGCTCAGCCACAAAGGGAGAGCCTGGATTTAAGTAGTGGTTATGGTGAGTAAAGTGACTGTGCACAAATGGCTGTCTTACTCAGTAGAACTTTTGAGTGAAAACAGTCAGAATTTACTTTCTAATAAAAGTACATTTTTACCAGCATTTATTTTTGTTGCCACAGAACAATATTACATAAGAATAAGGCGATTCAGAGCTCTCTCATCAACAGAAGTGTTAACCGAATTCAAGTACAGAATCTTTATAATATAGATAAGTACAGAGCCAAAAAATAACCCTGTTTAAATGTTCAGGTTTTGAATGGGGATTGTAGCAATGACTGGGTAAAAAGAAAAATCACAACATCCTTTTATTTGTTTAGATGAGCTAAATTAATTTGGAAGATGTGGAGAAACTATAAGTAGTAACACAATAACAACCTTTTATATAGAACCACTGAACAGAGTAGAAACTGCATGCTAGACCTCACCCAGAGACAAAGTGGGCCAGGACCAAAGGCCCCAAACTGAACTAGAATTCAGTGTAGCTCATCAAACCTTAGCTGTTACTATGTTTAATTCAAGAGCCCTGAATATTTTTGTTCCTGGTTCCTTTAATCAGAACCTGATTCCCATTAATGGCTAAGTGCATTTCATTCTGTATGGTTATTACTATAAAGAATATATTGAGTTTACTACCTTGACTGGACTTTCAGTATGTTAGGACACATATGCTTTGCAAAAACAGCTTGTAAGGGGTCACATTCTTGAAAAGTCAGGTTATGGGTTTTTATAACACCTAAATACAAACAAATGTACAAAAATTGACATGTTTGCGTGTTACCTTAAGCTTAACATTTATTAATTAATTTTAATTTCAGTTAACAAAAAAATAATCAGTTAAAGAACCCATCCTCTTCCATCCATTAATATCTTCCTAACAGCAGAGGAAATTGAATTAATTTAAATTCTGTTCACTAGGAATGTCTTTCATTGTAAAAGCTGGAGGTTCAGCTTCCAAAAGTTGGATATCTCAAGATTTCTCTGCAACTTAGGTGATTTGCAAGAAGCAAGCAGCAGGCTAGCTTGATTCTGCAGAAAGCAACTGACAGTTGGAGTTTGCCAGAAAGGCATAATTAAGCCCTTAGTGTTTGGCTGGCTGGTACAAAGATCATTAAACAAAGAAACAAACAAACAAAAGCTCCTCAAAAGGTGTATAAACATTTACATAATTACCAAGATCTATGCCTTTAGACATACACTGTGAGGATACCAATAGAAATTAAGAATTTATCATCTGATGGACTGCATCTCAAAGAGGAGTTCTGTTTGTAACAGATAAAAATTTAATACACTAATATCTTACTACATTTAATTAAAAAAAAATCTGATTTGATTTCAAAGTCAAATACTAAATTGTACAAAATAATTGTTTATAATAGAAAACGTCAGACCCAGAACTGAAGTCACTCAATTATATATAATAAATATTTGTCATCTTTGTTTTTTTTTAATTAACAAGCGTAAGGTACTTAATGCTATACAACATCATTTTATATTTAACCTACCATGCTTGCAGAAGAGCTGAAAAATTACATGACAATTATTGACATTTGTATAAATGTTGCACTTCTCTACATTCCTCTCTAGTGTGTTTAGACATCTGAATATGGGAAGAACAGACTATAAGAAAAAGTGCATTAATAAAGCAGTGTTCCCATAAAGCAATCCACAGAATTCAGCTTGTCACTTACAAAGAAGAATATAAACAATAACATAAAGCCAAAGCAACTGAAATAGCATTAATCAAAATCAGTAAACACACAATTACATTAGCAATGGCATAGGAGGTGGATGGACCTGTGAGTTCTGTATATAACAATGTATGTACGTTTATTCAATAAAAGCATTTAGAGTACGTCGGTGTCAACCCTTTTACACTGAGGGCCAAACATGTACTTGAGAAGGTCAAAACCCCAAATCAGTATCTTGGGGCTGATTCTGTAGCCTTTTCTCTTCTGTTTGTGTCACTCAAGGAGTATAAAGTGAGCAACAATTAATTACCCAAAATATTAAGAGTTTCCTTCCCCAGTAGGTGTGGGGCCAATATAGCCAGCTCCTACAATCCTGGGTACAGGGAGCTGTATCAGGTGAGGATAGGGAGAACGGTTGGGATGTGTTGCACTCTTGATTGCTCCAGCTCCTACAAGTCTAGAGCCCACTCTAACCTGGGCTGGGTTAGAGAATCAGGAGCCTTAACTAATTAGTTCCTAGTTTATCTGTTCTTTTGGGCTACCTTACATGGCTGTGTGGTAAAATCCTTTGCTGAGTATTCCTAATCTTTAACAGATTCTAGCAAGCTCCTACCCTGCTCTCCTTATTGTTTTCACAGGCCAAAGGCCAAGTGGACACTAAAGAAACCAGTGATTTTCTCCTTCCTCCACTGTAGTGCAACAGGAAATGACCAAGATAGATTACTGAGCAACTACTTGGAGTGCTCCTGGCTTGCAGCAAACCTGCTTTTGAGGCTACTGCCTGCCTCTCCAGCGCGATGAAACTGATTTTAAAACATGATACACCCAGGGAAGCACATATATAATAAGTGAATGCTAATTTTCTTCTTAACATAGTTATCTTTGAGGACCAAAGTTTAGATCTTCAAAGGACTTCTGCAAGGAAGGAATTGCACCTCAATGCAGTAATGTGTCATCCTATTAATTTGAAACTTTAACTGATCTTCTGCTTAAAAAGCATATTTACTAATCCACCAACATTTACCTTCATTACTAATTTACAAGGAAAGTGTAATTGTCTCTCTCCCTGATGCACCTCAGACACAGTCACGCAGCAGTAATGTTGAAAAAACATAGATGAAAAGAAGACGCATGCATATGCTGACCTAGAAGAATTCACTGATCTTAGAGCAAGCTGAAAATATAAATTAAGATGTAATATTTTATTAATACAAAACTGCAACAGACCACACTG
Organism: Alligator mississippiensis; assembly: GCF_030867095.1. Taxonomy (NCBI): domain Eukaryota; kingdom Metazoa; phylum Chordata; order Crocodylia; family Alligatoridae; genus Alligator; species Alligator mississippiensis. Next base: position 3,168,964 of record NC_081833.1, on the reverse strand, counting down.
CAAATAAAGCCCCAAATATAAAAGGATTATTTAAAACTTTACTCTTTACTTATAACTGCAAAACACTTTATACAATAGTAAATATAGATGGATGCATTCACGTACAGAAACATTAAATTTCAAACTAATCAGTTTTTGCAATGTTATTACTAGTGAGAAGTGGCTGATGTTATCTACATACTATGGACCCGATCTAGCAAAGCCCTGAATTACGTGACTAGTCCAATTAATGTCTGGAGGATTGCTTACACGCTTAAAGGGCATGTCTACACATGCGCTTTGATGCGCATTAGTTTATTTTAATGCACATTAAAGTGTCACAAAAAACATGCACTTTCACTAATGTGCATTAAAATAGGCGAATGGGCCTTTTTCTAGCATCTCACAATGGAGGTACTAAAGTTAATGTGCATTAGCAAAAGCGCATTTAATAAGCATGTAGAAGCAGCCAAAATTTGTAAGGGCTTTTTGGACTGGTGGCTGCAGAAGCAAAACCAGATAGTTTAAGCCCTTTTACCCAATGTGCAGCAAAATGGTGGTGCGTGGGGTTCTTTAACACTTCATGTTAAAGTTAGTCTACTGTACAGTATAAAAACACAGTCTCTTAATTGGTGATCAGAAGCCTTGCTCCACACCATCACAAACGACGACCTCCGGTTCAGGAGGTGACCTTCTTTCTTTTGGGTTAGAACTGAGTCGATGCCAGCATATTTTTTTAAGAGGCAATTTCAGGTGAGATATCAAACTGATGCCCTAACCAGATGTAACGGTTAAAAATCTATGGCTGTACAGTAATGCCGATACTTTGAACCATCTCCAGTTGAAATCAAAATTAAAAGTAAGTAGGAAGAAGAGAGTAAGAACAGGGGTGAGACTTTTTTTTTTTTATAGGAACTGGTATCAGAAAAGTCTCACCCCTGTTCTTATGATCATCCTCCATTTTTTGGCATCTTAACTATTTAAGATGCCAAAAAATGGAGGATGATCATTTCAAAAGTTGGAGGGGCAACTTGACGCATGCTGCAGATTTTAGGAAAACGCCAACGAACTGTCAATTAATACAAAAACGTCTGTTCTCCGCTCAAGGCTACTCAATTAAAATCAACGGACTTACCCCTTTTTCAATCGGGTCAAGCCAAAATTCATCACTAATACGGGCTATGGCATGTATCGCTCTTCCAAACACTGTTAGAGAAGACAGAAAAAAGGGCGCAGTTTACATCCACTATTGGTTAAACGATAGGAGAGCGATACGACACGGCCTCCAGACTACCTAACGAGATGGAAGAGTTTGTCTTTTCCCTGCACCCGTTTTAAAGAAACCTCCCGACGCGATCCAGAGCACCGAGGTGCAGCTTAGTTTCACGTGAAGCGCATCACGCATTGCTCAGACGAGCGAGACACACAAGCGTTTTGAAAACTTGCGACCGATCGATAGGTATTGAGGATGCCTCGGTGGATAAGTATCGGCACGCGGGCCTCAGACGTCAAGGCGGGGAGTGGGGACCCTGCAACCCGCCAGTTTAAATAGGCGTTGTGCCCGTGCAGGATGGAGGTGCAAGCCATTGGCCCCCATTTTACAGCAGAGCTGAGGCAGCCCACACCCCTCAGCGCCCATGACTAAAGTGGAGCCGCGGCCCGCGCAGGCAGAGGGGTGTTTTCAGAGCACGAGGCGCAGCTCTCCACATCGCATGGCGGGTGCAAAGAACCACAGACTAGGCCCAGATTTCATAGGCTGGCAATGGAGCTGGCTCCTCTCAAGGAGGCCAAGCCCCCATTGTAGTAGCCTGCCTGGCTCCTCAGGGCCTACCTCGCAAGTGAGGCCCCCCCACAGCGCACTTCATGGCGCCTCAGAAACGGGCGGGAAACCCGGGAGGGGCGGGGCCTGCGCATCTCTTCAGAACGCTCGGATGTTGCGCGCGCAGGGTAAACGCGCGGCGACGGGGTTCGGCTCGGCGCGGCCGCCGTCGGCAGCACTTCCGGCAGCACTTCCGGGTCCCGGGCGGACGGGCGGCGCGGCGCGGCAGGATGGTGAGCGGCGCGGGCCGGGGGCGGAGGGGGGGGTTGGGGCCGGGTCGGGGTCGGGCGCTTCCCCCAGTTCATTCGCCTGTTTCTTTTGCTGCCGCTCCCTCGGTCTAACCCCGCCCGCGCCTCGTCTGCAATCAACTCCTCCGCCCCGCCCAGGCGGGGCACAGAGTAAGTCCGCCCCCCTCCCTGCCCGGGGCCTGGCTCCGGCTGCAGCTGAGCTGCGACTCCGGGCCCGGCCCTCCCCTCCCCTCCCCTGCCCTGCCCTGGCAGCGGGCCAGGTTGCTTTGGGGGGTCCTTGGAGCAGCGGGGTGATGTTGCCGGGGTCGAGCGGCTGCCCCGAGACCCTGCCCTCGCGGGGCCCCGTTGAGGTGACCCCAGCGATTGCCGTGGGCACCCGTCGCCCCGAAATCAGGACTTGTTCTGTGGCGTTCCTGCCCTCGAGAAAGAAGCGCCGCGGCGTTTCGGGAGCCGCCGGTGGCATAGGAAGGTTGAGAGCGGTGAGGTAGCGAGTCCAGCGTTGCTTGCGCCCCGGCTCACGGTGTCCTGTCTGATGCCAGCAAGGGAGCGCGATGTGAAATTCTTCTCAAGAGGAGAAATGACATTCATCTGACGAGGAACAAAATATCTGTATTTCTCTCCTCCGGTGCAACCAGACTCTAGGGCTGGTGTCTGCCCGCTAGGACCACCGGGAGAAATGACCCGTCTTGACCTGGGGGCTCACAAGTTGAAGACTCTGTTGCTTCACCAGATCGCTCCCCCGCTACAATTTAGGTGTTGCCCTGAGTAGGTTTTCCTAACGAAGTTCCCTGTCAAGTGCCGCTGTCTGCACGAGGGCTCTGGCCTGGTTGCCAGAATAAAGATACAACCTTAGAGCGTGGAAAGGATTAATCTTGTAGCGTAGCTGGAGGCATTGTTGTGATCGTCCTCTGAAGAGTGTATTCGTGTTCAGTAGCCGTTGCATTGTGGCGCTGCTGTATGATAACGCTAGGCTTGGAAGAAAACAAGCTATGTATGTATATTAGTTTATAGGCTTACCAGGATGATAGAAGCAGCTTCTTGATATATGATGTTCAAGTGACCGAGTCGCTACAGAAGATCTTGTGCTTTTATAATGCTTCTGTCACGTAGGCTGTATAATTACATGAAGCTTGTCTTCCTGTTACTTTGCTTGCATTAATTACATTCCTCAAATAAGTTGCATTTAACAAGTCTGGTGCTACCGCAGGCTACCTTTTTGTAATTAAGATTTAGATTCAAAGGTGTAATTCTTATCTAATTAAATTTCCTTTGCTCTTGTGATATTCTAGAAAGGATAGCCTTAAATATATTAGGGGTTTTTTTGTTTTAAATAAGTCATGCTGAATCCTGTGTCTTTTTTAACCTTTGTACGTATTCATACATCTCAAACTAGTTCATCTTCAGCTTGTAAAACTCTTAAACTCATTTTTTTAAAGTAAGCCCCATTGACGCTGTCCAGTTGATATTGAAATCTGCCTGTTGGCTCTTGACAAACTCCTAATTCTGTTTAAAAACCTATATGTATATACATATATGTACAGAAATATATTTCTGTATATATGCATGTGTGCATATATTACAGATTTGTTTGGGTTTTTATTACAACACAAGAATAAGGATTAATCACTACAGTAAAAGGGAAATGTGGAACAAACATTGTTCTGATGGAAAATAGCTGTAACTTAGTTATTTTCTATTTTTGGGTTGCTAACGTTTCTAGGTTGGCTAGTTTGCTGCTTTTTTTTTTGTTTGTTTTAAAAAATGCCACTACAATAACCAGTATAAGTAGTTATGCTGGGAGCTCATGTAGGTTCCCTAATGAGCATAAATTATACTAATAGAATTATTTTTATTTTGCTATAGCTAATTGGATCCACAGAAGTGAGGTTTGTTGTTGTACCAGCAAAACCCTCTTTCTGTAGATAAGGCCTCTGGTGGCATCGTCCAAGTTCAAGATCCCTTACTTTTATTTCCAACTTCCATAATACAGAATCATGAAACTGAAGAAAATGTGTACTGTGTTGCTCATCTTAGTTAGAATCTGTAATTCTCTCTCTCTCTCTCTCTCTCTCCCCTGTGTGACCCCTCATAAGCTGGTGCTAGTGTTAGGAGACCTCCACATTCCACATCGGTGCAACAGCCTCCCAGCTAAGTTCAAAAAACTGCTGGTTCCAGGAAAGATCCAACACATCCTCTGCACTGGAAACCTCTGCACCAAGGAGACCTATGATTACCTCAAAACCTTGGCTGGGGATGTTCACGTTGTTAGAGGGGATTTTGATGAGGTAATGTCCTGTTATGCACATTTCTTGCAAAAAGGGAATATTTGAATTTAAAAGGAATTACGCCGTACACCTTGATTTGTAACAAGTAAAATTGACTGTGTTGTCATCCAACATGGTGAGAGCTGACTCTTGGATTAGTGTCCCTTGTCTTGCGTAATTCTACTCTAATAAAAGAATGTGAACCTAACCAAGTCTTTTAAAATAATTCAGCAATAACAGGTGGCATTTGATGGCAGAGTTGTTGGATCTCATCAACTTTACAATAACATCGGAAGTCTTGTAAATCTGGAAATAAACCATACAGTTCTGCTGTTTCAGAACTTAAGCTTTCCAGTACACTGCCTAAAGATGCAAAATAATTGGCTTTCATAATGCACTTGACTATGGGTGGGTACAGAGCACTGTCAGGTGTATTTGGCAGCAAAGAAAGCCTTGAAGAGGATTTCTAAGACCTTTTGAATAGTAGCAGAGAGGCTTATTTATGTGGAAGAAATGCAGGCAAAATAACTAAATGTGAAGTATATTTGACCTCCACATTATGTGTGTTTGATTTCAGAACCTGAATTATCCAGAGCAGAAAGTTGTAACTGTTGGACAGTTCAAAATTGGGCTGATCCACGGCCATCAGGTTATTCCATGGGGTGATGTGGCCAGCCTGGCATTGCTACAAAGGCAGTTTGATGTGGACATTTTAATTTCGGGGCATACACACAAGTTTGAGGCATTTGAGCATGAAAACAAGTTCTATATCAACCCAGGCTCAGCTACAGGAGCTTATCATGCCTTGGAGAAGTGAGTAGAATAAAGGAAGAATGCTGTATATTTATTTTAATTGCATTTGAATATCGATACAATGGTTAGTGTAGATTACCAGGCTACATAAATATTTATCATCTTGGTGACAGCAGGCCTTGCATGTTGCTTCACCTCTCCAGAAGGCTCCACTGCATTTTCCAGTGCTTCTCAAGAAAGGATCTAATGAACTGCTGAAGCTAGATTTAGATTTGCATGCATTGTTATTGCCTACAGTAACAATATTTTCCAGTCTCTAAAGTGCAGCTGAACCCTCTTGGACTTTGTTGAGTAGAAAGAGAGCTCCTAGCAGTGATGGTAGTAAGAAGAGGAAACTGTGTCAGCTGATTTGTTAGCCAAGTTTTATGAATTTATTACAAGTGGTAGGTAATTCTGTTGCTACTGGGGATTTTTCTTATGGTACTCTCTAAACACATTTGACTCAACCAAGCTTAATATATTGAAGTGTTACTTCCTCATTTTCTGTGGTGGAGTATGCTTTAAAAAAATCAAATTCCTTGGAGCAAGTCATACTAAATCTAGATTTGAGAGGTGTTTTATGTTGCTGCTTCTGTAATTACCAAGTATTAACAGAATCAATTTTTCTTTCCAGCAACATCATTCCTTCCTTTGTGCTGATGGATATCCAAGCTTCCACAGTAGTAACCTATGTGTATCAGCTAATTGGAGATGATGTGAAAGTAGAAAGAATCGAGTACAAAAAATCCTAGGACAGCTTCACGTGGCTGGTGCCTCTTATCAACTCATTCCAGAGCTGCAAACTACTTGCAATATTTGATTGCTAGTTTATAGTATTAAAACACTCACTTGCTAAGTACTTATAACAATGTAACTAGCTTAGAGTAGCTTTCAAATAATGACACTTGGGTAATTTGCTCTGTATGGTTAATTTCTTAAAATATTCTGCTAAGTAGCTAAGTGCACAATGCTATGGGAAATGTGCTTGAGCTTGTTAAAGAACAGCCCTTAATGTAATAAAATTGTTTTCCTTCATTTTTTTTTTTTTTGTACAAAGCCTAATTTTGAATCGAAAACTGTTAGCAAAACACAGAGCCACTATACCACTAGAACATCTGTAAATTGTTAAATATTTTTAACACTTTTAAATTGTTTAAAAATATTTTAAACCATCAACTCCCAGGTAGTACTGTTTTGATAACGGTGTTTACAGAACCTTCGTATTTAATGCGATTCAGAAACTTTATTTCCAGATTGGATGTTAACCTCAATGGTTACCTTTCATAAAAAGGTTCAGCTATGTGAGCCACACAGTCTTTACCTTAAACACACATTTGGTGCTTAGCTTCTCCTTGAACAGATCTTCATCTGAACAAGAAGCAAGTATAAACAAAGAACTTCTAGGATAACATTTAAAAACATGTTCAAGATTTTGTTTGTAAAATAGCTCTGTTCTCTAAAATTACCAGAGTGCTGCAAATGCAATTTTGTAGTATATGCCGAGGTAACTGTCATTGACAGAACAGTTCATTTGACTAGTTCCTGTTTGCTTACCACAGGCTTGAAGGAAAGGTAACATTTTTTATTTTGATTCCATTTGCTCCTGAAGTTACAAAATAGAAATGGTCCATTTTATGGACAGTAAGTTTAGATGGCTTAGTTTAATTGGACACCTTGCACCTCTTCAAAAGTCTGAAGATCTGTTTTGCTTTCCAAATCCTCTATTAGGATAAGAGGACCAGGACTTACTTTCCCATTCTTAGCTACATGTAACCTTGGCACCACATACTTTAGCAGTTCCTGTTGTGCATACCTGCCTTCTCTGTGCTAGCTAGTCCAGTAAGAAATGGACCCCCAGATGCACCTCTTGCATCACAACCACTCTTCTTAGTTTCTACAGAACAGCGGACATCTCTGAGGCTTCTCATAGTGGTTTGTAAGCTCCAGCATATGGCTCACTGTCTCTCCAGCTTTAGAGAGAGAGCATGTGCTTCTCCAAAAGATGCTGATCTCACTCTGTACTACAATTACCTTAGAAAGGGATATTCCTCTTGCAGAATACTCTCAGACTGTTTAGTATGGTGTAAGAGCTGGTTGTCCAGCTTTCTTCCCACTCTGGAAGTAATATGCTTATTAAACCCAGTCCCGTAGTTAACTGCATATCATGCAATTTACTGATACTGAAAAGTAGAAAGTGATCAAAACAGATTAAAAGGCCATCTGGTTATTGTTACAGATGTTTTCACTGTACCACTAGAACATTGGTAATTAGGTTTTTAAAAAGTACAATCAACCTGGCTTCTTATGTTTACCTGTGTTGTGTTGTTTTTAAATGTACTCTGCTAGTATTTCATTTCTAGTCTAGTGAGATGCTCTGCTTTTTTTGGAACATTTAACCCATGTAGCCATATCTCAATGGAACAGTGTCAAAGACTAACTTAAAAATGGGAGGAAAGTTTAAATAAATCAAGTCATACGCAATGTTCTTTTTGCTGATTATGAGTGGTTACCTTACCTTATTATATAAATGAGTGTTTTGGGGTGGTCAAAAAGAAGGAAAAAATGGAATATTAGTTTCCATTAGAAAAGTTCATCTATGGCTAATTTGGTTATGCTACAAAGTTGATTAAATAAGTCCAAACTTTTTACTTAAATCAGTTTTATTTGTGCCCATGGAGGAATCCAAATTTAAGATTAGTTTACAAAATATATTTTACATAAGATACACTAATATTTACAGTCATGTTTATAAAACCTTTACATAGTTATATAAAAAGTAATTTATCCAAGGAAGACTTTCAAGGATAAACCTTGACATTTGTATTTAGCTACAACACTGACTTCAAGTTAGCTCTAGCTAAATTTGAAGTTGTTTTAATCTTAATGTTGGACTTATTTTATAGTGGGGAGCAAAAGAGTTGTGCTGTAAGTGAAGCCTAGAATTCCATATGGAACAGCACATTCAAATCGTGTGCTTAGTAAGTATTAGCCACTACCAATTAAAAAAGAAAGGCAAATAATAGCACGAAGACTTTGATTCCATTTCCACTTTGAGATATCATCGTGGCACTGGGAGAGAAGAGATGTACATCAAGTTTTTGATTCTTGAATGGCTGTTTCTAGTAAGGGAGCGTGACGGTCTACTGTGGTGTACTCAAAAACATCTGGAGAAGAAGAATGTGAAAGTTGAACACTTTGGAGACATTACTTTTAAAACAGGACATATGTTTTTGAAAATTAGCATACTAATAAAAAAGCTCAAGAGTCATATAAAATAGACAAACTGCACAGATCTGAATACTTGAAACCTGTAAATGTACTAGTGTTAATAGAAAACATAGGGTCTCTAATGGGTGTGATAAGGCTTTGCTCCTAATGGTAGTCTGAGCAAGTGTTTGCTTTTCTTCTTTGGCCAAGTATGATTTACCTTCAGAATATCACAAGGCAACAAGTCTGCTGGTATAGAATTTCCACATCTCTCTTGATATTCTGTTACCAGGGCTGCAGCATCATCTGCGCTGCAAAGGGCAGAAGTAAAGCTTATTTATCTCACTCAACTCATGCAATACCTATACTGTAAGCACGTTAAACAATGTGTAGTCATGTATAAGAGCAAGCGTACATACAAAATTGATTCCTCACTTGGTATGATCAGTCACTTCCCTATGCACCTATTTACCTATATTCCCTTGAAGAAGAGGGAGGGGTGTTTCCATGTACTTGACAGAACTGTATCTTAATGGAAGTAATGAAGCACAACTGCTAAAGCCACTACCAATTATATTTTAACAGTTTTCACACTTGGTTGTGGTCCCCTATCATTCAGGATCACAAGACACCGGTGTGGCAAGTACACAACTGCTTATAGAGAAAAGGAAGTAGGTTACTTTTTATTTCAAATGCACCTGAACAGCTGAAAGCACCCCTCACTCCCCCTTGTGGTTAATGTACTACAAATTGACAACTGCTTAGTGGAGTTTTCAGTGGCAAAGTGCTCTCTTTCTTGTTTTAATCATGGAAGAACATGTTTCTGTCAGATTAAGTACAAGAACAAAATACTGATTCCTGGACTTAAATACAGATAACGGATGTTACTTATTATTGTCAAACTACTCTTACCACCAAATGCAGAATGAGATTTTTGTTTTGTTTAAGAAAAAAAGTGACAGTTTACTTGCCCAGGCTTTTAAAGCTCTTGGATGCTGTGCACTGATAAGTCCCTAGGGCTCTGTGTATATAACAAACTTGCAGCAAACATCAAGATTGGAAATGCATGGGAATCAAAAGAGCTTACCAGTTCTTACTGAGGAGGTACTCCACCAGTTCTTTCACTCTGTTATTGTTCATGACTTGCAGCTTTAATAATGGGAAGTATTTAGATTTTGAAAACTTTTCGTAATGTTTCTCATGTATAATGTTGTCCAGAATCAAACATCTAATCTGCAAAGTAGCAGAATTTATTTTAGAATATTGCATTCAAGATCTTAACATTTTACTTTAGTGAGTTCTTCTTCAAGTGTTAAATGCTATAAACCTTTTCTCACTCTAATCTCAAAGCAAGCAGGTTTTAGATTTTCAAAGCACTGTGAAAAGTTTGCTATTTAACAGCATTGTTGTGAGACTCAAATGTTAATCTTAGTTTTTCAGGCAGAGAGATATTTTAAGAAATATACCCACAATGAGTCAGGCTCAGAGTGAGATGACAAAGTTCTACTAGCCTTTTTGATCAAACAAATTAATTTTGAACAATGAGGTCTTGCTACTTATTCTTGAAATAATTCTACAATGTAAATTTGACATGTGCTAGCAAACACCACTGTGACCAACGTGGTCACATGTCAACTGCAGATACTGCAAAAACCAACGTCCTTATAATTCTCTCTCAGTTTGGTAGTGTGCAGTATACTTTCCAGTGCTAGCTGGGATAAAGCATGGCCAAAAGAGATAATTTGATTCTTGGAGAAGTGGGAATAGCAGTTAAGGGGATGTGCCCTCTCAGATATGCCACTGATAAGACTGCATACAATCCTGGTGCTCTTAATTTTCCCCAAAAGGATATTGCAGGGAGAGCCAGGGGGAGAATGGGGAGGATGGAGGATACAGCCATAAAAAAAGGTTTTGGAGCTGGAGAAAATGTCTGGCAGTCAGATTCAGAACTCAGGCTATTTGGTGACTTGATTGTACTAAACACATTCATGGAAGAAAATACTATGTACTAAAGGACTATCTAGCAGAGAAATAAGACCAACGGGTTGGAAGTTGGAGCCAGACAAAAATCAGAAGATGCAAATTAAACGAGGATTGCCACTAGAGCAGGGTGCCAACAGAAAAGATAGCTTTTTTTTCTTCCATTTCTCATTATCCTGAGAGAAAAAAAATATTGGGTCCTTTCTGAAAGATACACATTAGTCAAATTCCTGGGTTCAGTATAGGGAGAACGAGTGAAACATAATGGCCTACCTGCTACCATACCTAAAGTTGGTTTCTTTACCTGTGATGCAAATCCTGCTACTTCACCCGTGTTCATGCATTCGTCTACTTGCTGTAGAATAGCTTCTGGGTTAGACGAGGACAGGAAACCCTTTCAAGAATTGATTTAGTATTAAGTGTAGAATTTTACAGTCTAAAAAATTTCCCCAAGAACAGACATTTGGTTTAGTAAGAAGCAAGTCATGCTTGAAGCTTCAAAGGACGAGTTAGAAATTCTCAGAGCTTTGTGCAAAGAATATTGGCTCAAACGAGCTAATAGAGATTTGTCACTAATACTGCCAGCATGTTCTGCTGTAAAAGTGATAAAATACTTGTTAACTCCTACTGTCAGCGGACTGTTTTGATTCCATTTTGGGAAATCATGACTGAGTTAATGTCTCTAAATGGAAAATTCAAAAGTAATGCATAGCCGCATACACTTGGTAATTTATTTGCAAATCTAGAAAGTGCTGTAACTTGTAAAAAATGTAGACAAAATCTGAACTTCTATTGGCTTGTAGATCTATGCAGAACCTAGTAGGAGTGTGCTGTATGTAGCTATGGATGCCTCTTTGTATATTGCTGTTATAGTAGGTGCACAGGCAGCATGCAGGACCTAAAAGCTTTCAACACTTCTTCCTTAAATCACAGAAGCAAATGCTGTGAGAAGGGGAAGAGAATGGGAAAGATGCAAATTAGCAGCTGGAACGAAGCTTTAAGGCAAAGAGTTCTGGTCGAAATGTGATGTGGTGCTATGTCTCTATATAGAGAACTGCACATTGCTTTTCTGATATCAACTGCAAACACCACACACTGAGTGGAGATCAACCTTATTCCTACTCAACTCCCTCATTTATATATGCAAGGATCATGATACCTTTTTGCAGCACAACTGGGAATTTGTGTTCAGTTGTCTGCCACTAGGAACCTTGCATCTTGTTTCAGGACCAGGGTTTCCTCTTGTAGGGATGGTCTGTGTTCCTTTGTGTTCACATGTATCGATCATTCTGTTCTCTCTCACATTTTGCATTCTATTTGCCTTAAGAAAGCACTTAAGTCTACTTAACTTGGTTCTTTGGCAAGTGCGAGTCTCAGTATTGATAAAGCAGCAAGGGAAGATGCAGTTCCCCTAGGCAAGAGGTCTCATGTCACTCTGTGCACTTCCTTGCCAGTGCAGATTTAGCAGCATGTACCTCCTGCTTACCTGAATCTGTTGTTCTCTCTTCTCAGGCTGAGGAATCAGCAACAGGCATCCTAGAGCAAAAGCTGGAAGGTCCAACTGTGCATATTGCTTTGCAATTCCAATCACATCTAGATCAGCTAGGACAGGACACCTTCAGCAGAAACATATTGAGGGGAGGAGAGAAAACTTTAACTATAACAAGAATTTTGTTTCCTTCAGTGATTTTGATAATTCATGTGCGTGTCTCCTTCCCTTTAGATTTTGGGAAAAGATCTTAAAGTGAGTATTTGGACAGTTGCCTGGGTTTGCACTCATTGTTCATGAGCTGCACTGAAAGAAATTTTGAAATTGGCAAGTGATAAAACGGTGTAAGTGTATTTATTGTTTCACAGCCAGAGGAAGGGAAGGACACAGCAGAGAGAAGTGGAAAAAACAACAAGTCACCAAGAAAGTTCAGAACTTGGTATGCACAGCATAGACCCTTACCACATGAAACGGCAGAGTATCCGATAACAGTACTAGATTTGTTATCCTCTCCAGATTTATTGCTAAATTCTACTTCGCTGATGGCAAGCTTGGTAACAGAGGAACGCAGCCTGAGAGCTCTGTTAATTCCTAGGTTCTATACAGGACTGTACTTTAGCACTTATACATCTGTCTGCCATTCTTAAACCTTCCCTGACCCTCCCAAATTGTGGTAGCTCTTGTTGCCACCCTCTCTCCTCTCCTCCAATTTCTGACTCATCTGCATTGCAATGTGGCTGCCTCCTACTATTCCACAGGGCCTGGACACAGTGGAACAGCACTGAGAGCATAGAAGTACATAATTTCATTGCTTTCCTTTCTGGTCCCTGCAGCTACAGTACTTGATAGAAGCAGTTACAGGGAAAATACTGCTCAGCCACTGCGGTCTTGAGCTGGAACACGGTTAAGGCACGTGAAGTCTTCAGAGAAGCTAGCTGCCAAACTCTGAGCCTCTGCACACTGGGCCTCTTTCAAAATTATATATACGAAAATAAAATCTTGGCTAAGAGTGAGTAACAAGAGGTGCAAGGGTTGGCCACTCTCCTGCCATGCTGAATCCCTGGTCTAAGACATGGAAACTGTAGATCTTCTCAATAAAACTGTCACTCCCAGAAATGGCCAAACAATTTTAGTTGAAATTTGAAGCGCATGCCCCCACTTAGGAAATATCAAGTTGAATGGATAACTTTTGGAAAAAAAACTATAAAACTCTCTTGCTTATGTTATAATGGAAGTGTCAGATAACTAGAAGTTTAGGCTGAACAGCAGATACTAACTAGAATGTTGATGTAATTCAGTGTCTTGTGTTTACCACTGAGTTCGGATTAAGCTTCTTGGAGTAGCTACTATTATGGTGTCTTCTGCAAAACTGGCAGTCACAAAAGCAAGATAGAATACTACCAAGCATGTTAGTAGGCACCATCTATGGCCATGAGAGCTGGATTTAATTCTGCTCATGTTACCACAAGAATTTGTACAGCCAGCTGTAGCAAAATATTAGGACTTTGGAATGTTGCATCATTAAAAACAAGGGAAATGAAACCTTTCTTTCAAAATACAGACAGTTAAAGATGAGTTAAGTTTGTATATCTTCATGTGTAATTACTAATGGTAGTATTTTAAGATGTCATGTTTACTCTCCATAACAATGTAAATTAACATGACATTTCTCATGCTATATGCTAATGGTTTGGGAGGTTTTTCAAGCAATTCATGTTCTGTAAACATTTAATAATTAATTGTATGTTCAGGGTGAGATTCTGTGCTGTGACTTCAAGAGGCAGCACAAACCCCATGGCTCTGGTGAGAGTATAGGGAGACAGAACAATGCAAAATGAACAGTTCTGAACGGATGCAACTTAAACAGCTCTGAGATGCTGTTTTGGCACCTGTCCGCAACTGCTTATGGACAATAGTGCTGCAGAATCTCTGCAATGCTATGTACTGTGTTCCTATCCCACCACATGCCTTTGATTAGGGGGCAAGGGGACCTCATTAGGTCCTGTACAAGCAGGATTTTTCCTCATTTGGATCCAAGACTTTCTCACCGTTTCCAGTCCTTGTACCAGTTACAAGGCGCTAAGAGGGCAGAGGGTTGAGGATCTTAAGTGTCTTCCCAGCCAAATACAGGATGTAACATTTACTTACTTCAGTAGAGTAACAAAGCATTCACAGCATGCCTCCAACTGCTTTGGATTTGGTGGACACGAAGCTGAAAAATAAGATGAAAAGAATGACAAACTAGAACAGCTTGGCAGTGCTGTTAAATACATCTGACAGGCAGAGATGATAATAAACATACCTGCAAGGAATGGAGCCAGAATCACAGTTCGCCAAGCTCGGCTGAAGTTAGGAATCTGTTAAAAGTAAATGCATTTTTCAAGTAATAGCCACTGCCTGCACTTCACAATGTTGACTTGTGAAGTCTGAAAAAACTGTCCAGCTCAAACTTTTTAATGGCTGTTCTTCAGCTAAAAGTAATTTCTGTTATACTCCAGAATTCAGAACTAGAGCTATAGGATTTTAGACACTATTTCTTGTCTACCAGCCCACTGTAGCTACACTATACATTTTATTTTAAAATTTTGTGTGTAGCCAGAAACCACAGCACTAATAAGTCAATAGGTTTGTAAATCCTAGTGATCTAGCCTATTAGTCCTCTTGGCAGTGCAGGATTGTTCCCTATAATACAATCCTTCACTTTTGCTCTGAGGTGTTGCCATGTTTCAACTTAGACAAAATTGTTTATCGCCAAATTAGTAAACACTTGTTTTCAGAATTTTTAAAACAAGCAATAACACAGTTTTAAACTACAGAGTATATGGTTTCAATGAGTTAAAAAAATACTTTCCTTTGCAATTAACTGATTTAAAAACTACTTTCCACACAGTCCTGTTAAAGCACACATGGTAATAAATTTGAAGGCACTCTTATGCATAGTATTTTCCACCTGCAGATGATAAAGCAGCTTATAAAAGGGAGGTAATCACCACTAGGTCCCTTCTAAATGAGACTAGGGCTGAGTATGTATTCATAAAAGATTCACAGACCTGCCATAATGAATGAATCCCAGTAACTGCTATCAAAACTTTCCTTAGATACTGAATCTGAAAAGAAAAAAATTCTGTTACAAAGTGTTTTAGCATTTTTACTATTGCACAAGAAACTACAGGATTAAAATATCTGCATGCTCTTGGAGCAAAGGCAAGAATTTGCAGGAGTTGTGACTGCAGCAGGGACAGGCTACCCAAGCTAGCTCAGATAACACCACCATCAGCACCAGTGGCAGGGGGTACTTCATCTGTCTCAGTCCTCAGGGTCCCTCACAGACTTGATGACGTTGTGTTGAAGCCCTAGTGGTTGTATCCTCTTGGCTACTGGTAACCCAAGTAGCTCAGAATGTTTAAAATGCTGCAATACAATGTGGACATAGTCCTAGTTGCTAAATTTTAAAGGAACTAACATTTTGTATTGCAAAACTAAGAGAGTGTTACTATAAATATATCCAGACAACTCAAGTACTTTTTTTTTTTTTAATACTAGTAATAACATACCTATATCTGGGGGTGCAAAAATTTCACACTGAGATCTTTCCGCTCATTTTATTATAGGACTTAGGCCGTAGCAATTAACTCTGAAGTGCTTAGACAAATTAATGAACTAGAACAATTAATATAAATACTCGTAAATACAAAAATCCTTGAAGCTTTATAAATTGTGAGTGCCAACAAGCTCCAAATACTTTTGTAATGGTGTTAAGCCACAGCTAGGGCAACAACCCAGAGTAATCTCTGATTTTCAGGAATCAGAGGCTGATGGGCTGGTTTCTGTTCTGGTAATACAACAAAAACAGATTTTTCTCATTCCACTCTCCCGCTTTCATCTTACTACAGAACAGTGCAATTAAGGCATTGCATAAAAGGTTTCTTACCATCTTGAAACCAAGCAGTTTCTGCAGGAAGCAACTCCAAAGTTGGGGATCGTACACTTTGTATTCCAAGCTAAGTTCAGTCACCAGTCTCACAGCCTTAAAAAGATAAAGATGTTGGTTTTTATCAAATGTTTATTATCTAGTTTTATTATCTGTAAGATTTTTAATGGCTTTGCAGGAGACAAAGGTCTATGTAAAACCATGATTGTCACATGTACCCAGAGCCACTTTAGATGGAAGGATTTAAGCAGGGAAAACTCACTGTATACAGTGTCTGTTCCAATTTTATGACAAGTAGACCCCAATTGTCTAATCTCCACATTTTGAATGGTGTGCTACTATACTGATCAGGAACAGACCAGTTTACATTTACTAGCCAAAAGCAGATGTTGAAGCTGTCTTGATAGGACACTGTACTTTCTGGTCATGCATTAATTTTCCCTCAGAAAACTTGCCTCCGTGCTGTCCTTGGTTATTAACTAACTCAACTGTTTGTTTATGTTCAGTGATATTAAACACATTTCAAACTGCAGTTTCACAGACTACAGCTAGGGTTGCACTGCTGACATAAGAGCCCAGTAAGTGACAGGTGCCTGAAGACGTGCATCCATTATTATTTGATTAATTTTATATTCATGGACTGGGAGCTGTACAAGAGTGCCCTGGCACCAAAAGGCATATGTTGAAATATAAGACAAGAGGCAACAGTTGGGGAGTACAAGGCAATGGTCATTACAAGAGGCAGCTGTTGTCTCAACGCAGCAGCAGCCTAAACCTTTGCCAAGATGTATTTTTTTAAGCATGGTGGCAAAACATAGATCCCTTGAAATGATTCTTGCCATCCATTGATCTTTACACTTCAAAAACAGGTTTTACACTGTAAATCATGTATATTTAGGGCCAATTTAAAAATCTAAAAGATAAAACCAGCACAAAGCATGCAGTCTGTTAACATGTGCATGCACATCCACAGAACAAACAATCCAACAGATTTTCTGGTACTTCCTAATCATACCGTGGGTTCATGGCTGTGATTCTTCCACAGTCCTTTAATCATTCCTTCTTTAGGACTTTTATGGAAAGATTCATAAGTGTAGGGAATGTTCAAGATTTCAAACTCTGCCAAGTAAATGAAGCATTTTAGAAAATACCTGCAAAATAAGAGGTGTGATGTTTATAGCAATATATTAAAATCCATGAAGTTTTCAAAAGTTAGGATTAATTTTAATGTGCTGTCGTTTAAAAAGTAAGGTGATGGTACAAATGTCAGCCTTGTGAAAGAAAGATTACTAGACCCAGCAATTTTCCAGTACTTCTAGTGATTAAATTCTTACTGCAACTCTTATGCTGACATTTCACGTATACAGATGATATATTTACAGAAAACGCATGTTGGGGATGCAAAGTATAATGCAGCACAGATATTATCTATATCGTCTCCACATAAATATCCACAGTCCAACTTTTCAGTAAATTTAGTGGAATTAGCTATACAAGAGAGACTTTCAAAGAAATAAGTTACACAACATCTCTGCAGAGGCACATATCCTTCCAAAAATGCCTAATAATGGTATCTTTTACACAAAGGAAGGTTTGTACTTAAGGAAAGATCCCCAGAAAGGGCCATGAACAAAAATACTTTACATTCTACAGTAATAAACACGTTTATACAAAGAAAGAAATTACAAATCTTTTTCACACCCCATAGTCCTTAATGGATGTTATCATGGTGCAGTCCAATGTGGGATTGTAACCCAGAGCACCCAAGTGTGCTTTTACAATTATAAAAAAGTAGGATAGCAAAAACTTGCAGTAGTACTTTCCCTCTAAAAAAACAAAACAAACAAACCCAAAAGAAAACAAAACAAACTTCCTCAGAGGTTTATATAAGAGGTCATACTGCAGAAAAAAAAACCTCAGCTTACTTTACTTTCTCAATGGGTTTCTTGAAGAGTGATTCAACAGTATTAGTGTCTGCCAAGTAGATCAGACATTTAAGAGCTCTACTTCTGTGGGCAAATGTCAACTGATTAACTCCAATAGGCTGAAAGAGAAAAGATAGTTTGGGATAAATTATGATCATTTGCGGAACAGTAAGGAAGCCAGGTCATTCATAGCCTGAGTTATCATTCTAATATTCCTGGGTTCTACTTGGATGTAGACTTTAACGGGGGTAGGATTTCAACCCAAAACAGAAGATCAGAAAGTGCAGAACTAGCACGTACCTATAATATACTCAAAGCAAGTTACAGAACCTTGAGTTGAATACGAATTTATTTAAAGAGTTTTATGAGAAGTAAAAAGCAGCAAAAATATTAAGCAGTTATTTAAAGCATGTTTACAAAAAGCTTACAGATGTGGCAGACGTTGTAATGGCAAAAAGCAATCTCGAGCTGTAATCCATTGGGCGTGGCTGAAGAAGATATATAACTCTGCAAAAAAAAAAATTAAAAAAAATTGGATACTAGGCATGTGCGAAACGGGCCATATTTGATTTGGCTTCAGATTCGGCCCGAATCGGGGACAGTGATTCGATTCGTTGATTTGGATCACTGGCCTGATTCAATTCAGCTGAATCGGGATCTGAAGATTCGATGCTGATTTGGAGAATCAGGAATTCGGACATAGATACAGCTTTAAATGTTTTTTCTACAGACCATGAGGTACCAGGCGCGGCTTGTGAACGCTGCAATGGTGAGGCAGACGGAGCGTCCCACAGGAGCACGGGGGGGCCTCCCACATGCTCGGCAGTGGATCCAGAAGTGGACTGGAAGTACTTCCGGTCCACTGCCAAGCGTGTAGGGGACCCTGCCGGGCTCTCCCAGCACAGCAATCAGCTGCAGACTGAGGAGGCACCAGTTGCCAAGCTGGGGGGCAGGGGAGGGTCCTCCATGTGCTCTGTGGTAGACCAGAAGTGCTTCTGGTCCACTGCCAAGTGTGGTAGGGACTCCCCCATGCTCCTGTGGAAAGCTCCATCTGCCCCACCATCTCAGCATTCACAAGCCGCCTGATACCTTGAGGTATGTAGAAAAAACATTTAAAGCTGTGTCTATGTCCGAATCATCTAATTTCTCCCAATCGATTTGGAGGGTTCCAATTCAATTAGGAGAGATTGAAGGGTCTCCTGATTAGATTTGGATTCAGAGATTCGGCTGCCGAATTGGGACGAATCTCTGCTGAATCACATCAGTGACCGAAGCTTCACACAGCCCTGTTAGATACACCGTGGGCGCATCTACATGTGTGCTTAACTGCACAGTAGACTAATTTGCTGCGGTGTAAAGTGTCAGAGTCTACATAGGCAATACTATTAGACCTCAGCAAACTAATTTTTGCCACCATAAAATAGTACTTACAGGGACAGGACTACCTTACGGTGGTGAAAATAACTGTGTTTAAACATGTGTGTAAACGCTGACCTGGGCGTAACTTGTACCAGATCAGCCCAGCCAGCAGGCAACCAGACCCCTGCCCGGCACCTATGCCTAAAGAGCAGAACTGTGTGGCTTCTCATGCCCCAGTGTAGTCTGATGCTTTGACCTGGAGCCCAGGGCTGATCCCCACCCGAAGCCTGCTGTCAGCCTAGGGCTGCTCTGCCCTGGTTCAAACTGCCGTGATCTTGGGTGCATGTGTAGACACTGTGCCCAGGAACCATTAAGTCCAGCGTGAACTGCACCCGAGTTTATCACACTGCATTAATTGCTGGTTTAGATACACCCACTGTTGCCTAGATTTTGTATCCAAATACAGTATACCATACCCAGTTTAGGTCACATGCTGAAATATTCCTCTATTAATATGAGCTAGGCATAAAATAAACCTAAAATATGTGCAGTGACAAAACCATGGGCCTAATCTTGCAAGACCTTCCTTCCATCCATAGAACTCTCATGTGGTACACTAAGAAAGGTACTGTACAAGAGATAAAGTATTTAAAGTTTCTAACTTTGCCCACAGGAAATACAGATAGAACAAGTATATAAAGAGAAATTTCCCCTGATGCCTTTTAACTTTTAGATTGAAGATGTGACACACTCTTGGTTTTTATAAATTGTTTTTCAGCATGCTTCAGAACTGCTGCCCTTGCAACGAAGTAGGGCACATCAAAATCCCATAGGCTCAGCCACATCCAACATACAGTCATATTTCTGTACTTTCATATCAATTAATCTACTACACTGCCTCAAGTGTTTGGCAGGTCATCTGAATCGTGTTCAAAACATTCACATGGTGGATCCACTACTACATTCCTTACTTAAACCATGATCCCATTACTGTCAACGGAATTTGGCCCCACTGTAGAATGTGGCACT
The DNA here is from genome assembly GCF_030867095.1 of Alligator mississippiensis. Classification (NCBI taxonomy): domain Eukaryota; kingdom Metazoa; phylum Chordata; order Crocodylia; family Alligatoridae; genus Alligator; species Alligator mississippiensis. Next base: position 3,148,942 of record NC_081833.1, on the reverse strand, counting down.
GAGCCCCAGGTACCTGCGATACTGTGTTTGTTTTCTGGGGAGCCAGATGTATTCAAAACATAATGGGGAGTTTGGGAAAATGGGCTACGCAAGGTGACATCAAACATATGTACCTCCTGAGATCTTCATCCTCCTGCACATCCTCAAAGAGTTCCTGGGTTCTCTTTAAAAAAAAAAAGGCAGCGAATGAAAACCATCATAGAAGTATTTGAACCATGAGGTTCAAAAGCTTGATTAAGCCCTTGCTCAAATCTCAACTAAAGGGCTACATAGTTAGGTCGCCTCAGGAGAAAGCTCTAAAGAGGAATTCTGATTTTGTCATAATCCCAGTCCTGTTCTCTCTTGCACCATCCCTTGATCAAGGTCAAATTACTCCTCACCCTGATGGCTTGTGTTTTGAAGCTAAGGTTCTACTCATTTGTTTAGGTTCAGAAGATGTTGAGTACTGGGTAAATCAAGCAGAAGTCACTCTTAGTTGCAATGGGAGCTGAAAGCAGCCACCTGTCCCCAGGATCAAGGGTGTGTAAAGCTATCTTCATCATTCCCTACTCTAGTTTAGTCCCAAATTAAGGAAAACTCAGGCAAACCCAGGGGACAAGAATCCTTATCTCTCTAAAGGCAGAAAGGAAAACAAATTATTCTTACCAAATACAGTACCTTGGAAAGGCCTACCCCACCACCCTCCCTGCAAACTGAAGTTATTAGAAAAAAAAACGATTACTACTTTGCTTGTAAGCAGCTGAGAAAAAAATAAGTTTCAGGTGTAAATTGCCATGTTTTTGTAAAATATACTCTCTCTTGAAAAATCCATACTTACTTCAGTTGGCAGAATATTTGGACACAGCCATTTTTCAAGCAGTATATCCCAGATCTTGTTCATATCTATGTTGTTAATTTCAGCTACTTCCTTAGCAGCTACATGAATATCTAAACATAGCCAATGCAAATATATTTAAAGATTCCTCATTAAGGGATTTGTTCATAAAACTACATTCCCTTTTGACCCTCAGAGCTCTAGGTAAAGCATACTAACCTGGATAATCTTTGCCAGTTGGATTTTGAATTCTTTGATCTATGCTGCTATGCTCATACAATAAAACAATAAGGTTTGCTGGCTTCCCAACAAGCTTTAAATGTTCTGTAGTGTTCAGCTTGTGGGTTATTAGCACGTTTTCTGTAGCTGACCTCTGGTATTGCATGCGTAACTTCTTCAGCAGCACTTCAGCTTTTTGATGCGACTCATCCTTTAGTAAGATTTTAAACAAAACAGAGATGAATTCCTTTTCATTCAGAGACTTTATAAAATATATGTCAGCTTTTAACAACCACATGGTTAGTCTGATCTTGCAGATGAACATTGATCTAGTGTATATGGTCTATTGTTCTGTGGTGTTTATACATCTGTTTTTGTAGACCTTTTAGTGCCAAGCAGAAAGATTGTAGCTCTTATACATTAGTAGGAACAATGAGCATTGATATGAATTGTGGAAGAGTCAGGAAATAGTTCAATTATACACTAGCAAATAAAGCTAAGAAATCTGATGGGTAATACTAAAAAAACTGGGGCTTAACTATATGCCTAGTAAGTATGAGTCTTCAACTACAGAATGGTCCTAATGGAGATGTCTCCAAACCCACACAAACTAAGCCCTGCAAGCTTAGCCTGGGATCTAAGAGTCAAGCTAAAATTATTTCTGGGTAGCATGTCATCACCTAAAGACTGCATTGGTACAAAGTTAATAATTCAATTAATTTATAAACAGAAATAGAATACAACTCATTTCTCCCAGAGCAAAGTGTGAGATTACACTTACAGCTAAAAAGAGAAGAGACATTTTATAATAAACTTCCACCCTCCCCTTGTCCCCTAGAGGAGGGGAAAAAAAAAAATCAACCAGGAAATATTTATACATGCAGGTCTATTTTTTGTTGGGAAAGTAACAAATTAAAGAGAAGACAGGAGCCTTCTGTAGGTGCTGTTTCTGAAGTCACTCTCCGTATCAGAGGTTTGTTTTATACAAGCGGGTACTGTTCCTTTGATTGAAGGGTTGGTCATTTTTTTTTAATTAGTGGAAAATGCCTTTCATAATTTGCTATGAGGCAAACTATCTGTTACAATTTAAGTTACAAAAGACAAACACGCACAGTTTCTCTATTCAGACAGTAGTCTTGTAGATCTTGTGCCATTACCTTGGCTGTAGTATTATTTATCCATTTCTCAGCTAAAGAGAGACAAACTTTCAATGCTTGAATCTGGTCAGGCCCTGAGAAAAAGTAAAGAAGAGAATTACGGATACACATCTTTATCAATCTTTCCTAAAGTACATACAGTATCCTCAGTAGGGTTTCAAAGGCATTTAATTAAGTATGATCCAGAAAATTATAATAGTTTTCCTAATCAAGTTTCAAAGTATTTTTCCTTAGCATGGTAACTTAAACAAACAGATGTAGATGAGAGACTCACTGGTTCAATGCTGTATGTCTGGCAGAATATTTGCATTCAAGATCTGATCTGAAATTACTGTTAAATAATTAGTACCAGATTTTAGTTTTTAAATCTCACACTTGCTATTTAAGCCCCCAAACTATCATAAACTAACTCAAATGGATAAGTAGAAATATTTTCAAGGGCATTTTTTTCACTTTGATTTCCCTTGCTGATTTCCACTCCCTCACCAGAATTTACAATACATTCAACTCTATGAAGATTCACATTTATTTCTGTTCGTTGTCCTTCTTTCTCCTACCCCTTTTCTTTATCTGGTCTTGTTTAAATTGTGGACTCCAGAGGATTTAAATGATGTTGTTTAAAAACAGTATAACTGAAGCACCCTGCAAAATGATGGCATGACAACATAAAGTGTTTCTTAACAGAAATGTACAACTCATTGCTTTTACTTGCATTCAGCAGCTCTTTCCTCCTAACTTTACTGTAATGCCTCAAACTAAGTTTATGAGACAAAAAGCTAAGGTAGCCTACATATAAGCATCTACATATTTTTCTCCACATACTACACAGATATTGTCTTTCTTCTTCCTCTTTAATAAAACAATGATCTTCATACCTGTTGGAAGTTCTTGGGCTATCTTGTGAGCAATCGCTACAGCCCATTCTGGATTAATTATGGATAACAAGTAGGAGTGAATGGTCTGCACAGTTTTAGTAGTTTCCTTGTTAATCACCGAAGAACATCCACATTGTCTCATTTCAAATACTTTTGGCTTCAGTTTTTTCTCAAAGACATGCCTGGCTGCAGACATGTATAACGTATCCAGAGAAACCTCAAAGATAAAGAGCAAGTTATAATTTAAAATGAGAGAGACAGACACAGAGACATGCTCCCTCCCAGGAACAAAGTATTTTGCAAGTAAAATTTCCTAATGATTGAGCTTTACCTTCATCAATTTGGAAATCAAAAGAAGTGTTGGGAAGGACTCCTCACTTAACTCTGCAGCTGCAAGAAAAACAGACAATATTCTAGTGCAAGTCACAGCAAAAGTGCAGTTTTCTCTTGTTGAATGAGGGACTTTTTACCGGGACTAGACATGGCACTCTAGTGGTGAAAGAAAAAAAAAAAAAGATCTGCTGTTGGTCTGAGACTTGGGGTATCTGGGATAATTCCCTGCTCTGATAGACTTCCTTTAAGCAAGTCCTTTGGAGGCAGAACCTCAGATCATGCAAACTGTTCTCAGCTCCTAGGAAGTTAAAGAACCCTGTTCATGCATCTTTGTCTCAAGTCCCTATTTATAAAAGAGGCATTGGTATTTATGAGGCTTTGGGAGAATAAACGTATTAAAGACTACATTACTGTTGAACTGAGAGTTAAGGAAAAGATGTGTAGCTAGCTAGCTAGCTACATAGAGTACATACATATAATACTCCAGAAACATTGTGTGGTTCTAAAGAATATCAGATGGAAAGGCAGCCTGGTTTGAGCAGCTGGAGATAGGGCAATCGTGTTCTCTAAAACATATTGGTGTTCTAGGTCCACTGGAGGGGAGATTCTTTGATAAGATTCCAGGTGTTTCAAAAGGCTCAAAGCCTAGAAGAACAGGAAGAAAAAAAACACCATGTGCATTACACAACTAATATATTCTTCAAGTAAAAAAATAGTCCCCAATATCTACCTAGAAGGGGTAGGTATATATATATTATTTTGCCATGATTACAAAATAGCTTCAGGATTTTTTTCCTCTCTTGAGAAAAAGCTACAGTTCCCTATTTGACTGAATCTGTTTCACTCTCATATACAAATTTCCAAAATGAGAGATGAAAGTTATAATAATTGAGCAATATAAGAATCTAGTGGGATGAGTTTAATTATATAAAAAAGCAATAGTTGAGAGAAGCTGTAAATAAAGTGACAATGGATTTCTTTTAAATGATCTGTTGTTGTACCTGATTCACTTGGATACTTATACTTTTTTCATCAGCACTTTGTATCACTCTTAGGACATTTTCAATAGTTTCATAGTCATATGGATCAAGCTGTTCCAAAACACAAAACAAGAGATAAATGATTTATGTACTTTGTAATTTGACTTTTAAAACAGTAATTCAGTATACATTTTACTATTTTAATTCCAACTATGTAGCTATAATATTGAAGCTCTAACATATACGTCAAAAGCATCCTTCTCTTTACTGTTGTCATTTACTTCCCTTCTAAAAAATGTGACTAGGGGTGCACTTATACAGATTTTTGGGGCTGACAGCGATAGCCAATTTTTAAGAAGGCATATTGGCCGATACCGATCCAATTTCTGATACCAGCTTGGCAGCTTGAAGAGCTGCATGCAGCTGGTAAGTCTGGCGTAGCGGAAGGGGAGGAGGGAAGCGAAGGGGCATGGGAGGGCACAGATCAAGGCCCCGCAGTGAGGGAGGAGTAGGGCTGAGGCAAGCACTGTCCGGCAAGGCACGGCAGGGTGGGGTGGGTGCAGGACTGAGCCACAGCTTGTCCAGGGAGTGGGCATCTCCTGCCACCACTACTGCTCCCGTGGCTCCTTGGAGAGTCTGCTCCACAGACCAGCAGAGACTCCCTATGCCTGACGAAGGGTGACTGCACCCAAAAGCTTGCTAAGAACTTTTTTCCAACTACTCAGTTGGTCTAATAAAAGATAAATCACATCTACCCAAAGAACCTTGCCTGCCTATTTTTTAAATTGGTCCTTTTAAGAATTTATACTTTAGTGCATCCCTAGAATTCGTTGTTTCCTTGCTACAAACAGTGTACCCTATAATAAGAAAACAGAAACGATGTGACCAACCTATTAAAAAAAAATACTAGAAGAGCCAATAAAACTAAATAAAACAAAAACTAACAAGCTATAGTAGTAACAGCAAAAGAGCTACTCTAACCACAGTTCTTTATTTCTAAGATTTATAGTCTATAGCAAAGGTTGTAAGGAAGTTTGGTTTCAGTTTTCCTTTTTAGCAGTTTTATACATGACTGGCACACACCTCAGAATGGGAGGTTAGTAAAGAAAACAGTGTTTGATGTTAGGTGCGTGCTGTGACTATTTTACCTTGTGCAATATTCCACCAAGGCTAATAACCAGGTCTTGTGTGCTCTTCAGCAAAGGAATTATTTCTAGGGCTTTGCCCAATAATGTCGAAGGGGGTAGTTTCTCCGTATTCCCTGCTGAGTCACCTTCCACGTGATTTATATTTGCACTCTGGAGGAGGAGTGTTTCAATGCAAAGCTGCAGTGCTGTATCACTGTCCAACATGTAAGTGCTAAAAAGATAAAACATTACTTAAACTGCAGGGGATTTTTTTTAATGACGGTTTATTTACTGCATGAGAAAACAGATCTTTAAACTAAAACAGACTCAGACAAACACAATTATTATTGTGGTAGCAATAAAATACTGGGTTAACTTGCTTCAGTTTTTACCTGCAATATTTCAGCAGAAGGTTTGTATCTACAGTTGGATTCTGTACTAGAATTCTTAGGAGTTCTCTCTTCCGTATTGATGGCTCTCTAAATACAAACTGGAAAGAAATCTGCAGATAAACAGAAAAAAATCCAAAAATAAAATTAGGGGTAGGTGGGTTAGTAATGGCTTTTCATGTATGCATTATTTCCCAATAAAATACTATGCTTGCTGCAAATTTACATTTAGTGTATCACCAGAATGAAACATTTGTTCATGAAAAATAGCAAAATAAAAAACAAACAAACCACTAACTGCCAAGAAACTGAGATTAAGGAAATTAAAAAAAAAAAGCCCCCAAAAATTAATTCACACACTCAACTCGCAACAAAAATGGTCATCTCTCAGACTAAGCTGCCATTTTAAATGAAAACTTTAATGTATAAACATGTTAAAAAGAACACTCACACCAAATTTACCAAGCTGGATACCCCATTCTGCATCAGTAATTAATTCCTGGAATTTCTCTCTCTCTTCTGCTTCACCATAGTGACTGGCAAGTTGTGCTCCGACCCGAGCTACTGCCTTTAAAAAGAAAAAGTGTAAAAGAAAACTATAGTTAAAAGTGGGATCTTGTATCATCTAGGCCACTGCATAACCTTTTGCAAGCTATGAACTCTTGTGTTTCAAACTCTCAAGCTATAAAATGAAAATGCCTCCCTTTTCCTCGTAGGGGATATTTTTCAGGTCACCCCTGTCCCCAAATTAGGTAATAGCCAATATTTAAGTGCTTTAAGAGGAAACTTTATTTATCAATTTAGAGTAGAACATCTTAAAAATAATTCCACCATGCCATATACAAATCAAGTGATGCAGAAATCAGGATTTATAAAACAATATTATCTGTCTTTAAAGCAGAGTTCAAAGAGTCTGATGCATCTCAAGAGACCCTAAATTATTTGTTAAAATAACTGTCACAGTTTCATCCCGTCTCCATTGCTTCATTATTTTTTAATTCTCCCCCCCTCCACACACACTTCTTTCATTTCATTCTTTAAATTACCAGAGAGAGAATTTTGAAGAAGAAGATATTACAGGTGCAAGTTTACTTCATATCTTACCAGAATAGTTTAAAAAAGTGTAGGAAGGACCACTCTAATGCACCACTACACTAGACAGTTAATCTCTGAAAGCAGCACTTCAGTAGCATATATAAGTTAAGATAAGAACAGTGGCTCTGAAGGGTTACCAGAATTTTATTGTAATTTTGCCACGTGTTGTTTATGACATCCCAGAGCTTTTTAAACATGTCTTCCTTGGGCAAGATCGTACAGTACCCTAACGCCAGACTGAGATCTATCAGACGACAGTTGAAAACCTGTGGAAATAAATAGGCATATTTTAATAATTAATAAGCTTACTTTAAAAACTTCCAGTTATGCATTACACATTGATGGGACACTTTCATTATTTAATGTGTTAAGCGTTCAGTTATACAAGTCTATTGAGCCTTTTAGTTAAGTTAGAAAATAAGAAAGGAAGAAAAATAGTTTAGCAGTATATTCAAAACACAAAGTAACGATGTAAAGGGAAGTCAATCTAACAGTGTAGTCAGTTCATCTTTTAGAAGAATATTGGCATAGTTCAGGATCCACAGAGAGCCTTTAAAATTCTGTTTCATTCATGGAGGTAAAAAGATTTCAGGATCTGAGTAGGTGGTGATGGAAAATGCCCACAGATCATAAAAGGCTCTTATTTTAATCCAATAGGGCCTGAAAGAAATCAGGACCATATACTCTGTAAATAGAGATTTGCCTTTATTTAGAGTTGGGGTTAGCAATGTTTTGCAACAAGAAGATTCTTTAACAGGGCTTAGTTCTGTGTGTAGGCTGCTTCCAACCCAACCTCCACCGCCACCACAGCTGCAGCCACTGCTTCCCTCAACAGTGCGGTCCTTGCTACTTTTCCCTGCCACACAGGTGAAGCCCCCTGTTGTAGAAATGCCACCCAGGCCCTCACCTCCACCCCACAACTCCCCAAACTGGATAAAATGGGTCTGCAGGAAACAAAGTGGGAAATAGCAAGGTCCTTGCAAAAGGTTTTTTGTATAGGGTACGCTCACCTTATATAGCAAGTCCAGGCCAGTAGTCATAATCACTGAAGTGGATTTCTGTTTCATGGCAATAAGAAAGCTTTTGGCATCAGTCAGCATTTTCCCATCATGTAACTAATGACAAAAACAGAGTCAGACAGTTAGTAAAAGAAAAAAAAAAATCAAATTTCACAAGAAATCTAATTTTCTTGTTATTCTGACCATCTTAGAGAGGGAGTGGAAAAACACTGGACGAGTATGTCTTTTTATCAACTTTAATTCAATCCTTGCTCTTCTTACGGATAAGATATACCAGTTTATGATGGTGATATTGCAATGTGAAACAGTCCCCTGCTACGAAGCAGAAGGGTGACCACTCCTTCCCTTCATACAAACCACTGAACCACTCTGATGGTGCTAACTCCTAGTGAGAGGATGTGTCACAACACCTATCTGCTCAGCCATCTGTTCAGGAAACTAGCCTAAAAGTGGAAAGGTTGGGCAGATTTCCAAAGTTTACATTCAGCAAAATCCAGTCTAGGTTTTCTCCATACCTTCTCACTCAGGGACATGTTCATGTTGTTTGTTACACAGTGCTGCAGGCAGGATCCAAATGAAGAGACTATTAGCCGCAAAGCTAACTCGCATTGACTGCATTCTGTAAGGTTCTGAAGCAAGGCACAGATGGGTGTTCGAGCTGGCAAGAGAAGGTTCTGTCCTGTGAAAAGTTTCATCAGAAGAATGGTTAGCATATATCTGAAACATGCATGTTGGCTAAACCTAATTAGATGCTTGGAATTTATACTGAAAGTGACTTCGCTCCTTCTCCATTAAGGTGATGTTATGTGATCAGCTTTTGCATTGTTAATAAGTCTTGTTTTTCCATAGATTTACACCATACTACAAAAATTGTTTTTAGTTCAGCTACCAGTGGCTGACCCTGACAGGGATCAGCTGAGTCATTCTGGACAGGCTCTATACCCTCCTACAGAAGAACCTAGGGCGCTATTACTAGTTGTAACTTTATAAAACAGCCTTCATGCACAGATCTCAAAGCACTATAGTAAGGTATCATTATCCCCACTTTACAGATCAGGAAACTAAGACACAAAAAAGTAAAGGTGTCATGCTCATTGTCTCACAGGTGAACAGAGCCAGAAACTGAATACAGATTGGCCAGGATACTTGTCTCCTTACCTCCAGCCCGATGTCCCAATTCAGTGCTGCCTCTCTAGAAAGTTTCTGACAATATGTGGAAAGTCTTAGCCAGTGATTTGGGATTAATGAAATATGTTCTTGGTTTTTCAGGTTTAAATTAAACATTTAGCAATGTGTTAGTTTATTTTAGTTTTGCAGTGGTACTTTGCCATTATATTACCTTTAACAAATGGACAGTTTGCCAAGCTGGTACAGTCCAGAGGATATATCTTGTTCTCTGCAAGGAAAACAATTTTTTCAGAAGTGCACTAACATCTCACCAAAGTTAGAAACCTTGCAAATATCTTAAAGGATTATACCTGAAACCAATTTAGAAATGTAGCTACATACTAACTTGGTTATGTGTTCTGAAAGATTTACACCTCACGATTTAAATCCTGAGAGCTAGGATATTTTCTGTGATTTTTTGTCCATTTACCTTGTCATTTTTTTTTAATCTTCATTTTCCTAAAGGAAGGAAGGAAAAACAAAAAGCCCCAAAACAACCTCTTTCAGATAAGAAATCTAATTTTTAGCTTATTAATCAATTAGTGTCTCACTTAAAAATAGAGCCGATTCTATCAAGAACACCTGAAGATAATACAAAAAATATAATACCACTGAAAGTGACATGTGCGGAATATGAATGTTTATAAATGTATTGCTGGAGACATGAAACAATTAAAAAAAATTCAGTGCTTCTGAACCAAAATGAAAACGTGTTTCCAATTTCGCACCAAGTATAATGCCAAGTTCTAGCCAGAGTTCTCGATCTTATTAAGCAACAGCATGGGTTTGGTGAGGTGCATTTGGAGAAAGTGCCAATTAAAAAAAAAGTGGGTAATTTATTTATACTCATAGCAAAAAATCAAATTTACTATGAATAAGATCAGGATAATACATAGCGACTCATTGCATAATAAAAAAAAAAAAATTACCGGCAAAAGGCATAAGGGAAGAAAGAGTTTCATATGCAACTGGGAGCACCATCTGTGGTTCAAGAACTATCCCATCTTCACTGAAGAAATCATCATAAATCCATTCTTCATAAGGATCTTTATCAGCTCCAAATGATGCTGTCTGAATAAAAACCATTATCAAGAATATGGAAACAAATGCAGATAAACAAAACACATTCGCCAGGAGCTGCAAAGTCTACTTATCAACGAGCTAAAAAAATTCAAGACATTACACTTTCAAATGTGACTTTCATTATCTGAATGTTCAGCTTTGAAAAAGGTATTACCTTTGCTATAAATCCATAGTTTTCTATTTGGCACTGTCCATAAATGTCCTTGGCAATCGAGGTATATTGACATAACTCCAGAGAATCTAGTAACAGATCTGTGAGAATTTAAAAAGTCATTATCATTTTTCAATAAAATGTATACATTCTACATTGTAAAGAAAGCTACCATTTTGTAAGCATCCTCTTTTTTTTTTTTAAGAGGCATGCACAGATATTCAGTTTGTTTTCATGTTTAATAGAAAAATTGATTGCCTGGAAATCTGGATTTCAGCATGAACACAAATTAGAAACAAGGATATTGATTACCTGGACTGCATATTGTAGCTGCTTGGCAAGCCAGCTCATCTATCACTGCAGGAAGGTTCAACTCTTTAGGAGTAATCATTGGAACATCAGCTCCCAACATATGGCAAAGCTTTTGACAAGCTAAAAACAGCATCTTTCCTGTTTCTTCATTACAGTGATGTTCATATAAGTCTCTTTATGGAGAAGAGAGGGGAAAATAAATGGTTAGAATGTTTATTTAAGATGATATTTATAACTTGGGTTGCTTTTGAGATGCTTAGTTATCCAAACAACAAACAATCTAAGTAGGGACTGCAAGGGGATGGAAAACTATTTTAGTTAGCTCATCAGTAAGTCATGCAGCTAGACACAAAAGCTGAATAAAAGAATACAATTAAAAGACAGGCGGAGTTTCCCTTGTACATGAATACTGAATATTGTAAAATAAATATTTTTTAATAAAAATGTAGGATATAATACAGGATAAATATAGGATACAAACAGATGTTGCATTTGTTCCAGGATAAACCATTTTATTCCTGAACAAGAGTGTTATTATTCAGACATCCGTGTCTGTAGTCCCAGGGTTAATCCTAAAGAGGCTCACAGGATAAGTAGTATTAAGAATTTATCCCAGGATATCGCAAGGTGCATTTGAATAGTTAACCTGGATTCCCTCATTAGAAGGGTGATGTGCGTACACTCCAATCATGGAACATTTCTGTTTTGGGATAAACACTGGAACAACCTGTCCAGGGACAAATGCAATTTTTGTTCCTAGCCCTACTTTAGTTACATTTTCATTCTGTACCTCCTTTAAAGAAGAAAACTGAAATGTAGGTAAGAGCAGAACCCTATCTAATCAGGCAAAGTGTGCAAGGGGGAAGGATGAAATATCAAAAGCATGATAGTTTAGATCCAGAGCTTTCTATGTATTCATGAGACTCAAGAAGCGAAGAGGGAGAGGTGTGTGGCTGATTAGTTTGTCAATCCATATTATTCTTTATCTTCTATTAAATTGGTGGAATTAGATCAGTTACCATGTCCCTTTACCTAGTACAGAGAATGCATTAATAATCTCATTATAACAAAATCCACAGGAATTGCCAAATAATCTAAAGAAACAACTAAACAAACTAACATTTGTAGTCTTCCATAAAATGTGGCATATTGTTTAAACAGATCTACTGTTCAGCACTTCCTCCATCTAAGGGGATCATGTCTTTGCAAGTACCTTCCAGTGATTGCAGGGTACTAGAAATAACTTACTACATGTGTTTAACTCTAATATATTAGGCAAAATTAAACATGCTTGAGATTTTACCTGCATATTTTAATAGCCTCTTCAATTTTTCCAGTATCTAATGCCCTCAATGCGAGCTTTGCCCCCAGTTCCTGCTCTGTCTTTTGCAGAAGCAAAGCCAGTCTGTAAAGTCTTGATTTAGTGGAGCAGTTCTTTGTTTCACCTTCTTCTGAATGGTGATTTATTGCTTGTACTTTTCTAGATTCTGCCACAGACTGAATGGTTTCATAGGCTTTTATGTACTCTTCAACGAGCTGAGACATCAGTGAAGGATTCCCATAATCTTTGACTGAAATAAAGATATCAAAATCCTCCTACAACAGAAAGTAAAATAGCATGCTGTCATCTCATTTAATTTGACATTCTTTAGAAATCTGTTGTATTTGTTGACATGATTCCGCATTCAGTGCTTTAGTGATGAAATTGTTCTTAGAATAGCAGCATTTACTAAATTACAAAACTTTAATTAATTAGTAGATAAGCAAAATAAATATTAAAAAGGCCACTGCATCATCAAAACAGATTATATTTTATAAATGTAATATAACCTTTATAAGCTGTCTCTTATTAGCAAATCTTTGCTGAAAAGTAGAACGAGCATTAGGAAGGTTCTACTAGCAGCTTAAAATATTTTACAAAACAGAAACCATGTATCTAGTCTCATAAATTTAAAGACTGAATTTTAATCCCTGAGTGGCGCTGGAAGACACTATAAACGGGATATTGTGAAGTTTTATCTACAGTATCAAAACTGAAAACTGATCTTTCACTCAAAATCAAGTGGTAGAGTTAAGAAGTATTTTTAAAAAACATGTTTGCTTTGGCATCTTTATTCCATGGTGGACTGATTAAAAAAAACCTAATTTTAAAATCACATTTAAAATCAGCAAGTAGCAGTATTATTTAAATATTGATTTTAATCCTGTTTTGCATTTGTACGTTAGGAATTGACCTAAAGAAAAATTCACTCCGATTGGAATAACCATAAAAAACACAATGATTTACAACTATATATAGCGTCTATATTGAATCTGGAAAACTACCACCATCTATAAATATTTATGTAAACAAAATACCTGTATTCAGATTCTTACAAGTGTTTACATGTTTTATGTTGTGATACAGCAAATGACACTTCATTTACTAAAGTTTAACATATATGATTTTTTTCAAGCTCTATTTAGGTGGAAATTGGAATATTATTTAAGATATTCTCTGCAGAAGCTAGCTAAACTCAAACCAAAAGTTATCCGGGCAAATAGTTTTCTGTAATATCCAGACTGACAGTATCTAAGGTTAGAAAAAAAAAAACTAAAATGCTAGGATCCGTTTCATTGTAAAAACACAAAACAGGATAATTAAAAGGTTGTACATGAGCTGTGAGAGTTATAAACCTGCAAAAATTTCAAAATTGAAGCACGTTTTTACCAGATTCCGTATATAATTAAAAAGCAATACCCTTTGTCACTAAAATGTTGAGTTCATTTAAGCAATATTTTCAAGTGATTTTAGCAGATTATCCCAATTGTAAGACAGAACATAATTATGATTAATTTATGACAACATATTTTAAAAATTATATTAAAATCTAATAATCATTTTATCCACCCTTCTTTCTCCCTAAATAAGAATGTAAAATTTGTTTTTAAAGTATAACATAAACAAAATCTATTGATCAATCAAGTAATTTCTTTCTTATCCTGGTCATTAAGCACTTTTAGTCTAATACAAACAATGTTAACAGCAAGTATATTTTAATAGGATTCATGTCGTTTAATAATATTACTGAGTGCAACATCAAGGTAAAGAGTAGGTTCTTAAACTTAAAATATTTACCTGCAGACTGGCAAGCGTTTCAAACATTTTCAAGTTCACTTCACATTCATCCTTCTTCAGAGGATTTTCTGTAAGATAGAAATATGTTCCTTACTAAGCTGCTTATTAGGTAAAATATAAAAACCACAGATTACAATTTACCTTTCTGAATGCTGAGAAGGAATTTAAGAACATCCACAAGTGATTTTGTTATACACATTTGTGCTTTGCGCTGAAAAAAAGAAAGTTAATTTTATTTAGTCTTTGATGAATTGAAGTTTTAAGTATGCACAGCTAAGAGTGATCTAATAGTGATGGCAGCAAAATTAGTTAACTTAGTCCAACAGTCAGATAATACTGATTATTATAGATAATATGTAGAATTTCTAACTGGCTGAAGTAAGGATTAAAAACATCCCAAAAAACAAAAACAACCCTAATGCACTAGCAGGAGTCATTTGTGTAAGTCTCTACCAAAATAAAAATGTGCCTTTATAAAGTATAGCAATGATTTCTGATAAAGAAGTTTTATATCATGTCATCTGCTTTTTCATACATGGATGGCTAGATAAATAAAGCAAAAAAGCACCAATTTTTAAATATCTGAACTGTTTATGAGGTTTTAGAAATTCTTCAAACCACTACTCTTTTCAACATGTATACAGACTTCAGTGTTTGGAACAGTCAATACATGTATTTTATGAAGTTAAATTGGTTAGTACCTCTTCAGAATTATTTGCTTCTTTTTGTAATGTCAGTTTTGCCCATATAGTCAATCTTTCTGCAATTTCCTCAGCTTCCACAACAGGCAGAGATTTTAATAAGTTTAGAGATTCTTCTCCCTACAAAGACATAAAGCATAGTAAAAACTGCTGAGAACAATTAATATTTGCTGTTGACAGTCTGGTTGATGGACTGGTCTGACCAGTTCTGTCAGTTACATTTCTTTACTTTAATACTATGTTGGCAAGAGTAGTCCAAGACTGAGATTTCTTAAGCTGCCTTGTATAAGTTCATCTAAATTCTGCAAAAGAAACTGCATTGCTAGGGACAGTTGCAGTGTGTGCGCACACATGCGCACGTGCATGTATGTCTGTCTGTCTCTATGCATAAGACAACTGTGCCAGGAGAGAAGCTCAATACCCTTCCCAAAGAGAAATGGTTTGCAATATCCTCTGTTCTTAGAGCCTCTCTATAATGACAAACATACAGGTTCCAACATCAGGCAGAGGCATAACAACCAGGTTCTACACCCTAGGGAGTAAGGGCAGCAGTGGCAGCTGGGCTGGTGCTCAAGTCACCACCCCTAGCTACACTACTGACATAAGGTGCCAAATATGGCAATATCTCCCAACCAGAAAGTCTTTTTTTTTGTTGTCAGTGAGGTGGTCAAGCACCTTCAGAAGTTACCATAGTAAAGCTCATTAGAAAACATCTAGCATACTTCAAGAAAAGGCTTCATCCCAAGCCTGTCCACATAGGTGAAAACTATTTTTCACCTTTTTGCGCAATTAATGAATCAGCATTTGCAAGGTTTTACACTGTGGCAGAACTTGGTAGGTTCTCAAGCATGCACTGCTTCCTGTGATGGAAATGTTAGTTCATAGCCTAGAAAGGATAAATCAACTTAGTTGTATCTTAAGCTATAAATACAATCTTTTTAATACCATGCATTATGACAAGCTGCACATCACTACTAGAAACATGTAGTTTGCATGTAAAAATACTGCAGTCTGTGCAAGGGTGTGTGCAGCTTTTGAAACAGTACCCCTTTTTTCCCTCAAAGTCTTAGAGAATATCAATCACATAACTGAATATTTTTGTACCCTGTCTTTATCAAGCAGATCCACCATCCTCAGAATATAGACTTCCACACTGGGCAACATACAGGCTGCTACAATTTTCAAAGCATCTTCTAAACAAGTAGGAGTATCTTGTTTAAGAATGTATCTCGCCAACCTCTGAAATGAGAAAACAGACACAGATTTTCCTATAAAATGTGCTGGCAATTTTAGAGACCACTAAAAGCAATGGGATCATCTTGGTTCCAGGAGCCTTTGAATATCTGGCCCCTAACATCAAAATGCTCAAAGACTGGCTTAGGAATTGGTATTTAAAAATATAAGTCATAGAAACAAAGTAAAAATCTAAACAGAAGCAGTCACTGGCCACTTACCATTATCATCTGTTTGTCTTTTAGAAGATTGGCATCCCTTATTCCATAGGCACGCAAAAGCTTCTTCATTTCCATCAGTCTGTAACTCTCTTGCAATAACTTCACTCTATGTATATAAATAAGCAACAACAAACATGAGGAAATTTGTCACATCAAGCTACAATTCAGTCATTCAAAGCAGAAGAGCAAATAAAAATAGGAAAATCTAGGAGGTCTGAAGTGATAGACACATGGAGTATAAGGAAAGCCATCTTACTTGCTGTGTTTCATTTCTAAATGCTGCTTCACCAGTTGCTCCACGGCTGCACTCCAAGGCACCACAGCACCATGCATTATCTGCAACACTGCATCAAATTTCAGCTGCAAAAGGATTTGCACTCATATGAAAATTAAACTCTGTATTACTTTCAGATATTGTTTACCTATTATTCATATTACATGTAGAAAAATTCTCTCTCCCCAAACTCTACTCATTCATTCACACATTCAATTTTCACATTGCATGCTTTTCCCAGAAGAGTTATTTGTCAGAATAATTAGGGGCTAAAATTGCATATGCCAAACTCCCACTGAATTCAGCAGGTATGCTAATCCTTTAAAGATTCATACCCTAATTTCTGTCAATGTTCAACAAGATATGGAAGTTATGCAAGATTTCCTACCAAGTTTTATGAAGTTCTTAAAAGCAGACATTAACTACTTATACAGTTATACATTTAAACGCTACATTTAAACACTGTATTTTCCTTAATATAGCATTTAAACTATTGTTGTACTTCTCAGAGAATGCAACAAGTACTTTTAAAGGTATAGGTACTTAAAATAATGAGTAATTTTAGTGACACAATGCTTCTAAAAGATAAATTTATGAACTGCAAGGCTAGAGAGACTCAGGTAGCCCTGAGTGCTCACTGATGGAGACATACCACATTACCACACTCTCCAAATGGCACTGCTGATCTATTTCACTGCAATCTAGTGATCCCCCTTGAAATAATGGGAGATGACAATGCTCAGCACCTTGAGGAAGGACATTTTCTTAACTACCCGCTATGAGAAGACAGAAAACAGAACAGCTACATGTAACAGATATACAACAATGCTAATCAGACCAGGCAATGTACACTGCACAGAAGGAAACTGCTAAGACAGACTGAAAGACAGAATAGCATTTGACCCATGCCTTCTTCACAACACAATTTTTCCCATTCATAACAAAAGACAGATTGTACAAAAGTCATTGTTATCCAAAAAACTTACGTCTGCGTCAGATATACAGCCTATGACAGCTATTGCCTTTGCCTCCCATGCAGTTTCAAACACTGACGTGGATCGTGTACAACAACGTTCTAACAAATCCTGAATATTTTGATTTAAAAACAAAAAATCACATTAAATATATATAAATAAAGAGTCCTGGCAGGATTAGCTCATAATTTAAATAAACAGCTTTAAATTTATTTTATTTTATACTAAGGACCGGCTTTTGCCAGACTTACTTGTACCAAGTATCTTACTACTCAAACAGTTACATCCAACTCTGTGGGCACATGCAGTTAATGCAACTGAATACATTCCAGTGCAATCTGAACTGGAGTAAACTAATCCAGACATCACCATCTACACATGCGCTTATGGCGGAGTAATTTACTCTGTCATCGGAGAGTACTTGTGCCTGATGGGACTATCCGATGGCACAGTACATTAGTCTACGCTGGCCTAATTGCTGCACACATGTAGACATCCAGTGAGATGACTTACAAGAATAGGGAGGTCAAAGTTGGCCCTAAGTAATTAGGAAATAAGTTACTTAAAATTTTTGCCTACTCTCAAATTCTTTCCCTTCAAAAATAATTTAAAAATGCAGATACCTTTATATACTGCAAGAAAAGCTCATCCTCTTGTAGATTATGTTCTTGGATGTATGGTTTTATAAACTTCTTCAACATGGATGGAACAAGCTCAGGTGCCAAAATTTTATCAAACATGCGAAACACTATTGTGCTTGCATTCTCCTAGGCAACAGAAAAATAGTTGCAGAAATGTTAAAATATTTTGAAAAGCACAATATACAGTATTTTCTCATTTCTGTAAAGGCATAACCCAATACCAAATGGAAAGAGTTCAGACCTAAAAACCTACGTACTTCTGCAAAATCCTTCAGTGTTGAGCTATTCTGGATTTCTTTGTTGCTGTAAACTTTTATTGGATAACAATACGTGTTCTATATCATAAAGTACTAGGGTCAGGAACCATGCCTATTTCTATTATATAAAGCATTTATATTGTTAAGATTTCATAACCACCACAAGGGATGTTTAATATTCTTATCCCTTTTTACACACAGGAAAGACAGAGGAAGATTAACCCATTTACTCAGAGCTCAATGTTTGGTGCTAGAGCAGAAGCTATTAGACCAAGTAGTTCTTGACTCCCAATCCCATGCTCAACAGTGCTCAGGTCTCTTGCCTAAGTGATTCTTATGATGTACCAACTGAACACTCAGTGCTCAATTACTAATTTTTAAATGCTTGCAGTATTACCTTTTCAAAATCACACAGTGCCAGTCTGCAGCTATACTTTCTGTAGAGATTTACCAGCTCCTGTAAATCGAGCACCAGTTTCTTTAACCGATACACCTCTTCACAGCCACCACACTTCTGTAACGCATGTCAAAAGTAAAGGATTTTTTAACAACCTTTGTATATTATTTTCTAGAGTTTGCAGGTTATATAAATCAGAGCTTTTGCTGAACTACTATAGCCACAAGGCATATGAAAAAAATCAAAGCCGCTGACTGAAAGTTAGATGCAGGAAAGAAAACTCATCCACTTTACTAAGCACTTAGTATGTAGGATTCAGTGAGTTGAAGACAGTAGACCTGAACAAAGTTTGTTCTACTAGGAGTGTCCATATTATCAATTTTATGAGGAGCAGCCTGCTATTAACTTTACTGCTTGCCTCCTCTGTACCCCTAGCTATAGATGCTACTCTCCATAGGATATAAACTATGATAAGCTACATTTACTCGCATTTCACATGGCTAGACTGGTTCAAGACTACAATTTGAGATCATTCAAAAAATAAAAATAGCAATAAAACCCTTAACCTAACAACTTTATAGACACTACTTCTGAAAAAGAACCAAGAAGAAACCAAGTCAGCATTGTTCTTCTGATCCTATATGGAGGCATTTTCATTGACTTTGGGACTGTTCAGATCTTTGTCAGACAGCAGCAAGTTAAAAGTAGACTGGTTTGTTTCACTGTTGCTATTCAGAACCCAATTGGCAGCAATGAAATTATCAAGAGTTTCATAAATTTGTGCTGCTGTTGAGGAAAGCTGAGTAATAGCAGATGCATAAGTTACTCATAGAACATTTTTTTTTAAAAAAGGACCCAAAGAGCTGGGCTAGGGGCACAGGGGGAAAAGAGAATATTTGTAGGGAACCTGTTGACAAATTATAAACAATTTTTCCCTTAAAGGCAGGACTTTCCACTTTCAGAAATGCTTTCGGGACAAACAGATCAACTGTTAATTAACACAGCTTTAAAAAGGGGGGGGGAAGGGAGAGGGGAGGAAAGAAGATCTAGAGCCTAATTTCTCACCTTTGCTGAAAAATGTCTCCTCTCTCAAAACACATATTTTACTATTGTGCTCTAACTACTACTATGTTTATATATAATCTTAAAATATAATCTACTATAAATCTTAATAATAAAGATGATGTAGGCTAAGAGCTCTGTAAAATATGTAAGTATCAGTCATCAATATATTACCAATTGACCACAGTACTTACTGAAGGAATCCAGTGCCAAGAGGAGGCTAGTCCGAGTTCATCTGGACTTTTACTTGTAAAAAACACCTCTGCCACTTTAAGTCCATTTTCGGGCCAATTTGCCTGTTCAAAAATATTAGAAACATTAGCGAAAGCATATCATGGTTAGAGAAATAAAAGCTAACTAAGGTTTTTGAACAGCAACTACTTTACCTTATCAGTTAATTCAAGATTACGAGCAGCTTGTTCCAACCATTTTGCCAATGTTTTCTGAAATTAAAAAAAAAAAAAAAATACAGAAATTGTACATAAAGCAAAACATGCGTCAATATAGAAGTGAAATGACTAGCTTTTGAAATGCACATAGCACTTAATACTAATGAAAGGGCTTTTCTGATTCTCAACAAATTATCATGTACCTAGAAGGCAGACCTAAAAATATTACATCTTAACAGGAAAAAATATATAGTCTGCATGCGCGCATGCGTGCGTCTCTTAATATTTTTACCTCTCCATTTGGCACAACTCTTCTAACAAAAGGAATCACAACATTTTTAAACCACAGGGATAGTTCTTTTGCAGGAATAGTGGTACGGATTGTATTAAGCATGTTCATCAATGTTCTCTCATCAAAGCTGCTTTCAAACTCTGCCTACAACATAAACACAAAACAACTGCATGTTAGAGTATTGGGCTACAGAATACCTATATAAAAGGAGAACCACTCACCAATTCATAGATGCAAGCTAAAAAGTAGCTGTTGTGACTGGGTGGAGGGTAAAGTGGGGAAGACTTATGAAATTAAACAAGACCTAAATTAAACTTGTTCTACACTATCGTTATAGATCATATTCCTCATGTTATGACTTCTGGGGATACAGGAGAGGACCTACAGTGCCACTGCTTTCAAAAAGTAATGACTCTGAAGCAGGAAATGTAATAGCTTGATTACTATTTTGGATGTCTTATACCTGAGAAGGTATTTGCAAGGAATCAGTCAAACATGCAAAAACACTTAAAAGATCCATCTGGGACTCAGGGTCATGCTCCTGAGAAAGTGCACACCGGGGTGACAAATATGACAGAATCTTCAAAGTACCCAAGATTCTTCTGTACCCACAAAGAAATATAAATGATGTTAACAAAATAAAGCCATTCTTTCAAACCAGTAATAAGTTCACTATGCAAATAAGATATGATCAGCCTAATTCTACCACGGACCCTCTATTCAAAGAGGTGTCTGATAACAGGTCTTGAACAGCAGGGATTGTGAACTGAGGCCTCTTACCTGATGTCTAAGCCAAAGGTATTGTGCACAAGGTAGATTGCCCTCTTCTAGCTGATAGAGGATATTCTTAAAAAGGTCTTCATTATTCAGGAATTCAGTCCAAGCAATGCCACTAGGATTGTAAATGAGAAGTGGCAATTAGCATTTTTACTACCACATGAGGAAGAGCATGCACGCACACACAGAGAGAGCAGGTTTTATAGGAGAAAATGGATAGCGGGAGAAATGGAGGCTTTGGAAACTAAATCTCTTCCATGAAACTCATCCAACACAACACACACCTAAGTTTCTGTACAATAGAGCATCTGTAACAGAAATCGGTAGGCTTCTCATTCTCCTTGTGCACCTCTCCACCTTTTTTTTTTTTTTTAATCACTACTGCATATGAAGCGGAACCATTGGAAACCTCTAACAGAAGAAACCTCCATATTCACATAGGTTATTGCCCTAGCATGTATAAATGGTACTGGAGACTTGGAAAAAAGAAGAGTTCATTTGTTGACTCTCCCTGATAACAAGACATGTAGAGCTTCTTTCAACTCCAGAACTCTTATTCGGATAACATGCATTTATTCCACAAAGATCTACTCATTAAAACTAGATTTACATTCAAATTTAAAAATTAAAGAGTGCAAACCTGAATTTATCTGGGCCAAATGCTCCATAGAAAGTAGTTAGCCTGGCTTGAGCTCTCAGTACCTATATGGAGACAAGAGTTATTTTACATTAAGAGGATCCTCTAAATATTCCATGATATTAGAAATGTTTAAGACTAACTCATGTAAAGTGCTAGGTAGACAAGGTTTCTGAAATCTAAAAACCAGATTACAAACTGGTTTGTTTATAGTAAAAGCAAGTCCAAAAATTCCAAACTTTAAAACGGTTTGCTGTTCATCCCATTTCAAGTGGTCCAATCTCCTATGTACTAAAAGGCTGAGTAAAAAAAAAAAGTTATAGTTTCTAAGTTCCTTTAAATGATTAAAAAAAACCCCAAAAATGTGAAACAGATTTTTTTTAATGAAACAATTTTTTTTTAAAATAAATTATTTCTGTAGAAACAGAAAGCATTTAATATGGAAAGTGCTAGTTTCTAGATCTTGACAATACCTATATTTTTAATTAAAAAAACCCTTATGCATTATTTCCATTTTTTAAATTGCCTATCAGAATTGTTAAGTTAATCAATGCTTAAAAATCAGTGCAGTTGGTACTTATTCTACCTCTGTTATGGATCCTGGAGCTTCATCAGAAGAGGAACCAATAATTTTATCATCTCTCTTAAAGAACTGAAATTGAGACAATAGTTGGCAAAACAGTTAATGCAGAATACACCATAATGTGCGCAGTACCATAAAAGCTTATACGAATATAGTATTTTTGAAAAGGTACAGCTCTCAGTCTTTCCATGGGCTTTCTCCAAGCATACTGCATCTATGGGAGTAGATCCATATTATATCAGCCATGTTCTTTTAAGTATGGCAGGAAGTTATGAAACATGAAGAAAATAAAACAAGTTTTCAGATTTTAGTCTTGGAATTGCTAAATAAAAAGGAAGGTGTCAAATCTTTCTACCCGACTACATGAAAAGGAAGCTCTTCTCTTTCTCCTATCCAACAAAGCAGAAAGCCTCACTTTATAAAACTTGAGTACAAGCAGTCAGAGAACCTACTAATGCACCACATCTATAGACAGAAGTGATTTTCATGAGTCACAAATCTATTATGTCAAGGAAGCATTAGTTAAAAATATGTTCCTGCTCCTTTAACTCAGATGAAGTAAACACCACAGCATCTCTCCCTTTCACTTAGCCCTTAGTTTGTGCATCTTTTTGTTTAGCCCAATGGTACTCCTTCAAAACAGTACTGGAACATTTATAGTATGACAATCATTCACATTACATGGGAAAAATGCAATAGGAAGGTGCTGGTATGAGCAAACAGATCAAATTAATTCAACTTACTCTGAATTTTGCATAGTTTAACATTTCCTGAGTTGTTTCATATGTTGGCCACGGTGCATTTATGCAGTACTCTACAACAAACTGGTTGTCCTGTTTGATTGAAGAAGCAATTTACAATTAAATTAGGCTCCTTTGCAGCTCAATGAAAGAGAGTAGAGGGACAGCAGGCAGAGAGAGAGCATGAAATGTTCAACAAATACATCATGTACCTGTATTTTTTGCAGATTTTCTTTAGCTTCACTCACAAGGTCTAGCCAGACTGTTTGACCACAACTCCCAATGGAAGCTGAAGCCAGCCTCTCCAAAAAAGTGCTTGCTTTTACTTTGTAAACAAGCTGTTTAAAAAAGAAAAAATGACAAACACTGATATCTAGCATACTTCGGCTTTAAACAGATAATCTCTTCCTAGATCTGAAAGCCCCCTGTCAGATCACAATAGTACTTTGGGGTTAAGTGTGATAAAGTGAACTTTCATCATGGTAAAAGTTCCAAGCACCTAGTTAACAAAGTCTATTTTTGGTTTGCAGATCTATACATGTTTGAATGCCATCAGTTTTTTTTATTTTGAACACAAGACTTACCTCTGCCCACAACAATGACAGTCATTTATTTCAGAAGAAAGTATGGTTCTGTCACATACCTGAGTCATCTTAAAATCTGCCTTTGATTTTAAAGAGTAGCATAAAGAGGCGAGTGCTTTATAGTCTAGTAAAAAAGCATCAGGAGGCAGAAACTTTGTTCACAAGTTTAACTGCACTTTTATTGGCAAGTAGGAGCCACTTACCTCAACATCCAGTCCAAACTGAATAGCAAAATTCTCAGCTTCAGTAAACTTGTGCTTATGGAGTAAGCGACTTAATCTAAGGAATGAAATAAAAGTATAACATTTACCTCTATTATGTGACATGGTACCTCAATGTTACATAAATTACATAAATTGAAAGCAAAATTTCAAAGAAAGAAAGAAAAATACATACCTGTTTTCTGGCAAGGCTTCTGTTAAACTTCTCATTACTACAACAGACACTGGGCCTTCAGGGGACCTGAAAGGGATGGTTGAATTTTTAATATTATAATTGGTTCACATATAGGATCTCTCATATTTTTCATGTAAAAGCAATCTAATTAAACATAAAATATTACTTACTTCTGGTGATTTTCAGGAATTCCTTCCAAAAAGTATATAATATCCTGCAAGAGACAAATTAGAAATTAGAATTTGGAAAAAATAAACAAACTTGGACAAGTACACAACTTACAAGTTAATGAAGTAGTTGCTAATTTCAAAGCAAGCCTTTTTCTTTAGCCTTATTAAATATACCCTCAGGCTAGGAATTTATAGAATTATAGAGAAGTAGGGCTGGAAGAGATCTCAAGAGGTCCCCAAGTGCAACCCCCTGTCTGAGACAGGACCATTGCTATCCAAACCAATGAAATGTGGCCATTTCAGCTGAATGTGCAATTTGGCCCCTTTGCGTTCATGCATTACTTGCATGATCACATATTGTATAATAAAAATTCTCAGGGTCTAAAGTATAGCACTGACATAATAAAAAAGTGTCAGTGCCATACTGATCTGCAATAAGTATGACACTGACACAGCACACTTGCCTTTAATCTATACTAAAAACAATTCAAATGAATAAACATACTGTACTGATTCCACTTTGAATAAGTGAAGAAACTTCAGATACTTCCAAAGAATAGAGCAGGTTCATTGCAGGCAGTGAAAAAACCAGGAGGTTTCTCTTCTATAAAAACAGGGGAAAAATGTAAATCATAAGAACACAGTGCTGCCTTCTGAAATGCACAGACCCCTACAATATTATCTGCAGGACTCTTTTTAGATTGTCTCTACAGACACTCCAATTTTCTAATTAAAGAATCTCTTCAGGACTTTGAGCCCAAAACTCCCATGCAAACAATTTGAGAAAGTTAAGAATCTGCTGGTTTAGAATACTGTTTCGCACAAGCCACATACATTTATAATACTGTTTTAAATGACTGTCTAGCAAGTTCAACACAACATTCTTTTCCCAATGACTGTTCCAAGTAGACAATTAGTGGAAAGCAAAAAACAAACAAACGCTGGTACTGTTGCCTTTTATACCACCTGGGATTTGAATAAGAATTCTACTAGAAATAGCGTTTGGCTACACATACCGTCAGATGTATTGTGATTGCACAGCAATGAAAAAACAAGACAAGACAGAACAGAATACAGAAAAATCGTACCTGTTTGTTATCAGGTATTGTCAAAGTTATTAGTTTAAGGTCAGCAATCCCTTGTCTAAAGAGAAGGAAAAAAAAAAAGCCAAAATAGTTGCATGAATCTTATTTCAGATTATGAAGCGTTCAAGTTTAAAGATCATTTCACTATCCTTTTGTTGAAAAAGAAAATGGAACAAAAAACTTAGGTCTTCTATGAAAATGTTGATAGTTTAAGTCCTACAATATATGGTTTTAAAACAACATTGTTGCGTGCACAGGATAAAAGTGAAATTTCCAAACTTGTAATGCTTCTCACTGTACACAACAGTGACTTTGAAAGACTAGCACTAGTCTAGAGTAAGAGCCAGAATTCTTGCATCCCAGATCTTTGCCCTGTCATCAATTCCTGTAGTTTTAACCAATTCATCTATCTCTGCCTGTTTCTCTATCTTCATAATGAAGATACCATTTACCTACCTACTTGAAAAGAAATACAACATAAATTCTAGTATTAATATAATCTCAGTCTTGAGAGCAACGTTTTAGCCCTTTATTTAGAAGAATAGAAGTGCTGCCAAAATGATATTTCTACCCTGGGGAAGAAATTTGAACTTCTTAATATCAATGAAAGGGCAAAGAGAGGGAAAGTCACCAAGAAGGCGGCCTTGCGGTTCTTATCAGTGGGCCATTGATTACGATGCTTAGACCTGAATTTTAGTTCTGGACCCTGAAAAGACTCACTGGAATACAGGGAGAGACCAAATAAAACCTTTTTAAGACGCTGTTCAGGTCTTCAAGTTTCCTGATGCTTATGTGCTGGGTCCAGAACCTGAACAAGCTATATGGAGTGTTAGTCCTTCCTAGAAGGCAATGCCACTGAGAGCCAGCTACATGAGTGTTGGACTGTTCCAGCACTGACAGACCCCTCCCCACTTTATCATGTCAAAAAGTGATACTATAATTCTTCATTTACCGCGTGACTGAGGAAGAATCTGATTCTGTAGTTAGAAGAAATTCTTTAATATGAATTGAAGGCCAATCCCAAATCAACGTAAGAGAATAAACATCCCACATGCTCAAAATGTTCTAGAAGAGAACAAAAAAATTTCAGTTACTCACTTGTATTTTCCTGCCAAAATTAAGACTTTTTTTTTTTAATTGGTTGACAAACGAAACCCATGTATTTATAGCACAGTACATACATGTTCTGTATCTAAAAGTATTTCTAATGAGCTTAAGACAGCTTAAGATCAAGGAGGGGCACCTTTTTTATTTTATTAAAAAAACAAAACATTCTGCTAAAAATAATTTTACTGTGTTCTAAATAGAATTGCTAAGTCATTGTAAAAGTAATTTAAAACAAACAAACAAAAATCAATGAAATGATACTTGCCTCGTTGTCCAAAACAAACAATAAATTGTCTAGAACTTGAAATTTTGTTGCATCTAGAAAAAACAAACAAATGAGCATTCTATACACATTGAAATATTTTTCTACGGATAATGTGTTTGAATAGCAACTATTTTATAGAAACCCCATTAAAACTGTTTGGAATTTTTAAAACACATCATAAACCATCAGTCATCCTAGTTGCACAATTCCCTTTATCCTGAACACACACAAGCATGTGCTTAACATTGCCCATCTGAATAAGCCTGTTAATCTTTTAATTTCAATTAAAATATTTACATGTGTAAAGTTAAACATATGCCTAAGTGCTTTACTGGATCAAGCTGGAGTGCTTGGCACTTAATAGATCAAGTCTGTAAGGAGAAAAATGACATAGCTGGACAAAAGTCACCCACTCATTTCCCAGCTAAACATAAATATTTGAAATCAAGTTAAAAGACAGAAAAGGTGGATTCAACTCTAAAACTTGGAGACCCAGTTGTAGACTATATATCTTGCCATTCTTTATAGCAAAAAGGCTGTCTGAAAATCTTAACAACTTTGAAGCATAAACTTGGGTCAGGCAGTATATTTAGTATCATGAAACATTTTTATTTAAGTTCCTACAATCTTATGATTATTTTTTGCCAAACAAATATATGATTTTACCTTTAATTATGCTTGAATCAGCAAAACTCTGAACAGAAACCAGCCTTTTAGTAGTGTCTACCTCCCATCTGGAGAGTACATAATTACCTTTGCCCTATTAATAAAAGCAAAAGCAAAATGTATGTTAGAAACTGTGGTATCTGAAATGTGTGTCTCACTAATTGACCTTTAATATACAAAGGCTTTGGGAAAGTTGCAAGTCTGGTGGATCATGTACACAGTCTTTTTATGTAGAATAATTACATTTCAAAGATCAAGATAGCTGTTTTCAAGAACAGACTAATCTCAACATAACAAATACTCTTGTCTTCTTAAGGACATTTTTGGTTTTTCCAAAACCATGCAACAAACATCCACTTTGCATCCAAGAAGGACAGAACGCCCACATCAAAGCACACTGACCTCAGAAAAAATCTACATGGTATTCAATAGGTTTGTGATTAACCTCATAGAAACTATATTCTATGGAACCACTCTAAGTCCAAACAACAAGGTACTTCAGTATGTGGATGATCAGTTCCCTTGAAGTCAGTGGGCTATACACATTCTTAAAAGTAACCACTTAAGTGGTTTCTCTAAGTAAAAAAGTTGAGACTAAAGTGAATATATTTACCCCAATTATCAGCTGGATGTTATCCTTTGAATCACCAATTATAAAATTCAGACAACCAAAGGCATGATACTCTTTTGTAGAAATAAAAGCCGTCTTGATCTCGCCTTGTAACTGGAAAAATGAAAAAAGTTATTAATAAAACGAAGCTTAGTTAAAATGTAAAAGCTGAAGACTTTAACACAAAAAGAAAAGTGGGTTAAACTGGTGGTATAACTTGGGAGATTCGTATTATTTCTCTAAAAATCAACAAAATAGAGTTTTGTTGATCCAACTATATCAGGCACAGACAATTATTTCGGCTGGAGGGCCGCTTAATGAGTTTTGGCAAACTGTCAAGGGCCACATGTGTAAGCCCGCCCCTTGACACGTGCCCTGCCCCCAGTCATCATCTTGGGACTGGAAGTCCCTCACCTTGCCCCCAGAAGTACTCCTTTTGGCAAGGCGGTTTGCCATCTTGGAACCTGAAAAAAGCCAATTACATTCTAAAAAAATCAAACATCTACTATTACATTCATTAATTTGATTTAAAAAAATATTTTTGTCTTGGTTTACGTGCACTTGTATAGGGTACACAGAACACAAGTGATTGCATAATAGCTTAAAATCAAGTCTTACTTTTGTATATTGTGGGGTAGGTAGATATAGGTGTGGGGGTGTGTGTGTGTGGATATGTGGGTGGGTATGGGGTTAGTGGGGTGCTGTGAGTGTGTGGGGAGGAGAGTGGATGGGGTGTGAGAGGGTGTGGGGTATGCATGGTGGTGCAAGGAGGGGGTGTTGGTACACAAGTATGGTGGGGTGCGTGTGGGACCCCCCCCGACACACACATCCCCCTTCCTCATTGCACACAGCCCCTGCCACCAGCAGCAGCAGCAGGCAGCGAGGCCTTGGAGTACTCATGGCCCATAGCAGGAAAACCCTCAGAGGTGCATAGTCCCAACAAGCCCCAGGACTGCACATACCACTTCTCCCCACCCCCTCACCTGCCTGCCTGCTGGTTTGACAGAATGTGGTTCCCAGCTGCCACAGTTCTTATCTGAGTTTGCACTCTTGGACAGAGGGAGGGTAAGGGAACAGCCCCAGGGTCGCCAGGCTAGAAGCCTCTGCTAGGCAGAGGGGGTGAGGCCAAGAAAGTTTTACTGCTGCTACTGCTGGGTCCTGCCACCCCTGGTGCCTCATCAGTTTACACAGCCAGCCATGGGCAGATAACAATTTTCTAAATTTTTTAGGGGCCCCACAGGCCGGATAGAATGGCCTGGTGGGCCGGATCCAACCCAAAGGCTGGATTTTCCACACCCCTAAACTATATAGATCCAAGGCTTACTAGAAATAATAAATCTGTAAGACAAAGTAGATGGGTGGACACTGCTACTTACCTTCTTTGCTGTAATCATGTCCATCTTGTCTATAGCTACAAAAATTAGGGGAAAAATACAGTGTAAAACACAAAATAATACGTCTTAATAATTTTCCAAAAAAAAGAGAATCATATTGGATAGCTGCACTGCCAAGCTGACAATTCTGAAAACATTTTAACCATTAAATGAGAGTTCATACATATTTCTACTGGTTATAGAATACAACTTGAGAAAACTGAGTTGAAATTAAGCTCGGGCTCATCCTGTGCTGTTGGATGTTCCATTTAAGCAATCTCTTATATTCTTCAGTATGAAAATGATACTATGATTTGGCATTCTGTTCCTATAACATGCAATTCTCTCCAGAAGAAACAGAAGTATTGATGGGAACATACATGTAAGTAGTTTGTGGGTTGAAACTGCTCTACCTATCACAGGACTGACCCCTTAATGAGTACAGAAAGCAGTAGACAAGGGTCTTTTTAGTTATGATGGATTAATATCACCTATGTTTAAAATGAATTTCCTGACTTATGTATCCTCTTACCTTCCTGAGTTTTTGCAAGAGGGAGGCACATAATGCAAAAGCAGCCATGACTTGTGAGAATGAACATATGGTAGACACCTAGAAAAGGACACAAACACACCAATTTCAATTGGTAAGAGTGGAAAACAAATATCCCATTTGTAAAATGGGACATTAGGAAATAATTTAGTCCAAAATAATTTTATAGTAGCTCTATCACTTAAAAACAAAACAAACGTGCAGTGATAATATAGGGACATATATAAAGCTTAAGAATCTTACACACATCTGTGTCAGACTGCAGATTCAATTTTTATTGTAAGATTACTCTTTACCTCTCTACTTTGTTTCCATCTTGGACTAAAACTCCAAAGACACAGCTGCCACTCAGAGCAAACCAGCTTTTCATATCTGAACCTTGGATGGATGGTAACTAAGCAACAAATTCGCAAGTAGGTTGTTTTACTGAACTGACAAGGCATATTAGAGAGTTGCATGGACAGAATGGACTGGAAGGTTTTAAAGGGAAAGAGCTGTTACATCCTAGAGACTTATTAGCAGCCCAATGAGGCAGTGAGAACATTTTCTTTGTGATAGCAGACAAACTCACTGGACTTCCACAGGATGGCTAGATTAGAAGGAGAGGTACTGCATTCAGAAGATTGTTTTTTTTTCTAAACTATCTGCCTTCCTTGTGCTCAATCTGTTCAGTGAAGAGCAACTGTATTTTCAGAACTCCTGTGCAAAGCCCCAATCAGTCTGAGGGGTCAGCACTAGGGTTGTGGACACTTGGGCTATGACACCCATGAAGCGGTGCTTGATTGAGGGAGGTCATCAAAAGCCTCCTTTTATTATAAATAAAATCTGGTTACTTCTTGTGGAAGCCTTTTGGTGGTGAAATGGTGTAGAATCAGGTTGTTCTAAAAAACAAGACAATATAATGCTTCTTAAATTGTGAGAATGCTTACCTGGCTCTGCCTTGTCTTTTTCTATAATCAGATTTAAATATGTCTTTTCATTTGAAGATTCCTGAACCAAAACCTAAAAAGAAAGTTAATATAAAACAGATATTATTTCATGGTTACTAAAAAGAGCACATAACTTAAGACTGAAAACTTAGGGGTTTTTTTTCCAGAAATTCTGCATCACTTTTGTTTGTTTGTTTTTTTAAACGTAGGATTAGTTACACAAATATTAGAGCTCAGTCTGGCATCTCCTTACACAAATATTTTGTCTTGCACAGCTTTTTTTTTTTTTTTTTTTTTTTAAATATAGTTTGGAATAGATTGTTTTCAACTTACAGGAACTTTAGGGACAGTTTTTGTTCCTGCATAATCTGCCATCTTAATCAAAGAAAAAGAAAACAAACAAACCACTTTTGAGAAACACAGTCCGCCAGTATTTATAAATTTTATAAAAATGAAAAACAAGCAACAATAAAAAAAGGATGGATTTCAATAAATATGAAATGGAACAAAATGTATCTTACTTTTGTTAGCAAGGTTTGCTGTGATGGGACGTGAATAAGATGCAGGTTGCCACTCCTCTCACCCACTACAAGAAACTGTCCTTGTTGGCACAAACCAACGACATCCACATTAGTGTCTGAAAATTTCAAAGCAAATATGTTATTACAAGCAGTGGAGTGCAAATATAAATAAGTTGCTAGTGAAGTATCCCACATTCTTTCAAAAGTATTTATTGAATAGAAGTGCGTTCCTTCCTAGCATTTCAATATGTTTTAAGAGCCCTTAGCATAATTTAAAAACACAAATATAGCAATTTGCTAGTGGGACGAAGAAACCAGTCTTGAGGCTACCACAGGCTGGGTTCTAAAACTCCTCCTCAATGCTATTTGCATGAAGGGCTGTCCATATAAAATTGACAAAGTACAGTTTCAATATTGCCATGTTTTTGTTTAACTTTGGTGCTAATAGAAATTTTGTTATCTAAAAGCAATACTGTTGGGTAATCTAGGTCTACCCTCCTTATGTGAACAGCAGTTAGATATTTGCCATGCGCGTGCTAAAAATGTTCATTATTAACAACCTCCGTTCTGTGAAGGGTGCAAGCACTACTTCCTTTTTTTAACAAGTTAAACAGCTGCCATTGCCATTTGAGAAGCAAAGAATCAGAATAAATTTAGTATTGTTTACAAAGTCATTATGTCCAAATGCTTTCTCCTATCATGATACATTGGTAGGCATAATGCTTGCTTTATTTCCAACAATTAAACATACGGCCTTATTGTCTTTGCACATTGTAACTGAATCCAAAGCCTGTTTTGATTTACAGTTTAAGTCCCAAGCAATAAACTTACCAAACTGAACGTGCATTTGAAGAGACTGGCAAATGCTGTCAAGAAGTGCCACTGATCTGTCAGCCACGATAATACAGCCATCAGTTGAGTTGACCGCATGCAACGTTGGATTAACCAAGACCTTAGAAACAAAGAGTTGTGAAGCGTAAGTAACTAAAGAACCTTAAAAAAAAGATGATGTGTTTCAAACGCTATCTAAACACACAACTGGTAATACCCTACTAGCCAAAAGAAAGCAAACAGAACATATCTGTTTTACAAAAAGCCTGAAATAAGCTTCAGCATAAGAAGACTGTAGCTCCGATACCTTGTCGGAAGACGTTATTTTAACGAGGGTATCCACTTGGTACAAAGCAGTTCCACATTCTCGTCCCGAACCTACGCTCAGTCGTCCGCTTCCCGTGTCGTCGTTTATGAGAAGATCAATCTCGTTCCACATGTTGAATTCTTTATCTAGGGCAGAAAACGGAGCAAAACGGCAGTAGAGCAACGTGCCAAGTCTGGGACCACACGAGAGCAGGGCTGGAGGGGACCTCGCCAGGTCCTTGAGGCACAATTGCCCCTGACTAAGCCATCCCAGCCAGGGGGCTGTCTAACCTGCCCTTGAGAACGTCCAAGGATGGAGCGTCCCTGGACCGTCAGCCCGTTCCTCCTCATCTCCAACCTCCATTTCCCCTGCTGAAGCTGGACGCTGTCCCTAGTCCTGTCCCCAACCCCTCTGTTCCTGCCCTTCAAAGGTGGGTATCCATCCCCCTCCCCCAGTTCTCCCCTCTCCAGACTACACCGTGCGAATTCTCTCCGCCTTCCCTCGTAAGTCTCGCTTTCCAGGCCTCTCATCCCTCATCAACCTGAGGGATGTGCAGGTTGACCCCAGCCCCACCCCTGCAGCGCGGGCCAGCACCAGGTCTCCCCACAGCGGAGTCACGTGCCTGGATCGGCAAGTGCGTGCGGAGACAGGCGGGAAGAGAAGACGGGGTTTCAGGAGACGGGGGTGTACTCGGCGTCGGGCGCCACCCTCACCTCAGACCCCGCTCCGGTTCAAATTGGCGGGAACCTCCCGCCCGTCACTCCAGCGGCTACGGGACGCGGCGCGGGACAAGCGACCTCAAAGCGAAGCTGCGCGGGACGACGTGCGCGCGCCGCTCGTCTCCTCCCACCCTAGCTTGGCCGCCGTTGCCGAGGCAACACGCCCCTCCCGGCGCCCCAGAATGCACCTCGGCCCCTCCCTGTGCTCTCGGCCCCTCACTGCACCGGCGCCATTGTTCCATCCGGGCACCCGAGGAGCCAGCGGGCGGGGCCGCCTCTGCAGCCAGGCAGCGCCCGAGCCGCAGCCGCCCGCCGAGCCCGAGCCCCCGCTAGGAGCCAGCGTGGGGGAGCGCGGGCCCCTGGCGCGGGGGGAGGACATGGCGGTACGTGGGGCGGCCCCCGCGGGGCGGGCGGCCGGGAGCCGCGGGCCGGCCGGGCGGGCTGGGGGAAGCCGTGTGCGCGGCGGTACAAAATGGCGCCCGCCGCCTCCCCTCAGAGCCAGCGCCATGATGGGGCCCGAGGGGCGGGCGGGCCGCTCCGCCCCGCTCCCTGCGGCCCTGTTCCAGAAGTTTCTGTCCCGGGAGAAGAGCGGGGTAGGGGTCCTCTCGTGCCCCCCTACCCCGCTTCTCCATGGGGGGAGACTCCCCTGCATCGCTCAGCGGGGAGGGAGACGCTTGCTTCCCCCCCCCGCCCCCCAGTTCCCCATTGAAACCAGGCGCTGGCGGACCGAGGCACCCGTCCAGCAGAGCTCGGACAAAGGGCAGCACGCCCCGTTGCATCGCTCTTGCAATTGTCCCTTTTCAAAAAGCAAAGCCGTTTCCGAGCGGAGACCTGGGGAAGGGGGCCGCTGGGTGCCCCGAAGGAAACGCGCTCGCCGAAAACGGGACGAGGGCAGCCCCCTCGCTCGCGACCTGAGAGGAGTCGGCATTAAGTTTAAAACTGACGCTAGGGAGGTGGAATCGGACTGTGGGACCGGTGGCTCCCAGGTGCGATGGTGTCGGTGGAGTCGAAAAGGGGTTGGG
Source organism: Alligator mississippiensis (assembly GCF_030867095.1). Classification (NCBI taxonomy): domain Eukaryota; kingdom Metazoa; phylum Chordata; order Crocodylia; family Alligatoridae; genus Alligator; species Alligator mississippiensis. The sequence continues at coordinate 3,114,790 of NC_081833.1, read as the reverse complement.
CACGCTCCTGGAGGACAGGGGTGTTGGCGTCTGGGAGCGCACGGGGAAGGGGCACGGTCTCTAAATTGAAATTTCCTATTCCTTGAATGTTGGAGGCTGCAAGAGAGGGGGGGGGGGAAGTGCGGAAGCCTGTGGTTAGACTCGGTTCACTCTCCTTTTTCAGCAGCCACCGTGAGACACGGGCCTGTTTGTTATTTGGCTGCTGTCCACCACGAACACCTGTAAGCTCCCTTAGAAAGGGAGTCCTCTGAGGAAAGAGCTGATTTATTGAGGCAAAGGACAGGCAAAATGGGGGTGGGAGTGATGGTCCGCGAGGGGGGCAGTGAGCAGAGCCCCCCAGACGGCACCTGCTGTGCGACAGGACACTGGGCAACACGGGCCCAGGGTCTGACCCAGTAAACGACTTGATGATTGACCCGGAGTGAATTGTGTTCCTTGATAATAGGTGGAGGACTCTTGCAATTCAACCCTGGTCTTGGCACATACCTTGCCTATTGTGAATGGTCCCATTTATTTGCCTTCATTGTGTGTAGTTATAAGTAGGTGCGTGTTTTGTTTCTGGGTTTGAACCTTTCTGCGTAGTATAGAAGAGTCTTTGTTGCAGCCTGGCTAGATAGTAATGAGGGATGATGTCGTAGTAAGGCTGTAATGACTTGGAAATTGGTCCAGCAGGTTTGCTTTCTACTGGCCGTTGCTTATTGATACCAAAAAAGACAGCTAATTAAAACTGCCTCAGTTTCAGCCCTTTCCTCCTCCTATCTGAAGGAAATGGGATCTTAAATCACCTCCCATCTTAAAGAAATGGGATCTAAAATTCCCTTTGAAACCATGTGTACCTGTGTTGAAACATCTCGCATGACTGGTGTCTTGGCAATAGTGGTAGGAGGGAGGGATAAGAATGAAGTGGAGAAATTAACTTTGGAGTTGTGGGATGTCAGGGATAATTGGGACTGGTAGGATGATAAATGTTGGGACCACTCACTTTTAGTTCTGATTTCTGTCGCTTACCTGGGACACTCGGCTTTAGAGCTGTAACTATAGAGAGGTATCATGCAGTATATCACTTCAATAATGTGTAGACCAGGGGTGGACAAAATGTGGTTTGGGGGCCGGCCCGCGGGGCCCCTAAAAAATTTAGAAAATTAATATTTTTCTGCCCCGGCTGCCTATCATGCAGCCCTCGGTGGCTTGCCAAAACTCAGTAAGTGGCCCTCCGCCCAAAATAATTGCCCGCCCCTGGTGTAGACAATACCTAGATGGCATTTCTTGTTAATAGTTTTGTATATATGATTTCTGTATGTTTGCATCCCTGTACAAAAAAGAACAATTACCACCAGTATGTTGCAAGCACAGAATCTACCTCATGGTTACCATAAGTTCTGTGTTAAGAGCTTGGTATTACTGTTACCACGATGGTATAAAAATAATGACTGACTTAATGACCTTTGCCTTACTTCTCACTTCAGGCCTAGTTACTAGAATTGTGTTGAGCATCCACTATGGAAGGAAAAGTGGTACAAAAAAATTAGCAGCCTGGGTGGGATGAATATTAGCAAGTGAAATGTGAATATTAGGAGAAATGACTGTAGTTACAGGACTATCCTAGAAAACCCATCATGTACCCAAAATAATAACATTTCTAATGGTTAGTCAGAACAGCTAACCCTTCTTAAAAATATTTTTCTATCCAGAGATTGAAACCTTAAAAAAACCCAACTGATGTGCTTTATTCATCATCTTATTGATTTCCATGTCTGTTTTCTCAGTTTGCAAGTTAAAAATGTTTTTTCTAACTCCCTCTGTGCTCAGTCTAATTATTCTCCCTTTCATGAGTAACATATTTTGCAAGCCAAATTATGCCCTTTAATGAAACATGCAACTAACTCATTTGTCTTTGGTTTTGCGTATGCTCTCAATTCATCCGTTCAAAGCCACAGAAACCAGTGATATTGCAAAGGGTCAATAACAGCATAATCTGTCATTATAAAATGTGTTTTACATGATGGTCAACTGTGAGAAGAGAGCTGTTTGATTTATTTTTTTTATATACCACCAGGATGTGTTTGTGGGATTAACAATAAAATTAAGAGAGGATGAGGGAAAGTGTGGCCTTGCAGTTTTATCAGATTTATTAAGGTGATCATTGAGACAGTGCTTCTAGATCTCAACTGTGATATTCTTGCTAATTTAAATTTCTTAACAATTACATTTTAATAATGCTGCTATAAGATTGACAGTTATAGTAGGACAGCTTGGAGGACTTTAAGACCCCTGGCAGTTGTGCAAGTAAAGGCACAATAGGATCTGATGCAAGACCCCCACAATCATGCTTCTTGCCATGCCATCATGCCTTAGTGTTGGTGCAGAGGGAGCCTGGGATTGTGATCCCCCTGCACCACTGGCAAGCAGCAAGCTCCCCTGGCTGGGAGTCTTATCAGCTGATCTGGGCTCCCAGCTGCAGAGGTACACCATGCACTCCAGTGGCTGAGAGCCTTCAGCAATTAAAGGTGTCATAAAACAAAGAATAAGCCACAAAGTTATCGCACAAAAAATGTGTAATAACTGTGTGCTTGATTCCTATCTCACCATTAATTGAACATTGATGTACAGCTGTGTCCTAGCTGTAATACCCTAATCTGTAATGTCATTTAGGCTGCCATGTGTGGACAGCATTATCCATGAGCAGTAACTTTTGAGATATGAACTTATATAAATAGTATTTGAATACATAGACACTATTTGGAGAAAAGTCCATAAAGTTGGCATGGTAGACTTTGCTTCACACTGCATTTTTATAACTGAAATTAAAAAAAAACAAAACCCTCAAAAACCTGAAAATGGTAAATTCTGCTTTTACAAACAAGTTTTTTTTTTTTTTTTTTTTACAGATGAGCTGGTTTGGGGTGAAGCTATTAATTCTGTTCTGGGTGCTAGTCTGTAACAGCTCTTGATAAGCTAGTCTTTCACTATATAATTAGCATACAAATGTCAGTGAGGCAAAATTCTATTCATATTGTTACCTTAATAAAATTTTTAAATATCCTAAAACATTCTATTTTTAAAAAGATATTTGTTTAGTCATTAAAAGAGTGCTATGGTGAAAAGAAATGCCTACCTGGCTGGGGTCATTTGAGCGCAGTTTTGTTCCTGTCCAGGCAGGGGGTCAGACTTGAAGATCTACAAGGTCCCTTCTGACCCTACTTCTATGACTCTGTGAAGAAATCATTCTTCAGTGCTAGCACCGCACATGATTCTTTCAGAACCAAAGAGATTTCTCTACTTAAAGTTTATAATATTTTCTTCTGCCCATCTAGGGTAGTGATACTGAACGAGATGGAATAGCTGCAGAAAAGTCATCTCCAGAGAGAGAGAAGAAAAAGGAACAGTCAGACGCATCTAATTCTCCTAGAACCTCAAAACATCATTATTCAAGATCACGTTCACGATCAAGGGAAAGAAAACGAAAATCAGGTATGGTTCACTGCTAAAGAATGTTGCTGTAATTGGACCAGTTTTAATTACAATGGACTGCACAATCCTATCATATGGCAGGTATCCCAGTCTTCAGACTTTGAGATAATATGTTGTTATAACTGGGTAACGTGAAAGTGTCCAAGTAAGGCAAGCTAACTTTCCTGTGCCAGTTCTTGGTGGATTCTAGCAGAAACATGTGAACTTCATCCTGGTGATACTGTGCAAATCCTGTAGCAGCAAAGGCAAATAATTAGTTATAACTCTGTATTTTATTTCTTATAGTAGAATACGTAATTTGAAAATACTGTAAAAGAAAAAGCATAAAAACACATCCTTGCAGAACCTGAATTGCCCTTAATATAGTTTTGGGGAAAGTTGCTCTTGTATGCTGCCAGATTGGGAAGTTTAGAATTAAGCTAATATTGAATCTAAAGTAATTTTAAAGTTCGTTCTTTTTTTTTTTTTTTTTTTTTTTTTTTGTTCTATTAAAACTCTGCAAATTTTAATATTTCACGTGCTTCAACAAAAAATCTTCTAGATGATCAGTTGGTATTTCTCTTTTGGTGATGCACAAAATAGCATAAATAATTAGGAAATCTAATATATAGACTTATGTTTTAATTGGGCGCATGTGGGTTATTCCACCTTTTTTCCCCGTGTGGTTTCTATCCAACATTTAAAGAGTTCTTTCCAATACATGGGTATGAAAGTGTGAAACAAGCTAGTCTATCCCCATTAGAGTTGAATAAAATGCAAAGAAGAAATTGAAGTAGTAATGAAAAAATAAGTTCTCACAACTTCTCTGATCTAGTAGATTGCTAGCATAACAATGATGTTTTAAAAGTACGTATCTTTAACCTTTCGTTCTTGACTTGGCATGGAGGTGGGGGAAGAAGTGCAATAAATAGATGCAGCTTGAATTCATATTAACAATACTAGACCATTATAGTCTTTAAGGACTGATAGTTATCTGATGAATAACAAATATTTTCTTTCTCAGATAATGAAGGAAGAAAACACAGAAGTCGGAGCAGAAGCAAAGAGGTAATTAACACTTTGTAGTGCTTAGGTAATTGTACAATACTTCTTTAAAAGTATCTTGTAATATTGCACATGTGTAAACTTTTATATAAAAGTGACTTAATGGTAAGTACAAAAAATTGCAACTCATAAACTTAAATGGGCATGGAGTACCTGTCCTAGCGAAGCATGATTGAAGCCATCATTTTGACAAGAAGGTAATAGTTAATAGCAAAAGTACATTCAGAATCTAGTAACTTTAGTTTTCTTTTTGTGGAAACAGCAAAATGAGCTTTTCATATGGAGAAATATAGTTGGTATTCTTGGTGACTATCTGTCTCGCAGAGCTTCCATTAACCAAAGGCCTTTGGTCTTCTGATGCCTGACCACTGCTCAGGACTTCAGTGTTACACACTCATCTACCTGAGAATAATTTTTTTTTAAAAGAAATAAGTAAAATTCCCCAGTGGCTAAGCTCTGTTTGTTGTAGTTTTGAATTTTAAAGACTGCTGCAGCCTTTTAGATGTCAGCGAGTCGCCTAGAAATTGCAATAGCAAAAGCTCTCTTAAAAAAAAAAAAAAAAAAAAATAACCTTAGGGCAAGGGGAATGAGAGAAAGGCATCAACAATGATACATTGGAGATAACTGGCTTACTCACCGGAGAAGAGATCAAACAAACAAGCAAGGAGCAGCAGAAATAGCCAGAAGAGAGGCTGTTATGTGGGGCAAGAACAGGTTGGGTAGATGGGGAACTTGTAAAACTTGTAATGTGGGTCTGGAACTTCTCCTTTCCTCATTCCAATGGAAGCTCTGTTTAAAAAAAGAAAAAATGATGTAGGAGAGTTTTTGTAAAATTGACTATATTGTTTAGATCACATGATAACATTTCTATAATAAATCATACTCAGCGTGCTAATGCGCGAAGAGACTGAACTGAAGACGCTGCAGACTCAGATAGCAAAAATATAAGCCTACTTCATGATAAGGTAACTATTAGTCATTCAAACTCTCATTTCCCTTAAAAATATCTTAAATCCTTTATGGGATATAATGGTGTTTATTACTAAGTGTGTGTCTAGAAGACTGATCAAAAAGAAACACTCATTCTTAGGTTCAGAAAGTTTTCTTTCACTTATAACTATTGCGGTGTTTTGCCATATTAGGTCTAAGTGAAACTTTTACATCTTTTTAACTGAGTGAAAAATAACTTGTTAGAATCTTGCTGAATGCTTTTTTTTTATTTCATTTTTTTCACTTGAATTTGCAATTTTTTTAAACTTGAATGGCCCAAGGCTAAAGCTTCTTTGAATGTAGGTCAAAATATTTTTCTTAAATTGCATGCTTTGAAATTAATTCCTTTAGGTAGCAAACATCTAAAAACAGACAACTGTTGACTTAATTGCATGCCTATATCAGATTTCACTAATTGTTTAGTGAATTAAAGGAAAAATTGCTTGCTGAGGAAAAAAGGCAAAGAAGACATGTCTGTCTTTAATATTAGACATGTACAAAATTATGAGAAGGACCCTCTTGTATATGTCTGGAATATAAAATATACCAGCCTAAGTTTAGTTGGAGAGATTTGGTTGAGAGAATGTTAAAAACTTGGTTCTTTCTAATTATGCCCAATCTCTATCAGACTTATGTCTTAACTAATAATTTGGTGGTTGTGGGAGGGGTGCTTAAATATGCAACATTAGATCAGGGCAGATCTAGATGAACCTGGATTCTAAACTGCTGGCATATACATAGACTTGCTATATTTTGTTTAGGGGTCTACTTAAATCACGGAGAAACTAAACAATTTTCACAGGTTAGTCATGGCATAAATAAATTCCACAGATATTTCCTGGATGTGCTTCAGCTCTCCTAGGCACTGATTGGCAGAATGGCCTTAGCAGGGGGAGGAGGGACAAGGAGGCAGCTGCCATCTTGTTTGCTGCCCTTCATTCCTCCCTGCCTCCAGATGGGCTACAAGGCTGGGCTGCAGTAGCAGCGAGGACCACTAGCTCCCACTGGGGAGCCAACATTTTGTATTTATTACGTTGTTTTTTAACCCTTTTTGTGGAAACCAAGACTTAAATGGTCTGCAGTAGTTCAAACAAGAAACGGTACAAAACGAATTGGATCTATTAAGAAGAGCTGTTGATGTCATAGCTTAGGTTCCATGGACAGCCTAGGCAAAAATAAAAACTGACCTTGCAGAGTACTCCAGGCACTGCAGCTATAAAAGGAATGAGTCTGCTTTTAACAAAAAGGCACAGCAGAAAAAAATTGCAGTACAGCATAACGGTATCATTTTAGTTAAATTTGAAGTGAGATCTCAAGGTGAAGTTTGAATGTTTTAAGAATGGAAAACAAGGATGTCAACCTTGTATGTTTTTATAAACACTTTTTTAATGGGGAAGTTTAATATCTTAGTTTGAATCAGTGATACTAAATTTATGATGGTTATACGTATGGATTTAAAAAAGTTTGTGTAAAATGGTATGGCTCTAGACACATTATTATGTATGTATGTATGTGTGTCTGTACATGTAATAGATAACTTGTAGAGACAGGAACGTATTAGATACTTTTTATTGCTACTCCAGGATAGATGGAGTAACTAGTAACTGAAAATGGTTACCGTTTTCATTGCAGTATTGTGAACTTGTATCAGGAAACAGTGTAACAGTGCTCTCATGGGAGTCTTAAAGATAGTTTAGAAAGCGGGGGGCCAAAAACATGTTTTAAAAATGATAGTGTGCATCTGCAACATTAGGTAGTTGGCGGTGTTAAGTAAAATAGCCATCATTCTTGAGGCACGCTCCTAAGGTTACTAATGTTGCATCACAACATATCATTTTTATCTTCTGATACCCATACTAACTCTCTTTGTTGCACTATTTTCCTGAAAGAACCAACTTCTTCTTAAAACAGGCAAGAAGACACGAGTCCAAAGAGAAGTCCTCCAAGAAACACAAATCTGAGGACCATAATGACAAAGAACATTCTTCTGACAAGGGGAGAGACAGCCTAAATTCATCAGAAAATGGTGAGGACAGACATAAGCGCAAAGACAGAAAATCATCAAGAGGTAGAAGTCATTCAAGATCCAGGTCTCGTGAAAGGTAAGGTATCTATATTCAACAATTGTTCTTTTTCTAATTGTGTTGTCAAAAATAGTCTATTTTTGTTTTAGATTTTTCCATATACAAATAAATTGTCTGCAATTTTAAAAAAGATTTTGCATATTGCTAAAGCCATAGTGGCAAGATTGCACCCTGTGTACTGCATGCAGTGTTAGTCGAGATTTTTTTCTGCGTTTACTTGTCCTAAGGCTTGATAGTCATGGTATCTAAAATTAATCCAAATGCAAACTAGTACAGTGAATATATATTTTATAAATGTTCCCTTGTACATGTTCTCCTCCTTATGTCAACGTTCTTTTTTTCTATATGTGGCCCTTAAAGTTCCTACCCTTCTTTTATTAAGAACTGATGTTTTGGGAGATATTGCTGAAACGTAGGACTCCTGTATTGTTCTGATGCTCTCAGTTCTTTGAGCTACTCCAGACATTCATACTCTGTAAATAACTGATTAATTCATTGTTACTTAATGATATGCAAAGGTCTAAACGGATCTTGTGGCTTTCTCATACATATTCTCTCATGTTTTATTTCTCATCCCCTGCTTTCCTCACTTAAATTTTTCTAGTCATTTTTATTTTTGGGAAATATTTGTTATAGCTGAGCCGAAACTATTATGTACTCTTTCAGTAAGGGTTTAAGTAGAAGTCAGAACAGGCCCTCAAGAATTTGTAAGAATTTGGGATATGTGTTTCAGACGTCATCGTAGTAGAAGCCGTGACAGAAAAAAGTCACGATCTCGAAGCAGAGAGAGAAAGCGGCGTGTAAGATCTCGTTCTAGATCAAGATCTAGACACAGACATAGGACTAGAAGCAGAAGTAGGACTAGGAGTAGAAGCCGGTAAGTTCTGCATTCTATATGTTCTTAATACATTACATGTTTAAGTGTTTCTTACTGGATTGTGGATGCTTTTTACAAAAATGTTTGACTTAATTTAAAATGAGTGGTGCTCTACAGGTGAGAAAAAATAAGCATGTGAATCTTGGATATGAAACTGTTGTTCCCTCAGTCTCCTGTGATGTCCTATTCTGATTTCTTCTTTCTTTGTAATTCAGATAATCATTTGAAACCGTATAGTGAATGTTTTAGTATTACCGCAATTTAGCATTTACAGGTATATGGTCTATTGGAAACATTGGGCACTGTTGTGATACTGTTAATAACATGTAGGAAATGTTCAACAGACTTTTTCTTTCTAAGATCATATAGAATTGTTATTTCATCTGTTTGCTTGTTTCAGCAAGCACTGCCTGTGAAGTGGACTGGGGAATATAGCTGCATGTGCACTTCATGATGCACACATACCTACTGATACTTTAATAAAGAATTTATAAACTTTTTTTTTTTTGCTGAGGGCAGAATATGGGTAGTGGAAAATATTAGTTCTTTATGAAGGTATAACTTATCTGTTTGTGTCAAATGTGGAAATTATTCAGCATCACTTTGAATTATTTTTTTTATATTTTAATGATTCCCACCCCTTCATCAATATGTGAACTCCAAAACAGGCTTTGTTTTCAGCAAGCAAATTAAACTATCTGAATAAGAATACAGTAGCAACTGTGGAAAAAAGTGAGGTTTTTCAGTCTAGCAAAGCTTTTGCTACTAGAATACTATTTCAAATGCAGAGCAATGCAGTACCTATATAGACTTACTTTGTTCAGAGATGTGAGCTTTTTATAAGTTAAGGCCTACTTCATCAGATGAACCCATCTATAAGGTGTTAAACTGCCCTGCCTTCTACCTATCTTCAGACTAACAGTGCTTTGAAATGTATAGCCTTAGATTATAGTGTATTAGTTTCTTTGACTGCTAGTAACAAGTCAAGGAAAGAAGAAATAGTTAACACTTACAAATCAAGTGTAAAGGCAACACCTTGCTTAGCAGCATGCACATAACACCCCAGAAGATTCTGAGCTCAGTTGAAGGTCTTGAAAGGCAACTGTTTGACTATTGGACCAAGCTACTGCAAAACTTAAAATCGAGTGGGTAGGATGCGGAAGCCTGACTGCACAAAGTGAAATCTCCTGTTCATGAAATTTATGAGTTTGCTGTGATACAACTCAGGCTCTATCTTAGTATTTGTAGTTACTTTACCCTGAGTTGCTGGGAAACTCTTAAACTCACTTTGTAGTGAGTCTCTTCTGCCATTCAGATAAATTTCTGGTCTCTTATAGTCTCTGGCATTTAAAAGTCTGTAGCAGTTCCTCCATTGTTTTGCTGAGATTTAGAACTGAATTGGGGAGCAGATAGCACTTCATTCCACCTTCCAACTCCAGATTGAAACGCTCTGATAAAGAAGTTCAATGTTTTTAGGATTTCTTGCTTCCTTCATCTGGAATTTCACTGCGTAGGTAGGCTGGGCAGTCTGTCCTACCTGGCACTGTGAAAGGTGTTTAGGTGTCTAGAATATGTTATGGACTGAGTCATCAATTCTGAGGAATGCAGGTCTCTGCAAAGTTTCACTGAGTTGGTGCCTGGACTATAATTTTCTGCACTGAGAGAACAATCTTGCCTAGTGTTCTTCCTTTTTTAAGATCAACTGGGATGTTCTTTTTGTAATGTTACTCTAATAGTGTTAGTTCATTGTACATTTTCTATTTGTAGCCAGTCCAGCTTAAAAAAGAAAAAAGCAGGTGGAAGAAATAGAGCTACTCTGCCTTCAACTAGCCACATTCATTTCTGCAAGTTGTGTTAATGCTTACAAGTAAACTGGCAGAAGCATCTTTCACTGTACACCCTAAATTACTTCTCACTTTGTTGTCCAGGAACACCGTGGGGTGTTGTTTGCTGTAACTTGCTATTTGCCACGCATTTTTTAGTAACTTAGAGCAGGGGTTGTCAACCAGGGGTCCACATACCCCTGGGGGTACTTAAGAAGGCCCTACAGGGTATGCGCAGGCGGGTGGGGATGAAGCAGGCACCACCCATCCAGTTGGCCAGACAGAGGGGGCAGGGGAAGCTTGCATGTGACGGCTGTCGCTTCCCCCCCCCATATCTGGATGTACCCCCACCTGCTTAGCAACTGGAGGTACACTGCTCTGCATCTGGCTGCCTGGGGGTACAATGATGCAAAAAGGTTGAAAAACTCCTGAATTATTGTATGGTAATACAGTGTTCTTTGGTAAAATGTCACTGGTAAAAACCTTGCAGTGAGAAACTTTCGTCTCTTAAAATTTGGTTATCAATAGTATGGTATAAGAGGAGGAGTAGTGATGCACTGTTTCAGCATGTCTGGGAAGCTCTGTTTAGAGTAGATTTGATAGTATCAGAAATTTGTCATTTAGTGGGAGGCTAGGGACTTGCTAGAGAAGCTCATGTAGCATTACTGTTTTTAGTTGCCCAAGTAGTCCATAATTTACAATTCTCTGAGAAGCACGTTTATTTCATAGTTGTGTGTACAGTATAAATAATACTGATGCTTCCAATTACATGTTCAGTATTTTAATGCTTGAACACACTTTTGGGGAGACATTGAAAGACGAATAGTCCTCAGATAATTTAATATTAAGTTATACGTAGCCTCACTGTTTTCACAAAATGATCATTTACAGAGAAAGAAAGAAAAGAATTGAAAAACCACGAAGGTTCAGCAGGAGTCATAGCCGGAGTCCAAGTCCTCCACCCTTTAGGGGACGAAACACAGCAATGGATGCACAGGAAGCTCTGGCCAGAAGGTAATACATTTATTTTTGTTTAAATAAGGGGTAGCAAAAATACAGCCATTTGAGCTTTTGGAAGGAACAGTGGGTGGGGCCATCACCCCTGTTTAAATGATGCTAAGCTAGACTATGTTGGCAAACAATACAAAAAAAAATTAAACACATTTCTGTTAGTCCTAGCTTGCACATACGTAGAAGTTCCATCACAAATAAGGAATATACTTCAGTTGAATACTCTGATCTTGATTTTAGTTTTGCTGTTGACACTGAGCTTTACATTAATGTTTGACTTCTGTTTGTTTCTGATTGGTAGCTCAGTTAGAAATTGTAGTGTGCAAATAACAGAAAGTAACTTAGAAGAGCTATATCTGTCAGCCATTATGCTACAGTTTGTTCCCAAGTAAGTAAGAATGTGTTGGGGGGGCAAGGAGGGGTGGCAATGTGATTCCACAAAAGTGCTTATCAAAGGAATAGGAGGCAGTCTTTGTTCCCAAGTGCTGTGGTGAGTGACTAGAGTGGTATAGCAAAATACTGTGAGGCATTTATACGCATACATTTGTCTGCTCCACATGTGAGCTGATGCACCTGGCACTGCATCGCATGCATTTGTATAAATGGCAAAATGCACGTGAGTGCTGAGAAAATGACAGCGGTGTGCTTTTGAACTAAGACACCTTGGATGTGTTTTAGTTCAAAAGTGCACTGCTGTCATTTTCTCAGTGCTGATGTGCATTTTGCCACTTATACAAACGCATGCGGTGCAGCACTGGGCACTTTTAAAAGCGGTCGACACTGCAGCACATACATATGTACAAATGCCCATGGTAATCAGGAGCTGAAGATTAGCAATTGGTCTGCATTTTCTGGAGCTACAGACTAAGAAGCTGATTAACAAAAAATACTTTGCTGAATTCCCTCAAAGAAAATTTACTTTTTGAATGTTAAAAGTATGCAGAACCCTTCCACAGGCTGACTTTTTTTATTTTTATTTATCGCACTCTTCTAGAATTTGCTTGGTTTATTGCTTTCAAAATAGAAACATTTTAAGAATATGTATTTGGATATTACTGGAATTAGACGCATCGCTAAAGAGTGAATGGTTTCCTTGTCTTTTATGAGTTGTGTAGTACTCCTTTGTGCATGCCTAAATGTAACTCAATCTTTAGTTCAGTACTTTGGTTCAACTGGCATAAGTTGGGAGGCTGCTACTTTTTTTTAATTTTTTTTTTTTCTCCCAACTTAAAAAAATTCTTAACCAATCTTACAGAACGAACTGAAGTACTTTCTATTGCCAACTACGGATAAAACACATAGTGTGACAGTACAGGATTCCCTGTGCCGTTTTGTCAAATGCAAGTCTCTTATCTGGAAGACCCAGCCAGTTTACACCAGTTATAATATCTTGGGATTTGGACAGCACGTCCACATGGATATGGATTGAGGTCATTAATTCGTTGCTGGTTTATAGTTGTGCATTGTTATGTTTTAATGTTTAGTAGTGGGGGGAGGTGCCATTTTGTTGCTCCCTGTAAATTTTTTTAAATGTTTTTTTTCCCAAAACTTTTTAAACAGTATTTCAGGATGCTTGTGCATAATAAAAATTCCTGCTCAGTCTATGACTTTACTTCAATAAACAGCTATTTGTATGTAAGCATACCAGTTTTTGTTAGTCTTTTATATGTTAATGTGTGTAAATCACTTATTCCTTATGTCACTTATTTGTAGGTTGGAAAGAGCAAAGAAATTGCAAGAACAGAGAGAAAAAGAAATGGTTGAAAAGCAGAAACAACAGGAGATGGCTGCAGGTAATTCTTTATGAACTGTTACTGCGTGCAGAGTAACCTATGGAGAAAGTAAGAGTTGCTTGTTAACCTTGGGTTAAACAGTTTTCCCAAACCAGCTAATACTTGGCCTTTTTTTTCTCTTACTAGTTAAGAATTGTAACTTGGATTGTGTACTGGCAGCTAGAGAACAAGGGAATATTTGCAGGGGGGGCACTATTGGATAAGTACCAAGTACCTTGACTCTGAAATACAAAATTATTACAACAAAATGAGATGACTTCTTGTGGTTACATTACAAAGTGCAGTTTAAATGACTGCTGTTTTGCCAAAATCCCTGGGAAACTTCTAATTTTTAGGAAACTTTAGCTATTCTATCAAATGCATTTTAATCTCATCCAGACATATTCCTATTTGTTTCCAATCAAGGGAGTTAGAGGTTAAAATTGTAACTTAATCCTTGTATGTGAAAAACATTCAAAACTTTCCTATTTAATTTTCTTTTATCCTTTCTTTCTTCAGCTGCTGCTGCTACTGGAGGTTCTGTCATCAATGTTGCTGCTCTTTTGGCATCAGGAACACAAGTCACTCCTCAAATAGCCATGGCAGCCCAAATGGCAGCGTTGCAAGCAAAAGCACTGGCAGAGACTGGAATAGCTGTACCTAGTTATTATAACCCAGCAGCAGTCAATCCAATGAAGTTTGCTGAACAAGAGAAAAAACGAAAAATGCTCTGGCAAGGCAAAAAGGAAGGGGTAATTCCCTCTTGCCCCTCTCACCCATTCTTAATATTTTCATGAAATCATTTAATCAGAAGCATCTTATACTTAATAGTTTCAAAGTGTATTACTTTCTGCAATCTCAAGTTGAACTAAACTGAATGATGTTGCTTGTTGTCACTTATATTCTACATTATTATAAGCTACATTTTTGGACTGAAGAAAACCATGGAATATCAGGCTCTGATATCTCTGAGTTCAGGGAACCCCTGCCAGAGTACATAATACAAAGTGTGCAAAGTTAAGGTAGCCTGTGCTATTAGCTCTGTGGTAACAAAGATCTTCAGGGTGAGGTTATTCAGTGGCCATCTATTTTTACAGAGCAGTAACCATTGTCTGGAGAAATTATTCATTAATCAAACTTTGAAGCTTGTTGGAAGTTACTGTAATTGTTCAAGTGATGGTCAGAACTTGTTTTGGTGCATCACAACATGAGGGGAGTAAATTCTTTCATGATGTTCCCCATGCCAAGAATGCAAATGCTATACTGAAAATTGAAGTAGGGGATCTTCCATGAAGCAGTGGAGAACACTGCCACCCATACTCTACTGGGTAGATCCTTAGTGGCACTTTCTATCTGCTTGTTACTACCTCAGTTGTGAGATTGTTGGAAATTTTCTATAAAAGCTTTTAATCTTAATGTAATCTATCCTCATTTTTGTTAGGATAAATCGCAGTCTGCGGAAATATGGGAAAAATTGAATTTTGGAAACAAGGACCAAAATGTCAAATTTAGAAAGTTAATGGGCATTAAGGTAAGGCATTCCATACTTGTGGTTAGATCTATTTCTGTATCATGGAATACTTTAATCCTTAAAAAAGCATATTTTAAGGCTAATGTTACCAATTTCTGTTGCTAAAATGGTTAAAAACTTGGTATTCAGGGTTTCAAGATCAACTTGAATTCAGATTAAGATGCTAGTGACTTCAGTCAGAAATATTTCTCAGAGAATTCAGAAGTTTTTGAATTTGCTTCCTGGTGTTTCTGGTTAACAAACTGGTCTGGGGATAGAAAAAAGCACTATGCTTTAACTTGGCTCACTTCATAGTCTAGGTGTGGGCTGTGCAGAGTTAGTAAATATTTTCCAAATTTGTGCTTGAATTAATTTTAGGATGGTACTTTCCCTGTAACCATTCATGAGAAATTTAAAAATATACAAGCAACCCTCAAGTGATAGCCAGATTGGTAAAGTAGAAACGTTCCAGTTTCCATGGGATTTCATCTCTGACTTCATACTAGTAACATCCAAATGTTGATAAGGTTAATTTGTCTGCCTTTTTTTTTTTAAGTTGAGCAAAATGTTGACTGTGTGTAATGAGTATCACATGACAGGAATTTGCATAATTATTTCTATTAATTGCACATTATATTTGAACGTTCTCATGAGCATGTTTTAATACTTTTGATGACAATTACTCCCAGCCTCTAAATACATCAGAGTAAAAAGTATATCTTGTGTAGCTGTAAAACAGGTACAGTGTATGAAAATGCTAGTTATTGCATTTATAACATTTTATAAATCATTTCTTTTTGTCTGATCTCTAGAGTGAGGATGAAGCTGGTTGTAGTTCAGTTGATGAAGAAAGTTATAAAACACTGAAGCAACAGGAAGAAGTATTCAGAAATCTGGATGCCCAGTATGAGATGGCAAGATCACAGACCCACACACAAAGAGGAATGGGATTGGGGTTTACATCTTCCATGCGAGGAATGGATGCAGTTTGAAAGACGTGATTTTAAAGTTTGGGACTTTGTGGAAGATTCTTGTTCTGATGTTGGGTCCTTGTTCTTCACCAAAAAGCTAGCCTTCTAGCTTGCATGGGTGTTGCATTGACTTTAATTTATTGAAAAAGTACAATTTTTTTGTAAATATCAGATCAGTGATACTGGTGTTAGTGTTGTAATCAGGTTATACCCACTTCCATTAAACTTGACAGAACTATAGAAGGACAGTATTTTTTAGTTCAAAATTTTACTTTTCAAACAAAGCAGCAGATGGGGTAAACTCATACATGGATATTTCGTGTCCACTGTCTTGTGTACTTTTGTACTTTAACCTTGTACAGTTATTTTCAATTCTTGAAACATGAAAGAAGCATTGTGTAGATGTTATCTAGCAGGTTGGGCCAATAGGCACATAATCCAGTGCAAAAACCTGGTTAATAATAAAGATGTTTTTTCTCTAAACTGGTATTTTTAAATTCACTTAAGTTTTTGTTTTAATTGGTTCTTTTTAACATTGTCCAATCATTTGGGTTTTTAAAGTTATGCTGGGTATCCAACAAAAAGTGTCATCGTGAGCTCTGTAATGGAATTGGGAAAGAAATTGACCATGGGGTGTGGAGTTCAATTATAAGTACTGGATGTTGACCTTGCACACTTTTTTTTTCTTTAAAAAAAAAAAAAAGTTTGTTTGACCATTGTTACTACAAGGTACAGTGTTATTCTTCTGGCTGGCTGGCTGAAATATGCTACTCCACCTAGTTCTCATTTCTGCTTAGTCTTCTGTTTAACTAGGTACCCTCCTTTGATTGCTTGGACCTAAAAATTCAGACCTACCATTAGGTGAGTCCTCGACCCCTAGCTATTTCTGCCACTAAACCAAAGAAAATAATTTTTTCCCTGCTCGCAAAACAAATGATGGGGGTACATCTATCCAAAATGCCTCTAATGCTGACTTGCAAGTCCTTTGGGGTGGCAGAGAGACCTGAAATTTCCTTCTCCCTGGATCCATCTCCAGTGTTGTGGCTTAAGTATGGAACTAAACTGACAAGCGGGAAGTCTCTTGCCACCTTGAGGGACAGGAGCTGCTAGCTTCCTGATTCCCCTTTACCCCAACAAAAGGATTTGGAGGAAGAGTCCCACTTTCTGAAATCCAAGGTTTCTAGATGGAAGTGATGAAAAATGTATAATTTTACTACCTCCTTTGCACCAGAATTCTTTGCTGAAGTGGCCAGTTATCTGCGTAACTGCTGTTCTTCAACCTTTTCAGCACCTCTCAAATTGTGGCTAGACTGACTTCTAGCTGATATAGGACACCTGGGATGTGAGGAACTTCTTGATGCTTTCCAAAGCTAATCTAACCATGGCCTAAGTTGGCTGCGTTTCTAGTCCTTTACTTTAAAGTGATATAAAACTTCACAGATAAAACAGATGCTGGGGTTTTTTTTAGTGTTCACATAGCAGGATAGAATGGTTAATTAATGCTTATAAAGCAGGAGGTGAATTAAAAGTGAAGCATGGGAGTATAAATAGAGAAGGAAAGAGTAGGGGCAAAGTTGGACTTTCCTCCTATGATTTGTGAGTATTCCAATGTAGTCCTTTTCCTAAAGTAACTGCCAAACTGCTATCCACACAACTATGCTTTCTCAGAGAATGCCTGTGATTGCAGCTGCACAAGTCAAAGTTCTAAGTAAATTAAGCTTTAGGCAGCTGAGTTTTAATTGGCATTCAGTTTTCTGTCACAGCATTCAAAATTCAGAGTGCAGGGCAGTGAAAAGCTGGCATGGTTTTTTACTGTGATAGAATGTGTCACAAGAAACTTGTCATCTTATTGGTGGTATCCACTATATTATAAACTTGTATTTAAACTAAACTGAATGGAACAAAAACTTGTTAGGGATATTATGGAATTGTACGAGTTAACGGAGGTGGAGAAATTAGTTTATAAAACTAGTGATTAATTTTTTCCTTCAGGTAAGCCATATGTGAAAAAGCTAAAAGATCTGTGGCTGTAACCTGTAAATGAAATGTAACTTGCAATTTTAAGTGGCATTCCAGGGAGTCCGCTCATCGCAACTGTCATTGGCTCAATTAATGTGCTAAGGCTGTTTCTGAAAGTTTTAGTAATGCATGGTATTTTTATTAGTTCTGATCTGTTTTAGGGCACCAAATTCAACATATGCAGAGGTCTTTAGTCCTGCTGAATCTTTGACAGGTTTCTTTAGAGAAACCAGCTTTCAGTCCCTAGCTATTGCTACTCTCAACTCCATTTTTTTTTTAAATGCACAGAACTCTGCATCCTGGAAGTAACTTGTCTTTTTATTTAAAAATTAATCTACCAGGTTTTTGCACTGCGTAGAAATAGGCTACTGCCTGTGCTATGCTTGCTACTTGTGCGTATGTCTAGTGGCTGCTTTTTGGCCCAGTTTCCAAAAGCAAGAAAAGCAGGTTTTTCTACCTAAGTTCTGGATACAGGACAGGATAGTGGGGAGAGCAGTGTAGTTTGGTACTGGCCACGTAATGAATAAAATGCATACCATAGCCAGGCGCTGCAATTCGAACTCTAGACCCCACAGACGAAATTAAAGCCCAGTCTTCTCTATTTTTAAGAAAAGTTAGTATTCTCTCTCTCTCTCTCTCTCTAGAGTGCCCTTCTATAAAATTAGCCTCAGCCCCTAACTGGGTGCAATTAAGCAGAGCTGCTAGATCCTTGAGTGTGTTTACTGTAGCAATCGGTGAGTCCCTTTCCCCACCATGAGGGACCCATTTTACTAATCTTTGAACAAAGACAAGATTTTCAAGGCAGGATAGATGTGTGGACTAAGCGGTCTCTATGTGGTGAACCACAGGACACAATGAGCTTTGGCTCATGGAAGGCTGGTTGTGCTATAGCAGGGATTTTCAACCGTTCTTGAGTGTACCCCTCCTGGTGCGTACCCCCTTCTGGATGTGGTCCCTGGGCAGCCAGTGGAGGGGGGGAGGCAGGAGCACTGAGTGCTGCGTACCCCCTGGGGCCTTCCCAGTTACCCCACAGCTACACGTACCCCTTGTTGACAACCCCTGTGCTCCACTATGGTTCATCTAGGGCAGTGATTCTCTCTAAGCTGAGGTGCCCCATAGAAAATGCCAGCTCTTATTCTGTAGCCAGAGTGAAAACAAAGAACAGGGTTGGTTTGTTTCTTAACCTGGTGCAAAGAACACAGGAAGACCACAGCTATGGATTTCTCTGTAAAAGCGCTGGGTTTTATCTTGAGCAGACAAGGTTCCTTGGGTGAATTTGATATCTTTTATTAGACCAACCCAAATGGTTGGAGAATAGTTATTAAGCAAGCTTTCGGGTTCAAAAACCCTTCGTCAGGCTAAGGAAGCTGCAGCAGTTGGTGTGTGCTCTTCCTGGATGGAACGAAAAGGTTTTATCTTGTGCCCTGTGTTTGTTAACCCGCTAGTGCTAACTTTTGGCACCCTCAAAAGGACCTGGCGGCTGCCTGGTTGAGAAGCGCTGGTCTGGAAGGTGCAAATCTCCCCCGTCTCCTGGAGCCTGCCCTGCCCGACGCAGGTGCGACGTGCACTAACGAGGCTTCCCCTCCCGGCCGCTCCTCAGCTATAGGCCAGCTCGGGGCCTGGGCCTAGCCCTCCCACCTGGACTGCAACTCCCAGCATGCCGCGCTCCTAGCAGAGCCCGGAAAGCCCAGCATGCAACGCGCCGCGCGGGCCTACAGAGCCCAGGGTGCATCGCGCCGCTGCCCCGCAAGCCGCCACAACGAGCGTGCGCAGGGGCATGCCGGGACTTGTAGGCCCCCCGCGAGGCGGAGACGAGCCGTTAGCGGTTCTGCTCCCCCCACCACACCTCCGCGCGACCTCTGCCCTTTGCCCTCTGCCCGCTCCCCTCTTCCTGCCGCAGCTTAAGATGGCGGCTGAGGTGGATTTCGGGGACCGCGAGCTCTTCGAGCAGCTGGACGGCGACGAGGAGGCTCCGGCCGCGGCTGCGGCTGCGGCCGCGCAGCCGCTTGGCGCCCGCCTGGAGGAGGACGAGGAGCAGGCGGCGCTGCGCCAGCGGCTGCGGGACTGCGAGGAGACGGTGCGGCGGCTGCGGGCCGAGAATATCCTGACAGGGCGGGACGGGCGGCGGGGCCGGACTCCACTCCTCCCTCGCGGGGGCGCGGGCGGCCCAGCTCGGCTGCCACCGCGTCCCCGAGCAGCCGGGCGGGCCCGGGGCTGCTTTTCTGAAGAGCCTCTCTATTTGAATGAAGCTGGCGAGCGGAGCTCCCCCGCCTCCTGCCCGCTTCCTTTCGGTTTGGTTGGAGCTGCCGGGGAGACCCGGCCCTTCTCCTGGAGGAGGCAGGAGGCTTCCTCCAGCCGAGATTTCTTTTTTAAATCTTGATCTGTTTGGTCCGAGTCGCTATAAATCGGTGTAGCGATAGTACTCGTGTCCCGGGTGTTGCCGTGTGAAAATCTCGGGCTGTTTGTCTACATCTGAGGTAGAAAGGGCCAGCCGGCCGTGCCTTGCGAAGCGCTGCGACGAGACGGGATCTGGAAAGCATTTTTTGTTTGTCTGAGTTAAACTCGAGTGTGTTTTCGGATTAATTTTTATTAGTCTGACGGCCAGCTCTTTCTTGCCTCTTCCAAACTGAGACTCCTGAAATGGGTGTAGTGTTCGGTGTTTCTTCTAACTTTTCTCTTTTCTGAGCCCTGGTATGTTTTATTATAATCTTGTCAGCGTATTTCTTTCCTCGTACGCGTGCTTTTAAACGCAGTCTCTGTACGGTTCTCTGTCCTGTATAACAAGCTACGGTTTGAACTTGTCTGTTTCTCCCCCCACTTCTTGATTTTATTTTTTTTTAATTTTTATTTTTTTGTGGGTTTTCTCCCTGCTTTACCTCATCCTGCTATATAATGTTTACTGTAGTGACTTCTCTCTATAAACTAGATGGTTTTGCTGGCAGCACCTGTGACGAGTCCTTGGTGATGCACACAGGTGTCCAGCGCGGAGACAGACCGCGCGACAGGACTTTGCTGCGGTGCTTAGTATTATGGATTGCTGCTTCGAACGCAGTAGTTGTTCCCTATCCCAAACAGCTTGTTGTATTCATCTTACTCTAGTCCTTTTGTTGGTAAATGAATTCTTGAATTGCCTGAAGTGCAGTTTAGTAAAATACATGGAAGTTTCTGAAGCCCTGCCTTATGTCCGGTGCAGTTGTTGTAAGAGTCGATTGATTTAGGTTTTTAAAGTGTCCTTCAGTTCTAGCAAAGTGCACGCAAAAAAAAAGTAATCTTCCTTAACAAATCATTAACATCAAGAACTTAAAAGAAAATTGAACATTCTGACTCGACCAAGGTATGTTAATGTTGTTTTTCCAGAACTTTTAGCAATGTAAGTCCTAAACATGAGATCTCTAAAACGGGATGCTTTCCAGAGTCAAGGTAAAGGTTGCTGGAGCTAATTATCGTCTTGTGCAGTTGCTCTCTGAACGTGCGTTACAGAAAGCTTTTCCAGGAGAGTCTAACTGGGGAGTCTAAAATGCCAAAGCCCCCTAAACATTATCTGTATTTTTAGACATCCATATACAAAACTTAGTTTAATGCTGTCACTTGTATAACTACTGGTATGAATGTGGGCTTCTGGCAAATAATTTTTCCCCTGAAATCTAGTAGTAGAGTGTTAGTTGTTCTAGCCCAGGGCTGGGCAAAATGCGGCCTCCAGGCTGGATGCAGCCCACCAGGCCATTCTATCCGGCCCCTAAAAAATGTAGCAAATTAATATTTATCTGCCCCTCGCTGCCTGTCACGCGGCCCTCAATGGTTACCAAACCTCAGTAAGTAGCCCTCTGCCCAAAATAATTGTGCGCCCCTGTTCTAGCCTATTTAATAGTCATTCTGCGAGGGGTTTCTAATCATCAGATTCTCTGTGAAGTTTTCCCAGTTCTTAAGTAAATGTCAGTGTCCTGTGTTTCTTGCATGTGCCCCCCAATAACAATAAGTCTTTCAAGCAGTTGGCAGTCTCTGCTGCATTGCTTGAGGAAGTAAAACTGGATTGAAACCAAGGGGGGAAAAACCTGTAGCCTAGAATAATGGAGTGATTTGAAAGACAAATTACATTTATATTGGCCTGGACTTGCTGTATGTCTGTCTTGAGATATGATGCTCATCCTCTTGACTCTTATCACTGCTCTGATTAAATAACTGGGATACATCACATGACATTTGATGATACAACAATTACATTATACTTTCTTTGTTTACATTTTTGACTCTTTGTTCTTCTAGTGGAATAACACTGGACAGCTCTAAGTTAGATGGACCTTTGTTACAAATTTTGTTTATGAACAATGTTATTTCAAAGTAAGTAACTTCTCTTGCCAAAGCTACTAATTCTGATTTTCTGCTGAGATTTGCCTTTATTTGGGTTACGTTAGCATACAGTGGATGTGCATGTACTGTATTCAGCAGTTAGTGGCAGTGTTCTGAATACACTCTATATAAATCTGCTGTTCTCTGATTACTTGCATTCAGTTTAGCAAAATATCTTTAATATCCCAGATTTCGATTGGTTAACTGTTTTGAGATATCCAATCTGTGAATATAATTTTGTCAAATATCCATGTCCTGATGCTAATGTCATTTTGAGTTCTTTATGGTAACTAATTTGGGAAAATGCATGTCAGAGCATTCTTTAAAGAATACATCCTGAAGTGTTACCTGAAATTAAGTGTCTCTTTGCTTATGCTTAGTCTCCTTAGACCAGTGGTTTTAGCCCACTTTTTACATTCACACCACTCTTTGGAAAATGCCAGCATTTCATTTTCACCTGTTTGCATACAGAAAAATAATAATAAAACAATTCTTCTGTTGCAAAAAAAAAATCAGAAAGACTACAACAATGGATTCCCATTAAAAAATCTGTTTATCTTGTGAATTGTGTTTGCAGACCTAACTTTGCTAACATTATGCAGCACCATGTGGCACCCTTGAAAGGATCTCAAGGCACCCAAGTTGATAGTCCTTGCCTTGGACTGAACCAAAGATTAGCAGTGCAAACACACTCATTGTCCACTTGTAATTCATAGTCACTTGTGTGTTCTGAGAGAGTGTGTGTTAGTTTGT
Organism: Alligator mississippiensis; assembly: GCF_030867095.1. Classification (NCBI taxonomy): domain Eukaryota; kingdom Metazoa; phylum Chordata; order Crocodylia; family Alligatoridae; genus Alligator; species Alligator mississippiensis. The sequence continues at coordinate 3,092,118 of NC_081833.1, read as the reverse complement.
AGAGTGTGGGATGTGTGTATTTGATTTTTCCCTTAGAGCTGAGTTTTATGATGAGGATGGGAGTGCAACTGACTCTAAATTGCTATTCTTCATAAGTAACTGAAAACGTATTTATGTGTAGCACTAGAGTTACTTCTAATCATAGACGTTTCCTCAGCTATATTTGCAGGGGCAGGGGGCAGAATTTTCTACTGCTACTATACAAGAAAGTGCTGTAAAAGGAGAAAATACATTAATATTGGGTAGTATACCTTTGGGTAGTATGTCTTTTTTTAAATGCATATGTATAGTAACAAAAGTTTCTATAACCACTCTTATTTTGAACACTATACAAAGTCATATCGTTATAACGTTTAGATTTCATGTCACTTTTTTTGGTGAGTATGTAAACAATTTATATGTTTACTTCTGATGTTTTATCATCTTTTGTAGGCAATACCATCAAGAAATTGAGGATTTTATTTCTTATCTAGTTCAAAAGTATGAAGAGCAACAGGGAGCTACATCAGAGAAGACCCACTTCAATGTTAAGCCTCAGGTAATTTATTTTTTTAACTTCTGTCTTTTGTTAAAGTATCATACTACTGGAATAGTTAAACATTTGATAAGGAGTATACTATTTTAAGATAATGAGGAAAACTCTTGAATTTATATTGGTAAAAATGGTGGTGATTGAACAGTTTTCAAAAAAAGGGGGGGGAGAATAGGAATAGCAATCGCAAACACCCACTCCCCTTGAAAACATTCTTTCCAGATATTGGGGCACTTTTTTAAAGTATGCAGGGTTCTAAATGTCACAGTGTGCGAACCCAAATGTGCTTTAAAATATAGAATTTTCTAATTTTATAACTGTATATTTCTTTAGTCTAAATGAAAGTTGTCAAACATCCAGCCCATTGGGCTTCTCGTGTCTTGGGTAGCGCGTTTTCACCCATTGTCGCTGCAGCTGCTAGAGATGTTCCACCAGCATGGCTCTGGAACCCAGGGGATTAATATTGCTGCTGCTCTCTCCTCCTCCCTCTTCCCTTAGCTCCTGCTGAATTTTGGGGCTTTTAGTCCATAGTTTAGATTGGGGGGAGGAGTGAAGGGGGTGAGCAGCAGCTGCATTACACCCCTTGGTTCTGGAGCTCTGCTAATGCAGTGTCTGTGGCAGCTGCGAGGGTTAATACTGTCACTCACAGTCAAGATATGGCCACTAGAGCCAAGTGAGTTTGACATCCTTGGACTGAGTTTTTTGAGAAACCTTCCCCACCCCACACCTCATTCTTCATGTGGAAGTTGAGGTCAGTTAAGAGTCTACTGTTCCTCCTTGACATTTCCATGTTCTTTCCCTTGCTGAGAAGCAAAAAAGACTCCCTTGTTTTGTCTCTGTCGGTCTTTAGCTGCTGCTACTTTTGAACAGGCTTTTTTTTCTCCTGCTTACCACACTTTTTCTTTGCAATATCCCCTGTCCCCATGAAGTAAAGAACTAGCTGCCAGGAACCAAAGCCGTGTCAGCCTCCTGTTCTAGATGGTACTGCTGTTAGCCTACAGATCTCCTACACTAGCATGTAGATATTGGCATGTATATGGGAATGGAGTTATAATATATATTTTGTAAAGTACAGCAGCTAAGGATTACATTTTTAATATGTTGTTCTCTTGCTTTTCTCATTAGCCATCCAGTATTCTTTTGGAAGAGGACCATAGAGTGGCGAGCTCTAATTCAATTAAAAAAATTAAAGAAGCTTTTAGTGTAAGTTTAACAGCAGTTCTAAATCTGCATTCTGTACCCTTGCTGCACAAAACTGTCAACAATTCCAGATGCCTGCTACTGATATATTTTGCTTTAACCACATAAGCAGAAAACATTAATGATGTGCACATTCAGAAGGCATGCATTTTTTTTAAGTATTTACAAATAATCAAATCAGGAAATCTCTTAAGTAATTTTATAGAACTAAATATATTACATTAAAATATTAGCTGATATAATTTTTAGACACGTATAATATTCTAACTGTATTTAAGTACCAACAATTTTCTCCCTCTTTCTACAGGTTGTAGGGAGTGTTTTATACTTTACCAACTTTTGTCTTGATAAACTGGGACAACCTATATTAAATGAAAATCCACAGTTGACAGAAGGATGGGAAATACCAAAGTATCCTGTTTGTTTGAAATGGAGGCTTTTTTTCTGTTTTGTCTATGCAACCAAACAGCACAAATGGACAAAGTTTGAGACTTAAAACCTTTTAGAAAAGAATTTTAAAGCTCCTAAATATGAAATTTGCATGGATCTTATCAGTTTGTTGGCTGAAAAAACTACTAAAATAGTAGTTTTGTTCTTTGTTTAGTCTCCCCCTACCTGCCCCCACTACCCCAAAAACTGTGGTTTCTGCATGATTGTATGATTATAGGAAAGGGGAGCTCGAAGGGACTTCAAGGTCATCTAGTCTAGCTCCCTGCTCAAGGCAGAGTCATTACTGACTAAGCCATCCCAGCCAAGTGTCTGTCTAATCCTCTCTCACACTTTCAAGGATGGAGATTCCGCAATTTCTCTAGATAACCTGTTCCAATGCTTGACCCACCCATGGTCAGAAAGTTCCTTCTAAATTTCCAACCTTGGTTTCCTCTGTTGTAGCTTGAGGCTATTGCTCCCAGTCCTGTCCCCTGTAGCCACAAAAAAAGCCCATCTCCAGCCTCTCCATAATTGTCCTTCAAGTATTTAAAGATTTGTTACCAAATCCCACCCCCTCAGTTTTTCTTTTCTTCAGAATTAGCCTAGTTCTTTCAGCCTTTCCTCATAAGTCTTGCTTCCCAGGCCCCTGATCACTTTTGTTATCCTGCGGTGGACTCTTTCCATACTGTCCACATACTACTTGAAGTGTGGGGTCCAAAACTAGACACGGGACTCCAGCTCAGGCCTTACCAGTGCTGAATAGAGCAGAAGAATTGCTTCCCTTGATTTGCAAATACTGTGTATAACCCGTTGACTTTGAAACAATTTTTGTTTTTTGGTTTTTTTTAAACAAAAGCAAGTCAGAATATCTGATACTCCATTCAACTTGGTGTTGTCCACAAATTTGCAGATAAATGATGTAAAAATCAACCATATAAAATCAGTTTGAGAAATCATGTTTTGCGTATTGATGCCCCATGATGAGTGAAAACGTCAGTTCTGGAGCCAACCAACCTGGATTTGTTGTACCTGTCTCTGGACTGTGTATTGCACTGTAACTTGTTCTTCTGCGAGATGGCATGAAGGAAGAGAGAGAGCTTGACGCAGCTGATATGAGGCAGGGCTTTTTTTATGATGTTCTGTTGGCCTGAACATCAATGTCAGCTTTCTTGAGACATGCTTACCTGTAAACTTAAAGGATGACATCCAGCTTAGTTTAATTCCTACTGACTAGGCCAAGAGGTTTCCCTTTTAAGTTACTTAGTGAAACAGCTCTCTGTTAAGTGGACCTTTTATTCCCTATGGGAAAATGTATACACAGCAAGTTTAACTATCACATGGAGTTGAATGAGGGGTTCTCTACAAACATTTTGATGGATAAGCTTATAGTGGATTTTGACTTTTCTGTAACCTGAGGAAGTGCTTTTAGCTCACTCCCGAAGAGTCCATATAAAACAATGCTAGGTTTTGGTTGTACTTGGAATGAAAAATATCAATTCCTTATTAACATCTAAGATACCAGCAAGTTTTCAGCCAGATCCTCTCTCTAGAGGGGCAAGAATTGCAAGTAGCGAAACCAAAAAGGTTTGTACTTTTTTGTTTATTTACCTTTTTAATTCTAAACCTCTTAATTCTGAAACGTTTTAACAGAGGGTGGTGTATGAGGGTAGTACTAAAGATTGTAGCCAACAATTAAAGGAAGCAATTTCAAATTTTGCAGTAAAAAAGAAAATATAACTTGTAAAGAGAGGCAGCCAAACACAAGGCCCTAAAATCACTGTTAAGAAACTGTTTTTAAGCTTATTGGTTAGTGTTTTACTTTTTTCATTTATTAGCATTTTTTATATTGGTCTTGTCATTTTTTTTGCCTTGATACGCTGTCACCTTGCTTTTTCTTCTGTACAGCAGCTCTTATCTGGCTTTTTTTCCTTAGTTGGCTTGTTTCCTCTGCATCTAATACAGAATACAGACTTTTTTTTTTCTTGGAGAGTCAATTATTTCGCTGTTTTGAGGAAAAAGAAAACTTCCTTCTAAGTTTCAAATACATGTTTGGTGAAAGTAGTAAGGCAAGGAGGCAAATTCAGTTTTTCTGTAAAGTACTGTATGGCCAAGTGAAATATTTGAGTTTAGGAAAACAGATTTGACAACCATGCTTAACTACAGATGATGCCTTATGAAAAATATAGTACTTTATATTTAATCTGAAACTTGGGTCCTGTATTTTTCCTCCTTTGAGACATACTGTCTCTTCTTCCTTCAAGTCTTACATGAAAACCATGCCTATTTTAAATTATGTAACTCTAGCATGTCCATTTCTACCTGCCTCTCCCTTGTCCTTGTGGCAAAGGCAAATGTGCAGACATAAAGGGAATTTACCAGTCAATTCTAACAAGATGTAAAGGTTTCTTTTACAGAGATTAGGGAGGCAAACTTGTATGTATTGTTTTGAGGTGTGTGGTTAATTTGGGTATTTGAGTTGATACTGTATATCCTGGATACTTAGGAGGGTTACATTCCTAACCACTGCTGCAGCCTGTGTGTGTAGGGGTTTACAAATTAACCAGGGGTACACAGGGCAACAGCAGACCTGAACAGAATTGCTGACTCACCGCAACTTTTATTTCCAAGGCCTTCAATACAGCAGATCAGAGAATTAAACTGCTGATGAGCCCCTGCTGAATGGCAGAGTGGCGCCCTTTGAAGTAAAAGCTGTAATAAACAGCTGAAAATGAGCAGATCATCCTTAGTTCCACAGCTTGCTGTGTTGTGGACAACTGTGATGCAAATGACAGTTCTGTTGTACTCTGCATATATCAAAAATATTTAAGTATGTGTATGGAAGTACATTTCTAAAGGGATAAATGTACTTTGTAACTTTTTTTTCTCCTTTCCTTAAACAGGCCAAAACCTCACTGTTTCAACTGTGGTTCTGAAGACCATCAAATGAAGGATTGTCCACAGGTGAACTTTGTTTAGTATGGAAAGAATTGCTTGTTCGTTATCCAAAGTTCTGATGTAGCAGAATTGTTATAGAATTAGAGGAATCAGATATAATTCATGATGGAAGAAGTTATATAAATTATCAATAAAAAATATCTCCATTACACTTAGAAATGTAATATATTACATTAGTTTGAATAATTGAATCTCTCATAGCATAACTTCCTGTTTGACACTTCTTTTAAAAAAAAAAACAAAAAAACAAATTAACCCAAAGCCCCTCTATCTATAGGGTTTTTCCCTCTATTAAGTTAGTGGATGTTTAAAGTACAGTCTGTGTATAACCACCAATGCACCTTTCACACATTTGCAGTCCATTGATTTGTGTTGAGCTGTACATGCAAAAATTAGAGGTTGCATAATGCTGAAGTTCCCACTTGTATTATCTTTAAGCCACGGAATAATGCCCGTATAAGTGAGAAAAGAAAAGAGTTTATGGAAGCCTGTGGTGAAGCAAGTAATCAGAACTTCCAGCAACGATATCATGCAGAAGAAGTAGAAGAGAGGTTTGGAAAGTTCAAGCCAGGAGTAATTAGGTATTTATTTTCCTGCCATTGACTGTCACTCTGTTTGTCATAGATAAATACATCAATTTCCTATTGTTTGAAATTAAGTGGAGTCACCACTTGACAAAACTATTGTATATGAGTTCTCTTGGTAGCCTTAACTAATCTGTTAAAACTCATCCTGCTAACAATGCTTACATGAGCTGATAAATTCCTCAAGTTACTTCTTGTGCTGGAATATTCTATTAAAAATGTTGTGGGGGGTGGTGTATTCTTGACCTTGGGAACCTAGTGGTGATATGGACTGAACCCTCAAATGGTCATTGGAAAGACAGCTGTTCCAAGAGTGATTGCAAGTGTTTCAAGCTCCTGAGGTTATTTTAGAATCATGAATTGTTTGTGCCAGATATGTGCAAATCTAGTCTTTTAAACAAAACTTCTCTTCCATGGCAGAGAGATGACTGCAGTTTTGAGCTGTTTTTTTGTCTTGGTTATTTAGCTTGACAGGAAGGATGTTTGTTTGTTTTTTTTCCTTTTCTGTAGATAGACTACCTTTTAAGGATTTGGGTATGAATGCACAGGTCAGAGTAAGTTGTCATTCTCATAATAAAGTTTAACCTTCATGGGTTGTGTCCAGACAAGCACAGCTGCACAGTATATGGCAGTGCAGATACGTCTGCGGCACCACATGTTCAACTGTTCTCTGTGCTACAAGGGAGCAGCGGAGGGTTGTTTTGGGGTGGGGTTTTTTTTGTTTTGTTTTTCTGTTAACTGCAAAAAAACCCCAAAAAAGTGGAGTGGTGCACACAGGGGCATGTGCCACTCAAAACTGGAGTCTGGCTGGCCGGAGCCACACTGGCTGCCAGCCAGGCTCCAAGCGGCTGGGTCGCTGCTGTTGCAGCCCCAGGAGGACCCCAGGTAAGGCTGCTGGGGCCAGCCTGTTGCTGTCCTCATCCTCCCCTACCCCACCCTGGGTAACTTGCCATATGCCAGAAGGCATGTGGCACCGAGCATTCTGCAGGGACAACTAGCGGTGGCACAAGGTGTGCCACCGCTAGTTGTCCTCAGGGATCCAAATGTCCGCACTTGCGGGGATGTGGACATGGTGTATGTTTACGTATACACTCGTTTGCACTATGTAGGCAAATTAATATAATGAGAGCGCTAAAATCAACACTTCCTAAATAAACTTTTTTTTAGGTACAGTTCTTGCATCTAAAATAGTTCAGAGATTAACAGTAAAAGTGTTTGGATTTTAAAAAATCTCAAAAGAGCGTTGTTTAGATTTTGTCTTAACTTGGCAATTCAAGTAAATACTCCTTGAAACTCAAGTAAATACTCCTAATCATTGTCTTATCTTTTTCTAGGAATATCAGATCTCGTTTAGCTTTTCTCTCTCTCTCCTTTCTAGTGAAGAACTTCAAGAAGCACTTGGTGTCACTGATAAGAGTCTTCCTCCATTTATATATCGCATGCGCCAGTTGGGTTACCCCCCAGGGTGGCTCAAAGAGGCTGAACTGGAGGGTTCAGGACTTGCCCTTTATGATGGAAAAGGTAAGAAGTGTGTTGTCAAGGTCTGGCTCACTAGCAGTCATGCATTCACTTCTTAATTGATGGAAGACCTAAACTACGCACCTTAAAGGACATGCAAGTTTGTGATGTTTGGCATTGACCATGGAAGAACTTGATTCACCTCAAGACTGCATTGAACCAGTTCTTCTCTTCTCTAGCCATGTCGATTCTTTTATTGCTTGTCATCTAGGCATGCTACAACAGTCTGCTCAACCTGTAATAACTTAATCACATGGTTGAAGGGATTTTGTCCTTTTGATCTTGCTGTCTTTTCAACCTCTGACATTAGACCATGGGGTTCATGTAAAGCCATTTGTTTCTTAAATGGCCACGTGTCAGCCTAGCTCTTGCTTGATCACACTTTTTTGATTAGCTCATAGGTTCTCATGAAGTCTTGTATAGCTTTCTGGAAGAAAAAAATAATGTCCCTCAAAGTTCTATAATTACTGCTGGTTTTAGTTTTGTATTCTGACTTTGAATTTGTACACATTTCTGTAATTTAAAGCATTGAAAAATCTAATTGCCTATTTACTCAGGCTTGTCTAAGCAATAAATCAAAGCCACAGTTCTTTTCTTCAGTGGAGAAAAAAACTAATTTTTGACAAAGTAATTTGCCAGTTCCTTTTATATATAACTGCTGATCATTTATTCACCATCCTTACCGTTATGTAGCAATGACGCATGGTCTCCTTATTTCCTTGCACTTGTTCTTCCTAATGCAGAGGCATTTAAGGCAACAAGAGAGAATTTTTTTTTCTTCTCCTTCAGACTGACACTGTCTGTCCTTCATCAGTTGATTTTTTCCAGCTCATTCTCTCTCTTAAAACAAATAAACAACAAAAACTTTGGTCCAGGCTTTGTCTAGGTGAATCATTAACACATGTTTCTTCTATTCCTTCTGACATTGGTTTGGTATGCACTTTAGAATTTATTTTAAAACTTCATGTTAACCTTATGGGTGGTCCTTAGCAAAATTAATTTCACCTCCTCACATTCCATTTCATAATCGGGGTTCCTGTATTAATGGTTCATTAACCATCACCTAAAAGTTGCCTTCAGTGTCTAGATTTGGCTCCTCAGGCCTGTGGTGCTCCATACCTGACTTATTAGATTTATTCATTCTGTTTTCCATCTTATCAAACACCAGTTAATTCTGAAGACTTGAATTGTGATGTTTTCAAAAATTAGTTTTGTTAATATTTGAATTCAGTTGCTAGTAGCTAAAAACCATAACTTCTGTAGCCATCTTTTTCATCCCTCATTATAGAGAAATTAGTTGGCTGTGCAGAAAAAACCCTCTAGTTCTGGGTCTCTTAAGTTACTGTGCTATCAGAGAGACCACCCCCCAGGAAAACAGTAGTGAATTCAGATTCTACACTGTCAGCGATGCTGTGATTTCCAAAGCTGGTTCTTTGACCCCTTGTCTAGTTTTACTTTCTTTCCTACCTTCATCTGCCACTTTTCAGGAGTAATAGACTGATTTCCACAGCTGATGGAAGAAATTTGGGAATAAGTGTACTCATCATTTTTGTAACTTACAAGAACCAGGAGCTGGTGATGGCAAACAGTAGAATTAACACAACAGACGTAACATTTCTAGGCTCAAATCTGAGGTGCTTGATGACAGGGTTAGGGCACTGATCTAAACTTCTAAACCAGGGTTTGGTCAAAGCTCTGTGTGTATGCTGAGGAGAGATTTGGTCACTGTTCCTACTTTGCAGGATGCAAGTCTTTCTGTAACGCTTATTTAAACTTTTCAATGCATGTGTTCTCTGCTATGGCTTCTTTCTATACAAAAGCATTATAAAGTTATATTCTGTTGTAGATGGTGAAACAGAGGAGGAAGAAGGATCCTATCCACAGAAACGTGTCACTTATGATGTCACTAAATTGATAAACTATCCAGGCTTTAATATGTCCACTCCAAGTGGGATTCCAGATGTAAGTGGACATGCTCTACTTAGTTGGCATGTTGTTTTTTAAAAAAAACCCAACCCACTATTACTGCCCCTCATTGTTAAACTTCTGCCTCTAATTGACCATCAAATTTTGCTTTCAGTCATCCATGATTTGCTTAATTAATGGTATCTTAATAGAGATTGGGATCATTTCATTTTCTTGTCTTTTTAATGTATTTGTCATAGAGCTTCTGGCATAACTGTTGTTAATTAGAAGGAAGTCATCCTAGGTGTGCATGTGTTCTTTTTCCTGTGGAAGTAAATTTTAATAGCCATGTTACATACTAGTTGCAGTTAAATTGTTAACAAGATATTTGCATTTCACACAGGCAGTGTTCTTGTTTAGCCAGTTGGCTCCCTGCATCAGCCATTCATGTTTCCAAATGGAAGGGAACTTGTCATCTGTTAGAAATGCACATCTGAAATGCAGTCTGTTAGAAGGCAGGTTCTTCCTGCCTTCCAGTTAGACACATTTCTGGTTAGTGTATTAACTAATACTGGTCTATGTTCATGAAGTCAGTTTACTGAAACATGTCATGTTACTAACTACAATTTGCTGAACGTTGAGCCTTGCTTTCTGTGTTTTTTTTTCTATAGGAATGGAGGATATTTGGTTCCATACCCATGCAGCAATCCCAACAGAAGGATGTTTTTGCTAGCTACCTTTCTAATGTTCATGCGGTGATTATCTCTCTCCTTGTTTGAATGCCAAATATGGGAAGAAACTTGTATTTTTTGTGTTAGTGTTACCAAGACATTGATTACTAGTTACATTTCCAACTTTGACCAAAGATGATTCAGAGTGAACTGCCTCAGAATAGTAGGCTTTTGTGTGAAATCCTGAGGCTATTCAGGACAAACTCTTCCCATAAGTAGGGGATTGCCTTTAAATAATATAGCCACAAAAGAAAAGAAGTCAGAGTTGTTCTATAAAAATTGGTACTTTTTTACATAAGATAGCCCATGAGATTAGAAAGATATATGGACTTGATTTAAAAGGCTATGTTAAGACTTTAGTGTTTGTTCACAGTTTCTAGGAATTAATATATTTTATGTAGGCTGTCTAAATAACATGCTTCCATAATATGCAAAAGTGCATTTTATTATTATTGTAAACCATGTCTATGTTTAATAGATGCTTATGGCAGCCTGGATTTATAGCTTTCTCTGAGAGTACCTCTGATGTAACTGGTGTTTTCGACTTACTGTTTAATTTTAGGCTTCGGGTTCCTCTTCCCTGAGTTAGGCAGTCCATTACAGTAAACAAGATCTTTATTGGTGGGGAGGGGTGAGAGGAAAGCATGTCAGTGTTGTTTAGGTGATTTTTAAAAGCAATTTCTCTGAGACTGATGCAAAGGGGATTCTTGGTGTATGTGGCACGGACATTTTACAAGATCCAGATAGAAACCATTGAAAAATTGAGTACACTTGAGGCTGTGATATTTTATTTAATGCTAGTTTAAACTGTAACTTGTTTGCTGTTGAAAGGAAAACCAAAGATCAGACTGCTTGGACCTCTCCTATTTGTTAGCTTCAATGTATAGCTTATGATATGAATCAAAATCATTGTCACAGCTTATGACAACTTGTATATAATTCTGTGGTAGGAAATGTTATTGCCTTGTCTCATATGGCAGTATTATAAAATCTTAACTTGCTCTTCTTGTTCCTGCATAACTCTTTCCTCAGCCAAGTCCAAAATCTAATAATAAAAGGCCTGCCATTCAGACAAGCCCTCATAATTCAAAGAAGCTAAGAGAAGACAATTCAGTGGTGGCATCAGCAGCTGACATGGATGTAGATTCTGGTATAATTTTCTTTTTTAATATTTTGGATTTGCTTCTTTCTCTTCAGTGTTGTAATTGATACTGAATTACTAAGCCATCATCTAAGAGGAGATTAGATGGTATTGGAACTGGCAGCTAAAGCAAACTAGCTATGGTGCTTAAATATTTGCATTATTTTTGGCTTGTATTTGGGGATGTAATAACCACCATTCTTCTTTGGAGTATTTTACTCTGTAACAGAATGGTCTGTTCAAGGAAACTGGAATCTTAGGTCACCACTCTTGGTCTAGTCCAGATCAGTAATAACACTGGGATCACTGAGGCTGAAGGCACAATGGGATCTAATGTGCAGTTCACACAATCGTGCCTCTTGCCATGCTGCATGTGTATGGCAAGAGGCACAATTGTAGAATCGCTTCTTTGATCTCACTGCACCTTATTGCCAGTGCAGGGGGAGCATTACCAGTTAATTGCAAAATACCTGTAATTTGCAGAGGGGTCCTGAATAACACACATGCTAATTTGAGTTGGTCTGGTCTCAGTTTTTGAAGGCTCAATATTAGCTACAGATGACACCTTCTGGTATTTTCAGGAGGGGCATGTGTAGAAACTGTTGCCTCTTTAAATAAAAAAAATAAAATAAGACTGATTTAGTGAATTAGCTTCTATAGCAGGTCTAATCAGTGGCTTTTTGGGTTCTCTCTGAGGGGAGAACCTCTATACATCTGGGATCACAAATCTGAAAAGTTTGATTTCAAACCTTAAGTGTTTATCTGTTTTAAAAATGTGTGGCTTTTTTATACTACCGTCATGGTTTCCCATGAGATTCAAAATGACATCTTTGTGAAGGTTCCTCGGGATCCTGTGACCACCTCCTGCCTTTCCCTCTCCCGCCAAAAAAAACCCACCCAATAACCTATCCTGCATGACACTCATTTGGATATAACTTTCTGGTTTTGAGCCTGAGATCCAGGATATGGGGGTGGGGGCGACAACGACAAACGCTTAATACAAATGTGCTGTTTTTAATTGAAGCTTAGGTTTGAAATCAGCCAGAATAAGACTAAAAGCATCAATACTACTAAGTAAGGTTTTTCATTATCTAATTTTAGATTTGGACATGTCACAGAGTTCTCAAGCCTATGATAGTTTTCAGTTCCAGCCTCCTCTGCCACCTGGATCTCCATCAATTTCAACGCCACCTCCATTGCCACGAGGAACACCTCCTGCTACTCCACCCAACTTCACACCCCCTCAGCCTCCAACGCCTACTCACCTTCCGCTTCCCAGGAATACACCGCCATTAACTCCTTCCAGTGACTCGTCTCACCCCAGGATGGGGGAACCTGTTATGGATGAAGATACTTTGACCCTAGAAGAATTAGAAGAGCAGCAGAGACTGATTTGGGCTGCACTGGAGCAGGCAGACAGTACAAACAGTGACTCTGATATACCTGCAGACACACCATTAGCTGGGAACTCTGTTACATCATCACCATCTAGGAATGAACTGGAGGTTCTTCCAGAAGGAAGAACACCTGAGAAGCTAGTTGCAATGGAAGCTGGTGTTTCAGGCATTAATATGCAAATCTCCAGCAATGAGCACTTTAAAAGTAGTCCTAGTTCAGGGGATGGGTTGCTTGATTTAAAGGAAGACCCTGATCCTGTGGATTCAGAAGGCATGCTGGATGACAACACTACAGCCTCCAAAGGTGAGGTGAATGATGAAGGAAACACAGGCATAGCTGACGTGGTGACCATCACTGAATCATCTACAAAAAATTTGAGTCCTGTTCCTGACATGAGCAAGTTTGCTGCAGGAATAACACCATTTGAGTTTGAAAATATGGCAGAATCTACTGGTGTGTATCTTCGAATCAGAAGCGTGTTAAAAAATTCCCCCAGAAACCTGCAGAAAAAGAAAACGCCTTCAGTATGACTGGTCTTCCTTTGTGGTTCCTTGGGCCCCAAAAGAAATTAAAAATATCCGCCAAGTTGGATATGCTTCTGCACCCTGCTTTTCAAAACCTCTGCTTATGGAGAGTGGACAAATACAGTTCTGTATCTGTTCTTCCTGGTATCAACTTAAGTCCATTCAGGGCTTCCACTTAACCAGGACCAATGCTGCCATTTCAGTACAGGATAACTTGCTGAAATCAAAACCTTCCACAAAGATGACAAGACTATTGATTTTTGTTTTGTTTTGCTTTGATTTGAATATTTTATACCCAGTAATACATGGAAGTCTTTAAAAATACAAGTCGTGGCTTGCTGTTAAATCTTTTGGTTGAGATTTATGATGTCTCTGACTGGGGTCAGGTGGAATGGTGATTTTTATCTGTCCTTTGTACATTAGTCTGCTCTTTCTACGTTTTGCTAATTACTCTGTAGATAAGTTTAATATATTAATGTTTTTAAAAGATCTACCACTTTTAAATTTCCCATGTTAAATCCTGGCAACCAGATGGAAATAATCAGGGATTACCAGCATTAGCCTCACCATTTCAGATATTTTTATAAATTATTTATGTGGGGTCAGTTTTTTAAGTACCACTTCTATCTTTTGTAACACCATTCTTCATGTAAACTTGCTGTACATACCTGTTTGTTTTTGTGTACAGAGGTTTTAATAAATATGTTTTTCATACAATTTTTTTTTTTAAATGATTGAGTTCCAAGCCTTTCAGGTTCTGGTTAGACACTTAAAGCTACATGGATATGAATCTAATCTGGAAGTTAATTGACACAGAATTCATTGGTAAAAAGGGGGTGAATGTAGCTTATAAAAGCACCAAATCTGTACTTCATAATAATGCTTGGATCAGAAAATATTACTTAACCTTTAAAAGGTACTTAAATGTATGACTATTAAAATCATCCTACCTTGCTTTTTTTCTTTTAATGGAGGATTTATGGGTGGGATATTTGTACCGTTATTACTGCACTGACAACAGGAAGCACTAGGAACATGGATTTGATGGACAGTTATACTAACCTGGGTGACCTTTTTTGCCACGAAATATCAGTGGGGCCAAATCAGTGGCGTAGCAGATGCAATTTATTATCAAGATTCTGAGATCTTAGTACAAAAGAAAGAGAAGGGACTCCAATGATTATATTCAAAAGCATGTATAACACTGATCAAAGGTTCTGACTGTCTTTTTGGAGCCTGCAGGTCTCTATCTGAAAAGCAGGTACAGCTTGGGTAATAATGGCAGAACTATCCTAGCCCCTCCTAAAGGTTGAGGCAACAGAGCATTCTGCATTTGAATACTTCAGAACGCTTTATTTTAACCAGATATGTGCTTCAAAATGGGCAAATTTAGAATCTTTAAACATACAAATTTATCAAGAGAATTTTTCTGGATGGCTGTTGATACTAGACGTGGATATAGCATAGACCGCTCCACCCACTATGATGAATCTAGGTGTGGAAAGTCATAATAAGCACTTACGCTTAAATGGTTCTAGTTGGGTGGTTTGGTTTTGTTTCAGAACTGTACCTTGAGTGAAAAGCTGAAATACAGGTTTCTAAAACAAAAAAGGGTAGCTTTTTACATTGCATCACTTTCTTTCTTGGTAGGTGGAGACATGCTGTCCTTGTGAAGCTACAAAACAATTTTGTGTCTTGTTTTCTTTTCAAATAGCTCCTTACAAGCTTTTCTAACTTGTCAAACTTCAGGAGAACCCAGATCCCTGTTAGCCAGGGAGTCATGGATGCTGCCTCCCTTGCATGTAGAGGATGATGAAAGACACTAAGGTAATTAAGTGCTACGCTGTACACACCTTGGGTGTGTTAAGGCATTCATGTCTGAGACATTCACTTGCAGTTCTCAAGTCTCCTGCACCTCTAAGAGGAATGTTAACCACTTGTGTTAAAAATGTTGCATAATGTATGGCCTAATTTTACAGACATGTGCACGCTGTTTACAGAAACTTGGAATTGCTAACCTATATGCATAGATCCCTCTAGCATTAGTTCAGCCCTTTAACTACACACACTTCATAATAAGTCTACTGTTCCATTTAACAGCTCAGAAAAGCCAAGTTTTCAAAAACCAGCGAACCAGTGTGTAGGCGTAGGAAGAAAAAAGGAACACAATTGTTCATTCTCTTCTTTCTGTTTTTAAGGGGGTTGGGAGATGGAGGAAAGGGAAGTCATTCAAACAGCTCTAGTTTCATTAAAGCTAAATCAAACTTATGCTCTCAGTAATCTTTACTCTCTATAGAGTTCAGAATCTTATGAACTATAATCTGTTCCATATCAATTATTAGCTACAACACTTAAATGGGGTCACTGAGTCCAGGTGTCCTACACTTCAATTTCTCTCACAGATGAATTGCTTTTTGTTTAGTTTTAGCCATCCTGTTTTTTATACGTGCACACACATGCACACACACACATATATATTATGTAATCCTGATATAATTTAATGCTATTCATTATATATCTTAATTAGGGCAGAGAAGAGGCTTAAGGCATAAATATGCAAGAGTGACTACTCTCCAAGCAGTCCGATTTACAGAAGATGGAATATTCCTTTAAGAGGTAGTAGAGTCAATTAAGTTTCATGATCGGTCTTTTCTTCTCTTTTTAAATGCAGATTTTCTTTATTCTGTCAACTAAACAAGTACCTCTAGGCACTTTGTTACAAAACAGAGGCTGCTAGACCTTAATCCTTATATCCAATGTTCTTTACCGATTGCAATGTGTGACTTTTGAATCTCAGTGTTTTGAGTTGCCTGCCCAATCCAACAATGTAACTGGGAAAGTTTCTGTTCTGTTTTTTGGCATGTAGGATTGTTTGCCTTATTTGTGTGTACATGTGGGGGTGAAAACACTACAGGCACTGTTTAACAAGATTTTTGTATCAAACTCATGGGAGGACAGTGTTGTAACACAACTATTGCAGTCTTGGAATAGCTAATATATTCCACCAGAATCACATTACCCCCTACCCTTTTAATAGTCGCATTAGCCCAGATCTACAAAGATGCCTAAGCACCTATCTCCTATTGGTTTTGCTGAGAGTTGGGTGCCTGCCTACCTCTTGTCTTAAATTGATTTATGTTAACAGGTGACAGACTCAGCATTCCAACAGTTTGAGTAAAAAAAAACAAACCAAAAACTACAATAAAACCTGGGCTAAATTCACATGAAGTCTGCTTCAACTTAGTCAACAGCACTGCAGTAGGAATGGTTTTGGTGCATTATGTGTTGACAATCATAAGAGTTATTGCCTCTGATCCTACAGAAATCACTGAGGGAAATCTTGATTTCCAAAGAATTCTTAGACAATTGGATCAAATTTGGCAAAGGTCTATATTATTGTGGTATTTATTGAAGTATTTAATCTTTCTAGTTTTGTCACCCGTTGCAGTCAACATGTTACATATTTTGAAGTGTTTTTTGTTTTTTTTTTTCTTAAGGTTTATTTGAGCTCAAATAAATGCAAAATGCAGCCTTTAACCAGAAAGCATCTTTTGGTTTAGTTGCTCAGTTTTGCTGAGGCACCAAAGCATTTGCCTGATGTTTTAATACTGTTTTTGGTAGTGATAGGTGTGGTACAGGAATCTAATTTAAAGCTGACTAAACTGAATGAGTAATCAAATTTATGAGATGCCTACATTATAAGTAGGCATTATTCAAACTTTCCCACAGACTCTGACAACCACAATTCAGTTCTGGCCTGAAACCCTCCTGCAGTTCTAGCCTTAGTGCTCTTTTTACTATAGAGACATGAGGCGTACTTGTCTCGGAAGCAGAACATGTTCGTTTATTCCCTAAACTAATGCATAAGATTCTATATTGAAAACCACCTGCTTCCCACCAGCCTCCATAACAGTAGCAGAAAAATTGCACTAAAAATGTACCAGGAAAGTATCCTAGAAAGTTGCATCAAATCAAGGGTATAGCTTGAAAACAAAATCAGATTGAAATACATCCAAATTAGAACAAATTTAAATAAAAGAATAAGAGTCAAAATTAAAGAAAGTTCCTCTCCTTTTTAAAGGTGTCGTCTTGTTTTTGTTTTTTGTTTTGTTGGTTTTGGGGGAGGGGGAGAAAAGTGTGAAGGGAAGGAACAACATTGCATTGTTTTTGATGCTGTATCGGATCATTGACCTTTCCCAACCACTTGCTTGCCTACAGCAGTGATGGTTTGTACTTGCTACTTCAGAAGAGATGTGTTGACTTTTGGCAATATGTTAGACTTGCCATGTGGATTATCTGACATTAAGAATGCACACTTTTTCTCTCATTTCTTTTAAGATGACAAGTGTACTATTCATTAACATGCTATTGGATTTGTTAGGTGTATAAGCAGCCCTCTTTGCCTCAGTTTTCAACTTTTTTTTTTTAGCTTGCTTGGGTATCTCTGTTAGGGGACAAGCTAACTCAGATGACTGTCAATGGGATATAGGACCTTTCCTGCTTTGGTTACTGCTTGAATCCCGGTCAAGTCAGAAGTGATAGGAACTCATTGCTGGCTGTTCAATGGCTTGCTGGAGGCATTTGGTGTGTGCTGTCATTCTAAATCCTTTCCTGCCAGAAATCACACTGGAACAGGCATCACAATTAGTCCCTTGTTGAGAATCTCAGCAGATGCCAGGGATTGATTGCATCACTGATACTACCCTCTCTCGCTACTTGTAGGAGTGCTTGTGCTCTAGAACAGGGTTGATGAAAGCTGCTGGGGGCAATGAAGGGAAATCTGCACTTTTGCTTCCTGTGTGTGCTTGCTCTGCTGATGAATAGGGTACTTCAGTTTCCAGGGCGCACAATCTGGTATGTTTTCCATCTACTGAATTCACATTAGAAAGGAGAACATCTGCCAAGTGATGTGTAACAAGGGATGAAATCTTCTTCTCTTGCTCCCATTTTTTAAATATGTTCTACTGAGGACATCTAGAACAAGAAAAGCTATCAATATTAAGGATTTAAAAAATGCTTACACAAAATTTGCATGCATTTCAAAATGCAATCTCTCAAGTAATTTCAGTGCATCAGTCTGGTGACAAGTATCCTTCAGTTATTCCTGTAACACTTAGTCACATGAGCCATTTTTAATACTGTTAATTCATTGCTTTTGAATGTGATGAAATGAATCACTGCTGAAATTCTAAGACTTGTAAGAAGCACAGTAACTTTTCTGACCATAAATATATTGTATAACAAAGCAAGGCTAAGTTCAATAGAAACAAAAAAAATTAAAATTTAATTAAGATGTGCCAGGCTAAATTAGGGTCATACTGAAGTGATAGTAACTCACTTGAGTATTTTGTTCCAATAGAAAAGTTTATAAGTGAATGTCTCTGATTTATCTTCCCTATGTTGTACTGCTGACCGTCTTCCTATAGGGAAAGTTAGGAAAGGACTTCAAGTTGCATCAAGGTAGAAATAATATTGATGGTAATTGTATATTGTTTAGAGACAAACAAGGATGTTTAATAGCATATATTTCCCCCCCCCCCAAAAAAAAAAAAAAAAGAGAGAAAAAAAACCCAACCCATGGTTTTCTCAAATGCTGTTATATTGGATAGACTTTCTTTGCTGGGGAACTCCTACAAATGGAGGCATGGATTTAGAGAACTCGATTTTTACTGGTGAACAGAAGAAGGAAAGGAAAATCATTTTTAGGAGAGTCAAAAATGGACAATCCTATGCAGGCTTTTTGAGCTAGTTTAGCTGTAAGAAGAATGTTTGTGTCTGCAATTGGTTTACCAGGGCATGAATTCCCTGAGATATCTTGGTTGCTGTTTACCCAATTCTGTGTGCCATACTATACAAGACTGGGAATGTCAGGCTCTAGGGTAAGTTCAGTGTGATCTCTACACCAAATGGTTAACCACCACAAACAAAACATGAGATGACAGCAAAGAACAGTGACATCCCTAGTTTTCGTATACTGACAAGCTTGTGGATTGTCTAGTCTGACACCCATATATCACAGGCTATCAAATTTTACCCGGGTGCTGAATATAAAGCCAAAGACATAAAACTGAGTATTTCCAACCTCCAGAGAGTCAGCTGTCTCGTGGCCAACAGTATAACCGTGAAGATAGAAGAAAGATGTCAACCAGGTATCTAGGAGAGAGGATTCTTGGTACCACCCTGCTCAGTTTCCTGCCTCCACGTATAGCCAGTTTCTAATGCTTTGGAGGAATGCGAGGTTAAGGAATATAATACCTTTAGACAATTGTATGTCTGAAAAATAATTCCTTCCTAACCCTAGTAGACGATTCGCCTGAACTAGAAGCATGAGATTTGATTATAATGTGGGAAGCCTTGTAGGGAAAAGAAAATTCTGAGTACTTGCTTTTGCTATGGTTCTCCCCTGGTGCACAGGGCAGGACACAAGGCAGTAGGTTTAAACTAAAACAAAGCAAATTTAGATTTCATTTTAGGGGAGGGGAGCCTTCCTGTCACCAGTAGGACACTGGAACACGCTGCCTAAGGAAGCTGTGGAATCTCCTTTGCTGGAAGTCTCAAGAGTACACTGGATGGGCATTTGTCGTCATGCAGAACTAGCATATCATTTGTTCAGGGGGTTGAACTAGATGATTGTTGAGATCCCTTCTAACCCTCTGATTCTTTGGCTTGTTCCCCAAGTTTAGTATTTCAGGAGCTTCATTCACAAATAAAAACATATTTGGTACGCTGGTCTGTATTCTAAAAACTTGCTCTCTCTCCCTTTATTCCCTGTTGTTTTTATCTGCTCTGCTCATTGGACTTCACACAACCTAGTGTAATACAAGAATTGCGTTACTGATTTTCAAGCTAGCACAGTAGCATTCAGCTGGATCAGATGAAAGCTATTGCATGTACAAGCTATGGAGGAAGCAAGGAGGTGATTAAATACAAACCGGAACAGAAAGTAAAATGGAAATTAAACCAGTGCCTGCTTTTTAATTATCATATTTGTTATAACTTGATCAAATGGTACTTATGGGATAACAAGCAACCTGCTCCAGAGCCTGCCTGTACTAAATAGAGAGACCTATTACAAAGGAGGAAGAAACAATAGGGAATCCCAGATAGAGCAGAGGCAAGGCTGAATTATGTCAGAAGAGGCAGAAGAGTGGGTAGCCAAGACATGAAATGGAAATTGGTTTCTTATGCTCCATTCTGCAAGCTTGGCTATTTTTCTGGTTGACAGAATATTTTCTCTTGCATGCCTAGTGCTGCTGCTTATATTGATGAAAGTCTACAGTGAGTGAGCCTCTTCATCTCACTAGATAGTCATTGTCTGCGCTTGCTTCTTTGTGCACTATGTCTTATTTTGGCTTGTGTTTCTGTACTCTAACTATAGAAGAAAAAACCGGCATCTGGCATAAACCAACACTATATCATTTACTTCAGGAGACTACTGATTTCACACTTGCCTTTGTATAGGTCATTTGTAAACTGTTCTTTTTTTTTTTTTTAAATAAAACTTTAATTTTTTATTACCATAATGAGGGCCTCAATGTAAGATGGCTTCACTTGGAAATGTCTGCATATTCTATAGCAATTAAAAAAAAAAAAATCAATTCTGTTTGGATTAACTATAGCAACTATAACTGAAGAGCTAAAACTATGCTTCACTAACTGGTATATGCAACCCATCCAATTACTACCTGTAACGTCCAAAACAGATTAGTTTGCCAGATGCAATCCTTCAGTTTATTCCATGCTTCCTTATAACCAAGACTGGATCTATTGGAGGGATATGGTCAGTCTCTTACTAATACTGATGTCATTTCCGGCACAATGGGACCTCTGAGCACTAATACTAATGCTTACTTGGAGCAACAGTAGGGTACAGAATCTGTAGGATCTAACCACTAGGACAGACATTACTATAGATTTCTGTACTGTGGTTTATATAGTAGAGCTGCATTGCTAGAGAAGGATTACTTCTACTTGGTCAGTTGTAACCTACAATTCTGCAAAGGGCAGTAGGGGAAAAATATGCATATTCTAAGAAAACAGTAAGAAAACTGTAAAGTGCACTAGACTATTTATAATGGAAACTGTCTCAAGATGTAGGCTAGATTTCTAAAGAGAGAACACTTCACATGTTTTCCTTAGCCATTTTGTTAGTAAAGGTAACAAAATGGCAGAAAGAGGAATGAGTCATTGTACTGCATTTAGTTAACGGGAAAGTCCCCCAGGATTAAAATAGGTCCATTTTATTGACATTTTACTATGTGGTTTAGGATGCTGGCAGTCATGTTCTAAGAGCTTATTACTGAAATGTCGAGTGAGTCCCATTTTTAAGGGGTTAAAAAAAAATGTATGGGTTAAGTGATTTGCCTAAGGTCATACAGATAAGTGCTAGCTCTACAATTTTGCTTGAATCCAAGAATTTCTGGCTTCCAGTCCTATCTAATCCACTATTGTACTATGCTGTCACTAATGTGAATTCTTTACAGGTCAGCACAGTACTTGAATACAGACTGGATATTTTTGCAATGAATGCATGTATAGTTGTATATAAACTGACTGAAACCACCAGTAATGTGGATGAATCAACAATTTTCAGAAGTTTTACTTCAACAGTCTTTTGAAAGTTCACTTTAATTGGATGACGATAAAACTTGAAAAACTCAGGAGTGATCACTTCTAGCTCTCCGGGTATATATAACAACACTCTTTATTCCCACAAGATAGCTTTGCTCTTGAAACTGTGATTCAATCAGCTGGCATTACATGCAAAACAATCGCAAGATATATTTATCGGCACAGGCTATTTTAGCCATTACCAGTTCTCAAAGCTAGCTTAGTTTCCATGGAAGAATAAGATATTTACATGTTATTTAAGTTACAATATGTTTTATATTACATATCAAACTCAATATTTACATCATGTTACTTCTGTGTATTCTAGCACTTACTGTTGTCCTTTACTATTTGTGTTTCACCAAGCTTAAATACAGTATTAAAACTGGCAAATTAAAAGTAATATCTTCTATTAGTTACTACTTTTCCTTTAATCCCTATGTATTAGAAGAATGAAGGTTTTTGGATTTTCATAAAGTGTCAGGAAAAGGCATGCAAGGAAAAAAAAATTTGCTTAAACTGCATAGGACAATAGCAATCAATCTTACATTAAATAAACACTATTCAGTACCTGAATTAATCTTCCTACATGGGCAAGACAGAAATAAGACCTATTCCCAGTTAAATTTGTTGAACACTTGCTTCTGTTGAGTTCAATGGAAGGAGGACTTGCCATTTTGGGTATTACACCTTGATTTGTATTCAGTTGTAGATTTTTTTCTAGGAGGCTGTGAGGGTAGAGACGAGTCTAAAACTAAATAAGATCTAAAACTTATTTACTTTATATGCACAGTAGTTTAAGATCCTGTGTAAAGAACAAGGGGAAAATAAATGCAGATTAAAAGGGAGAAAATACTTTGGTTCAGCACGGACGTGAAATCCAATCTGGAAAGTGTTCAGTGCTAATATATAGCATTGCTTGTCTAGCCCTAAGCATTGTGGTCCATGGGTGAGGCTCCCGCTTTATAGGCTGTGGATGATAGATGCCTTATAAAATACCACGTGCAATCAAATACAAAACTGTGG
This sequence comes from Alligator mississippiensis, assembly GCF_030867095.1. Classification (NCBI taxonomy): domain Eukaryota; kingdom Metazoa; phylum Chordata; order Crocodylia; family Alligatoridae; genus Alligator; species Alligator mississippiensis. The sequence continues at coordinate 3,069,565 of NC_081833.1, read as the reverse complement.
TTAGAAACGGCAACCCTTAATTCTCGAAACCATGAGGGTTTCTATGAAACTTGGTGAAAATATCTGCATTAATAAGGACTTAGTACACAGAGATCTTGGGGCAGTAGGGGGGATCAAGCCTTGTCGGAGCTTGGATCCAAGCAGTGGGCTCCTTCGTACCTAGTGGTGGTAATACAAACGAGGTGAACGCTCGATTGAAGTTCTACCACGTTTAATTCAAATTTGACTACACTTCATTGACATTTTACCACATTTGATTGACATTTTACCATACTTTATCGTGTCAGGTATCCAGGTTGTAGCCCTATGGGTCTAGAGGAAAAGGCAATCGGGGCTCGTAGTAGAGATGATCTCTTTTATTAGACCAACAAGATTTTGGCAGCAAAAAATAATCTTTAATTGCAAGCTTTTGGGCACAGATGCCCCCTGAAAGCGTGCTATTAAATAATTTATGTATTTATTTATTTAGCGAAAAACTTGTTGGTCTAAGAGCGCATCTCTACTTGACTGAGACGTTACCATGTTTGACTGAAGTTTTGTCTCATCGAAATTTTACGTTTCACCGAAATTTTGCATTGCAGCACTGAAACGTTGCCACGGACTGAAACGTGACGTTTGATCGAAACGTTGGTTCACTGAAATTTGACGGTTTCACTTAACGTTTCAGCGCGACACGGTAAAATTTACATTTGATTGAATGTTTGACTGACGCGTTACGTTTGAAATGTTTCATCAATTCGTGTCGCTGAAATTTTACATTGCAGTATTGAAATGTTGCCACGCTTGATTGAAATTTGACGTTTCACTGAGATGTTACATTTGATTGAAATTTTACCAGGTTTCACGGAGATGTTACATTTGATTGAAACTTTACCACGTTTCACTGAGCTGTTACATTTGATTGAAATTTTACCAGGTTTCACGGAGATGTTACATTTGATTGAAATCTGCCGTTTGGCTGAAATGCAGTTTCGGTGAAATTTTAGGTTGCAGCACTGAAGCGTTGCCACGCTTGATTTGAAACGTTACCTTGCACTGACATGTTACCAGGTTTGATTGAAATGTTACCAGGTGTCACTGAAACGTCACGTTTGATTTTCCCTGACATGTCACCACGTTTCGCTGGAACGTTGCCGCGCTGGGTTGCAACGTTCGGTTCCGCTGACGCGATGTCACGTCGGACTGAAATGCTACACTGGAGGGACCCGCTCCGCTGCCGGGGGCGGGGGTCCGTGGGGGCGGGGCGGGGCGGGGCGGGGCCGCCCGTGAGGGAGCGCGCGGAGGAGCGGCGGCCGGGAGGCGGCTCCCTCGCGCCGAGACGCGGGCGAACAAAGGCGGCGGGAGGGGGCGGTGCTGCTGCAGGCCCCGCCCGGCTCGGCTCGGCCCGCCCCGCCCCGGAGCGCGAGGCGCCGCGGCGGCTGCAGAGGGGCAGGAGGCGGCAGCGGTGAGGCCGGGCGCGGGGCCTGCTCGGGCGGGCGCGGGGACACGTTGAGCACCAGGCTGTGTCCGCTGAGGGGAGGGAGGGAGGGAGGGAGGGGCGGGTGATGGGCAGCGCCGCCGCTGGGTGTGTGGGGTGTTTCCAAACCCAAGCTGAGGGGCGGGGAGGGTCGGTTTGAAGCGGCAGCGAGACGCCCGCCCTGGTTTGTGCCTCCGCTGACGGGTTTCTTGGGCCGCGTCGCACCCGAGGGTGCCAGTGCGTGCGCGCGCCTGCGTCTGTGTCTCGTGCAGCGCCCACGGCTCGCCCCCGGCCCTGCCTCGCTGCTGTCAGCGCCGCCTCGCCCACCCCCGCTTTTGTCTCGCGTGTTTGGTGGCTTTCCGGCCGGGCTTGCACGCCTGCGGCGCGGCTGGGCCGGGGGGTGGGCTGTGGGCAGCACGGCGGGGGCACACCAGATGTGCGCGCTCTTCATTGTCAGGTGTGAGGAGTCGGAGGGCCGGGCGCTTCAGTGCAGCCGGCGCGACAGGAAGTGCAATGTTGTGACACGGTCTGGCTTTTAGAGTGCTGTCGGGCGGACGGCACCCTCGTCTCTACGGCTCACGTAAGTGCAGGTAGTTCAGGTGAAGATGGGTCATGTCAAGACACACACATATGCAGACATACATACAGACACACACATACATACAGGATAGAATTACATACATACTATATACACACACGCGCACACACACATACATACATACAGGATAGAATTACATACATACATACATACATACTATATATGCACGCACGCACACATACATACAGGATAGAATTACATACATACATACTATATATGCACGCACGCGCACATACATACAGGATAGAATTACATACATACATACATACTATATATGCACGCACGCACACATACATACATACAGGATAGAATTACATACATACATACATACTATATATGCACGCACGCACACATACATACAGGATAGAATTACATACATACTATATATGCACGCACGCACACATACATACAGGATAGAATTACATACATACTATATATGCACGCACGCACACATACATACAGGATAGAATTACATACATACATACTATATACACACACATTGAACTGTAGCAGTCAGCCTGTTTTTGTTAAATCCCGCACCGCATCCGAGCGTTGTAGGGGTGAGGGGGGGAGGTCTGCTATGCCCTGTCTGGTTGTTCCCTTCCCCATCAAGTGCCGGGTAGCTCTCTGCTGTGCGCTTCACCAGACCAGTTTTAGGTCCTGCTTCTGGAATTGCTTACTCATGGCCTCAAATTGCTACGTGCGAGTTGTTCTGTTGATGTCAATAGAACTACCCACTTAGTAGAGTTAAGGATGTGCATAAGGCTGCGTAGACTTGGTTTCTATTTACAAAAAAAGGCATGTTAACGAGCAGCTTTACTAAAGGTGACATTTTGTTTTCGTTAAACTTATTTTGTTCATTTCTGCTTAAACAGTCAAAGCATCTCAGGATTCATGTTTAGGCCCAGCTTCTCAGTGTTGCCAATTCTGCTGATTTTTATCAGGAGTCTTGTGATCATTGGCACTTTTCCTTAGAGCCCTGGACTGAGTTGACTATTTGTGAATATGAGCTTTTGTGTATTTTGTTAAGGCATTCCTAGCCTTTAAGGTTTTGAGCAAAGCTTAAAGATGTGCACACCAAAAAGTTCTTTATGGTTTTATTTTGGGGGATAGGATGATTATTTTTTTTTAATCCTTGCGTTTGACTCTTTTTGCTATAGAGCATAGGTGTTAAATACTTCGAGGGAACGTTTTTACTTTTACAAACTTACGGGGAAAGTGTACTTACAGGATCATTAGAACCCTTTGATGTAGAGTTTGGGTATTAATTGGTGGCGTGGAGGGGGGGAGAATCTCCTTTCCTGCCCAAATATTGATCTAGCTCAAGCTGTCTCGGGCTGTGACCATTGACAGTGCCCAATATCCAGGACAGCTTCTCTCTCAATGGTAGGTTACACTTGTTCGGCTATTTTAGTGGTTCTTCCTTTATTCTGTTAATTATTCCAAGGTTTTTTTTGGAATTGATTGTGAATACCTCATTTTAGATCTCCTTTCAGAAGAACTTGAGTCATCAGTCTTCCGTGTGGAACTGTTCCTGTTCTCTTTTTTTCTTCTGTCTTTGTCTGAAAGATTCTGGTCAAATGCTTTCCATATAACCCTACCTCAACTTTTCTAATGCATGAAAATGATAGGTATGCATGCTGAAAATGTTTTGGGATCCTTACTTCTTGTTTTCTTGGATAAGCATTTTCAGAAGTGCCCTCGCTGGATGACTTTCTGTTATTTAATAATAGGTGTGTGTATAATACTGGTTCTGATCTCATGCCCTGAGCTGCACTCCAGTACGTAATGGAGTAATTGAGCCAGTCTGTCTCTCTTTATGAAATGTCCAAAGTCAGTCTAGCAGGCACTCTTATGCCAGCTGCAGCTCGAGGGTCAGGGAGGTAGTAAGGGAAGTGAGGGGGAAATGGTGAAATGCCTGCACCCTACATTTCTTCTACCTGCTGGCAAGCCTCAGTTAATAGCTTAAAGTTGTTATAATATTTATCGCTTGCTCAGCAGTTCTTGATGTGTTTGGGGCTCTTCCATACTGCTTCCTGGAGACAATTCAGTTAAGAAATGACAGATGCTAAGGACTCGGAGCCAGCTGGAGTATTATAGACTGTCTCTCTTAAATTTTCAGTTGAACCAGTATAACCTTGTAGCTGAGTCTGGCCATCTTTGAAATTTGGATCTGTTATAGGAGAAGGTGATCATTTTTGGATACATTAACTATTGTTCTGGGGATCTTTTAAAAGAAATACTAATTTCTCTGCAGCCAGAAAATATTCTTGTGATCAATTTTCATAGTATGAAGAAGACTTGTGTAGGTTAGTTTACATCTTAAAAGTCTGTTGCTGCAGTGCCAACATCTTTCTAAGATAGGGTCTTACCCGGGGTAACTGACAGATACTGAGCTTGAATCTCAGCCCCTTCTGGTCTCTTAGACTAAGAGTATACCTCCTCCAGGTCCTGGCTTTAGACCAGTGAATCTCAACCAGGGTGCCACAGCATTGTGGGGGTGCCTTGAGATCTTTTCAAGGGTGCTGCAGGGTGCCACACAATGTTAGCACAGACAGATGCGCAAATATGATCCTCATGATAAACCCAGAGATGTCAAATAAGAATCTGTAGTGTTAAAACCATTCTGACATGCTGCGGCTTTTTTGAGTTCTTTGCAATGCAGTAATTGCTCTATTATTCAGCTGTAGTTAAAAAAAAAAAAATTGAGTGGACAACTAAGAGCTGGTATTTTCTGAAGGGTGCTTTGCATCTATTGAAGGATGTCTCAAAGTTATCAAGAGGTGCCTCAAGTCTAGAAAGGTTGAGAACCACTTCCCTAGACTTGTGACATTTCTTTATCATGGAATTGCTCAGTTCAGCTCTGAGACTGGGTCAGGATTGCAATCCTCAGTGTATCAACTATTATTGCCTTAGCAGGGCTGCCTTATGTCCTGCACTTGCCAGTTCTTTTCCCTCTGGGAGCAATGATAATGCTGAGTACTAAACAAGCAGTTTCATTAAAGCAAATTACTTATTTAGAGTAAAGCATGTAAGAGCAGGGCTTGAATTACAGGGGAGCTTGGTGGGGGTGAGCCCCCACCCCATAAGAGATGAGAGGCCCTCCCCCGTAAGATTTGAAAATCATAACCTGGGGGGTCTCTGATTTTATTAGGGCATTGTAACAGGCAGCCCCCCCCCCCCTTTCTTTTTTGCAGACCCCTCCCCCTCCAAGAGTCAAAGTGTAATTCAAACCCTGTGCTCGGGGTTTGTAAATGATAAAACAGACTGCGCAAATGTCTGTCTTGCCCGGTGTTGAGACATCCTCCATAAGGAGCTCTTGGTAAGTCCGAGTTTTCTGTAGACCCTTTTGAAAGCCCTACAGGCTGGTTGGCATAGTCCATTTCCTTAATTAAGAAATGTGATTTCTTCATAGAAATTCTTAGTGGGGCAAAACCGGGCCTGCATCTTATTTGGAGACAGGCTATAGGATACTTGAAATTGATATCCTCTTCCATTGTCTTGTAATTACCTGGTGACTGTTTGTTCAAAGGTGGTTTATCCAGGTCCCTTGTGCTGTTTCTGTGCTTTTTCCACTCCCCACCAGGGCCCAGTAAATTCAGTCATACAAGCATATAACGAGCATGTAAATTATACAGTCCACCTCAATTGCTAGCTTACATAGCAGCTCCATGACTATCACAGCACTAATTTAAAAGACTAAGAAGGCTGAGAGTTAGGAAGGGAGGGAGTCTTATTTTGACAATAGTATGAATTGACCTAACCACTTTCTGTGCCCCAGGCCCAAAAATCTATCTGTGATGTTTGCTGTTGCTTCCTTGTTTTAGTCCTTCACTTACAGTTACATCAGTTAGATGCCTGGGGACCTGGATGTCCTTGTTCAGACACGTTCTGTAGTTGAGAATAACGGGAAATGGTATTCTTGAAGCCAGTTCCCACCTTCTGTTTCTAAATCATTTTAATCTCTAACTTCTATCAGAACTTCAGACTTTAAACAATTGAGAGATGCTCAAAGTGATGCAAGTCAGGTCTCTTCATGGACTGAATGTACTTATTATTAGCAAGGAGGATTTTTTTTTTTTCCAGGAGCCTACCAAACTCTGTAGGTAAACAAACTGGCTGTGTTGTAAGTGTACAAATGTACATATGCACACAGAGTTAAATGTAGGACTATAGCAAGTCCTCTCTTAGTGACTTGCAGGATTTTTCATTCTCTTTACTCTTCACACAAGATTTCAGGAGGAAGTTAAGGGAGGTTGCTATTTAAAAATGGGTTGCAAATGGTTGTTAACTTGTATATTAATGGGATCAAAGATCTTTCGGTTGGTTATGTTCTCTCTTCCGTTTGTTTTGTTGTTATCATTCTGCTCCTGGACTAGTATTTTATCATTAGGACTAATTGTTGAAAATAAATTGTTTCGGTAATTCCATCCCCAGTTATAGGTAGGAAGAGATGCCTGTTTTCTGCAGCATAAAATGCCTATCTGGGAGGCTGAGATGCTTTACTGGAGTTCCCCTTGGAAAGAATAACTAATTCTCATTGAAGGGTTAATATGAATTGTTTGCTAGGTTGGAAACCAGGAAAAAGTTCTTAACAGTTTCGGACTGTCTGTATGGAGTGGTGTGCACTGAGAAGAAGGGACCCTGTAGCCTTTTAATAGATGATAGCAGCCGTGGATTTTATAACATCTGTGGGGCCTTAAGTAACCAAGATTCTGCATTAACAACTTGAAGCAGAGTGTTATAATTTACACCTTGCTTTCTGCAAATTTTAGCTTTTGATCACTTATCAGTTCTTCCCCTTTTGTTAATTAAAGGTGGGAACTTTTCTCAAAATCTAACAGATTGTCTTCAAATAGCAACATAGCATTGCAAATAATTACTCATAATGTTGTTAGCCAGAAGCAATTTTTATCTGCTGCAGACCTCTTCAACTTCCAAATGTTTGATTATTAAAATGGGAGTGTCTGATTGTTTGTGCTGGTCGGTGGGCTGGATTGGGCCCTCATGCCTGGGTCTAGATTGCCTTGCCTCCATCCAGCTCCTTATGCCAGGCCCAGGGCCCTGTACCACCCTGCACCTCAGATCTAGCATGCAGGGTCACAGCCAACAGGGCTCCCCATGGGCTGGATATGCTCCAGGAGCCAGATCTGCCTTGTGGGCCAGGCCTTGAGCACCCCAGTCTAAGCCTGTGGCCAGGTCGTTTAACTAAGATTTGTAGCGTCCTATCAAGTGATCATAATAGTGTGAGATGCAATTTATACTTTAGTGTCCATAAACAGAGAATGATAGAAAATAAAGTTGAAAGGGGCATTGAGGTCAGTTTGTCTGTTCACTTGATCAACTGTACCTAAACAGTTGCTGGCAAATATCTAACATATTCTTAAAAATTTCCAGTATTTGGGATTTCACAGACTCCTGGGTAATTATTCCCATGCTTAACCATTCTCGCCCTTTGAATGGTAATTGAAATATCTCTTCCTATAAATTAAGTCCATTACTTCTTGTGCTGTCTCCAGTGGTCACAAGGAATGGTTTATAATGGTTCCTCTTTGTAGTAACCCTAACACATTTGAAGGCTGTTACCGTGTCTCCCCTCTAATTTCTCTTTGGACTAAAAATGTTCTTTCAAACTTTCATTGTAGGTCATGCTTTCTAGACCTCCTATCACTTTTACTGCTCTAGATTCTCTGCAACTGGTTTATATCTTTCTTAAACCAATACTAGATATAATACTCAAGCTGAGGCTTTACCAGTGCTAAACAGAGTGGAAGGACTACTAAATGTGTCATGCATGTGGCATTCCTGTTTATACATCCCAGGATGGCATTTGCTTTTTTGCAACAGTATGATTTGGACTTGTGTCCAGTCTGTGATCCACTTTAACTCCCAGATCATTTGCTGCAGAACTATTGACAAGTCAGCAAATACCTTCTTTGTATTTGTGCAGTTGATATTAGGAAAGCGTAATTCCTTGCACTTGTTTTTATTGAATTGTCCTGTTTATTTTGGACTATTTCTCTACCTTAAGATTATTATGAATTCTAATTCTCTCTTTCAAAGTTCTTGATCCCCTCCCAGCTTGGTATCTGCTGCAAATTTAGTAATTCATCATTTGAGTCATTATTGACAATATTGAATAATACCTCACCTGAGACAGAACCCCATTTAAAACACATTCCAGTCTGAGAGACAACCATTTTGTAAGTGTAGAGTGTTATTTTCCAGCCCATGTTTATAGTAGTTTAGGCTATATTTTCCTGGCTTATTTATGAGCAGTTAATTAGGCAGTGTCAAAAGCCTAATTTAAATCTGTTTTTCCCCTGTCCACAAGACTTATTACCCAGTTATCAGAGGAAATTTTGTTGACTGATTTATCCTTTTGAGTGGTATTATCAAGTATTATTATTATCATGGTATTATTGTGTTCAAACATAACCAGTGTTGTTATTAATTGAGTGTGCAGTGTTTATGGAAGAACTTCTTAGCCAGATAGTGAAGATCTTTGATTTCTCTTTTAAAACAAATTGATACAATTTAGTCTAGTCTGTACACATATGAAGAACTCCATAGCAAACGCATCTTTCTCCTGCAGTGATTATAACAGTATCTTTCAAAGGTAGTTCAGAGAAGCAGAAGACCAAATCAAATTTAATTTCATTTACATTAGCTAGACATAACTGTTACGTTATCAGAGGTGCATTTATCCAGGAATAATCCCTAAAGAATGAATGTAACTTATGTTATAAAATGTGAATCACTAGCAGTGCTCTTCTGATCCAAGTTTTAGAAGGTAGCAAAAGAAATTTATGTCCTGTGCTCTAAGTAGGATGGATGTCTGGTTTTAGGCCAAGTATATTCCCTTAACTCATGGTAGAAGTACTGTAGACCTGACTGGAATATATCTGAGTGCAGTTCTGCTTAGAAAAGTGAGTTGGTCCATTGATAACTTCTATTCAGCAGTTCTGTTTCTTGTCTTTAAGAGAGCAGTTATGCTTAGTTTGCTGGTTAAATATGAGTCCAGATCCATACCCAATTTCTGTTTAGGTGCTTAAATAATTTTTGGGGGCCTAGACTTAGGTTTGTATTCTTTGGAGCCTTGCAGAGCACTGTTGCAGGAGAACGAGCTGGTTTCCTTTTTGCCTTATGCCCAATCAGCTAAATTGTTTACCAAGTTACAAATGCAAAATCTTTCCTGTTGAGCATGAAGTACAAAAAACGCAACGGTCTGACAGACACATACTCAGCTGAATGCTTGGTGTGGGTAGTTAGCAAAACATCTTGTAAACGGAGTAAATGTGATCTAGTGTCACTAAGAAACAAACGTGGGGCCCCATGATGCAGAGTATTTTACTGTCGCACGCATATATAGATATATATAGATGAGTAATGTGTGTTAGACATCTCCGCACATCTTGTCAATATATCTCCCCCCACCCTGCATTTCACAGCATATTCAAATAAGTATGCATTGTAAGACATTTGGGGTCATCCATAATACCAGATGGATTACCTGGGTCATTCATTGCTGTGTTTCTTCTAGTTACTCCTGGTTAAACATGAATATCCAAATAACGCCAAGTTGTGTATGATACGGTCATAAATTCTCTGCATTTCAATTGAAGTAGTACCTAAAGATGTGTAGCCAAGGCTGTAGGTACCCTTAGCCCGTCACTAACAGTATAATTAAAATTTTAGCAACAATCAAATGAGGATTTAAAAGCAACCACTTCTGTAAAGGAGGTTGCATCACCACAAGCTGTGTTCTTCCTGGTTTGTTTCTAGTTTCAACTTGTTACTGTTTCCATAAAGTTTTGCAGCTGGAAATGCATGCTGTATCTTGCACGGAGCCTCGTGCTCTTCAAGTGCAGAAAAGCATCTAGTTGCCATTGGGATAATGGTCTTTAATACATATGTACATACAGATGCTGGGGTGATTTCCTTTATTCAAAATTATTTATACTTGAATAGTAAATGTGTACTGGATTACATAGGAACAATTTTAACAAGTTAATATGAGGTGGGTGTGCAGTACCTCAATAACATTAGGTCCCTGTAAACTGTATTAAGTTGGACACCTTAAATAACAAACGGTAAGATTACAAGTTTGCAAATCAAGAGTGCCAATCCCAAGCATCCAAAAACACTAAGGTTTTTAAGCAAATTCCTTTTAAATAAACGAGAATGCAAAGTTAATAATCTATTGGGTTCAATTTTTCATACTTTCCTTTGCAGGCATGAGAGAGACAAGCTGCCAGTGCTTTAAGAAAAATGTCATGATGTTAGAGTTGGCAGCACAAGCACTGTGTGAGATGTTAAAGTGGTTTTTTCCATAACTTTTTGCTACCTTAAACAAAATAAATCACTTGCTTTTTTCCTACATATTATAGTTACTCTTCCCCACAGTGTTTTTAGAGTTTTCTTTCAGATTAATGCTAGTCATAGCATTGTGGAGAAATACATATTTAACCAATTATGTAGTGAATTTTTATGGGTAGTTGATTAAATAAGATGTGTGCATGAGGTAGATACTATTCATGCATATTTCACAAAGAATCAGTATGATTAACAAAATTAACAGGCTGAAAGTGTTTCTACTTTAGAATTTAGAAATGTGTTGGCATGAAGAAACATATGCCAGGGTATTTCATTTCTTAAACTCTTGGCTTAATTTTAAGCTTAATATTTTTAAGAATCCATGCATGACCAATTGTGGATGAATTTACATCAAATAATTGTCACCCGTAGCTAATTCTACAAGTACACGGCACATGAAAAGTGGTGCTCTGAGAGCAGGCATGAAGAGTCAAGGTGGATGCATATGCGTGTAGATGTAATGTCTGTGGGAGACTGGCATACAGTGCAGATTTTAAGTCGATTCAGGCATTGTGCTGTTTCATTCTAGATAGTTCTCTTCCATATCTCTCTCTCCACATTATTCTCTGTTTCCACATGGAATCTACATTTAATTTTGTGGCTTAAGTCAGCCACAACACCATCAAAGAAGGTTCCTACTTTGAATTGTACAAGGCTCAAGGTGCCAGTTACTAGTAAAACAGTATCAGTGACAGTACTGCCCTTAAGAGAGAGTCTAGGAGTGGTTACAATACTCTGCTCTGTTGGGTGTTGTCGGCTAAATTTTTATAGCTCTATAATCTCTCTCCTTATAATTTCATAGTTCTTAAGGGGAATGACTAAATTCTTGGAACTTAAAGCAGTTGACTATAATAGCTATAAAATATCAACATGCTGAACTACGTATTTTGAATTTTAACAGCAGTTTATATGATCTGCTAGATCTAAATGTGCATCTTATAATGTGCCTTTATAATCTGGCCTGCATTTTTTTCAAAATGACTAGAGATTTTTCACGTTCCAGGTTCTTGAGTGCCCAACTCAAGCCTTCTGAAAGAGATGGATTTTTTTCAGAAAATGAGTGTCTTTCCTCTGGAAGATTAAATATTATTCAAATTGAACACCCAAAATTTGAGGCCTTCTATTAGCAATCGCTGGTGAAAATTTAGGTTTCTAAAAATACTCTTCCTCTCAAAATTTATCCTGCAAAATTCAAGAGCTGTAAGCATCCTTGTTGTTAACAGTGATTTGTGAAACTTTACAAACGATTAAGTTGTCTTATCTAATTTAGGATTGTGTATTTTAAAGAACAAATCACAAACTGATAGGAAGATAAATTACTTGCTTTGGCAATATAAGAGGATTTATTCTCTTGGACATTCTCTGCTATCCTGTATTTTAAAAGAAATAGCATTACTATGGAAAAAGTAATGGCAGTGTTTTTCATTTTCCTGTGGTTTCTCCCTCGTGTACAATGCATCTTCCTACAAAAATGGGGAGGAGAAAGTAGTGATCTGCAGCACCAAGTCCCGAGAAAAAACACTTTAATTTAAAATGTATGCCTTGTAAAATAAAGCGGTGTCTCTGGATATTTAATACTTATTAATATGGTGGGTTCCTAATCTTAAGGCTACAAGGTTCATCTTTTATTACCGTGTAGGATATGGCCAATTAAGGGAGATGCCTCAGAGTAGGAGCTTCAGACCCAAAGGGTTTGCAAAGGGTCAAATTGTATGTTTAATTCTGGTCTGAGAGATGGGATGCAAATTTAGAATTTAATTTTCTCTTTGAACTCCAGCATATTTCCCCCACAGATATTAATTAAAGGAAAGGGAGAACGGAGACTTTCTGTAGCAACTTAATGTTTGTGTTTCTTCAGCATCACTTGTCAAGAAAATCTGATTCCTTTTAGGCCACTGATGTTTCAGTGCTCTGTCTAATCTGACCTTTCTTTCTCTCCCTTTTCCCCTAACTTTGTAGGGCTCTGCTGTGTTTCTTCTTACCTTTTTTCCTTTGTAGCAGCTTCTGGTCCTTTCTTGAGGACATTGTGTCCCAACCCATCTTTCACATCCCATCCATTTAGGATGACCAGGAATGCCATTAGGTACATGGCTCAACTCTTGTTTGTCTGCCACCCGGCCTAATGGGGCCCCAGTGCCAGCTAGAGCATGTGAATGTTACCATAATACAAATATTTATAGCAGTCTGTGCTGTTGTGGGTTTAAGGAGCTGACGTTCCAAGGAGATGATTGAGAACCTGGAGAGTAACACTCAAAATTGTGTCATGCATGTTGTGTGCAGGATCCTTGCAAGCTCAGGGAACGTGGCTGTATTGTTTCATGAATCTATATTTAGAAGGCTTGCTCATGCTTATGATGAGGGATAGAAACATTTTCTGTGAAAACTGAGATTCTGGAGAGCTTACCTACATCACACAGGCCACAAAATTGCATCAAGGCAACTGGTGTATGCTTTGCCGGTCTGATCTTTTTAAGTGTAATTTTCTTTCCTTTTTGCATTTCTGTGGTGATGGAAGCGTGATGGACTACAGCGTTCAGTACGTTCATAGGTTGGGAATTGCATTGTGGTCATGTGTGGATGCATCCTATGCTGTTGTCTTCAGATGCAGTTTATTTGTGCAGGTGAGGTTTTTTGGGTAGATGTGATATCTTTTATTAGACCAACTGAGTTGTTGGAAAAAAGGTCTTTATGAGCTTTCAGGCACAAACACCCTTCTTCGTGTATAGGGAGACTGCTGTTCTGAGATCTCCGAGGAATGAAAGAAGCTAAAAGTGTGCCAGGAGGTGGGTGAGAATGTAAATAGGTGGAAATTAGGAAAACAAGGGGTAGAGAAGGGAGGGGAGGGGGAACCAACAGGGAAATAGTGTGTGAAGGAACGCCAAAGGTAAGCAAAGAAGACTGGGATGTAATTGAGTTCTCCAAGGTAGAAAAGAGGCAGTCTGTGAAAAAGTAAATAGCTGGAAATTAGTAAGACAAAGGGTAAAGATGGAAGGGGGGAGGATATAAATGGTAAGGCCAGGCAGGTACCTGGTGAATCAGATGTCAGGCAGGTTGTAATGTCATAAATCCAATGTCTATATTGAGTCCATAGTGTTTTGTATCCAGTAGATGGATGCAGGTACCTATGGGGATCCCAACCAGTCACATCACAGACCCAGAGTTTCTTCTTAGCTCTGGTTCAGTTTCAGTGGAATGTGTTGTTTCTGTAATGCTGGAACAATGCATAGGATGTGACGGTAGTCTCCTTCAACTTTCTGCTTGTTTCTGTATATGTTATTTGGCTCAACAGACTGTTTGTTTCTAATTAAGATTATTTTGCAGGGGAGCCAAAGGAAATGGAGAAAGGAGAGTATCAAAATCAAAGACGCAAGCTAGTTCTTGTATCATTTTAGTTATCAGAAGCAGAATATTATGTCAGGCCCCAGAGGAAAAAATTAAGTGTACAACTGTTTAAGTCAGTTTTTGCAAAGGAAAACATTTCCATGGTCCCTAAGCTCCACTAGGAGATGGTAATGTGAAAAAGAAGGTGCTGCCTCTTTTTAACATATGGCTGCACTTTTAACTGTGCAGATACATTTTTGGTAAATTTTATTGCTGTTGCTGGTTTGGTATATTGAGTAACATAGAGTTCCCTGGACTTGAGTATACAAGGGATTGTGTTACTTTTGGCCCGATTGAAGGCCTATGTATTGAAGAAAACAAATGACACAGCAGATATATAAGCCATGACTGCAGAGAACAGGATTAAAATATGAATGAGCACCCTAAGCCAAGAAATTCAATATTAGAATGTTCTCGCATCCTTTCTACATTAAGTTTAACGACCTTCTTTGAGAATTAATCATGGAAGCTACCTATGCAAAAGCAAAATGCAGCATTCTCCATGTTTGATAAAAATTGGAAGAAATCAGAGCTTTATACCTCTCCAGGCAGAAGATAGATGACTACAGTACTAAAAAGATTAGTGATGTGATGCTGCTGTTAGGTCATATCAGTAGAAACCTTGTTTGCTGGTAGCTTGGCCCCTTGGTTTGGAGGAAAAGAAGGACTCAGTAAGCACTGGAGACAAAAGTCCTCTTCCTCTTGTAGCAAAGGAGATTTATGTTTCTCTCAGCCCCTGCATCCTTTAGTTTTTGTTCCAGCCCATCATGCTTTGGCAGAAACAAAAGAAAACTTTCTGACTGAGGTTAATTCAGTCTCTTCCAAGGGAGAAAAGTCTACCAACTATTATGTTTTCAGCACTCTTTGTATCTTCAGATTTCCCCACAGATTATTTCTTCACAGGTTGCTCATAATCTCAGTCTAATATAGGGAGCACTGTAGAAAACCAGCACAGATATTTACAGAAGTTAATTATCCCTCCAGGAATTCTTTTCCTTGTTTAAAAATAAGAAATGCTAATATGAAGAACAGAGCAGAACACTGACCTGTAGTTTGCACTGATTTTTTGGGGGGGGGGTTCCCCTCATTTTTAAGGTACAATAAAATCAACATAAAAGCCAGTATGCACCCTCTGCAAAAGCATGTGTTTGTTGTAGATTTAAAAATCTATACAGCTTTATAGTGGATGCACAGAATGCTTTTCTGCTAATATAATATTTTTCAGAGAAACATGAAAAATTCTCCCTTAAGGTCAGTTAAGCTCTGTCTTTAGAGAACTTCAACAATAAATGCTGTTTTCTTTTCCAAAATTACATATATTTAACAGCCAAATATTTCAGGTTTCAACCAGCCACTGTTCTTATTGTAAGATGGGAATGGAAAGGCTAATGTGACTCTCTAACTGGAGAGGGTAAGGCATCTGCTAAAGTGAAGGTGGCATTGGTACCATTCTGTGAAGAGTTCTTGCAGGCATTCTGGCAGCCAGTCCACTGATTTATGACATCAGATCCAGTGAGGTCACAATATAGAGAGAGAAATCCTGTGAATGCATTCTTAACTTCTGTATTGCCTATGGCTGCACCCTAAGAGCCCAAGTTCAGGGGTTCTCTGCTTGCCAAAGTTGATGTTGTTACATGCTGTACAACCATCTGTACCTTTTGGTTGCTGTTCTGGGCATTAGTCTTGTGACTAGCAAGTACGTGGGACTTGGCAGGTAAAAGAAGGAAGATCAGATTTGCATTTCTTTAACAATACACTTGTAATATTCAGTGCTATATGTTTAGTTAATTTGGCACCATTTCAAAATGACAGCTTACTTTTTATCTGCTCACAACCATTTACTTTTCTGCTCACAACTATTTACTTTTTAATGGATAAAAGATACCGCAAATCTGAAGTTTCAACTCTTAAAATGTGACACCCATAGGAAAGTGACTGAAAGAACAGGCTGAAAAGCAGTCATATTTAGCTGATGTCTCTTGAAGGGAAGAATGTAGATTAAAACATACAGTATTTGTTTTGGCTGCATTGCCTGAACCCTAACCCCCTATATGTAGCTTGTCCTCTTAATTTGGAATGAGATACACCATAGTTTGGGCCTGTTGAGTGTCATTGACTTCAAGGAGCTTTTGCACAGATATAGGGGTCTGTCCTAATGGGTCAGTTGCTGGATTAGAGGGATAGATTGTAGATCCTATGGAGAGGAGTTATATCTCCATCAGCGTCTGGGTGTTGCTGGAATACACTGATAAAAATATCTACTATTTTTCACTGCAGAATTTCTCTTATTGAACAGCTGTGTGCAATGCTAAAAAAGTAAATCTTTTTAATATTTAAGGAAAAGCTAACAGCTTTGAAATCTGACTTCTTTTTCAAAATAGTTTGTGTTAAGTATGTTGTTTAGTAAATTTTTTAAGTATGATATCTAATGAAATGGAGCTGTGTAATGCAGCAAGAGCATCCATAAGGAGGCTGATCAAGTGGCAGATCTCATCTTCCCTTACCCTAACTATTAGTAGAGAAATACTAGTCTCCAGCAAAGGGTTGATTTAGTTAGACAAATAGGGAACAGTTTCTGTTCCCTGAAAGCTTTGTGTGTTCTGCTGTTCATTGAATAGAGGAAACCATAAGAACAAAATTTAAATGGTTTTGAGTTTGTAATAATAATATGGTTTATGTTATAACTGTGTGTGTCATAATGCTCTGAATACGAAAATTAAAAAGCAGGTTTCCTGCTTCAAGCATGTTCTAGCAGGTTTCTAATTCTCATGTAGGGAAGCATTTGGAATAAAACTATTACATGGCAACTAAACTGCCCCACACTTATTTATTCAGCTTCCTTTATGCAGGGGTACCAGTCAAAGGCTATAAGAAATGGGGAATCCACAAGTTTGAGTCATACTGTTTGACAGATTATTACCAACATCCTCCAGTCCCTTCCCATCTCTCTGGCCACCCACGAAGCTTGCACCTTCTCCAGAGTGGTAGTGTTGCCAGGACATTCCTACGGAGAAATGTCATGCAAAACCACAGCCTTTTGTTTTAGACTCTCTCTCATGCCCCCCTGCCTGCCCCAGGACCTGTTTTTGCTCCTCTTTTGGTAATTTAAATGTCTCCTTTAATCCCAGAAGGTGGAATGCCTTGCCAGAGATTTCAGGTTGGACCCCAGCTGTCATAGGTTGCTGCCAGTGGGCAAAGTGTTGAGCTATTGGAACTGGAAAGAACTGTATTGGACTCATCCAAGTATATCAGTGAAAAGGTCTTTGCTTTGCTAGTGTCTTGAGCTGTTGCTTTTCAACTGAATGGTCCTGTGCTATAATATGAAGTAGTTCTCACTCTTGATCTGTAGTTTTGAGTGCAAACTCTGAACAAAGGTAAAAGTGACTCAGCGTCCCTAATCTCTGGTGCTGTTTGTTGGTTCAAACATCATAATCTAGTGGGCTCAGTTAATATTGCAGGTGGAGCAAGCCACAATGGGAAACCTTGTCCGCTTTAGGGTGTTTATGGCTTGGGAGAGGCTTTACAGTATACTGTGGATATGACCTTTCCTTCTGACTTGCCTTAAAAACAGCAGCTGGAGTCCACCAGCTTTAACTAAAAAGTGTGGTGTCTTGCACCTAGCAGACTGGTGAGCAATGGACTGAGAGGCTCCTGTTGTCCATGTTCTTAATTTGGGCCAAGGTCAAACTCCCTGCTTTGAATGGCAGGCAATGATTTAATGTTGGAGATCTGCAAATAAGCGTGCCAAGGGAAGCTACAGCCCTAAAATAATGTGTCCACTAGTATGATGATTTTAATTTCACTTTTGTAGTAAAAAAAAAAAAAAGAGAGAGGGAGGGTTAATAATGACTGCTTAACTCTATCCACATACTTTCACCTGCTTAATTCCTGAGTAAATGTTTTTGGGTTTTTTTTTTGTATCAATGAAATGCCTTCCCTAGAGTTCTTAGACGCTTTTTTTCCTGAAAAGAGATTTTTCTCCAGTACAGGTTAAAAACATGAAGCTGACTATTCGTGCTGCTTTTAGCCTTGATTTAATTAACAGTGCAGATTATCTGACACTTAGTGCATTTGCATTATTTCAATAGAAAATACCTCCACTTGTTCACCAGGAAGGCAAAGTAGAATTTATTTTGCTAGTATAAGTAGGAACTTAATACCATGAAGTAGATATCAGGATAACTCTGCGAAGCTTGTCTGATACTTCAGACTTGATTGGTCAGTTGAGGAATAGCTTCAGTCTGTTGAAGTGTTCCTTAATCTTCCTACTTTTACATGGTATGGGCTTCCTGCTTTGTTAATTGTTCCCTTGGGAGGCAAGCAGTGAACAGCACCACAGCATTTACCATTGTGCCAACTATTGAATAAGTGTCTTGGGAAGCTTTTTCATTCAAGGAAGTAGCGGGGAGAAGGAATGCCTTTGTCTCTCCCTTGATGGGAGGGATTCTTTCTGAAGTTAAGGAGACAAGGAAGGTATTAAAAAATATGCCTTTCTGAATGAAGAAATGAACATGTCCCAGACAATGAAAAGCTACAGAGTTCCAGTCAACATCTGTCAGCATTAGAAAACTACAAATAAGGCTTTTTTTTGCATCTTAGCTCTTTCTACAGGATTGCCTGGTGTCTTGAAATGGTTGTCAAGGTCAGATGTTGAATTTCATGTAACGTGGCTATGCGTGCACACATGCATGTGTACACATAGCCTAGTGTATGTAGCTTGTATGTTGCTTTAATAACTGATCTTGAAAATAATTTCAAGACTGATCAGACAAGTCATGTAAATCTGACCTTGAGGAGAAGAATGTGCCCTTTTCAGCTCACTTAACTCCATCAAAATTTAAAAAGCTAGTTTTGGAGGGAAGAAAGGAATTTTTTTGTTTCCTAAAGAGATTTCTCTTTTACTGGGACAACTGATATATATTATAGCGTATAGTGGAGAGAGGTTTGTTGTAAGTTTTCAGTCTGGATAAGCCACAATTGTAAACCCCCAATAGCAGAACATACTTTTTAAAAAATGGAGTTGATGATAGAAGCACAAACCAACAAAGGGAAGGAACTTGGGTAGAGTCAATCAGTCGGCTTGTTCATAATTGCTGAGCCATGCAGTAGCATCAGCCTCAGTGGCCATGTGCAGTTCCTGTAGTCTACTGCTGGACTGCATAGTGAAGAGAAGTGTACAGTGAGGAACTGTAACAGAAATAGAGGGTTCAGAGATGAGCAACCAAATTATTAGAAGTTTCATGTGTGAACAGTGTGGGAAAAAATTAGTGGCTTTTAAGGGCCTTTAGATGTGATGTGAGACAATCTGTTAGATGATAAATGATATAGAGAAGGTAAATGGGAACACCTGGCTTATTTTTCTTTGTACAAGAAGAGGGAAGCATTTAATGCAAATTGAAAGCAGCAAATTTAAAATAGATTAAGGGAAATTGTTTGTTTGGGGTTTTTTTTAAATACAGTACAGTTAATCTGTAGGACCTGAAGTCACAGATTTTTTTTATTGAGTTATTTAGTAGGCTTCCAGGAAAGAGTGATGATGGCAATGACAATTTCAGTACGCAGGAATGGAGGTGGGGGGACAAACCCCCATGATTTAGGACATGAGTCGGTTTCTAACTTGGTTTGTGGAAAGCAACTCTCCTTAGGTGCAGGTTGTTCCATAGTTGTCGTTGCACTTAGAATCAAGTTAGACAGACAGGTTAGTTCAAGTATGGCATTTTGTGTGTTCCTGCCTTCCTCTTGAATCTTTCTTTATTGTGACTTGGACTTGCAACCAGCAAAGTTAAACGGCAGCATCAGGTAAAGTGAAACCGAACAAAATACCAAACTACACTAGTTCTTTTAGGTCTGTGCAGGTAGCATTGTTGCCTTTGTCCTGCTTATCTTCTTCCAGGTTAACCTGTGGCATACAGTTATTGAATGCCTCAAGAGGAGTCAGTATACTGCATCAAGATCTGACCAAGAAGATGGTCAGAACAAGCTACCTAGAGAAGTTATGAAATGTCCATCCTTGGAAATTTTCAAGAGCAGGTTGGACAGACACTTGACTAGGATGGTTTAATTGAGTTGATTCTGTCCTTGAGCATGGGGCTGGACTAGATGACCTTGTGAAGTCCCTTCCAGCCCTGTTTTCCTAAGATCCTAAAACCTGGTATCTCTCAAATCTGTGAATGTCACAGACCTTGACATCTTTTCCTTCTCTTATGTTCATCCCATGATATCAAAGTCCTCATGACCTTTTTCCTCTGAGGACTGTAGAAGGTTATCTTTCCACTTAATTGCTGTTAATAAGAGATGGGTTGAGTACAAATTACTTTTTAAGTTGAGTGTCTCGGTTAAGTACTGTCCAGCCTTATTTCTTTTCTTTGTCCCCTCTGTGGGATTTTAACAAGATCCAGAGATGTTTTTTACGTGGCAGAATCTGGATGGAGATATGTAGATCTTCCAAAAATATCTTGAAACTCAGGGGAGAAGACAGATGTAGGCAGAAAAGTATGAACTGCTTTATTATAGTGAGCCTGGGAATGTACTGAAGTAGTGAACTCTGATTTTTAAAATGCTCATTTTTAGTGAAGCATCAACATCCTTCACTTTGGGGTCAATGCTAAGCTGTGTGTGTTCTCTCTCTGTGGCCCATCCTATGTGAGAATTCTGGAGGGACCTATAATAATTCACTTCTGCAGCTGGGATTAATGAGGATTTTTGCAATTGTAATTTGAAACTATTTGAAGAGCAAGTGTTTTGTTGCCCTGCATAATGCAGTGCATAAGTGTATTGTTAAAGCTGGCTACAACTCTAATCAGGGATGCATTAAGCTATGTGTGTTTACTTGGATAACAATAACTGTCTTTGAGTAAGTTAAATGAGCCTGTTTCCTAATTGTTCAGAGTTGTATAGACATCTTTAGATGAGTCAGTTGTATGATGGGTAATTTTTAAAATAGATTTAGAATCTTTCTTGTTTTAGTATAAGAAGAGCTAAATTAGGTTCAAATTATTTCCAAGTCTTTTTAGAGCTTGATGAGATATTGAGAACTATTTGAATTTTTTTTTTTTAAGTAATCTTGCATTACATTCAGCAGCAAACCTTGTCTTTTGAATTCCACATCCAGTCAGTTTCAT
This sequence comes from Alligator mississippiensis, assembly GCF_030867095.1. Classification (NCBI taxonomy): domain Eukaryota; kingdom Metazoa; phylum Chordata; order Crocodylia; family Alligatoridae; genus Alligator; species Alligator mississippiensis. The sequence goes on along the minus strand of NC_081833.1, from coordinate 3,048,633 downwards.
GATGTCAGCATAACAGGATCCTGTATCTTGGATCTAGCCAAAGTTCCTTTGTGGTTTAATGATGTGGACAGCCTGCATCACTTATCTCCCAGGCAGAATAGATATGTGATGGAGAAGAAAGGGGGGCACACAGCATCCCTGGCTGGCGTGGCAAGAGAAAAACAAAGTGGAGCTGCAGAGGAGGGAGGAAGACATGAGAATAGCATGGGGAGGGTGTAGATACTTGGACCCTGGCATGGGGGGAGAAAAAGGGGAATGGTAAGGATCAGAGAGAGCCTCTTGTGAGTGTGTTTGGAATTCACACGGTACTTTGCGAATGGAGGGAAATAAATCCTTTGCTGGCACGGAGAGGAATATGGGACAGGGATCTCAGCCCCTGACATGAAGGAGAGAGGGTGGAGTAGTTGGAGTACAGGGATCCCTGGGGCATGCAGTCCCCTGGGCTGTAGAAGCCACAGAAAGTGCACCCTTCGGTGACTTACTCCTTTGAACCAAGCCTTTCTTTTCTTTCACAGTCCCATCTGTATTTTTGTCAGCACTCTCTCTCTGCTTTGATTTCAGAGAGCTCTCTTCTGTCAATGCATATGAAAGCTCCTATTTTTAAATTAATGGGAGACGTGACTGTGCCTCTCTCAATGAATGGACCCTGGAGACTCTTTTCATTAGTCCTAACTCTAACAAATGGGTAGGAGGCATGCTACTGGGAACGCTCAGTAGGGAAAGGTTCACCCCACAGTCTGCACTGCAATACTTTTTGTGGCTTCAGGATATTCTTATTTATGTGCATAATCTGAATGGTAGACAAACGGCAAGCAGGCGTGGTGGTAATTGCAGTTGAAAGTGCAAGGTTTTCACAGATTGTGTGGAACTTTGAATTTGGTAGTGCTGACCTTGAAATAGTACAAAAGTGCTTCACTTATGAAGTCCATGAGGCAGCATAACTGATACTTTTTGTTTCACAATGAATTGATTTCTTTCTTCCTTTTTTTAAGCAAATCTAGCCTGCTGTCCATTAATAATACATGAAGAGTAAAATTTACATTGGTAGGTAAAAGGCATTGATGGTTCTCCTTCCTTAGCCTTTGTTACCATAGAATAGACATCTCTGCTTCATTATTTGCTTTTCTTCTCTGCTTTTAGAATTTATAGTGTGCAAGACTTTCAGGCCTGGGTGCCTGTAGCATTTGTACCAGGAGAGTTTTTAGCAAGTGCACACATGCACAGGCTGGACCCAAGATGCTATGTAACAGCAGGGTCAAGACCCGCCTTTTGGTTCCTGCTTGTCATGTTCAGAGAAAACAGTTGAGCAAGCACAGTGCAGTTTCTACATGTCTACATTTATTTTGTCCTTTTCAGGCTTTGGTTTAGTTTCCTAACATGACTCCCCCTCCCCCCCCCTTTAAATAATCATTGTGATTGCTCTGTCATGGCCTTCATAAAATGTAGGAAATATTCAGGATGTAGTAGGTGCAGAACTGTGTGTAGTTTAAGAGGGAAAGAAAATGGCTAAAAGCTCAGGTTTCAATTCCGGCGATAGCTGTACAGAACAGATTCAAAGGCTCTTGTAATAAGGAGGACGATGCCTTCTCCTGGAGCAAAACTCTCATGGCATGCCTCCCTGAAAAGCCTATAGCTGGCTTCCAAGTCAGAGCTGCTGTCTGCCCTAGCAACCTAGAAAGAAATCCCTCCTCTGAACTCTGATTCCAGAGGGTTGGAGCTGGGGCACTATTTGGGGACTGTATAATGAGCTAATGAGTCTTGTGATCCTAAATAAGGGATTCTCAGAGAACTGAAGTAGGTGTTTACTTATTGGTTGTCATCTAACTGTCTGCTGATCCGTCTTTAGGTTTAAAATTCAAATAAATGTTTAAAAGGGGTCTGTTTGTTCTAATACCTCCAGGATTTTTGTTATCTTGCTGTTAGCCTTCTTGCTCATCTAAATTTGCTTTTGCTGGGCTGTTGCAACACTTGAAAAATATGTGACTTCACGCTGTTGACTGCATAGAATGATTGTATCCATGTGTAGTGTTGTTAGTAATGCTGTTAAAGGCTTTGTTTTTCCTTCTTAAAATAGCCCTTTGGTTTAAAGCTCAAGATGAACAGAGCAGTGTTTTAATGCCATGAGTTCTCTTAATGTTTTTGCTGCAGACTTGATACCTCTCTTATTAGGAAACGGGCATCTAAAATATGAGAATTGCCTGTCTATCCCTGGTACAAACTGCTAGGAATGAGTTCTTTATTGCAGTGCTGGGATACAAACTTTATGTAAGCCAGTTTCTTTCTCAGTCTTTTATTCTGTAGGAGTTATATATTTATCTTGTCTCTGACATTTTCTATACAGGTTTAACCCAAAGGCAGACAATATAAAAGTACATACTGCATCCATGTGTGGGAAAAGATAGTTACTACAGCAAAGGGAATAGACATTGACAGCACAAGGAAGATGAGTATGTTGAAACCAAGTGGACTGAAGGCTCCTACCAAGATCAGCAAGCCTGGAAGTACATTACTAAAGGCATCTGCAGCTGCTGTGCCTGGTAATGACAATCAGCATTTCAATATACTTTTTAATCATGTTCTCAAAAAGTAATTTAAAGGTTGTGATTGTATGTAAATTTACTTCTGCTCGTATGTCTTATCTAACTAAATTGGTACGTGTGATATGCAGTAAAATTTGGATTTACAAATAGAACATAATTTACTTTGAAAGAAGAGATGCTTTAAAAAGAGCTGTAACATTCAAAGCACTGTACAGTTTAGGAAAAAGCATTTTGATTTCAATATTTCCAGATGTAAAAATTGTGAGCTATCATTTGTAAGCAACAAATGAAGGCTAGTGGGAAGGTAGATAACATGCTTACATACATATTATCAGTTGTACGCTACTTGGAAGCATATATTTGCCAGTACAGCAAACTGTTCTAAGCAGTTACTGAAATAACTGTGAGCTCTTTGAACTCAGGAGACAGAATGTTCTGAAAGATCAAAAATGTATCGGCAATACCATGACACTAAATGTACGAACTAGGACACACAGCAGAAAGGCTTTAAGCCAAAGGTGTGGTCATTATAAGTGGCAGTTTCTGCCTGACTGCCTTGTCAGGAAACCCCACTAAACTAAGCAGATGTTTATTCTGCCCCTGGGTTGGGCGGGTATTGTGAGATTAGGGATAAAGGAGTTTGCTGTTAATTCCTTAAATTAGTTAAGAAATTGTGCACCATGATTACAGTATATTCAATAGTAAGAAAATACCAGGTTGCTCTCTCCTTTTAGAATGGTACTTTACTAAATGTTCATCAAGTAGAAACTGTGTAATGTTGGGCTTTAACTATGTTTCTTCACTGATAATATTTCCTTTTTATGTTTGAGTCCAGCTCCTGCAGAAAAAGCAGCACCTACTGAAAAGTCATCCAGCACACCCCCTGCAGAGGCACACGAAGAGTTTGTAGATGACTTCAGGGTTGGGGAACGTGTTTGGGTCAATGGAAACAAACCTGGCTTTATTCAGTTTCTTGGTGAAACACAATTTGCTCCTGGACAGTGGGCAGGAATCGTTTTAGATGAACCAATTGGTAAAAATGATGGTTCTGTGGCCGGAGTTCGATATTTCCAATGTGAACCCTTAAGAGGAATATTTACAAGGCCATCTAAGCTGACCAGAAAAGTGGTGGCAGAAGATGAAGCCAATGGTACGCAGACAGCTCATGCGTCTAGAGCTACTTCTCCAACCTCCACATCAGCCGCTAGCGTGGTATCTTCTTCTGCACCAGCTCCTCCTACAGGAATTCCCCATAAAACTTCTCCACCTGCTGCTAAGGAACACTCAACTCCTTCCCCAGTGAGCAATCTTTCAAAAACTGCAAGTGAATCTATATCAAACCTCTCTGAAGCTGGGTCTGTGAAGAAAGGGGAAAGAGAACTAAAAATCGGAGATCGAGTTTTGGTAAGGCTCTTCCTACATTATTTTGTTTCTACCTAATGCAGTATATCTTCTGACGATCTAAAAATCATATAGTCTGCAATTTAAACTATAACACTCTTCAGAGGTGAGCTTTCTGCTCTGGTCAGTTATGTTGTTTGGGAAATAAGAATAATACAGTGCATAGCTGCACAGGTTGATGTCTGTGATTTTTTGCTGTCCTGAATCAGACCCTCATTGCTAAAAACTAATGGATAGTCATTTCACTGTGCGGACATTTTTGGCCCATGCTAACAGTGGAGTAAGCTAGTGTAGACTAATAAAACTGACAGATGTGTATATATACCCCTGTATAACCTACACTGATGTGTATGCCAGTGTAAATTGTATTGGGATCAGAAATGGATAGACGTACAGCTATCCCAAGGTAGCTTATGTGTTTGGCTATTGCGTTATCTTTCTGCTAAATGACAGCTGAACCATTGATTAGTAGACTTCTTTTTTTAGCAATAGTTAGTACATCATAGATAAAGTTATTCTGGGTGGGGTTTCTGCACATCAGCTATATTAGTAGTGATGTTGGCATTACTATTATTAATATTCCAGTGTCATCTCAAGTACACAATGTAAATCCTCAGTCTCTGACACCACTCTGATTTGTCTGCACTGTCTCTATCTACCCTGAGCCCACAGCTTTGCCAAGAAGCATATTCTGCCTGCTCAGTGAGCAATACCAGTGCCCCAAAATTAGCCATGTGAGAGCAGCTTTGAGGGTGCACCTCAGCACTGTGTGCTCTCAGGCATGCTTTGTGGTGTGCACTTAAAGCCACTCTAAACTATGTGACCTGATCCCAGGCTTTGAAACACACCTGAGCAGGAGCATGTGAGCATGACATGTTCCTCACCTCAGAGGTGGTTCTGCACTTGATGTGGTCAGAGGGTGCCTATGGGAATTAATGCAGTGTACTCGTACACTCTGCAGAATGAGCTAGGAGTGAATTCAGTCCTTTTGCTGTGCAGATTAGCCATGGCTGAGAACAAGAAGCTGTTTGGCAAAAGTGCAATCAAGGAAAAGCTGCCAGTGTTCGGTAAAACCCTTAATTGTGCTTTAACAACCTATTTATAGCTTATAGTCTTGCCCTAATTCTAAGAATTGCAATCATGCTAAATACAAATGGCAAAATTGCCAGGTTTCCAGCCAGTCTTTCCTTTCCTCATTGAAGGTTCAGCATCTCCAGCAAGTTTTCCTGCAGTAGAGTGCTTAATGATTCCTATTAGTAGTGATGGGCAGCAACAGAAGCAGTCTCCTAATGCCAGCCATCACCTGGTGCTTATGTGACTTTTTGAATGTCCTTCATAAGCTTTGGAATCCAGATCTTTTCTATCAAGTATAATAATAATTTGTAAGATAGTTGTGATCACTTGGGAGTAGAACTTTTTAAAAGCTTTAAAATTCTGCCTGCTTGGTTTTGGTCTCTAGTCGGTAGGGTGCAGTAGAACATGACCCCTTTCATTAACCCCTTTGGTGGACATGTGCCAATTGGAGAATGGCACAGATTTGGAAAGACTGCTCAGCTGCTGCACGTGAGCCCTGAACTGTGTTTATGGGCAGATCTCCAAAATTGAGCATTCACCTATTTACAGGACATTTTACAAAAATCTAAGGAACTAAGCTGAGTATTTAAAATAAAACCAAAATGATAGGTGAAGGGTAAATCTCACCAAATTTGCAGTCATTTTACCATAGGTTAGATTTGAGGTTTGGTCAATCATTTGTTTAAACAAATAACTTGAGCAATAAACTTTTAGAGCAGGAAGTTTACATGTACTTTACCGTAACTTTCGTGTTTAGAATGGATAATTGTACCTTATCCTCCGTAATACTTTAAATTTCTATTTGCTAAGATGGGGAAGGAGAGCATCCGGCGTGGACAGGATTGCTTGTGGAATGGAGAGCCTCTCAGAATAAACTGACAATTCCTTACAGAAAATGTCGTGGGTATTTACTGTTTTGTCTGCACGGACACCATGAACGTGGTGAATCTGTGGCTTGACACTCTGGGGTACTACTGACAAAGTATTATTACATGCATTGAGTAAACCATGGTCCACTTCAAAGCTTACTCGTGTTTAAAAAGAAAATAGGAACCTTTTTGTCTCCTACCTTTAAAAAAACCCCAATGCATGGGTGGAAGAGGATGGGCAGTTCTCCATAAAGAATATCTGCTTGATAGTCAGAGCTATTTATACACTCACTGTGTGGACTTGGTGTTTATAAAACTCTTCACCTGAGGAGCTTATGTTCTAATTAGATTGGCAGCAAAGAACCTTTATCTTCACATGAGATTTAGGTGGGATGGTAGTATTTTGAAGACCAGGGTTAATGTGTTTGCACTTCATGGAGGGGAGAGAGGCCCATTTGAAAGAGGGATTTGACAGGGAGTAACTGCTTGGCTCATTAGAATAGGGAGGGGTATCTGAGCATGAAGCCAGTGTGAACAAAAGGTGTGAAGGAGATTTGAAAGGAAGTGAGTGATGTTTAGTTTTACTGGTGGACTAAAGCTGAGATTGTTTTCTTTGCAATAGCAGAAGAGACCCACCATTCCCCCCTCCTCTTCCCACCCTGCTCCTCATCCCCCCACCTATCACTTTTGATCTTATTGTGAGGCTTATCCTGCCTTTTCTCCCTCAGAATGCCAGCCCATTCCTTGCCCACCCATTAATCCATTTCTTTCTTAAGAATATTTGTGACTTCTGTGCTGCTTATGCGCTGGCAGAAAATTTCTTATCAGATTCCGTATAACCATTACCTTACCTTGTACTTCTCCAGATATTTCCTTTTGATGCCTCCCTACCATTGTCCCTGCTGAATGCCACAGTCTGATAATGATTACTCAAATGCTTAGCAGAGTGCTGTTTATTATGCAAAACATGCCCATTGCTTCATTCTCCGTACTCCTTCATTTGCCTTTCATACTCCTGTTGCCTCGCCGTACTTCTTGATTAAATTTGCCAGGCAATGTCTTTTTGCACAGTGCCCAGCATTATGGGGTCCTATTCCTTGATGGGAACACTAGACTCGTAATGTAAATAAGCTACAGGCATTAAGTAGTCAGAGTTTACCTCCCCATTGTTGTTTTTCAACCCTTCAAGTTCTGGAGAAATTAACCTCACAGCTTGCATTTTGAGCGTTGGGGATGTGCATATCTTCAAAACAAAACAGCATAAAACGGAGAGCCTAAAACTAACTTCCTGGGCTAATTTGGTGTGCACTCTTGTAGATGTTACACCAAACAAGACTTATAATTGAAATCTCCAGACTTGATTTCTTGAGGACAAAAATCAGCAAACCCAACTGAAGACTGCACCTGTGTCTGTTTTTAAAAGCAATTTTTTTTCCTAGTCAATATGTTCTAGGACTTGGCCTCTTGTTGCCAGAATACTGGAGATCAGTCTTCAGAATTATCCATCAGAACTGGTTTCTAGGAAGGACCAGCCTATCGCCTACTATAATTTATCTGACTAGCCAGTCTCAACTGGGCAATATAAATGCAGCCGGACCGCTCCAGAGTATTGCTGTCGTCCACATTGACAGCTTTTCTGTAGTGTTTCTTACACAGTATAACAGCGCAGGTGTCACAGTTTGTTCTTTTGTCACCTCACTACAGGATGGTGATTTCTCCTCCAGGGGATGGCATAATCTCTTAGACCTGTGGGATGCATATGGTATTCTATAGTTTGATGCTAACACAAATACTTAAAACTGCAATACAGGCTGCATTCTTCTCTGTTGCTGCCAGTCGGGCCACCAGCTGTTGAAAATCTGTAAATGTGCTAATAATAGCAATGACCTAGTGAAGATGATTATGTTATGTCCCATTCCAATTCTCGGAGGAGAACCCAATTCAAACTGCAGCACAAAAATGGTAAGCTTTCAAGTATACAGAACTATAATCCCCTGGAGCTGTCTAGTTCCTTTTCAGACAGTTGCTCATTTGGGAGTCCCGATTAGGTACTTTATAAGGAAATCCAGGTCTCTGAGGCAAATGCAAAATGGAGAGGGATTTTTATGCTTCGTCCTTGTTTTGGTGGTTTTATTATTATTATTTTTGTATGCATGTGTGTGTGTCATTTTTCAAGATGCACTTCATAATGCTATATGTTGCTATATGCACAGTCTCAAATAATTCTGCTGGGAAATAAGTCTCCTTACAAAGCAAATATAGAAAGAGGCAGTTAGCTATGTTAGGCTGAAGGGAGGCCAGGTGTCTTATAAGGTCTGTAAGGCTAACTCTATAAGGTACCACCTTGCTTGCCTTCTGTAAAGCAAACATAGGTAGTGTTGTTCAAGTAGTTTCCAATATGCATTGGTCCCTGATGATAATTTTAGACCCAAAGACAAAGCCCTAAAGGAGTCTCTTACTTCCGATTCTGTTAAGAAGAGTGATGATAGATGCAAGGTAAGTGTTAGGGACATTTGTTTGGTTTTAGTGCTTGTCAGAAAAGAAGAAATGTGACTGTAACAACCAAATAGTATTGTGAGGCCATCCCCCAGCACTGTTGATGTTGCAAAATCAGCTGGGAAGACCCCATGGCGAGGTGATGTTGAACCAGTGTCATACCTGAGTGAACAAGGCATGTAAGAGGCAGAGCTCTTTGCTAGAATGCAGATTTACTTTTCAGTGGGAAGAAAACATCTTGTCCCTAAAGGTCTTGCATATAAAAACTTTGATGAATATTGAGGCAGGCAGACAGTGCTCCGGGGCATGTGGTATCTCAGCCAAATGGTATTCTCATGCATAGTGAAGGCTGTAGGAAAATCTCCAGGATGTATTTGCTTTCACCAGTCAACAGTTTTTTCCATCTTTTAGTTGAGGCAGATGGACTTCAGATCCCTAATGGTAGAAGCAACCACTACAGCTAGAAAATAGTCTCTCATTATTTTTTCTCCCCTTTTTACCACTAAATAGCTAGAATAACTAAGAAATCAAACTTGTGGTTCCTTAGGACTTGCCTGCACGGGGACTGCAAGGACTGCTAAAGTGAATCAGCTAAGGGGTGAAGTCAATGCACATAAATTAAAGCCTGTTCTATCCCTGAGTGGATGCTTCCTTTCAGAGTAAATTGGCCTTATATCATTGTAATTTACTCCTCAGAAGAGGGAGGATTCAGTTGCAGCAGTAGACAAGATTGCTGATGTACTTGAAATACCTTCTTGTTCCTGATAAGCCAGGATTGAAGGGAGCCAGACCCAGTGAGACTGTCTAGTTGCCTGGTTGATTTAAGGTGTATTTGTGATTAATCTTTTAAATGTTTTCTAGCAAAAAGATATGTTGCAGCATATTAGTACATGGAAATGTGTTAAAGGCACCACTTTATTTTCCCACTCTTAAATGCCGGTGACTTGTTTGGATCTTTGCATTCTTTCTGCTGGTGTCTGACTTCTTAATAAAAACAATAGCTAAACTGAAGGGAACTGTAGTAAGGCACCGAGGTAATTCAGATAGAATGGAAATTATGACCATGACAGTACTCGGTATGTAAAGTATGTTCCAAAATCTGGTTGTCATTCAGCAGGTTTGTTTTTTTTCATAGGGGGAGAGGATTAACTCTAGGCAGCCTGAAATCTTATGCTTTGGGATTATTGAAAAATACCAAAGATTGGTTGATGGCATTCTTTTCTCTTTCCCTGGGCTGTTGCACAATAATTAGATTATTGATACTGTCCTGATTTTGAGAATAGCAGATTGTTAAGCCTACTGAAAATCAGAGATTGTTACTAAAAGCACTTTTTATTGGATGTAGGGGGGACAGTCTGTAAGGTGTCACACTGCCATGCCTTCTGTCTAACTTCAGACTAAGGCAGCTAACTACCTCTTTACTGTTACTGTAAAATATGATAACTTCATATGAGGGGGAAGGAGCATCTGCTAACTCATTTAGAAAGGAATGAGCTTTTTGTAGGCCACTGCCTACTTTGTCTAATTCATAGCATCTGACAAAGTTGGTTGTACCTTACAAAAACTCCTGCTTCTGTGAATGTGTTAGTCCGTACATTGCCACGCTGCCCTGCCATCTGCAGTACCAGCATTAGCGAGGAAATAATTTTGGACATTCCTCGCTTAATAGTACTGCATATTGCACAGGGTTGAAACAAAAAAGGCTTCATCTTAGACATTCCCAAACCTGAGTGGGCCGAATACTGTATTAAAAACTTGTCGAGCTAAAGGATTCCAACCTTGAAAGATTCAAGATCTTGCATTTATTTAACCAGTGACAGCTTTGTTGTGGCCTGCCAAATCTGATGTGGCTGCAGATGATTTGTAAATCTGCAACTTGGGCCAGTCTCCATATGTTTTCAATATAGATTTGCAAGCATATGCTGATGTGGCTCTTGGTGAATTCTTCTCATTTTTATCAGATTTGCTACTCCTCGTAAATTATTAGCAGCAGTCATTTCCTTGTCAGTCTCTGTCCACTACATAAGGGACTTGCTTACTTGTCATTTTCCTCCTGAAATCATTCTTTCCAAGTGAATATGCCAAAAGTCTAGTTAATACACAGTGAAAGATTTTGCCTGTAAAAAAAAATTTAAAAATCCTTTTTAAAGCATGCATACAAAAAGGGAACATGAACATGCCTGTTGGCAAGCAGAGCTGTTTGATCAACATGACAGCCTAGAGATGAACTTTCCGTGTTGGCGTTGCGACGGCTGCATGCAGCTCTAAAGACAAAGGTCTGAAATTTCATTCTGCTAAAAAAAATAAAAAAAAAAAAAATTACCGGGATTTAGTTCTTTGAAAAAGCAAGGCAAATTCAGAGGCATAATTACCAGTGGAGCAACACAAAGCTAGGCAGAGGGAGGGTTGAGAGCAGGAAGGGAATTTCATGAGCTGCATTTGTGGCCCTGCCATGGTTTCCCCCCTGCTTCTGTCCTTGCAGAAGTGCTGAGAAGCTTAACTATTGACTCAAGCTCTTGCATAGGGAGTTGTATTCAGGGTACTTTTGGTGACACTTATGTTAACTTGAGGACAATGTGCAGTTTTATATTTCCGTTTGTGTGATTAGATGTAGCACTGAGTGGTCAAAGTAGTTGCCACACCCCCCATATTCCCTAGAGACTATATACATAGGAATACTGCAGTTAACCAATTGTCTGATACTAGACTCAAGAATATTTAATAAAACCTTAATTGTGCATATCATGTGATCCTGGTGATTCTCTTTGTAAAACAGCTTTTTCATTTTACTGTTACTTTCTACTTAGATAAGCAAATAAAATATATGCTATGCCTTTTTCAGTATCACTGCAAAAAGGTGTGAATTATGTCCAATTTTGAGTCATCTATTTGAATGATTCACGGCTGTTAAATTTTAATGTATGTGTGAGGTGGCAAGCTTTAATGACAGTTGGGCCATATACGTAAGTAAATTCTCATACCCAGTCATAAGTATTTTGTTTTTATAGCTTCCAAATGTGTCTTGTTGGGGTTTGTGGATTCTCCCCCAACCTCCCCCAAAAGGGGAAAGATGTCCCAGGAACGCAAGGTCAGACTTTACAATGCAGGAACACTACATGCTGTTCTGCTGCTGCCTGTCTTTTGAAAACAGTGTTGAAAAATTGAACAGGATTCAGCTGGAGAAAAGCCTCTTGTGCTGAGACACCTGAAGAGCTCAATCTGTTTATTTTGTCCAAGCGAATCCTGGGAGGTGAACTTCATTACAGTGTGCAGGTGCCTGTCTTGGAAGGAAATGCTGATCACTGAAGGGCTCTCTTATCTACTGAAGAAAGGTGTAACAAGAGCTAGCTTTGTTTTGTTTGCTTGTTTTGTGGGGGTGTTTTTTAAACAGAGAAGGTGATATAACCAGCGGAACATGCCACCCAGGGAAGTGGTGGGTCTCTTTCTTCTGATGTCAAAACAAGATTTGTTGTCTTTTTAATCAGACAGTTATTGAGCGTAGTACAGGGATAGCAGCAAAATTGAATGGCCTTTGATAAAGCTGAGGGTTAGATTGGTTGGTTCAATGGTTTCTTCCGGTCTTAAAATTGAGTATGTGGAAGTAAGATGCCTATCTAAATGGGCAACAACTTGCCTAAATGCTGACAGACAAACGTAGGAGAGAAGATTATGACCACTAGTACGTTCTCCTTTTCAAAGGCACTTGCCTTTACTGGTATCTCAGTAGCTGTCTTATTTCTGAAATTCACCTGCTTGCTTTCCAACCTTTGATCTCTGAATTACAGACTTTACAGTGGAATTGCTGGAATCGCTTATTGGAGTGTGGTCATTTTAATGGATTTACTTGCCAGCAACTTCGTATTGTAACAGAGTGCTGTGGGCAATGCACTCGTAGTTGCAGAGCAGACTGACGCTACTGGTGAAGGGGAATTTCAGAAGCATCTCTGCACAAAGCTGTAACTGCTTATCCTTTTCCTCTGCTGCTTTTTCATCCCTCTCCTCATCCTTTCATTTGCTGCTTGTCTCCTTAGACTGAAAGGTCTTCAAGACGACTCCTGTGTCCACTTCTATACAGTATCTAGTGTCCTAGAGCCCTTGGATAAACGTGCATTTTAAACTGTTTGTCAGCCCATAGGATCTCTTATGAGTCTTTTTCATTTGGTTCCTTCTTTGAAAGGCCTGGCTGGCAGCTTAGACCCTGTGTAAGTTTAAGTGAGAGATTCCCCGCCCCTGCTTTAACTAGTCCGTTGTCCTGCCTTGCATTTCTCATCACTGCCAGGCTCTTTGAGGGACAAGAAAGGAAGATTGCCTGCTAGAGCAAAGGTGATTTGGGCACCTTCACAGTACCTTTTTTCTGATCCTTCCCTGGCTTGAGGAATGGGTGAGGAAAGCCTAACAGGCTTGCATCAAGAAACAGTCTAAACTGTTTTGAATTTGGGAAGATAGAGAGTTCCCCAGAGCTTGAGAGAATGGGATACTCTGCGAGCTCCAGCAGCAGGTAAATAACTTCCCTTTTAATGTCTCACTATTGATTAATCCATATCTTCCCCCATGGGAATGAGAGAGTCTAAAAGGAGGCAGTTCTAGCCACCTGTAAATGAGTGAGGGTTTTTTTTATTTCCATTATTAAAAAATCTGTAGGGTTTTGTTGCTCTCTACTCCTGTTTCTGTTTAGAAACAGAATTGTGAAGATGTTCATATGTCTGGTTTGGCTCGCCTGTGCCAACCTGTTTGCAAGACATTTTTAGAGTAAAGGGTTGATTTGCCTTTGGTTTATTCTTTAATCCCACATTGTGGTAAACTCGGTAGTTTTAGAATGCATGACAAATTACGTTTAATCACTTTGTTTTCCCACATGTTCAATAAAACCCCAGTCTAAACTTTTACATCCCACAAAGGCCAGCTGTCTAGACTTGCCATGTTAATGCACTGTATTATTATTTTATATCATCCATTCTGAGTGTGTAGAGTACAACACACAGCTAAAAAACATTTGGCAAGTCTCCTCTTCAGTGTTCAATTATTTAGGGACCTGCCTCTGTGAAGGAAGGTTGTGAAGTGGCTGTCTTCATGATATGGTAATGATGCCCTGTTTTTCCTGGAAGCCTTAAAGCTGTTGTACAAGGCTTTAACTCATTTGTGCCCCATTAGAAATAAGCAGGCAACCAAATGCAGCAAATATGCATATTGCACATCTTTTTGTGGAGATCTCCAGTCATTCCTTTTCCCTATTTTAGTTGCTTTTGTAAACGCTGTTCCCTGTCCTCCCTGATGAGGAGTATTTTAATAACAGGATCGCTTGCTCGCTCTTTAGTCCTATGACAGTAATGTCTGGTCTAATCCTTCAGCAGTTACTTCACTGAGGGGTGGGATTTTTCTGAAAAATGTGCTTATGCCGATAAAAGTCCTGGCCTGGGTGCAGTTATACCAACACAAAGGTGACTCATACTGGCGGGTTTCTTTTCCTTTTTATATTTTAACCATTTTTACCTCAGTCCCACTGCATTTGCAGTAGGAATACTCTGTGAAGTATATGGGTATAGTATAGTTGAAGCAGTATGTCCTACGTGAAGAGTGCCAGGGTTTCCTGTATTCCAGAGGAGCATATTAGACTGTCTCACCAAGTCAGCTTTAGTAAGAATTAAGTCCTAATAGGTTATTTGTTAAATGTTTTGCAAGCAACAGGAAGTTATAAATGGTTGTAAAGTTGGTATGTAGAAAATAATATTCAAAATAATATTAAGCAAGACAGACCCTTTGCATATTATTTTCTACATATAGACCTTAAAACCATTTGTAATCTGTTGCTTACAAAATATTTAACAAATAACCTATTAGAACCTATTTTTGAGGCAGATTTTCTATGACATACAACGGATCTTCAGTGCAACTGGATTTACAGTGGAGACTGAAAGCTAGTATTTCTGTAAAATAAACGACTGGAAAGTTTCAGGCAGAATAGGGGGCACCTTGGGTTCTGGTGTCCTGTCCTATTCCCCCTGAACTCCTATCCCCGTATTTAGATTTCCCTTTGAGAATAGTTTATCCTTGTGTTACTGTTTCTACTGTAGAAAAAGTAGAACGATTCTGAGGGAGTAGAAATGCAAATTAGGGCTTCAGATTCAATATTGAATGTGAAGTGTGGTTTTTAGACGGTAGTGTAAGAGCGGTTGCAGAGCCCATCTGACCGAACAGTCTAGTCTTGTTTTCTTAATACAGCACTTTTAACAATGGGAGAACTTCTTCCTGTTCTGAACCAAGAACACTAAATACCAAAGGTTTCCTAGTGCTGTATTTACCTGCGTTTTGATAGCTGTAACTTTCAAGTGTTTTTCATCCAGCAGGTAAACAGATGAAAGGCCATCTTTAACTATTCAAAAGCTGGGGAAACATGGGTCTGCCTCCTTTGCAATTCGTCAAAGGAACTATGGGGTGGTTTGAAACATTTGATTGTAAACTTTTTAACAAAGGCTTGTCTGTACAGGGAAGTTCCTGTATGGTAGACCTGGGGGTGAGTTTATAGGGCACTAGCTGCTTGGTGGTTATGCTGTACGTAGTGAAAGTGCATGCTGACAGTGCCTGCATGTGCAAGGTAGCTCACTCTATTTGCAAGGATGCTTTCCACAAGGGGAATTAGCACGTAGCCTGTTCTGGGTAAATTCATACCATATCTTACTGCAGACAGACCTCCAGGGTTCTTCCAGATGTTTGCACCTGTTTGTCCTCTCCAGACGCAACCAGAAACTTTTCAGAAAAATAACTTCTCTCTCAAACACATTTCACACCCTTCATTAAGCTACTTCTCTCCAAGTTTCCCAGCAAAAACTGGGAGATCTGAAATACCAACATAAAGAGTTGTACTTTCAAGCATGATTAGGTTTTCCACATGATAAAGGAGGAGAGTGGCACACTGGCTTTTTTTTTTGTCTTGGGATATAATTTTTAAGCTTTCTGTCAAGGTTACAAGGTGCATTCTTCATTTCAACGTGTACTGGGAGTTGTAGGTGTAAATAATACCCCCAAAATGGCCTTGGTGTATGTGTACTTGAAAAAGGAGTTCCCATTAAAATTTGGTGCTTTTGAAATTTTCAAGGCAGGCACTGTAGACTTCCTCCTCCCTCCCCAGCCTTTTCACAATAAGACCATGACACAGTCTTTCTGACCTGCAGAGCTGCGGCTGCAGTTCCAGGTCTGGGCCTCTGCTAGCCACAGACTGTTTCCTGCCAAACTTACTCAACTTTATTTTTTTTCCCCTCCTTCCTTTCCCTCTTAGTTTGGATAATCTTGTCTTGCACAGGTGCTCTGTTGGTGAGTGGAGCACAATCCCAGGGTCTACAAAGGCTTCCTAAGAATGTTTCCACTAGAAAATTGATGGTATATAACACACCATTCAAGAGTGTACCCTGAAGGAAAAGCCAAGAAATTGCTTTTGCCCCTACACAATTCAGATAGATTCTTCTTATCTATAAATCTGCAAAACCTTACAATTTCAATATTTTGTTAATGCATGAATAGTTTTGCTACATAGTTCATCTGAATTAGCCTGCTGAGGAAAATGAGAAGCTTTGTTTTTTTTCCCTTCATTTCCCTTGGCCTTTCCCCAGGAGCTCAGCACATGAAATAATTTTGGAGAGGTGCTTTAATTAGGTGGTTTAAATAGGTGCCTGTGAAAAATGGATACAGTTTGGTTCTAATGCATTCAGTTCTTATAGTCTGCAGCAGGTCTTAGTAAATGTATTTTTAGTCGTGCAGTCAGGGTCGTGTTTTTATCCATTCATGTGACAGACTCGTAGATCATCAAAGCTTGTGCTGAATACTAAAATTTCTTTTGTAGGAGCCAAACTGCCTCCAAGGCATTTTTCCCCCTATACACAAACTTGTAATGAAGAAATATTCAACATATTAAAATAAAAGCTGTGCTTAAGGCTGGATTATGCATCTATAAATAAGAGCAGCCTGGATTAAATATTGTATTCCTAACTGACGTGATCATAAAAACTTGATAATGCTGAAGATTTTTACATCTGGTTTGGTGCTTCATTTGCTAACTCAATAAAAATAATTGCATCTCTTTTCTCACTTCAGGTTGGTGGAACAAAAGCTGGAGTAGTACGATTTCTAGGAGAAACTGACTTTGCTAAGGGAGAGTGGTGCGGAGTAGAATTAGATGAACCTTTGGGAAAGAATGATGGAGCGGTGGCTGGAACAAGGTTAGTTCATAATCCAGTGTCAATCCAGATTTCTTGGGCATCTAATCTTGGTTTTATGTATGTTTCAGAATCAGTAAAAATCAGGTACCTGATCTGAGTAGGGACCTTTGAAAATCTTATTGGACCTATATCTGCATACTGAGGCAGCTAAATCTCTTTGAAAGTATGGGCCCCTGCCCTTCAAGTTCTTAGAATTAATAGATCGCATCCTTTTTCACCTGGATGAGATCTTTCCTTATAGATTGGCACAGGAAAGCAAGCTTTCCAGTTTTTTCAATCACCTAATTGGTTTCTCAACCTTGTATAACTTGTCCTAATAAAGAAAATACTCTGTTTGCACCTTCTAGCTAAAATGAAACAAAAGCTTTTCTGTGCAACAGAAACTAAAAGTACTTACCAGCATTCGCTTCAGGGTTATCAATATCTTCACTCGTTATAGTGTTGTATGCGACACTGATATGTATACAACTTGACTTCACCTCACAGGCTAGGTGTTTCTCCCTGAATTCTCCATTTCAGTGGTTCTCAACCTTTTTAAATTCAAGGTATCCCTCAGGCAAAGCCAGTTCTTAGCTTTCACTCATTTTTAACTATTGAAAAATAACAGAGCAGTTCTGTTGCAACGAATGCAGAAAGATCACAACAGGGCAGAATTTGTTTGACACTGACCGATTTCCTATCTGGAACTTTTGGGTTTATCTTATCAATTGTGTAAGTGTTTGCATACCTAATAGCTAATACTATGCAGCACCCTGATGAGAATCACTGCTCTACTTATTTAAAGAAAAGGAAAGAAAAGAAAGGACCTCTTAACTCGTCAGCGTTTTGAAGAATGTTCATTAATTCAGCATATATATTATGCAGCATATTTAAACGATTAGTAGGTTATAGTAAGGTTGTGCTCTAAAGCAGGCTGTCATACATTCATATTTAAAAAGATTTATTTGGTTTTTTTTTTAAATGTACTTTAAAAAAATTCTGAATTTTGAACTTAAAATCAGAATTTTATCCAAGTGTTGTCTGCCTTCATCTTCTTAGAGTGTGTACATGCACACTTTTAAATGTGGATGGAATTTCATGAGACAAAATGAGCATTTCTCTAGCCCAGTGGTTTTTCCCTATGTACATTTCTGAAGTCTGTCGTAAATGGTGATAAAGCCTCTCTCAAAAAAAGAAAGGAAAAGTTGCAAAAATCTTATTGTAAAAAGTGTTGGGCAGACTAAATACAGACTGTACTGCGACCAGCCTATGCCTTGCCTTCAACATTTTTGGGCTTGTCGACCTGGGTTTCTTTAATAGGTGCTTTACTCCACATGAGAAAGTAGGTGTCTGCAGTCTTAGTTTATTTAATGCTCTCCTCTGGTTGTTTTTTTTTCTAAAGGTATTTTCAGTGTCAGCCAAAATATGGTTTGTTTGCCCCAGTCCACAAAGTTACCAAGATTGGGTTTCCATCAACCACACCAGCAAAAGCCAAGACAACTGTGAGGAAAGTGGTTGCAACGCCATCGACTCTGAAGCGCAGTCCAAGTGCATCCTCCCTTAGTTCTCTCAGTTCTGTGGCATCATCAGTAAGCAGCAAGCCAAGCCGTACAGGACTAGTAAGCTGTTTTTCTACTGCATGCTTTACAGTCCCCAGCAGGAATCCACATGGCATATGCTGGTGGCTTGCTTACAGAAATTAAATTGAGAATAGAACAGATCTTGAAGAGTACCGTATTTGTTTCATTGTGCTCTTTTCTCCCCCCCCTCCGCTTTCTTCCACTTAAAGCATGCATGAAGGAAATCTTAGCTAGCCCTGAAGAACAGATAAATATTTGTGTGTTTTGTTGTGTGCTTAACAGTTAACTCGGACTAACTGGAATTGTTGCAGTAGGAAAGTGGCTTATGTTACCAGCAAAATGAATTACATCGTCATGCTCTGCCTGGCATTGGCATTGTAGATGATCCATTTTTTTTCTGAAGCTGTTTCTGTTATGACACAAAGTTTGTTTGCAGACTTAGCATGTGTTAAAACTTCCAGAGATAATCTTGTTTCATTAAAAGCAATAGTAGGGGGGCATCAGGTAAAGCAAAATGGAAAATGCTTCCTTCCCCAGCGAAGAGATGTGTTTGTATGTAATGAACAAAAGAAAAGATGCAGTGTGAGAATTTCATGTCTGCCTCTGGTGAAATAAGCCCCTTTCTTTTTCTTTCCAGTTGAATGTTAACCTTGTGAGGTGATAGAGTAGAAACTGTTTTATATAGATTTTAACATAACACTAATTTTGTCTAATGTACTTAAAGCTCTATTCATTTATTTATTTTGAGTTTCGTCTGTTAAAGAAATGTTCCAGCCTTGGGTCACATGTAGTAAAATGGAAACTTTAAAGCTGGATACCAACCATCTTTTACATAGGGCAAGGCAGTTGAGCAGAAATACTTCCCCAAATCCAACACTTGCTCAGAACAACAGGGTGAGTACGTTTAGGAAAAAGCTCATGGCACCTTTTATTCAGCTGGAGTTGGATGACTCTTTAAGTAATTTGAAAGTTGCTCTGTCAGCAGCATGGTGCCCCCCAGACCCAGACTGGCATTTTAATCTGTATTGCCTCAAGAAATTTTACGTACATATTTGCTGAAGTGCTTCCGTCCAAGTACAAGCATGAACTTACTCTGCTTAGCTTCTTGTTGTTGACATGGGAGTGGCTGCAGACTATAATAGCTGATTTTTCTCTCCAGTGCTTTCCTTCAGTGCTTTCGGATGTTTTGACCATAAATATATCATTCTTCCACAGTTAAATATTTTCAAAGTGCAGGCTCCAGCCCACTTCCTTGCATGCGGTCCTCAATAGGCATGAATGCTTGGGTTGTGTCCAAGTGGAGACTCCGTTTTTCGAAATAACCTTTTGACATTTTCCTCATGAGGAGTAAAATCCTGGTTACTGAGGAAGCCCAGCATTTCCTTGCTTATACTCAAACATTAGTCACAGCAGGTTTCTGCTACTCTGATATTCCAAAAGCAGTGTTTTTGTGTAACTTTTTTTTCTCTGATCTGGAGTTTGACAGCTTTATCCCCATTCTTTTTAATTATCCAGGGATGCTGCTGTTTTCTCTTCTATCTACCATCAAGGTAGATGAGCCACTGATGTAACAAAACTGCCTTTTGCAATTCAAGACTATCCCCAAGATGAGGATGAGCTGTGATTTTTTCTTTTGTCTAGCACTGCAAACTTGAGATCATTCCTTAAATTCTGAGCTTTGAAAAGCTGTAGTCACTGAGAAGTAGCTGCTTATGACTCATGAGCTAAGGCTTGGTCCTGCTTTTGGGATTGTGGCACGTTTCTTGGCAGCTGAGGAAATATGGTAGCATGTCATCCAAACATCAAAACTGATCCCGTCTTTTTTATAAGAAGCTAATGCAGTTCTTCCTGATGTTTCTCAAGTTACTTGATGTACA
Source organism: Alligator mississippiensis (assembly GCF_030867095.1). Classification (NCBI taxonomy): domain Eukaryota; kingdom Metazoa; phylum Chordata; order Crocodylia; family Alligatoridae; genus Alligator; species Alligator mississippiensis. The sequence continues at coordinate 3,028,607 of NC_081833.1, read as the reverse complement.
TTGCTTGCATTGTGTTCTGGAAGAGCTGGCTCTCAAAGTCTGTGAATGGACAAATTGGAGACATTTGAATTTGTAGCAAACACAACTGCTGAAAGAAAAAGGAGATGCATTTTTTTTTCTAAAAGAAGAGAATGGCATAAAGAAGCCTTTTAGCTCAGAACATGGAAAGGGAAATAGGGACAGATATTTTCTGGAGGAGACATAGCCTAAGTCTGCTGTGGTGGAGCTTAAGACTAATCTACTGAGGGGTAGATGAAAGATGTCATATTTTAACACTTGACAAGAAACTGTCTGAACTACAAAAAGTTCAGGCCAGTTTTTACGTATGTCTGCAGATTTACAGTCATACTTCCTGAACCCACAACTTGTTTGCTCTCTTTAGTGCCAGTTCCTATTGTATTTTCAGTTCTTCCATTTTTTCCCTTTTTCATGTAAAAAGTCTTGATGATGTATGTGGAGGATAAAGAGATGCTAACTTTGAGTATTTGTAATGACTAGTTCCTTAGGTGAAGCAACATAACCAGGCCAAACCTGCAGTCTCACTTTAGAAGTTTTCACATTTTCCAGCTTGATTCCACTTTTCTCTTTACTTTTTAATTAAAATCCTTCAAAGTAGTTCTTTCTGAAAGCTATCTTCATCCTTGGGGTGATTTGTATTGAGGATTCTGCTTCAAAATGTTAAGTAGCATTACAAGGACCGTAGAATTTGTCCTTTTATTTGAGGTAAACTTGTGTTGGCCTTGGTGGAAGTAGACAGCAGGATTTAACCCTACATATTTACCCTTCTCTAAATAAAAACTGATAGTATGGGAGTTAGACTACTCATAGGAGTAGTGTTTCATACAGCATTTGGAAACTTAATGTTTGTAGATTCTGCAAGTGACCCAAGGTGGATTGAGTGAATAGAGGAAAAATGTCTTTAACTTACTGTGAGGACATTTTTAACTCTAGCCAGTGCCCGTATAAAAAGATGTTAAGCAACCTAACAAGCTAGCCTTTGAGTGAGCCTACAGTACTGATACAAGATCGGGGCCAGCCCTTTGTTTTCACTTGAGCCCTTCTCTCTCTTACACAGCACTTGCTGATTGCCACCTAACAGTCTTGCCACAGGGGTATGTTTGCTGTTAACTTCCAGAAAAGCTAATTGAAATAGACTATTTTCCTTTTCTTTAATTAACATATGACATATATATTGGGGGAATCTGTTACAGGGTATGGATAATATTTGCTTAGGTAGCAAGTGCACCAAAATTCTTGTGCAGTCAAATGATGTTCCCGATTTTATTTTTCCACTTGTATAACTGTGTTGCTTTTTGTTTTTTTTAACTAAACTTTCTGAAGTTGACAGAAACATCTTCCCGATATGCAAGAAAAATTTCTGGCACCACAGCCTTGCAGGAGGCCCTGAAGGAGAAGCAGCAGCACATTGAACAGCTTCTGGCAGAGAGAGACCTGGAGAGGGCAGAAGTTGCTAAAGCAACTAGTCATGTTGGGGAAATAGAGCAGGAGCTAGCACTTGTTCGAGATGGACATGACCGGGTAAAGAATGATTCTGGTCTTGTTGAAATTATGGTTTTGGGGCCCTGCCCACCTTCTTGGGGGTGGGGGCGAGGGGGTTCTCCTTTGGGCGATCACTTACTGAATTATGTCATTTTGTTGCTTCTCTTTCCTGATATGCTTCCATGGAAAATGGTTAACCGTCCACTTCTCTTTTCCTGTGAACTGGGTGGCTTGCTTTTTCCTCTTAGATATATCCCTGCTTAAATTGCTTTAATGTACGATTTCACTTACTCACTGAATTCTGTGTCGTTGCTACAAATACAGCATGTGGTGGAAGTGGAAGCGAAGATGGACCAGTTACGGGCTATGGTTGAAGCTGCTGATAGGGAGAAAGTGGAGCTTCTCAACCAACTTGAAGAAGAGAAAAGGTGAACCAGAAATGTTTTACTCAGTATTTCTCTGTCACAGTCAAGGCTTTGTGTTTCAGATGTGGTTGCTTACAAGTAACAGATTAATTCCATATTTAAACAAATTGTAGTTGTGGCCTAGTGAGCTAGGGAGTGTTTTTTGCAAAACCAGTGCTGTTCCTATAAAATGATACTAAAAATATGCTCTCTGCCCCAGTAGGCAAGTACGTAGTTGGTATAAGAACTCCAGTATAATTCATACTGTTATGGAGTTGCTTAGATCAACAGGTTGTGACCAGCAAACGGATTGATTTTTGTGAGGTTTCAGTGAGTTTGATGTTAATATCCTTCATACTTGACTATCAGATGATAGTCTGCATATGCTTCTGAAGTTTTTGTTTGTATGTTCGTTTTTGGAGTTGTATTCCCATTTATTGCTCACCTTTTCAAAGGGAGAGAGTTGGACTAGATTGCCTTGCTGAGACTCTTTCTTTTATTTTTTTTTTAATTTCTCTCTCTCTACTTAGCCTCCACCTGAATTCCTAGCAGATCATTCCTTTATACTACCTCTCTCTTTTTTATAAAGGACTTTTATTCCTCCTAATAAAGTGTTTTTAGATCATGCTCTGATTCCTGAAAGGGTAATTTCTCCTACGTCACAGGGCAGCTTTATATTTTTGTTTCTCGAGTCGGCCAGATCAGGAACTTACAAGTTAGTCTTCGTTTCCATTAGGTGCATGCTCATTTCCCCTTTCTGGGGGGGAAAAAATCATCAAACCCTTTTAAGCTTTATGTGTTTCCTAACTTCCATCCTGACCTGTTGGCGAAAAAGGAGTTGAGATTCCTGATTCCATTTAGTTCCAACAGTGGTGAATCATGTATGTTTTGGAGAGTGCTGGAAGGTGATTAATTTGCTGTCTTCGTGCATACAGAATGCTCTTTGGAATCTCTCGAGAAGCAGGAACCTATTTAGAAACGGCACAGGCGGGCTTCCAGCTTCGCACCCTCCAGTTGCACCCATTTCTTTGAAACTGACTTTATGGAAAACTGCAGGGGAAAATTGCTTTTCCTAAAAACTCAACGTTCCCGGTGTGTGGATCACAGAAGAAAATCTCTCTTTGCAGCATTCCTTAGCCCGGTCTGTTTGGATTTTCACAATGTGCTGCTCACTGTTCTCGATGAGTGTAATGCTGTTTGAATCCACCCCTAGAAATGAACATGTTGTAGTAGGAGCTCTCCGTCTCGCAGCTTGGTTGTGAATGCCAGGGCAGCAGGGACTACTTTAAGTCTGGTCCTCATTGGCCTTGAGCTCACCTTCACCACGTTGCTAGGCAACATAACAGGATCACTGTGTATGCCTGACACACATTAACTGAAGTGGCATTTTACCACTTGGGAAATACTACACCGCTGAAGCCAGGAATATTTCTGCCTCTCCTTCCTAAACAGTCTACAGTTATTTTTTCTAGGAAAGTTCTCTGTTCTGCGTGAGCGACCCATGCAGCAGTTTGAAATCCAGCAATGATAAATGCTTTGCTCAGAAAAAAAATAGAATTGTACCATTTACAGCTTTGTGCAAACTTAAATACATATTGTACTTTTCCTTTCTTCCTTTTTCTCCAAAAAGTCCTTCAATTCTCATGAGCCCTGTTTAGACTAAGGAGATGTTAATGTGGTCTTCTCCAGTCAGTCAGCCAACCTCCAGCTACCAGCCAGTGTGTGCCATTCAAGGGATTAATAGGCACCTTTTTCTCTCTTCTGCACTCTTGTGGAGTTGAAAGGACTAGGGAGCTAGTCTAATATAGCTCAGGATCTGACTCCAGAACCCTTTCTAATTGAAATATGCCATCTCTAGACCATTCAAATCACTTGGTAGAATATGAATAGGGAGAAGTGGGGTTCTTAAATTGTTGGCCAACACTTTCTAACTACAACTCTGAAAAATCTAATATAGACGAGGCCAGTTGTACTTGAGCAAGAGTTAGTCCCTTTCCTATTTGTCCCATGCGTCATCTTGAGCATCTAGCATGTTCTGAAGATTACCCTGGTTTGCCTGCTTTAGTTTTTTAGTGCCTGCTAGCTTATATGCTCTTAAATCTGGTTCCTTTCATCTTTTTCACAGTTCCTATTTTCTTCCGCATTTCATGCATACATTGGAGATTGTAAAGGTGCATTAGATAAAGTTGTGTGTCCAGGCAATAGTCTGAGAACCTTCAAAGGATTTAAGGAATGAATGAAATGGCGACCAGTTACCTTGAAATATTTTCTGTCTTCTACTGTAGAACTGCCAGAAAGGTATTATTGTCATATTTTGGCTTTAATTTGCCGTCCAGAGTTCTACATAGAGTTCGCCATGTTATTTTTCTTCTCTTCCACTTTTTCCTGCTACAGACTGAAGTAGTCAATAATTTTACTGTAGATTTTATTTCTTGGGGAAAGCAAGTGTGAAAATCACTCTCTTTCAAAACTGTCATTATTTTATGCTTCACAGGAAGGTAGAGGACCTTCAGTTCCGTGTAGAAGAAGAATCCATTACCAAAGGAGACCTAGAGGTAAAATACCCCCAACTTCGTAAGCATCACGTGCTGTAGGATTTCGAAATGCAAAGAGTTCTAGAGGTAGTAGTACAAGTAGTCTGAGAAAATAATAGAAATGATTAAAACTGCATGTTAATAGTCCAGAAGCACGCATAACACATGAAGGTAGTTCTTAATTCTGCAGTCCTTGTCTAAGTTAAATGCTGACATCTCAGGATTGGACCCTTAAGCAAATTGAATTACTCAGCACAGCTTCTAGAGTTGAGTGGTGGTGGGTTTTGTCAGAGTACTTTAGTTCTTGGTAAAAGTCTACCCTTTTTGCTATTTTATAGTATGTCTTGCTAATGCTTCCAAAATTCTTTTAATGAGATCAGCAAACAGAAATCAGTGTTAACGTTTTATGAAACTGACAGTTGTTAGCTGTGTCCCAGTTAAATGGGCACTGAAAACGAATCACGTTTGTCTTCTGGCTGACTGACACTGAAAAAGTATTTCATCCTTGTACACTTCTCAGTAATCTTACCATCACACTGTGCGCTTTGGTGAGAGTTTAGGACTAAGAATGCATCACTGAAGAGTCGAAAACTTGCTCTTCCTGCTATTTATCTTCCAGTTTTGCCTAGTTCCTTGCTGTTCTGAGCTCTAGTCTAATGTTATAATGTACGTAGGATTAATTAACAAGAAATGGTCTGAGCCAGTATAAACACTGCCAGTTTCATAATCCAAATTTTAAAATTAAAATTCTTGGATTCCCTCTTGTATCTCTAACATGTTCTTGTTTAATCTGAAAGATATTGAATGCTCTTATCCCAGGATGCAAAGAAATACAAATTTAAACTGACTTGTGACACTATGAACCCTTAATGACCTGAAAGTGCTAGCCTTAAGTGGTCCATTTCATATAACATTTCCTTTTTAGTTCTACTTTTTAGTCTTCCATCCATTTAAAAATATCTGTCTAAACTTTTCATAGAAATCTTCTTTATTTTTAGTGAATGACATTATTATTATTATTATTATTATTATTATTATTATTATTATTATGTTTAAAACAGTGTTTGAAGTCACAGCAGACCAGAATTGGTTTGTCAAGATGCATATCTTAAAGTTTAAATTGAATTCAGGTTAACTAAATGTCTCCTATTGCTTTTATTGGAAATTATAGTGTTAAGTGTTGAGGTAAAATATTTTTGTTTTTGTTTTTAATTTTTACTGATAGCGAAAGAGGCAGATTTCTGAAGATCCTGAGAATGTAAGAGGGCACTTGAGTGTGCAAAGATATTCCCATTAACAGATTGTGTACAAATAAGTGCTTATTGATAAACTTAATCACTAACTGCATAATCTGTTATTGAAACATTGACTGTAGTATGTGTGCATGTTGCTTTCAGAGCAATTACAACATTTATCAAACGGAATGTATGTAATGACTAAACGCTGTAATCCCCCTTAACTGAAGTGTGGGAGAATGCATCATCCTTAGAGTCTTTTTCAAATATGAAACCACAAACTTAATACAGTGCAAATGATTGGGAAGTAACAGGAGCTTGTAGGAAACTAGTCACGCTCCCTGAAGAGTCCCTCACTTGAACGCAAGCTGCAGCCTGTTTTTATCACAAAATCCTACGTGCTTTCCCGTGAGCTCCCACTACTGTTCAGTGGAGGGCACTGTACAGCATTTGATTACGTTTCTTCTGAGAACAAATTTGGTGTCCCTCCCACATGCCTTAGACTCGCTACATTTTTTTCCCTCATAAAATGCTGACGAGAGAGCTGTAAGCTAGGAGAAGCATAATTATCTCATTATTTATAGTGAACAAAGAAATGGATTTTTCATTCTAGTATAATGGGACTTCAACCCCGAGTCATGGAGAGGAATTGTGTTGCACTGGTTAGGAAAAATTGCTTTGCAAGTAATTAAAATAAATGCCCTCTGCTCTTTCTCTGGTACTGATGGAAATTCAAAGCTCTCTCCTTTTGATTAGACTCCCCTTCCCTATCCCTAGCCCAAATAGAAAGCACTCAAGACTAAAAATGGTTTCCTACTATGCATTTTTAGGTGTTTCTTTTCTAAAACTACTTCAGTGATCTGGGTCTCTTCCGGCCTTCCATGTCCAGCTCTACAGTGTGATGGAACTAAACTTGCATGTGGCCTTCTTCTTTCCTGAGGGGGGAAAAAAAATCTTTGCTGCTGTCCATTTGAGCAGAGAGTGGTATTAATTATTTAATGGAGCCCTAGCTAAGAAGCTGCTCAGGTTGCTTTGTTTAGTGATCACCCCAGCATGGGAGGCAGTGTGGGGAACAGGAGGACCTCTTGTTATAGTCACAGACAAGTTGGAGAGCGACATAGCTTTGACACCTCGATCAAGAGATGCAAAACTTGATTTTGAATTTCAGCTTGGAGAGGAGGAGAGCAGCCAAAGTGTGCAGATGCTGAATGTTATTGGTGACTAATGGTCGCTTAGTGGGGTTGTACAGAGTATAAATCAGGTCCAGGTTAGGATTTGTCTCCTACCACTCATCTCTGATTGCAACACTTCAGAGAAAGGAGAGACTTCTGTTGTGGGTTGGGGTTTTTTTTGCTGGTTTGTTTGCTTTTTATACATTTGGCTTGAATTTTAAGTTCAAATCCTTCTCTCCCTTAGAGTACACTAAAATAAATCTGTCATAGAAAGCAGACTTTTTCTGAACGATAAATCCCAAGTAATTAAAAACAAGCTCTCAAAAAATCTTGCTGAGGTTTCTCCTGCATGGAGCTTCTCTTATTGTCAGCTGCATGTTTTTAAAAAAATAGATGAGATTTTTTTTTTTTAATCAGTTCTGATTTAATTGATGTCTGTCTAGTATTAGCAGCTAGATATATGGTTTACAATTCTTACAAGTGAGGAATTAAACAAAGAGGCTTTTAGTTTGGGATAAGTGCAAGAGAAAATCTTAAGGTAGTATATTTTGATAGAGATCGTTTGATCTGAGGAGATCTCTATGGTGGCGACCACTGATCCTCCTGGATCATTGTATATGCATGAGAGCCACCCAGACCTTCGATGCATATGCCTGGGCAGGAATTTTTGGAGGACTGGAGGCTACCCAGACCTTCCATCCTCCTTTTAGCCTGCTGAGATAAAATCCAAAGACCAGACTGAATCCAGCTGTTTGGTTGTATAAGTGTCTGGGAATCAAACCCAGGTCTCCTGTGTGCTAGACAAGGATTCTGTCAGTGAACTGCCTGCAGGGGACTCTGGAGAACTGTATATGCTTTCTATATAGATCTTCCTTGGGGAATGTGGTACAGGATGTGTAAGGATTTATTTTAAACTACTGGCTAAAAAAATTAAAACATTCTAGGATGACTTGTTGGTTTTGACTTTTTGTTTAATGGACTCAAATAATACTGTACAGTCACACAAAGGGTCTTAATTAAAGCTATTGTATTTAAATCAATTAGGTATTTACAACTTTTGTTAGCATCTATTATTTCCCCTGAGAATATCTAGCCACATTGTATAAGGCTCTTGGTGACAGTAAAGACTATCCTTTCTTTTCTGGTAATCTTTCCACTGCATACAACCAGTGCAGGAACAAAGCAGGCATGGAGCCTTATAGAAACTCAGCTAACACAAGGAACTATTGAATGCTTATCATTTGAAGGAAGTTTTACTGCTTTTGGATCCTTGCATTTTGCATCTATTAATTATATTAGTAGAATTGGCATACCTTGTTTTACCTCGACAGATACAGATTTTTGTTTTGTTTTTTCTCTTTTGGAAAAGCACCAGTGAACTGTCAACTTTTTAGGCAAAGAAGCAACCTGATTGCATCAGATTGGAATACGCAGGTTAAAACCTAATTTGATTAATTGATGGGTGGAGAATAATAAACTTGAAGCAAAACAAGGGCTTCCCCCATCTCGCCTCCTCTGCAAAGACAGCCTAATAGTCTTGGACAGTTAGGTCTGGTTTGAAGAAGTCCTAATCAGCTTATTATGTGGTGTGTGTGTTTATTTGTTCTTTCCTTCTTAAATGCTACTCTTCAGGGCTTTCTCACTGTCTTTACTACGCTGGTTGTATTACCATGTGCATATAAGATGATTTGAAGTGGAATTAGCGCCTTGTTGGGATCCCCTACATTCCTCTTCACTTCAGACTCTTTCCATCCTATAGTCTATGGCAGGTTCTGCATGCTGCAGACCTACCTATTCTAATCAATATTTCCCTTGCTATTTCCATCTATCAACTCTGCTCTGCACTAAATTAGCTGCCTTGGTTAAAGTATGTAGAAGAGGATTGCCCCTGCCTGACGGGTATTCTTGAAGTGAGGCATATCTTTTGCCATACACAGATGGAATTGAATTCCACCACCACCTGGGTGGCCTCTCTTTATTGTTGAAGTGGTCAGGTCTCTTCAAATAACATCTCTTCTTTGATAAACCAAAGGGCAAAAATATTGTATTTTTAAAACTAACTTTCCGTAATTCATTATGGACATGTGCTAAGAATGACACAATGTACCAAACTTTGCAATTTGGAGAGAACTGTGACACCTAGTTCTTAACTCTGGATGCGCCTCTCCTCTTGCTCTCACCCTTTCTCCCTCTTATGCAAGCCAGGAATGGAACAGCTGTTGGACTCTCCTTCATCCCTCTTAAACTTCAGGCTTTCTTGCAAATTTCTGGGAATTCTTGCAAGTTTCCTTGTTGAATATCTGGGAATGAAGCATTCAGATATTCCGTACTCCCTTATAAAACTTGTGCTGCTTTTGGAAGCAAAAGGCAGAAGGTGGCTTAGCTTGGTCTGGTTCTTTCTTTTTCTTTTCTTTTTTGGAACAGCGTCTCTTAAAAGTACGAAAGGCCCAAGTCCTTTGTTACTACTGCTGCTTGTCCTAAACAGTTTAGACTTGAGTGATGTGCTGTGGGCAGATCAGCATTTTAGTTACAAAACAACCAGACTAAGTCAGTCGCCTTCCTCCCAACAGTTTTGGAGAATGATGCTTGTCTTTGGTTCCTTTCTGGAAGAGTTGGGAAAAGACATTCTGAGTAACCCACATTCTCTACATCTGGATTTACATTGCACATATCCTAGTGAAAAATATACTTTGACCTTCCTGTGACTTGCTACAGAGACTTTTGTGGCAAAGTTTTGGAAACCATAATGAGAGCCTACTAGTGTTCTACAGAAATTTTAACAAATATATAAAGTTCAGACCTGTTGTGAGCTGTTTCTTATTCCATAAACTTCAGCCACTAAGAACCAGGTCTGAATTTTCACCCCTTGATTCATAAATAAATTGTTAAAAACAAGGTCAGTGGCATATCAGTAAAGTTCAGTGTTAATGAGAATGGTAAGGGAAGGGGCTTATAGTTCTGTAAAAACAAGAATTAACTATTCTAATTTGTGCTGATCAACTTCACGTACTGATAAATAACTTCTACTTGGCTGCATGAATCTACCTTTTGTCCATATTTCTTCTCGTTTGTGTTTTGTTTTTTGGTTTTGGTTTGGTTTTTTTTTGTCAGTCCATTTACACTTTGAGTCCGTCGCTTTTATCCATAGCATTTCCCTGTTCATTTTACCACTGCATCTTCTCTGCTCATCATTGGTAGAAGATACTGGCAGCACGGCCTGCATGTGGCTCCTTCCTTTTGTGCTGGCATGTGATGGTGGCACTGTTGTGTTCTCTTCCTTTCCCTTTTTACTAACAGACGCAGACCAAACTGGAGCATGCCCGCATTAAGGAGCTTGAACAGAGCCTGCTCTTTGAAAAGACCAAAGCTGACAAACTCCAGAGGGAGTTAGAAGACACTAGGGTAATGGTTTTCGCTATTTAAATGAACGAGACCTGTTTGTAATGTGGAGGCTTTCTCATGACACAGTGCTGGGTAAATACAAATTTGCAGGAGTGCCTTACTTCTTCCTTGATCAGAATATGCACAAAAGTGCACAAAACACCCCTAACATTACCATTAAAATGAGTGTGACCATTAGTAACTGCATATATATTTATAAATACTTCTTCAAAGGAATCCTTTGAAGAAATATCTATCTATATATTAATATAATATATACAGATATTTCTTCAACCCAGGTAAGATCTCTTCACACAGACAAAGTATCACTTGAATACAAATGCAAAGCCACAAACAAAATTGTGGGTTCATTTATCAGCATTCACTATCTACTTGTAGCAGATAGCACCGTTCTTTGTGCTCGTCAGGAAATGCTAAAATTTACTGACTTTCTGGGTCTAAACCAACATGTTCATTTCTTAGTTCTTCCAGTTGAGAGGCTTGTGGGAGGGTAGGGGGTGAAGTTCTCAATCATCTGGCCCTTAAGAACAAGTTGCATTAGTTATTTATACAAGTATATAATGCCGTACAATTTGTTCTCCCTCTCCACCTGTGTGGTCCTTCCATCAGTTTACACCTTTAAGATTTTTTGTGATGCCCTTGTCAGAAAGGTATAAAAGCTCTGCCTGTGCTCAGACTTGAAATTATGTTAATACCTTTCTTGCAAGAACCATATTAAACCTTCTCTAGAAAGGGATTAACCCTGTATCAAATTTTAGTTGAGACAGGGGCAACATAACCTAAATGGTTGATTCCAGTATTGCTTTAGGTCTTTTTAGTAGAACATGCTCTTCTACATCATAATTTGACCTGAGTTTTCTTAAAGGTCAAACTGCAGGAAGCATCGAAAAATACTTTTTAAAGTTCCTCAATTGGTGCTTTATGCAGATGCAAGAAAGGAAACTTTTTGATTTTTGTACTTGAAAGGATTAATTGTTCTGGTTGTGAAACTTTCCAGTAATTTGAAACTGCTCTGTTCAGGCCTAAACCTTTGCTTGCTTATGGTTGATTTAGATGATTTTAAATATCAGTGCATAATGAATATCAAATCATTGGCAGTCATTGTTCTTAAAATGAACTTGCAGGTAATCCGATCAGCTTTCTTCTGTCAGTTTAAAGCTTGTTGATTGAATTGAAACTGAATCTTCTCTCCAAACCAGAAAATGCTATAATTAATTAAGATGGAATGACAAGTAAATGGTACCATATCAGTGACAGTGGATTGACTGCTAATTATTTTTCTGAATCCAAAAGATTTAAGTGAAGAAAAGGAAGATGTGGACAGCTACTGTTTGGTTCCTGTTAAATTTTAATAAGAAGTTATTTAATTTAATTACCACTGAGTTAATCCCAACATTTGCCTATCAAAAGGCTCGCATTTATGGATCCTAAAGAATAAAGCCATAACTTTGTGGTATCAGTGTGAAATTTTAAATGTGGGTTTTGCCAGAGTTCTGTAAGACCTCTTTTCTGAGAAGCAGAATATTCTATAGATCCTACTCTTGGATTATAAAACTGAAAGAATGGATTGCTTCTATGTAGCAGGGAGCAATCTTTTTTAAATTCATGGGAATCCAGTAAATTGATGGGATTAATGGGTCCAGGTTTTCATGATGATTTTGAGCTATTTGGAAAATAGAAAATCATTACAATTCCTACAGATAAATAAAAATTATGCTTGTCTATAATATGAATATGATATTGTAGCCTTCCTATAGGCAACGTGGTATCCTGCTCTAAGCATGGTTTCTTCATTGTTCACTCAGAACATCACACTCTCATTTTGGATCCTCTTATTATCCAGCTATCAGTTAGTAGATGCGGCATAAACCAGCTGCATTGTCTTGCGGGATGGGAGGGCTATTCTGCAGAGAATTAACTTCCATTTAGCTGGAATTCTGCATATTTGTGAAGTGTAAAAAAATGTCAGGCCCTTACTACTCGAAACAAAACAGCAAGACACTAAGGCTTTTCCAGCTCTCCAACTTATGCAAAAGAGGAAAAGGTGTTTCCTAACTCATTCTTGTTTTGTTAAGATGATCGAAGAACCTGAATGGTAGAGGAACACACAGGTGATACTTTTCTTTAACATGAAATTAGGTAAAAATACAGAGCAACTGCACCTTTAGGACCCTTCTGGGACAGCATTGATATGTGGAGAGATTTCAAGAGGACTATACACAAATGCTCAGGTCCATGCTATAGAGATGTGAGATCTGTATTTCTAGGGAGAAGTACTTTGTACAGGTATGCTTGATTCTACCCAATTTAGTTAGCAACATAGAGCCTAAAACCTTGGTCTTTGGGGCACAACTGGTCAAAACATTTTTTACTGAGAGAAGATAAGAAACCTTCATCTCTAGAGGAAAAACTAGTAAGAATCTTATATTTGGTCTTATTAATATGGTCACAATTTCTGGCCACACTCAGGAAACACCTCTTCAGACTTGATCAAGTGATGTTAATATTTTTGCTCAAATATTACTAGGAAATCGGTGGTTACCCAAGAGAGAGGATAAGGTTACCTGTTACGTGAATGGATTCTGGGTCTTGTTACAGACTGGTCAAGTTGCCTTGTTCTTGAATTCTTTACACATGCATGCCTGTAGTCATGCTGGGTTGAGAAGCCGTCATTAATGTCTTCTACGTTTGTGGAACGTCAATAACAGAGAGATGAGGATAACTTTAATAATACATTGCCAATCTTTGCGCTGAAAGAAAATACCTGAAAGCCTGCAAATCTGCTCCAAGAGGTGATGGATGATATCAGTCTTCCATGTGAAGAAATCTACCAGGTGTGGAAATGGCCAGATGAATACTACTTCTGTTAGGACACATCTGCAACACACATTTCAAGACCAGTTGGTTTATTGATACTTTTAAAAATCATCTATGAATCAAACAGCTAGTAATTATCTTCATCTTTTTTCCTCAAACTGGAAAGCATTGAGAAGCTTGTTTCTTTGTTGCTCAGCTGAGCTTTCTGTTTTATGCACTGGGAAAACCATCAAATACAGTTAATGCAATTTTTTTTCCTGAAAGAGAGAAAAGTGCTTCTGCGTTTCATTCATTAATGTCACGAGTCCTCAAGGTTGTCTTTTTTTTAAACTCCTATCAAGCTTTTGGTTTAGCCAGAGAGTTCCAATGGAAGAACATGTTACAATTCCTTGCTTAACAATCAGCTGGTTTCTTCAGGTTCTTACTGGTTTGGTTTTTTTCTTTAATTAAGTGAGCAGTTATCTAAGAAGAACGCTGAACTAGTTATCTGCGTGTCGTGTATTTTCTCACTCTGTTTATAAGTTGACTCTGCAATGATGCAGTTGACAGCTTTTGCATGAGAAACTGCAGTCAGTCACTTAAAGCCAGAAAGAAACGTTTTGTAGAAATATTTAGCAATGCATCCCACTGGCTGCACTATTGCCTCCCTTTCCATTCAGTCTTGTTTATTCAACCTCCTTTTGATAGCAGGTAGTTCTTGGTGAGCTCAGGAAAGTGTTTTTTGAAAGGGGTCACAGTGTACACTGCAACAAACATTATGCCTGATGGAATTTGTGGGAGGGGCTTACAAATATTTTTTCTTGAAGTCATAATTGGAATCGTATAACACCAAGAGTAGGATCTATAGAAAATACTTAAGAACAAACAAATAATTGCAGGTAAGTAATATCCTTATTTGTGATGTAGGTAAAACTAGGAAGAAGACAATAACTTCCTGATCAGAAACGGTTGTTGAGGGATTTTACATAGGATTTACTCCAAAGGCTAAGAAAAGTAATGAGGCTTTGACATCCTGTGAAAGGCCTTGGGTAGTATCAACAGATGAACTAGGAATGAGGGAAATGTGTGTTTCATCTGTGTTTACATGGAGATCAACCAGATTTGCATTTCTTTGCCAGTCTCAAAGTGAGTATACATAGTGTAGGGAAGGAATTTCCTGAACAAATAAAGACCGAGGATTCTCCTCCTTTCTTTATGCCACTTTTAAAAATGGCTTTTAGAAGCATTTTACTGAACCTTGATAACCTGCAGAAGATGCAGTTTTAATCTGTTGCTTAACAAATTGTTCACTGCTTAGCAAGTAACTTCATAAAGTACATCTTAAATGTTATTAACAGTGTTCTAGGGGTTATATACTATGTACTAGGGGTTGTATAAAATGACTGGTACTTTGATTTAAAATGAAAGGATTAGTGTAAACTGAATCAAGTATTTTGGATTGCTGTGTTTCATGTAAAGACAGCCTATGCTTTAATTCGTGTTCTGTTACTTGTGTCCAGAAGACTAGGAGTTTGGATTAGATTATCTCTGACTTTGTCCAGTTTGTCAAAAAGTCTAGTTAGGCTATACGAATGAGGTTAGTTTACAGTAACTGAAATATTTCATGGAGACCAGTTAAATTTCTTTGTGTCTTAAATGTTCTATAAATATTTCTTTCTTTTAAAATGCTGTTGATCGTAGGTGGCCACGGTTTCAGAAAAATCTCGCATCATGGAACTAGAAAGAGATCTAGCATTACGTGTGAAGGAAGTTGCAGAGCTCCGAGGAAGATTAGAGTCTAGCAAACCAGTTGGTGATGTGGACGCTTCTCTTTCCTTGTTACAAGAAATAAGTTCTTTGCAAGAAAAAATGGCAGCCATTAGCAAAGAGCATCAAAATGAAATTAATTCATTGAAAGAGAAGTTTGGTATCAGTGAAGAAGCTTGTCAGAAAGAAATCAAAGCACTTTCAGCTTCAAACGATAGAATTGCAAAAGAGAACGAGTCATTGAAAACTAAACTAGATCATGCTAACAAGGAGAATTCAGATGTGATAGAGCTGTGGAAGTCGAAGTTGGAATCTGCAATTGCTTCACATCAGCAAGCCATGGAAGAATTAAAGGTTTCTTTCAGCAAAGGAGTCGGGGCTCAGACTGCTGAATTTGCAGAGCTGAAGACACAGATTGAGAAAATGAAATTAGAGTTTGAAAACGAAACCTCCAATTTAAAATTAAAACATGAGAATGAACGATCTTATAATCTGAAAGAGATTGAAGGGCTGAAAGCAAAGCTGTTGGCAGTCACAGAGGAGAAAGAGCGAAGCCTGGAAAACCTGAAGTCGAAACTGGAAAGTGCAGAAGATCAACATCTAGTAGAAATGGAAGACACTTTAAACAAATTGCAGGAAGCTGAAATAAAGGTAAAGGAGCTAGAGGTACTGCAAGCCAAGTTCAGTGAACAAACCAAGGTTATTGATAGTCTTACAACACAGATCAAAGCTGCTGAAGAAAAGATTTTGGACCTTGATGCACTTCAGAAAGCCAATTCTGAAGGTAAATTGGAAATCCAGAAACTTAGCAAGCAGCTTGAGACAGCTGAGAAACAGATACAGAGCTTAGAGGCAGAAAAGAGTGATGGAAGTAGCAAGGTTTGTATCAACATCCATCTTATTTTAATTTGTTTTATTTTATTTTACCCTTACACCACTTTTAATGTTCAGTAGTCAGCTCATCACAGAGGAAAAATGTGGGTTTTATGAACTGTGGTATTTTTTGTGCCATCTAAGGAGGTTTAGAGAAACTGTACCCTACACTAAATCTGGAAGGCAGGTTCTCCACTGGTCCTTGTTTGGTAGATTACTGCCAGCCACTTAAGTCTTGTGTGTGTGTTTTGCCATGGATTTGAGACTCCTGCTCTGAATTTATACTGGGGCAAGCTGTGTTGCATGTGGGCCCAGCGAACAAGAAAAGCTGACATGGGTTAATTCCATGTGTTACAACTCGCATGGTGAACATATTTTAGGTTAAGTGAAATGAGAGTCAGTAGGAAAGTCTTTCCTGCTTGATGATTGTATTGATGTGGACACGGGTTCCTTCACATTACTGATGCCTCCTAAAGGCTGAGTACCTCTTTGAATGATGGTCTTGCAATCAAGGATTTACAGCTCTGTCTAGGTCCTAAGCAAATGTAAATTGCTGGTCAGAAAAGTATGTCCTGTTCTTTCTGTAGCTGAGAGACCGGTGCAGGGAGCTATGAAATGATCACCCTTTCCATTTAGTCTGATAGTGGTCTCTAAAATTGGTCACTTATATGAAAGGGCTAAAAAGGATGAAGGAGTGACTCTCTCAATCACTCAGAAGTAGAAAGGGGAGAAAAGGGTTATTCATCTTAGCAGATATGAGAGAAAGAGATGAGGGATCATGCTATATCTAAGAGAACTAAGGAGAGCCATAAAATCAGTGAGACCATGCTGATGGAACATCTATGTGATGGCGTGTGTTTCGTAACACAGCTTCATCATGTGAAGTGTATTGAAGGAAAGTTTGCAACATGGTGCGTGGCTCAGTAGTTTTGCTTGTGCTCAGGCTATTAACTAATGAAGCACTGGTCTAGGTTTGAATTCTGTAGATGGAAAAGGAGTTCTCTTGTTTGGGGGGAAAAGGCATGGTTTAATATCTGAGCTTTCCCCTCTTTCATCCAAGACCCAGCAAGTTGACTCTGTAATCATAGTAGCAGTATAAGTGACTTGGTCATTTTCCTAAACCTTTCTACAAATGGTGCCAAAATACTGCATCTGCTTGAACATTTTGGCATGATTTTTGGAGATAATATTGAATGCCCACAATTCCCAGGACTGTCAATGGGCAGTATAAGCATTAAACATTTTCAGTGGTATGCTGGCGGTTCAGTACAGTTCCTTTTATTAAGTCTTAAAAAACCCTAATTCTGTTGGCTATAAATATAATTTAAAATATTTGACTATATCCCAAAAACATTTTAAAAAATATCTGCTGCACGGTTCTAAGGATACTACATTTAGACAACTTACGAGTTATGCTTATCATCTTAGACTGATTCAGAGATGTAGCTAATACTTTGATGCAGCCTTCAGCAGAAATTTACTTTTATTCAATTAACACAGAACATTTTTTCCTTCAGTTTTTGTTCATCTTTTTAATTTTTTTATTTGATTGTTTAAACATCTTAATTTCTTTGAAATTCATTGTTTTAGGTTCTTCATTTTTTTTTATATTATTCATGTTCATAATTTTTGTTTACACCATTTAATCACCTTGTTAGGCTAGTAATCTGGCCAAAGACCTGCAGAGCAAAGAGCAAAAACTTCTAGACCTTGAGACAAACTTAAGTGCAGTAAATCAAGTTAAAGATTCTTTGGAAAAGGAGCTGCAAGTTTTGGTGAGTAGTTCTCAGAAATTCTCTCTCTAGCCATTGGGTTTGCTTTGTTCTTTTATGGGAAAATCATAACTGAATTACATGAGTGAGAACTGCCCTCACCATGGCAAAAGCCTAAGGTCATTTCAAAGGGGGTTTTGCCCAAGTTAAGTTTTGATGTAAAATTTTTCAGTATATCTGACCTCAAGGTAAGATACTCTTAGTACTTTTTATTACATTAAGTTTTTACATAAGCAGAGCTCAGCTCAGCCTTTACTGACTTCAGATGAAACATTGAGCCAGATCATATGCATCATACAACTCCATTTGAAAATAATTATTATTAATGGCTTTATATTTCTTAAGAATCAGAAAACGTAGGTGCATTGTAAATTCAAGGACTTCTTATATTCAAAAGCATACAGTAATTCTTCCTGAGACCTATCATGAGACTTAAGTGAAACTAAGATACGTATATAGTGGTTTTATTTTGCCATCTGGTTCTTTCTTGGTCACAGTTTGTTTAAGAAGCTGATGTGAAGAGGTCCTTTGTGGAATCTTCTTCTGTATCCTGGCCTTTTCTTAGGTATCCATACTTTTTCGTCTTGTCTTCCCAGTAAGGCAAGAAATGTCTGTTGAGGTCATGAATCCAACACAACCTTTGAGCCAGAAGTTTATAACTGATGAACTGAGTTATCAGTTATAACTGGTTCGCTTGTCTTGATAGGCCTGCGTGTGAACCATGTTTCCCATACAAATTTGCACTGCTTCTCTACCACTCTCCCAGCTTACAGAGAAACTCTCTTTAAAACTAGGGAACAGGCAGAGGGATTTTTTTCTTTCTGCCAAATTTAAAATACCTAATGCTACAAGTCAGAAATTCGCAATATGTCTGTGACAGTCATCGGTCATAATTCCATTGGTAAATGGTAAATAGTATCCGTACTTTCTAAATAATGTCTCTTTATCAAATATAAACGTGTCTTGGGCTTTCATTCTTTTCTAGAAAGAGAAGTTCACAAATGCCGCTGATGAGGCAGAAAGTGTTCAAAAAGCTATGCAAGGTACGTTTTCCTAAAATCTAAACCCAGCCTTTCCAATACTTCAGAAAATTGTATCTTGCAAAATTTAAATTCTTCATGAATGTGGCGTAATTCCACAGTACAGTACTTGGTTTGACAAAGATTAGGAATAAAACAGGATTATTTGTGGTCTCTTTGTTTGAGAGTAATATGCATGACCTGTCAATGAGACTTGCTCAAAAAGGTGAGTTGTAGTTAAGCTGGTGACTAATTTTGCATTTTATTCCCATAGAAACCATTAAAAAACTAAACCAAAAAGAAGAGCAGTTTGCACTTATGTCCTCAGAACTGGAACAGTTAAAATCTAGTTTGACAGGTAAGGAAATGAGAAAATGGAGTACTTGTAAACAAAATACCAGTTTTATGCTTTCATGCAGCCTCTTACTCCTCCTATAACATGGTAGCTGATACCTCCACAATGGGAGATACCTTTTTTGGAAGCTGACACATCAGACACCATCCTAGTTTCTAGCCCCAAGCCAAAATGCAAATCAAGTCATTTGTGTGACCATTCAGTAAGCACAACTGAAAGACTATATATAGTGATACTGGGCAAAGTGACTGACATCAGGGCAGCAGTGGTAAAATATATTTTCTGGCTTAACTTGCTGCTTGCTTGAGTCTGCTCCAGACAAATAACTAAAGCCTTGCTTTATGCATTTCTCAATATTAGCATTTACCAACAAAAATGCCCACTTAAATGTGTATTAATGTAGCTGCTGATCTAAGTGGGATGATAGTAGAAATGTACCATAGTGAAAGCTGGAAATTAAAACTAACTTGCTTCAAGTGTAAGATTAATTTAGATCACAAAAAATGTCATGCCCATACCACGTTCTTGTAATGGATGGGTCAAGATGTGGTGATTCATGACATCAGTATCAGCTCCTTGGTTTGGCTGTCAGGTTCGTCTTAACCTTGTGGCCTTTCAGCTTGTTCTATCTTATAATGCAGGTAGAATGATAGTACAAGTTCTAAATTGATCTTACAAGCCTACAAAGGTCCCCTTTCTGCTCTCCTGCCTGGAGATGGTATCTGGGCTGGATGCAAGAAGAGCCATTTTCTTCAGTAACTCTCATTCATTGAGTTTACTTTGTTTTTTGTGGTTTTTTTTTTAAACAATTAGTTCGTTATTCTCCCCTGTAGATGTACATATCTCTGACTTAAAGAAGTACGTCCAAATATATCTGCTGGAATTCTCTTCTAGGAGAACTTCGTTAACTTTCAGCAGAATGCTGCTAAGAGTTAAGTGAAGCATCTGGAGAACATAGAATTCTTGATCATTTATTTTTCCTTTGTGTGTCTGTGCAATATTGCATTCCTCTGGGAGTGGTGCACCTTGTCGTTACTCCGTAGACTACTGTTCTAAGTCCAAACCCAAGCACAATATTTTACGTGTTCCACATGGTAGTGTTATAAAACAAGGTTACTCCGTTTCCAGTCTCGTGAGCTTCTAAGCATGTTGTTTGTGCCTTGTATACTGAGTTTACTTAGAGTATAAACCTGTTTTTTTATGTTCAGTTATGGAGAAAAAACTGAAGGAGAGGGAAGAAAAAGAGCAGCAGTTGATTGAAGCTAAAGCCAAACTTGAAAATGACATAGCAGAGATCATGAAATCGTCAGGAGATAGTTCGTCTCAGCTTACAAAGATGAATGATGAGCTACGGTTAAAGGAGAGGTATCTCATTGCTGTCGGAGCATTTTAATGAGACTTCCCCCTCATCCCTCCCCAATATTTATTCTATGCTTTTGTAAATAGCTGTGAAAGCTTTCCTGAATCAAATGTCTTTCACATTGATATGACAACTGAATTTGTGCCATCAAATTCAGTTTGTCATGGCACTCTGTGTAGTAGATTAAAAAGACATCTGGTTTAAAAAATCTTATTACAATTTCCTATGTATGTATCAAATGACCTCTTACGTACACTGGCAAAAGTAGATGTCTTTTTGCATTTATTTAATCTTGCTTGATTTTTTTTTTTCTTCAGCTTGTGTTCAAAAGATGTTATTTCATTTGTAAGAGTCATACACTTGGACAGTGCTTGTAAGATAAGCACTGCAAATGCAGTATGTGTTTGTTTCAAACGAATTTCATCCAAGCATTTATTGTAGGTTATCTTTAGGAAGCCCTTAACTTAGGGGGCCAAATGAACTATAATGGCATGCTAGGTGCATAAGAAAATGTTTGATCTTGCTACCTGTGATCTAATGTAACAAAATGTTCCGCATACGTTCAGAATCAAATGATCCTTTTTTGATTGGTACCAAAGGCTTAATCGAAGCATACTGTAATTTAGAGAGAACCATTCATTTGTAGTTTATACTGTCAGCAAAAAGTCATTTTACTTTTTCTTTTGGCTTTTTAAAGGCAGCTAGAAGAATTACAACTTGAGTTTACAAAAGCAAATGAAAGGGCTGCTCAGCTGAAGGAAAGCATGGAGCAGACAACAAAGAAAGCTGAACAGAACCAGCTTGAAGCAGATAAGAATCATCAAAATGAACTGAAAAAAATGCAGGACAAACTAGTAGACCTGGTAAGAACTATTATAGAAAATGACAGCTGGTTTCACGGGGAGAATATTACAAAACTAGATTCTGATCACTTTCAAATTGCTCTATATTCTGACAGGAAAAGCAATTAGAGAAGAGCCAAAATCAGTATAAAGATCTGCAGGCAGAACATGAAAAAAATAATGCTGAGATGATTGCTAAACATGATACATCCATCAAAGATCTTAAACAGAATCTGCTGGACATGGAAGAAATGCTGAAAACTGCACAAAAGAAAAATAGTGACTTGGAAAAACGGGCTGAGGCGCTTCAAAAACAAGCAGAACAGGCCAAAGTACGTATAACCCTGATGCAAGTAACTGAAATTAACTTTCTTTTTCAGTTAATTGTTCTTTCATCGTTTAACCCAACACCTCTCTGGTAATTTTGATTTTTGGTATTTGCTCAAGGAACCTATCAGACTAATTAATGAATATTAGAGGAATAAAACATAAGCCACTGACTTAAATAATTAAAAGAATAGCATAAATATAAACTATGATAATTAGTTTTTGGTAGATTTCTGGTTCAGTACAACCAGTTGGGATAGAATAGAGTTTCACTTTTTTTTTTTTTAACAAGCACCTGAATTTGAAATAGTAAAGTTAATTGAGGAATATTTTCTTTACAGGTGTGTTGCATTATTTTGTAAAAAGAATTCCATGTTGTGTATAACTATTTTGACTTTAGGTTTACTTCAGTAACTTTTAATTGATTTTTTTTTTTCCCCTGTTTCCTTGACATTTTTGCTTGCTTTCATCTCTCATTCATTGTGTATTTGCCTCAAACTTTGTGTTACGTTTTGCTCTAGCAAAATATTTGGTGTATAAATTGATACACAAGTGAGAGCATCAGACGACATTCTGATTTTAATAAAATATCTAATTCAAATATTACAAGGTATGGGTAGATTCGTCATACAGGGGAAGAAGCTATAAAAAGGTAACTCGTAGAATTGGAAGCTAGCGTTTGGTACAACTGCCTCAGTTAATTATGACAAAATTCATCTACTTATTGGCTAAATAAGGCTTTTTGGCTATTCTTGCTTTCTACAGTAGCTTTTTGATGTTGCTGCATTCTTAATCTATTTAATTTTTACCATTTAAATCACTGATGGGTTTCACTGGAGTAGACTTAGTAAGAAGCCAAGATTTAGTATACATGAGCGCTCAAACTGTGCTACATCTCTTCATTTGATTGTTATTAGCTATATCCCCTGGTTCGTTGTTTTATCATCATTACTATTATTATTATCATTCTTAAATTGTCTTGATGTTTTCAGCAACTGAAAATATACAGGGACTTGTGTGTCAGTATATGCACTTTTTTATTTAAACTATAATAGCTCTGTTTGTCTTTAATCCACACTTCTCATTTGTCTGCTTGACTTCATTTTTGTTTCCTTTTCCCCAACTTTATTTCTTTAGTCCTTAACCTCTGTGTTAGCATCAGCCAGAAAAGAGCTTGAACAAATGTCAGACGAAATGAGGGGTTTAATATCAGAAAAAGAGACGCTGACACAGGAGGGGAATGCTTTAATGTTAGAGAAAGGTTCGCTGTTATCAAAACTTGTAGAGTTGGAGTCCAAGATTTTGGTTTTGCAACAAGACCAGGAAAAGCTTCAGACAATGAATGAAGAACTTAATTCAGAAAATGAAAAGATCCTAGCTGAGAAGCAGAAAGCTGAGGCTAGAATTCACCAGGAAAGTGCAGAAAAGTTAACGTTAATTTCTGAGCGAGAAACCTTACGGTCTGAAATTGAGGCGGCACAGGAAGATCTTCTGAAGATAACTAGGGAGAACGATGTGCTCTGCTCTTCAAAATCAACCCTGCTCCAGCAGCTAGAAGACCTTCAGACCAGCAGAGATGCCCTGGTTGTGGAATGTCAGAAGCACATTAGAGAAAAAGAAGAACTGGACGATTGTCAGAAAAAACTTTCTGAGGAGAATGCTGCTCTTGTTAAAGACAAAGATGGTATCATTCAGAAGCTGAAAAGCTCTTATGAGGACTTGGCCAGAGATCAAAAGGAGCTGCTGCAAGAAGCGGCTGCTCTGTCTATAGAGAGAGATTCAGTTTTGAATAAACATTTGGCTCTAGAAAATACATATGTAGCTTTAAAAAAAGAGAGGGATGATCTATGGCAAAGAAGCCAGGACTTGCAATCTGAAAAGGAAACACTCCTTCAAAGGGCTGAGGAGCTACATCTAAGCATAGAAACTGCTCTGAGAGAGAAACAGACACTGAATGTAGACATTGAAGGTCTCCAAGAAGAGCTGCAGACTGTGAGTAACGAACTTAAAAAGGCCACTCAAGATAACGCAGAGTTGCAGGCTTCTCATTCTAGTCTCTCTAAGCTTCTTGAAGACATTAAGGTGAGTAGAGAGACATCAGACTCGGAGTGTATCCAGTTGCTACAAGAGAAGGAAGCTCTTTCTTCATCTGAACGGAGGCTTTTGGCTGAGAGGGAGAAACTTTTAAGGGAAAATAAGGCAATTACAGAAAAGCTTACCACAGTCACCCTTGCTGAGAGAGCTCTTAATGAGAAAGTAAGTCAACTGAGTGCAGATCAGGAATTGGCTTCTCAAAAATCATTGAAACTTAAAAAGCAGAATGATGCTCTCCTCAAAGAAAAGGACTCCTTGGAAATCAAATACTCGGAGCTTCTCACGGAAAAGCAGTCTTCTGCAAGCGCGCTCTTTGACTTGAAAAGAAAGCACGAGTCGGACATGTCTGCCACGAGCGCGCTGCTCCAAGAGAAGACTAAGCTCCAGGATTCCATCGAGACCCTCGAGAGAGACCTGGACAGCAAAAACCAAGAAAACCAAGAACTGATGGAGTATAAATGTGAACTTGCAAAGCTTCTGAAAGAAGCTCAAAATGCCAAGACAACACTAGAAAATGAACTTTTTGCTGTATCCCATGCCAAACAGCTTCTCGCAACTTCACTCCAAACCTGTTCCTCTGAAAAGGAAGCAGTGGCCCAGGAAAGGACCGAATTGCAAGAAAAATGTCACAAACTGATTGAAGAGGTTCAGATTATGAAACAGAATTTAACCAGAGAAAAGGAAGCTAGAAAGCTAGAGAAGGATTCCTTTTTATTGGAACGTGCAGAACTTCAGAGCACCATCAGCTCCTTGGAGAGGGGGAAAGAGCAGCTAACGGATAAAAATAAGGAATTGCTGATGGAGAGACAGCGGCTGGTTCAGGAGAAAGACAGGTCTGAATCCAAACTGGAGGAGATTATGAAAGAAAAGGAAATCCTCAGTGCAGAGACAGAGCAACTTGCCTCCAACATTGAACAGCTACAGAGTGACTTTGTGTCCTTGTCTAAATCGAAAGCAGAGCTTCAGGACTTGCACAGCTGCCTCTCCAAGATCCTAGAAGACCTTCGCTGCAGCCATGAGGTGACAGAAGTGGAGCGAGCAAAGCTGCTCCAAGAAAATGAGAGCTTGCTTGCTGAGCAGAAGAAACTGATCTTGATCAAGGAAGAAATACTGAAGGAGAAGGAGAAGTTCTCTGAAGACTATTACAAACTGCATGAGGAAATGAAAGCCTTAGCACAAAGTAACAGCGACCTCTCAGCCAAGCTACTGGTGTCGGAGAACAAAAATCAGATGCTGCTGAACGAAATGAACGGTCTTGCTCTGAAACTCAAAGAAATTGAGGTTCTTCAGGCACAAACAGTAATGCAAAAATCTGAGGTATTGAAACGCATTGTTAAACCAATGAAATATAGTTACTAACACTGAGCACTAACTCAATGGTTTTAGTATCTGCACTTAATTGCACGATCAGCACTTTATCTCAGTGGAATTATTTTCCATCTCAGTATATTACCTGTCTGTCTCAAGTTGTCTGTAACAATGAGTGTGAAAGATCTTAACACCTATAATATTTAAAACAAAAAAATTGTGTCTAATTATAAGGATCGATGTTGTTGCTGAATGCTGCAAGAAAACAAGTTTTAAACTGTGAATAAAAAGGTTTTTCCAAATCCTGTTGAAGAAAATGTAGTAACATTTTCTTTCGGATAGGTCACAGCCAACAGTAAATGGGTAGAAATTTAATTAATTTTTAGAGTTGGGCTTACCATATCTTTTCATGTTAAATTAGAATAAGGAAGAATGTAATCTAAAAATATATGGGGATAAAAAATAAAAAGGAATTGGACAAAACAAATTGCAAGGTTTGCTTTGTTGGGCTTTCAAGTGTTAATAGCAAAGAAATTTGCACTTTGCATGTTCTTTTTTATTCACAGTAATATTTGTATTCACTACCAACAGAGTATTAAATGGACCTTTTTCATGTCCATTTTTGACTTGTAGGTGGTAAGACAATTTAATATGAATTTTTTAGGGGGGTTAATCCCAGATATTTCTCAGTTGACAAAGACAAACCGTAGTTAATAGTATTGAAGTATATAATACTTAGCTCAACTACCAAGCTAGATTTTCACACTCTTTTAAGATTTTGAGATCTCTCAAAGTAAATTCAGGGCCAATGACTCTATAGCACCTTATCTTCTGACAGTACAGACAAGCCTGTTGGTAGTGAATATCTGTTGAACTACTATTGTCAGTTTTTTTGGATATATCAAAGTAATCATAATGGATACAGTTAGGGCCATTGAGGAATTAAAAAAAGATTCAGATGTTGGTGATGGCACAAGCATGAGGTTGTTGTAATTAATTTCTGCATGGAATTAGACTTTCTGAGATATATTTTATGTTTTATGCAGTATCAGAAGGAAAATACACTGTAGTATCCCATTTTAAAAAGGAATTAATGTATTGTCCAACACTTTATTTAAAAGAAAAGTAGCTGACAAATAACTGAGTTCTGCATAAAGCATACATAATGTTCTATAGGTGCTAGTACATTGTATTGACATTCCTTTCAGTAAAAATTCTCTCTCATATAGGTTGCTAAAATGGCAGAAGATGCTTTGCAGATGGTGGAGCAAGTGACCAAAGAGAAGGATGCCCTTCATAAAGAGAAGACTGAAACCCTGGCTTCTTTGGAGGATTCTAAACACACCAATCAGAAGCTGCAAAATGAAGTAACCACGTTTAAATGTTCATATATGAAAATTGTCTTGTACAATCTTCATCCAAATAGTCACCAAGCACTACAGTTTACCAGTAAATGCGCTTCTGATGTATCCACCAGCCTCATATTATTTCTGTCATATGCTGAATTATATACATGCTGATTGACTGACATGTTTGACACTTGACATGGTGCTACAATCAAATCAGATGAAACCTCTGGAGCTGAGATGTTTGAATCCCATTTTTTCTGATGGAAAATAGAAGAATAGAATGTATAAGGAGAAAAATGCCTAGATGCAGATTTAATTTTGACTGTGCAGTTCAAAAGTCCTTAAAGAAGTAGGGTCACAGTGCAGTGTTAAACATTAAATTGAGGGGAAGGAGAATGGAATAGTAAAAATGTGGAAGTAGAGGAAAGGAGAAGAATTGGCTGAATACCTTTTTAATCACTGTCCTGTCACATAACTGAATATGGCCACCTTCCCCTGGTATACCAGATGCTTTTATTTCTCTTAACTCTTTGTATCCAGTGCAGCCATGCAAACGATATGCCTTACAGCTTGGATGTGGTGTGCCAGGCTATAATTACAAGTGTCCTGTTGTGTATGTTCATGGAACTTTTCATGGTGCTACAATAGCACTTACCTTGCACCATCATGAAGGTATGACATGGTCCAGTAGCCAAGGTGTTGGTCAGACTCGGGAGACCCAGGTTCTAATCCTGGCTTCATTGTGAATCACTGTGTGACCTTGGGCTAGGCACTTACAGCAACCTTTTTGGTGCTCTAGCCACCTCAGCCTCAATATTGGAATGGCAGTCCCATCCCCATAAAAAAACACCACAGATGTTCTAAATAACTATAATATCAATAACCTGCCAAGTTCTCCCTTCCCAGTTTAGCTTACAAAAGTCATCTGGCTCCATACATGTCCACTCAGAAATCCTTCCTCTGACCTCCAGTTTCACTGAAGTATCTTCACCTCTCCTCCTCTGTCTTCTGTAGTATCCTTCCCTGGCAGTCTCTTGGAATAAGGACCACAGTGTGAAAAACTCTGTACAAATACTGGTGAAGTCTCTGACCGGAGAGCTTCCAATCTGAAAATACACAGAGTTCTCTTCAGTACTGGTTCTGGACCAGACACCCCCTTCTTGCATTCACTTTTTCCTCGGTCGTGAAACTGCAACTTTTTGGGGACAGGTGTCTTCAGTGGCAGGCTAATGGCTTTTCTTTGCTTGGAACCAGGTTGCAGGGATCCAGGTCTTAAATTAACTTTCTTTTTTTAACCTTTGCCTCAAAGTTGAGCACACTGATTATTTTGGTACAGGCTAAGCTGACCATGCATAACACTTCCTTTAGTTCTTAGGATAGTAGGCAGTTTTAATGGAAAAAGCTCAGCTAACTTAATGCTTTAGGATACTGTTGAAACATAATTATTTCCAAAGAGTGCTGATGGCTTGCAAATTAAAAGCGGGAGCCCTTAATGAAAGCAGTTGGTTTTTCTGGATTGTTTAAAATAGAAATCCAGTGTCCTGTAATGCCATCAGAGTGACTGAAGATTATCTGTTATGTAATATGATTTATTAACAAGTGCTTGTAAACAGAGGAGATTTACATGATAAATGCAAGCACAGTACAGACTGCAAGGCACTCTGATCGGTGCCAAAACAACAAAACCTCCCAAAAGAATGGATTTCTCGATATTGCAAACACAAATTTCAGCCTCTTATTTCTGGCAGATAAAGGTACAATAAGGTATAACTAGGAAGTACTGTGGACTGATTTCATTTTGCTGAAAGTGTTGAACTGAAAAGTATGCAAAAATGAAGGTGTTTTGTGTGAAAGGTAGATAGATTTCAAATGGTTTTACTCATTAATTTACCATGCTACTGAAATTGCACTGAATATAGGAAAGCTGTGTATACTTTTGGTTAGATGAATATTTCTTAGTGCAAAAAGACAGCATGTTTTCATTTGCAAGAAAAAAATTAAAAGGGTGAAAAGGTTCAAACATTCTGGCCTCAAATTTCACAAAAATTATAAACTATATTTTCAAAACTTTCCTTTGAGAATTGTAAAATTCCCCAAATTTAATGGGAGACTTTTTTTTCTTTCTTAAGGTGGACGTGCTTAAACAAAATAACCTGAAAAATGAAGAGGAACTCAACAAGTCAAAAGAACTTCTAAATCTAGAGAACAAGAAAATGGAAGAATTTAGAAAAGAACTGTAAGTATGTTAAATGTTTGATCTGTTAAATGCTTACGTAGAATTACTGTATGACGATTTAGAGTTTAATTTAATGAAAGAAGTCCTTTCTATCGGTTCATTTTATAGTGCTGATTACAAAATAGTATGTTGAAATTGGCTACTAGCTCCTGAAATACATTTACAGAGCAAAAGCAGAACACTGTTCTTGCTCGCTGAAGATTATGGGATTATTTGTGCAGGTATTTGAAATGGTGGTATATTAATCAGTATTCTGTATTGTCATTTTAAAGCAGCATACAGTTGTGCCACTTGGGGGCACCAGTTTACTTTAGGATGCTTGTAGCCAAAGAAATCTGGTAGTGTGTTTTAAAACATATTTATAATTAAACTGTTAACAGTAGAATGACTTCTGTACACATGAAAACTTTATCGGACTTCCGTGTGCTGCCAGGCAAAGTGTGATTTTTGCTTTTTTTCTTCTGAGTTAATTTTAGAGTAAACTCAGGATAGTATGTGAAAAGCAAGTCATTTGCCTGCCTTCTCCTCTTAGGGCACGTCTAGCTGAAGAAAGCATGCTGTTTTTTCAGACATGTTGTTTGCACATATTGTTAAACACAACGTAGCTTCTGGTGCAGACAGACTTAATTGTGCGTTCAGGTGTCAGCTGATCATAGCACCCTCTTAGTTTGCATAGGTCCTCCTCCTAGATTCTGAAATTGAAATGGAGTTGGCAGGGGGCAAGAGAGATTCTCTGGGCTCTTGCAGCAGTCATTTAAACCCTTGTCTTTTCAGTAAACTAAACCAGTAGGACTCCAAAGAAAATATACAGAGCAGTAACAATGTGCTGCTCCAGGCCAGGGTGAAATGAAACCACTGCAAGTCCCACTGAATGTGCTTGCCATGCAAAAAAGAAGTATTCTTTATTAGGGGTGGTTTTAAAATAACAGTGAGTTAGCAGTTTGAATTAAACCTTATAGGGGACCCTAGGGAAGCTTGAACTGCTCACCAGACGTAAAGCCTGAGGTGCAATGACTTCTTCGCTATTTTAACCTAAGGTGGCTAAATTGAGTTTAACCAAACCTGAGTTAAGAGCACACATTTGCCACCTCCTCCCCCCCCCGTGTAGACGCGCCCTTTGACTGAATAAAACATTTGGTCGCCTGTGGTGTAAAATTAATTCTCTCTCCTCAAGCTTGGATTCCCAAGCTTCATAGATTTGGCACTAAACCACAGGCTTTCCTATCCCACTCCATCTCTGCTGGGTGAGATTCAACACTTGTCATTAGGGCTGCAGGGCAGAGAGAGGTCTTGATCTTTCTTTCAGGGCAGTGCCAGAGACTTGGCACAGCCCTGACCAGTGCTCAGAGGTCCAGGAAGACCAGACCAGGAGAGAGCATTTCTGGGAGACCAACACAGCATTCATACTACATTTTTGCATGACTGTACCCATTTCATTGCTGTCCTCTTAAAAACTTGAAGGCCTGTTTGAGAGAGAGGCCCCTTCTGGTGTGACAGAATTTCATTCCACAAGCAATTCCCACCTGCATCAGAGCTTGCAGAAACTGCCACAGCCAAGTAATTATTTCCAGAATGGTTATTCCAATCCTAAAACACCAGGGAGTTACAGCTCCTGGTTTTTTATGAAAAATCATTCTACTGTGGCTTGACAGGCAAAAATTATTTGTAGAAATTGCTTCAATGCAGGGGATTTTTGGAACAATGAGATTATTGCTCTCACTTGGTCCTTCTTAGGATTCTGTTTAAAGCGAGCCTTAGTCCTAGGCAATTGCTGGTCTCTCTTACCAGTGATTGTGGACATTGATGGTTAGAGCTGAGCTAATCCAGTTTGACTGATCAATTATTTATTTATTTTTTAAATCTGTCTTGGTTTTCAGTATCAGAAATATTTGGTTACACACAAACAATGTAATTAATGTTGCAGGAGGATGAAATTGAATTGTTAGCAGCAGCTTTTTTTGAACTCTTAAGTGATCTGTTGCAAGAACGCCTCTTGTGTGGTACAGCAGATGATGATAAAACTCCTACATTTGTCAGGGAGAATAAATCTGCTGAGCTTTTTCAGTGCAAGCTGTGACTAGTCAGACACATTTCGGTAAGGTAGTTGTTTTTGCAAGAGCGCTAAATGTACAACACTGGGTACTGGAGAAATACTGATGATGTCCACAAGTTACTTAGCTTGTCAGTATTGCACGCTGTCAAATGCTCTTCAGACCACCAGTTAAAACTCCCACATACAAATGAATGACACAGGAGTTCTGCAGTTTTACACAAGAATACACCAGTATTTATGTGTCTGCATGTTGAGGATCTGGCTGCTGACACCCTAATGCCAAAATCAAAAGGCAGAGTACTGATATGTACTGCACCGCAGCTGACAGTTGAAGTTAAAAATAGATGTGTTCCTCTATTAGCAAGCAGACTCATACCAAGATAATTTGATTCAGTGTTCAGTGATGTGAGGCAGCACATTTAATCCAGTTTAACTAGTCCTTAGTTGTCTAAAATGGAAAAAATGCACCAAAAATTGGTTGCAGTAGAACCTGATTTTTTTTTTTAAAGAATTAACATAGCGTATAAAATGGAAATAATATGCTGAAAGATATTTGAGGTTAAATTTAAAACCTATAAAGCCTGAATATTTTCAGTATTTATCATGTAGTATAAAATCATTCTTGTTTAAATTCACTTAATGATAGTGAGCTTGTTTTATGAAACCTATTAAACAAATTTTCCCTCTGGGTCACTTCAGACTTTGGTCATCATAAAAATATTTTAGTATGCTAGTCAGTGTTTGGTTTAGTGAAATATTGGCACATAGGGCTATTGAGTCTCTTTTTAGAAAAACAAAGTATAATGGAAAAAGAACATAATTTAAATTAAATAAAGTGTACCTCTTCAGAAGGACCCCACTAGTTCCCCTAGAAATTCCTTAGTGATATGTTCATGTGTCTCAAAACATACAAAGGTTTTTGTTTTATAAATATATGCAACGGTTAAGTCTAATTTAAAGAAGACAAACAAAAAGCCAAACTGATCAGTAGTAAAATGGATTAATGAAACCTGGACATCCTAATTTGCGTTTCACTCTATGCATTTCACTGTGTCAGGATAATGAAAATTTAGTTTGTCAGCTTCACATTTTGGTCCACCTAACCCTGTAAGATTTAAAATGTTTGGGCTGTAAGACCTTGCAGGAGAGAGAGAGATTTAAATCGAAACAAGTAGGTTTGCACTGATATTTTTAATTTTATAAACACTTCTGGTTTATAAAAATCTTGGACTACAAACCATGCAGGTGTATTTATGTGCATGTGTGAGAGGTGCGGCTCTGGAACAACAGTTGTCAAACTGTACCAATTGTGAGAGTCTCCAAATCTGGGGATTTTTAAAACATAGGAGCCATGTAGAGCTGGTAACGTGATGCTCTGAGTAGACTTTCCCTTCCAGTGGGTATCAGATGCATTTAAAGGAAAAGGAATTAATTGTGCAGTGTGCGCCCACTGCTGTGCTTTTTAGAGTTAAAGCTGCCATATGCGTTTGAGGTGTAGATTGTTACCTTTATTATAGCTCCCATTAGACACGTGACCTAGATGTAATTTTCCAAGCTGCGAGGCTGATTCTCTCCCCCAGTTTTTTCTTGCTGTCTTGTTCCTATGGTAACCATGCACTCTGTCCTTGCAGAGAAGCGCTGAAGCTGGCAGCTGCTCAGAAGTCCCAGCAGCTTGCAGCCCTGCAAGAGGAGAACGTTAAACTTGCTGAGGAGCTGGGCAGGAGCAGGGACGAAGTCACAAGTCACCAGAAGGTAGGGTGGCTGGAATGCTTCCTGTTCTGTGCTTAGAGGAGGTTGCCGTTTGAAGGGATGTGCAATTTGAAGTGATAGGCATGCTATTTCCACTGATGCCCATGTTAAATCGTAATGCATGCGTGCAATTTCAAGCTATTTAATTTTGGGGCTACGTAAATATATTTGAAAACCATCTGCATCAGAAGGTTAAAACTACTGGGTGGCGGAGGGTTTTAGAACCTATGAAGAATCCTTTATAAAGGAGCAGTCTATTTGAAAACTTGCAAATAAGTGTAAATGTAAGTGTGTTTCCACTGGAAGTATTTTTATTTTTTCAAATATAACAACTCTATTTCATGCATATCCCTCCCATAGGAAGAGACAATCTGACTTTTTAAACCCTGCTGTACAGAGATGATATTTCAGAGTGGTTAGAGTGCTGTTCAGAACAGCTTTTGAGCTCTATATTAAAATGATGGTGTAAATACACATGTTGACATGCTTAAACTTCTGCATCTCTGGATAAGTGAATCTCATTGCATCCAAGTAGCTGATGTTAGAGGGCTGGAAGAGACGTGAGATTTTTCTGGTGGCAGCACAAGACCTGGAGAGCTCCCTACTGCTTTGCACATGTCAGTAGAATATTAAAATACTTATTTTGTAGATGGAGCTTAGACATTTGGTAGTTGCCCAGAAAGATGCTGGGGCTGCAGGTTTTAACTGTGAGCAATTAAATCTCTATGTAGGACACCTCCAGATTCATTACTACCCCTTTTTCTGAAATATGGCTACTTACATTTATTTAAGAAGAAGAAGAAGAAGAAGGTTTGAGTTACATTTGGTACCTGATGTCTTGTGACACTCAGGGGTCTAGTTCTAGGTTGTTACACTGTGATATAAAACCAAAGCTATTGCAAGTTGTGTCTGTCTCTCAGCCAGGTATCTTTATAGCTTAGACCATGTATCTGTGTACCAGCGCTTGTTGTGGCTGGTTTCCAGCCTTCCCTGGGAGTCTCCTTTCCTCCCTGCTGCAACATCTAATGCACCTGCAGGAGTCAAGCAGACTTTCCCCAAAGGACCTCTTTCTTGCTGAGGGGTGGAGGATGGATAGCCATAAGCCTTGGCAGTTTCTAGATCCTCCCAGCCGCTGCAACAGGAGTCATATAAGGAATCCTCTATCTTAAGAGTGTTTTGAAAGATAATTGAAGACTATCCCAGACATGTGGGATTTTATCAGTGACTCATGTTCTATCTGAGTAGTGGTGTGGTACAGGCTGCTGTCTCCTTAAACAACCAGTGGAAGCTTTCCCCCACCCTTTAAATATTTTCAGAGTCTTTTGAAGGCAACATCTCTCCTTCAGACCAACCAACACTTGAGGCTTCCTCAGCACTGGGACCATTCCATTGATCAAGTCTTATCCTCACTGCACAGCCCAGATACCCTGGCTTGCACTGGAGAGATTCCAAGGAGATGGGAACATTGCCCATGTACCCCAAGGGCACAAGCTGCTCCCTTACTTGAGACCACAGTAGTCCCTGCAACTTCTGACTTTATCCTTCCAGAAGGATAGTGACTTTCAGAAGTCATGCCATAGGCAGTGTAGTTCACCAGGCCTGATGGAATACTAGAGGCACCAACTCAAAGGGCGACAAGCAAATGTTATCATGGTACTAAGGAGCAAATGAAAAATGGTGCTATGGAAAATGCAGATTATAACAGTGCACAGCTATTGAATGTGGCTCTTCTCAGCTTAGCATAGTTTAGCTTGAAGTTGTATCCTCTACACTTTTGCATAGCAGAACAGTATATACTTTGCTTAGAGGCTGGCTGCTTAGAAATGAAGACCAAGGGCCTCCTGAACAATGTTTGGAGTCTTGCCTGGGGGTTCATAAACTACTAAAAAGCCTCCGTTGAGAGAGAGAGATTTAGCGCCTTCCCTTAAGAACAGAGTCCTTTGCAGAGCACCTCCCAGATGTCTAGATCAGTAGTCTAAAAAAAGTTGTTCTCCCAACTGTGAGAGATTCATCATGGAGCCACTGCAGAGGCAACTTGCCTTCCACAAAAACTCTAGCTCTTGAAGGCTCGGCATGCATTCCTCACCTCCATTTTCCTACCACTTGTACCATACCAGGCCAGTGATGGTTTAGCATTGCTGCTCTCATGTTTCAGGCTGCCTGAGTGCAGGTTTATGCCTTTCTCTAAGGAGGGAACAGTAAAGCTGCTCAGGAGCTCTAGCAAGCAGCTGAATCCTGCCCAGTTTGGAGTTGAAATGTGGCAAACAGAGTGACCATATCAGATTACATCTTCTTGTCCCCTTTGTTCTCATGGAGCTCAGGTAGGAAATGTAGGAGCGCCCTCAAGCCGAGTGACACTGAGGAAGAAAATCCATGCAAGTGGGTTCTTAATATGGAGAATTGGTAGATTTGATGCACTTTAGATAATAAAATGCTGTCTAAACCAGGAGAAGCAGCCTTGATGTCAGGTGACCATACACATAATTGGCCATATAACTAATCTCTCTCCATCCAGTGGCTGTTGTTTAAAAAATAATGTAAGGAACAAAATATAGTGATTTTTTTTTTGTTTAGTTCCGATTTCTTTATGCCTTGTAAGATGCAGTAAGAAAGGTATGAAGCGCATATTGCAAGTATTTTGAGCAGTCACTATAGCAACCATATAAATTCTATCAAGAGCATTAGTCAACTGAGTTAGTGAATATGTGGACACATGTGACACATTTTACAAAATTAATGAATACCTTTTATGAATGATTTATCCTGGCATCAAAAGGTTAAAGTGGCTTATACTGCTGATACTGAGAGATTTCCATCTGTATCAATCTATAAATAATTAGCTATTTGTAATTAGTTAAAGGGTTCCCAGTGGAATTTCTGGCTACATATATATTTCGTTGCAGAATTGTAACAAAATTTAAATCCATGAGTTTTTTTAATTTCAGGGGAGATCTTGTAGAAAAGATCTCTTAGTCTACCTTGTCCATCTCTTTCCTCCCCGCTCAATAAGATGTGTTTCATGCTTATCTGATGTTGCTGCTTAAAAAGTGAGCAACCCAATTTGGGAGTTGGGATAAAGTTGAAAGAAAGATGGAATGCTCTGTGGCTGTTCCTTGTGCTTTGGTGCATAGGACAGGCTGTTCATGGGCTCATCCCAGCCAGCCAGGTAGCAGGAAGGGAGGCCCAAACTTTGTGGGTAAGAATGTGGAACTCCAGCTTCATCCATCTTTAACCTTCTGTTTCTATGCGGTCTTAAATGCTGTGGGATTTTTCCAGGCTAGATTGGTGTGGGCAGAGCTCTTACACCCATGAAGTTTTTCCAAAAGGCAGGTGAAGCGAGAGCAAGGTGGCTGTGCCTGTTGAAGAAATGATACTGAAGTTTGGCTGTTATGGGCATGGCTGGTGCAGGATGCGACTTGCGGGGATTTTCAGACTCTGTGGATAGAGAGAGCCTTGCTTCCGAGAAGTTAGATCATGCCAGGGGAAATTTAAGCAACTAGGCACTGGACTGTATTGCTTGCTGGTCAGAGGCTAAGGCTGTGTAGGCTGCCTGTGGGGAGCTGCAAATGATGCGTGAAAATGGAGGAAAGCGAGTCCAAAAAGATTCAACTTAAAAGGGTTTGATGTGCAAGGTTTTTAATCTGATAGTTTGAGGGAGACATGCAGAAGAGGGGAGGTAATTTAAAAATGTATCTTGGAGACTTCACAAACAGAACGCTACTCCTTTCCAAATTCCCCATTTTTCCCCCCTTTTCAGTAGCGTATATGAAGCATGGTACTCAAAGCAATACTGTAAGCTGCCTCTGCGTAGGAGTGAGACAAAAAATCCTCTGTAACATGGGGCGTGCGCTCTGCCGTCAGTGAAATCGCTATTTTTGACTTCCAGCAGGCTCACAGAAGTATTACGGCAAGCAATAATCTCACCCTAGCTTGTATTGCTGCTGTCAGAAGGCTCTTGCACAAGGTTGACTTTTAATCTTTTCTCTCCCTTCTGCTGCTGTTCTACCAAGGACTTTGACATTGCACCCCAGCAGTAAGTCCTAAATCGGGAAGCTGGACAATGCCATAGTAAATAATCCACGTGAGGAGTGTTTAACATAGGGCTGGATGACAGCAGGCACCCTTTGCTCTCATTTTAATTGTCTTGGCTCTAGAAGCTAGAAGTAGGATCACTCTTCTTCCTGTTCTGTACTCAATTTGAGTGTCTTTCCTTAACTGGCAATCTCTAGCTTTGAGTAAGTACCCCAACAAAGACCAATGCCTTCCTGTTTAAGATCAAATAGACAGAAGTGTCAAATGTGCATGTTCACAGCCCTTGGAAAAATGTGATTGGAAACTGAACAGAGGAGGGAAGAGATGGTTGCTGCTGTGAGCAGTGTCTTTGGATGTGTGCAGTTGCCCTTAGCATTCCCCAGAGGGCTCAGTTCAGTACTATTCCAAATCTTACCTTCGCTGCACCCTAGATGATGCTTATTAGGTACTGAAACAAGGACTGCTGAAATGTGGAAGGATTTAATTGGATTGGAAATAATATAGATGTTTACCTCTCTAGTAAAGTCAAATTTAGTCCACATGCCATTTTGCACTGAACATGGCAGAAAAGTGGTGAGCATGTTCACAGGTTTTATTAATAAAGAGCCTATAGGTGCCTGAACTCAAGCTCAAATAGTTTGCAGATGCGTACTCATTGAATCAGGCTGAAGGAACAACTGGAGACCATTTTCTGTGCTGACGGGTCCTGGCCGTGTTCACAAGTTCTAGTAAATACTCCTGCTCGCTGAGCAATTTGGGATCATATTTGTGTTGCCCTTGGACAAAGCTAATTACTTTACTGAAAGCATTTCGTGGTCCAGTAGCTTCTACAAATTTGCATAGATTAGGATATGTTAAACCGAAAAAACCATTTGATCCTTAATGTGCTCACTAACTGCTACCTTTTATGTTTGTATGTGTTTTTTTTCTTAGCTGGAAGAGGAGAGATCTGTACTCAATAACCAGTTGTTAGAGATGAAAAAGAGGTAAGCTTTTCCCAATGTGTGTTCTAGTCTAGTCCTATGGAAAATATGGCAAAAGCTGATGCAAAATTAATAGTTCAGGACAAATGTGGCTCTTCTAATGCTAGTGACGTGTGTTGTGACTTTTGCAGAGTGGCATTTAAGTAATGTTGTTGATGAAACACTAACAAATATATGCAAACAATGTTTTTCATGTTTTCCTTACTAGAATTTGGATGCAAATGTAATTGGCTTAATAACAGGACACATTCAGCAGCACTTAACTCTAGCATTTATCACCTCCTGCTCAGCTAAATGTCTCCTGCATTTTACTAATGCTAAACTCTCCTGATTTCAGTAACCAAATAGCTTAGTGGTTTTTTAGTCTTCATTCAAGAACTAGATGGCTTATAGATCTGACAAGTGTACACACGCAGCCCTAATGAATGGTGTGCTTAATACATAGCTTAAAATGTTAGCACTGCGCAGGGTCATGTTCTCATTATGAAATATATACAGAGGCAGCGATGCAGCTTTTAGTCCAGTGTTCCGCAGTTTGGGGTATTAATTACAGGAGTGCTTAGTTGTAGTTTATCAGCCCTACTTCTGGATCTCTTGAGATTGGGTTAGGTTACCGGGGGTCTCCCTGTGGGAATCGTTATCCAGTGAATGTTCTCAGAGTCCAAAAGTTAGTCTATTCCTGATTAATATAATATTTGTAAAGGAAAATTCACTTGGATAAGTCCCATGATATGAGCTACACTTAAATACTTTTGTCTGAGGAAGTTGTATAAACTGCTGGGGAAAGGTGCTACTCTTCACAAACCTCTGGTTAAAAATGAACAATAAAGCAATACAAATCCCTTTTGCCTCTAATTCCCTGTAAAACAGTTTTAATGGCAATGAGTATCAATAGTCATTTTAAAATTCAGGTAGATTCTTAATGTTCCTCTTCTATCTTTTGACCCTGTTATTATACTATTTTGGCCCTATAATTTGATTTCCTTTTGAGTGTGTCCTACTCTCTTACATCTTGCACTTTCCCAGAGATCAGTGTGTATGCCTAATATTACATCAGCAAAGGTTCATGTAGCTTAAGGATCTGATAAGCTGAAACTCAGGTCTTAACTTGCCTGTAGCAATGAATTGAGATCTTAACTTTGATCACTAGAATCATCTGATACCTGGAAATACCAAAAATCTTACGCATGGGACTTCTGAGGAGGAATGAGAAGAGTGAGAGCCTCATAAAATCTATAGGGAGATGCATCTTCAGTAGTGTAAACTGTTATAGTTCATCTGATTTCAGTGATGTGATGACAGTTTACACTAGCTGTTGATCTTCTCTGGAATGCCTAATGCAGAAAGAAATTAGAAGGTTAAATAGTATTGCCTTCGTTGGAGCTGATTAAGGTCCGTCTGTTGAATACATATTAAAATTCAGATTTACAAGCTCTCTGCAGGGTGGGGGGGAACCCTAATGTTTCAAAAGGTCCCTGACACATGCAGAGAAAAAAGGAGCAGGGCCCTGTGATTGACTCGGTAGCCTTCAACAGCTCCTTTGTTTGAAAAACTTAACTTGTAAAACACGAGGCCTTTATAAACAGGTTACAAGGAGAACGTAGTCAATGTAGAGTGTCTTAAAATAATTTTGGAGACAGGGATTATAAATTGGAGAGAGAGTATATCAATCGAAATGGATTTTTGTTACAGGGTCCATTCCTGGGTGGAATGTACTTCTGACAGTAGAATTATCTGAAAACAGATTGTAGTGGGAATGGAAAACAGTCTCAAGGAAAATACAGGGCTCTTAAGTTAATTTTAGGATGGCATCCTCCTTAAATGAGAGAGGACACAACATTGGTATATTCTGAGAGCTCCAACTTGGGGAGCCTAGGAAAAACTGAAGATCACCTTTAAATTCTCCAAGATCATAGTTAGGAAAATATTAGGCTTGTTACCCCGACAGCGGATATGAAAGTTGTTAGCAAATGATGACAGCAGGGGAGCAAATAAAAATACAGCTGAAGGTACAGTTAAGGGTAGTCTTCTGCAAAGCTGCACAATCAATGACAGTGTAATTAGAACCCATATTGCAGAAAGCAAATCATTGTCCTCTGGCACGCGTTTTATTAATAACCCATTTTTTAATTTTTGTGGATGTTATCTCTCGATGGAAGCTGCCTGAAATAGACATAGACATCTGTGCAAGCTGTGGGCTGCCTAGGTTGCCAAACTTATCCATCCTTGCTTACCTTCCTTTGCTTTTGCTAATACAGATGCACTTAACTTCAGCGTCTTAGTAATATATTTGTCAATGATAATTACTGTTTCTTGGTATGGGCTATGATATGAAGACCAAAGCAAGCAGCAGAGCAAGAGTCAGTTTTTATTCAAACAATGCAATCCACTGGATGTTAGGATATGCAGATATGACATTAATTGTATGCTACAGATAAAAGGGTTGGGTTAAAAGAACTAATTAAATAAAAAATGTCTCTCTGAATCCTAGAAACTCACTAAAAATACTGGTGATTTATTTCCCTTCTCTCCCCTGCCCTGCCCCACCCCACCCCTTCCAAGATACAGAAGCAGAGACATCTTTTATTTTAATTGGGCCAAGCATCCAGCTAAGAACAATTTCCCCACTTACCTTCCGCTTAAAAGAGTTCTCTGTCATTGAACTTTCCATATGAAATATTCCAGTTAGGAGTGACAGAGATTTGATACTTATATATCTAAAACTAAGGGGGTTCTATGTTACTTCAGCTCATTAGATTCATTGTGGATTGCTAACTGTCTTACTGTCTTTGAGCTTGCGCTATTTATCAATACTCATTTCATTCCTCTCTCTTCCCTTTCCTACCCTTGCTTCCTTTGCTATATCTGTGTGTCTTTAATGGTAAGACTCAAGAAAGTCTATCCACGTTACAATAAATAAATTTTTTTTAAGTAGAGTTGTTGTACATATTTTGGCTGCCTTTGTCCCTCAGTGTCTTGCTTTTGTTTTGTAAAATACTCAGCAGTATATATACATATATATATCTATATTTTTTAAAACAAAAGAAAACCTTTGGTGCAAATTTCGTTCTTCCTTACAGTATTTTGCATTTCTCTTCCATGTTTCTAACATGTGGTTCTTGTTATCTTGCATTTTTAAAGCTTGCCCAGTAACACTTTAAGGTACTTGCTTCATTCTTGGAATTTCTTATTTTTGTAGTAAGGGAAGAATCTGGGTCATTTTATGCAAAAAGTAATCCATGTACCACATACTTTTCACATACTTTGCAGGGTGTAGTTTGACCCTCCTCATAAAGGTGTTCTTTTTCTGGCATTTGGAATGATTGCATAAAGTGTTAATAATTTTGCACATCTACGTGCTATATGAAACTCTTGGGTCCTGCTGGTAAGCAGACACTTATGGTATGGAATGATGAATGTTAAGTTAAATACAACAGTTTTCTCCTTACTGCAGATGGTCATTAAGTGTTATGCCTGTAATTTTTCTTGCAAGTCATTTATATATAGCTAATTCATGTTTGGCGTGCATCCTTCAAGTTTAAGTATCCCTAATGCCACCCATATTGCAGATGGTATTGAAGTTGAGATTATCAACTGGGAGGATTATCTGGGGACGCTGAAAGGGTACCGTGATTCAGATTCAAGTGAAAAGGCTTGATGTAACATACCTATAGTATTTGTTGGCTTTCCATTTGTCCTTTAAGAATGTCTGAGTGATCTGTGAAACATCAGTGTGCTCTTCCTAGAGACAATAAGTCGATGGTACAGGACAGGGGCCTTTAGTCTCCTTTTGTTTTCTCTTCTCTTGTCTCTCTCCCCTTCTTTGTATAATATATCAATTAAAAGCATTATAAATATGGCACATAATGGCATAAGTGTCATATGAAAACTGTCCCACTGATTTACCTGCCTTTAAGTAACAGACACCCTGCTGCTCATGCTGCATGTCCCCTTTAACCATTAACACCAAATAGTCAGATGTCCAGAGTTTTGTTTGGGTGTGGATGGCTGTAAAATTCCTAGTGCTCCAGGTGGCTTAAACTTGCTTGTTTAGTGCTACAAATTGGCCAGAACCAGACAAAACATTATTTGAGATAAAGGTAGGTAGGAAGCTGATGTGTTGGGCACTAAGCCCTTGGACATGAGACAAGTCACTGTGGTGGCTCCTTTCTACTCCAGCACAAAGGATGCAGGCAAACCCACTTGTACTCTGCCCCCAGGAGCAGTAACTGCATGGCAGAGTTTCCCTTTCTCCAGTCTTTCATGTGCACTATGAAGCCATGGCTCCATGGGCTCCTACAGATGTGTGGGGAGCCTGCTCTCACACGCTCCAGCTGCCTTCTGCATCGCGTGCATCAGCATTTCTGTGCTGAAAAAATGGCGGTGGCATGCCTTGAACTAAAAAATGTTCAGCGAGCTTTAGTTCAAAGTACCCTGCCACCATTTTTCAGCACAGGAATGCTGATGCATGTGATGCGCAGACACTTAATTAGTATGGCTCACTAATTAAAGTGCCTGATGCTGTATCCCAGAACACATGTATACAAAAATGCCCCATGAGTTGATGGAGTCACATAGCATTGTCATTCCATCACTCCCCAGCTCCTGACAAACCCATGCAGGTTTTTGCTACTGTACTGCTCTTTTATACCGTGCTGCCACTGCACAGCTGCCCCAGTTCAGTTAAGAATGTGCTTAATAGAGAGCAGGACTGCTCATGTGTGAAGTGCTTTGCTGAATCAGGGCTTGTGGAAACAAATGAGAGCTGCATGAAGTGCCATTGCCCTTTTTATTAATGAAAGGAGAGATTTATATTTGTAAAGAGTTTTCTTAGTCAGCAGTTCAGTATAACCTTTCCTGGAAAAAAATCAACCTCAGTCTTGAGTGGTATATGCTGTCTGTAAACCCCAGATTCTCCACTTACTGCTTCCATTCCTGAGTATAAACATAATCTTAACAATGAAAGAATTACAGCACTTGTGCTCTCATTGTTGAGTTTTCTATTTATTCTGAGTCATTGAGATTATTGTATTTCATAGACTGGATATCCTGGGCCTCACTAACGGTAGATGTCATGAATATTAAAAATCTTCAACCGGAGCCTAAGAGTATTTCCTTAACTAATGGCAGGGCTATGTAGGGAAGTGTTCCACACTTGGAGATTGAGCAGTCCCAACATGTGTATGTGGTTACTTGGCTGATAATCATGTTATTCTTTCTCCTTAAAGATTATGCCCCTTTTCTATTAAAAGCAGCATATGAGAGAACCATTCAACACAGTTAGGTGCTCACCAGTCATCTCTCAAGTTTCAAAAGGAAAGGTTGTTAAGAATTTGGAAAAATATGGCTGTGGTTCTCAGAATTACACAGAAGAGAGGCTTGATTTTTCAGAAGCGGGGAGCACCTGGCAGTCTCTGCTGAAGGGCATCGGTAGAAGCTGCCGTGTACTCCATTGTTCTGGAACTGGGCCGCTTTTCTAAATGACTAAATGTGGATTAAGAGCCTAAATCAAAGGTTCAGTTTTTAAAAAATATGGCCTGTCACAAAACCACTATCTTTCCATTTTGAAGTATTTTTATAGCAAATAGCCCCCTCGTCCAAATATAAGCTTTCCTCCTGGATGCACTTGAAAGCTTTGTTAAAGTTAAAATGCAAGACTTTGTTGTATCCCTTAATATGGGATGCTATCCCCGTTCTGCTGGAGAACTAAAGGCCAGATTTCCTTGATACTGAGCAGGTAAATGATTTCCTCAGTGCTATTCCATCGTTGGATGTGACTGCCGATATGAAAGTTCCTTTCACCATCCACACGCTCAGATGGTGGAGCTTCAAAACCGTCTCAGCATGAGGTTAATTTTAAACCTGGTACTTGCACGGTATCAATTTACATCACCTGCTAACTCTTGGGTTAATTTTGAAGTAATTTGCTCGATACATGAATATAAAAATGAGTGCTTTTCTGATGCCCTAAGCATTTGCAAACATTGTGGTTTGCCACTTCAGGTTTTATTTTTCAAGTGTTCTTCCATGTAGCAACACAACAGATTCCCAGTGACCTTCTGCTAAGATAACAGTTATCAAGGCCCAGTAACCTCTGAAAGCATCTCTCTGGAATTCATGAAGTTACTGAAATTAGTGAGGACCAGCTGATATTTCCAGCATCATCAATGCTTTGCATGATGACTGTATAATAAGCTTTGCATGTACTTTTCGTTGCGTATTAATAATTATTCCAAGAAGTAACAAAACTCTGAAGTTAGGTTTTTGTGGATCATCTTGTGCAACATGGTTTTTTAATTCTTTATTTCCCAAATCTATTAACTTGTTTCTTTAAATTCAAATGGATACGATGATATGCAGATTCTGGCATGTGTCTACATAGGTAAACTTTTTGTTTTGTTTCCACAGTAGTACAGTCCAAAATGATTTTTCAAACGTAAACTCTCAATCAAATATACAACTGAAACTTGTTTTTAAGAACAACTTCTAACACTAGTCTGATACTTTAAATTAAAATGTAACGTTCTTGGGTTGATTTAAGCAGGCCTAACCTAACAGTTTCTTTAGATGATTTCTGAACCTTCGATTTTCTTTTAGAGAATCTGCATTTAAAAAGGAAATTGATGAAGAAAGAGCTTCTTTACAAAAATCCATCAGTGTTACTAGTGCCTTGATCACAGAGAAAGATGCAGAACTGGAAAAACTCAGAAATGAGGTATCATTTTTAGAATTATGCTACTCTAGACTGTCGTGGATCTTTGCCTTTCTTAACGTTTTAGAAATGAGTTGTGAAAGATACAGTTTTTTCCCCACTTTTTTCTAAAGTTGAGCTTCTACATCCTTGCTTAGGTATCTAAATACATTCCAAATAAGAGGCACTGAGCATCCATAGTTTTCATTGGTTTTTTTACAAGTTACTGGTGCTACATACTTCTGAAAATTAGGTCACTTTCTTATTTAGTTGTTAAAATATGGATATAAATATCTAGTTTGAGTGTGGTGTTTTTGAAGTGTAGGCTGCTATTTCTGTCTTTACTTTCTTTTGATCAAACATAGGTGCTATGCCTGATGATTTCTGTGCTTTAGTCATATGTTTACCTCAAAAAAAGACAGCTGATAACCTAGCTTTTGCTACAAACAGTTTTCCTTTATTACATTTGGTTTTACTCCAGATTCCCTACACTTTCTCTAATTATTGCAGATCACAGTGCTCCGTGGAGAA
Source organism: Alligator mississippiensis (assembly GCF_030867095.1). Classification (NCBI taxonomy): domain Eukaryota; kingdom Metazoa; phylum Chordata; order Crocodylia; family Alligatoridae; genus Alligator; species Alligator mississippiensis. The sequence continues at coordinate 2,984,223 of NC_081833.1, read as the reverse complement.
AATGCCTCTGCAAAAACCTTGCAGTCAGTAGTTCAGTCACTGGAGTCTGATAAGTTGAAACTTGAGGAAAAGGTGAAGAACTTGGAGCAGAAACTCAAAGAGAACAAGAAACAGCCTTTAACTGTAACTAGCTCCTCAGGTAAAACGAAGACAGTTCACTTACTGCATCAGTACGTTCCACTTTGGTCTTCTCAAAGATGTCCATACCGTTGCTGTAACCTGCAAACCCACCTGTCAAGATGGGGCTTAATATGTTCGAAACCCCTTTCTACAGAGATGTAGCTTTACCCTGTTAGTGTTGTGTGCAAGACTTTTTGAATAAAGAAAATCTGACTAAATGCAGAACAAAGCCAGTGGCGTAACAAAGCAAGCTAGTGCATGGGGCAAACCCTGCAGGTGGGGGCGGGCACATGGAGGGTGGGGGGTTTGGGGAATGCAGGTTCTGAGTGGGAAGGGAGCAGCAGCTTTACCCATCTGCAAACTTCTAAACAGGCCCAGCTGAGCTGCTGCTTTGCCTCCTCTTCCCACCCCAGCTCCATTGCTCTTTAAAGCAGCTGCAGCTGGGAACTGTTTTGAAGCTCCTGGTGTGACAATGCTGCCAGGGCACAGACCCTGCAGCGGTAGGGGGTGATTCCAGCACCCCTCCTAGCTTTTTACCTGGGGCAGGTGCCTCTTTCACCCATCCCTAGGTATGCTACAGTATAAAGCTGTTGACATGGTCGGCTGCTATCACCAGTTGCTCCTACTTAGATTATAAATGAATTTTGCCTGAAATACAAGCATTCCAACCAAGCTCCTGTCCCTATAATTTTTCCCCACTCTGAAAAAGAGTATTTTCATGAATTCTGTTATGACTCCTGCAGACTTCTTCACAGATTCCCTGAAAAGCAATCAGGCCTGGTCTGAGCACAGAATTGGGAGCCAAGACCTCTCTGATTTCTGATGCTATATAGGCCTTTACATTTTCTGCCTCCATTCCCAGACTACTTTCCTCTTAGTAAGTAATTACTGTGCAAGTAATATTCAATCCTGAACATGCTTCTGTGTAAGGTGTCAGTGTGAAATATAAAGTAGGTTCACATCAAGAACTCTGGGGGCTTCTGTTGAGTGGTTAGAAATATCCCAAAATGAGAGAACTGGGGACAGTGCAGCGAATATAGTATGATTTTGGTGTTGAACCAGTGCTGCATGGTAAGGCTGCAGAATCGTAATGCCTTCCTTTTCTCTTCAAAGGTGACACTGCTGCTAATCTACTCCAAGAAGAAAGTGCAAAGGAGAGCCAGGTATTTGGTCTGAAATACACACTCTCTAATATACTTGTAGTGGCCTGGGCTTGAGTTAATTAAAGACCTTTCCAAAGCTGATGGCTATCTAAACAGGGTTATAATAGATGGATATTTCTTTTGACCTCTTCTCCCCAATCTCCCTGAGAAGCAGGAATGAAGATTGGTTTGTCAGTTCTAATGTTCAGCCTCTGACCTGAGAAGAATTGTGGTGTTTGCTATCTCAGAAAATCTGGCCACTTGTGTCTAGGTGTCTACCTTGGATGCCTACTTTTGAAAGCATTCATCTTAGCTGCTTATTAATCAACCTGCAGCATTTCACTGGGAATGGGTGGCAGTTACTCTGATATAAATGGTATGTACTCAGTAAAAGTCTTAGGCAACAAATTATACAAAGAGGCATAACTGTACTTAAAGAAGCAATCAAACTATTTTTGTTAATATAATGTACTATCTGCATTACCACCCACGAGGACAAATGCCTTGGAGAAAAGGTTACAACAAAAGTGCCCACAACGATGAATACATTTCACCCTGTTTGAAGAAGCGAGTTATCTAACTAGAGTGTTGTGTTTATTAAACTCCAGTGTATTTAGTTGAAGGTCTGTTTCCTGGTAATATAGTGTGTGTTTAGATAAGTAACAGTATTATTAACATACTAATCACTGGTTTCTTTCTGTTGTTTTTTTTTTCCCCTCCTCATGTCCCTTGCTTTCATCTGCTGCTGGCAACACTTTCTTCCAATCAGCATATGGTTTGTTTCTGCTTTCTCTGCTTTTTTTATTAGCTGTATTTTAATTTGCTGGGTATTACTCTGGTTACTTTCTTTTCAGCTGTGGGGAAAACTTTATACAGTGTTTCTGCACAGCGCAATCAAACGTCTGCAGTCCAGTCTGAGAGCTCAGACTTGGTTTGGAAGACTGTTCAGAGAGCGTGCATGCTCTGTGTCGTTCTGCTCTCTGGAGGGGAGGGTTCTGGGACTGACTTCTTTCACCTGTGATTCTGCATGGTACATCGAGTGATGAGGGCAGGACCAGAGGAGGCATGAGGGCTGGATAAGAATGATGTACCTTGTTATAGAAATCATAGAGAAGTGTGTGTGGTGTGTGTGTGTATTTCAACAGAATATTAATGTTTCTCCACAAATGCATTTAAAGAATTCTTATATAACAGTAGCTGAGCAGTTTTTCTCTGCTCTTTATCCATTTGGGCATAGATGGACACTAAACAGATGCAGGTTTAATCTGTCAGCCTGTTACATAGTTAGTAGGTACAGCTCCATTTAATGGAGGGTTAAAGGAGGGCCTGCTGAACCATTAGTGTGTAGAAATAGAGAGACAAATAACATGAACACTTCAGTTTGTTTGCAGTCTTAGTAGTCCTCACTTTTCTGCAAGTGGGGTTATATTAGGACAGAACAGAACACCATGTTCTGGTCTACTTGTTATTGTTCCCTGGGTTATGAATAGTGAATTTATTTCCTTACTTCATCAGATTTCCTGGAAATCTGAGAAGCCTGGTCTGGAAATTGATGTTCTGTCCATATGGTAGAATAGGTACAACATGGACATTTGTAATTTAGGCTTCCCTCATGCTGCTCCCCATTTCCGGTAGGAACTAGTAGTGTAGTCCTGTTGAAACAGCTTCCAACAGCAGCTGACATGGAAGATGATCTGTGCTACAGGCACTTGTCCACCAACTCGTTTCAAACTGTTGGGTGGAAACTATTGAGTCCCCAGTCAGAATTTACACTGACAGCTCAAGCATGCTCCGTGAGCTGCTACTGGTTTGTAAGCTTCCCCTCTTGATGCCCAACCTTGTGCCCTTGCCTTGTGCCATTGTAGTTGTTTAAAGGTGAAAAGCAAATGCAACTCTTCTATGGCTTTCAGATGCCATGTTTGTGCTGCATGTTGATATGTTGCAGTCTCTTTTCACTAGTGTTTGCTGTACCGTGCAATCCTAAATCCCACTGTCTTTTGTTCTAAACACCCCAGATTGATTTCCTGAATTCGGTGATAGTGGATCTTCAAAGGAAAAATGAAGAATTGAAGCTGAAGGTGGAAACAATGTCTGAAGCAGCTCTCAATGGCAATGAGGAGGAGATAAATAATTATGACAGGTATAAATATTATGTGGAAAATTGATTTGGGTTGAGCTTTGCTGGTAGCACTAGCAATTGGTGCTTTGAGCCTGTCTGTTAACAGAGGAGCCTTGTTGCATGCAGTGCAAGCATAGCTTCCTTACATGACCTGGGTGGCTAGACAGAGGTTAAGGGGACATATTAGTACACCTTCATTTGCTTTCGCACCCAAATGTGGGCCTGGCCCCCTCCAAACCAGGCTAACATGCCCCCTCTCTTTTTCCACCAATTTACATGAGTGGCTTTGAAATGGTGGGTTTATATTTGTGTGTATGAAAACTGCAACAATTCAATGACTAAGGTAAATTTGTTATCACTGCATGGGGAACAGCAATTCCAATCTTTTTCTGAAAGGCACTGATTCTTTCTGCTGCTTGCAGTCCATAGGATACCCTGTTGTTTTTAAGCAGCACAAAACAACTAATGATGCCCTTTGGGTTTTTCCCCTCACCCCTCCCTATATTAAGAGAATATCCAACCTAACTTGTGCTAATGTTGATCTTACAGCGAGGAAGAAAGCCTGTCGAAGAAGAAACCTCGCCTCTTCTGTGACATTTGTGACTGCTTTGATCTCCACGACACAGAAGACTGTCCAACTCAGGCGCAGGTGTCAGATGAGCCTCCCCATTCAACTTATCATGGCAGCAGAAAAGAAGAGCGCCCCTATTGTGACATCTGTGAGGTGTTCGGGCACTGGACAACCAATTGCAATGATGATGAGACCTTCTAACCCAATGCAAGGCCAGGAAAGCAAACCTCGTTTGTATGCACTAATTGGACACTTTACACCACCAGCATTTGTATGCGCAGGCATCAGGAAAAGGGACAATGGCTCTTGACCCCCACCTACTCCGGAATCACCAAACCCATAGATATGTTGATCCTCTGCTAACAAATACTCTATTATTCCCCATAATAAACTAAAGTGAAATATAAATAAATAATTTAATAGATGACTTTTTGCCATTTATTTCCCAACTTTTGGTTTTGTCCCATCTATAAAAAGAAACGTCCCCTACACTGTTACATTATCCTATGGGAAAAAGGTATAGGAGCAAAGCACTATAGTATGGTAAAGCTTATTTAAATACCTTAAAATTATGCTGTTAATTTTGATATTTGCACTAAAACATTTTAAGGCTGCATTTGTACATTTAGATTTTTAAGCTTTTGACACTGGAATGAGTTGAGAAATGTTTCATCTTTATTTTTCATCTGCTCATTAACTATTTTACTGTGCTCTTGATCAAAGAACACGAGCTCTGCACTACCTATCAGTAGTGCCTTGATTTCAGTTTGGTTACAGTGTGAGACTTAAAATCATGAGACAGGTAAGAAAACATAAGCTACTGTGGGGATTTATTAGAAAACTATGCTGTGCACACTTACTGCAGTTTGTGTGACGTCCCTTTTTTGCATTATTTCTGCTCTATACTGTGTGTGTGTGTGTATATACATAAATATATATTAAAATTTATATTTTGGAAAAAAGTGTCTTCTTTCACATTTTTAAATTGTATTCAATTCCTCACGCGACCTGTTTATGGGACAAACATTACAGCGTGACTGCATTGCTTTACTTGGAAGTCAACAAGTAAACCAAACCACCTCAGTATTGAGAGAGAGTTTTTTTTTGTGAGAATCTCTCCAGTAATTTTGCCTTCTTCTAATAGCAGGTTTTCAGTCAAGTCCATCTCAAAAACAGGTTATTTCAGGATCAGTTTTTGTTTTATTTTCAGATGAATGTATCATGGAAAATTACCAGTTGTGGATTTTGTTATAACCAAAAACAAGGGGTGAAGAAATCTAACTTGATGGAATAGTGATACGCTCTGGCTAGTCATGCTTATTATGTTCAGGTACCTCACTACATGGAGAGCTAACGTTTTGTTTCGGGGTGGGGGGGGGCTACTGCTAGTAAGGTGCGATTCAAACACGAGCAAGCGTGGAACAAAGTGGCTTTAAACCACTGATTGTTTGGTTTAAATCTTCTCTTTTGAATGTCTTCTAGTGTATGTAAAAAAGAACAAATTGTACTGTATCTTCCTTGCTACCTGTACCATAGATCTGGGATTGACTCTTCTACAACTGTATATATATGCCTTTGATGTATTTTTTTTTTTTTTCTGGAAATGATCAACTGCGTATTTGGCCTATGAGTATAAAGTAAACCTGCTGTAGTCATTTTAAATCCGGGGCAACGAATGTATTATAGTAACAACAGGAACGAACGCAGGGCATCAGTATTCACGGGAAGAACGGCATGTCCCGTACCTTCCTGAATAAATGTTTATTGTCATTACTGTGTCGCCTGCCTCCTTTCCTCCTTTCTCCCCCCTGGCAGCTCAGGCTCCGGCCACTCCTTACATGCATCACGCAATAAACTTTACACCAGCCACCTGTGCAGAGCCCTGAAGTTAGTGCTTGAAGGGCTGCTGGTTGGTGTCCAGCTCCCGCGTGAACGGGCAGCAAAGGACACCATAGCGGGATGCTGACCCGACCCCTGCAGCCTAAGACATCTCAGCTGTGCGGGCGGCTGCAGGACCACGTGGGCGAGCAGCATGGCCCGCGACTCCGGCGCGCATGCGCAGGGGCAGTGCGGGCGTCACGTGGCCCGGCGCCCTCACGTGACGGGCGGCGGGTCACGTGAGCGGCAGCCATGGCGGCGCACCTCAGCTCGGGCCGCGTCAACCTGACGGCGCTGCGGGAGGCCGGGCGGCGCGAGCTGCGCGAGTTCCTCGACAAGTGCGCGGGATCCAAGGTGGGCGCCGCTCCCCTCCCCTCCCTTCCCTTCCTCACGGGCGGCGCCTCCTGCCTGCCCTGCCCTTCACACAGCTCCTCTCCTCTCTCCCCTCCCCCCCCCCCCCCCAGGCCATCGTGTGGGACGAGTACCTCACCGGGCCCTTCGGCCTCATCGCGCAGTACTCGCTGCTCAAGGTAAAGGCGGGATGATGCGGGAGGGACAGGGGCGGGCGGCAGCGGCTGCTCAGCGCGTCGTGTCCCCGCAGGAACACGAGGTGGAGAAGATGTTCACCCTCAAGCCCGGCCGCCTGCCCGCAGCCGACGTCAAGAACATTATTTTCTTTGTCCGGCCCAAGCTAGAGCTCATGGATATCATCACTGAAAATATACTCAGGTAACGCTTGCTCCGAAGGCTCCAAGGAGCGAATGAATCCCTCCCGCTTTCCGCCCCTTCTGGTTTACACCCAGCTTCGGCGCTGGACGCCCCGAGTTAGGTGCGTTTCGGCTGTTTTGGTAACAAATCCACGGCCAGGATCGGAGTCGGGGACGTGCGCCCCGTAGACCGTTACCTTTTTGCAGGCGGTAAGCGCTGGGAAACGTTAGGTAGCCACAGCCCACGAGCAGGAGCTCTGTCGTAGGTGGCGTTTGCTTCCCTAGAAGTCGGCGCCCCTTCGCTCAGGTGCTGCGAGCGACCGCAGCCCGTGTCGCTGTCGCTGTGCTCGTTCCCGTAACTCGCCGCAGTGACTTTCTTCCAGCGAAGACCGAGGCCGGTCGCCGCAGAGGGACTTCCACATCCTGTTCGTGCCCCGTCGCAGCCTGCTGTGCGAGCAGTGGCTGAAGGACCAGGGTGTTCTGGGGTCCTTCATCCACAAGGAGCAGTACAGTCTGGACCTCATCCCGTTCGATGGAGACCTGTTGTCTATGGAGTCGGAGAGCGCCTTCAAGGTAAATGCTTATTTCTCCCCATGAGAAAAAGATACTTTGCACTGCAGGAACCGCTGGACTGAACGCTCGGTGCCACAAACCTGCTGTAGGCTTCCTCTCGCCACCTCTAGGCTTCCTCTCGCCATCTCCGCTTACAGGCTTGTTGAATTGAATTGCCCGAGCAGCACAGAGGATGTCGGAGCATGACAGAGCTCGGAAGCATGTATTACTTGGTGACGTGTTCTGTAACTGGCCACTGGAAAGAGAGGGAGGAAGTGGCTTCCCAGCAATGCTATGCTGTGACAGTATGCAGAGAGCGGCATGGTGGATTGGAAAAGTATAAAGTAACAAGTTTCATCAGATAAGTGTTTCTGAACAGAAACGAATTGCTCAGATCGTGCGTTCAGGCTTAACGCGTTAGCAAGAAGAGCCCCCCTGTGTGTAGAGTTGTGCTGGGTATGACTCGGTGGGTTCCCCTTTCACCTGAGATGCATGAGCAGTAAAGCTGTGTTGCTTTAGCACTTGTGCTGTGGATGTGCAAGAGGAAGCCGTTTCCCAGAAATAAAAATCTAATCACTGCACCCATTACAAGCTTCCTCCTCCTCTGCTCCGTGTGAGCATGTCCCTCCCCCTTTGTGGGGAAGGCAGCGGGATTCATCTCACATTTCCCTTTAAAAGTTGACTTTTGTGCACTGGGGGCATGTGTGTGGTGCAGCTGCAACCTGCACTGGCTCTGTGTTTTGAGTTCGGCGCAGAAAAGGGTCCACAGTTTGCATCGCAGGAGATGGCTGTCCTGTTAATCGCAGAACACAGATGGCCAGGGAGCATAAACCTCCATCAAAAGGAAACTTCCTCTGCCAGCTTGTGTCCTCAGGCAAGCTGAGCAACTGGCTAGTTAGTAACAGCTCTGAGTTAGTGTTGACTTGAGCCAGGTTTCATAGATTGTAAGGCCGGAAGGGACCTCGGAAGATCACCGGGTCCAGCCCCCTGCACCAAGCAGGAAAGATAACTGGGAGTCACCTGACTGTCTAGTCTCCTCTTGAAGATTTCCAGGGTAGGTGATTGCACCACCTCTGGAGGGAGCTTATCCCACAGTCTGGACACCCTGACTGTGAAGAAGTTTTTCCTAATGTTGAGCCTGAATCGATCTTCCAGGAGTTTGTGGCCATTACTCCTAGTTTTTCCCCTTGGGTGCCCTGGTGAACAGTTGCTCACCGAGCCCTTGATGTACTCCCCTAGTGTCACAGTAAGCTGCTACCTGGTCCCCTCTCAGCTGCCTTTTCCTCAGGCTGAAGAGTCCCAGATCCCTCAGCCTTTCCTCGTATGGCTTGCCTTTTAAGACTGTGATCATACGGGTGGCTCTTCTTTGGACTCTCTCAAGCTTGTCCATGTTAAAGTGCAGTGCTGAGAACTGGATGCAGTACTCCAGCTGTGGTCTCACCAGTGCTGAGTAGAGCAGAAGAATCGCCTTCCTGGTTTTGCTGGAGATGCACTCATTGATGCATGCCAGAGTATTATTTGCCCTACTGGCTACAGCATCGCACTGCTGGCTCATATTCATACTGTGGTCTACTATTACCCTCAGGTCCCTTTCATTTGTGGTGCTGGTCAGTTTGGTGCCACCAAACCTGTAGGTGTGTTGAGGATTGCTCATCCCAAGGTTTAAAGAGGTGGGAGAATCTGAGTCCTTTTAACAATCCCTTGAGCCCATCTGATTCAGTCTGCTGTACCGCTGCGGTGATGGTGCCTCTGAAATGGCCTGTTTCTTAACCTTCCTTTCCTTGTCATTCAGGAATGCTATTTGGAGAGTGACCAGACAAGTCTGTACCACGCAGCCAAGGGCCTGATGACCCTGCAGGCGCTTTATGGGACAATCCCACAGATCTTTGGGAAGGGCGAGTGTGCAAGGGTAAATCCAACTCCATCCTGCTCCGTGTCTTAGTTGCTAAATCCCTCCCATGCTCGTGTAGCTGTCGTTAGTGTGCACATGGTTCACTGACGCTCTTAATCATAAGCTGCAGTTTGCTCCTGTCAAATGAAATAATTCTCACTCAGCCTCCTGCTGAGGATTTTATTCCTCTGAGCAGTATAAGGAGCTTTGTGAGTGTTAACTACATTTTTTTTAAATTCTCCCAATAATTATCTACTCTATAAAATGTCAGCTGACTGCTGAGTTTAACACCTCTTCTCATATATTTCAGAGGGATTCAGCCAGTGAAAGTTTTTGTTCCATGATTGTTTTAACATCTAGGAGAGCTGGGGGAAGGGGGTTTGGCCAGTGGTTGTAGAGAGCATTGTCCATTCACAAATATCTCAAGTAACTGGGTTTCTTGGCTTCCTCTAGGAGACTGCAGAGAAACAGATCTTGCTGTCAGGAAGTTTCCCTTGCGTTTGATGTAAATTTTCCCTAGTATCCTTTTGCCCTCATATGAGACCACCTTTGCCTTGATCCTTACCCATTATTCAACCAAAGTTGAATGCATCTCCTACTTTGGGTCTCTGGCTGTAAGACAGTCCCTTTAGCCTGATCTTTTTTTTGTTCATCTCCTCTGAACTTCCCATGTTCAAGCAGGGGGGGCAGGGGAGAGGGTTACAAGTGTAGTCACTATTTCACTAGTCTGAACCAGCAAGAGCTAGCGTAGGGTGGCTTGGTTTGCATCTTCCTGTCTCTGCCTCCTGTTGTAACAGAGCTGCAACTTGCCATTCCTGCCATTTACTCTCTGTGCAATCCTATTAGATTAAACAAACGCATGCAGGATGGTTTGGATAGGGATGAACCTGTCTTGAAAAGGGGGTTGAAGCAGGTGACCTCAGAAGGTCCCCACTAGCCCTACTTCTTAAGATATGTGGGTGTATCTAGTCACCATAGCACCCCCGATGACCAAGGAACATTTTGTTTCAGCATGTGGCTAATATGATGATCAGGATGAAGAGAGAGTTCCCTGGAAGCCAGAACTCAATATTTCCGGTCTTTGATACCCTCTTGTTGCTGGACCGCAACGTCGATCTGTTGACGCCGCTGGCTACTCAGCTTACGTATGAAGGGCTTATTGACGAAATTTATGGAATTCAGAACAGTAAGTACTGACAAACCTAGAGGGAGCCCCTGTGGGTTTGGGGATAGGGTGAAACTGAGAGCTGGGAGAAGTGGCAGTGTGCCAAAGGGAATTTTGTTCCAGATGAGTTTGAGATGGGGGTGAGGAAAATCTCACTAGAGAAGGGCTGGCTTAGCACACACCAACTGCTGAAACTTCCTTAGCCTGACGAAGGGTTTTTGAACCCGAAGGTTGCTTAATAATTGTTTTCCAACTATTTAAGTTGGTCTAATAAAAGATACCAGATTCACCCAAAGAACCTTGTCTGCCTGAAGTAACTAGAAACTTTGGTTTAGATCCTGCTTCTCATGAAGACTAATTGAACCCCTGCCTTTTACGAGGTGCGAGTCTGTGTGCTGGCTTTAGCAGTCCCAGTGTGCTTCTCATTGGAGTAGGAAATGTATATAAACCACTCTTTCCCTCACTGTTCCTCACAGTAGACCTTCCACCCTCTGCCCCTGCCCATCATTTGTCAAATGACTCGGGATGTGTCCCCTTAGCTCCCTAGGCCAGAAGCCGGTAGTACCTGTAACTTCCTCATGCTGCACTGATGAGTGTGTAGGATGCTTCTTTTCACCTACCCAGGAGTGAGCCACCACCTTGGCAAGCATCTCAAGTGCCCTCTATCTGTGTGTGGTTTCTACCGGACTAGGAGGGATTTTCCCCTTTTGATCTAGAGAGAATCAGTTCATCCCTGCCAAGAATACTTCTTTCAAGTTGTGCAGTAACCATTTACTCTTAAGTCCTGTGTGGAGAGCTGCATTTTTGCCTGAGGAAAGCTTTGTGTGTAGCGGTTTGTCATAACTCTTGGGATTATGTCAGTCAGGCATATGAAGTGTCCATCATTGTTGTTTCCTGATATCAATAGCTTATGTGAAACTCCCTCCTGAGAAATTTGCCCCTAAGAAGCAGGGAGAGGGTGGCAAGGATCTCCCCACGGAACCTAAGAAGCTGCAGCTGAACTCTGCCGAGGAGCTGTACGCCGAAATCCGGGACAAGAACTTCAACGCTGTGGGCTCGGTGCTGAGCAAGAAGGCCAAGGTCATATCTGCAGCCTTTGAGGTAGGTGCCGTAGGCGGGAGGCTGTCTGGATCTGCAGTCAGCCCGTGAGTCTATTCTGAACCTTGCTGCTGCTGCGTGTGGCTGCTCTAATGCAGGCTTGGCCTTTTCTTCCTCAGCTGCCCGTTCATAGAAAACTGAGTGGGTGGGATCCATATTGTGTTGCTCAGCCTGCGGGTGTTTGAGGGACTCAAATGAAAACCCTATTTTAAGAGGCTGTAGAGGGCCTACCCTGAATTAAAGCCTTGTTAATGCCTTGGAAGGTGCTTTGTAGAAGCAAGAGGGGGAAAGCCTGGTCTAGGGCTTACAGTCTAAATGAGGCTGAGAGTATCTTAAACTAGCACAGTTAGGGCATGTGCCTGGCTCCCTTCGCACAGTGCTGGAGCACCTTAGGTCCCTCTTACTGTTGGGAGCTCAAGCACAGACTTGAAGGACAAAATGCTTGTGTCAGCAGTATTGGGTTTTTGCCCCAAGTGACTTATCCAGGGTGTGTGGCAGAGCACGGTGCACTGGGCTCCTGCCTGAGTACTGGCCTGGCCTTCCTGGAAATTGTAAGCACCAGAACTGGCAGTTTGAGGAATGTGGAGCCAGAAGAGCAGGGAGGCAACCGGGCTGCGGGGCCTGCCTCTCGAACTGCAGACTCAGCACAGGTTTGTCATGGTGTTGGGTGTACACAGGGCCTGGCAGGCTGGGACCCTGCCTAGAGGCTCCAGGTGCTGTCACAGCCCCTATGCATAGTCGCATGTAGGGATTGTCCTTCAGCCTGCAGAACTAAAAGATGCTGGTGACCTTTTCAGCTGGGTGTAGGACTTACTGCAGACATCGAAAGACTCCTGTTGACCTTTGTCAACTGGGACCCCTTGGAGAGAGGAGCTGGCAGCCCTTCCTGGGAAATGCAGTGGCTGAAAGTTGCATTCATGCAGTGACATCGGGCACTGAGCAGCCAAGAAATGTGAAAGCAGTTCTGTGGCAGGCAGGACTTGCAGTGTAGGTGTTACCTTCAGGCATGGACACACGGTTTACCACAGTGCACCCTCAGAAAAAGTGTGATTGAAAGAGTAGACTTGTGGCTCCCAGAGCCGTGTGATCTGGTGTGCTGTGACAGCTCTACTCTGAAGGAATGCTCCCACATTTCTCAGCTATTAAGGGCTTTGCTGCACAGCCTCACGTTAACTCCTGTAGTATTTGGCTTCGCCTTCTGCCAGCCTTAAGACAAAGTAGGTGTACTGTGTATCAAATTCTGGAGCGCACTTGAATTTGAATTTGTAGCAATAGCTGTTTACTGGGGCATTAGTGCTGGAAGCTCCCAGAGTTTAGAGTACTTCACACTGGAAGGGGACGGAAGAGATGTGAGAGATTCAGATGTAATGGGTGATAATGAAACAGCAGCACGTTGGCAGCAGAGAACTTTTTAAATGGCAGACTTCATTAGCACTTGCCTGCCTACACATGCCCGTGTAGATCATTCTCACTTAGTCAAGTTTATTTGTAAGGAAGCTTGTTGCAAATTTAAATTAAAAAAGATGTGGGTAGTCCAGGGGGGCGACATGCAAACTTCTGGATTCTTCTGGCACAAGAGGCTGTATCTGCCTTTTGTCTTGATCCTGTGCAGATAGCATATGACAGAACCAGGGGCAGACCTGGAAGTGTTGCAGGTGAGCTGGCAGCTTGAGGAGTGGTTTGGGGGCAGCCCCTTCTCTGCGTGTGTTACTCAGCACCAGAGCGCAGCAGCTCAAATGGAGGCGAACGGCCCCGAGTCCGGCCGAGTTTTCAGCTGGGGGTTGATGTTCTACAAAGGGCTTGCTGGGCCCCACCGCACCTCTGCGGAGAGCGAGGTGGTACCTCTGTTTGTGGGTGAGGAAACGACCAGGACTGACAGGCTTAGAGGCAGGCAGATGTGAAGGCCCCCCGCCTCCCATGTTTCCGACACCTCCCTGCTCTAGCCCTGATGCCTGCCTCTGTTATTCCATCTGACCCTGCTCTGTAATGGGAGTTCTTAAATTCTGAATTTCTTCTCTGCTCTTATTTCCTCCGAGGCTGGAATTGTTTCCCACTTCTGTTCTGGACCAGAACAAAGCAGGGAGAGAGAGCACTGAGATACCTTTCCATCTCCCTAGTCCTCTGCTTTCTGCAAAGATTCCTGTCATATGTGACAGCACTACAGACAGGAACTTTACATAACATCTGTCACGTGGGCCAGTATTTTATCCACTTGGTTGATATCTCCTGTATGTTAAGTCCTTGGGACAAGGTTAGTCTAGCTACAGCCCAGCCATGGTTTCTGTACTCCTGAAGAAGTATAGTAATTAATACCTGCCAGCTTCAGAGGGCAGTTGTCTGCCTTAATACATTAATTATACTCTCTTTGGTCCCTGGCTGGACTGCACAGTAGGGTAGAGTCCAGATACAAATTGCAGCAGGAGGGGCAGCCTCCATATGTAGAGAAAATTTATTCCAGGGCCATGTCTGAGTATTTTCTGCTGCAGTAGGAGATGGCGTTATCAGTTGACGGGGAGCAGGAGCATTATTTCAGTCAGTGCCAATGCAGACCGTCTGTCCAGTGATCAGATATTACTGATACTACACAAGGAAATCAAACCGTGCAACGAAGCTCATGTCTTTCACTTGTGCTTACACAAAGCACTAACTTCTGCCCAAAAGTCTGCTGTTGATTAAGTGATGTGATGGGTGCTGCTGTCTAAGCTGTAACCGCTGTGTTTCCTTAGGAGAGGCACCATGCGAAAACAGTTGGAGAGATTAAACAGTTTGTCTCGCAGCTGCCCCACATGCAGGCAGCAAGGAGTTCTCTGGCAAACCATACCTCAATTGCAGAGCTAATCAAAGACATTACTAGTGAGTGAATTTCTAAGTCTTCCCTCTACAGCTGGTTTTGTGTTGCACCTTTTGTTGGGGAGAGATGCACTTTAATTCACTCCACTGTTGAGTGCCAAATTTGTGTATGTGTACCTAAAGCTAGAATTACTGAAGGCATTTAACACTGAAAATGAACTGGCTGTTATTTTTAAGTACTGATGTGCTAATGTATTGATTTCCTTTCCATCATAGCATCAGAAGATTTCTTTGATAATTTAACAGTGGAACAAGAGTTTATGTCAGGAATAGACACAGACAAGGTGAGTTGCAAGGCTAATTCTGTTGCAGATACAGACTTCTATGACCCCTTGCTAAAAGGCTGGGTACTTCTTTTTAAAAGAGAAAAGGCTGAGCAGAGGCTGACTGCCTTTCAGTGCTAGAGTTCTGGGAGCTTTGTCTGCAGGGTTGCCTGGTGCATTCTGGAGAGGGGATGCACGGTGCTGAGCATACTTCCTGTGAGGGCCGGGGAGCTGTGGTTGTCAGTATGAGCCTTGGCTCTCCTGAAAGACGTGCAAAGACCCGCACTTTGCCTTGAACAGTGATCTATGGATGGTGTGAGGGTGAGGCTAGTCTGAGTTCTGGCAAACTGCTTCCAGCCTGTCAAATATGACCCAAGCCTTGACCATGGAGTCACTACTGCTTGTGACATGGAACCTGGGCTCTTAACGCAAATATCTATGCTGCCTACACTGCCACTGCGACCTCTGTTCTGTTGCTCTTTAGTGCCTGACGTGGAGATGAAAGCATCCCCCTTCATTTTACTCGTAGCTCTAAGAGGTTTTTTCAGGTGCATTAAATTCTCAGAGGGAGCCTGGCTGACAGCTTGCTCATTTGTTTTATAGGTTAACAATTACGTTGAAGACTGCATCGCTCAAAAACATCCATTGATCAAGATACTACGGCTCGTTTGCCTGCAGTCAGTATGTAACAGCGGGCTCAAGCAGAAGGTGTTGGACCACTATAAGAGAGAGATTATCCAGGTCAGGCTGTCGTTATTCAGAGTCAATAAATCACAGTGCAAAGCCACATTAAAGCCTCAGTGCTAGGCAGCTGCACCCCTTGCACCTCTTCATGTGTGTGATCCTGGGGATTTCTTTGGGACTATTAATGTGTGCAAGTTAAGCACCATTTGTAAATCTTGACAGGATGAAAGCATCCATGCCTGTCTGTTTTTACACTATTGTTTAGTATCTGAGTGAGTGCAGGCGGGAAGTTTTACAGCCAGTAATTTATTCCCTGAGGGACATTTTAAATCAAAATAGCTCACTGCTTCCTTTTATTGCAACCAGGTATCACTTTCTCATGTTCTAGTCTATTGTCTATCTGCAGTTTTTGCCTTCTGCCAAAAGGTAGGTAGTTGTGAGCATGTATTTCAGTTCTGCACACTAAGTAGCATCACCCAGTCTTAACAAATTGCCAGAACTGTTTTATTGAATGTTTTGTTTAAAGCATGTCACTTAGGAAACCTTGGTGAGGGCTCTGAGAACTTCAGAACACCCAACTGCTCATTTCCTTTGAAGGAGCTGGTGTAAAAATCACCTGGCTTCACCTCTGCATATATATTGACTGGTACTGCCTCTTCGTGTTACAGACTTACGGCTACGAACATATATTGACTTTAAACAACCTGGAAAAGGCTGGACTCTTAAAACCTCAGACAAGTGGGAGAAACAACTACCCAACCATCAGAAAAACCTTGCGGCTGTGGATGGATGATGTTAACGAACAGGTAAACTGAGTATTTTATTGTCTGACTGGTCAGCCCTGAACATGCCGACCCGTGCACAACAGCAGGTGTGTGTGTGTGTAGGGGTTGTCTTGTACTTGCATGACTTTGATAAACTTGTTGACTTGCACTCACGCTCCCCTCTCTTCCTTCTCCTTCCCCAGAATCCCAATGACATCTCCTACGTGTACAGCGGTTATGCTCCGTTAAGCGTGCGTCTGGCCCAGCTGCTCGCACGCCCAGGCTGGCGTAGCATAGAAGAGGTTCTGAAGATGCTCCCAGGCCCCCACTTCGAAGAGAGGCAGCAACTCCCCACGGGCCTGCAAAAAAAACGTAAGAGCTTGTATCTGGCAGCTTTTCTCTTTTGGAATAAGCAGGCGTAGCTTTTCCAGGGTGCTCACTGTAGTCACCCCATTACAGATGGGCAAGTTGCGGAGTGGAGGGGGCAGTGCAGTATGGGCCCCAGGCCTGGGTTAGCCCCTTCCCACTAGCACTGCTTCTCTGCAACCCCTCCCCCTTGCCCCCATTTTTCACGCAGCTGACTGACACACTGCAAACCCCTCTACGTGCAGGTCAGCATGGGGAGAACCGCGTCACTCTGGTCTTCTTCCTGGGAGGCGTGACCTATGCAGAGATTGCAGCACTGAGGTTCCTGTCCCAGATGGAAGATGGAGGCACAGAGTACGTCATCGCCACCACCAAGTTAATCAACGGGACATGCTGGATCAAATCCCTCATGGAGAAGCTGGAGCCAGCCCCTTTCTAAGACCTGAGCACTAGCACCTTCCAAGGCTGCCTGGGACGTGACTGTCTTTGGCCGTCACAGCTGGATGTGAAAAGGCCAAGAGAAGAAGCGGTAGCTGGAGAACGGATTGTGAGTGGGGACTGTCCTTTCTGGGCTAGCAGATGTCATGGTTGCACTTCCCTCCCTGCATTTCCTGTTTTGTTCTTGCTGTACAGAGAACTACCACCTAAGCCACAAGCAGCTGGAGAGGAAATAAATGGTGACTAAAGCAACTGGTATGCATCTGGTGGTCTTGGAGCTAGGTGGAGGGAAGGTGCTAGTTGCTGGTCTGTCCCCTCCTGCTGCTGTAGGCAGCAGAACAGCCCTGCAGCGTCCTGCTACATGGCTGAAGCAATGCAGCTTCTACCCTCTCCCCTGGGAGCCTCCCACAGGCTAATCTCACTCGCCTGTTCTCTCTCCAAGTTCATCTGTCAGCCTTGCTTGCACCCTCTTGCCTGCATTGATGCCTGCTGCTTTTGAAGCTTTATTCACAGGTAAGTGCCTTCCAAGGGCGCTGCAGGGGCTGACTGCCAGGCAGGGTAACTTTTGGCAACTGTAAAGCCCCCAAGGTGCAGTGTGCCAGCAGCTGGAAGCATTGTTGCAGCTGTAGGAACAGTTGTGCTGAAGCCAGGGCCTGTTGGGTTGCTGCTCAGGGATAGCCTGTTGCTGCTGCTCCTCACACTGCACCGCAGGCTCCTTCGCCGTCTTGGCCCTCAGCTCTACCAGCCCTCCTCACCCCTGGTCCACCCTGGTGGTATCAGGCTGCAGCCCCCTTCAAGCTCTCCTGTGCAAACTGCAGAGACCAGTGCTGGCAGCAGGAAACTGGAGAGCTGGAGTGGCCTTGTTCTAAGAATAGGCCACAGCTGGTACTAAAAGGGAATTTGAAAGTGTAGCCTCTTTCTTTGTGTGCATGCACACACCATTTGGAAGAACTCACTGGCAGCAAGAGCCCCTTATCTCTCGTAGTGCTACACAGCTTCCAGCCCAGGGGAAGTGCCAGGCCTCTGCCTCTAGGATCCCCGTCTTGCAGCCTCAGCAGATCCAGCTGGGGCTGGCCACCTGTGTCACGCCTTTGCTGCTGGCTGGATTCCCCTAGTGGTATGGGGAAGGGAGAAGCACTACCATCCTGCCCAGGCTCCTGTGTACTCCGAGTACCCGCTGCTCCCAGGATAACTGGCTCTTCGGACACTGCCTCACTCCTTCCTGCCTCTGCTGCTGTCTCAGCCTTTCATAGGACTGGGGCAGCTGGTGTAGTTTTTCTATTTGCCTCTTGGTCCTGGGTACACAGGCCCCTTACACTGTGCTTGCCAATAAGAAAAAGCACTTAGGCCTTCCCCATTGTCATCTCATTACTGCCCAAACCCCCGCTGCTCTTTGCTGCCTGGGAAAACACAAGGAGAAAAATTGGCTGGGGGAGGTAAAAGGCAGCGCGTTGCCTCTTACTACAAGGCTAGATGGGGAGGAGAAGGCGGAAGCAGCTCTGAACTAAACTGCAGTGCAGCGAGTGTGCCCTGCTCCCAGGTGCTGGACACCACTGGGCAGTGGGGCTACAGCCAGGCAGGGCAGAGCACGCTCGCACACAACAGGCAGGGCCCGGTGCTGGGAGTTTAAGGCATACACCATGTGGCTGGGCAGGACCCAGAGCTCCCTGCTCCTAGGAGCACCATAACCACTGGGCCAGATCAGCAGGATGCTGTGCCCTTGTGTGCTGCCACAAGGCTATGGGGTAAGAGGCTGCACTGTCCTTCTCCAAGTTCGTGCGAGCGCTGCACTTAAGCACCCTGGGCCATCACGCATTTCACACCTTACCGCTATTTCAAGGAAGCTACTTCCTTCTGCTTGCAATGCATCGGTAACCCTGGTCAGAGATCAACAGTGCAAAGCCCTGAGAACAGCCACGCCGTCCCCTTCAGGAGGGTTAGCCTCAGCAGTGCTCAGCTCAGCCTTAGCGCAAGGGTTCTTCCTCTAAAAAGAGAGGCAAGGCTTTTTTGGGGCAGCAGGGGCAGTGTCATAGCTTTTACTGCACACCCTCCTGCCCCCACTGCAAAATGTCAGACAAGCTTTTGAATATAGGAAGCCACATACAAAAAGCTTGGGTGCCAGGCCAATAAACAGCAGCACCCCACAATAAATAAATCCTTGCCTGTGCACAAGTCCTGCCCCACCAACGCACCAGCACCTGAATGCCCACCTGAGAGCCCTTTCTCCCAGGTGGCCTCCTCTCCCCTCCCTACCATCACGCAGCTCAAGGCGCACAGGCATTCAGCTCCACTTACTTTGCTACAGCCCCCACAGGCCCACTGCGTGCACAGCCTCTTCTAGCCCTGCACTCGTAGGTGCAGCTCGTCCTGCCGAGGCAGGCGAGCGTGTGGCAAACTCCCTTACAAAAGCCAAGCTTCCCTTCCACAGCACTGGGCACTAACACTGTCTCAGAAGAGCTTGCCTGTCCCTTCAGCCTTAAATGCTTACACTGGCTGAAGGGTTTGGGCTCCCCATGCTCCAGTTGCTCTCAGTGGGCCACAGGCATGGCAGATCACGCCATAAAGCAGTGTGGTTGCAGTACCGCGGCAACAGGCCTTGGATTACAGTTAAACTGCATGCGAGCCATCCAGCTAGCAGCTAAGTAAGAGCATTGCCAAGAGCACACCAAGGCTTTTGGGTTCAAAAACCAAGAGCAGGGTTTTGAAAAATAAATCGATCTCACGGGTTTACTCAGAGACTGGTTTGTTCAGCTTCACATTTTTCCTACAATACCACGTCTTTGTTACTGCTCAAGACTGAGTCTGTGATGCTACGTAGAGGCCGAGTGCAACAGCCCAGGCGCTGCGCCTCAGCCAAGCTCCGTGATGCACAGAACAGCAGGAGTAATTCAAAAACAAACCAACGCTTACCTTCCTCATTCATACCAACAAACGAGCGCGTCGGGGACACTGGCTTTGCCGCATCAAACACCATTCGTAGCGTGCATCTCATCACATATCACCCTACGCCCAAGCTCAGCCTGTCCTGGCCGAGGGAGGAGGACTTGCTTAGCCAGAGGCCAGGTACTGATGGCCTTTCCCTGAAAAAGCAAAGAAAGCTGGAGTTGACCAATTCTCTGGAGGAGCAATTATTTTCTAACAGGCTTCCTGAGTAGCTTGATTATCCCCTGCCGCTGTCTGAGGCCTTGCTGGCCACGCGGGTAATAATTTGATAACAAGAGATCCAAATTCAATTAAGAGGCCATTTGCCAAGCCCTAATGTCATTGCAGGCAAGAGATTGGATTTGCAGGAGATGCTCTTGCTTCTCTGCTGCCTGCAATTGTCTAGTTGCTCAGGAGCAAAGCAGGATGCACCTCAACTTTCCAATCAGATCAGCAGAAAGCAATGAGCTAAGCACAGGCTGAGCTTCACTTCTTGTTGGTAACGGCATTTAAAAACCACCTCCCCCATGGCTGCTGGGAACGGTCTCTGTGTGTGTGCACGGGCGGGAAGGGCAGCAGAGAACGGGGCTGGTGCTGCTCCAGAGGGAAGGCAGCCTGCCTCCGGCACTGCGCGGTGGGACCTACTACGCCCACAGCCATCCAGCCTGTCACGTTGCACTGATCTCTGGAGAGCCCCAGCTGTGCTCCAGCGTCCTCCTCCTCACGGTCCCTCTGGGCACAGGAGGCTCTAAGAGAACAGACAGTCCTACACTGGGGGAGCAAATGCAATAACCTCTCTGACCCCCAAGGAACCCAAGTGGTGAAGTGAGAGGCAGGAGATGCCCCCCAGGACTGCTTCAGAAGAATTACGGGGCGTCCTGGGGGTGCTGAAGAGCACAACGGGCAGGCGCTCTCACATAGGGAGCGCAGCTCACCAAATCTCCTGAGGCTTCGTGGCAACACTGGTGTTTGGCTGGTTCTGCCCCACTGTGCCGTCAGCACAGAGAAAGCAAAGGGTCTATGTCATAGATAATAATCGGTTCCTGACCACACCTAGCCCATTAGCATCCTTGGGCAGCCTGTAAATGCAACCTCACTCCTCCTGCTCGCCGGATTAGCAGATCAGAAGGGATCAAAATACATCACAAACCTCTCAGAAGCCAGACGTTGAAGGGAGAGCACAGAGGAACAGCAGCGGAGGAGAACAAACTTTCAGCGGTGGATTCAACCATCTCTCCGGGTAAGCAGAGACTTCTCTCCCCGTCGGCATACGTTTTGTTCTAAAACAAAGCTCCAATAAAACAGTGAGAAATAATTTCCGTGCTCAGAAATCCTCAGGATCTAGAGAAAGGGTCTACCCTGCAATGTCTTTATACCTGATACTGGCAGAGGCAACAAGGGACCCTTTAAGAAGAGTATTAAGAGAACAAAGGAGAAATTTCATGAGAAACAAAAAGGGAGCAGGCTCTGGCCACAGCTCTTTTGAAAATTAAGTGGCAGGAGGGAAAGTCCTTTTGCTCCCCAGGCTTTTTACTGTCTGGGAGAGAAATAATCCTATCAGGGCAGCTTTATCCTGACCCTGCTTTCATCTGCCGTGTGTGCGTGCGACGAGGAGGGACAGCATTTCTGATCTGTAACGTTCTGATGGAAGCTCAGCGACCCCGCAGCGGGGGCGAGGGGAGGACTTAGGGGGACGTTACAAGAGGAAAAACTTCTGGCGAATGTGTCCACTGATTCACTAGCAGAGGTGGCATCTCCAGCCTGGCGCAGTCACAGCAGGATGGGATGCGAGCTCAGGACATCTCAGTCCCGTCCCCTTACAGGCAAGGGTTATTTTTAACACGACGTACGAGGCTTTTAGCTGAACAAATTCTGACTTCAACCCAAAATTTCCCCTGATCCTAAACAAAAGGCTCTGCTTATGCCGGTGCGGCCATTAGAAGCAATTATCATATTAAATATTAACGGCCTCTTCCCTGGAGGCACCGACTGCTTTGATCAGAGCATTTGTTGGTACTAATGCACCATCAGCGAATGCTCCGAACATGAAGCTTCCCGGCCACCGATCAATGGCGCTGCTAAGTCCGTCCAGGCCCCAGTCCGGGCCACCGAACCCAGCCCCTTCCCCAGGCACTCACCCCAAGGGCTCACCCTGCCCCTTCTTCCGCAGAGACCGGGAGGCGCCGGTGGGGAAGCAGAGGGCACCGCAGACACGCGTCCCGGCCCGCAGGAACCATGCAGGAGCCCTTTGCTGTTCACTTCCTCAAGGTGCTGAAGGAGCTCCTGGCCTTCGTGCTGTTCAGCTACACGGTGCTGATCGGGGCACTGCTGCTGGCCGGCTGGACCACGTATTTCCTGGTGCTCAAGTGAGAGTGTCTTCTGTCCCCCGAGCCACGGACGAGCCCCAGCACGGGCAAGCAGCACCCCACGAGCCCTGCTCCTGGCGCCGCCTCCGCGCCCCACGGCGAGCGGCGGTGCTGGTCCGCGCCGAGCGCGGCCGCGTCTACTGTTGTAAGACAGAAAGATTAAAATCATCTCCCCCTTTGCTGCCCTCCAGCCTCTTGCCAGCTCTCTTATTCTGCCCCTGGGATCAATCCTGCTCTAAGAAAGAGGAGAGCGTGGCAGGAAACCCAGTGCCAGGGTCCAGCCTCCTTCCCCCTCGCTCCGCGGCGGGGAGGAGGCAGCCTGGCACGGCTCCAGCGTGGCTCCCCTGGGCCCTCAAGCCCCGACGCGCCCGCTCCCATCTGCCGGGCAGCAGCGGGGCGCGAGGCTGGCAGGCTTGTTCGGGCCTGGCCCGGCCCCGTGAAGCCGGCCGCACCGGAGGGTCTCCGCGTCCTTGTCAGCCGGGCCTGAGGCGGTTTGAACCAGCCACAGCCGGAGGCACCAAGCAGTGGCACGCAGGGAAGGGCTGGGCTCTGCACTGCCAGGCCTCTGTCTGATGCCCCATCTCCCGGGGGGGGGGGGGCACACAACGGCGGGGCATCAAAAGCTCCTACTCTGAACGCCTGCGAGAGACACCGGGATGTCCACCTCGCTGGGCTCCTGCCCTGGGGCGGCGGCTGGACTCGGGCCCTTCCAGCCCTGACGGCTACGAAAGCACCCCGGCCAAACCCGCCCGCGCTGACCCGCCCCCTCGGCTCTACCCAAGCGCGGCGCAGGGCAGGTGTCGAGGGACTCCGGACCCCCGCCCCGTCCAGCACCGGTCCGACGGCGGAGTCGCCGCCGCCTCCACGTGGCTCCTCCCGCCACATGCTTCCGGCGCGCACAGCACGCGTCACTTCCGGCGCGCCGCCCGGCACCAAGATGGCGGCGGCCATGGGCGCCCGCTGGGGGCGGCGTTGCTGGGCGCTGCTGCGGGGCCGCGCGGGCCCCCCCCGAGCCCGAGCCCGCCCCCCCCGCGGCCGCGCGGCGCCGGGCCTGGGCCTGGGCCTGGGCCTCGGCCTGTGCGCGGTGCCCGTGGGCCAGGTAACCGCGCCGGGCGCTGCCCCCGAGCGGGGCCGGGCCTAGGGCCCCGGGCGGGGCTTCCACAGGGAAGAAAAGCCCCCCCAAAACCCGGATCCGCCCGCAGCCGAGCCCCCCCCCCCCCGGGCGGCTCCTCCGCGGGGCCAGGCCAGGCGATGCCCCCCATCCGCGTCCGCGGTGCTGAGCCTGACGTCTGGCCTTCCCTCCGCAGCGCGACCCGGCTGCGCTCAGCAGCGAGGCCCTGGTGCGCCGAGCAGCCTCCGCCGTGACCGACAGCACGGCCACGCTGCTCTCGCAGGCCACCCACGCGCTCATCGAAGCGCTCACCGACTACACCAAGGTAAGGGCCGGCGTTTCCTCCCGCGGCTTCCCGGCGCGTCGCGGCGGGGGCGGGAGGTGCCAAACCCGCACCGACAGACGGATCGAGGCGCGCCGCGAGGGACCCGAACGCGGAGACGGGTTCCCGTTTCCAGCACCGGTCCCGAGCGAGCGGCGAACGCGAGTGTACGCCCGCCTGCAAACGCTGCCGGGAAAGAGCTGTCTGCGCGTGTTGTGTTGCGTTGCGTTGCGTTGCAGGCCGTGCACGTGGTGGTGTCCCTCTACCAGCGGTACGCGACCCTGCTGGGGAAGATGAGTTCCCAGGAGGTGGATGGGGTGTGGCAGGTGATCATAGGAGCCAGAGCCGAGGTAAGGAGTTACTGTCGATGCGTGTGGCGCGCGCCCTGTTTCACACGCGCCGAAAAGTGCGCGGGCAGCGACGCGGCGTCACACGCTCCCCCCCCCCCCCCCCCCTTGCACCCATTACAGATGACGACCAAGCAGCAGGAATGCCTGAAGCTGGAGGGCTTTTGGATGACTGCCTTGCAGCTTTCAGAGCGGGCAGCGGAGGCTGCGTATCAATCAGGTATTTGGGGATCGGTACTGGCGCAATAGTTCGCTCTTGCACGTTGGGTCAAATGGGCGGTTCTTGGCATACGGGGGAAAAAACGCAGTCGTGACCGACTCGGGACATGCACGCTGCTGTGCGTGGTGTTAGATCTGATTCTTCGCAGAGCGCTTTATCTCGGCCGAAGCACTTGGCGCTTTTAATAACGAGTCCCACAACGTGACACCGATTTGATTAGGTTGCTACGTGAAACAACCGAACGTTTCCGTGCCGTTTTAAAATAGTCTTGGCTGTTAGACTGTTCCGATAAAGTGGGAGGATGTTTTCTCCTAGGGCAGTTGTGCACCTCGAGCCTACGGGTTTGAAGTTGGAACAGATCAAATGGCTATTTTTAAGCTCAACATGTGATATTAAAATTGTGGTCATTTGGTTCCCTCGCTTCTCAGAAAACGGTGCTTAAGCCTGGTCTGACTCGTCATTAGTCAGAAATAAGCTTTGGTGAGAACGAGGGGGAAAATGTCCAAGTAATACCACAATATGAACTAAGATAAGCAAACAACATTTACCGCATCCGCTTTTCTCTCAACAGTGAGAGGAACAAATATTTTAACATTTAAATTATGCAGTTTAGTAAACACATGATACTCAATTTCCAACCTAATCAGTCTTAATGGATGGTGTCGAGAGCTCTTGCAGCAGTCACGCACTTAGATTACTGTGCTTTCAGGTGCAGATCTAGCTTCTGTGACAGCCTACAACCACATTCAGCTGGTGAAAACACATGTGCAAGAGGTACGGCAGCTATCGCAGAAGGCAGAGACCAAATTAGCTGAAGTGCAAACAGAGGAGCTCATTAAAATGAAGGGAGAGGAAGGATCGCAACTCTCAGAAAGCAGCAGAGATGATGAGCCTTATCTGAGGGAGGACTGAAAAAAAGCAAGCGTCACCGTGGAGTACTGGATGGTGTCCTGCGGATTCGAGCGTCCTGAACTTCTCATGCTTTAAACTAGATGTTGGATAATGAAGAGGGGGGTTCTCCGTTTTATATTTAGCAGTAGTGTTTCCAGTGATTTTGCTTTATGAAGCGAGCCAGTTCCAGCTAGCTGAAGTTTCTGTTTTGTAATTTATCTTGATCATTATGGGCACAGATAATCTATTTTTATTTAAGTGTTCCACTGTGCAAATGTGAAGTTACCCTTAAAGTTAACATGTTGCTGGGTGCTTGAATCTGTGAATGTGAGGGCCTCATTCAGGTGACTAAGCCTTAGACAGTGGGACTGCCCACTTCATTGCAGATTTCAGCGAAAGATGTAGCTCAAATGTAATTACTTCTCACCTGTAAAATCTCATCATTAAATACCTTCCCTTTCATTTCCAGAACAGTTACCCAAACAGACACTTTCTCACTTGTTTTGAATCCTGGTTTTCTAGTTATTTGGACTCTGACAAATCGTAGCAGAACTGTTTCCCCTTCAAGCCTCTTAATAAAAAAAGTCAAGATACTGAAGTCTAAACTGCCCTTAATTATAGCCAAGGGGATGCTGAAGAGAGTGCTTGGATTCAGGGACACGGGGGATTGCCACTCCTCGGGAGAATACAACACCTACAGCGGTGCGCACTCAGACTTACAGTACACTACTAGGCAGATGCAATACTTGTGATTCGCAGAGAAGCAGCTGTTAGCACAGTTGCTGATCCACACTACCTACAAACAGAAAGCGTGTGGCAACTGCCTGCTTAATAAAGAAGTGTTTGAAGGCAGAGGCCCCACAAACAGCTGCAGCCATTGTGCGGTATCCGACGGCAGAACGCTGCATTCAGGACTGGGAGCTTTCCAGCAACCCAAACGGCAGGAAAATCATATTTTCTCTTTGGCGGCAGCGGTTACACTACAGACCAGGATGTTAAACTCCACGTGAACATTTTACTAGTCACTTCTTACTGTAGCTTCTGCCGACTTTGTGTTTCTGTGTGATCTTATTTCCCCAAATTCTCTTGTGGTTTTGGTATTTTATTGTTGACCTAATAAACCCAGCATAAATCTAATCCATCACTCCACAGTGACAGGTTTTCAGCAACTCACTTCTCTGCATCAGTGAGTGATATTTTACCCCTCTGCCAAGTGCCACCTTCTGCAGGACCATTAGAGGCCCCTTCTCCCAGGGGTCGCGACACTGTCCAAAGACTACACCGGTGGATTCTGTACACCGCGAGCAGATGTGGGGCAGCGCTGCCACACGTTTCTGCCATCTGTACGTAGCTATTGAGAATTCTTTGGTCCTCCAGGACGCCCCTCAGCTCTGCTTACCTTTCTAAACCCCGTCCCATCCCCGTACAACAACAAGTAACAAGGTTTTCTGTGCTACAAATTATTTTGCATTCATCATGTCTACTTTAATCTGAGGCTACTTATAACCATCACGAGTTGTAAAAGCTTTCCTTACTGACACAATGGGCTTTGGGCAAATCCACAAACTTGTCCTTTCTCCATGTAGAAAGAAAAAACATCACAAAAATAGTTTTCACCACTCTACCATATCCACTTGGGGAGGATGAACACTTTAGATTTGCACATTCATAATGGACACAAAGGAGGCGACGATTGCAGCCTATGCTGTCCTAGCACATCGTGCCTAATTAAAAGGAAATTAGTTCATTGCTCCTTAGTTACAGTCATGGTAGCATGTAAGGGTCCCTGACCACAGCTCTAGGATGGAGGATTGGGTAAAAAACTGGCTGATGGGGCACGCCCAGAGAGCAGTGGTGGACGGGTTGTACTCAACCTGGAGAGATATGGGCAGTGGGGTACCCCGGGGTTCGGTCCTCAGGCCCACACTGTTTAATATCTTCATCAGCGACTTGGCCGAGGGGGTAGAAAGCGCGCTGTCCAAGTTTGCTGATGACACTAAGATGTGGGGCGAAGTGGACACACTTGAAGGGAGAGAGAGGCTGCAACTAGATTCAGACAGACTACAAAAGTGGGCAGATGAGAATAGGATGGGGTTCATCGCAGATAAGTGCAGGGTGCTGCACCTTGGGAGAAGGCATCCGCAGCACACATACAGGCTGGGGAGTTCCCTTCTTGAAAGCACAGAGGCAGAAAGGGATCTCAGAGTCATTATTGACTCCAAGATGAACATGAGCCGCCAATACCAGACCGCAGCCAGCAAGGCCAGCCAGACCTTGTCATGCATCCAAAGGTGCATCTCAAGCCGGTCCAGAGAGGTGATCCTCCCCCTCTACGTGACTTTTGTCATGCCACAGTTGGAGTACTGCGTCCAGTGCTGGGCGCCGCACTTCAGGAGGGATGTGGCCAGCCTGGAGAGGGTGCAGAGGAGGCCACCCGCTTGGTGCGAGGGCAGCAGGACAGGCCCTATGAGGAGAGACGGAGGGACCTGAACCTGTTCAGCTTCAGCAAGAAGAGGCTGAGGGGGACCTGGGGGCTGCCTACAAGCTCATCAGGGGAGATCAACAGCAAATAGGCAGAGCCCTTTTCTCCCCAGCACCACCCGGGGTGACGAGGAACAATGGTCATAAGCTGATGGAGAATAGGTTTAGGTTAGAGATCAGAAAGCAATATTTTACAGTTAGGGTGGCCAAAATCTGGAACCAGCTTCCCAGGGAGGTGGTCCTCGACCCTACCTTGGGCAAATTCAAGAGGAGGTTGGACGATCACCTGTCTGGGGTCTTGTGAACCCAGCATCCATTCCTGCCTGTGGCAGGGGGTCAGGCGAGATGATCTGTTCAGGTCCCTCCTGACCCGAGCTACTAGGAAACTATGATTATGGGCAGAATCACTTGCAGTTGTTCACACAGCTGCTTGCACACAGCCAAATGCAACCAAGGGCCAAGCCACTCTAACTACAGCACGTGAACAACTCAGCAGCTGCAGTTTAGCTGGCGGAGAGGCCATCACAGTTACTGTCTGCAACTGCTGGTACAGACCTTGCTGCATTGGCCTGTGATTGGGAGCAGTTAGTTGTCTCCTGCCTGCCAAGGTGCAGGTGAAGCCCTCAGTCCTAGGCTGCTGGGTGGAAGATGCTGCAGCCTTCGCCTCTGCATCCTGCTGGAAAGCAGAACCTCAGTCCCTTTCTGAGAAAAGGCCTCCCACAATAACCAGCTTTCGCTCCTTGGTACTCTCTCCCTGTGCTTGCTGCCCCCGCAGTGTGTGTGTGCACCCCCCCAAAAGGCAACACAGTTGCAAAGGAAAACTGCCTTTTCCACCCAGCAACTGAATTGCCGTGCTAGGAGCAGCCACAATCAAATATATGTGGAAACTAAAGATACTTTCAAAAGACTCCAAGAGATTTAGAGAAAGGGGAATCCTTGCAGCTGGGTTTTGCTCTGGCATTCTCCCAGCCTCTTGGTAAACAGCTTTGATTGCATTCAGTTTGGCACCCAGGGCTGGAAGAGGCCTCATGGGTGAGGCAAAGCCACCTCTTGTGTGCACCTTACTGCTGCTTAGTTCAGTTGATCAGACAGCTGGGAGAGGCGCTAGGCATTGCCCCTGGGTGAGGCGATCAGGACTGCACTAGGAAAGGGCTGGGGGAACAACACGCACAGCAGTTTTGTAACAGAAAGGTGCTGGAGCTCCTCCACCTGTTGCAAACGGACAGCCGCCCGCTTCCCGGGGCTAGAACAAACTGCGAGCGTGGAAGCACGCAGACTAGCACCAGGTCTGGTAATAAGTTACCTTCCCCCAAGCAAGCGTTAAGCCTCCCCACCTCAGCTCTTGCCTGGATTACAAATGCAGAAGCATTAAGTGTAACGGTTCAGGTTACAATCCCTTGTCTCCAGAGCAGATGCAAAACATTGATGGCCTCCAGACGGCAGCTGGGACTGAGGAGGGGCTGTTGCCCACAGCAGTGGGACTGACAGCAGCAAGGGAGAGAGCAGCGGTGACATGCAGGAGCCCATCAAATCATGAAAACCCTTTGAACTAGCTGTCCCTGAAACACAGACAAAAAGGCAGAAACCTTGCTTCTGGTCCCAGCTCTGTCAACCTCAGCCCGCTCCCTTCCTCCCAAGGACAGCCCTCAGCCTGCTGTGGCTCAGCTCCCCAAAAGATCCTCCAAGCGCTGTGCAAACCTCAGTGACGACGCTCGTCTCCACCCCTGACTGGATGTAGAAAGCCACAATACGGAGTCTGGCACGTACGTGCATTGTACTAAGACTAACACAGCCTCTCTTAGCCCCAGCCCTGCCCTGCTGCAGGCAGCAACTTGGTTTTTCACAGAACTGGAAGCCGACAGGGGCTACGTGACCGCCACGGAGTACTGGTCTTGCTCTTAGATAGCCTCAAGGCAGCGGAGCCTGCCCAGGCTTTTCTGCCCCACGCCTCCCTCTGGCCGTTCCCAAGGCGCGAGGTTGCAGCAGAGCAGCAGTGCCAGCGGGCGCAGGCTCTCGTGCTTTCCACGGTCCGCTTGATTCCCTTCAGAGCCAACAGCCAACATCAGGTTTCTATGCACTCCCCACCCCCGCCCCAATGAAAGAAAAGGTGTTCAAAACTGTATTATTTATTGCCATAAAAAAAAAAAAAGCCAGAAGGTTTACAGTGATTCCCAAAGATTGGTTTCTCCTCCCAGCCCCAGTGTCAGCTGTTCTTGTGCAGAAACTCCAGTGCAAATAAGTCAAAGATAGGGTTATAGGATATCTGGGGGGCTGGTGGTGCCTCCCACCCCCAGAGTGAACATAGTGCTAGTGAGGTCTGCTAGACTGGCAGCCCCAGACAGTGCGTCCCTTCGCAGGCCCGGCAACAGGAGCATCTCCACCCTGCTGTATTGTAACCTCAGTCCCCACTTCCTGGCCCAGGCCACCACCCTGCGCGCACGCTACCAGCCCCTAGGCAACCGGGACTTTTCACTTGGTGCTGCCCGCTTGGGTGGCAGCAGGCGCTGAGAGTCCCTGAGCTAACCCCTCCCTTTCCCGTGCTGCATTCAGCTGTGCTGTGCCTCGTGCCCCAGCTAGACATGACTCTGCAAGAGGCGCGTTGCACAATGCTATCCTACCATCCAACTACCGTCTGTTAAACAAAAGAGCACCCTCCACTACAGCTTTGTTTTAATCAGTTTAAGCACCCCGTTGTTACCACCACAGTCAACATTTTACTCCCGCTCAGCGTCAGCAGTCTCGTTTTCAACCGGCCCTGTAACTGTGCGTCACCGACAGAGCACACCTAATACTGTCGTCCTTTACCAGCGCCCACATGAGCCACATCTCGGTAGGGGTGAGTTTGTGCACGATCATCAGCTCTTTGAACAAACAAGGATCAAACGGATTAAAAGGTCTCTGGATGCCAAAGGTCTTAAAGCCCGGGTGCTTCACCGGGGTCACGGCCATCTTTGCCAGACACATTCCCACAAAGACGTCATCTATTGGAAAGAGCTCCGTGTCCTCGGCAGCGCGCTGCAGTCGCTGCACCGTCCTCCTGGACATGACGAACCCGCCCCCGCCAGCATAGAGAGGGTAGTGGGGCTTTTTGTACATCGACTCCGGGATAAAATACTTGACTTTGGTGTTTCTGATGGGACGGGCGTAGTGGATCACGTCTCCAACAAAGAGGTCCTGCTCGAAGTCTAGCTCTGCAAGAAACTCAACGATGTTGTAAGTGTTGACAAAGACGTCGTCGTCGCCCTTCAGCACGAACCTGGCGTGTGGGCAGTCCGTCACGAACCAGCGGAGGAAGTGCAGCTCCTTCAGCGTCAGGTTGAAGAAGTTGTCGGTGAAATCCCACTGGACCATGTCGTCAAACTCTTGGCTCTCGTAAGCCAGCAGCTGGCGGAGGGAGTGACCCCGGGCTTTGGCCTCGGCCCGCCCGAGCAGGAACACCAGCCTGACCAGCTTGCCGCCAATGGTCGCTTCCTTCCCCCACGTGTTCCGGATGGCAATCCGGCGGTCCACGTTGATGGGGGGAGATTTGATCGCCAGCAACAAGAAGGTCTCTTGGCTGCACCTCGTGGGCCTCAGCAGCGTCGTGAAGTTCCTGCAGTGCCTGTACATTAAGAAGAGGCGGTGAAGCTCTGGGAGAGCCAGAGAGGAGTTGGCAATGGTCAGGTTTGGCAAGCACTGGCTGGGTCCAGTCTGCCCTGGGGCCCAAAACGTGCGCCTGGAGTTTGGGGCGTCTGGCATTTGGCCGGCTGGAGACACCAGGGTCTTGGTCTCCTTCTTTAGGTACACAAGGCATGCAAGCACGGCGATTGAGAAAGCATACAGTGCAAGCCTCCAGATCCTGGGAGGCATCTTAAGCACCGGGACAGGATCCAGTCCCTGCACAGGTAAAGAAATACATTGATTAAAGGAGCCAAAATGCCATCTCAGTGTTACTCACGATCTTGTGCTGTAGCACCTAGAAACCACAACCCTGCCGTGCTA
The DNA here is from genome assembly GCF_030867095.1 of Alligator mississippiensis. Taxonomy (NCBI): domain Eukaryota; kingdom Metazoa; phylum Chordata; order Crocodylia; family Alligatoridae; genus Alligator; species Alligator mississippiensis. Next base: position 2,952,974 of record NC_081833.1, on the reverse strand, counting down.
GGCAGCCTGCAAATACAGCAGCGGTTCCTGCCTCAGAGACACGGGAGAAATGAGGCACTGGTCTCGACACACCTGCAACCCCACCGCCATCAAGGACGTGTTTAAATCCTCATGAAGAGAGAGGGTTGGAGGGGCTCGGAAAGAGAAACCAGAGGCTGGTTGGTTCCTTTCCAGCTGCTTCTGGGAAACCCCGCTTAAGCAATGCGGGAAGCGCATGAGAAACCACCTTATTTTAAACCTAACAAACAAGCGGTGGAAGCTGGCACCGTAGGTAGGTCACCAGCCTCTCGGCCCCAAGAGCGGAGAGAGTCGAGGCCGGGCTGGAAGGGGCTGGAACGGGAATCCAGGTACCTACCGGTGGTACCAGGCCTCCGAGCAGGGCCGGACACCTGCATGGGCGACCCGGGCGGACAGACAGGGGCCCAGCACCGAAACCAAACCCAACAACAACAACCACCACCATTCTCTCTAGCAAAGGGGGCCGATAGTAAAGGCTCGCCGGGGCCACGCGGAGTCCAGGTCCCACGCCGGCGCAGCCCCGGCTCCGCGCCACGAAGCACCCCGGCACACGACGCCCGACCCCGGGGCACCAGCAACGAAGACACAATTGTCCCCGACAGAGACGGAGCCCTGCTGCCCCGGTGCATCAGGCCAGCTTCCCCGCCAGCCCGGCCCCTTGCTCTTGGCCGGGCCGGGCCGCCCCGCTCCATCGCCCGCAGCCCGAGACAACGCCCTGGGCTTGCTGCCCTCCTCCCCATCCCTGCTCCGCCCCTGCAGCGGCGCAGCGCCGGGCTCCCACCTGCACGGCCCGGCACCGCGGGGTGCACGGCGCTGCGCACGGGGGCTCGCTCCTACCGTGCCGCCAGCCGCCCCGCCTGCGCGATCCCGGCTCCGCCCCGCCGCTAAAGCGACGCAGCTGCGCCGGCCCGGCTCCCCGCGGAGCTCCGGCACCCGCAGGGACCCGCTCCTTCCCTCCCCTCCCCTGCCCGGCCCGGCCCGGCCGGCGCACAGCATCGTCTGCTTCTTCGCTAGTGGTCGCAGCCCTTCGAGACCGTAACCACGCGCCGGGACAGCTGCGGCTTGGCCGCCCCCAAGTCAGGAGCTTTGTCCCCAGCCCTTCGCCGGAGCGGAGAGAGGCCCTGCAGCTGCCTGGACAGCCCCACGCTTTTTATTTCAGGACCTGACACCCCGCGCGTGGCTGCGGGTCCCGACTCCTGGCTCTCATCTCCGGGCGTCCGACGCCGCCGTCCAGCGAAGCAGCTGGACGTGGAACTCCACGGTGAGAGGCACGGGCTGGGTTTCTTCGTCCTCTTTCATTTCAGGAGATTCCTTGTGTTTCCCTTTTCCTGGAGAGAGAGTTCATCAGTCGCGCGGTCCCTAGGGAATCCCTCCGCGCCCCGCGAGCTGCTGCTGCCAGTCCAGGGCCCGCACACGGGTCTCGCTGATCGCAATCACAGCCCGGATGACGCGACAACACGAAAGACACGGCATGGTTTTGGGTTCCTATTTTAGAGTCGCTCAACAGCCCTACTTCCCTATTTGCAGAAATTAACGGTTGCGAGAAACACGGATAATCTGTTTAGGGGTAAAATCGCCTTTTCGGCGATTCTCACCAGCCGGTGTGGGACCTGTGGTTCACACCTGAGCTGTGGAGCTACAGCCACCTCTTTGCCTGTGGACCTGCAACCAAAGGGAATCAAATCCTTCCAGAAGCTGGTGTACGAAGCTGGCTGAGCCAGAGGTATTACTGGCCTGTGACACTGCCTCCCCATGCTGGCCCTCAAGGAAATGGCTGGCAGGCCCTAATCTGTTAAAACTGCAGGAAACACCAAGCTAAAATGTGCTTTATCTGTATGGCTTTGCCAAATCACTGATACGGCACTGAGCTATTTATTGTGCACCAGCCCATCTGTATACGTGCAAGTAACAGAAATGGGAAGGAACCCACAGGCGCCTGGCTCTGGTGTGGTTTGCTGCACACGGGTATTGTGGGATGGGCTGGCACCGTGTTTGCGGCATCCTTCTATGGGTGGTGCCTGGGTGGTGACCCGACTTGGGCACGGCTTCCTGGAGCTTGCAGCTTCCACGGATGTGTAGCGTTCATTTCAAACGTGCACTCTGTTCAAAAGCTATCCTTACCTGCAACTCCTGCTCAGGCTGGACAAGCCACTGGCTGGAAAGAGGCTGGCACACCGCCTTCCAGAGCACGCACCAGCCAGGGGAATCGGAGAGCTACTCAGGGGTACAAAAAGCTCTTTCCTCAGATGCCGCGGGTGTCCCCCATTGCTCTCACCACTCAGAGGTGGGAGATCAGAGTCGCAGAGGAAGGACTGGGTTGTAAAGGGGTTAAGTGCCTTGCCCAGGTGAGATGGTAAGCCAGTGACAGAGCTGGGACCAGAAGCAGAGAGTTTTGACTGCCAACCCCTACTTGAAGGACCAGAGAGCCTGTCCAGTCCAGTGAAGCAGACTGCCAAGCAGGACCCTGGGGATCTACTCCCAGCCCTGCCACAGACTCGCTGTGCGATCTCGGTCAAGTCACTTCCCCTTCATAAGTCCCAGGGACCACGGCTGTGCAATGGAAAGAGTAATACTTAGGCATCTTGATCTGCAGACGAAAAACACTGTGAGACTGCTAGGTGTCAGTCCTGGCTGTGTGCAACTGCTACACAACACCCTCAACTAGGTCAGCTAGTCCACATCCTGGACTAGACAGACGTACAGCGTATGTTCGTGCCCCAGACGTACCGTGTGTGTGCAGATCCCGGTTCAGCAAAGTTTAATTGTAAGCGGGAGAACAGTTCCCACTAGCTCAGTGCAAGATCCCGCGTACTCCAGGTGAGGACCTTGCTGCACAGCGGGAAGGGGGAGGAAGCTAATGCTCCCTCAGGCCAAGTTGGGTTTCTCGTGGATGCAACATGCCATACACGCAGTAAAAACGGTCACAGCTTACACGGGCCCACCCCCCGCATTACCTTTGGCAGGTGCCGTGGGTTTCTGGCTTGCTGTGCTTTCTCCCTCTGGCTTCGGCTTTTTGCTCCTGTCTTTGCCCTTCTTCCCCTCCTGCAGAACAGAAGTGTTTCCTTGCTGAGTGGGAAGGGGCTCAAAGCCAAGAGTTTAGCCTATGAAACCAAGCTAAACCCTGGGGCAGATCCTGAGAGGCACCGAGCCTCTGCAAACAATGGGGTGCTGGGGACGAGGGGGACAGGCTGGTACCTTCTCCTTTGGAGAGGGTGGCCGAGTAATTCTCTCGGGGATCAGGACTCCGAAGTCGCACACCGTTGCCACAAGTTTGTCTCCTGCCAAGAGGCTTTCTAGCTTCACGTGTCTGGCCCCCAGGGTCCTCAGGATGGGTGGGTCGCTGCGGAGCTCAGCCGGGGCTTCCTTTTTCTGTTTCGGCTTATCGCTGGGCTTAGCGCCCTGCACGGCACAGATGGGAAAACACGTCCAAGTGCCCTGAGGCTCGAGGTGATCATAGCCCCTTGAAAAGGTATCAAGACACCCTGGCAACAACCCCCAAGAGTCCAGTCTTACACACTCGGTACTACAGTCTCAGCTCTCTGCATCCTGAACCGGGACTGAGCGCAAAGGCTGCCATCAGATGCCACCCTCCCAGACTAAGAAGGTGTAGGGGACTTTAGCAAGAGCTTTGGAAACATGTAAGAGGGTTTTCAAAAACCAAAGCTCTGATTATAACCTGGCCCCTCCAGGGAGGAGGGGCTCAGTTGCGTGTGGGAACAACTTCTGCCAAACAAAGCCCAACAGGACAGAGAAATATGCGCTCATCTTTTTTGGCTCCCGGGTTTTTTTCTTTTCCATCCAATATGTTTGAAGGCAGCCCCCACCTCGAACCAAAACCATCATATGACCAAGCCTAGCCGTTGTCTCGGCACCCCCTTTGAGGGGCCCTGCAGAAACACAGGTCATCTCTGCTCTGGGATGGGGAGCAGCGAGCTTGGAAGCTTTGGTAAAAGTAAATGGCCTTTTCACCCATATTTCCTTACTCTTTGCAGGGGCCTGTCTCATCAGCTCAGCCAGTCTCCCACCCTCTTACCTTGGCACTGTCCTTCTGTTTGCCCTTCTCTGCCTTCCCCTTCTTGCTTGCATTTTCAACCGGAGATGCAATAACAGGCCAGGAAAGCACCTATTGAGACATAAGAGCCTGGTTCTCATGCTGCAATATTTGGCCTGTGACCAACACAAGAAGCCATCCTCTAGGAGAGGGGACTTGTTAACACATACAAAAAAGGGACACTGGCATTGCAGTTCACAGGTAAGAACTGCTCCTTCCCTTCCCAGCCTGACTTGGTCCCCTGAAACCAGACCGTGCAGGGCATTTACCTTTTCTTCCATAACAGTGACGGTGGTTCCAGCCCGCAGGTAGCCCTTCAGGGCTACAAGATCTGTCACCACATGCTCCTTCCTGTAGCTGCACTCAACAGTTTCTGCCCAGGGCTTTCGAAGGGTTTGGTGTGTGTTTGCTAGGAAAGAAAACACAACCGTAACAATGAAAACAAACCGCCTGTCCACCATTCCTATAGTTAGAGTGCGACTGTCAGCTTCACCCTATCATACTGTCACTATCCAGCTGAATGCAAGGATAGATTCAAAGCAATCCTCAAAGACGTGAGACTCTGGTTTGCGTTCACCTGACTTGTTTGGGCAGCAACACCCACCCCAGATCAGGTGACCCGCTGGAGAATAATACCACCCATTCATTATTTATAGGCCTGGTCTTGATTACGGAGCTGGCTGTGGCCTACATTGCTGGGAACCTTGTTAGTGGCAGCGCATTCGAAAGAGGCAGCTGATGACACAGCAAGGAGAATGATGTACGCCCCGCGTTCGCTTGACATGAAGGATTTCTCCATTCTGTGGTTACCAGGATTAGCAGACATCTCCTGTTGCAATAGAGACTGCACTTCATCCCCTTCGTGGGTGTCCCTTTGTGGACTCTTGGGGTATGGTGTAGCCACAGCAGAGCTCTCCTGGAGTTTGGGTACCTATAACAGAAAGGCATCAAAAGCAGCGGTGGGAGAGGCCAAGTGATGGCTGAGACTGCAGCAGGGCACAGCATGCAAGGGGAGGAAGGGGCAGTGCTGAAATACCAGTCCACAGTCTCCCTCCATCACAAGACCCAGGGAAGGTGCACTACCAGGCCAGCAATGCTGCACAGGGTCCTCCTGATGTCCCCGGGACTAAGTCCACATACTTCAATACATAAGAGCACCCCTCTGTACAGGGGGATAGGTTGTAGCCCTGTTGGTTTACGCAGACAAGGTCCTTTGGGTAAAGGTGATATCTTTTATTAGACCGACTCAAATAGTTGGAAAAATTCTTCCTAGCAAGCTTTCGGGTTTAAAAACCCTTTGTCAGGCTGAGGAAGCACCAGCAGAACCAGGAAGAGCTCACACCAATGGCAGATGCTTCCTCAGCCTGACGAAGGGTTTTTAAACCTGAAAGCTTGCTAAGAAGAATGTTTCTAACTATTTGAGTTGGTCTAATAAAAGATATCACGTTTACCCCAAAACCTTGTCTCAACACCACAGCCTGCTGCAGCAGCAGAGCACGTGGGGCCGGGGCTGGGGCCCGGAGAGGGTTGGCTGGTCTGCGCGAGGCGGTGGAAAAACATCAAGACCACATTTGCAGCCTAGGGCCGCTATGTTGCAACATTTTAAGTGATTACATTTGCATGTTTTATCTTCCTTTTCTCCCTTTCAGGTTCACGGTTTGAAATTTCTCTCTGCAGTGAGAAAACCAGAAACGTGCTTTTCTTTCATTTGAAGCTGAGATTCTGGGGTGCTCACAAGCCTCAAGGGCCTGGAGCTTCAGAGGAGGTATTGTAGTGGGTGAAATTTGCAATAGAAATCAGCAGCGCTGCTGCCCCACGCTGTCAGGGACCAAATCCGAAAGGGCGACGGGAAGTTAGTTTCCAGGGCCAAGTCAATCTTTGCTGAGATCTCCAAAAGGAGGCAGTTGTAGGCCCATGTTCTCCGTGATACAGGTGGTGTCCCCTCAGACCCGGGCTGCTGGGAACTCACCAAACTGATTTCACACAGCCCCGTTAACAGCCACTGGATGGGAACAGCTTCCAGTCATGCTGACCTGGGCTGTGCGACCTGGAGGCACAAGGCTGCTGATCCCTCTAACCCACCGCCTCCCAGGTCCCTTGACGTATGCTGCAATCCCGGTGCGCACAGACCTCAGCGCTCTTAGCACCCTTGCTGTTTTCCCCCTCGGCGAACTCATACGTCACATAATAGCTGTAGGCAATCACTGGAGAGTCTAAGCCGCTTTCCAGCTGCTCCAGGGTGGTGGGGCAGGGGATGCCCTGGATTTTTCCCACAGTCACGACTATTTGTGCTTCATTTACCATAAGCTCTGAAAAGAAGACAATCCAACCACTGAGCTGCCAGGGACATGTCCCAAAATAAGTCAGTTAGCACGCAGAGTAAGAGCTCACTTAGGACAGTGACAGAAAATCCTCTGCTTCAGCAACCCATCCCTGCTACCGCAGCCTGCCCATAGCTTTTGGCCTTCTAATGCCATAGCGAGCGTAGGCCACGTGGGGTCACTCACAAGCCATGCAAACAGCTCCTTTTTCTCGAGCACTGGCTTGCTGTATTCCCAGAGACAGTTTGGCATGATTACCCCGCTTCCAGGAAGCAAACCCAAGTGCACAAGCAATATCCTGAGCTTGAAGGAGGGCTCCCTTGCTGAGGGGAGCATGAACCCACGTCCTGGGGAGTGGGCAGGTGCCTGCACGCAGCTGCCTACACGTGGGGTATTTTCCTACTGAAAGTTGAGCATGTGGGGAAAAGCTTCTCGAGTCAGGACCCTCATTCTTCACCAACCCACAGGGCGAAAACACGACCTAAAATCACATAAAAGTCTACAGCCCACCAGCTTGCTTATTTCTCAGCCTGGGTCATCGTTCACTTGAGGCGGGGCCGTAATGCTTAATCCGATACAGCCTACTCCTTGGATAGCAAAAGGCTGATGCTACTAGGAAGGAAAGTTAGCATCTCACAGCAGCTGGGCTGCAGGTCTGAAATTCAGGCCCTGCAGATCGTCGCGTCCAGGCAAATCAACAAGGGTCACCCTCTAGCTAGGCTGTTATGAGGCTGCCAGCCAGGTTGCTGGCCTATATGCCCTAGTGCAGGAAGGGTTAGCACCCTTTCCAAAGTCTGGCAGGGCACAGCTTTGGTGATTACATGCAAGACTCACCCCAACAAAGCTTCTCCCTCAGCCAAAGCAGGCTGCAGGCCCAGAAGCCTTTCCCTCTGCATCTCTCCCTGCAGCCCCTCTGGGAAACCAATTTCTCACCTGCAATTCTTTCCCCATAAAAGTTATTTCAGGCACCGACAGCCATGCTCTGATCCCTTCTACTGGTCTAATAATCCAACAGGGCTGGCTGGCTCTTCCAGGGGTAGATCTACCTGCCACACCACCCATCTCTGTGGTGTCTGATATAGGTGAAAAGTTCCTACTGATGCCGCTGGAAGTCATGAGTGTGCAAGGTTCAGCGCAGGGAACACATAGCAACACTGGCCTAGTAAAATCATGGGCTGCATAACGAGTTTCTCATCCTTCTTCAACTTGCTTTAGCATGAAAATCGGAAGAGTTGAGACGACACACAACTGGCCTTAACACTCTAGTGTGATTTAAAAACACAGCGATAAGACATCCCTTCCACTCATTAATTTTAAAGGCACTGGTTAATTAAACCTTAGAACCCACCCTGTGAGCCAGATATGCAGGGATAATGATTTTAATTTTCTGGCTTGGAAAACTAAGGCAGAGAGCAGGGGAGTAAACTGAGCAAGGGAAAAGAGGAAGCCATTAACGCCCTGTTTTCTCAATCAGCAGAGGAGGACGTAGGAGACAGCTCCGATGCTACAGCATCTGCCCTCTAACCAAGAGGTTACCAGTTCCCAATCTGACATCTCCCACTGAGTCCCTGCTTGCATGGAGCGTGTGGCGCAGCAGCTCCCACGCGCTCTTTACTGAAATGATGGTGGGTTGAGTTTGATGAGGGATTCGGGTCACTCTGGGCTGCTTCGGGGGCTGGGCTGGAAGACTTTTCAGGCCCGTTCCAACCCTCTGCTTCTACGGTCAGTGGATTTAGGGGATTCCTGGTCTCATGTTCAATCCGCTCAACCTAGCTGCCTGTTGACAAAAATAAAGATGACTGCTATACTTACAAAACAAAGTCTCACCTGGCTGACTAGACAAACCATAGAAGCGATGCTTCTCATCAGGCAATATGCTCACGTCGTCCAGGATGCAGAGCTTGGGCAGGCTGTCTATGATCAAACCTCTGTAACCAGGAATAAGAGCTAGTGGATTGCCCTGCAGCACGAGGACTCGGAGCTTCCTCAGAGTGGCCAGTTTAGAGACTAGACCCAGCAGATCAGTAAAATTATTAAAACTTAGGTCAAGAGAGAGAAGATTTGGCCTAAAAGGGAATAGAACAAAGGTTAGGGTGCGTGAACAGACATCACTGGTTGCAGTCTGGAGCATAAGCAAGACTCTCCCTGAAACCTAGTTACCCGTCATTGTGTTACACGCCTCACCCGATGGCCACAGTTTGCAGCTCCTATAGAAATCAGCTGGATTCAAGTAGAGAGCCTAGCACTTACATCCTCCATCTGCCAGACTCCTGTGCCACCCAGACCATGATGCGCACAGGATACGCATCGTGTCAGTGAGCTAGTACACTGTGTCCTTCAGCAGCACAGGGTCTAGTCCTCACATACCTACTCAGGGGAGACTCCCATTAAATATTGCAGGAATCACATGTATAAAATGCTAGCTGAAATGAGGAGCAAGGAACAACTGCCCAGTCAGACCCATGGTCCTGTCTACAGCAGAGATGAGTACCAGCTGGTCTAGGGGAAGAATTGCAATCCCCCTCTTCCAGTGAAGCAACCTGCCCAGAGGGGAACCAGTTTCCTAATCCCCCTCACTGAGTGCCATTGTTAGCACTTATTGAGCTGTACCACTAAAGTGCCTCAGAGCTTTCCTCATGGCTTACGTTCTCCCATTACGCCAGGTGATGTACAGACATCAGAATAAGAGATGGGACTATAGTGGTCAGCATGACAAGCAGTAGTCTCTGTACACCAGCGGCCTAGCTGTTGTCAAACTGCAGGCATCGGGGCAAAGGAGTTAGTAGGCGAGGTTAGTATTTCACTTCTACATTACTGCGGTGCTCTCTGCTTGCTAGAGTTACTCAGATTTGAAAAAAACAGTTTGAATCACAGTGAGCAGGCTCAGATCCCAATGCATCGCCTTACACCAACTATTTTAACCGCTGCTGTGATCACTGCTCAGCATGTGGAGTTACCAGAACTGTCCAGTGAGATGCTCATCCTCCGAGGAGCCAAGCAGGTTGTAGCCCAGCCCCAAGTGCTGGAGCTGTGGTGGTGGGTGAGAGCACAGATCCTGCAAAGCCACTATCTTGTTGCCGCAGAGCTCCAGGACCTGCCAGGGAAAGAAGGAGGATCAGCTGGGGGATTGGGTGCTTCGACGCCGCTGGTTTTCGGTGCCCTCTTCCCACCGCTGCTTTCAGCACAGCCTGTCACTGCCATGTGTTAGACGGGAGAGGGGCTCGGCCTGTCCTGCCTCCGCTGCCTTACCCCAGAAGGATGCATAGGCTCCAGCTTGCTTACTTTCAGTGTTCTTGGGAGGTTGGCGGAGTTTATTTCGCTGATTTTATTCGCGCTGAGCACAAGCTCTTCTAGGTTCTGAAACTTTAACAGCTCCTCATCCACTTCGCTCACCTGGAAAGAGATTCAAATTCACCTTCAGCTGCCTGTCTCTGATGCAGACACGTACATCCTAGCACCGTGATGCAAACACACAGGGCAAACGCTGGGGCCTGATGCTGTAGTCCTTATGCTGGCAACACCCCCCCCCGGGTTCGGTGGGTGCATACTCTGATTTTGCTCCCTGCGGGCCACGTAACACGCCTGACTGCACATACTGTGCCGGGGTGCTGAAGTTAACGTGGCTTTGCCTCGGTGGGAACAGCAGCATCACAGCCACGCTTCATCCAAACCCTGGGGCAGAGCCGGGGAGCGCTGGTCTCCTGCCGCTCCCACTGCACTCAGTGGAGGCTGCCGGCACTCGGCACCAGCACAAAGGCTGCTTTGTGCTACTGCCGTGTTCGCCCAGCACCCATCCCGAGTCAGCGCTCCTAGGGCCAGCACGGCCGAGACCTCGGGGGTCCCCGGCTCCCCACCTTATGCTCAGCTTCTCTCTCTATGCCGAGATAAGGGAAGATCCCAGTGGCTGCACTCACTCCTTTGTCCACGAGCCGCAAGGACGTGAAGAACAAGAAGATGAAGCTGTCCTGGATGAGCTGTGGGGACTGCACAGCCAGTTCCTTCAAGTGCTGGTCCTCAGGGCTGCAGCCAGGCGGCAGGGCCCACGGCGAGCCCTGGCTGCTCACAAACTCCATTAAAGCCTCCAGGCTCTCCTCACCAGGAACGTCGGCCTCCTCGCCCGGGGCTGCGCCTGCCGCTCTTTGGGCCACATGTCCATGAGGTGTCTTTTTCCTTGACTCGGACCAGGATTTGTTCTGCATGGGACAAAAAGGGGGCAGAGGAGCACATCTGCAGGGGAGCAAGGACAGAGAGACTCCCCGGGGCTGAGGCTGAGCCATCCTGCCTCCGTGCCGCTGTGGGGCGGGGGGTTTAACAAGCTACATCCACCGGCTGGAGGTGTGTGAGGCTGCTCTCCCCAGGGGCCTCCAGGATCCACGAGCGCAGCCTCTCTCCTGGACAGCCTAGTCTGTTGCGGGTTAAAGGGACTGGATACAGCTTTCCGGGGAGCAAAGGGAATCCCTGCTACTACCCCCAGGCCCACAGCCCTCTTTGGGGAGAGCGTCAGCCCGGGGGAGCCTGGGCGTGGGTGCTGCCAGGTTTGCAGGCAGCTGCAAGACGCAGTGACGGGCTCCAGCCCTTACCCAGCTCCCGGTGCCGCAGGGGAATTCCCACAGGTGCAGCCGGCGGAGGTGCGCCCTGAAGGCGGCTGAGGCGCAGAGGCCGGCCATGGGCAGCGCCTGACCAAGAGCCACACGTGGCTGCGATGTCGTGATTCCCACGGTCTGCAACAGCACCGCGTCCTGGTTGCTAAGAGACAGACTTGGTTGCTGGCCAACGCCGGTGCTAGTGTTCCAGGCACTCCCAGCCCCGAGGATGCACTGCCTTGCACGCTCGGGCCAGCTGTGCATGCACATTGCAGCTGCAGCCCTGCCTGCCTGCGCACGTCTGCACACCTGTCGGCTTGTACGGCCGCAGGAAGACACTATGGACAAACCCCCCCGGCCGCACCCCGCGCTCAGCGCCAGTGATGCTTGTGGAGACACGCGGCTGGGCTAAGCAGCTGCTTCCCCACCTCCTTGCTGTGCCCAAGTGGGGTGAGCTAGGCCACCTGGCAGCACAAGGGAACAGCAGTTCTGGGCACTGAAAATCCCCCGGGGTGATTTCTAGGATGGCCACAGGCTCCATCTGGCTCAGCGTGCACTAGCCTGTAAGTCATTGCCTGGCGAGTGCCAGGAGATACAACGATGAAGGGACAGAGCAGGCCTGTGACCACTGCACTGCCTTACTCTTCAAGGGCAAAGCAGAGCTTTGGGAAGAAGGTGTTTTTCCCCTCTTCATTTTCACTTTCTTCAATATGCTGGACTGAGAACAAACCAGCTTTGCTGGAGCTGTATCCGTGTCCAGCGAGGCCTGGCCCGAGTTCTGCGGCTCTGATCCCAGCTCTTTCGTGGGCTCTCCCTGTGGATTTGAGCCAGCCACTGCACATCTTTGCACCTGCATCTTCCCATCTGTAACACTCCTGCCCCCGCAAGGTGCATGGGGATCAACTAACTGATGTCTGTACAGGACTACCTCCCTCATTGCAAACACTGCAGCGCAGCCCTTGTAAGAGGAAGTGTTCTCTGGCTCGTTTATTTGTTAGTGGTGGCTGGTCCCCTTCACCCATCTGCTTGCTGAACGTTGCTCAAATTTCTCCTTTTAAGGAGAAAATTATTTCTAAAAGTTTAGTGAAACTTTAGCACCTCTTGCATTTACACAACAGCTTCAGATTCTCCCCTTGTCACCCATCTCACACACAAGCTTTTAATTATTGTTAAAACTTCAGCAGCTCAAGTTTCCAATCGCTCTGGTGTATGCACCACTTAAACTGTGGAACACCAAACTTCCATTTGCACTGGACAGATGCTGATCTGTCGCCTTATCAGCACAACTGAGCATTGCTTATCACTAGCACGCACTGATAAGGAAAGGATGTGTGCAGGCACATGTGCACACACATGCACGCACACACATACACAAGATAGTTGCCTGGGGTGGTACAACTGTGCAAATGGAAAATCCCAGCTCCTATGGGAAATGCACTAAAACCTAATATAACCACTGACAAGCAGAGTTACAAGTCAGCGGCAGAGGGGATTTCTTGCATGGAAAGCCATTCTTTTTATTATATATTACCACCAGTGCTGGGAATCCTAGTCATGGTCCAGGATCCCCTTGTGCCAGGTGCTGTACAAATAACAAAAAGGCCGTCCCTGATCTCCAGAGCAAACCAGACAGGAGTTGGGCTGCTGATGTGCCGACCAGAACCGTGTCATTGTGTCTCTGCACTCGCCATTGCCCTGTAACCATCTGCTGTCTCTTCTCTCGCCCTCAGGTCGTAAGTTCTGCATGGAAGAGGTTGCTTTTCCTATGCTAGTACAACATCCTGTGGTCCAGCACTACTGCTCCTAGGCGTTACGGCAATACAAATAACGATCATCATTGAGGTATGCTATAATACAGGCAGACACGGGATTGCAAGGAAACAATGAGACAATATTGGACAGCTTCATTGAGGATGGTCTTAGTTCCCGTAAGTGGAACAGGGACCTGATTACGTGAGGTGCACCCTAGCGATTCTACCAGGAGATCCTCGTCCTGCGCTGCAGAGCAAGGCAACGGCCCCAGCTCTCTGTTGAAGTCCCTGGCTATCAGAGCTTGAGGAAAAGTCTTCCTGACTCCAGATCAAAGCTTCAACACTAAGCTTGTGAGCAAGGCTCACCAGCCAAACACCTAACAGGTAGGATTCGTAGTACCACCTCAAAACACCAGTCCACCCAAACCGATGCCGTTCCTCCACCTCTCCCACATGTCCCTTGCAAAGAAAGGTTGGGGAAATACAACTTGTCAATTGTGCCTTGGGGGGGGAAAAAATGACAGCAGAGTAATAGTAATTCCATCTGCTTATGCTAATGCAACAGAGAGATTATTTTTTCCACTGTAACTCGCACCTCTCTTTCAACCTTGGTGATTTCCATTCTCTGGAGACCATACTTTCGATTCTGTATTCGGGGCCCTCTGGGGTCACCTACACAGAAACCTTTTCTTTTGGTGATGAGCGAATTGGGAGGGTCAGCTCATAAGCATAAGTATTTTCCAACAGGCCCTGGAGCTTATCTGTTCAGCTCTGAGGCACACTAGCCCTCGAGTTTGGGGTCACATTTTCTCATTTGGGGAAAATAGAAAGATTGATAACGCTGACACTGAAGGAAAATCCTTGCTGCTCACCTCTGGTTTCTTATGAGGTTTTCTTCCACTGGTTATCGGAGTCTAATCTGTCACTTCCTCTCCCCTGTCACAGATTAATTTTCCTTTACTTTCTTTACATCACTTTATATTTTCACATTTAGCATTATGATTTCAAGGAAACTTGACTACCTTTTTTCAATCCCCCATGGCAGTTTTTCAGTGCCCATTTCAGGGGCCTATTGGAGAGACAGCTTCTCCCTGAGGTACTCTCACAAGGCTGAAAGCAGCATGGCCCCGCAACAGATTCAGACCAAATGAAATGGCACATCGTGTGTGGGAGAATGAAAGATCCAGATCCCTTCCACGCATCGGGCAAACCCCTGGTTAGGGTCACACTGATCTGATAAAAGCTGCTTCAAATCCGGTTCTTATTCTGATCCTGAATAAATGTGTTCAGCTGGTGACACTTGGACACTGGAGGTGACACCTTGGAATCTCCAACCTTGGGTCGCTTCAATGACACTCCCGTTGAGTACTTTGATTAAAACTTTCCAGCGGGTCAGGGGAGGTAGCAGTGTAGGAGGTGACGAGGTTTGCAAGACCTCAAAGGTATCGTGGCTCTATGCCCTGTTGAGTGATGTGATCTTCCATGATACACAGATCAGGCTTCTTTCTCCAGGTAATGAGAAGGATTTACCTCTATAGTTCTGCTCTGAATGAGAACTTCCTGAGTCCTGCCTTATTCATCTGGACAACTGGATTAATCCACTGGATATATACCTCATGATGTGACTTAAAGGACTATGGGCCTGATAGTGGTGCCGTATACGCATATAGCTTTGTTTGGTGGCATCATTTTGGGTTTAGACGACGATGCAATCTGGATCAGGCATTGTGTGTTCCACTCACTGGTGCTAACAGATGACCGTTCACATTCAGTAGCTATAGCAAGCCTTCCCCTCCATATAAAATCTAATGTTGCCTCAAAATATACCACACAGACTTCCATTCATGAAAAAGATGGCAAGATCATACATGGGAGGCAGAGGTGGAACTTGCACTTTGTTAATGGGTGCATGGATTTTGGTGGCACTAATACCCCAAGCAAAGGACTGCTTAAGAAGCTCTCTGACTATGGGAGCGGCAGTATCTCCTAAGGGTACAGGATAGCAAGCCAGGAACTCCTGAGTTCTAGTTCCGGCTCTGCCACTGTTTTGCTTTTTGGGACCTTGAACAACGCTTGTGCTCCAGTCTTCACCTAGCAAATGGATGCAATCCTTACCCATCTTGCAGGGAAACAAAGTCTTTCAGTTCAGTAACACTTGTTAAGCACAGGTTATTAGACAGAAGCTGCCGTGCTAGCGCAAAATATTAAACTGCACATTGCAATAATGCTTGACAAAGATACACCGTTTCTCAGCTAAGGAGTTCAAAGCACCTTAGGAGAGATATTAGTGAATTCAACAGCCACCCTTTCTGATTATCATGCCCTTTTCACAGATAGCAAATTGTTCAGGGGGCTGGGGCACAATACTTGTGAGGAGAGGCTAGAGGAATTGGGTTTATTTATTTTGCAGAAGAGAAGACTGAGTGGGGATTTGATAGCAATCTTCAGCTCCCTGCAGGGGGGCTGCAAAGAGGATGGAGCTGGACTCTTCTCAGTGGGGACATATGACAGGACAAGAAGCAATGGGCTCAAGCTGCAGCAAGGGAGGTTTAGGTTGGATTTTGGGAAGGACTGTCTCAAGAGGAGGGTGGGGAAGCACTGGAACAGGTGGTGGACTCTCCATCCTTGGAAGTTTTTAAGGCCCCGCTTGACAAAGTCCTGGCTGGGATGATCTAGTTGAGGCTGGTCCTGCTTTGAGCAGGTGGCTGGACTACTAAATTACTTCCTAAGGTCCCTTCCAACCCTCACTGTCTGCGATTCTCCAAAAACCAGCACTGGGAGATTGGCCCAAGATGATGAGCAGTGCCAGGATCAGAACCAGAGAGTTCCAAACTCCTAGTCTGCGTCCCCAACTGTGGGACGTTCCCTTCCTTAACCTGAAGATACCAATCGCTTCAGAAACTTGTAGTCAAGATTTGATCTTGCTTATCATAAAGGAAACTACCAATGTTAGGAAACTGCTTTTCACGCTGACGTATAGGGCAACATTTTTTTATAGCGCTAAAAAATGTAGATAGAATTTAAATACTGTTCTGTAATCCATGTCTAACACACAACCAAGAGTTGCTTGAAAACTGAAGATAGCCAGTGTTTGCTCTGCTCGGGCACTCGTTTGTCTCATCTGCCATGAAGTTCCTGACAGGTTTGTTTTCATTTTACTTTGCTATGCCCTATGTTTCTTGTTAAGCGCTGACCAAGTTTGAAACTGCTAACAGGCTGAAATATGTGTGCTTTAGCAGGCTTGGTAAAAAGTGGAAAAGCAGAGATTGCATGAAAGATGTATTTAGAGGTGTTCAATGGCATTAATTGTATTTTTTTCGTCCTTGTACACAGAAATCATTGGGTTCACCATTGTCTTTGGACTGATCAGCGGAAGAACAATCTTGTCAACAACAGATAAAGTTCGAGAACGGGATAGGAAACTGGAACCCCTAGTCCATCTTAAGAACAAGGCATCCCAACTGTTTAATTCGTATGTAAGTATAATGTAGTTTTTGGTGTTTATTTTTCCAAAAAGCTCTCTAATATCTTGTAATAACTTAAGACAATTTGAGAAAAGCGCTTGATTCAGGTTGTTTCTAAAGAAAACAGAATCGGGTCTTTGTATTCTAGACCGAACTGCTTTTAACGAATAGCGATGTCACAGCACTTAGGACAGTACGGCTTGGAGAGTCTAGTAAGGAAAGAAGAGCATGTTTGATTATTACTTCCAGTAGGTACCTAGTTTTTGCTCTCAAGCTTAGGTTCTGCTGCCAACTTTTTCCTTATGTCCCTTTCTTTCTCTTAAGGCTTCTTTCTGCCCCTGTTTCCCTCTGCCAATAGTTCCAGCAAGGCCTTTTCATCTGGAAAAAGACCCTACTTTAATTCTTTCTGACACTGGGAACCCTCTGGATCCCCTGAACATCCATCACTGCAGTTACTCTTATAGCAGATCCCCGGACACCAGCTCCCTTTCAGCTTCCCTGGTCGCTCCCAGCAGAGTAATTCTGTTGGGTGTTGGGCCCACCCTCGAGACCTCTCCTAGCTTGTAGTCTTCCTCCAACCTTCCTGGTGGAGTCCTCATCCCCTAAGCTATCACTGTCTGGTGCCTGGTCACCTGATGCAGCCGCAACCTCAAACCCATCACTTGCAACCATATAACCAGACATAGGTGGGGCCACTGCACCTTGGGCCAGGGCCACAGCAGCAGTACACAGCCCACTTCATTCCAGTATTTACAAACTTTGAGGGGCTTGATACTACATTAATATTCTGCTAACCACACTATTCCCTTACCCAGGAAATGCAGACTTGTTGCCTACAGTCCCACTTTCCCATCCCTGAGCTCATCATCTGGTTTCAGTCTCCCACCCCCCAGCTTCTTGCCCCATTTTCCTTTGTCAGCCAGTTCCAGAGTCCCTCTATATCCTTGTCCAATGTTTTTCCTGCCTCAATTGGCTCCCAGTCTCTGTCTCTGCACCCCACTCCTCTGTCTCTTAAATCTTATCTCAAGCTCCCTGTCCTTTGCTTGTCCCATGGCTCTCAGACCCAGTGTCTTTGCCCAGCCATCTCTGGTCCACCTGATTAGTTCTTTATCCTATTCAGCCTGGGTTTGAGTAAGGCAGCTTTCTCCTGTGCGAATCTTGGGTGTAAGCTGTGGGATCACGGAGGGTACAAAGGAACAGCCTCCGTACTCTGGGTTCTGGTGCTAGGTACCCCAGCAGGAAGGAGGAACAGTTTGAAGGCAAATCCTGCTCAGCCTATATAGTCCCAGGATGAAGTGTGCTCGGGTGACCTGTGCTGTTGGTGCAGGTGCAGCCCAGCTGCAATGCAATGCAGGAGCAGCAAGGTGCGGGAGTCTTCAGAAAATCTCACTGCCAAACTCTACCATGCCTCCGTTTCCCCGCCTCAGTGCGCTTCCAGCCCTAATCTCCCTCCCTCTGCCCACCTATTTCTCAGATCTTAGCTTCCCTAGTCTGTTCGCCCCACAGTTTGCACCTACCAGGGACCTTGGTTGAGCTAGTTCCAATCTCCATCACTTGTTCTTTATCCAACTGAGCATGAAATAATTACACTTCCTAAAAACTCTCACACCTTGGCCAAAGAGGGGGCTCTGTTTATCTTGAGAACAGGCAAAGGCACATCACCGACAAAGGAAATGGCCCTGACAGTTTTGAATTCCCTGCTCCAAAAAAATAAGGCTTCTCAATCAAACAGCTGTAAAAAAAAAAAAAGTTTCACTAAGGCAAAAATGGTTTTCCAAAAATAACTTTTTTGAAACAGCCAATTCTTTTTGGTGAAACTTTGCTAAAAAAAAATAAAATCAGCCTGAAATTTCTCCCATGGGAAATTCCAACACATTGTTAAAATTTGTCAAAGTTAACAGCAGCGAACAAGGACACATGATAGAAAGTGCTAGACTATATATGTTTACATATAAATACAGCAGATAACAGTACCTATTATTTATATATAGTCATTTAAAGGACCATAAGTATTAATCCAGATATTGAATGTGTGTGCACTGAAACAAAAATGAAGTGTGCATGTTACTTAAGCATGATGGAAACTACTGGGGAATGATATAAGACATCTCATTTGTTGCTTTTCCTCCGTCCCACAGAAGCGTTCTACTCACGTAGAAAGTCACGTTGATCTGACTACCTCGGACTGCATTTTCAACCACTCGGCCTGTGATCCAAAGCAGCCAGACTATCACCAGATCCTACGTTTTTATTACTGTTCTTTAAACCAAAGCAAAAGTATTTTAGCTTTTGATAACATAGATACCACCATTACAGCAATTATCAACCAAATGAAGGCAACATATTCACACCTGGTTAACATGAGTCAACAAGACTGCAGCACAAAATGTCTCGACACCCATCACAACAGTGACTGGGACAAGCAAATTTACTTTTGGAAGGTTTTCCGGAATTATGAAACCTGTATGAACCAAGCGTATCAGTCCCTTGAAAAATCCTTACGGGGTTAAGGGAAAAATATTTAAATTTGAGGTGTTCTGCGTTTCTGTTAATTAATGACTCTATGTATTCATTTAATGTCAAAGACAGAATGAATAATTTACCTACCTTTTATATTTTTAGTAAAGGATCTGTTTTAAATTTAAATATTTAAAGTATACATTTTTAATTTATTGATATTTATTGTAAATCTATTTATTCTGTATTTATTTGTACTAGGTGCATTGACAGGGCAGCTTAATATACCTAAAGTGATTTAAATAATGGATTTTAGTCAGCAAAAGGAAAACTTGATTTAAAATTATTTTAATCTTGTTTGTATTTGTGCTGTGTAGTTGTTTCCTGTCAGATTGTTTGTATAACTGTATAATTAGTTTTGACAACCAGGAATTTATTGAAGCAATTGTACACCTTAAAACAACTTTATTTTTACTTTTACATTTACATTTTATGATTAAATGAGGAATGGTGCATTTCTTTCTTAGGAGATGATTTTGAATCATGATGTGTGTTAATCTGCACCTGAATTAAAATTAGAATTTAATTAAAATACACAAAAACATCTGTGCCATTTTGTCTTTCATAAAACTATCTGGATATTTGGAAACTATCTGAATATTTTGTATGTAATTTTATCAAGATATGCTTTGCACTTAAAACAAAGTATTTTCTTAAATAAAAGGAATATTATTTTAATTATTTGAATTTATTGAATTATTTGAATTTATTGAAGCAATTTGTTTCTGGTCACCACGTGATTCAAGGTTTCAGAACTGACAGATCTTATCTTACACCAGCTAGTTTTTTAGGCCTGGACTGGAAGAAAGGTAACAAGCTTTCCTGCTTTATTAATTCGCAATTCATTTCTCAAGTTTAAGTGAGCTTCTCTACATTTGAATTAAACAAACTGAAATGAGGTAAATACTTCCTTTGCATCTGTAGAAGGAACTACTTCTGTCACGCTTCGGCTTATCACTTGGCCAATGACCTCCTCTAATATACCGGCTTGACTTTAATACCTCAACAGCAAACATACTACTCAAGTATTACTTTTATTTAATTTTAGTTAGCTTCTGCCTTAACATACATTGCCAGTTTCGAAATTCCAAGTAAGTATTTTTATTTTTAAAAGAGAAAACGTGTTCAAAAGCAATCTAATTTAACCCAAAAAACTCTTTTTTTTTTTTAATCACTCTGTACATCATTGTGTTCAGAACTGCAAAGCGCCCAGTCTTGCCCTCCCTGCGAAACAAGGGTCCTTGCTCCGGGGGACTGCTTTGCTGGGAGTGTCCAGCAAGACGAGATCATGCTGGATCTGTCCTCCCACTTCCATTGACCGTCTTTCTTGAAGAGCAGCTGCAGACTGTCCCAATGGACCTCACTCTGCCATGAGTTCAGCTGGTAAGTTTTGAGTGCATCACCCTGCAGAGTGCTGAGATTAATATAACCACCATAAGTACCACGGCCCCAGGACCTTCAGAGTCTCTTGCTACAGGAAACATCCCTTACTTACCTGAGAGAAGCTGTAATCTTTTGAGATGCTGGGGCCAGGGTGGATCTCGCCGTAGGTGCCTCAGGAACACATGCATGGAGTTTTTTTGGCATGAAAGGATTCACTGGAGTGCGCGTGCAGGCTGTAGGCTTTCGACCTCCGTATACAACGTAAGAGCTGCTAGATGGAGCAATGAGGCCAGTTCTTTTTCCACAAGGCTTTTCTATGAGAAGAGCCACTGACAAGGGAAAGGGACATGAACTAGGTGGTGGCTGCAAAGGATAACAGCCAGCACCCACTTGTACGTCGAGGTCTCTGATGATGCCTGATGGAACGGGGAGAGGCCATTTCTGACGGTTGCCTGTAGGCTTTAGGTCTGGGCAGGACTCCGGATCGTCTCATAAAAGCTACTGCCTGTGGGACAGCGGTACAATGGAGCAGGAGCATGCAAGGTGCCATCTGGAAGATGCCATCCCTTCTCCGGTGGGTCTTCAGGTTGGCAGCTCTGAGGATGTGATGTGTTCGCTGCTTTTCAAGGGTCCAGAAGTATAAATGACCAAGAACCTCTGCATTCCTGAGAAATCCTCCAGAGCATTTGAGCCTCCCAGGAGGGCAAACAATCTTTTTTCTGCTTCCTGCCCTTGTTTTTAATTACTTAACTGAACAGCATTAAAAACTAAATAAGGGAAGAAAGTTTTCCTTTAGGAAAGGAGTATGGTTTGTTTGAAGCCCAGGCCAAGCAATGGGGTCCAAGGCAGTTCAGTTCTGTCTCGGCAAGGAGGAACGGAGGGCTGTTGGCTGCTCTGTTCTTCGGACGTGAACCTTTCATGTCCTGGCTGCACACTTTTCTATTGGCTCCTCTGGCAAAAAAAAAACCCAAAAGCCCAAACACATCCATACCAATAGTGTGGTGGAAGAGCACTAGCTGTCAGGGCTGTGCTTTTTGCCTTCCTCCCTTCCTGACATCCCCTTTGCACCTCCCCACTCTTGCCCACACACACAGGCTTCTTCTGCGCAGGGCTTTCCACCTCCTGTGGGAAGACTGTGCTGGTGGAGGGGGGACTTTCCTTTATTGCTTTTCTCTTTTGGCTTAAGCTTGGGGCTGCCTCGTCAGCGGCTCCGGGGGCGCCGGTACTTGATGAATTACACGGAGATTGAAGCGGGGGCAGAAGCACAGCCCCTCAAGGTGCATCCAGCCCTGGCTGTGACTCCAGTGACTCGAGCCTGTGCAGAAAGAGGGGGGTAATCCCCTGAAAAGGATGTGGGAGAAGCCACATGCAGTCTGGCTCCTGGCCCATGGAAAGGGTAGAGCCTAGACCCCTACTCCTAGCTGAGGCCCTGTTAGCCAAGACAAGCCCAAAGCAGTAGCTGCCAGTCAAGGAAAGCAACCAGAAGTGGCAGTCTCCTGCTGAGGGACTGGCTGGTAGAGAAGGGCCCTCCCTCCCGAGCCCACTTCCCCCTTGGCCTGACTTGGCCCCAGGCAGTGACCGCCAGGCCGGCCGGCCTTGCTCCTGAGTTGCTAAGGGCAAACACGCTCAGGTGGAGCAACGGCCGTAGGGGCAGCGCTGTGTGAGGTGCTTGCAGCACGACCCGGACGTGTGTGGGGTGTTTGGGTACCATACAGGTGGGTTTTGACTCAGAGGGAGAAACCGCTTGAACAACTTTCAGGGTGGCAGCAGACCCACTTCCAATGAAAATACCCAGGAGGCAACACTGTTGTGGGTGTATTCACCGCACACCCCCGCATGCCTTCTGCTGACATCCAGACGGAGGAAGAAAAGAAGTACTTGCAGGCGTGTGGTCATAAAGGGATGAGAACGGAAGAGGTCACGCGAAGGTGGAACAATTTCATTTGGACAGATACTCGTGACTGTTTCTGCATCACATACAGCCAGCAAGAGAAAAGGGAAAGCCCAGATGTGGTTCTGTTGGAAAGGTGCCTGTAGGAAAGAGAGACTGGACCTGTGCCCCAAATGCTCTCTCTGATTAACACATTCTCTTTGGCTTAATGCCCAGTATATGAAACACAAGGCCATTTTTCATATGGCCAGAGAATTTCTACTGTATTTAGAGGTCCAGGGACAGAAGTAAAACGATGAAGTTCGCTCACTGCTTTTTGGTAGAGCTGACTGCTCTAACAAGTTTCACTTTCAAATCCTTGCTCAGTAGCAAAGAGACACGACTCTTAGCCACAGCTTCCTCTGATGATCAATCAGAGAGGTTTGATAGCATCGCTGCAGAAATAACAGTGGTGTTCATGTTATTAGCAGCTAAGTGAGTTTTAGGAACCTAGGATGCTAGTTCTGTACCCATATATAGTGCTTCTTCCCCTCCCTGCTCTGGGCCATCTTTCACCAAACTGATTTGGTCCCAGGCAAGGCTTGTGAAGCTTAAATGCATGTTTAAAGCCCAAACAAAAGATGCTCTGATGAAGGCTACTGAGGCTTAAATGTATGTTTAAAGCCTAAACAAAAGATGCTCTGATGAAGCGGAGCTGAAGAAATCTGATTTCTTAGAAGATATGAAGGCTGAGATCAAAACCACAAGTCAGGAGTGATATTAAAATGTGTCAACTCCTGAACAGCACTTAAGAAAAAGAAAGAAATCACTACTTTGCACTTACCTAGCACCTTTCAGAAACACTCACCACAGTCCAGTACTGCTTCCATTGAACACAACAGGAAAAATCCCCATTACCTGACATGCATAAGGGAAAGTATGGCAGCAAGGCAAGCAGAAGTGAACTGTGGGTCAGACATACAAACTGTCTCACTAAAAGTCATACAGCTGCTCAGGAAAGGATCCACATTGCAACCCCTCCTTTAAAATGCTTTTCTTTTTCATCAGCTTTATAATGTGAATAGTTCATCACCCTTATGTTTGTACCTGTCCTACAGAAGTGTCTGTAACCAAACCTCATCATTTTTCAGTGGAATCTGCTGCTTAGCCATTACTACACTTGGTGGCTATGAATCTGTACCAAACCCCACCCTTCAGGCAAATATGATCAGGCTCAAGATAGTAGTGCTGTATATGGTGCAGCTTAAATGTTTCTTCTAGCTCAAAGAAACACACTGGGGCCACCCTGGAATTACAAGCATAGGAATGAATTCAAACGCAGGTTAGGAGGCAAACAGATCCAATCCATTGTTTGCTGGGGACACTGGCTCTTGTATCATCTTGTTAAAGTGAGAAAACAGCAATCAGAGCTTGGTCTTGTTTTACTTTGATGGGAAGAAATCAGACCCTTGATAAATCTGGAAAATTATGCCATGAAACATGTTAAACATTAGTGTACAACTCTAGGTGTTAGTAAAAGACTTACTAGATTGGTTAGAGCGTTCTCTGTCTCACGATCCAAGCTACTTCCTGACTGTTCATTGACGGGTGTACTTGAGTCTTAGAAACTGAGCGAATAAAATGTGATTCTGCTCCAAATAGCAACCATAACTGGAGCACGGTGGGAATCAGTGATTATTGTCCTTAAGCAGATTTCCTAACTAGCATGTTAAAGTTCACAGAATAACAAGTTTTGGGGTTTTTTCTGACATCACTGCAAAATCAGCTTGGGGCCCAAGAAGCTAGCTGGGACCCTTCCTGGTTATGAACCATTATAGACAGAAATCATGATTCTGCAGACTACGTGGTGCCACTGTGACACCCATGCACCTTCTTCCCTGGCTTCAGTGGATTTCCATGAGTGTAGCTAACTAGAATTTAAATTCACAGCCCCACACATGAACCAGAAGAGAGCCCAGGTCTCTCCCCCACAGCTGCATGGCAGCCTATTATGGAACCATCAATCAAGCCCGCAAGCCCAAGGAAAATACCAAAACTCCAGAAGCCCAGGGAAGCTTATAAACTTCACAGAGAGGAAGCCAAGTGAGAGCAATCCAGCAGAGCTGAGGAATGCATCCGAATCCTGCTGGCTGGCAGCACAGCCCAAGGAACCAAGGGAGCATGACCATGTTTCAACAAGATTCAGTTTGTCGAGAGTGGTTTTTCATGTGGCCAGAGCTTTCATTATGGAAGTGGAAGTATGCCGCTACCTATTCCCTCTCCCTTTCCAAGCTGAGTCCTAGCTCTTTATAAAGTGCTGCAAATGTGCAGAAAAAGCAATACAGGCAGAGTTTCTTCCAAAAAATAACATTTATTATTTTGGTAGTAAATATAAAAAATGCATTGCACAGTTTAACAGATCTACTTGAAAAGTGCTACATATCAGCAGCACGACAGAGGTTGTGTCATGCAAGAGAACAGAAAACCTTATACAACAAGGCTGAAGCAAGAGCACATCTCAATTCCTCATTCTTCCAAACTTTTATATAACAAAAATCAAATCGATTCATTTAAAATGAACCTCAAGCTGTTATGAAAGCAAAAGAAGCAATTTGTTCAACAAACCGTTAAAAAGGAGAAGGTCTGCTTCTGACCTTAATTTCTTCATTTTCAAAGCTTTATTCTTGCTTATTCATAAGTTGTGCTTAAAGGAGTTTAGATAGAAAAGTGATTCAAATAACAGCCACAAGTCATTATATGAAATACCTTGGTACGCCACTTTTTAATACCATAATATCAGGTTCACTGTATCCATATAAAACTACTTGTATACCACCACTCTGCTCTAGCCTTATAACATAGCACAAACTATGTTTAATGAACAGGAAAAATGGTGATGTAGAGCCTTAACCAAAGTCAGTGGGAAATGGGTTAGGCTCTTGCTGCAGCACGCAAATCTACACTGAACACAAATTATTGGGGGAGTGTGATGGGCCAAATCCTACAGACTTTACCCAGTCAAAAATCTGATTCAAGTCAACAGGAGTTAAGGGCACTCAGTGACTGGCAGTATTGGGTCCCTAAGACCATGTGATTTAATGACATTTTTATTTCAATCACTTTACTGTGCTATCAGGGTGCATGATCAAATGTGGCAGCAGGGACTGCAAGCTAGCTGTAGGTAACAGAAAAATAATTCAAAACCGTCATGAGGTTGGACAATAATGTTCTTCTTTGAAGTTGCTACCAAGGGAAGAATTAACCATCCCAGGAACAAATAGGAAAGATGAAACCATTTCCAAGTATTCTGGACTACAAAAGTTTCATACCACGGAACATTTCTGCAGTTATACCACATCTCCCTGCCCCGAATACTGTAAACCACTCTCAACCCCTGCCTGATCTCAGTGAGGAGGTTTAGTTTTTGACAACACCTAACATGTACTGGAATGTCGAACGCTGACACTGCAATGCGAATCAACTGACGAGAGACAATCAGAGATTGCTAAGCAGTGATCTATTTGGCCTTTGCCTTTTCAAGCGCTTGCAGATGCAGAGATCTAGAAACAAAGATGCTGCCTAGTCACACTGGGGTTTTGCTAGTTTGGGGGTTTTTTTGTTCTTATTTCCAGAAAATAACCAAACGGGGCACGCAGACCTAAGGAAAGTCATTTTGTACCCGAAAGCCATCGTCTCTCACAGATGTACAGTTGGTCCTATAGAAAATGTCACTGCACTTTACAAATCTGGCTGCTCACACAAGGCACAGGAAGACCACAATCTCCTTCTCACTGGGTTTTCCATGGAACTTCCTCTTGGAAGGAGGAATGGCTGGATCAGGACACATCACACCTATGGTACTCAATGGCAGGGCAAAAATCTTAGGGTACTTGGGACACCTCCAGAGAGCAGGCAGACTCAGGCGGACGATCCAAACTTCAACATTTCCCCCAAGGGTTCCCTTCCAGCAGCCTGACAGAACCTGCCAGCAGGACCAGCACTGTTCTCCGACAGGGAAATCCCTCTGGTTTGGTGAGGCAACCGTACTGCCCAGAGGAGCCCTTTATCTTCATCCTCTTGCGGCTTCTCCCTTAATTTCAGATGTTTTTTGCTCCCTGTACTCATGCTATTGGCAAGAAATACATGAGCCTTCGAACCTACATCTTCTAATGCATGAAGTTCCCCCGATTTAGAATTGAAGACGAGCAGGGACCATCATGTCTGACCTCCTACATCTCCTAGGCCATTATATTTCGCTCACTGACCACTTTGTAATGTGTCCCACTAATTTCAGCTTGACTAAAGCATGACTCGAGTCTTGTTATTAGGGAATCTAAGAATCTCTGCACTCTGGATTCTTTCTGACGGAAACTCCCAGCACAGATCCACTGACGGCGAGGTAGGTGGTGACTGCCACTTGAAATTCTTTGTAAACAGCAGACAGACAGTGGGCTCTAGCTGCAAGACTGGCCCTTCTTGGTGCCTTGCAGATTCAATTTAGGACTAGTTAATACTGTAAAACAGTAGTGCTCAAACTTTTTGCCCGGTGGACTGGATGGACAGTGCCCAGTCCATCTGCAAGCCAGATCTGGCCAGTGGTCCTGATCCGGGACCTAGTGGGGGTGCACTGGGGTCCCATCCTGCTGCATGGAGGGGGTGGGGGGGCAGCCCGGCCCCGATCCACCCATGCAGAGGGAGGGGGTATGGCCCAGCCCCAATCCAGCTGAGTGTGGGGAAGGGAGCGTGGCCTGGTCTGGCCCTATGTGGGGGAACGGGGCATGGTTTGGCTCTAATCTGGCCAACAGGCTTTGGAATTTGGCAGCCAGGGAGTGATGGCGGTATTAATTGCCACTGCTACCCCATTGCCAAGTTTCTTGACCTGTGGAGAGCCCTGCCAGCCAGAAGCAATGGCTCTATGGGGCACATTTGGCCCATGGGCTGTAGGCTGAGCACCCCTGCTGTAAAATACCAGTCTGAACAGAAACACATCTTTTGAAAAATGTATTTTAAACCCCTTAACTGGAGAAAAGACTAATGAAGTCAAAGCTTCCAATACACAATTCCTCTTAGCTGTAATTAATACATACTGGGGTCAAGCTCCTTTCATGACAGTACCTAGAACCTGTACCCTGCTGAGGCACAACCTCCCTTTTCCTGTGTTTTCAAAAAAAGCACCATTGAGAATCGTCACGTTCAAATCAGAGACTTTGGAAAGCTGGATCATTTTCGGTAATGGTTAAAAGTACTTTTTCTCAACTCTCATCCTCCTACACCTTCTTCCCCTTCTGCCTGCCAAGCATTTTTTAATTAAAAAAAGAACGAATAAGAGAGCAGATCTTGGCATGCAAAGCAGAAATGCTGAGAGTCCACTTCTCCAGTCACTAAAAATAAACCTCGTCTCTCCAATTTTAATCTGATGAGTGATGCAATTATTGAAAAGCTTTTCATAGACTTCTAGACAAAAAGAATTATAATTACCTCTGATTTACTACAGGTTGAGATAGTATCTGCAAAGCAGATAGGAGACAGCATCATTTAGAAAACATATTAAAAACAGCACCCAGAAACCAAATTTCCTCTGAAATGTACCACAAAAAAAGTGATCAAGCCCTGAGCATTTTGCCAAATGATTTCTAAGCATCTCTCTCTCAGTACGACAGCCCAATAAATGAGGAAGTTGAAGGAAACCCCCCAGCTAATCAGAAGGTTAAAGATTTTGCTAGACAGAAATTCAAGGGCATTGATAAAATGATGGGTGAATTTAGATATAAATAGAAAATACCTTACAAGTGTACAGCACCTCTTATTCAGATGAATCCCAAAACATATTGCCTTTTTCATTTAACTATCACGTCGTACAAAATATCTAGCTACAAACCTATTTAGAAAAGCCACTTCACTGTTTAATAATGACTGTTTCTACGCAGTATTTCAATAAAGTTTAAGCCTGAATTTTCTAGTTTATTTTTTCACAGCTGCCTCAGCCTCACAATCTTGTGCAACATTTGGATATAACACATAGTTAGCAATGTGTTTCTCAATTTGCATGCACAAACACCTTTTGCATACAAAATTGGGGTTCTGCCTATGCACCTCACCTGTAGAAAGTTGAGGATAGAAATACTGTCTGGACAGGAAAAACAAGTAATTATTTTGTAGACAGATTTGTAATATTCAACAACACTCCCGCCCCCCCCCCCTCCCCCCCCCACTCCCCCTGGAAAACTGTATAGCAGAAAAAGTAAGATTTGCTTCCTATTGACATACTTTCACAGACACATTTTAGAAGATACAGTCAAAATAATTCAGTCTACTCCCTTTTTCAATACTGTGGCATCCTAGACCCAATGATCTCAAATCAGTGTTTTGAAACCAAAGGGGAAGATACTAGGAGGCTTATCTGTACTATTCTTCTGGTTCCTAATAACTACAATCCAGAAAGCAGTGGAACCACTGAAGTCAGGGGCAGGCAACCTTTTGTGGTTGGGGGCTGGAACAGCCTTCCCTGGGGCAGAGGTAGGCGGACATTAGGACCTGGCTGCCCCTGGCACTTGTCCCCATAGTAGCACATGGAGAACACCTGCTGCTGAAGCCCTACATCCACTGGCTCCATGGGGTGCATCACAAAACCGTGCAATATTTCAGACAGCAAACAAGAAGTGTTCCAAGTCTCACGCTGAACATCATCTCTGCACTATAGATTGATAGCTTTAGACTAAAACTCAGGAATTTAAGATGGAAGGAAAGGATGCTGAGGGCAGGGAGAACCAGCGAAGAAAAAGATGAGAGTGAAGGATAGTTTATAAATACAGGGTTTTAGTCTAATTTCTGTGATAACATAAATGACAATTTCCTAACGTCACAAACTCAGTCTCTGTCTCTGAAGTACAACCACAGTATCTGCACACATGTACATTAGGGGCCCGCTGTGGTGAAGAGAGTTCAGCTCTGCAGCATGTAAGAGAAAAAAAAGCTCACAGTTTGAACCTGTGTGGAACTTCAGCCTCTGCTGACAAGTACAGAACCCAAGTGAACTAAAGATAAAGGGCACTCACCATATTGTCCTGCTACTAGCTTGCAATGGCTACATTAGAAAAAATTCTAATACAAATATTAGCTACTTTATTTGCTAGGAAATAAAGCATGCCCTGCAGCTGATCATATGGAGAAAATATATAAAACAGAACAGAAGTAGATACAGAGCCTGAGATTTTAATTCTAGTACTTTACCATGATTTTGCATCTTTGATGGACATTTTTCTCCTTTGGTTATTAATATGTTGATCACTCTGTTTATCAACTTTTACTGTTCAAGTAAAATAACAAAGAAGTTGAACACCTGGTAATAAAATGAAAAGTACATTACATTTCATGAAATGAAAAGTGTGTTTCCCTTTAACAGATCATTCCTTGTCATATAGGAGTTACACCTCACTGAGCTTAGTACTCAAAGGCATGTCATATAAAGACGTTTACTGCATATCTATGCATGCTGCATTGATGGAGATCTATTGCTGCCTGCAGGATTCTAGCCTGCTTATTTACCTGAGCTTGGCATTCTCATTTAGCTGAACCTAAC
Organism: Alligator mississippiensis; assembly: GCF_030867095.1. Classification (NCBI taxonomy): domain Eukaryota; kingdom Metazoa; phylum Chordata; order Crocodylia; family Alligatoridae; genus Alligator; species Alligator mississippiensis. The sequence goes on along the minus strand of NC_081833.1, from coordinate 2,923,437 downwards.
GTGGCACTGGAGAGGAACCCAAACATTAGACAGTGTTGCACTGCGCCTCTGCATACTCAGAAGACAGAGGCCGTATGCCCTGGACAATGTCTTACATGATGGAGAGAAGTTTTTCTAAAGTGCACCACCTGAAGGAGACCTGTGGGTCTGTTCTCCACTTCTTGGATAGGCAACACATCTTCTTTGGTTGTTAGGTGTCCCCAGCTGTTTTGTTCATTTTACTAACTGCCTTGGTGGCTTGTTCTGGCAAGCATGATGGATCGGTCAGAATGGAGGTGGTTGTACTTAGATGCCGAAGGGTGTTCAGCACCACTGAAATAAAAAGCCAAAACAAAGTACCAAGGGAAAAAGATTAGTCTGAATGCAAACAGATACACATGGAAGTCACTTGGGCCCTTAGCAGCAAGGATGAACATGATCTATGATGTAATAGGTGATGTAATACACAAATATACATATGCTCCTGCAGTACATATGCACATGATGTATCCCTTACAAATGTACCATCAAAGACAAGGAAATGCAATTACTTTGCCTGGAAGATAATGTTTACAAAGGGGCTACCATTTTACCATTCTTCCAAACAATATCCCAGCTTGCTCTGATACTGCCTGTACCACTGTGCCGGAATAACCATAAACAGGAGCACTGGATGTGTCCTTCTGGAGGACAAACAAGCAATGGGTGTCAACCGTATGCAAACTTCACTGGTACTTGAAAGCTGAACATAGATCTAACATGGCCTCTATCTTCATTATGATTAAGAGAGTCTGAAATCTTTATTTAAATGCTGTAGCTGAGTCTACATTTGATTTCTGATGACTGATAACAGCAACAAATGCTCAAAGCCAAAATGCATGGTCAGCAGCAGTTCTTAGCTTTCCATTGCAACAATACAAAAAGGTTGAGAGGAAAAAAAATATACTATCACAACTTCTTTCCCTAATCTATACTGACCTTCAAAGAGGAAACTAGAGATTATGGTTTCAGTTTCTGTGCCACTAAACTACAACTAGCTAGAACTCTACTTACTTGGCCTCAAAACAGGGAGGGTGCAGTGCTGATCCAGCCATGCCATTGCAGTCTGATTCAGGTCCTCAAAGCTGGTTGTAGACACCATTCCATTGAAGGACTCAAATAACGGTTTAATGATAATACTGAACTGCAAATCACTGGGAGTTAAAGGAAATAATAGAAGTGCTAAGAGGGGAAAACAGAAGGTTTCCACAGTAAAGGGGCATCACTGTTTAAAGAAAGCTGAGATATCAAAATAAAATAAAAATGAACTACAGTTCTCTTCAACTGAGCCATTTACTTTTGCAATATGGGGCATCCTACCATAGGAAACATCCATGCTGATCTATGCTAGTGGAAAACTCTAGAGCAGAACGTCAAAAATTCCTAGCTCATTTGATAAGCTTTAGTTCAAAGCACCCCATTGTCATTTTTCAGCATGGGGATGCTGATACACGTGATGCTTGGGCGCTTTTAATTAGTGCAGCTCACTAATTAAAGCGCCCCCTGCCTGATGCCTCCCAGAGCATGTGTAAAAATCCCCAAAGTGCAAGGAAAAAGGAAGACAAAACACCTAGCAAGATCATCGTGTTTCTAGCCCTGCGCATCCTACAGGTCACTGGTTTTTAAATAATGCAATCCATGTTCAGAGTCACTGGAGACTTTTGCTGAAAATTAATTAAAACAGACCAGAAAAATTACCGCTAGTACCTAAAAGCAGGACCCTCTGTATTCCTTCGTGGTCTGACTGAGAAATGTGTTGAATGCCGCATTCCTTCCCATGTCATAAAAAGAAGGCTCCAGAACCCATACTTTCAAGCCATTAAAAATTAACTTTCCAGCCCTTAACAATTCTGAAGAAAATCTCTCACCTGAGTTGATAGGCATTCCTGCACTGCTCTCTTCCTGCTACAGACTGTCTAGTTAATAAACAGCAGCACTGAAAAACAGTTCATGTCAGTAAGATATTGACTCTGAAAACTAGCATCCTGCATTTAAACCCCCAAACTGAACCATATTCTGTTGAAGTGTTAAGGAGATGCATCTAACTTCTGTGCTTTCCCAGCTTTCCAACTTCCCCCCACACCATCCTGGATACCAGAAGCTGTAACTGCCTCCCATCAAGCTGCCAAAACACCCAGTATTCTCTAAGTGGCTGCTACAGTGCTCTCAGCCTTGTCAGTATCAAATTTGACAGCAACTGAAAAATTTGGGGCAGTGTAAAAATATAGAACCAATAAACTGATGCTTGAGAAGCTGAGCCATTAGTTTGAGTCATTTTCAGTTATACCCCTTAGGGACTACTATTTCTCTGATTTATTTGAAGCTGTCCCAGAAGTTCCTGTACCAGGAAAGCTACAGGAATCTGAGGCTCCTATCAGAAGCAGAAGGTCAAGCTTACTGGAGAGCACATAAAGACCTGGTGTTTTCAGGAGACTACGCATTTAAAATAATACATTTATTTATGTACATATATGGAGAGAAAAAACCTTTCCCTGAAGTGTCTGCAACTCAGAACAGCAACTAGTGCAAGCACCAGAAAGAGAAACTAATTATGCCTGACTGTCCAATGAAGGGCAAAAAACCCCTTTTGATAAATAGTGAAACATGAGATTTTAAAACTATGATACTAAATAACCTTAGCAGTTATCAGCAAGAAACATATTTGTCAAACAGCATTTCTTTTGACAGTGCCACTTTTGATTTTATTTTAAAGTTAACTCCCTTTCCTGTGTGATAGTCACATACCCATACCCATGAGACGCCCAGAGTTTGCTCGATACAAACACTATATTTAATGCTATGATAAAAGGATACAATCCAAAACTTCCAGTTTTGGAGGGTCCTGTTTTTCACATACTCATCAAACATACTCCTCATATGATCAAATCTTTGTCTTGTTATGGGAACCCCAGTAGCAGGGAGTTGCTGTTGACATGATCTGAAAACAAACAAACCCAGAGATCAAGTTTCTGAAGACAGGAGACACTTCTCTTCTATGTTAAAAGCTAAAGCGAGGCAAGTATCCATTCACAGTGCCACAAAACTGATGTTGTTTCTTAGTGGATCACTTCTTAAGGTGGAAAGGACAATTCACGTTCATTTTACGCTCAGCAACCTCTATTGTGCAACACAATATTTTCCTGACGATTCTGCTCACATCCATTTAGCAAAGGGAAGATTTTCAAACTATTAAGAATTTTTTATTATTATAAATAACAAGAGTTAGAAACAAAATATAACCTAGAACAGTGGTTTTCAACCTTTTTGCATTTGCAGACCCCTACAAATTTCGAATGGAGGTGCAGACCCCTCTGAATTGTAAGTATGAGTATTCACATACTTTTGATTGATCATAGTCATCTTTTGTGGACCCCATAGACATAGTCTGTGGACCCCAGGTGGAAAACCACTGAAGTAGAACAAAGAAGATTTCTGTCTCTACTTCACAAGAAAGAAGAACGTAAAACTAGAAAGCAGAGAATAACTCACTTATCAGCTAATATTGTATCATTTTCTTCAAACTTTTAAAAGTTTAAGAAGATAGTTCAGTTTAAAGATAAATTTAAAATCAGCTGAATCACTTTTGTCATATCCTAAAATATTAGGGGTTTTTTATTTGCTCATTATATATTATTCAATATTTCTGTGAATAAAAGCACATTATGGACCCAAAAATACTTTACAATGACTTGAACCCATTTATAAGGTATGGAAACTAGAACACAGGAAAGTGAATTAATTTGACCACAGTCAGACTGAGTCAGTTCTTGATGTCACTTCTTGTGCCCTTTTCATTCAACCATATTTGTTCCCAGGAAGGAAAGTTTACATACCAAAAGACAGTTGCACCTATGCTGCTGTACAGAGTAGGATTTCTGATTTAAAATAGTCCTCATGTGTCAGTACTGAGAAGCATTCCAATCTATTTTTGATCATGTTATCACTCTGCATTGATGCCCAGAGCTCAATGAAGATCAAAACAATGCTCATTTTGTGGCTATTTTGTGTTTTCATTGTAATCCACTGATACTCTGCTTCTTTGCAATACCCAACTGCCAGTTGGCATACTACTTGATACAAATACCTACTGTTATTAACCAAAGCAGAGCTGCACAGGAAGAAACAGTAACAATTCCCCGAGAACATCTTACATGATGGTAGCATTCAGTTCCTCAATTTCCTCCCGGAGACGCCTGGTTTCTTCCTGCATCTGTATTCTCTCTTGCTGTAGTTTAGCAATATATTCCACAGTCTTTTGGAGTGTGATTGCATGGCTGATCTGTGCCAAAGCAAACACAAAACTGTCATTCTGGAATTGATGTAAGCAGGCTAAGAGTTTGGCCCAAACTTAACATAACACCTACAAAAGCATGTCAGCCCCATTATCATCAGATTCCTTGCCCATGCTAAAGAACTTCAGGATTCATGGTTGCAAGGTGCCACAGCAGAGTGACTAACTGTTCAGTATCATCCTGACTCCCAGGAACAGGGACCTAGTAAGAGGAGAGTGTATCCAGCTTGCCCTCTTTTCCCCAAATGAGATTTTGGCTAATTTCTTGGAGAAAATATTTCAACAATTTTAAATGTTCACAAATTAAATTATTTTCCCACATTAAACAAGACCTGAATAAGAGGAATCGATACCTCTTTTGATATATTTAGCACATTGCTAAATGTATCTAGTTGCAGAGGTAATTCAGAACGTATCAGATCTGAAAGGCTTTGAGGTTTTCACATTATTAAACAGAAGGGAGCATGGTCAAGCTGTTATCAAAGGAGACAAAGACAGTATTACTGGTTTCTATTTTAGGATCTGCCTCTGTCTGCAGTTGTACCAAGGCAGATAATCTAGTTTTTTTTATCAGACTTTTTATTCAAATCAGATTCTTTTACTTGCAATTAAATATACTTTTCTTTTGCCTAAAGTCACACATGGAATGAGGACAGCCCATGTTTAGCCCTAATGTAACTTTAATTACCAAAGCTGTTTAAACAGATGAAAAAATGCCATATCCATGGGCACTCAGTTATTTGAACTAGTCCATTCAGAGTTGAGACACCAACCGGGAAATGAAAATGCAGGAAGCTCTGATTTTCTCTGTCCATCTAGGAATATGAAACAGTGGCAGGGGATAAGGCCCAATCATTTTAAAACTCTGAAGCGCACATAGTCAGATTACAGGCTCAATTTTCAAAAATGTCCAAACAGATTAGGCAAGTGGCTAGCAATGGTTAACAAGCAGTGGACTGAAACCACCTGCCTTGGGTCAGAGGCAGGCTGGCACTTTCCACCAAGCCACTACCGCTTCTCCCTGCTGCCTGGCCGCTGTGTGTGCAAAGCCCTCTGTTGCCAGAGTGCCAAAGCCCCCCCACTCCATGGGCTGGATAAAATGCCTCTGCTGAACCTGGCCTGCAGGCCAAAAATTGCTGATTCCTGGGTTGGGCCCCAAGTTAATGAGTTGGTTATCTATGCTCTTCAGGCAATTTTGAAAATTCAACTGGGCACCTCCACATCTTTGGAAGTCTGGGCATTAGCAACCAGAAACAGCATGGAATATTTGTAAAATATTCTACAAAGCTCTACAAAATACGTTCAAAGTGTTATTGTACTGCAAATGTGATCAAGCCCTTAACCCAGGAGCTGGAGGACTACAGTGTGCAGCTTCTGTTCTTTCCCCTTAAGTCTGAGAGTTAAAGCCCTTGAGCAAACAGAACTCCTCTGCTTTTGGAATCAAACCAGTGGTACAATCAAGACCACAACACCTGGCATGTGCTCTCCCATTATCTGACATGTAATAATGGATTATTTTCTTACTGCATTATGGTCCCATCTCTTAACTCCTATGATTCAAGTAACTACCCAGCGGTCTTTCCTGCCCAAGTGCAGGGGGGCTGGACACAATGATCTGTAAGGTCCCTTCTAGCCCCTAACATCTATGGAACTATGAAATTAAATTTATTAATTGTACTTTGTATTTTCCAGTGAAGAGTGGAGCTGTCCAGGTTGATTAACAATCTTTTTTTTCAAAATGGCTACTGGTTTCCATAACTACATGGTTCATTTTTTGCTATGTTAAAAATGTTACTTACAGATTTGGAGTTAGAGGACACCAAGCTGTTCAGCGTATTAAAACCAGCCTTGATATTACACCTTCTCTTTTGTTCTGCTGAAATATGCTTTATTCTTCGATTCTGTATAAACACATAAAATGAGCTCAACATATGCTGGTTTATCGGCTTCTGTCCCTATTTATTAGGGCCACTTACAATTTCATCTTTTGTTGAATTAAAGTTACTGTGGTACTCCCAACTCTCCCAATACTGCAAGCATCACAGGAACGTCAAGAACATGCAAGTAACAATTTAAACAACTGTAGAATCATTCACCGTACTAAATTCAATCCCCATACTGGTTTAATCTCTTTTTAGTTTTAGAAAGATCACTAACCCAGAAGTATTGCTAACCCTCTGGCTACTTACCACCATATTGGTATTTATAACGTTTCAAATACAAAGCACTCCATTTCACAGATATTTATGCCAAATCTGCTACAAAATTTGATTCACTCTGCTCTCCAAGGACACCACACCATCTAGCGGCTGCTGCTTTCTTCTACGCAAAGTAACAGATGGCAGTGTTGATAATATTCTAGATTCCACTGTGGTTTTCATTACCAAACTTCTTGTACAATCAAGCAAAGCATTTCTATAAAAAACAATCTGTTTGAGAGACACAGCCAAGGTTTCCAGCAATCTGACTTAGCTGCTGCACTTAAAACTGACTCTTGTCCCAAAGGAAAGCACACACTTCATGGTTGTAACTGGCATCAAGGGCACGCTAAAACACATAAGAAAGCTTGTGATCCACTTTTCATATGGATGCACTGTAAACATTTGTGCCTGTACAGCACACGGTTAAAACTTTCTCAATAGCCATGGCTCTGAAGCGTTTCACCAATGCCGAAGGCCTAGTCTGGCAATGGGCTGATTTCTTACAACTCGGTGAGCGTGTTCTGTTTGTTCCACAAATGGGAACCCCCATCAATGTGTAACATGGGCAGACAGTCCTCCATCCTGCTAGCTCCCCACAGGCAAGGAAATCTTTACGGCCACCTGAAGCTCAAGTCCACAGGTGTGTTCTCTCACCTGCTATTCTGCCTATGGCAGTGTATGAACAGGCTGTGTTACCTGTAACCAGTTAAAGCAGGGGTTCGCAACGTTTTTACACTTGAGACACCCCTCGAAAATGTCAACTCCTAGTTTTTACTTGTTCTTTAACTATAGAAAAAACACAGGACAATTTTCTGTTGTAAACAATGCAGAAAGCCCACAATAGGTTAGGGTGGTTTTTAACATTATGGATTGGCCTTCTCTTGTGAATCATGTTTGCACACCAAACAGTGCTAACGCTGCATAGCACCCCATGCCACTCTTGAAAGGTTCTTAAGAAATCCCATGGCACCTTAGCTGAGATTCATTAAATGTGCCTCAACACTTAATACAATCAAAGTTAGAAATCACAGTGCAGAGAAAGCCTTATAGTCACTGTGATTATAACAATATACACTTTACAGTTGAGGGATTTCAGTGCATTTTCAAAGGGCTTCCAATGCAGCAGATCCCATTGTGCTAACCCTCTTGGAATGCAGCGCTTAGTTATCTTCCCAAAAAGGTGTTAAGTGCTGCATTTCAAGGAGAGTGAAAAAAGAAAGCTTCACAGGGGAGGGTGGAGAAGGGTTGAGAAAGAATCCCTAATTCCCATTCATGCTGCAGCTGGGCAGTCTGGAGACAGCTGCCCTCACAAGAAGCGAGGATGGCTTTTCGGATTTCTTACTGGGCTGGAATTTCAGTGAAATTCCATCTGTAGCAATGCTTTTGTAAAAAGTGCATTTCATTTTAAGAGGGTCAATTCACACAGCCAGGAACATGTCTACCAGTGAAGCACAGTCACCTCTACTGCACACAGCAACACTACATGTATGAAAAGCAATCGAGATACCATGTCGCAATAAATCTTTAAGGGGCCAGGACACCAAGCAAGTACCTGGCAGCTGTGAAAACTCCACCACCAAAAACTACTAATAAAGAAATTGGCAGGAAAGGCAATCAGGTAGGGTTCTGTTTCCATTAAGCAACCTGCTGTTTAATGAGCATTAAACTTTAATGAACTCTAGAGCATCCAAGTCTTGCACTTTGATCAGAACCTGGGACAAGACCCCAGGTAAATGCAGGTAAAATCAACACAGCCATTCAGATAATTAATCACTTTAGAAAAAACACATAGAGGATTGGAAGTCCATGAAACCAAGCGGATGGGAGAGCTCCCAGCAGAAAAAACAACACCCCCCCAAAAACAACCACCCCACCACACGTACACAGACCAAATGGAAATCGTTTACAACAGGGCTGTCCAGCTTCTAAGTGTCTGGGAGCCACATGCCCTGGGGGCTGCACCAGGTGTACCATGTGGATGCTTTTCCTTTCCAAGCCCCATTCGCCATGCACTCCCCCCACCGCTGCATTGTGCAAACCACCCTCCAAGCACGGCCCCAGACTCACTCTGAGCTCCCCACCCTGATGCTGTGCCCTGCCCCCTGGGGCAAAGCAGCACAAGGAGTGATGGGGGAGTCTGGGGGCTCTGGCTGCCAGAGCAATAGAGGGAGCAGTGGCCAGGTGAGAACCATGAGGCTGCACATTAACCCCTCACAGGCTGCATGTAGCTGATGGGCTGCCAGCTGCATAGCTCTGCTTCAGAAAAAAAAGGCTAAAACCACAGATGTCCCAGTTCACTTTAGCTCTTCCAGGAAGCACTGCTGGAAATGATGTCATGGCTGGTAAGGACAAGCAGACAGCATACTCCCCTGTCTTCACAAGATAACACATCACTGAGGAGCAAGGCAGACTTGATGTCATTACTAAGCCACAAATGATATTCAAAATAATAAACAGCAATGCAAGTGTAATGAAAGCTGAGCCACAATCAGATAAACAACCTATTTCATGCAGCACTATGCACTGCACAGTCACAGGTGGCAGGAATCAGGAAATCAGTCTGCTACAGAGGCAAATGAAAGAGCCCCATAGGGGTGGACTATGTACCTTAAAGGCAGACATCTGAGGATTGGTCGTGGCTTTTCCTGAGCAATTGTTCTGTGGAGACTGAGGACTGGGGCTCTGCTCCGAGGTGCAGGGTGAGGCCTGTCCTGAGTTCTGACAGTCTCGGCCTTCAAAATGGAAACATCAAGTCACTTATGCAGCAACTGCCAGGAACAGCCTGACCTGTGGAGGAGCAGCTTCTACCCACATCACCACTGGCTTCATTTCTAGAGAACTGAGCATTGTAATACCAACACGCTAGAGATATATTTGGATAGCTTGGAAACCCAATGATTTAATTAGAAATGGCTGAATGAATCCCATGTGGCAATACACTATGCCTTATACCTCCAAACTTCAATAAGGTGGAGCTGGGTGATGGGGCTCTAAACCAGGGGTGGGGAAAATGCGGCCTGGGGGCTGGATGCGGCCTGCCAGGACATTCTATCTGGTTCATGGGGCCCCTAAAAATTTTTGAAAATTAATATTTATCTGCCCTGGGCTGCCTGTCATGCGGCCCTCGATGGCTTGCCAAAACTCAGTAAGTGGCCCTCTGCCCAAAAAAATTGCCTGCCCCTGCTTTAAACCAACTAGCACACATTGACCGTCTCCTTTCCTAGTGCAGAAGCAAAATAAAAGGTTTTCACTGGTCCTTCCTCCCAATCCTAGTGAGATGGACATTCAGAGCAGAGCTCTAAGGGAAGGGAACCCCAGCAGCTGCAAAGCTAAACCAAACGCTTTGTATCACAACATACACCAAAGACAACTCTCTGCTTAATTACAATTAATGTGTTTTGAGATCCTCTGAAGAAAGCTGTAATTGCAGTGATACAAAGTACTAGACTGACAAGCTTAAACAGAACGTTTAGCAAATTCTTTCCAAATTGCTTTCTCTGTTTCCCTGTAAATATGGGAGTAAAATCACTGCACAAAGCACTGAAAATGCAATCATTTCTGGGGTGGAATACTGCAGCTTCATGGTGCACAAAATGCCATCCAGTAGTTTCAGACAGGACTTGGAACTGAAGCTGGAGGGAACAGAGGCTTTAAAATGTATTCCTATAAAAAATCTCCTGGGATTTGTAAGGACCTCAACTGCCCCAGACACATTTTACAAGCCACCCAAAAGACAGCTTTACAAACATACATGTTTTGCTGATATCCACCTATATATGCACATGCAGAGAAGAGGGCTGCAGTCTCTCTTTGACTTACTAGGTGTAGGTGAAGGGACTTGTGAACTGGTACTGTGGGAAGGGATTTGCTCCCTTTTCACCAATGCATCCTGGACTACACTGGGAGAGAAGAGGTGCGAGACAGCAGGCTGGGCTTGCTGGGTACCTGGAGCTTGTTGTGCTTGACCAACCAGAATGCCACTATGGAATTCTGCCACCCCAGGAGCCTAGGAAGAGCATGGAAATATTGTGGAAAGAAGATACAAAGATTCACCACCTTGTCTTTCACTGGGAGGTTAAAGTATTAAATCAGGACATGTTTAACAATCTGGTGAAACACACTCCCCAGATTAGGCTTAATAGGGACTGTCAGGTGCTGGAGTCAGACTTCCGGGAAGAGTCCAACAATTTAATGAACATTATAGTATGTCAGCACCTATCAGACTACCAGACACTTTCCCTCCCCATGCTCACAATCCATTGGACAAACAGTTGCGCCTTCAAGAGGACTTGCAACCGGAAAACTCAAAGCCTGATTTTATCCGTTGCATCTTCAATAAAATAAGACAATAATAAAACCCCACATCTGTGCAAATGGTGGCTGTTAATAATTCCACTAACATTTGAGCCAGAAAACAAACCAGCTCAGTACCCTGAAGATACATGAATCTTTTAACAGTGTTGTTAAAAGCTATAGAGAATTTAAAACAAAAAATAAGCAAATACAAGTCTGAATATCACAGCTCTGCTGAGTAATAACAGGGTATTTATAAATGGTCACTTTCCGAAGCCTAACCATACTTTAACACAGCACAAAAACTACAATCCTATGGAAGAATTTCTTCTTACTCTGGCGATTCCAGCTGGTGCAATTACAACGTTTGGCTGAGACATGGTTGGAGTCAAAATCCCTTCTCTTTTTATAGGTGCTGGGGTTACAATCACAGCTCTGGGCTGTCCCTGAAAGGCAGCTGAAGAATACACAATTAAAGTTAGAAAAATTATTGAGAAAAATGAGTTGGAAAATGTTCTGTAGGGAAGAAATTTGTGTTGAATAGGAGAACGTGCTAAGCAGGACGTAAGGGGTACAGTATGGGTATTTCACATTTCCTCCAAAGATCACCTTGCAGTACAGAGCGTCGCCATGAGATGGTATCAAGATACAAAACAAGGCTTTAGCAGCTTCAGTTACCATGTAGTGTCTAGACCTGCAAGCTGACAATGGATGCAGTATTTTAATGTGTGGTTTTACCGTAGATGTAAATGCACCCAGAGGCTGTGACAGGTGCACTTCATAAACACAGCAATGATAGGGGAGCATCCAGCTTATTCTCACACCTGTTTTATAAGGGAAATATCCTCTTCCTGGAGTGTAAGTTGTAGCCGTGTTGGTCCAAGGACATGGGCAGACAGGGTTCCTTGGGTGAATCTGATATCTTTTATTACACCAACCCAAATAGTTGGAAAATAATTATTAAGCAAGCTTTCGGGTTCAAAAACCCTTCGTCAGGCTAAGGAAGTTTCAGCAGTTGGTGTGTGCTCTTCCTGGATGGAATGAAAAGTAAAGAAGCCAGCGGCTGGGCTGGTATGCATACAAGACAGGTAAGTCAGTGAAAATGTAGACTGATGAGTCAATGGGTGAGAGAGAGACTCCTCAATCTACATTTTCACTGACTACCTGTCTTGTATGCATACCAGCCCAGCCGCTGGCTTCTTTACTTTTCATTCCATTCAGGAAGAGCACACACCAACTGCTGAAACTTCCTTAGCCTGACGAAGGGTTTTTGAACCCGAAAGCTTGCTTAATAATTATTTTCCAACTATTTGGGTTGGTGTAATAAAAGATATCAGATTCACCCAAGGAACCTTGTCTGCCTATATCCTCTTCCTTGCACTTATGCTTCATCCACATGACCATGGACGTTTGTTTCCCTGGGGACAAGAAGCAGTGGCACACCTTGTGCTGCTGCTACTTGTTCTCAGGAATGTCTGTGCCATGTGCCAGAGGGCAGGTTACCCTGGGTGGGGTAGGGGAAGCTGGCCCCAGCAGCCTTACTGGGGGCCTCCTGGGGTTACAGCAGTGGAGATCCTCCTGCTTGGAGCATGGCTCTGGCCAGCCAGGCTCCAGTTTTGGGTGGTACGCCCCCACATATGCCACCCTGCTCATTTTTGAGCGGGTTTTTTGACCCCAGGATCTTTTGATTTCTACACACCAGAATGTGCAACATCTGTGACGCCACATATCACACAGCCATGCTCATCTGGATGTGGCCTTACCATTCAGTTCTGGTTCCCCAGACCACCCAAAAGAGATTAAAAGGACAACAAACTGGTTCACTGACAATTGACAGAAACCTACCCATAGTGTTCACACTTGCTTGTGCACATATTACATTTATTCCCCACCTGCTCACTCCTTTAGGTGGGTTCTCAGAAGGTCAAAGTTTGGTTACGTAGCTGTTTAACCCAGCACAGTAGTTTCATATGATTTTTGACCAATACCAATTTCCTAGGAACTAGGCTAAAGCAGCTGCAATTTGGGCATCGCTGGGTAGACAGCACAAGCAGTCTGTGACCTCAGTCCTCCCCTCATCAACAAGTTCAGAGCAAAACCATCAGGTTTTGACCAAATCAGAGCAGACAAGAGTCCTTTCATTAGTCAGCAGCAAGTTTGCTCCAGGGGCTGGAACCAGGGATCCTGGTTGTGAGTGAGCTATGTCTACTAGAAATATCACTGCAGTATTTAGGTTCTGCATACACAAACATACACACATCTCTTCCCTCCCCTCCAGGACTTCGCTGCCATTCTGCATTACTCCAGAGCGAAGCACTATGCAGAGACACCTTTTGTGCTCTGAAGATGACAAGAAACAGGCTCATCTTGAGAAATTCAAGACCCAAACTGCTGAGCTTCATCCCAGGCTCTTCCCTTTGCCTTAGTAATGATACAGTGTGCTGAAGAGGCAGAGACTAAGACCACTGAATCCCCACCAACAGAAGGCTTTCAAGATTAGCACCACAACAGAAGGCTTTCAAGATTAGCTGTGGTGAACTCAAAACAGACAAGGAGACAGGGCAGAGCACAGGGGCTGGTGTTATGTGCCCTCGTTTGTCTGTCATCTACAGCAAGTAACAGCTATGGAATCAGACAAAGATGTCTTCACAGAAAAATCTTTATAGAGCACACTACATTCATTCTGGAAGGATGCCCAAGACAGTGATGCACTTTGGCACAGTGCTTAATTCTTAGCCTGAGTGTTCCCATCTGTAAAATGGGAATCAGAATCTTTCTGCATGTATATTAATTCAGTGGTATATTCACTGGTATATTAATTCAGATTAATTCAGGACCCTCTGAAAGGAACTTGGTCTCTGCTTAGCATTGCTACAAGAAAGGCAAAGTAGCAGCTTCACTGCAAAACAACATTCCTGAATTCTGGATCAGGGTAAGTGCAATGACCAATATGCATTTAGCTGCTATGTTAATTGCCCTGAAGATTTTTCAGGGCAGTTGATGTCAGAGACAGCAAAATATGTCACTCTATACTCCCAAAGCAAATGTGCCACCTCCCATGCTGCCCCTCATGAGAGAGAAAGAAAAGCCTCCTGGAAGCTCACCTGGGGCAATGAAGGCATTTTTTAGTACTAAAGACACTGTTTCAGGCTTCGGAGCAGGCACTATTTTTTGTGGCTGTCTGGGCCTAGTCCCAGCATTTGCCAGGGGAACGGCTTTGGGGAGTGCAAAAGTCAGCTGAGGCTGCAGCTGGGGTTGGGGCTGCCCCGACATGACGGTAGTCTGTAAAGCCAGGTTACAAGGCACTCCTCCCCCTGACTGCTGCGTTGCCAGGACGAGGTTTTGGCTCTGGCTGAAGGTGGTGGCAGGAGCATTGTGGGTCTGTGTAGCAGAAGCTGTGTGGGTGATCACAGTAGATTTGCAGAGGCCAAACTTCTGGGTTTCTGGAGCCATGAAAGCAGAGAGCTGGGAGTTCAAGCCAGCATCCAGAGGCACTGCAGGCAAAGGGGTCTGGTGCGGTGAGGCAGAAGGCTGAAGTAGTGGCATTGAAGTCTGGAACACTCGCACGAACGATGGCTGGCCACTTAGAGATGAATCGGAATTGAAGTCTGCCGGCTGAATGAAAGATCCCCCACCTCTAATGCCAGAACACTGGTCAGCACCAACATCAGGAATGACAGAAGCAGGGACCGATGAGGCAATCAGTTCATCGCTGAGGTTTCCTGCTGGGTGTGCGCTGGGTAAAGAACCTGAGGGCAGGACAGGGGACTGGTGGGAGAAAAAAACACTGTAAATGAATGCACACTGTTGGAGATGGGCCAACAGCAGCTTTTATCAGCATCTCCTCTTACCCCCAGCTGTGCCTGCTTTGCCAAAGCTGGCCCCTACTGACTGGGTGCTGGAAGAGGGAAACTTCCTCTGCATTTGACCATTTCTCCCTGACTCATCTTGGCAGAAAGTCTCCAAGACAATTATCAACAGCCTCATTTTACAGACAGGAAAACTGAGGCTTGAAGAAATTCTGTGACTTTCTCAAGAATCACAAACACATCTGCAACTAGACAGTTTAAAACACATTAAACTTCCTTACCTGGGAAGCATGGCTGCTGGAATCTGTTGTAGCAGAACTGACAGTAGGAACAGCAGACACAGAAGGGAAATAATTACTGGAACGACTGGAGGTGAAGAGATCTGAAATATGGCAATACATAAATAGATCTTTTGCTCTCACTATTTTGGCAGGACATAACTAAAGCAGCACAAATTAAATCGCTGCAAATCAACATTAAATGAACAACTGAAACCCCTTCCTTTCTGCATGTCAAAATGTGCTTTACTCACACATACAAAGAGATGTCTCTCTCTCACTCAGATAAGAAACTCTTGGGGGAAGAGGTAATTTCTCAGCTATTCTTATGAAGTGCCATACAAATTCAGGGTACTGAGCAACATACAACTCTGTGGACTTGAGCAACACAAGGCCTACACACCAATTTATCTCTCTTTTGATGGCTTACAGACATGAATTTTGCCTTACGTGAAAGACTACATCAATACATTTGACAGGGAGAGTTTGGTATCAATGAATAAACCTTTGGTTACCAATAAATGTCCTACAGTCAATCAGAGAAAAAATCTGGTTTGGAAGGATGAGTCCTGGCCTTTCGTTATTACATCTGTGTTAAGTGGGGAGAGCCGGATGATGGTATCACTAGAGGGCATGAGGATTAAAAGTCGCAAATGAGTAAGGTTCTGCTTTAAGGTTCTTTGCTGACGCATTAGGTTTCATAGTTCTGCTCTACCACTCAGTGGTGAAAGGTCCAAATACCACTTTTTCTTGAAGACGCAGCTTTCTGCCATGTCTAAGTCTTGGAACACAGAATCTCAAAATGCTTTCAAAACCCAGTGAAGCAAAGAACTGATTTTGCAGCCTTACGGGGGTCTCTCTACATGCTTATTTGACTGAAGTGTTTAAAAATAGATTTCAAATGCTCATCTGCTCTGGCTTTATTGTCATAATCCAAATTGTAAATATTAGTTTGCATTATTTATTTTTCCATTAGTGACTACATTACAAATTGCCATAATATTCACAAATACAGTAAACTCATTTCTGTTCCCTTATTCTTACCCTGAAAAGGTTCAAAAGTATCCATGAAATCCAAGTTTGGCTGGAGAGGAAAGAGTCCTGGCTGAATCATGTCAGCATTTCCTAAGTGTCCTAGGAAGTTCAAGAGAGACAGAGATCAACTTTGCAGCACGCAGACCCATTACAAAGCATATGTGGAACACTCAAAGCCTCAGGCCCAGATTCTGTAAGCACTCTGTGCAGAGAAATCCAGCTGAAGCAATTTGGGCACCAGGTCCTTTAAGTGCAGTCTTGAGTTTTGGCTACAAGAATGTGAACTGAAGCCTGACTTCATCTAATAAAAAAGACAGAGGCTAGCAATGGTCATTTTCTGAAGGGTCCAGCTCCTTAATCAAAGTGACAGCTTGATGGAACTGCATAGATGTTTGAATGGATGTCTATAGGGATTGTGATTTATTCTGCAAGTTTATGGAGATATAGAAATTAAAGATTATTCCTTTCAAAATAAAGGAAATAAGATCTGAGATTAAAAAAAAAAATCAATGTCATAGGCATCAATGTTCTTCTGTACAACTTATACACAGATTTATGTAAGGTAATGCAGGATGGTACACCAGTAACTAGAAATTAACTCATGTACGGGGTGCCTATAGACGAGCACGGAGGCTGCTCTGACATGCTGGAATTTCAGTGCAACGGACCAGACTCCATTAATCAAGTCTATTGGAGAACAGCAATTACCGTGCTCCAGCAGCCTCCTGCATCTAATATATCAGCGTCCCCATGCTTAAAAATGGTGGTGGGGACGCCTGAACTAAAGTTCATCCCAAACTCATCGGGTCTTTAGATGAGACACGGTGGCACTTTAATTAGCGTGACTCTCAGAGCCGCTCTAATTAAAGCGCCAGCCTCCTCACCTCCAAAGCACGTGTAAAAGTGCCCATAGAGACATAAAAGACAGTTTTAAAGGAAATATCAGCAGAGGATTCCTGACCCTGATGAACCTTCTTCATGCCTTTAAAATGTTTATGCTGGGCACTACTGTTAAACCATCTCAAGTACAAACAGCCCAGTGGACTAGATCAGCAGAAAGAGTAGGTCACTTGCTCCGCTCCAAAAATAAGTGAGGCTAGAGAAGTGAGACAACAAATACAAAATCTCTCAGGTGCTCTCCCTGCCAGGTAAGAGCAAACACAATACCTATCTCCCTGGGATTTGGCCAGGAAACCGGCTGATGTGAAGACAGCGTGGAGAAGAGGGTGTCTGTGAATTCTGACATAAGCATATCCACATCCAGCAGGGAGCCTTCCTCCATAGGGACAGGGGTTTCCCTGCCATAGCTTCTTTCTTGCCAGGGAACCACATCGTCATCCTGCCAGAGGAAAGAAAAACAAGCGTAGTTTTAAGCAGCCACCACTAGTACACGCAGTTATGTGAGCAGCAGTCAGAAAACGTTTTATTTACTTCCCTCCCCTGCAGCCCATCATTTTAATAGCCAAGAGCATTCTGGAGGAGCCATAATGGATTAGACTAATTGTTAGCCTGCTCTAGCATCCTGCTTCCTATGACACGAGGCCCATCAAAAACCATCTGGTCTGACATTCCCCCTTCTACCACATCAAATCACCTGCAGTGAAATGTCTTGTTGCTGAATGACAATATACCTTGTGGGGAAATTTCCCCCAAATTCCAGGTGGCAATCAGAAGTGGAAAAAAAACACAGTGGCTTTGCCAATGCTTTTCCCCCTTGCTGGATATGTGGAATTTTGCAACTTGAGCGTTTCACTGATTCTTGAGTTTAAGTGACCCTTAACATTACAATGAAGTCTTGTAAGAAACAGCTTGGACATAATCAGAATCTTAGCAAGCTCTTTGACCCGCTGGGCAGTTCTGGACATATAACAAAGAATCAAATCTGGACTGGAATGATGCTTAGCTACAAAGAGCTAAAGAGTTAAACAATCCTCCTTGTGACCCTTTTATACCTGAAGTACACTTGAAGGAAATTCTGGGTTTAATCCTAAGAATTTTAAATGTACATGCTTTTATTCCTCTATACATCTTCCTACCTTTTAAATGTAATTGTCCACAATATGACAGAAAGACTCACTGGGTTCTGCTGTGCTGTCCAAGACATGTCCCTTTCCAGTTCCCCAGGGAGCATAATGGTGCCAGTAGCAAGCTTCCAAAGTGGGTCAAAGAGATGGATCTGCTTGAACTCACTGTTTCTCGTCTCCTGCCACAGGATTCTAGACTAAAGCTTTGCCACCCCCTTCCCCCAGTTTAATCTAGAAAATGTGAACAGTTCCCCTTTATACAATCCAACTCTAAGCAAAAAAGGTGCCCTCTTCCTAATCAGTATTAGGCTTTAGGTTTAAGACACCACCAGCTGCCATGCTACTACAGCTTTGCTACTTGTCACAGCTTCAAAAACAGGAATGCTGTCACCTTCATCACAAACAGTACTTACCCGGACCAAGCTTGACAGATCTTCATCTCTGTGTTTCTGTAACTGCAGAAGAAGAACAAAGGAGATTTTTTAAAATAAACTCAAAAAAGGCCTGATCCAGCAACTTGTTTACAGAGTAGATTTCTTCAGGCAAGTAATTTTTAATCCCCCTAGGACTATGCAGACTAGAGACATTACTGGATTAAATATTTACACTAATATATTTGAATTTCCACCACCTTTGAATGCTAGTAAAATATCAGATATCCAGCTAATGAAACAATAAGCAATTATTTTACACAAGGTATTTCTGCAGCTGCAAAAAGACAGACCCTTTTCTTGAAGTATGTTCTCCACTTGTGATATTCCCTGATGACTATCTCAATTCTTCGTTTCCAGTATTTCCCTTCTGTCGCAATGGCCTGAAAACACAAATGCATACAAGTCACGCTGAGATGTTTAAGAAGTATCCAAAACCAATTTTCAAACAAACTGAATATATAAGGTAGGCACATTAATTCTATTTGAGCTCATAAACCAGCAGAGATGCTGTGTGCAAATCCAGGTATCGCAGGGCAAATGAAACACAAGGACCATGTCAGCTACCCTATAACCAGCAAACAAGCACTAACACTCAACAGTAAGTGCCACAGCACATGACATCAATGGATTACAGGTAACCAATGTTTCAAAACAACTTGGCACAAATTAAAAAATACTTTATGCTACAGCAAATTATTTTGGAAGGATTATTGTGGATTTTAACATGGGAAAACAGAAAGGGTATGGAAATTCACTAGCCCAGGTACAAAGTCTATCAATCCATCCTTCATGACAGGACAATTATGAAATAAAACTTAACTGGAGCAAACAAACAAGAGCAACTCCCTCTTCTGAAGCAGGTGCTGTTTTACAAGGCTGCATGAACACACGCACATACGCCAAGACTATTAAGCCGTTAGCACACAGCTTTCAAGGCACCACAAGTTCTGCAGCATGCTGGGACAGTAGAGTGAGTTCACAAGACTGGGGGCAGCTTTCATGCAACATTCCTGTTTTTCCCAGCTTAGGCCTCACCTCAAACTTCATATTTCAAAAAAGTATCAGGACACTTCCACGTGTGTACCTGTGGCCCATGTCTGCTTTGCAGGTTCAACAGGTGGGTTTATGCTTTTGCAGTGTCTCATGGTACTGGGTGCACAAATTAAACTTTGCCCCATCAAGGGCCTTGTCGGCTTTCTGCCGGGTGCCAGAGGGCTGCGTGTATGTCTGCGTGTAACTAAACAGATAATGAACTCGAGCAGACCTAAATCATCCTATCATGCTTACTGTTTCCTTGACAGAGAAGCCAAAATTGTTTGCTGGTTTGAATTCAAAGAAATTAAACCAAAACTAATATTGAAAAATCTATCATTAGGCCACTTGGGTTTGATCCAGTAGAATCACTCCTCTGCGTCCTCATCTTCCACTGAATTCAGGAACACCAAGAAAAGGATCCTTAGGGAGGAAAACAAAGTCTGGCCTGTCAGAATCACTGTCTATCTGAACTTCACCTCTACAACATATGATTCATCATAGTGAAGGGCAGACTTAGACTGCCCATTTATTCACAGACATAAACGGACCTTGGGCTGCATATTGAGCAGCCCGGTGTGGTAGTTTTATAACAGCTGGCTCAACAGCACACACATTAATATTTTTCACTACAGACAGGATACTGCAGCAACATAATGCTAAGAAGCTTCTGCATCCAGATGGAGGTACAAGAAACGTGATGCTGCTGAAGCCCCATTTTAAACAGGAACTCAAGCTTCACTTACTTCTGGCCTGCGATGTTCCTCTACCTCCACAGAGCCATCCAGTGGAGTCACAAAATGGCACACTGGGTTCTTGCGTTTCTCCAGATCTGAAAGAGAAAAAAGCCCAAGCTTGCTGGGTGTGTTCATGCTTTGTAGGAACCCCATCCACCCTTCTGGAGCCTCCTCCAGATCATCAGTAGGGTAGAGGCTACTGCAGACTGCATTGTACTCAGGGGTAGACCTCAGGCTCCAACCACAGTACTGACTTCCGCGGAGACCGGAGTTCAGCAGATCTCTTGGATTCATCGTAAAATGAGTGATTTCAGCAATTCTCCACTGAATGTGAGATAGTTACACAAAACCGAGTGCATTAGGAAAGCTACTTACACTGCATATACCACGCCCTCCAGATAGCGTTATTGAGACGGATTTTATCTCTCCACTGAAGTTTCAAGCCTTTAAAATTCTTCCATTTTGGTGAAACCAATTTGCCACTGAAATAAAACAGAAAAATGATCATTTTGACTTTCAGACTTTTAAGGCAGGTAGACAACTAGTAGAAACACCATAGTGACCAACTTGGAAACTACAGAGCAAGTGAAACACGGTCTGCAACAAAGCACTATTCTGCCCCTGCTGCCCAGCCAACTGGGATGGTTGGGAGGGAAGTCCAGGCTCCAAGGCTCCTTCTGTTTGTCACAGCTTTGCTAACCATTATTAGGAGGGTGCAAGACCCATATAATATAAACTGACCTGTTACCCAAGGGAAACACCACAACCAACTATACAGAAGATGTGAAACACAGGATGTGAACAAACCAAAAAAGATTAGACATTTTTCTTCAATGTCCTTGAATTTTAGCTTCTTATCGGTTACTTTCAATGACAGCAAGTAATTTTCAGACAGAAACACAGTTATTTTGAATCAGCTGACTCCTGAGGGAGTCCAGCCCTGTCCTCAGTCTACTCTGTCTATATAGAATATCATGTGTACGTACGTATGTGCACGTACAGAGCTCTCTTTAAAGAAGCCTATTAATACTACATGAGTCAACTCAGCGGGACTTACAGTAAAGATTTCCCAATACCCACTACTAATACAAAAGCCCAGAGAGCTCCATGCTTGCCAACAGCAAGACACTCTTAAATCACTGCTGCCTTGGGTTATTCAGCTTGCCTTTGTTTCTCCTGTTTGCAGTGCAGCTGACATTGCTACCCAGGTAATCCACAACCGCTACAACAGCCAATTAACAGCCGCCAGGCTTCAACTAAGCTGACAGGGAAAGACAAGCCAACTAGTTTCCTCTTTATTCCAGCTTCTGTTTTACAATGCCAGCTGTAACCTTATTGTAATCCGTATCAGACAGATGAGGTGCTGCCCTAGGATGCACAGAGAAACCTTTCCACCGTACCTTCCTTTTCAAAGAACTGCCTGGGGGTAGGTTTTTATTTTTGTTTTTAAACTGTATAACCAGTGAACCAGGTGCGGAGCCCAGACAGCAGGTGCACCCAAAGGACCAGACTGATTCAACGAGCAGAGAATAGGTCAGTGACAATTTCATGGCTCTTACATTTAACATGGTTCCCATGGGACCTGCATGTGGCACTCTGAGCTAAAGGTGTAAATCTGCGATAGTTTTGCTTGTGCTAAAAAAATCCTGAAAGCTGGTGCAGACTATGAGACTTGGGGGTGAGATGGGTATTTTTAAATAGCAGAAAACACAAATATAAACTCTTGTGCAGGGAGAGAGGAAGTTGAAGCACAGCTGTCTTACTTAACAAGAGAACACATCGCTTTTGTGGGTATCAACAGAGACTCTATACAATTGTGTCCCTGACTAGGGAATTTGTCACCCCAACATCCATCTTTGCTCTGGGAGCCAGAGAGAGAAAACAGTCTCCTCGGTACAGTAATTGAGGGCAGCTGCCCGACTGAAACAGACCTGCTCCCTGCCTTTGTGCAGGGGGTTGGACTAGCTGATCCCTGGGGTCCCTTCCAGCCCTGCAAGGCTGTGACTTCTGGGTTCTGGAAAGGCAAACACTAGACCCCCTTCAACTCCAGAGGCTGAAAGTGCGGTTCCTTCTGGGCTCCTGGCCTTCAAGAGCAGCACTACTCTCACAAGCAAGCAAATGCCTATCGATTCCTCTGCCGATTACACAGTCAAACTATTAACCTTGGCACAGGATGCCAGTATATTCATGACCCTCAGTCATTCCACAGTCATGGATGTAACCAGAGCTGACCTGAGCAGGGTGCAGGACCTGGGGTAAATCAGCCCATGCAGGGCCCTGCCCCCACTCCGATCCTACAGACTCTGAACCCGAAGAAGCTGCCGCCACCATTGGCAGCGGTGGCATCAGTGGCGGGGGGAACAGTGGTAGTGAGCAGCTGGACATGGAGCCACTGCTCCGCAGGGCCCCCTAAAGCGCAAGGCCTGGGGCAGTCACCCCAATTCGCCCTCCCCCTGCCCCTGGACAGCCCTAGATATAACTCCCTGGGAGAACAGCTCCCAAACAGGGAATGAGCAAAGTTCCCCAAAATTTAAGAGGTTTGGTCATGTCCAGTGTGATCCTGTACAGTCCCTGCAGGGAAAGAACAGTAACAGATGCAGTAGATGTGCCATGTCTGAAGGGGGCCTGAGCATACAGGGCGCTTGTACACGTTACCATTGGTAAAACTAGAGGGAAAGAGATCAGATACACAGTGAGATAAAGAGTAAAAAAGTTTTCAAGGATGATGCACGTATACTGTTCTAATAGTTTTACATTTCTTACACATAGCAGGGCAACTTGTGCTACGAGCACATACCACTCAGAAGCTTGGTGACAACAAAACAGGAAGTATTAATTTACTTTGTCAAATCCAGCCCAGGCCAAGAGTTATTGAAAATAGCTTTGCAGCTGATGTACAAAATGTCAAGGTCTCTATTCTCTCTCAACACTTCTGTAGTCAAATCACAAATTCAAATGATAGCTCTGCCTTTTTGGGCAGTCTTATTCAAAAGACCTCCAAGGGGCTGGCCACAGGGACAGAATTCCCCTCTGATTCACAAAGGGGGTCCCTACATGCCGAGGGTGAATCGTGTTGCTAAACCAGATTATGCAGCCCAAAGCACATCTGTTCTGAGGATGAACAGGTGGCCTCTTTCAGTAGCGCTCTGCGCTGAGCACCATCCACCTACACAAACAAAAAAAGTAAGGGAAAGTTATTGATGGGTTAGGGTCATTACTTGTCACATGAAATACGAGTGCTTCCAAAGGAGGCTGGAACCTGCCCTAAAGTTTTTCTAACACAATGTTCGCTCCTCCAGCATAAAAAGAGCCTCAGGCAGTTGTCACAAAACCTAGTTCAGGAAGCTATGCAACACTGATTAGATTGTGTAACAGCAAACTAACTCTCAATTCCTAAGGCCAACAGCACGGTCTCCAATTTTTTAATGTTCCAATATAAAGAGCCTAAAAAACCCAAACAAAGCTTAACCATACCCCAAACACTGAACCAGTGTGACGCTGCATGCAGAAACAGATGTTCAGGGCCCAAGCCTGAACACACAACGCAAATACAGATCAATCAATACAAATAAATATGTGAGAACTTTATAATATTTTAATTTAATAATCTAAGGTTACAGATAAACATTGTTGGAAGGTATTCACCACTTGGGTAAAGAGTTTTGCTTTGCATTCAGAAAATCCAGAATAAACTGTATTTAAAACAATACGTATTTGCATTGGTTTGAATATGTGGCCTCCACTCCCAGGGCTCGAAGTGCTAACAACTTACAGATACCAATTTAATCATTCTGTTCAGCATCAAGATTTCTGATTGGCCAAAAAAACCTGATCGGCAGCCCACTTGGCAGGTAATATATATATAATTCACTTTAGGCGATTCAATTATCAATTATGATTTCATAGATTTCATAGACTGGAAGGGACCTCACGAAATCATCCAGTCCAGCCCCCCTACCATAGGCAGGAAGTTTGCTGGGGTCAAATTATCCCAGCAAGCTATGCATCCAAATGCCTTTTGAATGAGTCCAGAGTAGGTGCTTGCACCACCTCTGGGGGAAGTCTGTTCCAGACTCTGGACACTTGGACTGTAAAGAAGTGTTTTCTTATGTCCAGTCTAAATCGGCCTTCCAGGAGTCTGTGGCCATTAGACCTAGTTATCCCTTGGGGAGCCCTGGTGAACAACTGTTCTCCCAGATCCTGGTGCACCCCCCTTATATACTTATGGGCAGCCACCAAGTCCCCCCTGAGCCTTCTCTTCTCCAGGCTCAAGAGTCCTGTGTCCCTCAGCCTCTCCTCGTAAGGCTTGCTCTCTTGGCCTTTGATCACGTGAGTGGCTCTCCGTTGGACTCTCTCAAGCCTATCCACATGCCTCCTGAAGTGGGGGGCCCAAAACTGGGCACACCACTCCAGCTGCAGCCTCACCAAGGCCAAGCAGAGTGGGAGGATGACATCTCTGGTTTTGCTTGAGACGCACCGGTGGACGCATGCCAGAGTTTGGTTTGCTTTGCTGGCTACGGCACTGCATTGTCTAATGCCTCATTTTAACATGAAAAATAACCATGAAGTTTTTTCCCCGATTCTTTACAGAACCCTCAGAAAACCCTAAGAAATGTGTTTGAGGAACTTCCCATTGACAATTACTTATAACAATCATTTGAAATGCATGGTAATCTGATAGCACACCCAAAACTGAAGTTTATTCATAATCCTTTCAGACACTTGGGAAAACTGCTGGCTCAGGACGATACTAGGTAGGCAAATAGTGTGACTTGCACTATCAGGTTAGGAACATATAAAACTAATGACTGTTTCAACAACTTCTTGTTTAAGCTAGTGGCCATCAGAAATTAAAAAAACTCATTAGTTGGATAAAGCCGTTACACAGCAGTAAAAGGTCTCTCCCTTGGACAGCAGTGCTTCAGCCGGATAACAGGTGCGTGAGTCCCTGTGTTGCTCCAATCCTTCTCCATTTTGATGTGGAAGTGTACTCATTTCTTACTGGACCAGAGAGAGTGTTTATGAGAAATGAATTCTCATCACACCCCCAACACCTGTCCCTACAGCACTATCTCCATGCAGCGAGCAGGGCTCCGGTCTTCGGTGGAAACGTGCTTGGGACTCTTAACTGTGCACGTATATGGACTTCCCAGCACATGCTTGACTCATAAAACAGGTTAGGACAGAGACAGGGGAGGCTCCATTCAAGAAACAGTAATCTGTTAAAACAATACAAACCAAATAGATTTTACCGTACGCACACCTTTGACACTCCAAGACATTTCTAACCTAGTTTCTCAGTCCAATCTGCCTCAGAAAGCTGCCAATATAGCTCTTGCCATTTGTTAATTAGCTTTCATTCAGAGTCCCCTCTAACCTGATATACTAGAAGGAACATATATTATGCTGTTTGCCTTAAAAACCAACCTGAAGAGCTTTCCCCTCGTCTGCTAGAGGCTAACGTATCCCCCACCTCATGACTGCAGCTGCTGTTGAACAAAGAAGCCAGCAAGAAAACCACTATGGTTATTTTGATTTGAAAATGAACAATTAAGATACTAAGCAAAAAAATAACCCTTCCTGGATGGAAGAACAGCCCTACTGTTCTCAACAAAGAGACATCGGTATGAAGACAGCAGGGATCCCTCTTCCCAAGAAATATTGTGGTGCTGGTACCCCAAGACACCTCAGCTCCACAGCTTAAACATAATGGGACTGGGAATGAAGCACTTTGCTTTCAGTTCTAAGCTTTGGTCTAGCAACATTCAAGTCCATCTGCTAATCCCACTCAGATATCCTATTTCAGTGTTTTTTCCAGGAAGGCTTAATGTACCTTTGCTGGGCTACAAAGGGAACAAGGGAAGTGGGTGGGTGGATGGGAGAAGACAGGTTATATTGATCAGCTTCCAAATTTGGAATTGGTTTCTATACCGTGCAGGTGTCTGGAGAAGCCTGTGGTAGATGTGTACTATAAATTAAAATAATTAAGCATGGCTAGAAGAAAAGCACATGGATGAATGGGAAGAAACCCTTGAATAAAACTGGAGCACTCGGTGCAGGACAAATCAGGCAGGCCCGTAATATTTCTAAGTGAAGAGGCAGCCTGTATAAATGGTGGATACAGTGGACAGTGTTTTGCAAACAGTTTCAAGCGCACCCCTCTGCTGTAAGGCAAGGCATTAGGGTCAACCCCTCTGCACAGATGAGAAAGCTGAAGGAGTGCGTTTAAATTACAAGCCCAAGGTCAGACCGCATATCAGGGAACAGAATCCACAGCTCTCCTGACCTGCAGCTCTGCGCTTTAAACTGGAAGATCTCACTCCTTTTCCTAAGGGAAAGCACTCACAACTAACCAGAATGCAAAATGCAAAGCTTGTTGGACGTGGTGCTCCAGGTCAGAGTTATTTTCTCCAGTTGGACTCACGCTGCACCTGGTCTTCATCTGCCGTGGGTGGAATTTCAACATAAATCTCCTGGCCCTGAAGTTCAGACTCCACAGTGCTGATCCAACTGCCCACAAAATTATTCTCAGTATACATAGCAAAGATGCCTTGAAAAGTAGCTCTTACATACTTGTAAGTGCCGCTTTTCAAACCACAAATATCTTGCCTATTATAGCTGTAAACAGAAAAAAAGTGAGATTAGAGACCACCTACAGAGCACGTTTCAGTTTTGAAAACAAATTCACATTCAGGTTATAGGAGCAAAATGTAGGACTAGATTTTATTTGTCTGTTTATGTCACAATCTCCTGCTTTCTCATGCTAAAAGCCCTTTCTCCACCAAATGCTTCTTCAAAATCTTTCTTCAAAGTAAAATGCTCCCTTCAGTGTTGGTTCATTTTGCGTTGTCAGGGGTAATCTGTAAAGACCCCGAGAGAAGGCTATTTTCTTCGCAGGTGTTTGTAATGCACTGTCCAATATGAAATAAGCAGTTAAATGGATTAGTTTTTGCTGTGACAAAAGGAAAAGGTTTTCTTGGCTTCTGCCCAGAACGACTGCACAGGAGAAGTTTTCGGTTTTGTTGAGGAGCTAGGCCTGTCACATCAGCTGTCTAAGAGCCAAAACTAACAATATTTCCCCAAACAAAGATTCATTCAGTGGATCAGATTATACACATTGTGTGCTGGAGCAGAGGCAGGAGAGTGGAACAAAAACATTCCTCTATCGAGTGAATATGCGTAGGAGTGTGTAAAAGCCACACTCCCATGCTGACTCGCATTACTGTCCATCCACACGAACTAGAAAGCTGAATGCAGCCAGAGCTCATTTTAAAGGAAAGCACCGGGGCAACTCCTTGTCTCGGTGTTCCCCAAGCTGTCAACCCTCTGCGAGAGCAGATCCAGGACACAGAAGATGCTACTCCACAAACTACAGCCTGGATCTCAACGCTGATGCTAAGCCCAGCATGCTGTTAAACACCTCCTTCACCGGCAAAGCCGATTCCATCCCCACCTCTCCCTTCAGCCTGGCCAACATACTGGTGTCTACACTACAGCTTTTTGCTAGCATAGCTACGCCAGCGACCACACATCATAACACCCTTGACCAAGCAAGATAACTATGCTGTCAAAAGTTTGTGGTGCATAGCTGGCCAAATAAGATAATTTGAACTAGCTAGGTTTGGAGACAGCTTGGGGAGCAGCAGAGGAAAAAAAGCCTGGGAAGAAATGGGTTCTGTGAAGAGAGACAACAGAAAACAAGAGTGCCTTGAAACAGGAGGCCATTCCTTGTCCAGGGGCTCTGTAAAAGGCAGTGCAACTATTAAAGAAGCTGAAGCCTGTAGCACTCTTCACCAAGCAGACACCTAGGACACATCTCTGATGAAGTCCCCCAGCACAGGGAATACACAGAGTGTTCGGTCTGCTGCAGGGAACTGTTTAATGAGTGTGACCAAAGGGTGGGTTTTGGCCAACACTCCCATCCATCAGTCATATATTCACTATGAGCTTGGTTTACGTGACTAAGACGGACAGAAAACTGGAATGGCTTCCTAAGGCTCTGAAGCAAGTGTTACCTAATGAGTGGCTGAGGAAGATAGCAGTCACGAGTTCTGGGCGCCTCACTCGGCCATCAACTCAGCACATATCTTGGGCAAACCTCCCCCTGCCTCTTCTGTACCTTAATGCACTTATTCGTAAAATGAGGATAATGTTTGCCTGCTTTATGGGAACATCTTAAGACTTAATATTTATAAAAGATTGGTAAATGCTCATATGAGCTACAGGATGCTATCTTGGTCTCTTAAATCTTAGAGTATTTAACATATGGGAGGGACTAGGTACCTACATTTTTATTTCACAGATGCTGAAGCAGCAGCATGGATGAGAAACAGGGCTTACAAATCCCAGTCCTATTTATTACCTGCTGGACAGAAGGGCACGCTCTACAAATTATGGTTCCTTTCAACAATATCATTATTCATGTTTGGAATCAAATGTTAAAGGTGATCTATTACTGTCTTGGTGCATGTGTGGGGGTGGGGCTACTTTTGCAAGTGCTTTTTGAAGACTACATAGTCTTTAGTTTTTTACAAGCTTTCTCACCATGTGGGAAGGGGTACTGGGAAACTGAATGTTTGTGAAATGCTTTAGTATCTTCAGACTGACTGCACTAGAGAAAGGTTCACGTTAAACTCAAGCTGACTTCTATCTGCACAATCATTTTCCCAGCGCACACATCTTTGCACTTTTATTTGACTAATCAGGGGTGTACCTGGTAGCCATGTTGGTCTGAGACAAGAAGACTTACAAACAACTAGAACTCTTGGTTCCAAAATGACACCTTTTATTAGACCTACTCGGAAATGGCAAGAAAACTGTCCTTTTCTGCAAGCTTTCGGGATCAAAGTCCCTTCGTCGGGCTTTGGGAAAAGTGTAGCTGATAATCATACACTGAGAGACATGTCTTAACCTCTTTCCAAGCTGGCTACAAAGCTATCCAAAACAGAATCAACTTCTACCTATCTGGCACTCAGATACATGTTGCTATTTTTTTCCTTTTCTTATAAGGGTACCACACCTAACCTATAATGTTTCCAGGGAACAATGAGAACATACCTACCAGCCATGCACTGTGATGGGAAACGCATCAGATTTTGAAAACAAGGTATCCCTCACAGAGACATTAAAAATTCCACTGTATTTAGGTTTGTAGAAATAAGACTTGTATAAAAACCCACAGAAAGATGTCTTTCTATTAAGTTTGAAAATAAAACTGCAATTTTTTTAAGCATACACTGTCCTGCTGCGTTTGCGATGCAAAATTGTACCTTTGTTTTGGGACACAAGAATAAGAAAGTGAAATGAGCTGAAAAACTAATGAGAATGTGAAGTGAACTAACCAATTTATTTTCGTGATCTGAGGTGAGATGTAAGCAAGATGTGTAAATGGTGAAAAGTAAATGAGATTTTTTTTTAATGCTTACTCTGAATGATCCAACGTATTAATTCAGGATGGAAATTGCACCTTTGTAAATTTTCCTTAACATACTCGGGCTTGTATCCGATTGGGTTCTCCACGTACTACTGCAAAGTAAATGTTGAACTACACTCCAACACCTTCATTAAAAGAATGCCAAGTTATCCAAATTAAGCCCCCAAAGTTAGGAAAAGGCATTATTCAGGATGCATACTATACACAAGCCCAGCTTTGAAGAATGAATAGGTGCCACTACTAGTATTGCTTATAATATTGTGTAATGGGGTGGAAATTAGGTTTCTTTTAATGGTTTTTAACCAGCAGCATACCCTCACATCTATTTAAATGACTGACTCTTGCAACAAAATAGGCATGCTCTCTCTGTCTATGAAGCAGTAGGTCAGTAGGAGTCTACCTAACAGAGTGCCAGACAGCTGTCCTTAGCGGTGCAAAAGAATGCAGGCTTGAGGCCATGTAACTGGAAGATAATCTCTTAGAGATGTGAAACTTCAAATCCATCTCCTTCTCTCCAGCAAGTCACTGAACCCTGGCACCAGCATGGCAGATTAATGAGAATGCAGTGTCTGTCCCATACAGATGAACACCCTGGGTCTTTTAGATGTCTCCTACTTGACTTGCTCCTGACACGGTGAACTGGTAAAGCCAGAAGCAGCACCTCTCCTGGGAGCAAGAAGTGCCACATTCTTTCTACCTGAATTACACCTGCATTCCAACTGTCCATGGTATCAGTCCCTTACCTTTTGCCCCAAATTATTCCATGATGTTGCTAATAGGCATCAGCCACGTCACACACTAAGGGGCTGCAGATCAGAGTTGGGTAATGGGATCCCAGCACGGTTTTGTACTAAACCATAATGCACTTTGGAAAGGAGATGGGGACAGAGGTACATCCCTTAAGAATACAAAAGAATAAACTGAGTGATGCATAACCTTTCAGCTCTAGTACAAACCAATCAAAATCAACAATTGCATATTTAATTTGCTGACTAATTTGCCTTTGGTTCACCAGTCATCAGTCCTCCTTTAGGTAAACCATTCACTATATAAAAAAAATCCTAAATAAAAAGTTACATTAAGGAAGAGTTAAGAATGAGAATATCAACAAGCCAAATTGGGTTATAATAATCCCCCAAATAAATAAAACCTTATAAATTTAGATAATTCAGAGTTAGTGATATACTTAAAAGAAATTTAATCTTAAGTACAGTTTAGACACCACAGAAGGCTTTACATTGGTCCTGTCATTAGACAACCTAATCACCATGTGATTACTGTATTTTAGCATTTGTGATCAACATTCTTTTGTGCAACTGATTTTTAAAAGATGGGCTTTCTCCTTGTGACAATATCTTCACTCTGTTCTGCAGTTATTTAGGTGTCTCCACCAAACATTTCTTACTTTAATACATTTGATTTCTTTTAATTGCAACCCTAATTCTGAATTTCTTACATTTATAAATGCTATATGTCTGATTTGGGGATTGTTACAACAGTCTGGTTGTGTGTACGGTATGCCCCCAGCTCTCTCAAGTATCAGTATAAACTCTCACTGTCTACCAGAACATATTTAGCCCTGGGAATTTTCAGCCTGGGGGAGGATATACTTTCTTTCATCAAAACCAAGGTAAATTCCTGCTTAAAGTGCCAAATAGGACTCAACCATTATCCTAGCCCCAATCATGCTGCCCTGATCCTTCACTGGGTCACAACAGCCACTTCACTTTGGAGCTCAGCCAAGGCAGACGCAGGGAGGGAGAGGACACGCACTGGATTTTCCCTGCTGCATCACTACCAGGCACAAGCTTTATTTTCAGCTTCCTTCCTGCCACGCCTCCACCTTTAAAAATAGCCACCATAATCCCAGCACCCTCCATTCTCTCTCTGTATTTTCCCTTCTCCTCATCTGCAGCTCAAGCAAGATTAGAGAGATTTCCGAGAGGCAAAAGACAATTCTATACAGCCAACAAAGCTGGGGTTGGCTCGCGGAGGACACTTCAAGCAGCAATGTCAAACAGCTTTGCAGACAAGCTGCACTGGCAACAGCAGCAACTTTGCTGTTGCTGTATCAAGTGTTTTGATGAGTATTTACAGACATACCAACACTGTGATTCATGTTTGATTTCTCCTTCACTTGGCTTGGGTGGTTTTTCTTGAACTCTCATACATCTGAAAAAATGTAAATGCCTCAAGTCTCTAGAAAACTTGCCAATGCAAATAATTTTCAACAGTATCAGCACAATGATGTGACCCTATTGTCCTTTTGTATTTTCCACCGTTCCACTCCCTGCCAGTTAAATTTCTGCATTTGGCTTTTGCTCCGATCCTTAGCTTCACCGTGCTTGCGTCTCAGGGTTGTTTTTATATAGTGACACTACTGAATTGGGAGACATCGCTCCAATTCTTGGCAGATAGTGGTTACTGGCAGTCAGGCTGCTGTAGGAAAAATGAGAAAGCTGAAGGATTCTGTGGTATGGTCAGCACTGACCTGGACTAATAAGTAGGCCAACCTGAGCTAAGGCCCCAGGTTATTTGGTTGTGCTGAGTTACGATGAAAAAATGTTCCTGTTCAGTCCCACAGAAGCCAGAGTAAACCAAATTACACTGAGCGCTGCACATCTCTCTTGCTCTGGACAGAAGCTGCTCAGGAAAATGTACTTGTCTGGAGGCTGGAGAACTGTTTACCATGTATAACAAGCAGAGAAACTGGAAACCGGCTCTTCTCTCGCTGAGGATAACATACCATACTTTGCACAATGTGGCAGGCCTATAAATATCCACCAGGATCTTGTTCTAAAAGTGACTTCAGGCTTCTAAAAAGAACCCATGGGAGACTGTGCGCCTTTCCTGGGCCGAACAAGGGCTCACAGCATCTGCCTGCATCCCAGTTCCCTCTCCTGGAAAACTCCAGACTTCGACTGCCAATGTAGGATCTTAAGGCTCAAGGCTTGAACAGAACATCTCACTTTGCAATACTTTCATACCAACTAAAACAGAACAGAAACATGACAAAAGGTGACTGTAGCCAGGAGTGCAATGAGGTCAACACTAACTTTAGTATCAAAACAATGTTGATGCCTCCATGTATTCCTGAGACAGGATCCATCCAGCTACCCAACATACTAAAAGGAAATCTGTTAGGAAATGGATTCCATGATGCCTTAGATAGATCTTAGGTTTTCCTTTAGCACTGCCTTACAAGAGGGCTATATAGCTTAGAACAGTGGTTTTCAGGGGTTTTTTTCATTTGCAAACCCCCCACAAATTCAAATGGAGTTGTGGACCCCTTTGGAAATGTCAAACGAAGGTGCGGACCCCTTTGAATTGTAAGTCTGGGTATTCACATACTTTTGATCGATCTTTCACCAACCCCTTAGACACAGTCTGCTGCCCCCGGGGTCCGCAGACCA
The DNA here is from genome assembly GCF_030867095.1 of Alligator mississippiensis. Classification (NCBI taxonomy): domain Eukaryota; kingdom Metazoa; phylum Chordata; order Crocodylia; family Alligatoridae; genus Alligator; species Alligator mississippiensis. The sequence continues at coordinate 2,890,439 of NC_081833.1, read as the reverse complement.
CAGGTGGAAAACTCCTGGCTTAGAGGATGGGTAAAGAGAAAACTTTCACCTCTAAATTTCAGGTCAAATAAAACTCAGCGTAACAGCTGCTGAAAGCCATTATCTGAGGGCTGTTTAGTTACATCTGTATAAAATTAACTGTGGGGAAAAATGCATCCAACCAACTTTTAGCCTACACATGCCAGAGACACAGAACTCACCACATTTGCCCCATGTCTCTTGTGCTGTCAGCCAAGGGACAGGCTGTGGGAATTCCCAGTTTCAGGACACTGGCAGGGGGCAGGGATTAGTGGGTGCAGACAGCTTGCACTGTGGCCACTGATGGTGGCCCTTTTTATTGGGCAGAAGTGGTTTTGCTATTTATAACTAGGTTTAAAAATAGTGAATTATTTTAAAAGAATCTTTAAACTCAAAACTTAAGGTCCCTGTAGATGTGCAGGGTAGGTGCTCCAACATACTGCAATTACAGTGCACCGTGGAGTGTGCTGATTAGTTTGTCGAACGAGCTTTAGTTTAAGCAGCCCCATTACCATTTTGAAGTGCAGGATGCTGAATACAGGAGACACTGTGGGTGCTTTAATTAGAGTAGCTCTTGGAGCTGCTCTAAATAAAGTGTCCCACACAAGCATGGGTAAAAATGCCCTTAATCGTAAAGGATACAATGCATGTTATAGCAACTAGTATAAAAGGAAGAAACACTCAGGTATAATCCATCCTGAAGCAAGTAACAGTATTAGCGGTGTACACTCTACAGTTCATACAAAGGGAGCTCAAAATACTTCATGAGCACTAGTCACTCCTTCCAACACCCCTGGAAGGCACAAAAATACCCCATTTCCCAGATGTTGTGCCACTTGGCCTAGCCTCTACAAGGAGTCACTGGGAAAGGTCTGAATTAGATGTCATAGCTTCCTTGACTGCTATGCATATATACTACAAAATGCTGGTACTGTATGATTCATTTTGGGGGGCTACAATCTAACACTTCCTAATCCGTGTGCTGATTAGCCATGCCAGGAACACGACCAACCTGTGTATGGCAAGGGGAACGATGAAAGTGCTAGGCAGCAGTCAGAAGCACAACTACACAGACTGAGGGCCCTCCCTGAACACCGCTCTGCCATTTTGGCCGAATTACCTCTTCTGGGAGGATGAGATGCAGGAGGTGTTTCCTTGGTGAACGCCCAGTGCTGAATCCCCCACGGGAATTTCACCCTCACTACTAAGAAGTGCTCTTGGAGCAGGGATACCGCCCAGCTCACCAGTGAGAGAAACACAAAGGTTAGTGGCATGTTTCCAAAGGGTTAAAACAAAAAACCCTGTTTCCAACAGATGCTTAAAGCCAAGGTCAAAAGCATCTAACCTGAGTATTCTCACACCAGTATTCTGGGGACTGGTGCCAGGAGATAAGGAAAACATTCATATGTTGAGAAACACGCTGGTCAGGTGGGTTATGCTGCAGTCAATATGGTTTCTACTTTTGCAACCGAGAGAGAAAACCTTCCCTGAGATGACAAGTCTTTCCTTAATGTTTCAGGAAGTGAAGAGACTATCCTGCAGATAAGAAGCAGGTAGTAACGGGTTTTGTCCCAATTCTAATCTAATTTGATAGACTTTGTCCATGATTTTGGGCAAAAAATTTTCCTTCCATGCCTCACTTTCACCTTGTGAAAAATGGTGATCATGCTTGAGATGAGCTGTTGAACTTACAACTGTGCTGCGTGTGCAGGGTCACTGAAGAGCCCAGATGACCTGAGCAGTGGCTTGTTCCAGGTATCCAAGGTTGTAGCCGTATTGGTCTAGAGGCAAAAGGAATCAGAACTCAAGGTAGAAGTGGTATCTTTCATTAGACCAACTAGATTTTTGCAAAATTTTTTTGCCAAAAAACAAAAGCTTGCAATTAAAGATTTTTTTTTTTGCAAAAATCTATTTGGTCTAATAAAAGATATCACCTCTACCACAAGTTGTGATCCTTGTGGCTTCATAGTTTCATAGTTGGTAGGGTCATCAAGTCTGACCCCCTGCCAGGGCTTGTATCTGCACTTTTTCCACTAATACAATATGATGGCCACACCTTCCTGTCACCTCAACCCAGACAGGTCCGTGCAAATCTTGAATATAAAATCGTGGGTCTTTTGGGGTTCTTAGAATGAAAGGCCATATATAAACGGTGTCTTGCTTCCACTGTTTTCATATACATGGGTTAAAAAGCATTCAAGAACACCACACAGTCCAACTGGCTTCAGAATGAGTCAGAGCCTTGAGGCAGCAACACACAGCATGAGATTGCTGCGTTTCTCTTCTCTCTTGACCACTCCAATGACCTTAGATATTGCCTTTAAAGGATGTACAACACAGAGCCCTGACTCGTATTAGTTTGATTTAACATGGGAGTTAAGGGCACTCGACTAATCGTTTGGCGTCATCATGAGATCTGTGCTTGGACTCATTGTTTTTCATGTCAGCTGCATGTGATTGGAATAATCAGGTGTGAAAATGAGGCAAATGAGCAACCAGAACATCTTGCCACACCTTTAGTGGGGCGGGGTATGTTTCAAATAGAATGGCTCTGAGAGCTGTTCTAATTAAAATGCCTGCGGTGTCGCATATATTCAGTGTCCCTGCACTTCAAAATGGGGGCAGAGGCACTTTAACTAAAACTTGTTTGACGAGCTTTAGTTAAAGCACCCCCGAATACATGTAATGCGGAGGCTGCTGGACTGTACTAATCAGAACGCTCCAGCAGACTCCAACACGTGCTAATCAGCATGCAATCGGAGCAAGCATCCAGCACATGTGTGGGTGCCCTGTGCTCTCAAACAACAGCCATCTACATTTCTAATTACTCCACTACTGCAGTATCTAGGGACCTAAATATCCTGGCTAGGATATAGCTACATATGAAAGTCAGCTAAAGTTGTGAAGTTCTCAGAAGTTTATGGGTTGTTTTTGTCCTAACTGAATGGCTAGGGCAACCAAAGAACTGAAGTAGGATTGCTCAGCATCAACAGCAGCCCAGGGCCCTCAGGAACACTTCAAAGCAATTAACTTTATCAAGTAGTACTTAATCATGCTATAATGTGACGAGTGTCAGTGAGACATTTGGTCCTATTGTAGTACCAATTGACAAAGCCAGCAATTCACTCCCAGACAGCCAGCGGATTAGTAAAGACATAGTGAAAATATCTGGTGATGTGACAGCTTCAGAAATTGAATGAAGTCATTCACTCATCTGCAAATCCTAGGGCAGAACAGGCAAGGCCACTTACTTCTCTTGGACCTCAGCTTCTTGCCCCAGCAAAAAATGAAGGTAAAGCTCTACAGCTCAGTTTCTTCTTTGCCTGCACCTTTAGACAGCTACAAAGGATATATGGATATCAGAAGTCAACTAGACAGCAAACAGCTTATGTGCAGACCTCTAAAACTCCGAAGTCACATCTAACACAGAAGAGAACAAGTGTCCCTCAGGCATTTTCTTGTCAGGTCTCCTCTTCTGGAGGTGCACTTTTCCCCAGCCAGGAGGCTCATCTCTAGGTACTGCAGAGAGAGAGTTAACTGGTGGCTCAAGACTGGACTAGGAGTAAGGGCACAGGACTTGCAGCTGTTTTTCTGCAAAGCCTTTCCTGCATTTTCATAACCTTCCACATGGGCCTGGGGTAAAGCCCAGGGATCCTCCTGCTAAGATGTTCTAGGGCAGTGGAATCAAAGTAAGCTTGTGACCTCAGCCTAGTCCCCAAGGGACAGGTGTGTCGGCATCGCAAACTTTCCACCACAACATGCCCTCCTGTTGGCACTTTAGGAGAGGCCAGGCTGACTAAACCACGGTGACTCAATGCTAATGATAAGTCCTCCATATAGGCCTAACACATATTTCAGGGATGGTACATTGTGGTCGCCCATGATGTATGTCATCCTATAAATGCAGACAGCACTCCAGCCATTAGGCCTGTGAATCACTGCTAATTTAGATTGTATATCTCCTCCTATTATAGATCTCTAAACTGTCCTGGAAGATAATCAGTTCCAGAGAATTCCTTTGGACTGGGAGGAGAGAAGAGAAGCCTTGATTTTATCTGCATTCGGTGATGGACATGCTAGAAATGGCAAAAGGCCCTTCTACTGGCCTGTTCCTGTTTGGCAGTTCCTACACCAAATTTCTTTTGATACTTCCTTTCCATTTGGCTGACTTCTCACCCCTCTCACCAACTCAAGGCTATTTGCACTTGGACAAAGCAATCTATTTTCTTGTCAGTAATTCAGGCCACTTCAAATGACCCTAGCACTGAAAATAAAGGTCTCTCTGTAAGGAACATGCAAAACAGAGCAGCAGAGGACCTCAAAAAGGGAGAGAAAATTGGACTGAAATGTTCTGCCCAACTTCCCCTTTGGTTTTTTAAGCTCTTTTGGAAATGGCACCAAGAGATTGCAAACTAATAAAAAAGTTAGCAACAGGCTAAACTCTAAATGTAAGATACAGCGTGACTGAGTCGAGCTGTACAGAGGGTGAGGGCTCTCCTTGCACATCACATGAAAATACTATTTGCTACACACTAATGAAGGGCTGAATGGGGCTCAGCTATTTTTAGAGTTTACTGTGTAATTGCAATGCTGTTTCATTTCCGTAAGAGCCATGCTGCTTCAGATAGGCAGAAGCACCATGATGTAGAGAAGGATCTGACCTAGCGAGGGTCCTATATCAGCATGCATGGTTTGACTCTTGGGTCTAATTCTTGGCTTGGACTTACCCTCTACTAGACAGCTAGGGTGGCAAGAGCCCGAGTGCAGAGCAGCTATGCCAACACAGCGAGGGCTGTAGCTAACTTAGCTTGCCATTTTGAAGATGGTGGTGCTACACTGGAAGAAAAATGCCCCCTGCTAGCTTATACGTGCCTCCACTAGTGGCTCTGCTGACAGCTACACTGGCATAGCTCATGTGGGTAGACATGCCCTTGACTGCTGCATGGGCATGGTGCCAGCTGCTAGGAGACCTTGAGGGAAGAGAACATAGATAAAGCCAAGGAGTGAAAAGGAGGCAGGCTCCAGGTAAACATCCTGGACAGGTGGAAAAACAAAGAGCTAAGGGAAACTGGTCTGAACAGCTACCACAGACTTGTGCTGCTGTTTAAGTCTCCCGCTGCCCCACCAGGGTGAGCTGGCTTCACGGCTGGGGGCACCGGAACAAGAGCTCCCAACTTCAGCACCGCTTTGGAGAACCTGCTTGGGGCAGATTTAGAGGACAAGGTATCAGCCCTGAAGGGGAAAGATGGTCTCTTCTGTGCTTGTGCAGCATCCAGCATGAGAGTCCCAAGCTCAGTTTGTTGTATCTGCCATAGCTGATCATGAGAGAAAAGCCCTGGCAGCTGCTTGGATCCCATCTGTGTGACATGGCTGCCATGGCGTGCTGCACAGATGGGACAATTAGAAAACCAGTGTCAGCAAGGTCTCTGGAGCAGGCAGCACAGAGGACCACAAGCAAGTGCCATGCACAAAGGTGGGTAGATAGAAAGAATACAGGCTGACAACCAAGGCCCTGGTCTGCAAAGCCCAGCTGCAAACAATGTGGTTTCTGTTTCACTTTCAAAACTAAAAATGACATCTTGTTCCTCAGGGTCAAATACCTTATGCATGAGCAGGACCAGGCAGACTCCTCACAAGTCATCCCAGAGGCACAGCCTCGTACAATCACTGTATATAGTCAAGCCAACTCCTGCACAGGAAGACCCCATTTGCTCCCTGTCTACACACAATCAAACATAAGACGATCCTCTTCCTACTTCCTGACTCAAGGTGAAAGGGTTCTTTCATCACTCAGGCTGCTTATCTGTCCTTGCAGAAACAGACGTTGTAACAAGCATGTGATAAGAAACAAAAAAGGAGCGTCATGAGTAGTGCACTGGCAGCTCTTGCTTGGATGGAAACATAGGCAGCCCTCTCTCAAACCCTAACTGAGGCCACTGTCCCCTCTTCCTCAGCCCCCTTATACAAGATCTCCCAGAAAAGGGTCTAGAAATGTTGGCCTCCATTTCTCAGATTATAAGACAGTCCAAGTGTGGGAACCTTTCACTCTCTTTGCTTTATCTGCAGCTAGAGAAAGAGCGCATAGTGCAGGAGCCTCTATTGCTTATAACGAAGTTCTGCTGTTTGCTTTGGCGTGGTAGAAAATACAAACAAGAGGAGCAATCCCGAATGAACCGAGAGTGTCTCCCGCCTGCAGCAAGATACTTCCAACCAGAAGGATTTGAGGCAAGAAAAACAGCAGACTTAGTAAAAACAACAAGAAAAACCCAGCCATTGGAGCTGTCACCTCATTGCAGACAGTAAGTAGCATTTCACCCACCCCCAAGGGCGGAAATCAGGAAGTGGCAAGGCAGCGTGTTACTGTGCATGAGTGCATCACAACCCTGGCAGGCCAACGACACCCCACCAAGTAACTGCACCTTCCTACTTCATTGTCTTCCCTTCCTTACCATGACTTACTTTTTACATCCTGGAAGAAATGCAGGCATTAACTTAGCAAAGCTTATAAAACACTCAGTCGTGGGACAAGTGCAAAGTGCCATCATCCTGTCCAGAGCTGCTCCAATTGTTATCACTCAGGAGCCACAGAACTAAACACACTGCAACACACTGGCAAACGTTAACTAGGCAAACATCATGTCAGTTCTTGAGGCTGCCTTAGCAACAGGGAAATCGAGGCAGAAAAATTAAATTATTGACACAGGATCCGTGTCAGAACCAAAATCAGAATTTGGGAGTTCCTAGATCCCAGTCTCACACAGTCAGAAGATGCCTCAAATATTTATTACATAGTAATTATTATAAAGTGCCCTAATAAGGCATGGCATTACCCAAGCTTGAATTATTAAATGCTCTAAATAGAGCACTGAACCCTGCTTATAAAATGCACCAACCCACACCACTGATCCAGGGATGAGAAGGAGGAATACATGGGAGTACTGTAGTGAGGGGTCAAGTCTAAATAGACTTGTATAACTAATTCCTGTTAAAGAAAACCTGACCAATTAATTCATATCTTACTACATCAACTACCTTGTGTCATTACTTGCAATTAGAATAATAAACCAAGAGAGGTATCACGTCCAGTGATGTAGCTTTATGAACTATATGAAAAATATCATTCAGAAATAAAAGTGGCTACATCATGTAGATGGGCTTGCTCTTTGATCATCTGCTGCTCTGAGGATGCAAAAGATCTCCACAACCTCTTATTCTAACCTATTTAGAAGAGAGAGATCTTGAAAATATTGTACAGGCTTTTTGCAAATGAGGGGCACTGAGCCAGTGCCAGAGATGGAAACAGAAATCAGAGCTCTCTTCCTACGATTCCCTCAACTATTCAGCAGGGACACAGAGGTTGCTGGAGAAAATCCACCAACAATGATCATTAGAAACAAAAGAAAATTACAGTAATATGTACATCCTCCCAACAGGAGTCATTCAGTAGAGGGCTGACTCAAACCATCTGCTTGGCTGCAATTAAGGGATGCAGACTTGAAACAGCAGGAGACTGAAGGCATATACCGGATGTTATTAACTCAAACTGGCAATTTGCACCCCTTGGAAAATGGCAATTGCTGCCCTTAACTTTCAGGGAACCTCCCCCAGGACAGCACATTGACTTGGAGGGGAAGAGTAGGTTGAAAAGTCAGGGATATTGTAAGCAGTACTGATTAACATGCGTGCAGCTGTAAAAATTAAGTGTTTTCTTCTGGGTCACGTGGCACCTGCCTTTTCAGCAGTGAATTAACACCACAATCATGACAATCAAATGTTGTTGCTCTCCACATGTAGGGCCTTAAGTCTTCAAGCACTCTTTGCTCATGCAAAACCTCCATTAACCTCAATAAGGGCCAGGAGGTCAGAATGCCGGGCCCAGGGTTTGTGGTATACTGTGTAGAAGAGGGGTAGACCACAGTGCTACTCCTGACTCCACTATACTGTCCCACTTGCACTTAATCTCTTTCCACACAGACAGGCAGAAATAGCAGTAATAAAGGCTTGCCACTTCACCAGTGTTGTGAAGGTTATTTATAAATGGGAAGGAGACGTTGGTTAAAAGGATCTGGGGGAATTCAACCAGGTCTCATGTAGATGCTTGATGAGGAATCTTCCCCGGGCCCTACGGATGTAACTTTATATTGTCCCATTTTACAGGTGAGAAAGTGAAGCACTAAGCAACTGAATGACCTGGAGAGGGTTGCAGATTGGGGACCATGGCAGAAGTGGTGACAGAACCCAGGAATTCTGCCTCCCCGTCTAGAGTCTGAATCAGATCTTCTGCACTTCTTTGTATTTCGTGGAGAGTTCTAACAATGTGTAATGTTTAAAGACATGTTGAGGTCATTAAGGCTGTTTCCTTTTGATCTAATTGGGATGTGCTTACTAAATCAAGCTGCTGTGGAGATATGGATCCTTTTCTGACAGACTATTGCATTACAAAATTGTAATTTTAAAAGCAAACAAAACATTTAACACAATGTGAAGAAATTAAAAAAAACACACAGAGTATTAAGGAGAAAAAATCATGCAAACAGCCTGATCATTTGTATTTGCAGAGTAAACCAGGTTTCTTGACAGGCACTGAGACTCACTCATTCTAACAACTATAACTCATTTCTCCTTTAGAAAGGAACTGTGCTTCAGATAAAAATTCAGCTTCTGACCACTTAAGTAGAAGGGAATTATTCTGGCATCAATGCTCTGTCAAACAGAGATCTTGGGAGTCTAGCAGGTGGAAAATTTGTCACTGTGAAAAACAGAGCACCTCTTTGTTCTGAGATCAGAAGAGTTTTCCCAACTCTGCAGAACACTTCCTCCTTTCACCACCTGCGGATCTATGAAGACAGAATTAACGCTGTAGTTGCTAGACATTGCTTTTTCCCAAAGCAGGGCAGCTCCTCAGTTCAAAAAGAATTATGCTTCTTCTCATAAATATAATATAACAGAAATTTCCACATGAGAGTGGGTGCCTGCTTACATATCTTAACGGATGCTGAAAGCCATGTACAAAGTAGTGCCCATCAACATATTATTAGTGTAAGACTGGTCTGGTTATGTTACTCAGTGATTTGTGCGGTCTTTGAAGACTAGTATTTTACTAGAACACAGATCTGTAAGCTGCATCTCTCTCCCCTCTATAAGCACACATCCTTCTCTTTTCAAGTCCTCCCCTTGACTCTCTCTCGCTGTGAAAAATCACTATCATCTTCCTTGGTGCTCAAGTCCACAATACAAGCATTACCTTTGCCTCACTCTTCTCATTATCCCCACATATTCATCCTGTTTTATAATTTTAGAGATGGCAAAAAATTAGGCAGGAAAAACTCTGGGCCAAGCCCTCACTTCACATCTCAACTGCTGTTGCATACTGTTTTCACTAACGCAGCCATGCTCCCTGCAGGCTGTGTGGAACGTAGCTACCAAAGAGGTTTGTGGGGCCTGTTGCTCCGAAACATCAACCCCCGCATGTCCCTCCTGGGGCTCCACTTCCAGAAAGAGTGAGGTACTTTTTCATTCAAGGCCCTCCACATCTACTTACCTGTCAGCTACCCCAGTAACTTACTGCAATGGGAGACTGACCCCTGTGCTTTTGCTGCACTAGTACTCATTCCAGGGACTTTTGTATTTACTCCATATTCCCGTCATGGGCAGGGAAAAAATCCCTGAGGACTTCCAAACGGCCATTAGTGTCTTGCCTTGATTTCTACACTGGGGGGCAAGGTCACAAAGCTCCTTCCTTGGTCCCCATCACATGTACCTTTCTCTAGATCTCATTTCTGGGCAAATTCCAAAACAAATTCATCCAATTTTGCCAATTCTCTCTGCAGTTGAGCACCTCATTTTCCTCAGGTGTGGTGGGAAAAAGACTTTCAAATGCAAAGCCCAACATGCTGAAGCAATTTGACTGCACATGAAATGCTATAGAACTGTTTCAATGGCTCCATACAAGCAACTCTATGTTGACACATCCTGCTTAGCTCCTCTCAGGTGCTGCCCTAATTGGGGTAGCTGAAGGCAAATGCCAAGGCATTCTTAGCTGTTTCGTTCTGAGGGTAGCACCCAACCAAAGTGCAAGAATTTGCACAATCAGAATAATCACAGACTAGGGATCTGCAGAACTGACTAGTGCACAGCCCATATCATCCCTGGGCTCCAAAGGCCAAAATCACTTTCCATATAAGAGAACAACAAACAGAGAGGGGTTAAATAACTTATCCAAGCTCTCACACATATTGACAGAGCAACGATCAGAATGCAGGAGTTCTCTGTTTCCTGTCACATTTAGGCCATTTGATCAGACTTCTACCAGGGCAAGAGTTGGGGAGAATGGGAGGAGGGGACACCAAAATCTGTTGTTGTGAAACTTGAGAGTCCACTTTAAAACCTGTCGTTTAAGAACTATGCAATAACGCATCCTTTGTGAAAAGGACCTTCCAAGCCAACTAGTTCATCCTACATCTGCTTTGAATATGGCACAGCGCGTTGCGTTAGCAAGCCAAGGACAAGCCGACTCCCCTCCTTTGCCTATTTTAGCAAACCATCCAGAAATAAACAATTATGAAATCCATGTTATGCTTAAACCACAAAATGAACTCTGTTCACTATACAAAAATACAGGATAATGGAGTTACTATGCCACACGCAGATCACAAGGTGGATCGGAAACTGATGCATCACCAATGTGGTTCGACTCTTCTACGAAAAATGTGAACACTCTGCACCACATCTCTGTGAGGCTGACGAATAGAAATAAGGTACACCCTGCCTTCTAACAGAACTAGCCCAAAGATGGGGAAACAGGGCCCCCGAGGGGTTAAGGACCACACAGTCATCAGGAAAACTTGGATCAGAACTCAGGAAGGCCACTCCCAATCCTAAAGGCTATGTCACTTCTAGGAAAACCAGGTTATTGAATAGTTTTTTTAAGCTAGTCTTTGATGCAGCAGGACCCCGGTCTTGATTGCAGCTTTTTTCAGGTTATCATAATTTAATTTTTAGGGAAAAACCAAACCAATACTTCTGATATCCTTCATCAATCTTTTTGCATGCCTTCCCAATATGCAATGTCACATAAGTGGAATTTGCAGGTAAGCCCTTCTTAAATTAAGCTTCGTATCCTGTAACTACATCAAGTGAGAGACATGGTTTCCCCTTGTCTGAAGCAAGGTAATAAGCCAGATTGCATAATGTCCTCCTTCACTGTGATGCACCTGGGGTAAGCAGCATGGTCCTCGCTTGGAAAGTCTTTTCATTCCTGAACACTCTACACAAGGCAGCCCAACAGCAATTCCCTGCTGCAAACTGGGCTCAGTATCAGGACATTATTCAGTAGTTCCTATAAGGCAGCCTTCACAATCTGGGAAAGCCCCATGAACCTTGATATTCCAGATCCGCTGCCCCCAAAGGCAGGGACAAGGCCCAAGGAGTTTCTACAATATACATTGCTTTAACAAAGTAAGTTGTGCGACAAGGGCATTTTGGAATCAATCTATCCCTTAAGTCAATCCACTGACACAGTGATGAATTTGGCCTACATCTGCAGAAGACCAACAGGTTGTCCCTCTAGTCAGACAGCTATAATTGAAGAGATTTCAAAATGACCCAACTAGCAATTTCCAAGCAAACCTTTTTCACAGGTCTAAGCTTTCATTTTCCTGATTTGCACGACCTCAACAGACAGGATCCAGAGGGTTTAAACAAGTATCTAACACCAGTCTTAGCCACTCTTACCTAAACAGCAACCCCTTTCACGTGCTTATTAGTTGAGGCCCTCTGACGCTCCTTAGTTACAGAAGAACTTGCATCTGGGCCTACAGAGACATCCTTTCACATCAGAGGATTCATTGATGCATAAGATAGACTGCAACTGGCACACCGTTAAAAATTTAATATATTTTTTAAAAACCTACTCAAAATCACACTAAAAATGATTACTTACACTAAAAGAACTCTAAAATTAACAAAGTACAGCAAAATTTCCTCTCCACAAGCAGTGACCCTTCAAGACATGGCTGAGGCACACTGGCATCCCACTGGGCACCCTGAACTGTCATTTCCCATGTTATACCTGTTCTGAAGATAAACATCACTACTAGTGGTATTATTATCCTGTTTTTCAATAGCTATAAAATACTTTCCAATCCTGCAAAGTTCAAATCCTGCTGGCATGACTATGGTAGCTACCCAAAATCTGCACCCATGACCTCATAAGAGAACACAGCAGACCAACTGTTCCACGAGCAACCTCCTCACCCACTCCCACTAGCAGCAGCTGCCAGTCCCAATACTCAGACCTAGCAGAAAGGCTGAGGCATCCTGAACAAATCTTTCACCCAAGAGAAGGTTGAGACAACAATGCTACTGAATCCTACTCAATACGCAGTTAGTATTTGCAATATATGGAGAGCATCTGCAAATCTGTATGTGCAAGTGTGAATTCTTCATTGTAGTCCTTGAACAAGTAATAGTCCACTTTTAGAAATGAAGAGCTTTCCACATCCTGATACTTTGGCTTGTTAGTGTGGTAAGAGTCTCCCAAAGATGTCTGCTAATTCTTTGAAATCTAAATTTTCTATTGCAAGTACTTCCCTGACCAAAATGTTCCTGGATTCAGGGCTGATTCTACCCCCCCAAAAGAAGGGAGCTCTAAAACATAACTGGGGTGGCTCTTGCTATGGCTAGAAGCTTCCTAGAATGCAATCTAGTTTTGTATGCTATTTTTACTCAAGGACATTTTGGATAGTTTTAATAATTCTGTTAAGCTATTTGGGGCGGGGGTATATTAAATATTAAAATTACATATCATTTGACCTAATTCTATAGAAAGTCAGGTTTGATGACAGGTTTGGACCATGTAATTGTAAGTGCAATTGCTTATTTAGAAATCATAATTAGAAGGAATGCTGCAGTTAAAGCTCATTTTCTTTTCAGTTAGTACACTTGATCTGAGCCCGCAAAAGGCTGGGAAGAGATTATAATATATATTGTAGTATAAACCAAGGAAAATCATAGACATTGGGCTGGAAGGGACCTTCACAGGTCATCTAGTCCAAACCCCTGCCAGAGGCAGGATCATCCCTCTCCAAACCATCCTATACAAATCCACTGTCTGACCTACTAGTAAAACTAGTCAGCCGTGATACAACTACAAGGCATAACACCCTAACCAGCCACAGGCAAGGCAGTGGGACGATGGCAGCCAATGTGTTGCTGCTGAGAGAGTTGACAAGATATGCTCAAGAGAGATCCAGCTTCCCTAGACAGATGTCCACTGGCTCACTGCTCTAACAGTGAAGAATATTTTCCTGGTGTTCAATCTAGGCCTATTCTGGTGCAGCTTCAAGCCACTCTTTCGTGTCCTGGTCTCTGCAGCAAGAAAGGTAAAAAATCTGCTCTAGGTAAATTATAGCTAGAAGCCTTTTTTTTTCTTCTTTTTTTAGGAGCAAAAATCTGCCATTCAGATAAAGTGTACAGTACAGAACATGAAACAGTTGTAGTACACTCTTTATTGCTCGGTGACATTGATTTATAAACCTGCTCTGAGCTCCTCAACTGCATATGGAAAGTACGTTCTTATCTTACTTTTCCATGTGAAGGAACTGATCTGAAATTAGACTTTTCTAACCGAGTAATCCATGAAGTCACTGAAATACAACAGAAGGGTAAGTTCAACTTTGCCTGTTCTATTTGCAGAGGAAAGAAAAAATTACCTCATCCTGAAACACAGTGTTCTTCAGTGGGGAACATGCCAGCTGTTTAACAGTATACAGCTGTGTTACAGGACGCCATGCTAGGAGAGAAAACTAAAAGCATGCTTTGGGGTGCTCTTCCTGCAGAAACATGATTAAGTCTAAACACAGAATCTTTCAGATCATGGGTACAACGGACTCCCTTCACTAAGCCTTCCCACTTAATTAAATCCTGATTTCCTAGCTGACTGGCAAAGCTTCAGCATGGTATACTAATTGCGTTCTCTTATCAAGATCTGGAACGTCCAGCTACTAGTGATGGGTGTGCAAAAATCAGTAAGAAATATAAATATGGCTTTACCCTGGCACTTGTTATTGGACCTGACTAAGCTGTGTCAGGCCAGCTCTATGACTAGAGCTAGTCACTAAGTCTGCCTTGCTGGCTCTACAGCAGCAGCACAGTATAAACATCACGAGTCTTTTATGAACAACTTGTTTTTTCCTCTTTCAGTTCCCTCAGTTAAAAACAAGCCTAGCACTGATGGATTTCCCTGCCACTAAAGGTGCTGGATGAGACTGAAACGTCCTGGATCTCTGTGTGCCCTTTATACTGAAGAATGTAATAAATGCTAAGGCTCACAGGAAAGGTTCAGAAGCGCCAGCGAGTTTCCTTACACACCGACCAGTGTGGCTTCAACTAATTTGCAAGCTGCATCTTAAGTGGCAAAATTCAGTCCCATAATTCTTCATCAGAGCAGCTGCACTGCTGGTGAATGAGTGTCCAATTTTCTCCACTTCCTTATTCTCTGGAGAGATTGCTGATGAGGACATGTGCTGTCTACATGCTCAATCAATCATTTTCTGAATGGTGAACAAGCCTCCAGTGTCACTAATGTCCAAATGCCCCACACATCCATTGGACAGGTCACCTAGCAGCCTTACAAAAAACATTAAACATTCAAAGGTGCAAACTTTGTTCTCTGTGTAGTGTGCTGATGACAGAAAGGCTCCACCTGCTTACCAGACACCCGTGCAGGGTACTTCATGACATCCCCCTAACCAGCCTTGAGAAACACCTATGCAAAGACAAACCTTCGACTGGAGAGCCACCAAGGTTTTTTCTAAACTTTGCCATATTCTTTGCTCAATACGCAGGGCCTTTACATCAAAATCATGACTTCTGCTACAAAAATTTAGAGGTTATTTAATATTTGTATACCAATTTTTCACCATTACCACCCCGTATTTGCTCTCTCATGTTATGTATCACCTTACTGATACAACGACAGAAAATGTATAAAACCTAACATAACCAGACAGTAGAGATTTAAAAATGAAGCCTGCTGAAGTTCTAGTTTGCTTTGTCACCGGTGTGTGCTGCGGGTTTCCTTTTTGTATTTCTCCGAGGTTGGCAGTCTGGTTAATTCTGTTTCAGTGTCACAACTTGGTTCTACTACATTAGCACACAGCTCTCTTGTTTGAATTCATGTTTATACACATCTATTCACACACAATTGAAAATTCGCTCTCCACGGGAAAATGATTTGCTTACTAGCAATTGTTAGGATAACAATAATCAAAAGAAAACAGTTGGTTCAATACAGTTTGCATTTCATAAACCTCAGCATCTAGCCAAGTTCACTGCTCCCACTCCTGCCTCTATGGCTCCTTTTATACAGCAACACTTGAAAAATAAATGGCAGAGGAACTGCAGGGTAAAGAAGCACATTTGCTTTGAGTAGATTTCAAACTAATGGTGCCTATAAATGAAAAAAATATATTTTCATGCGTATGTTCTCAAAAACTACCCTCCCCTTTTCAACAAATCTAAAAACGTGGATCCAAACTGCTGCTGATCCTTAATCTCAGCAGTGTCACAAGGACCGCAAGCTCATCTTTCCCAAACAGTCTTTTATTCCACAGCACAACTCCCTTGTTTCCCTGCCTCCATGTTGGAAGGCAGACAAAGGGGATACGCGTGAGGATGGTATCTTACTGAACAGGGGGAAGGAAACACTGAAGTTGAGTTGGAGGCCTGAATACATTCAGGAAGTATTAACAACAAACTCTTGAGTCCCGGAACAAAGGAAATGAAATGTTAGGAAACATGCTGGCTAACCACCATTCCTTACACCTGCTAAGGAAAAAAAATGCAAATTAAAAAAAAATTCCCCCCAAATCCTTGTTGACTTTTTCATTTGAAACGGGGCAAAAAAACAGACCTTTAATCCTCTTGTTACATATTCCTCCTCAAAGAGGCTTTACTAATGCATTCATTACTGCTAACTTTGCTACCAAGAGGCTGAGCATCTGCATCACTTGCTGGAGTCTAGAGCTGCTGCAGACAGACAGCTCAACATGGCCTTGGATCCTGTCAAGACCGGGTGCTTTTATTTTCATTTCTGATCCTGAAACTGACCCCATTCCTCCAACTTACGACACAAGGGAGAAGCACATACAATGCATGTAGGACCCATGAATTCTGATGGGGTTTTTTTGGGGGGTGCCAATTGTCAGGGCAGCGGAGATGTATTGACAGGCTTTGCATTTTGTCCATGATGAGGGCTTTTCTGCTGCAACCTCCACGCCCCAAGTCCTCTGCTACCAGAAGAGTTTTTCCATCTATTGACTCTTCTGTGAAACCCTCGACATTTCATTTCTACCCAGACAAACAAGGTTCTTGGGGTGAATCTGATATCTTTTATTAAACCAACTTGCACAGTTGGAAAAGCGTTTTCTTAGCAAGCTTTCGGGTTGAAAAACCCTCCGTCAGGTCTCCCCGCTTGGCGTGCGCGCGCTCGTCCTGTACGGAGCGAATCGCAAAGACGACTTTTACACTCTTTTCTCCGACGCGCGACCGAGGGTGTTTGCGCCCGAAAGCTTGCGGCGAAAGAAAACGGCGCGTGCAAAAGTCCCGTTGGTCTGATAAAAGACATCGTGCCCGAAAGCTCGCGAGTCACGAAACTGGGGGGGGTGCAAAAATCTCGTCCGTCTGCTGTATCGCGCCCGAAAGTTTGCAATAGAAAGACAATTCTGCGTGCGAGCATCTGGCTGGTCCGATAACGACACCGTCCCGACGGTGGCCTGCTATTTTAACCCTTTGACGTGTCACCCGCACGCGACAGCAGGGACGCACCACGCTGCGCTACACTACGCCAGGGGTGACACGTCGGGCCCCGCCCCGCCCCGCCCCGCCGGCCACGCCCACCTGTAGGCCAGGCTCATGCACTCGAAGAGCTTGGTGAGGGAGGCGTCGATGCTGAGGCGGCCGCCGGCCCGCGCGCCGCCGAAGCGGTAGGTCTGGCACGTCTGCTCGTTGACCGTGTCGAAGTCGTAGCCCTTCTTGGGCGGGTGCTCGCTGTGCGGCGACGACACCATGAAGTGGCCCGAGTGGATGATCTGCGCGCCGGCCCCCGCCGCCCGCCGCGCCCCGCCGCCCCGCGACCCCGCCTCGTCCGTGTCTGACGAGTCCTCATCCGCCCGCCGCCGGCCCGGCCGCATGGGCACGTCCGCGGCCATGGCCCGCCGCCGCCGCCGCCGCCGCCGCCCAGCTCCGCCGCCTCACACACACCCGCCCCGCCCCGCGCCTGGCCACGCCCCCGCCGCCTCACACCGCCCCGCCCACGGGCCCGCCCCCGGCGGGAGGGAGGGGGGGATGATGACGTCCTGTGCGTCAGACCGGCACGAGTTTAGCCATCAAAAGTCCTTTTTCATTGCAAATGAAAGGACAACAAAAATCATCTGGGAGTAGAGCTGATCTCTTTCATCAGAACAACAGGATTTGGGCCATAAAAAATTCTTTCATGGCAAATGGAATATCTTTCTACACACACACACTTTTTTTTGGCAAATCTTGTTGATATCATCTCTATTGCAAGATTTTTGCCCAAAATGTGCAATGAAAGAATTTTTTTTGGCAAAAATCTTGGTCTAATGAAAGATAGCTCTACTACAAGATTTTTGTCCCAAATTTGCAATTAAATAATTTTGGGAGGCAAAAATCTTCTTGGTCTAATGAAAGAGATCACCTCTACTACAAGATTTTGGCCAAAAATTTGCAAATTAAAGACATTGGTTGGCCAAAATCTTGTAGCAGAGGTATCTTTTATTAAGACCAACAGAATTTTGGCCAACCAGTGTCTTTAATTTGCAATTATTTTGGCCAAAATCTTGTTGATGTAATCAAATATATCACCTCTACCACCAGATTTTGGGCAACCAATGTCTTTAACTGCAATTTTTGGGCCAAAGTCTTGTAATAGAGGTGATCTCTTTCATTAGACCCAGAAGATTTTGGCCACAAATTTGCAATTAAAGACATTGGTTGGCCAAAATCTTCTGGGTCTAATGAAAGAGATCATCTCTACTACAAGATTTTGCCCCAAAATTTGCAATGAAAGACATTGGTTGGCCAAAATCCTGTTGGTCTTGATAAAAGAGATTACCTCTACTACCAGATTTTTGCCAGCTTTAAATTTTCAATTATTTTGCCCAAAATCTTACAGTAGAGGTGACAACTTTTATTGGACCTACAAGATTTTGGCCAAAAACATTTCTTTCACTGAAAGTTAACAAAAAAAATCTTGTAGTAGAGATGAGATCTTTTATTGGACCAACAAGATTTTGGCCAACCAATTTCTTTCATTGCAAATTTTGGGCAAAAATCTTGTAGTAGAGGCAAAGTCATTTATTAGATCAACAAGATTTTGGCCAGAATAAATGCGAATTAAGGACATTTTTTTGGCCAGAATCTTGTAGGAGAGATGCGATCTTTTATTGGACCAATTAGATTTTTGCTAACAAATGTCTTTAATTTGCAATTATTTTGGCAAAAATCTTGTAGTAAAGACGACAGCAACAAGATTTTTGCCAAAAAAAAAAACTTTACTTTGCAATTAAAGAATTTTTGGGGGTAAAAGTCTTGTTGGTTTAATAAACGATATCACCTCTGCTACAAGATTTTCTCCATTCATTTGCAATTAAAGTATTTTTTATGGCACAGATCTTGTTGGTGTAATAAAAGATGTCATCTCTACTAGGAGTCCTGCAAGCCAGAAGGGAAATCCAGAGCGCCCAAGCGAGGGACTCAGGTCCGAGGGATGGAGACTGGAGACTGGCCAGTCACCTTGCTGGGGTCACCGCACCCCAGTTGTCTTCCTGCCTAGTGCAAGTTTAATCAGGTTGCTTGAAACATTTTAGTCTTTTCTATATATGCAGCGCTAATAGTTTTCGGGACACACGGCACAAAGATGCCTCCCCCGCTAGGCCAACGTCTTCAGGAGCCACTATGAAGACGACTATTTATAAAACTGTGCCATCAAACCTGCACTACCTAGATGACATTTTCCTCTGCTGAATGTCGGGACTCATCAAGTGATATTCAACAACTACCCTTCTTTGATCGAATTCTCTCTGGCATACACCTACACGCCACAATCTGCACCCTACAAACCACTACGTACAGAAAACTCATGGCCCACCACAGCATCCACAAAACCAGCAACAAGCCCAGGCACACCAAGAATACTCATCTATAGCCAGTCTCCCTGGGGACCACCTCCTCTGCTCCAACTTGTGACACACAATTCACCCGCCTGAAAAATGTTGTTCCCAGGCGAGGATGTGCCGGCAGAGAAACAGGTTGCATTTTGGAGTAAGCCACACAAATACGCCACCTATTGCAATGCAAAAAGAAGCTGTTACATGCTGGAACTCATAAAGAGGATTATGAAACAATTACAGCCCTCATCAAAAAAAAAAAAAAAAATCAGACCTTGAGGGAAATGCTCCCAAAGCCTGCACTCCTAGCCTTTGAGCAACCCCAAAACTTGGCCCAACTCAGCAGCAGCAGCAAAACTGTCCCTCCTGTCAACAAATTTCAAATGGGACATGGCCCAGCCTTAGCAGTAAATGCAAAGCCTGTCAATACATCTCCACTGCCCTGACAATTGGTACCCCACAAAAAGACTCCATCAGAGTGCATGGGTCCTACATACATATGTCCCAGAATGCGGCACTCACGCAGCATACCAGGTGTCCTCGTGGAAAGCATGTGGTGAAACCAGGCAGGAAGGAGGAATGACCAAGAAGGAACCCTTACAGAAAGAGACACGGGAACACCAGAAGGAGCACGTTTGTCACAGAACAACCATTCCTTCTCTGACCTCTCCTCCTTTTGCTCAAAGGGAATTTACAAAACACCTGCAGAAGACAGGCCCAAGAACAGAAATGAATAACCCTACTAGATAGACAGTGGCTTCATGGCTCATGACAGCCCAACAGATAACGTTAGGAATCTCCATGCACTTCGCAGGAAATATCTCCCCTCCCCTCTTGAATGCTCTAGCTCTGCCACTCAGCAGATTGCCCGGTCCACTGCACTGCTTTTGTGTGTCCTGTCCCTCCAAGCAGTCCGTCTGCATTTGCATGTGGGCTTCCTTTGATGTGTCCTCAGCCTGTCTCTGCCTCTTTCTTAAACCCGAAGAAGGGCACTTGATGCTCAAAAGCTTGTCCAACCGCTCTCCCAACTATACTGTTGGTCCAATTAAAGTGATCCCTAAAAGTCCTTGCGTCCCATGGGTTTTGAAGGTCACCTTCAGAACAGAGCATTTTCCCCTCTTGTATTTGGTCTACGTCAACATGTTATAGATGAAACCAAGCGAGGATGCAGAGGAAAGACTTTTTGCGGGTGCGGCATTTTCCGTTTCTTTGTGTGGAGCTTCTGTTTGGACCTGCCCAACCTAAACGCTGCACTTCAAGGATGAGTGCTCTCGAACAGGGCGTTCCAGGAGAGATTGCGGTAATTGCAAAGACCACAGCAGAGAAGAGACAGATTGATGGCCTTGCTTTTGCATATGCCTTTTGTTAATTCTTTTAGCAGCTGCAGTGCTAATGAAACGTTTCAGCCCATCATTATCTGTTGATACCTCCCAACAGAGACTGGACTGCTATCACAGGCGGGAGAGCTGTTTATTTAATTCAATCACATTTGAAATGTGCAGAGAAGCAAGACCAAAGGCAGCTTGCTCACCTGCCTCCTTTTTGGACTAAGCACATTTGAATTTAACACACTACTAAGGAATTGGGCCTCACAGTAGAGGTGATATCTTTTATTAAACCAACTAGAAAAAATTTTTTTTTTGCAAAAATCTAGTTGGTCTAATAAAAGACATCACCTCTACCACAAGTTCTGATTCCTTTCGTCTCTAGATCAATACGGCTACAACCCGGATACCTGACAACTACTAAGCATTTACACAGTACGCTGCAAATTAGGAACTCTTCCGCTCAAACTGACCCATGGGAAGGCAAATATCCCCACTCTATAGAGAAGAGAGGTAAGGTGAATCGTCTACAGCTACCCAGGTTCTGGGACAGAGCCAGGATTAGAAGTCTAGAGGATTTCATTCAAAACCGTGCTTCTGCAGCCGGCAGAATAACTTGAACCTGCTCGGGTCTCCTTTCAAACCAGTCCTTACACTTGGAAAAGCTTCCCTTTCTGTACAGGCAAGCAAGCACCCTCTTTTCAGGAAAAATCTCCTTGGCACCCTCCTTTCTGGGGCAATCCACTAAGGCTTTGAACAATGTGCTAACATGAAACCCGGTCTGCATGACTTTGAGACTCAACTTGTCAGGCCATCCAGTCTGTAACATGCACTCAAATGCAGGACCCTTGGGACAAGGATAATATGACCAGATTTTCAACAGAAACATACCTTTAAGTGACTTGCACATTTCATGACTAAGAGAACACTGTAAAAGTATTTGCAGACATCACCACGGCTGGCTTCTGACTCAATAGACACATTTCTAAGCAAAGGGTTTTCTTCTAGTAATGGCATCTAAAATGAGCTTACCCTGAAAAGCTAAATATTATTAGTTAACACTTGCTTTGAGAAAAGAGTAACTTGGATATTATAAATACCCCCATCAAATTTCCCGTTCACTGTTCATCACGTTTGGCATCTGCTTCCATTGAATCAAGTGTGGTCCTAGTAAACTCAAAGCAAGTTCTACTGAGTCCTAAGTGCCTGGAAGAAATATCTGGTGGTGCGAAAACCCAGATTAAACAAAATGAGAACTGAGATGCTTTATAGGCACATGGACACAAGAGGAGAGATGAGGTCTGTGCCCTCTGCATATACTGCAGAGCAAACCAACAGGGATCAAGGAAACACGCAGAACCTCGCTAGTCTACAATCCCTTGACATAAACTGCACGGATGATTTCCTTACATCCTAGCAAAGAATCACTAAAAAGATGCTGCTACAATGACGTTTGTTTTTGTAAAAAAAAAAATTAAAATAAAATAACCCAAATGATGAGCTGTAGTGTAAGCAGCATTTGGCATTTTGCACGCCCAGAACAGAGGGATGTAGCAATCTTACTATTTTACTGGATTTGTATACTCACTGGTTTGCTCATTCCAGACATTCTCCAAGGCACTCATGCAAGGAAGCAAGGTCCTGCTATAAGGATATTAGCACACTTCAGTCCGTTGAGAGACAGGAAGGTCATACTGTCTTAACGCATTGTCAAATGAGACCATAGAACGCACATTTTAAAAACTATTCAGAAACTGAATTATTTATTTTAAAAATTTAAAACAACAGACAAACTGAGAATTGCTTAAAATTAAAATTCCTTGATAAAATTATTCACGCAGCATTCATGTTGTGATTTTTTTTTATTTATTTCTGAAATGAAACCATTGTACATTGTACAAACCATAGCTACTGATGGAATAAATAAGTGAAAAAAATTATACTGCTGTACAACACACACACACATAAATCATAAGATGGAAAACGATTAGGTATTGAAGAAAACAAAAATTCTTTACACCTTCTAACAGGCCCTTAGATATAAAGAACATTCCAAAACATGACAATGTTTATGTATGAAGATAGCCACCCAAAACCAATCTCTTATACTGCCTTGTTGATTTTTTTTTGTTGTTTTGTAAGTGCCAGCACTTTTTGGAATGTTTAACAACTACTTTCCCAAGCATAAAAATTCCAAGGAATAGAATAGTTCTGCTATAAAATGTTTGGCTGAGTAAATCTCGTATTTGGAAGGCCTTCCCAAGTGTTCCACAACCTCAGCTAATTTACTTGCTTCTAGTTTCTTTTGTTTTTGTAACTGAAGCTCCAACATTCAGCATTGTAGCAAGGAAGCACTTCATGATATTTGCACTATTTCTAGAACGTGAGCTGTATGAGAACTTTCAGTCACCTTGAAGTAAATTACAACTCCCCTTCTGCTCCACATCGCAATGGTTTCAATTCACCCTTTTACAGTGAGTTCATAAAACAAATTTCAGGTAGAGATGGTCCAAGCCAACAAGCTGGATTTAGATCTGGTTCCAACCCTAAACAGGGCTTGGATCCTATGTTCTGGTTTGGTCCCATCTGTACTTTCTGGCATTAAAATGTGTTTACTCACATCCATTGGCCCATATGTGTTATTAGGCACTTCAAAGAAAGACTAACAACAGTCTTATACTCTATTTTGGATTTCTTCACACCAGGTAATGTCAAAGTCTCTAAGAAAGAGACTGACATTAACAGGTTTAAGGAACCCAAATCTATCTGCTTGTTCAATTGTCTGTTGTCACTAGAATCTGATTAAAAAAAGTTCTGAATGTATTTTGTATAAGCTGTAAATAAAAAAGTTACTATTTTAGAAATAAAGCCACTAGCAAAACGGTTATGCTGCTTTGTTTTCCAAGCCACAGAACAACGGACACGGTTCTGAGCAGAAGCCACAGGAGAAAAACGGAATTTTATAGTTAACCTGTTGGTGTCAGTAATGCCAATAAATGTTTCTACCTAATGAAAAATTTGAGGTATTTTAGTGCTATTTATATATTTTTTCTTCCTAAAGTACAGGAATCAGTTTTTAAACCAAAAATAAAACAAAACAAAACAAACAAAACAACCCCAACCTATTTAGTCCCTTGGAAACTTATAGAAAAATCAAAAGCATGAACAATCTGAAGATAGCAATTAGTAAACATGACTACTTGTCAAAGGTGGCATCAGATTCATGTCGTTTTAGTATTAAAAATTAAAATGAGTGAATCAAAGTGTTCTTAAAAGTTTGAATTTCTTTAAATTTACCCATTTAATATATCAAATAGAATTTTTCTCACAAAATATTAATTAATTCTGAGTGTAATATACATACAAACTGATAGCCGTTGACCAGTTATCATCCACATTTTTAAGCATACACACAATTCAAGAGAGATACTTCTTCCATTTCATTATGTATATTGTGCAAACATAACTTTTGGCTCCTTATTTCCTTATTTTCAGAATGCTAATGAACTTTATGATCTGACCAGAGAATTCAAAAACGTATTAGGGAGCACACTGCTTTCATGAATGATTTGCAACCAAATTTTATTTAGTTAAGATCCAAAAAGTTTATTTCAACATAAAGGAAAAAATCCCAAACTTAGCGTAGCAAGTTATTTGGAGCTGAATCCCGCAAACATCTTATAGAAGGTCAGCATTGGCTCCCCACTTTTCCCGCCCCATGCTGTGTTTCATAATTAAAGTGGTAATTGCAAATGCAATGCAGTAGTCAAAGCTCAAGCCATTTTCACCATTGGAGAATTCAGAAATAAATAAGATTACAAAGAGCTAAGTATGAAAATGTATTGACTGGAAGCAATTTTATCATTAAAAAAATATCTACAGTTCTTAGCTTACAAACTATATGCAACCGTTTTCATAGATGTGGGATCTTGATTTGAATTACCAGGTCCATCTCCTGCACCGAGCAAAAGAAGATTAAGGACCCAATCCAGCAACACTTATTTCCTTACTCACACAAGTAATTCCTACTGCCGTTGCTGGGTGCTGAGGCGACTCGGCACCGCTATGGAAGTACTAAGTCTACTGCGAGAGCAGGTGTTCAGGACCTGATCCTTGTCGACGCTCTGCACCTCTAAATGCTGTTGACTCGAAGGGAGTTGCACATGCTCAGCACCTCTCATTCAAGTCTAGAATGAGCAGACTTCAACATAATTGAAAAGGAAGGAACTTTCCTACCAACGTAGTTCATGGTAACAAGACTTATTTACAAAGACTTGGTGAAAATTTAAAAAAAAAAAACAACACACCCCAATACAGTATAGATTGGAACATATCAGTAAACATCTTATCAAAGAACAGTACAATGAAATCCAGTTCAGTGAAAACCTGATAATCAAAATAAACCATTTCAAATACATTTGCTATTTATCAGTCCCTTTGATCCTTTATTTATAGTGGAACCCTTCTGTAAAATGTACACTGTACCCAGTACAGAGATCTGGACCTAATATTTAACCTACTTGAATCGTTTCGTTATCTATGTAGGTCCGGCCTATAAATGGTAAATAAATTGTTAACTTCTGCTGAAGTCAAGTGTTTAAAAGACCAGATTTACAATTTGTGAATGCTGTGCATTCAATACAAGGTCTCCACTGTAGCTGCAGAAAAATAAAATATCAAGCTTCTTTGTCTCCTTGGACTCCAAGTGTGAAAATGGCTTCCTAATCTCTCTCATCTCCTTTTGTTAATTTTTAAGCACCAGGGATTGAAAATTAAAAAAAAGAAAAGAAAAGAAAGAAAGAAACAAAACAAAACCAAAAAAACCAAACAGAACTTACTACATGGCATTATACAAACATAGGTCACTTTGCAAAGGAGACAGTTGCAAAACAACTTTAAAAGTTAGCACTGTTTTCAGAACACAAGGCACAAAACAAAAGCAGACATCACGCCAGAACAATGAACTTCACATGAAAGCTAATACCTGACCTGTACCATCCTTAAATATCTTACATTGTTAAATAGAGAAATGAAAAAAAAATACAGCAGCAACATAATTGTAATTCTGACTTTAGAAACAGTGCGTAGACCCCTCCTGAGTTGTTTACTCCAACCATTTCAGAGACAGTAACTTAAAAGTTCTCAATGTTTGTTTCACAGGAAAAAAGTTTTCAGTGTCTGAGAAGTTAAACCTTTGTTAGGTTTTCTTGGATTTTTGCTTGGTAACTTGAAAAGTTAGGAGTTCTGTCCTCATCCAAGAGAAGATTCTTAAGTAAGGTTGTTCTATAATTAAGCCCACTGATGTACCTTACATAAAAACTGACCAGGAAAATCTATAGTCTAAATCTCTTCAACATTTTGTTGGGAAGCCTCTACTTTCATCTTTTTAGAAGGTGGCACTCCTTCAGAGTCCTTAACAGGGGGGAAAAAGAAAGAATTCATGTTATCATTGAACTGAATGTTAGGTCCTGTAGACATCAGATAACAAACTTATGAGCAAATACTCAAAAAGCATTTTAGGATGCAAGTGACGTAACCAAATGAACACGCTTCCAGGAATCACCCTTTTGACCAACAATCTGCTTACACTTTTTCCTTGTTAACACAGGGCAAATTTCAGGTTGCAGTCACAAAGCCACTGTATGCTACGCCAAAAACAACAGCATTTACAAGCAGTCATGCTCTTGCTTCCTTTAGCTGCACACACAGCCATGGCCCACACCGCGCTCATGGAAGTTGCTCCTGCTCATAGTAATGCAATCTGCAAAGGACAATGCACGTGGGGTTTGGAGTGGGCATGTGTGCAGTAACAACTGAACCAACTACCACCAGCATCTCGGAGAGGATGCGAAAGGGACAACGTCCGAGCAGCCCCATTTCCCCCCACCCCCATGGCTTTGTAGGTATGTACATATGCATGGTTCGAGCCACATTTGTCCCTTTGAGTTTCTTAACATTGCACCTTTCCAGACGCGCTCAGTGTTCTGCTTTATAATGGACATATATGTGTCCAAAGCATCCTTAAAAGAGACATGACTCAATAGGTTAGGTCCAAAATGTACGTCAGTAAAAATCTTGATTTGGATTTTAGCATTTCACTAAACAAGGAACTGCCCCCCCCCCAACATCGGATCCAGACTACACGACTCTTTGTAGGCCAGATCCAAACCCACCTGAAGCAGCAGGGTGGACAGCATCAGGAAACCACAGGGGTTAACACAGCTGCCTCTGCCCCATTGCTGGACATCCCTGAACAGGCTCCACATCCCAGATTTCAGCAGCAGGTCTCACCTTCAAATTCCAAGCCCCTGTAGGAGCCCCGCAGGCTGGATGACATAGCTGTTGGCAAGATCCAGCCCCCAGAGTGTATCTTGGACACCCCTGGCCTACATGTATTATTAGGAACACAGTGAAGGAAATGAAGGTAAATGCACAGCTCATTTCCTGACCGTTTTCCTTTGGTTCCTCATGTTTAGAAAAAGGTTGACTGAATTTGGAAGAAAAAAATTCTAACATTCCTTTGTACTTAAATACAATTACCTGAGAGTTTTTAGATGCCTCTGATGTTATATCATTTTCTCCAGAGGTCTGAATGTCTGCTTTCTCTGAACTATTCATGGAATTATCCATTGAAGACTGTGAATTCTGCTCGTCAGAGGTATCTGCAAGAGTAGACTTGTTTAAAAAATTAAATCAACTTGAAATAAGAACTTCTAAACCATTTTACATTCCAACACTAAACACAAACAGAAGTTTCATCCAAGCGTAATCACTGGTGATCACATACCCAATGACACGAATCATCACTGGGGATCAAATTCATTAGCTCCAGCACCACAAGAACAGCTTCTGCCACTGAGCTAAGGAACTCTTTTTGCCAGCAGCCTGGGGAGCAGCATAGTTACTTGGATCACCCGCCAGGGGGAGTCCCAATCAACATTGTGACCACAGGCAGGACCTGAATTCCCAATGTTTAAAAACAAATAGGAAAGAAGTTAAAAAAGATATTTCAGACCTTTCTATGCATCATAAGGCAGCAAAAAAAACCAGGTCCAATGTTTTTATTTGGAAGTCACCTTTAAGCTTTTTTAAGTCATCCTAAATCAATGTGAAATTAAAATATGGAGTCATTTCTGAAATGAGGCTCTGTCCTATCTCACAGAAATATTCCTCCCTCTACTTTGGATTCTCAGGGCCCAACACATCTACCTGCAGGCAGGATTTAGGTCTGATCCAGCCACCCCTAAAGTCAGTGACAAAATTCCTGTTGCCTTCCAGAGGAGCAAGAGCACACAAAATTGCTAATTATTTCAGTGAGACTTCATGTATGAAAGCAAAATCCGTGCGAAGGACTGTGCTCCAATTCATGCAATGTTAATGAAACGGAGTTTAAAAAACGCAAGCCAACTGGAAATGTTTATGGATAAGTTAAACTGCTAATCCCAGGCGGACTGCTGCAACTCATCACGGCTGACTTCTCACAACGTATTTATTGTTTTGCTGGTGCTGGAGAAAGACAGTTGAGTTTCATGTGACACGCCAGTCAGTCTATTCCACTTCATTTAAGCGTCTTTCTTATGAAAAATTTTGAACTGAAATAATCACTTAAACTGGTGATCGGAATTGGAAAAGCCCTAGGCGCAGAGACAGGCATCTGCATTTATTACCTTCTGAACCAGGCTGCTCCTTTGCATCTGTCTGAATTTCATCAGACTTTACTTCAGTGCCATCTGCTTGTGTTGCTGAGTTCTGCTCTGGTGCTGGACTGGAGTTACTACTGTTCTCCTGTTTTATTGGAGAAGCATCAGCTATTGAACTCTGGTTGCTATTGTCATCTGGAAGAAAATTCTGCCTTGATGAAAAGTGAATACAAAAGGACATTTTGGCTTTTCTTGCATTTAGTTTTTCAGGCATTACTGAATAGTCAAGATAGATCTTAATCCCACATGCCTTGCACACCTGAGACTCTTAGCAAGACATTAGAGGGAATTTTGGGCCGGGCCCATGTTCACTGAGGCACATAATCAAGTGGGACTTTTTACACTTAAGACCCCAGAAACCCTGCTGATGGTCTCTGCCATACACCCTGCAGCATAACTCTAGTGTATGTCTCTGCAGATATGGCGACCAAGGCAGGTACAGTAATTAGAAGTGTTCCAACAGACAACAGGCTTGCATTTACTGTATATGCCTCTGAGCAGAAGCCAAAACTCTATATTATGAGCCAGAACAGTAATGTAACAGGAAGATACCAGAAGTGCAAATAGCTAAAGCAAGAGCTCTGCATCCAAAGAAGGGCATACCTCTGGTCCAGCTCAATTGTGAGTTTTTCCAGCCAGGGTAAAACATACACATAAAAAAAAAACCTTGCAGCATGGTAGACAATGAAGGTTGCTTTTGTTAAACTGTCTACATTTCTTTGTGGGAAACTGAACATTTTCTTTTTTCTGTTATTTAATTTTATCACACGAAAGTCTTCCAGGGGCAGATATTTCAGGAGCCTAATTGGTTTTTTTTTCCTTTTTGTTGGGATGGGGAATGCATACTTTTACCCTGATTCACATCACACCAGTGAGAATCAGAATCAACTCCGTTAAACTAATGGAGTTAAAAACATATAGAAATGACACAAGTGATATGAGAAAGTAGATTATCTAAAAACATAGCTTCCTCTTTTTTCATAACATTAAACCAATATGCTCATGTCAAAATACAAATTATGCTGTAAAGGAACTCACATCCTTCAAGGAATTTTACTTACAAAGATTCCTAGGAACTTAAAATGTTGCTGAAATTTCAAATGCTGGAAAGAAACTGCCCAGTGTTATCACCATTCATGTCGCAGATCAGTTAGGAATTTTGTTTGACATAACCTACTGTACACATCAAACTACAGATAATCAACCATAAAGGCTTGCAGCCATGTCTTTCGCACTTCTATAATCTTCCATCCAAAATATTTCAGTGCCTTAAAATCCTAAATTAAGAATCATGGCATTTCTCTCGTACTTCTTACAGCAGTCCCCATAGCAGTATAGACCACCACAATTAAGGCCATAAACAAGCTTCCATTCCAGCCGTCTGCTATCATGTTCTGATGCCTTACAGATGACTGATTTTGAGGGTGAATTTGCATGTTTAGTCTCTGTTGGTTTTTCATGCAGAATTCTTTCAGCTAATTTTGAGCTTATTAAACACCTTTTTCAGTCTGGGAGGGAGGTGTGGTGGGGTAAGGGGGAAGTGGGGAAGAGAGATGGCAATAGAGAAATGCATTTCTCTCTTGCATGGGTTACTACAGTCTGCAGTTATTTACATCCGATGGCTCCAAGATCAAGTTATTACAGTGTGAAATGTGGAATGGGGTCTTTCATTAAGCCACTAGCTGTGAACTTTTTAAGGACAGACACTTTGCAGGCACATGCAGCTAGTTTAAGTTACCAAACATGCTCAAAAGACACCACTAATTTTCTTTGCTAAAGCCCAGGGTGTTTGCACTTAAAATTGGTGCTGTAGCACTACCACACTGAATTTGCATTCTGTCCCTTCCCCTTTTTATTGTATTATTTGGCTCCACACACAACAGACAATGACATCTATTCTGAATTCCCGCTTGAGCAAATCATGCCCACAGTTACAATGAGCAATACAAAAATGGTCCTCCACCATGAGGTAGCTGAGTCTGATGCTCTCCTACTCACCATGCATGTCCATCATCCCTGGAGAGGAACTATTCTCTGGAGTTGTCACTTCAGATCCACATTTTTCATCTTTGCCTTTTTTCTTATTCTTATTTTTCTGAAAAAGCAAAGACATCCCCTAAAGATTAGAGTTACAAATGAGATTAATCCACATTTATTGTAGGACTTTCAAGCTTGGCATTTTAGTCTTGTGTCTCACGCTCACAACTTTCAAGTGGAAAATAAACCCATGTCAAGAATTGCCAATACCAATGACGCTGGTGTTACAAGGTCAGAGAAACAGCTCTCCAGGTGGTTCTCAACCTGGCATCTACTCATGAGGAATTCTTCCATGCATCTGGACCACTAAGGTGACAGAGACTTTGGGAAATAAGGCTGCTGTCCAGTATGGCATATAATTATTGATGGTTTGAAGACATCTAATTCAGCAAGAGTACTGCAATAGGTGCATATTTTGATTAATTATGTACCCATTATGGTCGCCTTTGTGGGCCTTAGTGTTTTTATTGCTTTTCCCTCCCTCTTCCAGCAGCCAAAACATTAACTGGGAAAGGGAAGACAAAGTCAAGATTTCCCATCAAGACAGGCAGGGAGGCAATGCCATTGATCAGAATAGATAGGCGCTAAGAATCAGAAGGTCTTTACTTAATTTCTGACTCTGCAGCCTTGCTCGCTGTGTGCTCATGGGTAAATCAACTCTCTGCCCTACCTCAGCATCCACTCTAATCTCCTTGGAAAGCCGTATCATGAGGTGACAGAGGGTTCCCCCAGGCTGGGCTCCCACCTGTCCCTGTGGAAGGAGCATCTTAACCTTCTGCATGAATTCTTGAATGGGCATACAAAGGTAATTCAGAATTTCTTCTATGAAACAATGGCCCTTTGCCTCCCTCTTGCTGACCCAGGTTGTGGAGACTTCCTCCTCCTCCACATCTAATGTAGGTTCTGCATTAATAATAGAGTAGGAAAGATCAGCCAGCATGAGAGAAAGAACCACCTCACAGCAGCAAGACTGTCCTGCATGAACATACAGCACATTACACTACAGTAACAGAAGGAGCTGTAAGCATTAATACAAAGGGAAAGATGGTAGTATGCATCCAAAGCAGGGAAAAATCTGGGGCTGGAAAGGGATGCAATATTTCCAATTAAAACATGATGTAATTAATCCCCAAAGAGAAAACGCCAGCTACACTGCTTGTGGAGAACCAATGCTTGCTGTGAGAATGAAAAGCCAGCTTCTAATGTAGGAAAAGCTAAGCCATCACCCCATTACGGTTAGGCAGCATCTTCCAAAGAGACACAAACAAGATGGCAATCAATAAAACCTGAAGGATTCAACAAGACAAATACGTGTCTTTTCCTTCTTTTAACTTGTAACAGAATAGGTGGAAAAGTTACACAGAGAGGAAAGGTAAACCTTTGCATGAACTTAGCTTATTTAGCTGAACAAAAAGGCTGGAGGAGCTAGGACTTTTCTATAACTACATCAAGGGGATAAACTTCAAGGAGAGGAAAAACTATTTAACTTAACAATTTTGGCACAAGAACACACAAAAACTCACTGTGAACAAGTTTAGGCTGGTGATTGTAAGGTGGCCTCTAACCATCAGGGCTGTAAGGTTCTGGAATGGCTTTCCAGTAGGAGCAGTGGGGCAGAACACTTTAAATATGCACACTCACGTGCACACATTTCAGAAAGTTAGCTACAGAACTGGCTGCTCTGAATCGAGGACGCCACATTCCCAAATACTTGGGTTTTCTTTTTGGAAGGATCAAAGTGGTAACACCTGAGTGAGGAACTTCTGAATCATCTCTTCAGCATGCACAAGGGGAAGAGGCGTCTATCATGATCCCTAAAATATCAGGCAATTCCCTTGGGGCTATGAAACATGGCAGCACATTAAGAAGCCCACACATCATGTTAATAATAATAATCACTAGAAGAGGACTCTGACCTGCTCCTATATAGCGGGCCAAGGGCTGGTGCAACAAAGATCCTTGAGACCAAGCAGAACATGCAAAGATTTTGGACCCTCCCCCATTCACTTTACTGTCATGTACAGATTTTTCTTCTGTTCAAAAAGACCTCCCCTTAATCAGAGAAACAACGCAGACACCCTTTAACCTTAAACTAGACTGCAATTTGCTGCAGCAGCATGACTGTGCCTACTGGGGATAAGCAGCATTTGACGTAGATGTTAGAATGACCTAGTTTCAAGGAGATGCTGACAATTAAGCATAGGCCCAAAATCTAGGGATATTTGCCCAATATGTCCAAACTACCATCCAAATATTGGAACTGGTTCTATGTAGAAAGACTCTGTACAATCACAGAACCTCACTGACTTAGCAGCTATTAATGCAGAACGAACTGCAGAACTGGGGCCTTAGGCACCCTGGAACCACATCAAACTCCATTCCAGATTTCCATTACAGAAGCATACTATGCAGGACATTTGGGAAAATACACCGCTAGCATCCTCTTGGTTTCAAGCTTAGATGTAAGAAAGTGGACCCGGAATGCCCCAGCAATTGCAGCACTCAGGTCCGAAATATATTTAACAAACCCCCCTCAACTGCAGCACAATGATCACTGTCTGTGTCACAAATAGTCCAATTAGCACAAACACTTATTAAGGAGTTAAAAATGACCATGTTCATCTACTGGTTGTATTTTTTCCACAAAGAAATTCATGAGAGGTTATTTCTCACATATCTAGTTCAGTTTGAAGGCACTTTTAAATATAAGAGACACTACAGAAATGCTTATCTTCAGCCAGTGAAGTCTTCAGGTCAGATGAAGCCATGGAAAAAGAAAGGCTTGCTTTAATAACAATGCATCCTAAATAAAGGACAGAGCTGGGCCTGGGAGCTGGACTTTGAATAACATGGATCCAGGCCCGAGACTTCTTCTGAAAGATCCATCAAAGGACCTTTGCGTGCAGTGTCCCCAGAAATTACACACTAAAGAGCACAGCCTGTGTGCTGATCCAGGGAGAAGGGAGGCACCTACTGAATCACCAACAGCACTTTCTGCAGCAGCCTAGGCTTCTCAAGAGCTTCCATTCAAGTGCTACCAACCTGGCCAACCCAGCCATAGCTTGCAAGATCTGGGGAGGGCTAGGGCATTTCCTCAAAACCCCAACTAAACACAAGATACCTGTAGGATGCGCAGCAATACTTACATCATCAACTTTGGGCTCTGTTACTGGTACCCATTTGTAAATCCTGAGGGATGTGTCACCAACTGTCACCCACTTCTTCTCCCTACAAAATTACAATGCAGGAGAAGTTAAAATTAAAATCTTTATATTCAGAATAAAAAGACCTACCACTGTATGCTCTCAAGGATATAAATAAGCTATCGCTCCAGTAAGGTACTATTACACCACCTTGAACACGTATATACAATTATTCACATTTAAAAAAACAAAACCAAAAGATTGCAACCTGCAAACAAACTCCTTCACAATTCTGAGGGCTCTTACTGGTCTGGCTGAGGGACTGCAGTAGCAGTAATGAGGCCTGGGCAAGAGATATGGTTATGCAGACTTCTACCGAAGTTACAACAGTTACAGCTGTCATTTAACATTGCATGCAGCGGCAGAGGTGTTCAGACCTGGGCTACTCTCAAGAGCTGTGTTTACTGATACTGGAAATCTGCATGCACTGTGACCAGATGACTTTTTTGGAGAGAACCTCGTAACGATTTTGGTGTTCACTCAATACCGACAGCAAATACTTTAAATGAAGGACTACTAAGAAGCACTATGCACTGCCATGCAGAAGGCTAGAAACGGATGCGTCAGGTCCTGGCTCCCTGGACCAGCAGGGCCTGAGCACGCTCCGGAAGAGGGGACAGCACTCCCTGCGGCACCCGTGCAGACCCTGCCACCCAGTCACAGCGAGACTGGTGATGTGTGAAGAAAATCTGGCCAGAGGGCACCGCCGCTGCGGGAGGCCAGGCAGCTACAAAGCGGGGAGGATGCCAAGAACTGGGAGTTCAAGAACGAAACTCCTGGAGAACAAGAAGGCTAAAGGAAGGTCCATACCACCAGAGAAACTTCACCTAGTCTCTGGTGATCAGGTTTCCCAAGGCACAGTGGATCGCTATTGGTTTGTAGATTCAAAATACATTTCTGCAAACAGATCCATTACAAACCAATAGAAATACGATTGATTATACAGGAACAATTGGAATTAATTTAAGATTCCAAAACATATGCTGCTTTGAGTTATGTTTTGCCTTTTTTTTTTTAAAGCAAAGATACGCGTGACAGCTGGATGCCGAACCTATCATTTAAGTATATTTTAAAACTGTTCACTGCAGGAAGGAAGAGGCTGAATGATCCTTGTCCAGTGCATTTGTGATCTATTCAGAGAGGCTTGTGATCATATTTGAGTGCCACTGACACCCTCCTGACTGCCTGCATTTTGGCCACTAACAACGTCAACTTTGATCTCTGTCTTCCTTTAAGGGATACTCTACTGTGCTTAGAAAACGAACTAGCTACGGCACTCTGGTAACAAGTTTGAGCTTTCCCTACACTGACTTTTTTTTTTAAAACAGTGTTTAAGCTTTGATTCAGATGAACTGATTTCCAATTTTATATATGTGGTTTAGCTCCATCCATTCATCTACAGCAAACAGCCAAAGCATAGCAGAAGTTTACTGGACCTTGGTTTGAACTCTATTCCTAGCCACGGTAAAAATGGGTGTGGAGATGAGAGCATGTAAATGATGAGAAAAATAGACTCAACTGTGAAGACATCATGATGATGTAGATTTTTTTTAAGGATATAGAGAAATCTAACTATTTCTAGTTAAGAAAACTTTTGAAAAGTGATACAGGAATAAGTGAAAGTTTTTTCCTTGGTGAATAAATAGCATCTGATATTTCGGACTTCTCCTACATCAAAATATTACTCAGAGATGCTGCACTGGAAAACCAAAAGTTCAAGATACCTGTTAGCATCTCAAAGCAGCCTCACACAGCATCTTCACTGGACAGACTGTAGAACACAGGAGGAAACCTATATTAGTAACTATTTCCTTCTCGTATTAAAATTAGCCCTGACATTTCAATTATTTTAAAACTGCCAAGCAATCTTTTAGCCTTTAACAACCTCCCAACTAACAGAATTAAAAAAAAATAAAATAAACAGTCATCCAAACAACAGAAGGGGGATAAAAATAATTTTCAGTGGAAGTATGCCAATGCCCCAGTTTTGCAGGCACATGTACATAAAGAGCAGTAACACTGAACTGACTGGGAGTACTCACATATACTTTCTTTTACATGTGTAAGTGCTTGCAATATTGCAGCTTTATAGAACATATAAGTGTTAATATGAGCAGAGAAGACAAGCTTCTTTAACAGTCTCTGAGTGAAACGGCCGCCAATGTAAGCAACAAACTTAGAAAGGGGTGAAGAAACGTAACTGGTTTCAAACACTAGACACCTTTTAAAATCTAAAGAACAAGCCAGGGATCTCAGCTTCATACGCAGGTAAAGATGAATGCTTACCCTAAAAAAACCTTCCCAGAATGTTTTCATCTGACGTGTTTAGCACAGACCCTATATCTGTTCTAACCTTCTCCCTTTTATTTATTGTGCAAAAGAAATCCCACCTAAACTGCAACTGAGAAACATTCCTTTTTACATTAAATTGAATCAACATAAAATACACATTTATTTGGCCAGTAACACCCAAAACGAGCGGGGCGCTGTATGAATGACAGAATGATCTGGCTGACTGAGCATGAGCCAGGAGCAAGGAATAAGTCTTTGTCCCTGTGTGTGTGACCCTGCACAATCTACCTCTCTGTCCCAGTTTGTCCATCTGTAAAATGGACGTGACAGTGCACTGATGCCTGTGGGACACACTTAAGCCTCTTGTTTTAAGAGGCTAATCCAAAGTTTCCCCGGATGACAGTTCTACTTCATTTGAACATAGCCACCTTTGATTGGCAATTTATTTTTTATCATTTTTACACTGTCACAAAGAAAACTGGTCTCTGTACTAACCTACCCCACTAGGTATTTTTGTTAAAGGGATCACTGAGCTAAGAGTTATTCATCTAAAGCACTGTAATTTCCAACTCCTATTGCCCAGGTCTGTCTGTCAATACTCTGACTTCGTAAGTCATTTTTCTATTTTTAAATCTTCCTTGTTGTCACAGTTATGGGAAAGAGTGAAACTAGTGGTATATCAAGTCCTACCTCTGGGTGAAAAGTAAAAACTGAAAAAAAAGAGATGATTGTAAGTTAAAGATCACAGGAGGAAAAGCAAACTTATGAGCCAGTTGATACAATAATGGGGGGGAGGGGATAAATCACACTTTAGGCTGAAACATTTTAAAGGCTGACAGTGTTCCTTTATTTATACAGTATTGTAAAGGCAGACAAAGCTACTACATAAGCACTAAGCAATATTAAATATTAGTATTCTTTTCATTTTAAAGTTCCAGGATACCAGTGTGTCTCCCAAGTTATGTAATCACATACTCAAGGTCTAATTTTAAACAGACAACACTTTCTGGAAATAAAGAAGAAAATTAAAAAGCCTCAGAGCCCCCAAAGTTAAAGTCGTATCAAATTCCATGTATAAATGGAATAAATTACAGGGTAAAACAGAATAGCTTGTATTACATTTACATATGAAATATCAAGAGGGCATGACTTTTGCATGACTGCCATATGTAAAAACCAAAAATGTCTGAGGAAACAAGAACTGAAAGCCTTTGCTGCCAGTATAACTG
Source organism: Alligator mississippiensis (assembly GCF_030867095.1). NCBI lineage: Eukaryota > Metazoa > Chordata > Crocodylia > Alligatoridae > Alligator > Alligator mississippiensis. The sequence continues at coordinate 2,853,445 of NC_081833.1, read as the reverse complement.
CATCACTTAAAAAGGGGCTTTCAAAACAATCAGTCAACTTGCTACAGTTTCTTCCCATGTCTGCTGTTTAAACACAAATTGCTTCTTCCGATAGTCCCCATAGCAGTATAGCCCACCACTTGGCTCCTGCATGCCCCATCTTGTCCTGATGATCACAAAGTGACACCATAACGCTGAATTTATCACATCACGCTCACTTGCATTGCAACAGAGTTTGTGAAAATCAGAATTACGACCATACACGCACACTGCTGCCAAATGCACAAGGTCACACTGAAAACGGGTTCTGAGTTCACTCTTTAGAGGTGCGGCTCTGCCCGTAGGCATGTCTACGCGTAGCAAGAAGGGCCCCCAGGCCCTACTGCAACATGCTCAAGTAACACCTGCGACAGCCTCAGAAAGAACAGACAAAAGTGCTGGCCAAGGATCTCTCCTTCGTTTTGAAGTTTTCTTCCCCAAAACGTGTTCCAGTGGTAAAACCACCATTTCACTTATATATGTAAGAATGTATTTTTATGCAAGTTCTATTGACCTCCAAAATGCGGGGATGGCGCCTGTTGCCTACACTAATCAAAAGGGTACATTTATGAAAGGCCAAATTTTTCCCTGGAAATAAATGCCCAATAACTCCCACCAGTCTGTTTGGGTGTAATGTGATACATAAAAAAAGTACAAGCCAAGCACATGAAGGCGGCACTGTAGACCATTACATCTCAAATAGATGTCTCGTCGGTATTAAAAGTGCTACCCCATTTCAGCAGACAAAGTTCTTTGGGCAAATTTGATATCTTTTATTAGACCAACCCCATTTCAGCTTCACCAGTGCTAACAATTTTGAGAGCAACAGGGCTGGACAGACCCAACTGCAGTCTGTTTTCATATATCCTGCTGTGTACATGTAAAATATGACATTTTAGAGGTCTAAAATACTGGTGGCAGCCAACAACGTGGCTACACTACAATTACCCCCAAAAAATGGTAGTCAGCAAAAGCTTTCTTCAAGGTGCCAACAAATGAATCCCATTTTTCAACTACATTTGAAGGAGAGAAAGGAAAGGGGAAAGGAAAGTTTTTAAGTTCTTACAAAAGGAAATTGTTTCAAGGGAGAAGGCCCTGCTGCAAGACCTGAAGATGATCTCTTCAACCTCCAGGGGTTCAACCGCACAATTTATACAGGCCAAGTGAGACGGTGAGCACAGATGCTCCAGCTGCACCGCTCAGAAGAGCTATCCCTAGAGCCTACAAGGATCCTCCAGTGGGGAGGTACTAACGAACACGCCGCGTTGCCCCTTCACTCACACAGACAGTCACTACTTTTAACCCTCTTTAAGTTGGACCCCACAGATGATTCTTTGCCATAATAAATCCTGAACATGTTTCTCATGATTTTTACCAACAGATTTCCAAATCCATTTTATTAAAGCAGGAAAACTAGCACTGTCCTTAAATTACTGCTTGGGAAAAATGAGCCAAAGACGTCACTCACATACCCGCAACCACCAAGCAAGTCAAGAGCAGCCAGAGCCAAACGGGTTTCCTCAGTCTTGGTCTAGTGCCCCTTTGTTTGGGTCATGCTTCCTGTCCAAGTGCTAGCTCCGTCTCCACTTGCCTCCATCCTTACTTGCTCTGTGGGAGTTAAGAAGTGCTCAACCCTACACTTGGGGGGTTTTCTGAGCTTAGTCCGAGACACGTATGATGCACCATAGTCTCATTAAAGACATTTTACAAATGCCTTTAGTAAATAAATATTTAAGCTTTTTCATAAGGACACCTGATTTTCATCAAGGAAGAGATTTTTCATTCTCTTCCTGGTATCAAAAACCATCCGATGTTTAGCCCTTCTTCAATTAAAAGGTATAAGCATTATTAAAGAGAAGCAAGAATTCTTGTGGGTGATATCTTTGTCTATCCCAACTGTGCAGTTGGTCCAATAACTGGCAAACTTTCAGGGATCATGGTACCTTCTTCAGGCCTCTCAACATCACCTCAGTGCCACTAAAAATGACTGATTCCACCTCAAAATCTATGTATTTCTGTCAACTTTCTGAAAGCAACAAGTGATGCATTTTGGGGGGGTGGGGGGTAAGAAACAGACACACAACACTCAAACCCACTGAGATGCACTGACCTGGGATCATTCTTTGGGTAGGCTTAGTAGAAAACGATAAATATTTTTATCCAAAAAAAAAGGTTTATCCCTTTTAGCTATAGAGGGCCAGCACTTCCACCGCATACTCAAACAGAACAGATTTTAAGCACAAATACCTAGTCCGATGCACACCTAAGGTTTTTCTACAATAGAGTACCCTTGATGGAGTAGTTTAAAGCAACCTGGTCAAGTAACACTTGGCAGCACTACCTGCACAGATCAAAACCATTTAGTCAATGCCTTTATTAGGGGTGCACCGATACGTCAGTTGGCTATTGGATCGGCACCAATAAAAAGAGAAATGAGTTTCTTAGTTATTGGCTTTTTTAGCTTGTTGTAGCCAATAATTAAGGCTGCGTGCTCAGAGCATCCTGGTGAGCCCCATCGCCAGCCCGAGCCTACAGCAGACTACAGGTCCCCGTGAGCAGCGGGAGGGAGGCGCCAGGGAGCGGTTACAGGGTGCCACGCTCAGCAACAAAGGGATGGCTACCAGGTCCTGCTGCGGAGACAGACTACAGGCAGGCAGGGTGCACTTGCAAAAGTGGCTTCCCCCCATGACCGGGGGGCTCGGCTGCGTGGGACCCGCCAGCTGTGACACAGCAGCATGATCTGGGGCTCCAAACACGCCCGGCACCGCTGTCTGCACAAGGGCCTGCGCTACACCCCTGGGATGGCATCGCAGGCTCCGTGGGGAGCGGGTTGGAGCCATGGGCAAAGGGGTGATGTGCATGGGAATAAGGTGGTAACCGCCTTCCTCACCGGGGCCGGAGCAGGCAGGAGGCGTGTGTGCGCATGTGTTAGAAATGCAAAACAAACAAAAACAAGTTTTATGTCAGGAGGTTAAAACGCCTCACGCTATTACTAAATATTGGTTACCGGATCGGCATCAGCTAATACGGTTAAACATCAGCTTTTGGGTTAGGTGAAAATAGTTATCGGTGCACCCCTAGTCTTTATTCTTTATTACTGCTCGCAGTGTTTCAATAATGCCCAGAAGCTCCAATCAGATCAAGGCCTGTGCTTAAAGTGCTCGCCGTGCTAGCACTTTGCAAACGCATCTGAAGATATGTCCCTCTGCCAGCAAGTTGGCTACTTAAATGTACTCTTGTCAAAGGGACAAATCCTGTGCTGAGACAAGCGAGCCCCAAAAGGTACGCAGCAGCATCTGCGTGCACCTGTGTTCATGTGCAAGGCTACGGCACATCCTCCTTCACCAGCAAGAGCCACCGTCACTTCTGGAGAGTGCCGTGCCAAGGGGCCTGCGCCTGCAGTCAGGTTTAATACAGAAGTCCAGCACTCAAAGAAGACGGGGTCCACTATGCAACGCTCCCATCTTGATCCAAACTGGGATCGCAGCCTGTTCCCTGTTCTGCAAACGCAGGTTTGGCCCTCATGCGCGTGGCACACTGCATACGCACCTCTTCACAAACCGCGCTTGCTTACGAGCTATAAAGCACCAAACGCGTTTAACTCGCAAAATACTGGAAGTTCCCCAGTGTCTTCCCATCCTACTGGTCTGAGAGGAGAAGACAACAGAAACAATTAGAGACCCTAGGTTTGCTAAAAATTACGTCCGGCAAACTTTACCCTAAGTTTGCTAAAAATTACGTCCGGCAAACTTTACCCTGGGTTTGCTAAAAACGATTCCCGGCAAACTTTCAACAAATACGTTGCTACGTGGTACAAGTCAGCGCTTGTCAGACCCGTACGCCAACTGTGACAGGAGCCAGTTCTGAAATGAGCAAAACAGGAGCTTTCACTAATTCTCTCGGGTCACCCGTCAAAAACAAATCGTCACCGCAGGATTAAGTTGCATCAAGTCCACTTCGATCCTAAAAGCCACGAGCCTGCCCGGCAGATCTGAGCTGAACGGTTACGATGGCACAAAACAAAAAACACCACCGGCCGAAAATGAATAAATAAATACATACAAAAATGAATAAATAAATACATAAGATTAAAGAAAAAAAAAAGCCTTTTTGTTGACTAAGAAAGGATCAAACTTCTGTGGCGCTCGTGTCCGAGCCCCTGCCCAGCGCGCTCGGACAAGTACGGCGCTGCGAGGAAACATCCCGAAAATCAGCGGACAGAAAACCCAACCGCCCTTGCTAGGCCATAATTGATCGTCATAATTATGTAATTATCCGCCTGCCTATCAATAGATGGCATAGATAAATAGACAGACAGATGTGTAAGTGTACAGATAAGTGTGCGGTTGGATAGATAAACGATAGACGATAGACAGACAGACAGACGGACGGACGGATGGATGGATGAACGCAGAGTGAGATACGCGGACGTACAGACGGGCGGATGCAGACCGAGCTGGGTGTACGGGTACATCTAGAGTTAGGCAGATCCACGGCGGTGTCGGTGGGTGGACAGATGTGCGGACAGATGTGCGGAAGAGGGGCAGGTGTGCAGGCAGACAGCCGCCCCGGCCCCCGGGCCCCACACCCACCCACCCACCGCCCGCCCGTCGGGGCCGGCACACCGGCCGGGCCCCGCGCCCCGCGCCCCGCGGCCGGGCCGGGGCTGGGGCCGGGCCGCGTGCGGGCTCCGGGCGGGCCGAGGCGCAGACAAAGCCGGGCCGCGGGCGCACAATGGAGCGGCCGCCGGGGCCGCGCTGAGGCGGCGCAATGGCTGCCGGGCGGCTGAGGCCGGGCCGGGCCGGGCCGGGCCGGGCCGGGGTCTCGCGCGCCGGGGCCGGGCCGGCCGGGGCCGCTCACCATTTGCGCACTTTCTCGATGGCCGCCATGACCCGCTTGATGTCATCCTTGGCGCGGCTGCGGGTCTCGGCCCGCACCGACCGGCCCGACATGCTGCGGCTGCGGCCGACGACGAGGCGGCGGCGGCGGCGAGGGAGACTGCAGCGCTCGGCCCGGCCCGGCCCGGCTCGGCTCGGCTCGCGGCCCCGCACGCACAATGCCGCGCCCGCCGCCCGCCGGCTCCGCCCGCCCCGCCCCGCCCGCACCGCGCACCGCGCACGCGCCGGCCCAGCGCGGGATCCGCGGCCTGCCGCCGCCGCCGCCGCTGCTGGGGGGGGGGGTCCCGCTCGCGCCGCGCCGCGCCTCGCCTCGCCTCGCCTCAGGCACCCAGCCGGGCCTGGGCCTCGAGCCACAAAACACGGGCGCCCGCCACGCCTGAGGTGGCCCCTGCCCCCACCCTCACACCACAGAGCAGGGTCCGCGCTCGTCCCTGACCACCGTGCTTGCTGCCCCGGCGCGGGGCTGCCACTTGTGCCACGCCGAGGGCCGGCAGCGTGCGACCGGTGCTCAGCCAGAGACACACCTTGACACCGCCGAGACGGCGGACTCGCGGCGATTTAGAGCCACCGAGGACCTGACATGAGGCACGGAGAGAGACATTTATGCACGTGTATGTCGAGAGCGTCATTTATCCAGATAGGCATCGATACAGGAGGAGGTAGACGTCAATGCCATCGATGAAGGGGGGTAGACATCAATAAAGTGTGGGGTAGACATCAGTGGCATCCATGAAGGGGACAGGAGACATCAATGGCATCAGTTAAGAGGGGGGAAGGCATCAATGAGCGGGACAGGAGACAATGGCATCGATGAAGGGGATGGGAGACAATGGCATCAATGAAGTGTAGGGTAGACATCAATGGCATCGATGAAGGGGTAGACATCAATGGGATCGATAAACGGGGGAAACATCAATGGCGCTGATAAAGGGGACAGCAGACATCAATGGGATCAGTAAACGGGGGGAGACATCAATAAAGAGGGCTGGGGGGAGTCGTGCAAAGTGACACCTCTCTAGTATCACATCCCTGCACTATCGGACCCTTCGTTACACGGCGGCTGGAAAGCAAACGACACCCTTTATAGCCTGCTCTTTCTGCTCGATCCAACGCTAATCTCCATCCTACAAGCAGCGCGGCTGAAAGGAACACTTCACAAGGGTCTACATTATTATTCAAATTGATGCCGAGGATGATGTAAAGAAGGAAATGTGCTCAACAGCTCTTCACTGAATCTTTCTACAGCAACTTGCATCAGCTTCATTATGCTGTTTATACACACACACCGAGTAAGATGCTGTCCCATTGGTATTACACTGCTAATTAGAATTAACACTTCCAGAGAGAAAAACAAAGTCGAAGGAGCAAAAAAAGGAAACTCAATTTTTAATCGTCGTCCCTAAATAGAATGCGCTTCCTTCGACTGAGATTTGTTGGATCTGCCTCTAATTAACCATCCAGGCGTAGCGTATACTGCCCTTATCAATGCATATCATCAGATACTGTACTTATTAATTGCTATTTGACAGCCTGTTTTTTGTGAACAAACTTTAACGTGCTGAGACTGGAATACATTACCGCAGCTTCGCGCTGAGCCCTGATGTAAACCTGCTTTGACACCAGCATTACCAGGCACAGGAAGAACCCTCTTGGGAAGGAGGATTATTAATGGCATAAAGCAACTACACCAGTTCAGGTTTCCTTCTCCCTGAAACCGATGCATCTCTAACGGGCTTGGATGGTCTGGGAGCAGGACCGCAGCGTCACCGGCAATGGAAACTACGATGCTGGTGTTAGCCGCATGTTCATTTAACCCTTCCTGATTTTGCGTCTTTCAGGGCGTTTACTGGGTGTTTCCTACCCTGCGCACGGAGCAAGCCATGTCCTCTTGATCACCCACCCCAGCCGCAGTGCTGTTTGGCCAGTCTTTGGGAGTATTTCTAATCTCTTGATAACACCGATCTGATAGGATCCCCTGGAATTCCATACACCTGAAATTCTCTTTATTTCTTAAAAATAAATACAAGGAAACTACGAACGCCGTGGCAATTATACCTTTCCAGACCTTTCACTGCTAATGCGTTCATCTGTTTTTTCTAGTCTGTTTTTTTCTGGTTCAGGAATAGGTAAGCCAAGGATGTCAGCAGTGAATATCTCTGCTGTGATTTCCTCTGGAATTTCTTCTTCAATCAAACCTGCTGCACCTGGAAGGGAAAAAAAACAAACACCCCCCACAAAACAATCAAGTTTCCCGATCACTAACACTGGTAACCAGTAGTCTGGGGGTAAAGTGTCCACAAAGGTATACAAAAGAGGTCTTAAATAGCGTTAAGTGTTAAAGTGATACATCTCCTGCGAGGAGAAAAAAAGGGCCTGATCCTATGAGATGCAGCACATTCCCTACAGCCACTGAGGACTAGACACAGACTAAGTGATCTACAGCACTGTAGTCGGTCTCTTCCATTTCTGACCGTGCGAATCGTGACAAGGTTATTTTCATTCCTTGTCCGTGAATTCCTTTAAAATGATTCTAATGTCATTATTGATGTGCTCGATCTCGGATATACTTATTCAGATTTCAAAAAACTATTCAGTTGCTTTAAAGACTAAAGCGACTTCCTGTTTCAGGTAATGTAGGGGGAAAAGAACAGATTTAAGCTTTAATTCTTACAAAGGCGGCCTGGGATGTGCAGAATATACTGGTCTTTGGTTAGCAGAGTCTCATCTGCAAGCCCCACATCCAGAAAATTGTGCGACACTTAATGGATCTACCTCAGAATGAAACAGTGGTATTTCTACCCTACTCTGAATTTATTTTAATCAAGGCTGGGGCTTATGCCACTAAGCAGTTCCTTCTAAGAGCACCTTCAGCAGGCAGAGATCCTTTGCAGAAAACTCTCACTGGATGCTGTTTTAGACTGTTACACATTGGCACACTTGATTCATAGACTGGGCGTGAATATCCAATACCCATGGAAGTTAGGGCTACGCACCATCTTTGATTCATGCACTCTGACTGCGTTTGCAATCTCAGATGCACATTTTTGACAGCTGTTGGACTGAGGGTAATAGGGTTTGCAGGTTGCATTATTGTGTTAAAGGAGCTGAAGAAATTTAAACTTCTGTGCTTTGCAGAATATTAAGTGTTTACCTGTGGGGTCACAAGTACCTAGCTCAGATCTTCCTCCCTCAGGATTCATGCCCAGCAGGGTGGAAAGACACTCTGCCAGTTCCTCCTCTGTCATGTGCTCCCCTGCATACAGTAAAATGAAAACAGTCTCTTATTAAGATTTCAATATCTTTCATGCAAACCTAACCCACATCTGGAGCAAGAGTAGTGGGAAGCCAAAGTAACATGGTTTGAAAAAGTCATGGGGCTCCTTCAAGGTGCTGCCAGCACCACTCATACTGAATGATCCTCATGGAAGAAATTTAATCCTAGAGAAAATTGTTCTTGTGCACTATAAAACTGTCTCATATCTGGGGGGGGGGGGCTCTACTGGAACTGGTTTGTTGAGTCATTTTGCAATTTCCTTTTCAAAGGAAATCCCAGTAGTCCATGCAGTCCAGTACTCTATATGTGCCACAGCCTGTGCCACAGCCATTCACAGCAGGAGCAAGAAACTCATATGGAATGACCTGCACAGAACAATGTATTCCTAAGCCAACCCAGTTCACGCTCAGCTTCTGTCCTAAAGCACAAGTGTTTCTTTCTCTTACACAATGTTTTATCCTGCTTCGTATATCTACTTGTGGATGTTCTCACCATTCATATCAACATCTAGTTCTTGTCAACATCCTTCTGTAAAGAAGCCCTTCACCTCAATGAAGCCTTGTGACAATGGGCTTCACAGATTGATTTGTTGCTGAATAAACAATATTTCCTTGCGTGTTTTTAAGCTTGCTTCCTTTAAACTTAACTGAACATCCAACTTCTTCTTATAATAAAAAATGGAAGTAGAAGTACCTTACCGGTATTTACCTTCTCAAGGTTGGGATCATTCATAATGTTCAGTACCTTTGTTCAAGTCCCTTTCATTCATGTGATTTTTAAGCCAAACAGTACCGCTTTGTAGAGTTCATTCAAGGCCTCTAATTGCTTTCCTCACTCACCTCTGGATTCCCCTTCAATTCCTGCTACTGAGTTTTTGGAGAGTGTATCAATGTATAAAATGTCACTTTAATAGTTTTCAAGGTCTGGAACTCTCCATGCAGCAGTGGGGGTGCTTCAAGCTTGCAGTGATTTCCAAAGAGGAGACTACAATGTGTTTAATTATTTAATGTTAAGTTGTGAGACAGATGGGGTAAAACCATAGGGACAGAGCTAGGTCTCTGACTCACTTTTTTTTCTGCCATTGATACTTTCGAAGTGGGGGACAGAACCAGCAAACCTCAGGCTAATGTCAGGAAGAATAATTGCTCACCTCTACACTGAAGCAGCTGTAGCAAGTCTCCTCTCTTAATAACTTTTTCTCCGTTCTCATTTTCATAGCCAAGAACTTGAAAGGCACTTTGTATTTCTTTAACTGACAAGCCAAATGCTGGTCGATGATTTATGTAGAGTTTGATAAAATCTCCCAAATTGATTTTGGTAACCTGCTTCCCAGTAGCCACGTACTCACTGAATTTTACTTCATTTATTATATCTTCAATCTAAAAGTCAAGGCAAGAGACACTGCTATAAAAAGGCTTCTTTTATTTTAAAGTATGAGGCTAGTTTCTGATCTCAGCGATGCCAGGACAAATCCGGGCTCTTCCACCGGAGCCAGCTGAGTTACTCGGGGTTTACGCAAGTATCACTATGATTAGAATCCAGCCTCGTTTAGCTGACCACGTCACTTCAAAGCAGTTGCTGTTTATTACAATCACAATTACATCCACGCCAGCAATACAACCGCAATACTCCAGGGTCTTTCTCGTCTCAGGAAAGCATTTTGCCTGGGATGCAATATACTGGGGAAATCTTTGGTTGTGAAATATGTCCAGAAATCAAAATGAGATGGGGGGCGGGAATCAGTCTGGCCATGCCACACAACAGAGGCGCAGTACCCCGTGGCTGCTCCTGCAACCCTCCCTTGCAGCTGCATCTCCAGTCAGGGGATTTCAGGCAGTCAATGCACAAAGCAGTGAATCCACCCCACGACACAACTGTGTCGAGGACTCTTCTCTCTACAGCTGGGCTACATGATGTGCGCACCCTGGATAAGCTTCAGAAAGCCTCTTCTCCCTGCCCCCGCTCCCAGCGCACACACATCCGGAGCCGAACTGCCTCTGGGGCCCTCTGCAACTGCAGAAGACAGAGCTGGAATTTGCTCAAAGGGTCCCACATCCTGCCCTTTATTCCCCTGCATCACTCATAAAGAAGCTCTTCTATTGGGCAGTCAGGCAGTCCAGGCCTGTCCTTGTCACTAGCAGTCTCCCTGAAACCTGGCGCTGTATCAGAGCAGCACACAGCCTTGCAGATGTTTGCTCAAAAGGCAGGTTCTGTTCCATGCCTTCTTTGTGCTCCGCTTGAAGAGCCAGCCTCCTTGCAGAGACAAGCAGAGCTAAACGCTGGGACAATTCCCAGTGCCAACACGTACCAAGCATTCTACTCCCCAGGAAGGGACGCTGACGCAAGAGCTCCCTGGGGAAGCTTTTGCATTCAGCCCTGGGCCTTTGTCCTCATGTTACAAGTTTTTCCACTGAATGGGGCCCAGGGAAGATGGAAATATGGACTTCTGTTCCTCCTATGAATGTGCCGGGCAAAAACAGCAACTTGAATTCCCTGTGAGCTGGTCTGGGCTTCAGTTTCATACCAGCCTGAGCAAAGCACAAAAGAAAAGCACCAATTCCCAGAAGCCCTGTTAGTGGGCCCATGCTGATTTTTTTTCTCCTTCTGCTTTTTCTTTACGAAAATGCTCTGGAGACAGATGATCTCTCCGTGCTTTTATATTTGTCCCATCTGCTTTGTGCAGTGGATTGAAGGTTGCCTAGTTTCAAGGCGGTTTAGTGTTTGCTTCCTTCACTGAGATGCTGCTCTGAAATGTATTATTGTTACACTTTCTTAAGAGATACTCCTCAGGCTTCCTGCAGCCACCACGCTTTAGAAGAATACATTCCTTCCTCCCCCAGGGTGAGTCAAGGAAGATATCTAGCAACGCAGCAACAAACACAGCTATAGGTGCTCTTTCCACATGAGATTATTCTCAGTGTCACTGCAAGGCACAAAGGGGTGAGCAAGAGGTTTTCAAGCATGGTATAAAGAGCCAGGAGTTTCAGATCCTCTTTGTTTATGACTAAACACCAGCAGATGATACTCCAGGTGGGTCTCAAATCATTCTCCATGCCCTCCCAATTCCTTCCAAAGCACAGAATGTTTCCTCTGTGGATGATTTTTGTGCTTCGGTGTTTATTCCACTGGGAACCAGACCAAGGCCACTGCTCAGCTGTCAGAGGAAAACCTGTGAGCTCTCCTGACCTGGACAGGATTGATCTCAAGTTCCTGGAGCCACCCAGTTGCCGAAAAGCACTGAGTATTTAAAAAAAAAAAATATGCATAGGGCAAAGTAAAGAGCCAAATTCTTACCACAGTCACAGCACCCTGGATCCAGACTGAACAGCTTAAGGCCAGAAATCGGGATCTGCCTGCACACGTACTCTGTAAACTTAATCATGCTCTATAACAAAGCCACACAAACCTTTTCCTCTGATGGATAATACCCCATGGCTCGCATTACAAAAGGAACTTCCTCCAAGGGAATGTGGGTTGACACCTGTCTGGTCTCCATTGTATCGATGCCCTGGCTCCGCAGCTGCGCATAATAAAAATAGTCCTCCAGCTCCTGAGAAGGAATTCAGTGAAATAAAGTAAAGAGCAGTTACCCAATAGGCACAGAAGATAAGCTTCTTTTAAGATTTACTAACAGGAATATCAGTGAGATTGTTGTTAAAGCAGATTTGGACACAAAAAAATTGCCAGACTGGTATGAATTAAATCTAAAATCTTAACCAGATGTTACCACGTAACATTTGTCGTGAGTTTAAATTACCCTGAAGAATTCGCCATCTCTGCCACCATCCAGCAGGTTGTAGAATGGGATCAAATCCTCACCACCCAGGGAAACAGCAGCCTCCAAAGCACTGGGATGAGAAAAGAAGGAGAGCTTTGAATGCATTTGTGTAAGGAGAGATGTCATTCTCCCCCCTCTGCCCATGACAACTGCCAAGTCAGTCAGATCTGCCCACCTCCGAGCAAACAGGAGAGGCGGTTCTGCACTGAGCCAGGTGCTCCTTCATCACCAGCCCGCGCTGCATCAGCACTTCTCATCCAAGGATCTCCACGATATTTTACATACCCAGGGAAGTAACGATTATTAACCAGTCCTCTACACCTACAGGAACGAGCACAGGGCCGGGAGCTAGGAGCTCCTAGATTTTAATCCTGGCTTCACTGCTGACTCGCTGAAGCCTCACAGTGTTTGGTATTTAACCTTGCTACCTCCCAGAGATAGTAGCTAATGTCAGGGCAGCATTTTGAACACATGAAGGGCTAAGGCACTGAGCTCACAGCAGAACACACATACTTTCGCCCTGTGTTCCCTTGCTCCAACCATTCCACACGCTCCCTCCCTGTTAGTCGCTGATACCAGTTACCCAGGCTCTGCCTTCCCTCCAGCGAATGACAGTGGCCCACATCTGGGGGACATATGCTAAAAATGCTCTGGCGCGATCATCTCTGCTCTACATTTCAGTGTCGCAGGCAGCTGGAGCCAGAAGAGCCACGTGGGTCAGTGAGGATGCAAAAAAGCAGCAGCTCCCACCGTGAAAACGGAACAAGACACAGAGCCGGGTGCTGCCACCACAATGGTAACACCAGTGCGTGTGGCCCCGCGCATAACAACCAGCTGTGCCCCGCACCTTTGTTGCACTGCTCACTGCGCTTTTGACAAGCTTTTATAATTAAGTTATTTGGACACTAAACATAGCGGAGACACCACAGATGCCAGAAACAGCAATAAAGCGATAATTAGCTCGTAAAGAGCTTTGCTCCAAAAACAAATTACAAAGAAATTCAATGTTGCCTGGACGCTGGCCAACCTTTATAATAAAGGATCATTTATATTCTATCCTCTTGGTTAAAATGTCGTCCTTTCTGACACCCCACACCCCCCCGGCTGATTGGCACATGAAGTGGGAAACACAAATAAACAAAAGCTTTGCTTTCCCAGCCAGGTCTCCTCTGCTCTGCTGCTCTGAGGTTCAACGAACGTTAGCACCGCGCTTTTGCAGGGCCATCTCCAGGGAAGCATCAGGACCTGCCATAGTCAAGGTGAGCAATGTTGCAGCTCAGTGATTTGCAGGGTGCATGTGTGTGCCAGAGGAGTAAAGCCTCTCTGCTGGGGGAGGAGTTGGAGGAGGAGAGCTCTTAATTTTTTTAATTCATACCATTCCTTGCACTCCAAAAAAAAAGGGGGGGGGGGGTGGAGAAAAAAGAATCCAGCCAGAGGGAAAAGCAATGCTCAGCAGGGCTGAGTTATCACAAAGCAGAGAGAAGGATACATTCCCATTTTAGATGCGGGGGGGTCAACAGGCACTACAAAAAAGACATGCACACCCCTCAACCATTCAATCCCAGCTTGCACAGCAGGAAGCCCCATCCCCTTCTTTTTTAAGCCTGAGGCTGCTCTGCCGTGTAGGATAGGCTCCCCAGTTGCAGGTAGTGCTGGCCGTATGAGCACCTCTCTCCAGCCACCTGCTGCCAGGCTGGTACTGGAGATCCTTCCTGCTCTGACACCCCCGCTGCAATGAATGACTTCAGCCTCTGAAACCTCTCCTCTGTGTGTGTCGCCTTTACCAAGCAACCAATATAACCAGGCCTCTCCCTCCAGGCCCTGGACACCGACGTGGCACAGCCCTTCAGTGGGAAGCTTGCAAAGGGAAATTCCAGGCGCCTGAGCCAAGGCAGCACCGAAGGGGCATGCAGACAGGGATGGCGTTCAATGCCCTGCCGCAGTCAGGGCCTGAGGCTGCAAAGCCTCGTTCTCACAAAGCGGTCCTCACAGACACGAGCAGTCCCGATGACCTCAGTGCGTCTACTCGTGCGGGGGGGGAGCCTGCAGGATTATGGCTGCTAAATCCATTCTTTCAACATAGTGGGGACTTCCCAGGAAAAGCCCGTTTCTCCCGGCTGGAGACGCAGTGCGTTATATCCATGCTGTTCCAGTGTCTCTGCCCTGCAGCTACTTCAGAGGAAGGAGGTGCCACTTTCCTCCAGAAACCACCTTCCTTCCCGAACCCCCCACTCCCACTGCCTGGTTTTAAGATTCCCCCTGTCTACGGACCAGCAAGAAGGGTTCTCCGAAGTACTGACACAGCCTCTCCCCCATACAAAGGGTTTTATACACACTGATGTATTAATCACCACTCCAGCCTGCAACACTGCGTTACAGGCATTCAGTGTCTTTACTTTCCAGGCTTCTGCACTGCCAGGCATCAGGCCCCTCACAGTTACAATTCCCAAGAGATTTCATAATAAAGCAAAGTTCAGTGAGTTCAGCACCTGGTGGCTCATACTGTGAATCTGGTCTTCACTGAGGTGCCTCATGGGAGCTGAGCATGTTTGGGGAAAAAAATAATAATACAAAAATAAAAATCAAGCCCCTGTTATGCGTCCAGAGCATTTCTGGACATTTTTCCTCCCTGTTTTAACCATACCCCTTCTTGCAAACCAGTGCTGTGCCATTTTACACCAAGTCCCTTGAAAACAGGCACCTGCAGTGTGGGATGCAGCAGCAATTCTGCAATGTCAGTGCTATGTAATAAAAGGACTTGCAAGAAGGAGAGCTTATACAAACAGGGAGATTAGTCAGGCTACCGCTATTAACACTCTTGCCCTGAATGACTACAAATAGCCAGGGTCTGACTTGGAAGTTTTTCTGAGGTGGAATGGGATCCCTGAGAATGAAAATCCCTTTATAGGCTTACACTCACTGCCAGGAGAATGTTTTCTTTAGCTGAGTTGATTGCACAGATGTGTGCAGTGCACACCACAGCGTGCTGCTTCTCTCAGCTTTTACTTACTTCAAATTAATTTCCCACTTCATCACGGTGAGGTCATTACCCCCAGCTGTAAAGACATAGCATCCATCATAGGAACTAGCAAGGTTGGAGACACCTCCCGGGTGGCAGATGAAAGCTGAGGACTTGTGCGGGTTACCATCCACAGGCAAAATCTGCAGACCCACCTGGAAAGAAAGTTAGGAAAGATGTGGCAACTGCGGGATGGGGCAGCGTGCAATGTCACTGCTAAAGACTCCAACAGATACATCTGACCGGACACACAGGGACTCCGTACCTTATCTTTTGCAATATAGGCTAGGTATCGCTTCTGAGGATCCTGACTTTCTGTTACCGGAAGGATCAGTATCTTCTCAAGAGGGGAACCATAGGTTGGTCCCAGATGCGTCTTTCTAAAGCAAAATACAACATTTCAATTGCTCTGTGGACCGTGATGCATTTTTCCTCTAGAATGCTTCTGTGCGCTGGTCTGGAACTGCACGTGCGAGTCTGAAGGCGTGACTCTACTGCTAGTAAAAGCACGCTGGAGGCAGACACGCAGCTGCACGATAACACAAACAGTTATGGGGGAACACCATGTGGTGTTCCCTGTTTTCCTCCTCTCTAGAAAGTGCGATCTGGTGGTGGCTTGAATGCCCCCCACAGACTCCAGAGCTCTTAGCTCAAGCTTTTCAGCAGAGTCCCCTCATACTTGGTGTCCCCCAAGAGAGAAAGTGGGGAGGCATAGAAAATGACCTCTGAGTGCGAAAATTCAGTGAGGGCAGAGGTCTCCCAGGTACCTGCACATTTTGGTCGTTGCATTATAGAGCTTCATTTTGTACTGATTGTTAGTCGTGAGGATGAAGGATTCTGTCGTGAAGGGCGGGTACCAGGCCAAAGACAAGGGGATGGCGCACTGCTCGATGTGGTCCCTTCGCAGGATCACCAGCTGATCTTTGCTGCTGCTGCCCAGATCATATTCCACCTGATGGGGAGACAACACATGACAGCATCTGTGAGAGAGCAGCCCAGGCCTGTTCGCATTCAGCTGTTTCCGCCTCTCCAGCACATTCTGCTTTAAAAATGCGAAAGCTTTAACCCTTGCAGCAGCCCTGCAATCTGCTGTGATGCAACCCCCACCTGCACCTTCATAATTATTACACATCATATGGATTCAAACTCTCTAAGCTAATACAATGCCCACCCAGGATCCCCACAACACTCAGCTCCCACCACGCACACCCCAACATGCTGAATCCTTGAGTTGGTCACCTCGACAGGCCAGATCTGGAGGAAGAGGGGGGCCTGTACTGCAAGGGCAAGTGGGAAAGATCTGGAAGCCTATGCCGGGGTGTGGGACTCTTCACACCACAGGGACCCCTCCGGTGTCCCTATGCATCCACTGCAACACGCATCTACTGGTAACGGTCTCCTGTGAAGCATGGAGGAGCAGCAGATTGGATCTGTTACACCCTTTGCTGCTGCTCTACCGTGGCAGGGAGGAGATATTTCTGAGCCCAGTGTAACATCACTTCTCCAAGGAAGACTAGTACGGAGCACAGGGACAGGGTTAGACTATGAGCAAACGGGCAGGCCTTGGAAAGTGTCCCGACTGTCAAAGGGAGGCTCTGCCTGGCCAAAAAAAAATTAGTGCAGGATGCAAAGTCAAGTGCCAAGCTGTGACCTCTAGACATGCAAAGGGACAGATCCATTCACGGCCAACAAGAGTGGTGGAGCAGCTCCCAAATGTGAGATGGAGAAGCATTTCTGAGGCCCCCTCAGCACTGGGTAACCAAAGACACAGAGGGGATAATGTCACCTGCCCGAGATCAAATGTTGTGTCCAGGTTGGAAATGTGATCCAGGAGTCCTTCCTCCACGGCCTCTGCACTAATCAGTACACTCTGCTGTCTTTCAGGTTAATGTCTTACCAACAGTCTGTCCTCCCCAAGGCTTAAGAGCCTGGGTTCATTGCTGTCCAACTGGACACCAAATATTACACTTCGAATTGGCTTGTAGTGCGCGTGAAGCCCTGCAAGATGTTCCCAGGACCTCCTGCCATTTCTCAGGGTTACTTTGTAAATGGTCACTGAGAATTTTTCATCCTGTAACAACAACAAAAGCATCTCAGTGTCACACAGAGGGTGCGCCCATCGCGTGCGGGGCTGTCTGCTCATCACACCAACCTTGCTGCCTTTTTAGCTGCATGCTAAGATAGCCACAAAGAAGAGGAAAGGAGCAGAATGGCAATCATGATAAAACATGTGATCAAGCAGAAAGAATCTGAACAGGACTCGCACATGCCGTGATTAATGAGTAACAAACCTGAAGTTCAGCCTTGCTCTGAGCAAAGCCACCGGCCAGTCTGGGATATATAAATACAGGCTTCTGCTGTGCAGAGGGACTGCTAACACTGAACCTTGGAGACTCACCTTGCCTCAATGACTCTAGAGCAAATGCGATCAATTTGCAGTTATAAAATGAAAGCCAAAACCATGTTTTTCAGGACTTCCAGCCCCCCGTGGATCTGAGCACCCAGCCACCGTGTGTGTAGGGTCTTTCTTACTCATGGATTGTTATCAATAATTATGATTCTACAAGCCCAAAGCAGCCCTGGAGCCTTTACACACTGCCCTCCATTACACTGACATGAGGAACCAGGTTAATTCACCTGATCGTGATGAAAGCCAGAACAGACGCCTCTCTCTCCCAAAGCCAGTTCTGCAGGGATCACAGGAGTGGACAATAGTCAAAATGTGCTTTTGTCGCTGGAGTCAGGAGATAAGGCTCTGACCAGATACAGGGTGCGGGTCTCTTAAGGAGGGTGGTGCCATTTGAACATAGCTGGTCCTCTGAGCAAAACAGCTCTAAGAGAAGGAGACCATTCCAAAGGCATAGGATCACGGGAAAGTAGGGGTGGAAGGGATCTCTCAAGGTCGTCTAGTCCAGACCCCTGCCAAGACAAGATCTTTCCTGATTAAATCATCTTAGCCAAGTGTCTGTTTAACCTGCTTGTGAGCCCCTGGCCCAGCTGTCCTCTCAGAATTACACTACGGGATGGTCTGAAAGCTCCAGTCCCACCAGAGGACGTTACAAGGAGAAGAGCCATACATCAAGAGAGAAACTTACAGCAGTTGCAAGATACTGGGAGTCATGGGAGAAGCAAAGATGAGTCAGCGAGCCTCTCGAGTACTTGAACTCTTTACAGTCGTCGTCCAGAGAAATACTATCAAGGATGCGAAGGCTTCCATCAGTAAAACCAGCCGCCAGGGAAGAACCTAAAACATGCACCAGAGGATCATTACTCCGTGGTTCAGTCATCACAGGAAGCCTGAGGCTTAACGTGTAGCAAGACATCAAGATAAAAATACCTTCTGGGTCATAGGACAGACACTGGATGCTGGCCCCAGTAAATATTCTGCTAATGAGGTACTGGGTTTGCTGGTAGTCCCACACCTTCAGCAGCCCACAGTGACTTCCTATGGCAAGAAGCGGCTGGGTAGGATGGCAAGAGATGGCATTAACAGCTTCCTTGGCCTCCTCCAACAATTTCTCCAGCTTGGTTCCCTCTGGCGTAACATGCAGCACAGTCGCATCCAACGTGGAGAGGATAAAATTCCTGTTTGGCGTGAAGTGAGAGAAGCCACTTGCCAAACTGCACAGGTGCAGACTAGAAAGAGAGCTTCTTCCTTGCTGATAACTGGGTGAACAGCTAGTCTCGCCCTGCACAAGAATGGCTGCTCATCCATTCACTCAGCAGCGTCTATAACGCAGTTTCCCTGTGGACCAGGTGAATGGCACACAAACCAGACTATGGGACGGGTATGTCACCAAACTGTTATGGGCCAGAGGTCATCAGCTGGCCTGCAAGGGAGGGGCTGGTTTCAATTAGAGGGACAAATTCTGAGATCTTTACTCAGGTCTCAGTACTGCTACTGTGCACAGTCTGAGTAGTACTGAGTCCCAGCCCCCACCCCAGTTAGTGGCCAACACGAGTGCGACTCCTGGCATGGTCACCTGCTAGCTCACACCCAAAGCCACCACGGCTGTTAGAGGAGCACTGGCAGCAGAACCCGGGGGCTCCTTGCTCTCAGTCCTGTGCTCAGCCCAAAGCTCCTCGCTCTCCCTCTCTTTTGTAAGCAAGTACCAGATGCTGCCTGCTGTGACACGGTGGGGCTGGAGGCCCTTCCAGCCACCTGTTCTGCAGGAGAGATTGGCACAGAAAGCCAGGGAGGAGGGAGGGAGAAGCCATAACCTGCTTGACCAAAGCAGATGCCGCAGTTCCTGGCTAGGCAGAACCACTGCCCCCAGCCGAGATCTCCACTGCTACTGGGAATCTGGCAGCAGGAGCCAGTGTGAGGCTCCCCTGTGCTTTGCCACCCTAGCATGTTTCCCGAAGGGGCCGCCAGGGCCAAGAAGCTGCAGCAGACACGAGGCTCAACAGCCGCAGCTTTACACCCAAGTCTCTGGGCTCAACTTCCAGGCAGAAACACAGCAGGGAAAGCCTGTCAGCCACTAACTCATTTCAACAGTTCTGCGCCAGGCAGTGGGTTAGCTCAGTCTCAGGAGGACACTCACCTGACAATAAAGGGCTGGCCACCTATGGTGCAAGAACTGGAGTAGTTTGAGCGGCAGCTACCGGGATTGGGAGGGCTTTTGGAAAAGGAAATGGAGTGGATGGGCCCCAGGTTGAAGTGGCTGTACCAGTTCACAAGCTGCAGCTGGCCGTCGTAGAATTTGATGTGACCTTTGACATCACACATTACAAAATAGCTGAAAGGAAGAACACAGGTCTATTAAGGAAAGCGTATTAGGCAAGCTAATGTTTTGTGGTCCTAGGGCATATTACTAGGGAGCAGGCTTCAGGACTCACAACCTGATCCCACTCTCACTTCCCCCCAGTGTAAATCAGGGCTATCTCCACTGAAGACAACAGAATGACTTTAATGGAAACCTAGTGTTCAGAATCAGACCTTTTCTTGCAAGCCCTGCTGCTGGATAAGCAATGTCAGGTCCACATCACACAGGAGAAAACTGAAGCTCCAAGAAGTGGGAATAATGCAG
The DNA here is from genome assembly GCF_030867095.1 of Alligator mississippiensis. Classification (NCBI taxonomy): domain Eukaryota; kingdom Metazoa; phylum Chordata; order Crocodylia; family Alligatoridae; genus Alligator; species Alligator mississippiensis. Next base: position 2,833,428 of record NC_081833.1, on the reverse strand, counting down.
TGCATTAGCAAGAACATAAAAAGTGCCCTATTGGGCCAGACCAGTGGTCCATCTAACCTGGTATCGTGTCTCCAGCAGTGGCAGAAGTAGATGCGTTAAAGACAGAGCATGTGAACAGGGTATATCTAGAATGATTTATATCCCCTCTTCCTCCCTGGCATCTACAAATCATGCATCCACAAATGCACAGAAGCCAGGAGTCTTGATCTCCAGACTATTACTGAAACCTCTGGACAAAGCCTCAGAACAATGAATTAGCACCTAAAGATGCTCTAGTTGCCACGCACAAGCTAAACACATGCTTAGCTCCCCAGGAGACGACATTATCTAGAGGTTTAAGCTTGAACTAGGAAACAAGAGTTCCCAAGTCGTGCTCCTGAGCCTGCCACCGACTCACTGCACAACCCTGGGCAAGTCACTTAAGCATTCCACGCCTCGCTCCGCTCATCTGTAATGCAAGTGTCATGGCACTTCACTCGCTCCCTTTCCCAGGGGCACTGTGAAGGGCAGTTAATGCTTGGACAGTATTTTGAAAATGTGCAGTTGTATGGAGAGCAGAGTAATGCCCCGTACCGAGGGGCTGGGATATATTGGCTTACACTGCGAGGTACGTGCTGCGACCTGCTACTCCACGGCATGGTTCAGATCATGGATGTTGTGTGTGTATTGGTTCCCTCTACTGGTTAAGGTAGGGAATTAACCCGACAGCCAAAAACCCCTTTGCTCTGATCCTACTTGGATAATAGACAGCCCTGGTGCTCGCATGTGGGGCACAGGACTGGGGAGTTTCACAAATGCGTACAGCATTGGTTCAGCAAGACGTGACACTGTCCTTTCCCCTCTGAATGAACTCAGTTTCCCCATTGCTTTGCTAAGGTGGTAAGGCCCAATACTCCCTGCCTGCAGGGATTGCAAAGGTCTGCTTTATCCCACTGGGGATCGTGGTTCTCTACATTCCCACCACACTCCCTGCTGGCGAAACAGCCCAAGTCCTCTGACATCCATGGAGTTTTCCTGCAGGAATTTGACCCTTTTTATGTAACCCCAGCAGGTTGCCAAGTTCCTTAAAAGTGCAACATTTGGATGTTCAGAAAAGATAGTTCAGTTGTGAGCAACAAGTTTTCTGGTGCTCCCAGTCCTGAACTGAGCACAATAATACAAAGGCCCATTAGCTCTGCACATGAGTGGCTACGAAGAACAGTACTCAGAGGAGCATTTTCAGTGGGATTTTCAAGAGTGCTCCGTGTCGGCCTCACTTGGCTCCAATAGAACAAAACCCTGTTGGGAGCAGAGCAAGGCCGCTGCACAAAGGGCTATTGAGAATCCCGCCTTGACACTGAAAGCAATCCTAACAGTAACAACTTCACAATGTGTGTGAGCAAAATAGAGTATGTCACAAAACCGAGTACGTCACCCTCACTTGTTTGAGGTGAGCCACAAAACTCACCACCACTGAGTCACAGCACACAATAACCTGCAGAGAACAATCACATCGGAGCTTAGCACGTGCTCTTCACAGGTGCAAGTGGCCATGCAACAAGCCTCCAGCAGGTCCATGAAAGTCCTGCTTTCATTCCCATCCATTGCCCAAGGAGTTTGGCTTCATGTACACACATGTGGAACGGTGTACATGCCAGGTGGAAAGCAACAGACACACACAGATTTTGCATGCCAGCCACATACACCGAGCTTTTATATAGCTCGGTTTGCAAAATGCAAGATGGGGAACCAGGAAGGATGTAATCTGTTACCTGTCAGATACTGTAAGCACAGTGAGGGCATCTTTCTGCAGGTGCATCAGTTTAATAGCCTTCATATTATATGGCTTGACGGACAAGTCAGCAGGCCCGGACGGTGGGCAGACTGCGTCCCACACCACCAGCTTCCCACCTGAAGTGCCCGTCAGAGCTTGCAAGTTCTTAAAGTGGAAAATGGACTGACTGAAGAGTCCTACCACCTTGTTGAACGTCTGCAAAAGAAGCAGAGACCCCCCCACACCAACCATGATGTTCTCTGCAAGGTGTATGCAGACCCTCTCCTCCAGAGAGGTCATCTATTAAGCAACTATAAAACGGGAGGGGAAAAAACCCCTCTGAAACAGCCTCATAGGAAACAAAATGCCTTGTTTGTGTCTGCTGAAGGACTCGGCCCCTGCACTCGGCTGCTGCTACCGCCCCCAGGGGGTAAAATTCTACCCAGGCGAGGGGAATTGAATTGGTCTTCCACAAAGAAGAGTGCAAAGTGGCAGACGGTCCCATTAGAGAAGTGTCTGACCAGCTGGCTGAGTGGGCAGCTGTTACTGGGTTTTCCAGTTCACTGCCTAGGTGAGGCAGTGTGATTGGAAGACAAGAGTGGGAGCTGGGAACTGCTGAGGTCTAGTCCCAAGGCAGGGACACTCCACCAGCACAGGAAGGTCTATCGTGCAGGCCAAAGGAAGTGAGTCTCAGCCACAAGTATACCAGGCCTTCTGGAGTCCCACCCTGAGCTCATCTCCCACCACGGATTATCCCCTCCACGAGCCAGCACGTCCTCCAAGCTAGAGACCCAGGGACACACCGTGATGCACTGGGACTTAGCAAGATCGCTCCACACAAGACCTTGTGCTTGCTGAAGGAGGCAGACAGGCATCACAGCCAGAAGAAAAGCAAAGCAGGGGAAACCTTGCTGCTCATCTACAATACTCACTCTGTCGGTTAGAAGCGGGGCACTGTACCGCAACCCATCACTGTCCTGAGGAGACACGCAGAGCAGGTTACTCAGAGACAAGCATTTTCAAAACAGACTTCAATCAAAAGAGAGGCTCTACTGAACACGCCCATTGCTGCGTGTGTTATCTGGGCACCACCTTTGCATCAGGTTAATTATTATTATATGACAGTAGCCTTCAGAGGCCCAACCCAGGTGAGGGGCCTTGTGAGCTGGGCACTCTGCAAGCAGATTGGGAGCAGCATCCTTTGCCCTGAGGAGCAGGCAAGACAAATATAAGGAGGAAGAAGAGAAGTGACTTGTCCAAGGTCACACAACAGGTCAGTGGCAGAACCAGGAAGAGCAGGCAGGAATCCTGCAGCCAGGCAGGTATCCTTTCCATAGACCATACTGCCTCCCGAGAAGACAGCGTTCCCATATGCCTTCCCGCCCAGGACCGCCGCATGCTCAGTGCACACTGAGGTCCAAGGTCTGTGGATAAAGTGCTGGGCTGACTTTTCCCTGGCAGGATCCACCTGTTCTTGTGTCAAGGTCTAGAGACCATCATTCCCCACCATTCCCACTTACCCACAGATAAAATATCACTTGAGTTTTACTGTTACTGACAAACTCTCCATGATCTTTTGGATTGAAAGTAATGTAGTTCTGAAAGTAAAAGGGTAAAATCATGTCAAAATCCATGTTGGCCATGGTGTTAATAGAAATCAGCACTCCAACTCACTGGCAGGGAAGCTTGCTACGCTTCAACTATGATCTGCTCCTGTTTGAAATGTCCCTCATCACTGAATTCACCACCTGGGGCATGACCCCCGGTTCCACTGTGGTTCTCCTTTGCCTCTCTGAATGTCAAGTGGACAGAACCAGGCCCCTGCGTAGAAGCCTATGAAAAATGGACCTGTTCTAGAGGTCACCCCAGCGGCAGCAGTCACAGACGTGGTTGGAGCGTACTGCTTTATGGCTAGTCATTGGTTCTCACGTCCTCCCAGAATCACTGGACGCAGAGTGGAAATTACAGCAGCCATGAGGCTGTCTCCCTGGCTGAGCACGGCCCTGCACAGCCCCAGGACACAAAGCCAGCTTGGGCCCCATCTACCTTGCCCCAGCCCCAAGTGCAGGACTGGAGTAACTGAGACCAGATCCTCTGGACTTTACAATGGGTCCCACAATGCCAGCCCCCTTTAACAACCAGATCACTCACCTGGTACCCAAATCTGGGCTCCAGCTCTATGCTACACTGGGGTTTCTCTTCAGGCGAAGTCCACTTCCAAATGCACACTCTCTGGCACAAAGGGGAGAGCAGGGTTACACCAAGGTGCCTTTCTACAACCTACTCAACTCAGGAGGCCAAATCCTGCTCATACGCAGTGCAGCAGCTCCTGCTGTGGGGTGTCATGGGGGAAACCAAGAAAACAGAGTCCAGCCTGGCCTCGCTGGCAAGCAAAACGTTTGCGCTAAGTGGCCGTGCTCCACACCCAGGGCAGGCCACGTCACGAGCCAACATCCGGCATTGTCAAGCCTTTGCTCACACACTGTCTGGAACTGCAAAGCGAGAGAAGTGGGTCTCTGCTCCTCACATGCACATTATAAACTGCTTTTGCTGTTGCTCCCTCTGTACAAACCACTAACTCTTGGACCACTGTAGATTGGCCTGAGGATGCAGGATCTTGTGGGAAATTATGATCCTAGCTGTGGTTTCAGGACTCAGGTGAAAAGGAGCCTGATAGTCTCATCCTGATCTCTAACGATGAAAAAGGAGGAAGAGACATCATCAACACTGAGTTCAGTCTCCCACTAGCCTAATTCCTGGCATAGCCCCTGGCTTCCAAGTGAGATGTATATTGTATAGCAAGACTGTCTTTAAGGGGAACTCCCTTTCCAGCTGAGCTCCCATTACCTCTTTGCTCAGATCTTAAAACAGAATAGCAATGTAGACAGAAAACAACAAAGAAATCCCTGCTGTTCTCCTGCCTGCAGCGTAAAGTAACCGGGTTTCCTGCTGTACTCGAGTTATTCAGTTAGAGAGGCGTCAAAGACAGCATCTCCATTTGTGGCTTAAGCTTGCATCTGAACTCGGCAGCACTCATGGAAACGGTAGCTCAGCATGCACTACTTACAAAAATCAAATCTGCCAAGGTGGTTTTGCAAAACTGAGCCCACCCTGGTTCTGCTGATCTCCGGTTCACACCCCCTCTTAGTTACACTAGTGCCAGTTCACTGGCTTTAGTCACTGCAGGACACAGCAGGGAAAACGTTTCCTTTACCTGTATTTTGCCTGCACCGATGGTTGCCAAATACTTAGCATCGTGGGAAATAGCAACAGCACTGACCCCATCTCCTGGATGGCCGAATATAGTGTGCACAGGAATCCTGCAAAGCAAAGCATGCACATAGGCTAAGTACAGTGACACCGCCTTGCAATATTAATTTCTGCTTTCTTTTTTCCTCCCTCCAGGCAAATTCCACAGCCTGCCATTTTGGGAGCCCTTTTTCATCAGAATGAAAAAAATTATACCCAAACAACCCTGAATTGTCATAAACTAATTCAAATAGGATCCCAACAACCCTCCCCAACATCAGCAGGAGACAGACTCCTGTGCACATGCGGCCATTCAAGCAGGGAAAAATAGTCCTCCACAATTCCAAGGACTAGGAGCTTGACCTTGGGCAAGGATGCTTGCAAATCTTAGGCTTAATGAAGGGGTTTTGACCTATCCCAAGGATCATCAGCACGGAGGCACTTTTACACTGAAGCCTTTACTCCATCATCAGCTCCTTTGTGGCCTTGTCCATTTTCCTTGCTTGCTCGCTTGGCCCATGCTGTTATTTCAGTTCAAACCAGAAGCTGGAATTGCTAATTGAAAGGTATACAAACAGGGGCTTGATCTTACCCAGAGAAAGCATCCCACACAATAACCAGGTTATCAGGTCCTTGGTCGGCTGTCACAATCCACCGCTTGTCTACACTCACACACAGACAAGAAATAGAATTTGAGTGACCCTGCAGTGAGAAGGAGAAGTCTGCCATGAAAGATGCAGGAGAAGGTTTAATTAAACCTCACATGCTTTCCCCTGCACCTGAAGAGGCCTCCAGGCCCTGCGTCTCACTCCTTCATGCCCACCTTCGCCAGCACCCCCCCACTTTCTTTACCCCTTCAATAAACCCCTCACTCCTGTCTTGACCATGTTGTGCCTGAAGCATGGAGGCCATCGACTGCATAATGTTCATAACAAATAACAAAGCAGCATCTTTAACAAGGCTGCCATGTAATGTAGATCCGTTTCAGAGATCAGCATTAAGAGAGAGCACTGTTATCAACGCTGCATTTATCACATAACTTACAACTTTTCCTGCCAGAACTAGCTGAGGGAAATTGGGTGCACATTATGCGCAACAGAAAGGGCTCCCCTATAGGTCAAGAAGTTTTTGTTGTTTTGGTTTGGGTTTTTGGGTTTGTTTTTTTTTTTGGGGGGGGGGGAGGGGGAGGGGGGAGCATAGCCATCAATGCTGTCACCACTCCCTCCCTTCCCCATGCCCCTGCCAAATTTCCAGACCCCATGGGAAGCTCCTTCCCTAACTGCACATTGCAACGGGATAGTAAGTGGGGTTTAGAGCCCCCAAAAAAATAAAGGTACGTGTTCTATTTGGGCATGTGATATGGCAGAAAATATGGTATTCATAAAGAACTGCCCAAAACATGCAGGGGGCTCCATACCCACAAAGACAAGCAGGCTGCAAATATTCCCCTGTGAATAAGAATGAGAGGAGACCATAACACCACAGTACAGCGAGATAGTTGATTATAAGCAGGCCTCATGAATGCTCTTCTGACTGGCAGAGGAATAAAAATGCAGCTGGCACCAGCTAGATTTCATAGACATAAAATGTACAGGAGTCTTCCATTTCCCTGGCTGGATTCAGTACTTGCAGATCATTCTGTGGGGTTGGGGCCTGCCCTTGTAGGACAAGGCGGGGAAGGAAAGGCGTGCTGTACCTGCAGGTGATATTGCCTATTCCTGAAAACATCGTGGATCACAGCAGTGTGAGCGGAAGCATACAGGATCACCCTGTTCTCCTCATCGAGCAGGCTGTAAACAGGGAGTTTGCTGTTGTAACCAAAGGCCCAAGACAAGCTCTGTAAGAAAAACACGGTTGTGCTCATTTATGCCAGGCAGCACGAGAACATTTCTGAAGCGCGGTCTCCTCCGCTTTGATGGCACCGTTCACCTTGAAGGAGCTTGCTGCACTTCACTTGTAGTGGCCTCCCTGCCCTCCGAAATGCAGCTACCCCTGCGGTGAAGGGTAGGAGCCCATCGTGCCATGCCAGAGCAAAACCCTTCCCACAGCAAGCTACCTTCTGACCCATTCAAGCTGCTTTGGCAGAACATTCAGACCTGGATTTCAGCCCCTAACAGAGGCATCCTGACTTTCAGTTGAAAAAATAAGTCTGATAATCAAAGCCATTTCCCTCTGGAAGCTAAAAACTGATTTCATGGGGGAAGTCTCAGCTATCCCCAGGCTTGGTGTTCCTACTGAGGTTGGCAGGGCTCTGGACTGTGTGTGTGATACTCACAAGCGGATGAGTTTTCTCATGCTTCTGCTCTTCAAACAACAAGTCTGGAGTGGCTGAGGACACCGCTGAGGCCCTCTCCTCCTCCTGGCCCATGACAGCACCTCCTTCACTGCTCCGGGATTCCTGCTCCGCTGAGCTCCCCTGGTCTTCACCTCCCAGACCTTTCTGGTGACTTTCTTGGGCTTCCTGACCCAGCTGCTGCATTTCCTGCTCGCTGCTGGTGGGGTGTGGAGGTGTGAGCCTCTCGCTCCCTGGTGGAGGCTCCGCAGGAGTCAGCTCTTCATCTGGTCCCATACCCTCTGATGTCCCCGTCATTTCTGCAGGTTCTTCTGCTCTCCCCTCGGATGGGAGCTCAGCAGCATCACACACCTGCTCCTTGCTGACAGGGCTCGACAGCACAGTGGGAGCCATGCTCTCAGGCTGAGCCTCTGCTGGGGGAAGCTGTTCACCTTGATCCGCATCCTCCAGTATTTCTGTGGCTTCTTCTTGTTCGTTGGATGGCGTCTCCAGGATGTCAGCTACGGCATCCTTTAAAATGAACACAGGCTTCAATACATGCTTTGCAAAATCATCTCATCCATGCCACATCGTCCCCTCTACCACCCCAGCTCCTCAGCCAATTATCATGCCGTGGATTGTCACTCGGTTGTACACTGCAGTCCTACTGGTTATTAAAGCTGCTTTGAGTGCTAGGTCACACCATAGGCGACGAGCCCATTTCAGGCCTCCTGTACCCTTTTCTGTGACATCCCATGCACCAGATGCAGGGACCTTGCTGTGGATGCCTGCTACATTCATACTCACATGTGAAACCGTGGTGTGCAGCTCGCTTTCTTCAGGCGGTGCCTCGGGAGCAGCAGAGTCTGCCTGCACCACGTCCGTAGGCCCCGGGTCACCTTGCGTCCTCTCAAGGGAGGTTTCTGTGACCTGCTTCGGTGACTCTGTCTCCTGAGACGCTTCTTCTTCCTGCAGAGCTCCTGGCGGATCTGCACCATTTTCAGTGCCTCCTCTTGCTGATCCCTTCAACGGGGTTTCACCAGGATCATCATCCATCCTCTCCTACACACGTCCTTCCAAAACACACATCAGCGGGTTAAAAGCCCAGCACAGCCTCTCAGTTCTCAGCACTTAACTGTTCCTCCCTGGCACATTTCCTAAATGGATGTTACGTGGCGAGCAACTGAAACCCAGGTCTTAAAGCCTGTTTGTGTCCAGCCCTTTCAATCCGAGCCAAGAAGCCTGGCTCAACGTGGGAACGGAGGGGCCTAGTTTGGGCCCACTCCAACATAAAACCCTTCCAGCAGCGTCAGGGCTCGGGGGCCTCTTCCCCTGGGAGGCATTTCTGAGCCTGTGTCACTTAGTGCAGTCTGATGGACACAGCATCGGTCCTCTAGGCAGAGCCACAGGAGGGATGTGCAGGTCCGGATCAGCGGGGGAAGGTGCCAAGAGCGGAGGGCATGCCGAGCACGCACCCGGCACGTACACACACACACATGGGCAACACATTTTGCTTTTACCCCCACCACCCGGCATGCTTTCCTCCAGCTCAGCACATTTTTCTGCACCGGCCAAGCCACAGTCATCTTGAGGGAGGCCCACGACGGAGCAGGGTTTAACTCCTTAGTGACTTCCCCGCGCCAGAAGCCAGGTCCGGCGGTTGCCTGCCCACCCAGCTGCAAGACAGGGACCGAGCCGGGACGCCCGGCTCTGAGACCCCTCCGCTGCCCCTCTCCTGGCCCCCAGGGGACGTTCCCGCAGCAGCCCCGCAGATCCTGTAGCCTTGTGCAGACCCCTCCACGGTCCTGCCCAGCCCCTGCAGCCTCCTCTCCAGCTCCCCAAACCAGCCCACACGCTGCCAGGCTCCCGCACACCTGACTTCCTTAGGGTCTAGCCACCACCCGGCCTCTCCACGGGACCCCAGCCCCTTCCCCGACTCACCCGCCGCAGCTCGGCCGGTTCTGTTTGTAGTGATGCCCGTTCCCATGGTAACCGCTGCCGGCAGGCCGGAAATAGGGAGCTGCTGCTGCAGGGGAAGCCGCTGCATGGAGGGGAAGAGGGTTATTCGAGCACCACAGGCCGGGGGGGCCTTCCTCCCACGTGCACACTTCAAACCCTCCCGGCTTAGTCCCCTTGCCCTTCAGGCTCACAGAGCCCACTTTGCCAGCCCCACGTGACACCAGTGGCCTCCCTGTCCACCCACCCTTGTGACTGGCAGGACACAACTCGTCACAAGAGCAGCACTGGGGGTGGCAGCCCTGCCTCCGACGTGGCCCGTTGTTTAAGCCTCCACCACAAGTTCCTGTGCCGTCGCCCCCTTTCATTCCCTCCGGTCACCACCGAAAAAGACCCGCTGGTTTGAGGCTCAAGATAAAAGTCACAGGCCCTGGCAAGAAGGTGGCACCTTCCCCCCTGCTCCCACTTCTCTCCTTCCCCCAGCCTTGCAGGGGGAAGGGGAAACAGGCAAGCGAGGGCCTTTGGCGAGCGGGGCTCCAAGCTCCAGGGAGGAGAGCAGGAGGGGGTGCAGGACGCAGAGGTGCTGGCAGCTCTCACACGCGGGGTAATCCCTCAGCAGGGATTTGCCAGGGGCCTCCGTTCTCTCTGTAGTTCCCAAATGGCACAAATGGATTAGTGTGAAGCCCTACAGGGCAGCAAGCAGCCCTTTGCCCATCTGAAATATGGCGTTTTGCCCTCCAGCTGGACTGTACTTTAGCAACAACCCAGGGGAACGCTGAAGGGAAAGGTAGGAAGGGGAACATACTTCTAATGACAAGTCCACCAATACACGGACGCTTATGTTGCAAGTGGCATGGGATTTTATCCCTGCTGTAACTCCTGTTGGTTTGTATCAGACAGGTGTATATCCAACATCACCGGCATCTGTAAAATTGCAGGTACAGAAGAAGAATCCTCTTCTCAGCATTAAGCCCCTGTACTTGTGTTTGCTCATTTGTCTGTTTTATTCCCCCCTCCAGAAGTCTTTGGACAGCTAGTGCTGGTTTCAGCTCTTCTCTACTACATTATGCGTGACCAGAAAAGACTTCACTGTGTTCCTTTTCCCTGGCAAGGAGATTCAGCAATACATTTTAACAAAGGGACCCCTTTAACTGGTCAAAGCTATGGGTTCAGTCCTGGCAGGGGTTACAGCTCAGCACTTCCCACAGCACGAGCATGTCGCTTCCTGCAGTCAAACATTGACAGAGTATTCACGCACCACGGGTCAAACTTGAGAACCTCATTTTCACATCCATTTTCCAAGAAAAGAGGTCGAGCCTAATCACACCAGACCTTAGCAACTTCAGAGCACCCCAGAAGAAGGCAAGAGAGCTAGATGGGGTGTAGACCAGTATAAGATTAAGTGTCAGTATATCCATATCAGGCAACTGCCTCCAAAACCTCTCTTTACTTCCTAGAAGTAGCACTATAAAGCAATCAACCTTTCTTGAAAGGTTTATTATCCAACACACAAACTGGTTTACACAGCAGTAATACAAATATTTCCTGAATAAAAGCCAGAAAGTCACACTTCAATGAAGATCCCATTTACAAAGGATTCATAAGTATTTATTAATCCAATACATTTATCAGTGTTTTTGTTTCAGAGTTCAAACAGATCAAGAAGTTGCTAAGTGCCCTGGCTTAGAAAATCTTCCATGGAGGCGTTTCGAACCATGTAAAACACATGGTAATAGTATGTTGAGTGTGGTTATAACAGAAATCATTTATTAAACTTTTACAGTCTATGGGCCCTGAACAAAAAGCCTGATCTTTCAATACTAAAACCAAGCTGGTTCTTTAGAGGGACTATCTTTATACACCTGCCCCCCCCACCACCATTACAAAAATAACAATTAAAAAGTAACAATAATAATAAAAACAAACACACAAACAAACAAACAAACAAAGCATTCATGAAAATAACTTTTTGTCCAAAAAGTATGACAGTTGTAATGAAATCAGGTAAAAAATTCTATTTATGTTTAAAAATCCAAATGGAAACAAGTTTAAAACAAACCAAAGCCAATAAAAAAAACCCCTGAAAGTGTTTACAAGTTGAAAAATTGCGGAATAGAAAATGAGGCTATAATTTTCATAGTCCAAGCCATGAAAAATATATATTGACACAAAAGCACACCACCAACAACCTTCCTTACCCCACTCACTCACTTAAAACAGAATAAATATTTGGGTATTTTTCAAAATTCTTTCCAATGTAGTGACCTCAAACGTGACTTATAACATGTAAAAAATTCAAACCATATGTGTACATTTCTTGAGGGTGTTTTGGTAATTTGCTATAATACATAGTAGATGCCACTACCAGGAGATTCTTGTAACATCGCCGCATATTTGGGAAAAGTACCACCTGTCCAGGAAGGAGTACGAAAGAACTGAAAATGAATATATTATCACAAAAAGTGCTTAAATCTTTATTGTCAAAAGCTCTTTCTTGTGATCACACAGAAGACAATACTCAATAAAGGTCATGGAATTATTTGTGGAAGTTTAACTGAAGAGAAGCCTGGACTGCATCTGAGCTCACACTGCATTTACATGAGCATCAGTGAAATCCTTTAAGTCTATGAACTATCCCCAATGAGTTGGTACAATTTCTTAGCCTGGCCTGTGCACAGGTGTGCTGAAACCCATTTAGGTTCAGTATATCTGATTACTTGAAGTCAAAGCCCCTGAGCCCACCACAAACATTCTAGATTTAGCAAGATGATGCACGTCATAAGGGAACTCTTCAAACCAGATCAGAGTTTACAAAGCAGAAGCAACTTCAGGGTTACTGTCTTCCAAGCTGCAGTCATCTTTGCAATGGGACAATATTGCAGCTGGAAAAAAAAAGAAGAAATAAGTTAGGCTTCCTGCATCACTGCAGGAAATGCATCCTGTGCAAATGTCCATCCACACTGATAAGTGGAAAAGCATACCATATTGTGAAGAGGGAGGATCCTGGCTAGACTATAATTCCAACCATTTTATGCTCCACAGCACAGATACCCTATAGCTGCATGCCTATCTGACTTTTCCTGCATGGAGTGGAAAGCCTGGTTACAACCATGTTGAAAGAAACATGCTACACCCTGAAAAAGATCAAAGGCCCCATTTCCCTCCACACATACACGTGGTACGAGTGATAAACAGTCCCCGCAGCAAAAGAATTAGACCCAGAGCTGTTACAGGATCCAGTAATATGACAACATAGTTTGGGTCAATCTACATAGCGTGATGATTTCCCCCCCCCAATCAAGTGGCTGGGCACATGTGTGTCGTACTTGGATGCACCTGCGATTGCATAGCCTCAGTGACAGAACCAGCTAGACAGATCATAAGATTCCCCCTTGCGAATGAGTGAGAAGGCACTCAGAAAGGGCAGGAATTGATCTGACTTTCAACTATAAAGGCACATATGAGATTCTGGAGCCAAATCGAGCCAAACCAAGGGCAACACATGGAGTCTGTCCCCTTAGCTTTAAGCATCAAGCTGAGAAGCACAAAGGGGATTCCCAGGGAACAGTGATCTGGGACAGAGCAGGAAGACCGGAGTGCTTTAAGGCAGGCCCAGGCTCCATTCAGATTCCCAGTGGGATTCTCCAGTGTAAGGCGGGCCAACGTCATATGAGAGCAGATGGACAAAGCTGCAGAAAGTACTGGGAAGCTTACCCCAGGAGGCCTTTCCCTGCCCAGCGCTTTGGTGTAAGCCCAAGGTGGACTTTCTCGCCTCCACGGATCACGCTCACACTCAGGGGTTTCTGAAACAAACAAACAGATGAATGGCACCTTTTCCCATCAAGTTGGCTCAGTTCTTTTGTTTGCCTGGCTGCATAGGAGCCAGAGAGCTACCGCACGTGTAACACTGAACCTCTAGCTACAGGGGGGATGTAGGACTGCAGGGAAGTTTCCTAAGTAGAGCATGTCCATGAATACTAGTGAAGTAACATGCTGTCACTCAGCACAGGCTCCTGTGAGAACAAAAAACAAGACCTCTAAAGAGAACGTCTCAAATGTTCAGCACGGGGAGCTTCCATTAGAGGCAACACCTGATGCCTTCACATTACTGCCAGCTCCATCAGTCCAGGAAAGAGAGAAGTTAAGTGTGAGCTCTCTCGCACTGAAGGACCTGGGGGTGGCACGTGATGAAACCAACAGTCAAGCCCAGAAGCTGACACGCAGTGTCTGGAGCAGAGACGTGGGACTATTGAACTCTGCTAAGTATCACTAGAGAAAAGCCCATCAGACCAGAGAAGCCAGAAACCTGCTCACCCCTTCGCTGTGCTGCACAACGGTGGCGATGTTCTGCAGAGTCTGGAAGTTGTGCGCCTTGACAGAGCCAAACTCAACGATCTCATCGTCGACCTGTAATCCCTTTAGAGAGAGAAAGCAGGAGACTAAGAATCTTCCTCCTCAAAGGACACACGGTGCTTAGGGTTTGTGGCGCATCTCTCACCCAAAGCACTAGTCAGCGCTCCCTTCAAGGATCTTAAGACACTTCTCAACATGTGAGCCACGCAAACCCACAGTGAGATAAGGCAGTATTATTTTTTTTATCCTCGTCACGGAGATAAGGAATCTAAGGCATACAGCCTTATCCAAAGCCATTAGCATGTCAGTGGTGCAGCTGGGAGCAGTACAGGTCTTCTGATGCCAGCCCCACGTGCACTTCCCTCACTGGATGCTCCCCCCTGCAAGGTGCTATAAATGTTATTTCACTCTGCAAAGGCTGACATGAAACATTATGCCCCTGGGGGAAAGGTACCAAGCACCTAACAAGAAGTAGGACGAAGAACAGTAGCTCAAACCCTGGCCCTGACTGCAGGTGGGTGGCGACGACCACCGGCCATCTCTGGGGCAGAACAGGGTCCACGGGTGTTTGCTCCCCGGGCAGGAAGAACACTGGACTTGCCGCGAGGCTGGCAGGAGATCCCGGCGTGACAGCGTTCACTCTGGCGAAGGGCTGAGGCAGGCTCTGGTTCTGACTCACTGCCTCGGCTTGTGCCTCTGCCTCGTCCCTGGCACGCTTCTCCTTCTCCCGAGCATGCAGCTGGTGGAGCGCTTCTTCCACCTGCCTCATCACGGCCTTGTGATCATTCTGCAGACCTGGGCGGAGGGAGGTTGTCTCAGAGATGGGAGGAACGAGCACACAGCGTTCCCGCACGAGATGTATTGCCCTGTGGGAATCAGCGCGTGCTCCCCACTACGCTACCAGGTCTGCTATGGCAGGGCAGCTCCAGACTATAAACACAGTCACCACCGAACGCTGCCCTGCGTACAGACTGACAGCTGTTTCGTGGGCCTGCTCACAACCAGTGGCCACACCGCGTGCACAAACAGGGCTCCTTATGAATTAACGTCAATCTCACGCAGGGACAGCCGTGTTATAACAGCGGTAACAACACCTAGAGGTGGATAAACCCTTAGAAGAGAATGAGAGCTGGAGAGATCAACAGCAACGTAAAAAAAATTAAAGCGACCAAACTCCCTTTCCACCAAAGTATTTTCACACAGGGACCGGTTCATCGTAAATCCGTCACCAGGATTCGTTCGAAGGAGACATCACCTAGTTTTCGGCCCCATGTTTGTTGCGTGCATAAGAGATATGACTATTATTTTTATTTATTAAACACAAGGTTTGTTCACAGAACGAGGCGCGTCGCAACCGCTCTGCACGCCGCCTGTTCATGCAAACGGTGTCGCTCACCGACTGCTGCCCTGCCCTGCCCCCTCGTCCCAAACCCGGTTACAAACACACCTCGAACTCGACTCCTCGTCGTTTCTTTATACTCCGAATCGAGCTGCACGCAAAGGGCAAACCACGGCCCCGAGCGCCGCGTCCTCGGGGGGCTGCCACCTTGTTCATCTTAATACCTGAACCTGGGGCTCTAGGGACTCGCGCCCTCCGCACGGCCCGAGTCTGCAGACGTCGTACGTGACTACGTCTATTCGCCGTTGCCCCGGGGGACGCCGACACGAGCCCGTGCCGTTCACCGGGGCCCCGAGCGCGCTCCGCGACCACCGAGCTGCTTACAGATAATGTTGTGCCGCGCCGTGCGCACTTGGTACAGGTCGACGTCTGCCCGCGGGTATCCTTCCGCGTCCACCAGCGGCTCGCTCATCCCGACGCCCTTCTGCTGCAAGGGAGACACGTGGTCGCGCGGCGCCCGGTGCCTGCCCGACGTCACCTTTCGGGGCTCGGCCAGCGCCCGTGTCACACCCCGCCCCCACCCCCCGCACGCACGCGCACACACACACACACACACACAACCCACCCCCCGCAGACACACACTCAGGCACACCCCCACAGGCACGTGCGCACACACACGTGTCCCTGTTACACTCAGCCACATGCACAACCGCTACACACCCCCCCCCCCCACTACACACTCACGCACGCGCACTTGGCCCGGCGCACACTCACGTCCTCCAGGAGCTCGTAGCAGGCCCGAATCTGCGCCTCGATCTCGTCCTTCCTGCGCACCAGGCACTGCACGTCGTGGGCGCTCACGGCCGGCTCCGCCATGGCCGCTGTACTGCGCTGCGCGGCGCCGTGGAGGGGGCGGGGCGACGGCGGGCCGAGCAGGACAAACCGCGCGTCACAGTAAACAACAACGCGGAAGGGGCGGGGCCGGCGGGAGGGGGGGCGGTGACGGTGGCCGGGGCAGGACAAACCTAACGTCGCAGTCAACAACGCGGAAGGGGCGGGGCGGGGCGGGGCGGGGCTGCAGAGCACGTGCGCCGGGCGCCAGGCCCTGCAGGGAGGGGCGGGGTTGCACCTCAGAGGCT
The DNA here is from genome assembly GCF_030867095.1 of Alligator mississippiensis. Taxonomy (NCBI): domain Eukaryota; kingdom Metazoa; phylum Chordata; order Crocodylia; family Alligatoridae; genus Alligator; species Alligator mississippiensis. The sequence goes on along the minus strand of NC_081833.1, from coordinate 2,817,367 downwards.
GACTCGGTCAGCGCAGCTCCCTCACCCGTGCCCCGCAGGGGGATGGGCTGCCTGCCACCAGCACCAAGGGGCCCGGCTTTGGGGCGTCACCCCGGAGGGCCTGGGGCGACGCCTCGCTTACAGCACGCGGGGGAGAAAACCCCGTACTGTACCGAGGTCGCACCGTGCGCCTACCCGGCCCGGTTACACGTGGGTGCGCCCCGTGCGGCGAAGCAGAGCTGGCGTGGACGAGGCGCGTTCACAATGTCTCTGCCCCGCGGCGCCGTCGGGACCCGCGCGCCACTCCTTCCAAGCTGGACCGACGCGGCGCCGGCCCTCCCAGCGCGTCCCTGAGCCAGCGCGGAGCGAGCTTATTGCAATAATGAGGCATCGGGCAAAGATCGTGCTTTCGGTTGCGCCCGTGCAACCTTCACCCCTGCCCACTCCCAGCTATACGGAGGAGGCGCAGCTGGGCAAAATGCGGCCCAGGGGCCAGATCCGCCCCGCCAGGCCGTTCTGTCCGGCCCGCGGGGCCCCTGACACATTTAGAAAATTAATATTTATTTGCTCTTGGCTGCCTGTCAAAGATGACAGGAGACGGGGGCAGCAGGACCCAGGGGAAGCCGGCAGCAGGACCCAGAAGCACCTGCTTCTGGCCTGGGACCGTGGGGCTGTTCCTGCTTCCCTACGCCGGGGAGGGAAATGTGTCCCTCGACAGCTTGCCAAACCTCGCTAAGCAGCCCTCCACCGAAATAATTGCTCACCCCTTGTCCAAGGACAGAGGCAGGCAGGCTAGGTTCTTTGGGTAGATGTGATCTCTTTTATTAGACCAACTGAGTAGCTGGAAAAAAGTTCGTTGCACACTTTCAGTAGAGACTCCCTGTGCCTGACAAAGGGTGACTGCGCCCGAAAGCTTGCAAAGACCAACAATTCAGTTGGTTTAATAAAAGATATCCGGTCGACCCAAAGAACCGTGCTTGCCAGTCGTGACAACGGTGTTCAAATTCAGCGGTGGTTTGCAAGGCCGTGCAGCCTGGAGAGGCGAAGCCAGGAGTAATTTTGCTGCGGGTCCCAGTGAGCTGGGGTCGTCACAGGTACTGTAGTAAAAAAGACGTTAAGGCTCCCCGATTTTGCAATAACGCTTGAGCAGCAATTATGTGATAGAAGTGTCTTATGACCATCTTATGACCCTTGTGCAAGGTCATAAGGTCTAACGCCTAAGCTGTGGTCTGCTGTTCTTACTGCTTGCCTTGCATCTTTAAATTATCCCTGCCCAATGCCCTAAGGTTATGCTAAGATAAGAGGTTACTAAAGTTTGCTAACTTTGCCACAGTTCCCCTTTCCCTCTGCGCATGCGACAAAAGATTTCGCTGCAGTTCTGCTTTTTGAGTGTGCATGCACTAACCCTGATAAGTCACACTAACCAATAACAAGTTAAGTGCAGCCTACAAGACAAGACGTAACAATTAGGAAATGGTAATGCTGCCAATAAACATCTAACACGTTAAAACTCTATGTTCAATGTAAGCTGTAAAAATGTAATTCCGGGCCGGACTAGTCGTCGACTCTGATTTGAGCTCAGCTCCTGGGTCGAACTGTTTGCAAACAATAAATCTGAGATGGACCCAGCCTGTGTGTGTGTGACTCTCTCCTTGAGGACAATTGGACAAGCCTCCAGGGGAATGAAACTAGCCGTTTGGGCAACAGTACTTCGGTGAGTATTCTGGCTGTGCAAAGCAACCCGGGGCTGAAAGGCGCTTTCCCAGGACTGGCTTCCTGACCCATCCCGGAAAATTTGAAAGTCTTTCTGTAACAAGCACCTGTCTGCGTGGTACTGCCAGTGTTGTCTCCAAAGGACAGTGTGAGTTCGTGCCCGGTGCGCTTTTGCCAATAAACACACAGGGGTGGAGGATCCAACTTAATCTTTATTGTTTCAAGTCTGCGCAGAGAGGGGTGCTTGGCGATCGTTCGCAAAACAAGCGCACCGGTTTCTACCTCTGGATACCTTTTATACATGTTTGCAAGTGTATCGCTCAGTGATTGGTTACAAGCCACTGACATAAGACGTTCTCTATTGAGCATGTCTCTATACCTATGGTTTAGCCATGTATTTCATTTACATACATATATGTTTCATTAACATACTTTTGCTCTGCCCAGGGGTGTGATTTTTAGCATTATAATGAGACCTTTTTCTGAACTTCTTGCTATCTTACAGGTGTCAGGGAGACATTATCCTGCTGGTGTTAGGGAGGCCTTCCAGGAATCCTCCGCATCCCACACGCTGTGCTCTGCAAGCATCTCTTAACACACACGTACCACACCCCTCCCAGCACCAGTAAGTTGCCTTAAGTATTCAGTTAGATATCATTTGCAAAAGCTAGATATACCATCAAAAAGATTACATAAAAAGATTACATCACCAGCATGCTGTTTGAAGGAGATGGTACCCACTACCGACGCGCCTGGGCCACAGTCTGATCTTAGCGAAGTCGGGTGTCAACCCAGAGTATGGGGGGCTGGTTCACACGGCCGTGAGGTCAGAATCGGTTCGTAGTATGCTTTGCTTGGGTTGACGTGGCTAGGGGTTCTGGTCTTGCATTTGATAAACAGCCTCTCCTCTTGCTTTTCAGATAAATACGGGTCCTTTCACCTCCAGGGTCAGTGTTATCGAACTCCCCCCACTCCCAAGGGCAGAATGACTACGGTCCAAACCAAGTAAATAATTTGGTTTAAAATGTTTCAGATTACGAGCTGGGGAAGGTGGAGCCAGGGAGGGGCTTTCGCTCACCCTGCAGATATATTGAATGCATTTGGAGTTGCACTTTCTCTTGGTGCTATCATACCAATCAACTTCCAAAAATGGTGAGACTTAGCAATTATTCAGTTTTCAATTTTGCCATTAATGTACTATGGAGGAAGATCAGTGCATCTTCAGCTGTATTTGTACATCTTGTATTCTGTGAATTTACTGATATATTTTTTTATACTTGGAAAAATTAGACTTTTTTAATCAGCATGTGGAACACAATGCGGGAAACTTGCTTTCTCTAAACTCAGCAGGGAATTTAATATTTGGAGAATGAATTTGCATTTGTTAAATGCTAACATGTATGTATACGTATTCTCTCTCTTTAGACAACGTACACAGACAAAGGAAAAAAGGTAAGAATACAGCTGCATGGACTAGGTTTCCTTCCAAAAGAATTTCTGGCACTATTAATGCTGGACTGATTGTATTAATTTATTACTAATTGATTGCTGGGTGGAATTGAAAGCAACAATGGGCTCTGATCATATAATGTTGCAGTAGGACTTAGGTTCATAACTTCTGCTCTCCATAAATCACAATTAATTACACACACGTTTTTCCTCACTGTTTAGGAGTGAGGAGGAAGAAAGGATGATTAATTAAAATCCAACCCTTCCATGCCTAACCATAAGCAGGACTTGTTGCAATACTTCTCTCTAAATGCTATAAATGTATATTTAAATAGTTTTAAGACCTGAAATAACTTTCTGAAACTAGTGATGCATACACCAGAGTTACAGTTAATTGTTAAATACCATTCTATACAGCACGACTTTTCTTTATATATTATCTTTCCTGCAAACTACACCCACTAAACATGAACAGTGTTAAAAATGATGAGACAGGAGATGGCAGATGTCAAATTCCAGGCAAGGAAGAATAGCTGATGCTCAGCTAACGTTAAGAAATACTGCAAAGAGGTTTGTTAACGTCTCCTTTTTGAGCATGGGTTTTGTCACCTCTGATTTGGCTTCCCATTCGCAGTTGGGTAAGAGCTTTCCTGGAGGAGAATTAATCTTTAACGTGAGGTTAACAAAACCACACTGGATCCAAACAATGGTGGAGGTTGCGCGTAGAGCAGGACAAGTCCTGTTGCTGTTACTGTCTGGTATCCTGCTCCAGTCCAAGAACTGAGAGCAGAGCTCGACTCTCCAGTTGCTCCATTTGCTGCCTTCCCTGACCCAGATGACTCGGACTTGTTCTGTGCGGGGCTTAGGAAGGGAGAATAATTGCTTTGCTTGTTCTGGGGGTCAACTCCCAGTACGGCTTCCCAGCCCCCCCAAAAGTCCCTCTGACTAGAAGTCATGGAAAAAAGCCTTGCTCCTCAGTGGTGACATCCAGACATTTTTTGTATAGACTATAAAACCCCGCGCTCAAATTTGCCGAGGAGTTAATTAACTTAGGGTGAACGAGAAATGCACAACTCTGCCACACGTCTGTAACGGAGCCCATCCATCACGTCTTGCTAAAGCAGAAACAGCCTCAGCCTTAAAGTGGGGTTTTATGGCATTGAAGTATGGCCCAGTCACCAGAATTTTTGTTTCAGCCTGAAAGGGGCAGATTCCTCCACTTTCACTCGATCACGTTCTGGGTTGGAAATGCCAAGCAGGTACGTAGAGACAACTCGCTTGTTTGCATGTGCTGCACCCCACTTGCACAGTCATTGTTTGAAGAGCAGGGGTATGGCGTAGTTGGCGTTCGCTATTGGCTGTCAGGAGGGGAGGATCTGGCATGTGGTGTCGGGACGGTCCCGGGGACGTGTTTTCAATTAAAATCCCATCACTGACTGGCTGGGATGATCCTGAGCAGATGGAAGCGTTTCAGCACTTGCCCCGAGTGGAATGTTCTCCTCGGATGGTCTTTGCACCACCGTTGTGCAACAGGGGGGAGTGGGCTGCTCATCTTGCAGCGGGGAGCCGACGGGTATGTTTGTGTGTGCAGGTTTCTCCAGTCGTGAGCAGAAATTCAGAAAAATTGTAAAAAAAAAACCCCAACCAACCGCAAAACCAAAATTAACCCACAAAAGATACGCAGCTGCCCCTGTTTGAAAGGGAAGAAGGGAGTTCCTGCTGCTTCCCTGCCCTCTGCCCATACCCAACCTTTGGGACTTGTTCAGATGGACTTAGTCGAAGGCAGCCTTGTTTGCAAAGTGATAAGATATTGATTTTGGCTGATCTCACAGGCAGATAGATCATCCCATGTTAAAAGTCTTGTTTCTAACGATGTCCGAGATTCATAGAAAATATTACAAAGTTCATTTTAATGTCGCGCTTCTTTGTATGTCTTTTTGCCTTTATATGGCACTTGGAAAATAAAAGCAGATCACCCAGTTTCGAGTTTGTACTCAGCTTGTCAGCATCTCTTTCCAGTTCTCCTGCTTTAGCTTCATGTTGCAGCATGGGGGTTGCAACAACTGGGGAACATATGTTTTTCTTTCCATTGATTTACCCAGAAACCTTTTCTTTTACTGTTTGACTTTCCACAAGCTACATTTTGGCTTGAAGTTGAGCTGCTGCACTCCGTTTCGTGTCATATAAGGGACTGTATTTACAGCATCTCTCCTGGGCTTGGGGTGGTTCTGTTAGTTCCCACCGAAATGAAAGATCTCAGATAGCAGATGCAAGGAAAGATTACAAAATGCAGTGAATCTCTGCCAACGGCTGGGAAGGCGCTGCAGAAAGCCACAGTCACTGTCAGCAGGGAACCAGCATGGAGTTCAGTCCAACCCATCCTGGGCGATCAAGCCCAAGTGTCTCGATGACGTTCTGCCTCTCGAGACCCGCTCTCCCGGAGCACCTCTGCAATTGGAAAGCCCCGCTGGCGGTGATGTGCTGTGTACCAGGGACGAGAGGGTGCACCTGCCTTCTGTCCCAGTCCCAGGCTGCACTTCCAAAAGGAACGTTTCACTCTTTGCACACGCGTGGAAGCATTTGTGCAGACAGCCTGGGCCGGCCCATGCGTGCAAATGCTTCTCTGCATGTCAGTGAGGGTAGGGACGTGCATAAGAGGTCATTAAGGAGCTTGGAAAGAGCATCCCAAAGGTGCCAGGGGTTACTCAGCAACCTGTGAGCTGGCTGCTCTGCCAGCCTGGCCTGCTCTCTCCTGCATCACTAGGTGTAGGTCCTGCCCCAGCTTAACTCCCCAGTGCGCTGTTCTGCCAGCAGATGTGCTGAGCCTGGTGTGTGCACAGCTCGGCTGTTTCACACCTGACGTCCAGAACATCCCGTGCCGCGAGCCTCCAGTCATTAATACTGTTCATCAGGACAAGGCATTGATCAGCCTCTGTCTCTGCCTTGTGCCATCCTGTTAGCTAGCTGGTGGCTGTTCCCAAAGCACCCCCAGGGTCGCGCCGGCCCCTGCCTGGCTGCATCCACCATTCACCCACCAGCCCCTGGCTGCAATGGGCAGGAGTGAGGAGCCTAAGGAGTCGGAAGTGCCTCGGGTAGATGAGTTGGTGGCTGAACCCACTGCAGCCTGAGGAGCCTCTGGGGACAGATGAACCCTCCTCTACCCAATAATCCCCTTGGTGCATGTGAATAACCACAGAGGGATTCCCTTCCCGCTGCTGCCTGGCTTGCCGTGCCACCTGGTATTTCAGCAGGGCCAGGCCCCCTTCATAGCAGGCATGGAAGTACCTGTGCAACCTTCGGTAAGAGCCAGCAGTAGCAGCCTTGGGCATTGGCCTCAAGTAACACTACCAGGTACGGTGCTGCTGGCTCCCTGCTCCCCTCCATCCCAGCGCGAGAGCTCAGAGGCTGCCAGGGTCTGGCAGAGTCCAGGAAATTGCTTCTTGGGTAGCAGCGCTTTTGCTGTATTAAAGCCATTGTAGCGCTCACTAGTAGAAATCAGAGGACTTATTGGGACGCTGCAGCTAACTCTGGACACACGCAGGCAGGGTTTACCTTCCTCCAGCATTATCGCACACCAGAAAACAACTTGTTGCAAAGATCAAGGTGGCTCCGGCTAACCTGGCAGGGTTACTTTCTGCGCTGATCGTTGCAATAGGCTGCAAACCGGGTCCCAGAGCAGCGTCACTCAGTGCTGAACCCTAGGACGTGCCCTCCAAAATCCTAGCACTGGGCACGTGTGGACACTCAGAGCCACGGGCTGCTGAGCCGTAGCCTGTGAAAGGCTTGGAGGTGCAAGAAACTTGGGTGTGCCTTGTACACTCGCAGTGCCAGGGCGCGTGGCTGGCTGACCCCAGGCACAGACCAGGCTTCACTCACTCAGTTTTACAGCCCCGGGGACCAAACTGCAGATCATTCAGCATCTGGCTCCTGCTGTTTGCTGAGGCCTGAGCCTGGGAGGGTTCAGAAAAGGCTGGCCGTGGCTGGAAAGAGCCAGTGAAGAAACAAGCAGGACAGGAATCCCTCCGTTTTTTTTAACCGGATGCATGTTCTGTGTGCTTCAAAGGCTGCCTCGTATTATTGCAACAAAATGGGATTTGAAGAAATGGCCTATCGGGGCCTGGAAACCGGCAGCAGAGAAGTGGTGTCTCACGTGATAAGGCAGGACAAGGTACGAGCGCTGGGGGCGCGATGCTTTAGGACGCCACGCGAACAACGTGATATATCGCAGTCAGATCAGCTGAGGGGAGGTCCAGTGCCTGAGTTCAGGACTGGGAACCACACGCTTCAATCCTGGGTTTGTCTCCCTAGCTTTGGGCAAGGCGCATACCCGTGTGCCTCGGTTCCCAGCTCACCCGACCGCCCGAGTGCACTAGTTGCCGGGTCTGGACTCGGGGACAGCGCAGCCTTTCTGGCTGGGTCACAGCTGGGTGTTGCTTGCTGAGTCCCAGCCCGTTGCACTGGAGGGCACTCGGAGAGGGTGCATCGGGCCAATCCTCCGTGCCCCGAGATGCTGAGAGAGGTGGGCTCGCTTTCAAGGGTAAGACGGCATCGAAGTCTGCCGCAGAGCCATGCAAAGCATGCTGGCGTTTTTTCAGTCTCAAGCTGTGTGAATATTGCGTGAAAGTTTTCTCCGGTGTTCATGCAGCTACAACACAGCGCGCTTTTCTTAGGGATGGAGTCTGGCACCGCCACACATTGATCCTGCTGAATTCCTCAGCATAAATTGACTTCTCATGTTTTTCCTAATTCTCAGATCATTTTTGTCCTCTCGTCTGCTCTCAACCCTGGAAACGAAGGTAAGTGAAAGCAAGGCCTGGGCTGATTAAGGGCTAGAGCATCTGAACATCCTGACTGTAATTTGTATGGCAAGCCCTGCTGACGGCTGCTGAGAGCCATCCTCCCGGCCTGTCCTGCCCTGCTGTCACGGGGGCAGCGAGAGGAAAGGAACAAAGGCCCAGGCCTCATGTCCCAACTCTCCTAATCTGCGACTGCTTCGGCTCCAGGAGCCCGGAGGAGACTCAAAACTGCTGAGCAAGACTTGGGGAGGGAGAACTTAGCTCCGGGCTCGGGACAAGGATGGCTGCGAGTGTGGGCTGAGCTCTGCTCTCCAGTCCATTGGGATTTCACTCCTTTTTCTGTAAATTTGCAATTCTCCCACGTCCCAAGGAAACTTTGGAAACCAGCTCCCAAGTCTGCATGTCACCAGGAGGAAGCAGCCAGGCCATGGCAGGCAGAAAAGCCGGCCCAGCCCCCTCACTCTGCTTGCGGTACCCACGCCAGGTCCATCCAGCACCTGCACGTGCAGAGTCCCTGGTGTCAGGCGCACGCACATTTGCTCTCTTTCTCTTTGCCCAGAAATGGGAGCGCACTTAGTGAAGCACGGAGATGGAGTAAAAGACGTTGCATTTGAAGTGGAGGACTGCGACTTCATTGTGCAGGTAAATGCAGGGCTGGGGGTTGGGCGTCTCCACGTCCCGTAGGGCTGAGGACCCCAGATGGGTAGGGTCAGTTTAATGCCCCATTCTTTCTTGCTTGTAGGCAAGGCTGCAGTTATGGCCCCAACACAACTGGTTACATTGGAGAAACATAAGCCACAAATCCCAGGGGTTCCCACAGCTAGGTTGTGAATTGATCTTGAAGTGTTCCCAGGTGCAGTTTTGGCTGGAAAAGTGAACGCAGCATTGCAACGCTCCCTGTTTGCCCCAGCAGGGTCTCCAGGACAGATTTCTGTGGCCCCGCAAGCGCTGCTGGGATGGGAGGGTCAAGCCAGGACTTCCCAACCTGCGCAGGGCGGCTGTCGCCTTTGAAGCTGTGCACCTTCACCTGAAGCAGCCAGGCCTGGCCAATGCTGGAGATGCAGGTCTGGTCCAGGGTGGCAATTCTGTTCTCCTTCACAGAAAGCTCGAGAGCGCGGGGCTGTGATCGTGAAAGAGCCGTGGATAGAGGAAGACGAGCATGGGAGAGTGAAATTTGCAGTCATCCAGACGGTGAGCGGCCTGGGGAGAGCCGGTCCCTGGGATCTGTGGGCAGGAGGCGCGCCCTGATTGCTAACTGCAGCGCCCGGGAGGGAAGGGGATGAGAGCGGCCACTTCAGTGCTGCGGGTCTTTGCTTCCTGGCCCCGGGTCTGCAACCCCTTATGGCAGCCCTGACTAGGCAGCGGGCTTGCATACGTGGCTGTGAGCTTCCCTGAAGCACATGGGTGGGCTGCTCTGGGCTGGAGGGACCCCAGGGCTGGTGGCTAACTTAGGGCAAATGGAAGGACTGGTGGAGGCCCTTACAGATGTCCTAAGACTCCCCTACAGCTTCCTCTGGACCAGATCCCAGTGCAGGGAGCCTCGTGCACGCAGGCGTCTGTTCTGGATGCCTCGATGCTGTCTGAGACTCAGCCGAAAGGAAAAGGGTTGGCAACGTGTCTTGTATGTTCCCCTCCCAGTACGGGGACACGACGCACACGCTCATTGAGAAGCTGAACTACAGAGGACTCTTCTTACCTGGCTTTGAGGCTCCTCTCTTCAAGGACCTGCTGTTGCCAACGCTGTAAGTAACTCGCAGGGGCCCTGATCCGCCTTTCCCATCTCCAAAGAGGGAGGAACGCAGCCCGGTGCACAGATCCCGCTCTGCCTTAGCACGGTCCGGCCCCGGGTGCACCCCACAGGGCAGCTGCCCTCGAACCTCTCATTTTACCTTCTTCAGATTTCATCTCCACAGCTCTGTGCCTGCTTGCTGTTGCTTGGAGTTGCAGGATCTTTTCCATCCAAAAAATTAAAAGCAAGTTGGTCAAAGTTAAAGCTGGGCCTAAGCGACAAAAGTCACGGGTCCGTGGTGCCAGGATGCAGGGGGCTGGTTCGTCTCGTTAAGGACATGGGGACCAGAGGAGGAGTCTGAACCCAGGTTGGTCCCTGGGCCCTCCCCCCGAGAGCTCGGCCACGCAGGGGTGGTGCAACCACACACGGTAGCAGGAGGCCAGAGATGAAACGGGCACACGCGCTTCCAAACAGGTGCTCGCATCTTCAGGGCAGAGCCGATCCCCAAGGAAAAGGCTAGAAAGGGGCTTCCCCAAGGGGTTACTACTGCATTTCCAGCGATTAGGAACGCTTGGATCAGATGAGCATTTCCCCTCCAAGGCCCTGGTGCCTCTCTCCCTTTTCTACCTGGCCAGCACCAGGAAGATGAAACAGTTGTGTCCCCAGGAGCACCGATGCCAGCTGCTTTCCGGCTGCAAACTGACCCAGGGCTTCTCCTGCAGGCCAAGCGCAAAGCTGAACTTCATTGACCACGTGGTGGGAAACCAGCCTGACCTGGAGATGGTCCCAGTGGCAGAGTGGTGAGAGCCGGCGCAGTTAGGAAAGCTGTTCCCCCGGGTCCTGCCGCCGCGTGCTGTCGTTCCATTCCCGTTGCTGTTGCCGTTGTCGTTTCTACTAACGGCATCGTTTTAGCGACAGGGTGCTTGGGACCGCTTTCAGTGCTTATAGGCGTGAGCAACACCAGGGTCCCCTGGGGCATGTTCCACCTTGGTGCTGTGAGGGCCAGGGCTAGACAGGGTGCTGCGGCCCTATGGGGAGGGCTGTCCATTGGCGAGGGGCAGCCCGGCCCACCCGGACGGCTAGTGGTCAGACCGCTGGGTGCCAGGGCCCTTTTCCACTAGCAAACCTCCCATCCTGTCACACAGACTCCTGCCTGGACACAGGAGATGCATTTGCCAGCTTCCGTCGTCTCCTTTCCCAGCGATACCCAGGGCTGGATTTGGCCATACGCCAGGGACAGCGGTAGCCCGGTTTGGACCTGGTTGATTTTAGGCCGAAGAGGCTCTAGACTTACAGCTCAGTATTTTGTGGGTGCATTGACAGAAGCAGGCCAGTCCTGAAGCCTGCAAATGTTGGCTCGGCGCCGTGAAACCTGCCTTTCCCGCTCCCGCAGGTACCAGAGGAGCCTTCTGTTTCATCGGTTCTGGTCCGTGGATGACAAACAGCTGCACACTGAATTCAGCGCCCTCCGGTCCATTGTGGTTGCCAACTACGAGGAGACGATAAAAATGCCCATAAATGAGCCTGCGGTGGGCAAGAAAAAATCCCAGATTCAGGTAAATACTCCCGAAAGGTGGATCTCCCCATAGGGCTGTCACCATTCACAGCTTTTCACCGACAAAAGCAGCCAGGTCCTGCGCAGCGCAGACCGGGACCTGGGTTCGGGGTACTGGAACTGCCTGGCCCCTTATTCAGCAGCTCCACAAAGCTCTGCGTGCCCAACAGGAAGGCTATTGCACCACCAGGAAGGTTGCTGTCATGGCACCTACCTCTAGTTTTACTAGTAAAATGCTTGAGTGTTTAATTTTCCCTTCCACGGGCAGGTCTGAGAGGAGACCTTGGTTTCAACTGCAGCTGTTTTTGCATTAAGCCTAAAATCCAGTTTGAAAATGCACAAGCATCATTTACACCACGCGTGCACTGACTCTGTACTTCTCTTTCTAGGAATACGTTGACTATTACGGAGGACCTGGGGTCCAGCACATTGCTTTGAATACCTCCGACATTATTGCAGCTGTAAGTGCAGCAGCTGAATGCTGTTAGCAACTTAAAAAAAAAAAATGAAGAGAAACCCAGTTGATTTCCCAGGCTTTTCCAGTTGGTCTTTAGGGCAAAGGCCTTCATCCTCTCTGACTACTTTGCATTGAACAAAAGAGTGAGTTTCAGATGCAGACTTGGGCTGAGAGCCCACAGCTAACTTGGCGTCTGGGTATGGCAGGTAGGGTCATAGCACAGGTGTTGCGTTCCTCATGCCCTGGCTGGCACCCACCTGCCCAGCAGCCCGCATGAAATGAGTTTGGCAGCTCTCAGTGCCGTGCTCACTTCACAAAACCCCAAGCAGCACTAAGCGCCCCCGCTGTCGGCTGTCACAGCAGAAGGGTCAAGCTCTGATGGGGCCATGAGGACTTTTCCCTTCAAGAGGCATTTTGTGGGGGAGGCTCCCTGGCCCGCTGCCTGGGCTGTGCTTGCTTTGTTGATGCCTCTTGAGTAGAAACACTGGGTCTGCATCCTGCAGACACACAGAAGTCTCCTGGTGCCATCTCTCCTTCCCATCCAGCTAGGGACAGAGAGCACCGGGGGCACAAACTCCTTTCTCAGAACATATTTCTCCGTTTCCACGAATGCAACAGTCCCCTAGTGTGACCATAGAGCGATTTCTCCCAGAAACTGTTAACGTTTCTTCCCACTTCCACTGCAAGGACCAAGTTAGTTCGAGTCGCTTGGCATCTGGTGACTGTGTAGAGTAGGAACAAATGCAAGATTAGGAGGGTGGGACGCTGGTGTTGGCTGTCACCCTGCCTGCCATGCTGCATGGGGTCTTGCTCCAGACCAGCTGCTGGCATCTGCAAGGACAAAGCCCTGAGCTTGCAATGCCTCTGCTGCTCCAAAAGCATATGCAGTGCAGTCAGTGGGGCAGAGGAGGCAATGGGCCCAGCACTCACGTGCACCCACCAACTGGCTCTCACCTTGTGCTGTAGATCACAAACTTGAAGCAGCGTGGCATGGAGTTCATGTCGGTTCCGGCCACCTACTACCAGCAACTGCGGCAGAGGCTGAAAACTGCCAAGATTGAGGTTAAGGAGAGCATCGACAAACTGGAGGTCAGTTTGGGGTCCAGGTAGAGCTGAGCAGTGTTTTAACCACACAGTGACCGGGCAGTCATTTAGGAGAGGAGGGGACAGCGATGCGTCCCTTTGGAACTGTACAGGGAATTTTAGATCAGCAAACTCCCCTGGTTCAATTTGGGCCAGGACAGTATTACCCTTAAATTATCATCTTCAAAAAATCCTCGCGCGACACTTATTCCAGATGCTCTGGGCGGCCAGTTCCAACACAGCCCACACATCAGAAACCTTGATTTGAGTGGGCACGGGCGCTCACCAGCGCCGTTTGGGAGACTCTCGGCAGTTCTTCACCCCATTGACCTCTTACTTTTGTTTCCAAGGAACTGAAAATCTTAGTTGACTTTGACGAGAAAGGATACCTGCTCCAGATCTTCACCAAACCAGTTCAAGATAGACCCACTCTCTTTCTGGAGGTCATACAGCGCTATAACCACCAGGTCTGTTTGAAATAGTCACTCCTAGCTAATCTGAACTAAAGAGATTTTTATTTTTTTTTAATTATCATTAAAAAAAAGTCCTAAAGTGCCACTAAAAAAGCACCTGGTCCCTGAGGTGCCTCTGCCCACTGTCCCTGCAAGCTCACTCTGCTTTGAAAAGCAGAGCTTTGGAAAAAAATACCATCAATGCCACCGCAGAGGACCTGGCAGTCCAGAACAGCCAGTCTAAACAGGTGCTGTAAGCAGCATGGAGCTTTTCAGGCCCTGCGAGACCCGTCAGCTGCCAAACTTTCTGCAAAGCTAAGGTTCCTCTGGAGCAGGGGTGGGCAGCCGTTTCCAGCTGCTGGGTCCAAAGCAGGCAGGTGGGTGCTGGGACCCCGCTACCGCTGGTTGTCTCGGTGGTTGAAGGCACCCCCATTGCAGAGTGCTGCCAAGACCCCGCGTCTGCAGACCGGATCCAAAGGCTCCACAAGCCGGAGCAAGCCCCTGCTCTAGAGCACGGTGAAAACACTTCTGAAAAGGAGACTCTATGGCTGGTGAGAGATTTCCTTCCCTGCAGCACTCCTGCCAGCCTGGAAGCGCTGGAGGAGGGCAAAAAAACCCAACCTCTCTCCGGACAACCGCGGAGACGGATACACTAGAGATATACCAAGAGGTTCTCCCGTGCTTGTAGCTCCTCGCCCCTTGCCCCTGCACAATTATTACTGCTCAGGGATGCCTCCATGCGTCACTGAGCTTCTACCGGAGGGCATTTGCTGATGGTGTAAATCATCGTGTCTAGCACAGCAGGTCCTGTTAGGAAAGATTAACTCAGGAATCCTACTGGAAGAGACAAGGGTTGTTATCCCTAACGTGGCTGTGAAGAGCTGAGGCACAGAGAGGTGCCCCTCTAGGACCGCGGTGGCTGGCAGTGGTGGAAGCATGTAGAAGTCAGAAGTATCTAGCAATAAATCCCGTTCTCAGGCGGCCAGAACTGTCAGTAGTCATCTGTATCCCCGTGGAGTGAAAGCTCAGCACGAGTAAGCCTTTTGCTGCTTGGTCTGACCCTGTGACTCCACAACTAGCACATTTGTTTGCCGCATACATCAGTCTTGCATTGTCCTTTCCTTCCTACACAGGGTTTCGGTGCCGGAAACTTCAAGTCTTTGTTTGAAGCTATAGAAGCCGACCAGGATGCCAGAGGAAACCTGACTCTCCTGACATCAAACATGGAAAATAATTTCATCTAGAGCTTTCCAACAAGAGATCAGCAGCAGCCACGAGCGCTGGTTGGTATGAAAGTGCCTACGCACGGAAAAACAGCAGCAGCAACAAAACCAAAGAAATTCCTAGTCACTTGGGCAATTAACCCACAATCAGGCGTTACAAATGCAGCAAATTCAAAGTGAAGTTTAAATTGACACGAAATCTAAACCAATTCTGGTACAGAAACAGAAACATCTCAAACCTGCCATCCTGAGAGGAGGAAAAAAATTCAAAGAAATCAAATGCATCTTTCACAATCAGCTTTGTCTGAGTTCCCAAATCACCAGTGCAGGGCATCTCTGAATTAAAAAAATGTTGCATATGAGGTGAAGGAGGGGAAATTACTGCTAATCCTAATAAAACTGATTTTAACTCGGGGAAGTGTGAAGAGTCTGAATGCTGGCGACTACTTATTTAATGCCGTAAGAGTCTTCTTTCTTTTTTTGTTGTGAATTTCCACATTGATAGCGCTTGCTTTTGGGATAATCGCAGCAACCCTGTAATACATTACTGATATACACGTCCAGCCTTAACTCCAGTGCAATGCAGCTATTGCCCAATGGCTTTAAAAACCTGAACAAAATTACAGAAGTCGTTCCCCAGAAAATTAATTTTGTACTAAAAAAAAAAGTAATTACTGTAATTTGGGGAAGGATACACTGCACTTTTCATGCATCACGAAGAGGTTGAATCCATCCTGCGTGACTAAGTGCAAAACTCAACTGACCGAATGCTGTGGACATCGCCGTGAGATTTTGCAAAGAAAACTATCCTTTTCTGTCACTCCATTCATACAACAGCGTGGGGCAAGCGTGAGCAGGAGATAGAGAGAGGAATCGTATGAACTGAGGCTGCTGCATCGGCACGGGAGCGGAGACCGGATGGTTGCACTGCTAATGCCAGCCACGTCCATCCGTTCTGCCACCGTTACCTCCTTCCACTCCTGCCCCCAATGCCCAGACACCTCAGAGGACCTGACCCCACGCCTGCATCCCCATCCCATGGGCGCCAGCCCAGGGAACACAGGGGAAGGGGAGAGGGCCCCTTCACCTTGGTCCCCGACTGGGGCAGGGTCCCTGGAGACGGTGCGCTCCTGCCCTGCGACCTTGGGTGGGGGGTCACGGGCCCTTCAGCTCTCGCGCTTCTGGCAGCAAACGTGCGGCACGTGCAAATCCCTGTTCGTGCCGTCACAAACTCCATAATTGTCAGTAATGAAGGGCCCTCACCCGGGGCCATCAGCATTTCACTCTGTGCCCGCCTGGCCCCGAGGTAGCCCTGGCAGAGCCTCTTGACCTTCCCTGCCCAGCTCCAGCCTGGTAGGAATGGGGGGTGAGGAGGACGGCGAAGGGGAGCAGGGGCCGGACCTAGCCACATTTACCTGTGGACGGGGTGGAAGAGCAGCAGGACAAGCCCAGCAGGTAAATACCGCTTGCTCTTCCCCAGGTAAATACCCGCACCCTGGTGGGACCACGCCAGCCCGTCCCCACGGAGGGGCTTCCTCCCGCTTCGACCCATCCCTCGGGGCCAGGCGCTGCCCTGCTCAGCGGACGGCAGGCTTGGGCCGCGCGGGCTGGTTCTGAAGATGCTTTGTACAACCTTACGGGAAACCCCCCTTTTAGGCACCTAAGTGGCTTTGTGTCCCCCTGTGAAATTTCTGGCCATTACGACCCCCTGTAGAGGCGAGGAAGAGGGAGTTGGATGGAGACGGCTTCTCACCTTAGTCCAGAAATCGGCTGCTGGAAGCAGTCTTCCCCAGGCTCCGGCTCTCCCCTGCTGTGTTTTCTTCCCCGGTTGAAAGCTCTTGGAGGCAGCGTCTGTCTCTTGTGACAAGCCTGTGGAGAAGCTAGCATCTTTTGGGTATTGCCACACTATTAAAAATAATTATTAGAAGGGGTAAATGATTGAACAGTGTCAAGGTGCCCATGTTTGTTCTCTTCGGCTCTGCCACTTCCTTGATGGGAGACCTGGACCAAGCTGCTCGGTTTCCTTCTCCTGTCAAAGGCAGGCAAAGTTCATTCTAGGTTTAACCCAGCAAACAAGATTTGCAAACAATAAGATGGTGGCTCCGTGACGCTTCCAACATAACCACGATCAACCACAAGCACTAAAAAGCAGCCGTAAAGGGAACATCAGTTTGCAGCGGTAGCTCGGGAAGACGTATGCAGTTGGTCAGACTGGGTGATCGTAATGGCCCCTTCTGGCCTGCCAATCTAGGCATCTATCTTTGCATAAGTTCATTTGTGAGACCTTGGATACGAGGGTGCAAAGCCTGGGTGCAATCTCCCAACTGGGATTCAAGTCGGTCCTTACCAGCGTGCTGTATGTGCCTGTACAGCGGTACAGCGCTATAGGATTGTACAGTGGTCGATGGGGATACTCACGTGGACAAGGGCTACGGGCCGGGCTCTGCCTTCTCGCACTAATCCCGCACCGTGCCGTGCCCAACCTGCTAACGTGAGCAGAGCTCAGAGCTGGTGCACTGCCAAGCCCCAGTCTCTGCAGGGACCTACCACTAGGCGCTACTGTAATAAAATCATAAGCACAACATCGTTTTTTCTGTAAGAAAAGTCAGTATATTTATGGTTTGCTTTATAAAAGTTACTATAATACAATGGTACATAGTATTCAATTCACAAAAATATGAACAAATATATACAGCATGACACATCCACAACAAAAACACTTTCTTCAAAACAAGATACATACTGATGACAGATTCTATATGCACAAAACATCCCTAAATTTATAAATTTGCTTAACAAAAAAAAAGCAGAAATCCTTAAATCTTCAAAGCAGTTTTGTTTTGTTTTGTTTTTTTAAAAAAAGGAACTTAAAAAAAAAGCAGAATTTGTATTTATTGCAAACCATTTTACCTGCCTCCTTTTAAAGGAGGCCTTTTACTTTCACACTGTGAATTAAAACCACCTGTTTACATAAGCCATGAAACAGCAAGGAATGAGGGCAGGTTTTAGATTTCATTTTTTAAACTGCCTGTTGGATTTAGAGTGTCCTTTACAACGTGTTTCTTTTCACTTGTACAAATACAATAGTGGCAATTAAGGAGGACATTAAACAAAACAAAAAAAAAACCCCAGTTGCAAATTTGCTTAAATACATTTTAGGTTGTCTATTCATAGACTATACATATTTCCTCGCTTGAAATAAATAGATTTTGCACGTTAGGTTTCAGACTGCCAAAAAAAAAAAAAAAAAGAGGAAGCCTCAACTTGGCATTTTTTTGTCTTCAGTTTCTTAATGCTTCTAATTTCATCTACTTATTTGACAAAAAAAAGAAATTTATACAGAATGTACATTATACAAAGCTTGACACAAGCTGTAAATGCCGCCAGCTCTTTTTCTATATGCATTCCTTCCCCCGCCCCGTCTTCCCGACACGAGTTAGAGCTGGAATCTTTTTAAAAAGAACTCCAAATTACAATAGTCACTTTTAATAAATTATTTACATGCTCTTGAAGTACAAAGAAATCAGCAAAAAAATTTCAACATGTTTCTACAAGAAACAGTGTTTGAAGAGAAGATTTTTAAGTTTGCCTATGTACAGAAGATGCATTTTTTTTTAAACTTCAAAATCCTTTTTTCCTTAAATTTTTATTTTATACAGAAATGCACTGAAATGATCCCTGAAAAAGGTCACAAAAACCAGAACTGAAACTACTGTATACTTTTGTCAGAGTTTAAAAAATGCTTTTTTTTTCTTGTAGAAATAAGCTGCTCTATACAATATAAATATCTGCAAGATGAGACCCTTTTTCTCCATCCCTCCCGCCCGCCCCCGATAGTTACTGCTCAGTTATTGGGACCCACCGTGGTTTTGGAAGTGGAGACCGTGGGTGTGAAACCAAGAGAGAAATGACCGTGGCAGGCAAGGGCATGCAGGGTTTTCGAGCACAGACTGCGGTTCCTAGATATGCCAACGGCTAACACAGTTACGTACTTAACTCAAACCAGTTCATTCACACTTGGGAAAAATAAGACTTGCGGTTACATTTCCAAAACGTTTGCACTGTTCTCCGGGAGTGTTTAATTTAGCAGAGACATTCAATGTGATCTTTTTGAGGGTGACATTTTAATAGGGAACGCAATTCATCTCATTTTTAGTTTGGTTTGGTTTTAGGACAAAATTTGGGATGTGCCGCTCCAGAAGTACACGTATTTCTACAAATACCTGCACCAAGCAAAATGTTTTGTAAATGTGAATCTCAGCTCTTCTCCCCCGCCCGCAAGCTGTCCACCTTACATCCATTTATCACGTGCCTCTGATGGCGTCGCCAGACCCCGGTTAGCAAGGCACGATGCTGTGCCAGCCTTTGGCTGATGTCTCTACATTACACAGGATCTGCTTTCTTCCTTTTGCTCGATCCTCTCGAGCCCTTGCAGAGACTGGCTGTAGGAACGAGGAGGAACCAGAGATGTGTTTAGCTGGTGCAATACTCTACAAACACATTCGTATCTGCTGAGCGCCCACCACGACCACCCGGGTGACTTGTCAGCAAGGAGAAAGCTGCGACTCGTCTGCATCAAATGCAGGCAGTTACAGTCGCTCGCTTAACGTTAACCAAGACATCCACTGCAGGCCACAAGTCTCGCTATAAGATGCTCGGTCGAAGGTGGAAGCTGTGTATTCTGGGACCTGACAGCCAAAATGATGGGGGGGGGGACAGACCCCAGAAGTCTTATTTCATGCTCTGAGTCCACATTTAGATTAAGACAGACACTGGGTTTTCTCAAAAGTGCGAAGCACTGAACAGCTCCAGCTGACTTCAGTGGAAGCTGAAGGATGATCAGCACTTTGGAAAAAAAACAGGTTAGTTATTTAAGAGTCAAAAGTGCCTAAGTGACTTAGAAACCTATTGGATTCAGAACCTAAACCATGTAGGTGCTTCTCGAAATTTTATCAGAGGAAACTATACTTTCACTCTCTGTTTTCAAAAACCTCAGGAAAAATCTGTACGGTCTGCTTCTCCATATTGCAGACGGACACAATTACGGGGGACAGACCCGTCATCTCTCACAACCCAGCGGGGCCACCGATGTAACAGGACACATTATCTTGTTAACACAGACTCATGCTGCATTTCTAAACTGGTTCGATGGGATGAGGACGGCTTAGAAATTAGCAAAAATTTAATCTTTAGGACTTCTTTTCTGAAACACATGAAACTTAGGGGCATTTCCAAGATTTGGAAGTATAAAAGGCCAAGCTGCAGACATGCTAATTAGAGCGAGAGTATGGCAAGTAGAACCATATTAAGAAAAAAAGTGGCTGGTTTAATTTAATAGCCACAGTAGCCAACTCTCAGACAGAAACCATTTGTGCTTCTAATAAAAAATGTAGACCTTTGGGTCATGACTATCCAGCTGCAGAAGAGATTTTCAAGACAGCATTTCATCCAAGAAGACAGAGCGACACAAAAACAAGAGACTACGAACTGGCCAGCAGCAAGAACAACCTCACGGTCCTGCGCTAGACATGCAAAGAGGCTTAAGGCAGCTTGCATCGGCTCCCGCGTTCCTGTTCCTCTAGGCCTTTTGAAGAACAAATCCGAAATCCAGCCCCTACCTCTCACCATAGGCTACGGTCAGCAACGGGCCTGGGAAATCGGTATAACAGAGAGAGAACTTGTAGGAAACGTATCGACACCCGATCGCTGAGCTGTGGTCAGACAATAATTGTAGCCCACCAGAAAAGGGTTTGGGACTTAACTGTCCAGCTTTGCGTGGGAAAAGCTTCTTCGTTACTGCGACAATGTTGGTGTCACAACTACGTCTGAGAAGTTTCCCTCTGTAAATTCATTTGGAAAACTGCTTGGTACAACAAGTTTAACTCTTAAGCGGAAAGAATTCAATGTAGGTCGAAAGACTAATTGTGTCTCTTGGCGAGCCGTCAACGCACATGGTGAGACCGTAACCTAAGAAAAGCTTCGGCGGGATTCTGGCTAATTTGCACTGGAAACCCCTTTCGTAACTCTGAGGATTTCATTTCCACGTACGCTTACAACGATCAAATACACCCTAAAGAGAAAACATGTCTTTTTTTAAAGAGAGGCCTTCCACATAGAACGACCGATTTCCGTGCTGTAGGCAGTACGGGACAGATCCTGCTCCCCCCACCGAATGCTATCTTACGCCTGGTCCTACTGGAATGAACAGGACTAACCCTGGCATCATTTACTTGGGGCTGTGAAAGAGGCTAGCAGGCGGCTGTCCACTAGTAGCCCGGCAGGAGTTTCACTCGTACGCGCCGCATGCAAAGCTGTCACGGCAGGAGAGGAAGAAAAATCAAGGAGAGAAACCCGCCCATCGGCTGCTCGCTGCGGGAGAAGAAATCTCAGTGCCATCCTTGATAAGCAGCTGGAGTAGTGTATGCTTAAAGGAGGGTAGGATTTCTACAGCGTGAGCAACGACTGCAGCGATCATTTCATTTCGACCGCGGTGCTGCGGAGGCAGGGCAAGGAGATCCACTAGCAGTGTGGGTACAGAAGAGGCCGTTTGTTGGGCTGCGTTTTGCAAATAGGGGCTGAGTAAATGATTTGATGTATTAATTATAGAGATTACGGTCTCAAACGTTTTCTCCTGGATGGGCGCAGAGGTATTGATCCCCCCGAAATACCAGCACGGCGAATGAAAATTAGAGATGAGCCCAAGGCTCTAGGCTCAGGTCCGTTCCAGATCCGAGCGTTCCCCAGCACGCCCGGGGCTTGTTCAGGCTCATCTCTAATGAAAAGGCAGGACAGTTCATCGCTAGTCTCACCGCGGACACAACCAAACACACCCACACCCACACCCACACCCATGCACACAAACACATGCATCCTCCAAGCCACTGGCTGGCTCTGTAACATCGACCTTACATTTATTTACAGCTTACTCTGAGAAGTCTGTGCAATTTCAGCCAATCCAGCTCCCAACAAACCTATATGGCATTTTTCAGTCTCTGCTTCACATTTAAACATTGAATATCTTTTTCAACCAACAAAATTGATGAGAAAAAGGTAGCAGCATTTATGGAAAGACAAAGGTTTGTACGACGACGACGACGACAACAAAAAAAGGTACCGTTATCCCCTTTGTGAGCGATAAAGTAGGGACCGAACAGAGAGAAGCTAGTGTTTGGATATACCGTGCCACAAAATGGTAATCACCTTTCTGTGCGCGTGTTGGATCTGAAGAGGAAGAGCACCTGAAACATGAACAGTCCTTGTGTGCATGTGCGCGTTTTGCTTTCGTTCATGATCCTGACAGAAGTGCGAAACTTGCTCCGTTTTCTTCTCTTTCTTATATTTTTTGTTATGTGTGTGTGTGCGTGCGTGCGTGCGTGTGTGTGTGTGTGTGTGTGCATGTGTGTGTTTTGTTTTTTGGCAAAGTGCAACCACACCTGGTTACCGCAGTCCTGACATGGCTGAAGGTGCAAGTCTGACGAGGAGCCTGGGGGCTAGTTCAGGGTCCCTCTGCAGTTCTCAGAGCCACACAAACACGGGATTTTTACGTCCTCGATCGGAAACTTGTAGTCGTAGGTAATTTCCTCGTTCACGTTGATGTGCTGCTTCGAGTAGATGACAATCTTCTTCTGGGACTCCACGGTGATGACTTTAGCGTAGCAGTTTGGCTGCAGAGATGACAAAACAGGAGAAGGGTTACATATCGTTTTTCGGGCGCGGACGGAGGCCGTCTAGAAACCAAGCTGATTTGTTGCAGTCGTTTCCAGAGAGGGGCACAGGTCCATTTCCAAGGCTGGGGGTGCAAAGCTTTCAACTTTTCCCTATCGTCCCCAACACCAAGGAGGACCGGGGAAGTTTAAATTAAGCCAGACGCAACAACGGTTTTCCAAACGGTACTCATCATGGTGGTTTGTACGGCCAGGGCGCGGAGCCTCTGAGATCTCAGGTGAGGAGCGACCGTCACTAAGACTCAGTTTTACGACATCTGGGGCTCAGACAGTCTGCCCCCAGCGCAGGGAAGGCAGACACACCACCCCTAGGAGATGCACCATGTTGTTCATCCACAAACATCCAAAGCCGGGGCTTTTAGCTTTGTGCTAATTTTCATTTATTGCAAACCATTTTACCTGCCTCCTTTTAAAGGAGGGCTTTTACTTTCACACTATGAATTAAAACTAATTCGTTCGTGCTAATGAGTAAACAGCTGCACTCAGGAAGTCAAGACTTTAAGACCAAATCCTGAGTAGACTTTATATTGCTTAAAGTCCCCTCTGAGCCCTTCCTTACATAGCTTAGATTCGCTCCAGTTCCACCCCGGGTCATTAATGCATGCAGGGCAAACATCGTTACAGCTGGCTCCCGCACGTAATGAAGTGTCGGAGCGAAGCACCCAAAACGCAAGCCGTGTCATACTTACGTTGCAGCTGTGATTAATAAACCTGGCAAAGTTTCCACATTTTGTGGCATCGATGATGGTGTCATGGTCGACCCTGAACATGTAGCTGCTCCCAATGCCTTCGTCTTCATATCGTTTCTCTCGCATGTCAGCAATGACCTACAAAAAGAAACCCGGATGCGAGGTCAGCAGATGCCCAGGAAAGCACAGGAGAGTGCTGTTGCTCAAAAAGCCACAAAGCAACGCTCTGCTGTTTATAATATAAAAACTATTTCTGATCCAAAAGGAGTCAGGGGGACATAGATTTAACGTCCAAACTGCCAACACCTAGGACAGGAGTCTCAAAAGGTGCGGGAGGGGATGAGACACTGAATTTCCATGGGATTTGGTGGGTGTCACTTCTCAATTCGTGGAAATCCCAGCCTTATCTTTCAAACCCACGGCCCAGGGAGACCTCGGAGATTATCTGGAGCGTCTCTCTCATGGGCATTGCAGAGAGTCCCACTCCTGCCTGCTGGAGAAGCGGCTAGGTCGGATCACCAAGTCCCCTTGCTAATGCAGCTGTGGCGGCTGCTGGCAGGGTCGCTGAGTTTACAACGCGCGATAGTCAGAATAGCATTTCCCTTCGCTATCTGCCAAGGCTGGAGTTCACGATGCCACGTCTCCCCCGTGGCCGTCGAAGGGACAACCCCCAAAATGGAGCAGGGCACTTTTTGCTTGGGCTGCCAGCAACTACTACAGGGGAGCCAGGAAGGATCTGCAAATACTACAGCTTCTTATACTCTTTTACATCTCAGATGCATGTTAGACCTGCATTTTTTTTCCAATTTCTAAAAAAAGAAAGCAAGCTCATACCTAGATAGTTCGTTAACATTACCAGCCACGTGTCTTCTAGCCAGATGAACAATTACTGGCATTGCTCATCTTACTCGTCCATGTTTAGTGCAGCAGAAAGGACGGCCGCACTTTCTCAGAGATATTCAGTGAGTTATTCAAACACAAGGTCACCCCACCTGCGCTTTCAGCTCACCGGGGCCTGTGGTGCACGGATCTGCATTTCGGCACAAGGGCCCCCGGGCTCGGGAGCTCGGCTTCAGGATCCTTTCCACTCTTACTTCTCCACAGGGCAGAGCGTGCTGTGCACGAGCTACGAATCCCCAAGGGGGACTGAGCTCCTGCTGCGGGCAGCCAAGTGCAAACTTGATGCAAACCAGGTGATTCTGGAAATACGGCTGTCTTAGGGAGAGCAGCATCCCAGGCACCCCCTGCTCCAACGACACCAAACGTGGACTCTAGCCCCTTTACATGAATGGTCTTTTAGAGGGCAAATGATCTTGAACCTGAGCTATAGTGGAGCTGTCCTACGTACGTGGGAATCGCTTCTCATCTGCTGTCCAGAGCAGTAAGCAAACCTTGCTTTGTGGGCTCTGTAAATGCACGGTGCAGCATAAAAGAAGATAACGATTCAGCCTGGATTTAATTCTGTTTTGAGAAATTCGGTTCCCTTCTACATTGCAAAACAGCGGTTCGTTCTAAGGCACCACGGCTTTACCGCTCGGTTTAAAAGCACCGTCTCACCCAGCGTGCAAACACAGTTGCTAAAACGTCTAGTGCCAAAAATAATACAATCTTCCTTTTTTATCTTATTTTCTTTTTTTCCCTGCGGATGCGACAGGCTACAGTCAATGAGATCCTGCACGCTGATGAAGAAGAAGCTGTAACTGTGTATTTTACTCTCTCAAACAGCTTCCAGGGAACAGGACGTACAGAGGAGAGGAGGAAAGGAGCAGGGTGTTGAGCCTTACACCGAAACAACCAGAAGAAAACGCACAAGTTATACCCAAGCGTATGGATTTCAACATCTCAGGTAATCACCAGCCCTGGGGAAATCCGGTTTACCTGTCTGATGTTCTGGCCCACGTATTCAATCACCATCTCATCGGCTGCGATGGGCTCCATAGCAAAAAGTCCCCAGTCGTGAATGTGGCTCTTGCAGAATTTTAGTTTTTTCTTCCGGAACTGTGTGCGGAAACCCCCCCAAAGCCATCGTCAGCCACAAAGCAAAGTGACGAGCCGCGCAGCGCGAGACACAGCACTCGGCACGTTCCCGGCCACAAATGCAGAGGTCCCACAGATGGAGGCTGTCCCAGCAGTTACGGCACACCGTCCTTTACCCCCGTGCCAGCTGTCACAAGGAGGTGGCCAAGCGACTACGCATGGAAACCAAAGTCACCTTTCTTGGCTTCCCAGCTCTGCCACCAATTCACTACGTGACGCTGTGCAGGCTGCCGAAGCAGCCCCCGGAGGGTGCTTTCTCCTGTCCGTGCACGCTGCCTGGCTGTAGCAAGCGCACGGTTTTCACCCCAAGCACACTGGTTGTGCCTGTGCCATGTGCTGTGCACACCCACCTCTGTCCCAGGGGTTTCTCTTTCATCTTTCCTTCCTCTAGTCATTTGAATGCTAGATCAAGAAGGTTGAGGGACTGCCACTGATCTGTCCGAGCCCAGGGCCCGCGGCGCCAATGCGGTTAAGACGCCTGTTTCTATAGCCAGCAGCACACAAGGGAACCCGCTGGCCAACTTCACATCTGTGTCAAGGGCTTGAACTTTTTCATATTTAAAAGGAGCTTAGTGCCCTTAGAGGGCATCGCAGCGAGGTGGCTTCAACCCCCCGTGAGAGCTACCGTAACAACATGGTCAGTAGAGCCGGCTGTCCACGGCACACCGTGCCGAAGCACCACGGCACTGTCCTGAGAACAGACCACAGCCGTGGTGCGAGAGGACAGCTGCTTTGCCGGGCCTGGCTGGTCCTTCATTAAGACGACAAGCCAGGGTGCCCAAACGCAGAGGTGTTGTCCGGGACGCGAGTGCCAGTCCGCTAGCAACTTGCCTCAAGTTGCCAAATGCCTTGAAACTGCCTGCAGCCAGGAGCAACCCCTTCCAGGTGAAAGCCTCTACAACCCAGCGCAGCCCCCTTGCTCAGGCAGTCAAATCAGTCTCAGCAAAGAGCTTCCTGCCACGGGATACATGTTATTCTGAGGCGCTCTTGCTCCCGGACGCAGTAAGGAACAACACACAATGCAACGTGGCACAGGAAAGTCAGAGCTAGATTTACGAGCCGTGGGGTGCCGTGGCTTCTTACGGCAGCTTGCTCTAGCCCGCTCCCAGCGCACGGAGGGAGAGCCTGGCTGTGTGACCTACCTTGAGCTGGTTAAATTTGAGTAGGTCGCTGTCACAGCTCCCGGTGAAAGACGAGAGAAGCCTGCGCTGCTCCGACCTCCTCTCGGAGCCAGCCCGGGTGGAAGCGTGAGGCTGAGCAGGGATGCTCATTCCCTGAGATCAAGGAGAAGGAAAAAGTCAGATTTAGAGCCATCCCATTGTTAAACTGAATCGCACGTTTGCTGAAGGCAGGAGAGCTGCCAAACCTGAGCCAGAGGAGCCTGCTGTGTTATGTGTCCCAGCAACCAGCACATTTCTTACTGCCGACCGGCCAGCCTAGCCCTCCCTCCCCGCCGCTCTTCAACTGGGCAGGGGTCAGGCGAGATGACCCGTTCAGGTCCCTCCTGACCCTAGCTGCTATGAAACTCTCGGCAGTGGGGACTAGTAGCTGGGTCCATCAGAGAGCCTGGGCTCCTGTCGCTGCCGCAGGAACAGACTTGATCTAATGAACAGCTCGTGCAGCCTGCTGCCCCGTCTGATGGGCGCCCGGGCCAGATATTTCCCGGGAAGGCCCAGGAGTCTCACAGGGCACATGCTCTGCTTGACGTGCGCCTGGCACAGGTGTCTGCCTAATCCTGCTCAGTTGGTGGCCGGTTTATCCCTCGGTGTACAAGGTTTACAACAAGAATGTTTTAAATCCAGTTTAATACGAGTCCAGACTTCAACATTACCCATACAAAGTCTAATCCTTTCTTGAACCCTGCTGAACTCGTGGCCGTCCCGATGCCGGGGGGACAGGAATTCGATAGGTTATTTAGGCTTCGTGTAAAACAGCGGTTCACGGCCTGTGCTTTAAATTCAGCGCTTTTCAGTGTCACCGAGCAACCGCTCTTTCTGGAGTGCTAAGTAGGAGTGCTTGGTTTCCCTGCTTGTATCTTTGGCCAATGTGTATATGTGTGTATTCAACTCAGTCTCCTCATCATGTAGGCACCCTTCCACACCTCTAAGCACTGCGCGTCAGCTGCCTGTCTGCAGTGTGATACCTCGCAACCCCCGTAACATAAGGCCTTTCATACAGATTCATGGAACATCCTCAAAGCACGGCAAAATATGAGCGTACATCAGGACTGACTCAGTACAGCTCCCGATGAAACGTGCCCCCGCAGCTGGGAGGAATAAAGCAGCCATGATACAACTCCCAGCGGCAGTGCCAACGAGTTAGCAATGGATCCCGTATACTTGCTCGACTAACAGAGACAGAGGTCTCTCGCCTCTGAAAGACAATACGGGCAACAGGGCAGGACCCCCTACAACCCGGCTGGGAGACTAACTTCATTCCACACCGGAGAGAAAAGCATTGCTCCCGCGTTGCCAACACACGAGCTCAAACCCGATCCTGGTAAGGTAAGCGGTAAGCAGCGGTATGCAGCTCCTCACCTGCGTATCAGCTGGTGGCTCCTCTGCGAACGCACGGCTGTTGTTGAGGTATTTAAGTTTGTCCTTCTTATCGATTTTGTAATAGCCTTCGCTTCGTGCACAGCCGGTAACGTGCTCCCGCATCCCATCGTCCCGCTTCTTCTTCTTCGGGGTGGAAAAGCTGGTAGGTGGAATGAAGTTAAGGAGAAAACGGGCTATGCACGGAAAGCGGCACCGACAGAACAGGCTGGTTTTTGCAGTCGCGCGAGCGCGTCCAGCGCTCAAATAAAAGCAAGCGGCTAGAGAACGGAAAAGGACATGGCATGACCCGAGACATCTGCTTCAGGACAAATGCCACCGCTAGCTAGCCTTCTCATCAAAGAGGGACTGAATGGCCGAAGGAAGTCAATCTAAAGCCTCGCCTCTGGGCTGGGGAGGGGGCAGCATGGGAGAAGTTCATCCTGACACTATCTGTGCTGCACATGACGCGTCACTGCTGCAAGGACATCTGTGTCCAGGGATGACAATCTGGCCCCCGCCACGGGCTCCAGAAATAAGAAAGGTGTTCAGGTTTGTAAGCAGACCCCAGATGCCCTGCCTACCCACAGGAACCTGGCACGCTCCCTCCACTTGTACCTGCGATGCTCTGGGACAGCAAAGGAGAAAAGGAGTACAAAGAGACACAGTGAAACAGAGGAAAATAGCCAAAGGCAGTTGCTTATACGATTGCTCTGCCAGAGAAGCTCGTGGGCTGAGGCAGAAGCTGCTTGACTATCTAGTTCAGCAGTTTGTTCAATGTTTTCAGTGTCCCGCATTGATACCACCCCCAGAAATCCCTTGCAACGTTTCAGGGCGCCACCACGACGCTCCCTGCATACCCGTGCAGCACGGCCCCTGCGCTCTCTCCTGCTAGACGCTGCCCAGATGGGCAACAAGACATTTCTCGTCTCAAAGGGCTCGTAGGTCTTGCTCTCGGTAGCACAGGTCCCAGCGACTCTGACAGACCCTGTGCCCACGTTCCCAAAGCCCTTCTGAGCTCTTCAGTCAATTCAAACCTAAAGCCAGGCTACCCCGGTTGGAAAACAGAACAGGAATCATTCACAGCCCCTCTTCTCTCCTTAACGTGTGTCCGGGAACAGGTGCGGGCAGAGCTGGGGCCAACCGTATCCTCAGCTCTGCCGCCGATCCCGTCTGCCGGGGCCGAGATCCTACCGCTAGGAAGCTGGGACAAGAGTCTTTCTTTTGCAGCCAGGATTCGTGTGTTTTTGTTAAGTGCTTTGAGGTCCTAGGGTGAAGGCAATGCAGGAAGACAAAGCATTATTATACACCATCAAACCAGGAGACAAAAAACTGACACCACTCTTCATTTTCACCCTATAGTCTTAAAATGAGCTCCTGAGTTCAGCAACCATTTCAACTATTAGCAGATGGATGTCCATTACTGACTGTCCTCAGCCGCTCTGTGTATTGGCACTGGTTAGCGGCATCTTCAAAATGTTTCACATTTAATCAGAAAAAGAAGAAAATGATTGGCCAAACTTTTTTCCCCAGCTGCATGAAAAGTAAAATTAATTAAAAGGATGTCAGCCAACCACTTTTCCCTCGGGAAAAGCAACTACTTGCAGGATTTTCCCCGCTAACAGAGACTGCATTTTTCACTTGAAAAAACAGCCCTCCCATGTTTGCAGGCTGAGTTAATGCAAGAGAAGCGAACAAGGAAACTGGATGTCCGAGTGAAGTAACCAGCAGTTTCCCGCCACAAGGAAAAGAGGAGGAATAATTAGCTTGAAAAATTATTTCATTCGCTCTCAACAGTGTATCTAACCTCAGGAAGGTTTCGGGGACTACAGTTAACCTGGCAAAACATACCAGACTTCTCACACCTTGAAAAGTCCTCATCTTTTAACAACGCTTCCGTCGGCCAATGTTAAAACACATCTGTATTCAGGTGGCAGCCGTTTTACACTCCCAGGCATGCCCACTTCTAGAATAAGTGATACGCACGGCCGTGGAGTCGTATCATCTGGGAGCTTGTGCCATAAACGTGCGCTCGATGACGCTCGTGACCCTTTCGGTCTACTGAAGGATGCTTTCTGCATTTATATCATGGCCTCTTACACCATGGGATTGAATTAAAACGCTTGTAACAAGAACAAACAGCGGTGACAATCTTCCACAACTTGGATTAAAGCTTTGCTATAAGAAATATAAGCCCTGAAATAATACTTTTATAAAGTCACCTGTGCAATGGTGTAGGAGTGGAGGCTTCACTGGGAAATTACAGATTGCTTATAACTGGGTCAGACAGTGGCCGTGGGGCTGGTGGCAGAGTAACTTCTGCTGGTAGAGTGCAAATCTCTACTGTCGCTATTATGCAAGTTGCCAAAAAACCACCGTGCATAAAACTTCTTTAAAGGAAATCATGTCTACCTTCTGCTGTCCTGTCCGGCCCTTCCCTACCGCGTGAAACGCTACAAGTGGAAGCCAGTTACCTTTCACTTTAGAACAGATTTATTCTTGTGACTGAGTTTTCAAAGGAGGACGACACAAGATATTTTAAAATAAGTGGTTTGATAATGGCCCTGTGCCAAAAACTATGAGGGGCGGTTAATTTTCTCTCCATTTGGATTTTCCCTAACGAGTAAAATAAATATTTTTCCAAAGATATGACATATGCCACCAAAAGGCGGCGAATCAGAGGTTAGTCTGATGTGGTGTCATTAAGTTACGCCCTTTGAATTAGGAAACAAAACAGAGAATTAGAAAAGCCCGTACCAGTTTTGACACTGTTACTAGTCTGAGGCATGTTTTACTGACATTTATGACAAAACCCCAAAAGAAAACACTATTTTACCTGTGGCCAAATGGGATGGGATGGGATATTTTCACTCAATGTGTATTTTCAGTCTAAAAACGTAACGAGCATTTAAAGATTACGTACGGGCAGCTACGGGACCTTTGCACTGCTTTCGGAGAGGCACAGCAAAATATGCATTCAAGCTTTTTGTTGCCCATGAGCAGTTGGCACTTTGAATCCTACCGCTCTCACCAAAGCACCAAAAGCCATCAGCTACGGCATGGGCTGCTTGACTGCCTGCTCACGTGTCTCTACACATCACCACTCGTATTATTACTAGTTTAAGTCAAACCCTGTTAAGCTGCAAGCACTGAAAGAAAATTATTTGGGGGCAGATGGTGAGATTTCCTACAGCAAATTTTACCCCAGGGAAAGCATCCTCCAGCTGAGGCACAGAAACGAACACCGGGCAAGCCTAAGAAACGTCTGGTTTAGACCCAGACAGAAGAGCTTCGGGCTGGAACGGCAATTTCTCAAGCAGGGCTATGCATACAGATTTTCTCGCGGTGCTCGTTTCTCGTTCAGCTGGAAACACAGAGATCAGAAACCTCGTCCACTGAATCTGGGCCTGCCCACTTCTGTGATTAAAACATTCTCCGTGAGCCGAATTCACAGCTGATAAATAAATGCAATCCTATTAAGTCAACGGTTATGCCAGCAATTAATTTGAACCTGTAAGGGAAGACTGTGATTAGAACAGTAACTATTGCACGGAAACGGTGTTTCCGCAGAATACTCGCCGCCGGCGAGAAAGGATATGAGGGTGGTATACCCACAGGGTATCGTTGAGCCAGTCCATACCATTATCTTGCTGCAACAAGCGGTCGTACGTGATGCACATGAACTTGATATCCTCTTCGTCTATTCCCCCGTTCCAAATATCATACAAAATGGTCATCTCCTCAAACTCGGAGCGGGGCCTGAAGACAGGCCGGGGTGGGGAATACTCCGGGGAAGGAATAAGTGGGATGTCCTCAGGTGTCTTCTTCTGCCTTCGCCACTGTCTTTTAGGTTTCGCGTGAAGCTCTTCTTCTTTGAAATCCTCGTTCCACTGGTTCTCCAGTTCCTTAAACGGGAGTTTCTCGGCTACGGCCTCCGGGGGCACCTTCTCGTGGAAGCCGTCATTCCTGAAGTCCAGGGTGACCGCTTCGGGAACTTTCAACCCATAAAAAGCATCGGGATGTCCGCCCAGCAGCTCTTTGCTCACGGCACTTTCCATCAAGGCCACTGGGACAGGAGGAGGATCCATGGGTCTGCCAGAATAGGCATCCAGCGAAAGGACAGAGGGGGGCGATCGTTTCGGCCGACCCGGTTTCCTTTTGGGGGGCAGAACGGAAGGAGGAGGAGGAGGGGGAGGAAGAATAGCAGCAGCAATGAGAGGTGCTTCCGGCGAGAGCAAAACTGATTTCACTTCTGCCTTGCCGTCCTCTCTGGATATCTTCCCGTCTGCTGGTGTGCATGGCAGAGCTGCCCCCGGCACCACCTCGATGGGTGGCAACTCGAGGTCTGTGTGGAAATCTGCGTTGGGAGGGCTGGCAAAGGGAATGGGGGAAGGGACACTGTTCACGCTGACCATTAAGGAAGCACTAGGAGGTTCTTTGAAAGGTTTCTCATCTAGCTCATCCTCGGATGGCTTCTTGCCAGACAACAGGCAAGGAATGGTAGCACCGGTCTCGGAGAACGTGGGTGTGAAGTTAAAATCCCTCCCGGGAGTTCGAGGAATGCCACTGTTGATCCCAGGAGACTGGGATGGGTAGGAAAAGGGGCTCCCTGGGACCTGGGGGGAACTTAAGGCCAGGCTGCTCCCTGTGAGCGGACCGTCGCTTCCGGGGGTGACTGGAATAGTGTCAGTACTCTGCGACTTTGCAAGGACGTGCGGAGACTTGGCTGAAATGTCCCGCCCGGGTGTCCTGGGGATATCCTCTTCCAGGGGTGTTTTGGTCACAGTTAGCTGTTCTGGGAACCTCTCTGGAGGGAGCAAAGGATCCTCTTTGCTGGGCGTGGATGGCAGGGGAAGCGTCGAGGGTGGCACCTTGTGAGCGGGAAGTATGGGAGTATCAGGATCCGAATGGACCGTCGCCTCCCGTCCAGGAGTCCGAGGCAGTCTGTCCTCTTCCTCTGCGGCAGAGGAAACTCTCACCTTAACTCGCGCTTCTACATCGCTGTCGTCGGACTTGCTGAAGAAGCTGCTCTTGCTGGGCAGGGGCTCTCCAAACGCTCCCGCTGGTGTCGGGGGACAGACGCTCTCTTCTTCACCTTGAGATTCAGGCTTTGGACCCTCGAGTGCTTCGGGCTCTGGCGCAGCGTCTGGCTCAGGCTCCCCCACTGCGGGAAAAGAGAAGAGCGTTACCGCCGCTCAGGCGCTAAGCACGTCCCGGCATGCACATGTTAAAGACGCTGCAATCGCGCGGCCAGCTCCATCCGCGGGGAGCCTGCGGAAACGCCATGTTTTGGAAGCACGTATAGCAGAGTAATTAGAAGCCACCGCAGATATCCCTAATGGACCGGAAAAAAACACCATACTATTAATTTGAGTATTAGGTACTATAGAGGGTAAAGCTAAGGCTTCCTGCTTACAAAACCCTTGGCTGGCTTTTTACGGCCAGAAAAAGCTTTAGTGGCTTGTCGGGAGAGGGTGTGAGTTTACAGGTTGGCAGAGCCTGGAGCTGTCAATTTTTTTTTTTTAATGGAGGAGGTAAACTAACTGCAGGGCCAAGGGAAGAGCTCAGCTCTCCGCGGATGGGAGCAGGGCGGGGGGAGAGAAGTTTAATGCTCTTGAACATGACGTGAAAGAAATGGGAAGCCCTTGTAATGAATGAGGATGCATTCAGATTGTATCAATGAGGCAATTTATATGCTGCTCTAGCAGCAACACTCTCATTTGTCTGGATTTTATTTACCTCCTCCGGGCCCAGGCCAAAAGGAACCAGCCCAGGATCTACTGGCAGCTTGCAATAACATTTTCGAGTGCAAGTCAAAAGAGCGTGGAAGTGTCCGGGAAGCCAGAGGGAACGCTCTCCCCGGCCTGCACTAAGGCGTGCAGAGGCATGGCTGATCTTCACAGGAAGGTCTCATTCATTTGACTTGTGGGTGACTGAGCTGGAGTGTCTTAAAAGAAAGCCCCGCTGAATTCACCCCCATTTCCACAGCCCGCCTCCAGCGCGATGCCCCGCTGCCTGCCCACGTCTCCTGCAGCTGAATGCAGCTGTCTCCAGAACCCACCAAAAACGCTCCGTGTCCTCCGAAGACACAAGTCTGTTTTAGAAAGCTGCTGCTTCGTCCGACAGGGGCGAGCATTTTGCCTCCGCCACGCTCTCCGATCCCAGCAGCGGGGAGGCCGGTGCTGGAGCGAAGGCCAGACCCTGGTTCCCCAGAAGAGTTGATGGTTTGCAAAGCCTTACCCATCTCGCTCCTGCTTGAGACGCCTGGAGACTGTCTGCAGACGCAACGCCCAGCTCTGGGCATTTAAAGGAGACACTGGCAGGACAATTTCCTTTTCCCAGCAACACCTCTCTGACAGGAGCTACGTGCAAACCGAGCACACGTGGGGGCCTAACACAGGTCTGCCATTCCCCCCCCACCCCCTCTCCCACAGACCCGGTCGACTGGTTCCTGCCACTCCCCGGCCAAACGTCTCCTTCGGTGCTAAAGTCAACCGAAGCCACCTCTTAGCTGGTGTTAAAATGTCAAGCCCTCGCAGGACAGCTCGCGTACCGGGCAGTGCGCGAATACAGACCTTGGATTCAGGGGTGACAGAAAAGCCCCGTGAAAAGCCATACCTGGCACGCAGATCAGGGACGGCACGAGCTTTTCCTCCTGCTCTCGCTCCATATCCACCAGAGTTTCAGCAGCGATAGATGCTTCCGGCACTTCACTACACTCATTTTCTCCTGGCTTGATTTCTTCCATTTCTTCTGGTTTTTCGACCAGGGCTGGTTCCCCGAGTCCCAGGCTGGTTGCATCCATGTAGTCATCCACCGGATACAGCTCCAGGATGGTCTCTTTTTCTTCATCGGGTGGCTCTTGAGTGGCAGGCTGAAGCTCGGTGTCAGCCACCATGCCTTCTCTGTCTTGGTCTTCAGCCACTGCCTCCTCTTCCACCTCATCTTCCTCTTCCTCCTCATCTTCCTCCTCCTCGTCTTCCTCCTCGTCTTCATCAGAATCAGAACTGGACTCAAATTCCGAGGAGTCCTCGCTTTCATCGGATGACTCGACTTCCGCTTTGGAGGATGAGGGACTCGCTGCATCTTCTGCAAGGACAAGAAGGTGTTACTACTTTCCTTTTACGACCTCTGAATGAACAGGGGAAACCACAGAACTCACTCTCCGCTTCTTCGGCTTGCAGGATTTCCTCCCCCCCACCTTGATTTTCAGGGCTTTTTTTTAGGCAAAAGCTTATTTTTAGAAGTCTGGAAATCAATGCAGAAAACCCCATATTCTTCAATTACATGAAACAGAAATATCGCCGCTCAGAAGCTCTGTGCTCCCAAGGAAAAGCCACCACACAGTATCAGAGAAACAAAGCAGGACCAGCCCCAAGTATGACATCCCGGCCAAGGCTTTATCCACCTGGGCCTTAAAAGCCTCTAAGGACAGAGGTGCCACCACCTCTCTGGGGAGCCTGTCCCAGTGCTTCGCCACCCTCCTCATGAGAAAGTTTTCCCCAATATCCAACCTCAACTTTCCTTGCTGCAGCTTGAGCCCATTGCTCCTTGTCCTGTCATCTGCCCCCACTGAGACCAGCCCAGCCCATCCTCTTTGCAGCCCCCCTGCAGGGAGGTGAAGGCTGCTATTCAATCTCCCTCGGTCTTCTCTTCTGCAGACTACATCAGCCCATTTCCTTCAGCCTCTCCTCACCAGTCCTGTCCCCCAGCGCCCCAACCATTGTCAATGCCCTCATCTGGACTCTCCAATGTGTCCACATCCTGTCTGCAGCGGGGGGCCACAGCTGGGCACAGGACTCCAGACGTGGCCTCCCCGGTGCTGAATAGAGGGGAAAAATCACTGCCCTCGGTCTGCTGGCAGCGCTCCTACCAATGCAGCCCAGGATGCCGTCAGCTCGATGGAAAACATCAGGACCTTAATGAACTTGGATGGAGCAAGTGTAGAAAATCCCTGGGGTCTGCCAACCCCCCCCCCCGCACTATTCCCTTTAGTGTGTTAACTGGAGGATATAGGTGGGAGTTTTAAACTGAACCTCATCCTTGAGGCTTGGATTCGGTGAGGTGCTGCTGTTTTCATTTAATGCGATGAACCCTATGGCGAGGTTAGTGCGAAGACCCGATCTAAACCCCAGCGTGCAGAAATACATGCTGAGGTTACATACAGGAGAGCCTGCCGATCGGCCTCGCTGCTGCCAAAACACGAACCTGACCCCAAACTCCTGTTCCCCCCATTTCCAGGGTGACTGCTCACCTTCCTCAGAGTCTGGCTCCTCTTCCTTTTCATTCATTTCTATGCCTGCTTCTTCATCATCCTCCTCCTCCTCCTCCTCTTCCTCCTCATCAGCATCTTCATCCTCTTCCTCCTCCTCCTTTGGGAGAAAGAAGTTGAGCATTTTTATGACAACTTTCCCTTGTAGAAAACTGCATCTGCTTCAATAAATTCCTAAGGAGTTAGACTATCCCAGTAACAAGTGCACAAACCAACCTAAGCCGGCAGTGGTGCCGGGCGCACAATTTGACTGTGCATCAGTAAACCAGTGGCTGCCATTCGGGCCCAATAATAGCAAATAAAAGGCGTGTTAATAGATGATGAATCTGCGAGGAACGACATTTACTCAGATTCCTGACCGAGACGCTGATCTTAGTCAAAAGCACGGTCTTAGAGCCGAGTTCCCCAGGTTAATGAAATAAAACATTGGTAGGAAATGCCACGCACCTTGCTAGGCACTGCTTTCACCAGTCCTCCCTCTTCCTCCGGCTCCTCTTCCTTTTCTGATGAGGATTCTTCTTCTTTGCCCGAAGTCTCATCGCCTTCCTCCCCCTCGCTGTCCAGCTCCAGTGGTCTTGCTGGCCGCCGCCTAACTCCAACCGCTTCCGCGTTGCCCTTGGACAGGTCGGAAGACACGTCGGGCACGTCTCTGTCCCTTTCAGATTCTGGTGGACGAAGACAAGAGGAGAGAGTTGCAATGGACGCTCTCGCACAAAGACTATGGAGGGGTCAGACAGCACGTGCAAGCTCCTCACATTGTTCTTACAAGAGCAGCAAGGCCAGGGCAGACGCCCTGCGTGCTATGGAAGAGGCCACCTCTGCTCCAAATCCATCTTGCAATTTAACCAATGACACAATGAGTGGGTGCAAGAAGCAGGAGAAGAGGACGTATGTGGAGGAGAAAGGAGCAGGGACGTGGTGACTCAGGCTAGCCTTTGGCAGGTGTCTAGTGGTTTGGGGGTTTCATTTTGATACAGATGAACAAACATAGTGATTATATCGGTGTCCCCGGGGGCCAGCAGCCGGTGCGATTTATCACAGGCTTCCTGGGGTTTATTTTACATTTGCTGCCTAGGTGGTGCCCTTGTCTCTCCTTATAGAGCCGAGTTAAAGGGCACTCACTTGCACTGCGTAGAAACACGCTGGGTAGTGACATTTCTCTATCAGACAGCTTCTACCTACGCACTTCCCGGCATTTCTTTGTCTCATAGACCACAAAACTTGGCTCCTCTTGTGGGCCCATATAGAGAAAAGGTCTCCAGCAGAGGTAAAGGACCAGAGATGCTGGCCCACAAGGTCCCTTCCAGTCCTGTGCTCCTAAATCTCGAGAGGGAATTTAAAGGGGAACAAGACCCGGGCCTGCTCGGGTTGGATGTCCCGTGCAAAAGGGGCAGCAGGAAGGAAAGGCAACGTCCGTGGGAGAAGCTGGTGAGCGGGGAGGAACGCGCTGGAGAAGGTGACACACGAGGAGATCAGGGCGGAGACGCAGAGAGGGACTATTGATCCCTGCTGGAAAGGTGGGGGTGGAGAGCCCTGCACTGGAAAGAACGGAGAGAAAGGAGCTGTGCGCGGAGCTGCACGAGTGACGTGACAGAGCGGGACAACGACAAACAGAGACTGGAGTCGATGCGGGGGAGACAAGGTGAGCGAGAGGAGCCTGTACAAGTGAGGAGAGACGACAGCAAGGGCCTGGGCGAGGCTTTTAGTAGTGCGCACACAGGAGAAAGGCTGGAGCGCGAAGGAGTACGCGGCACTCTGGAGCGGCGACACTCGCTGAAGCCGTACGTGCCAATGGGACGTGTTCCACCCCAGGGCACCCCGACCGAATGGGCCCAAAGTCGGGAGAAGGAAGCAAAAGCTCAGTAAACCTCAGCCACCGTCCAGCTACTGCTGACTCCTTGGCACCCTCTCCCAGACAGACTGCGCCTCCACTTCCTTTCCAATCCTGCCCCTGGTACAAGCTTGATTTCGTGCTGAACCACTGCTGTGCTGGCTGCCCTCTGGTTACTGTAGCTGTGTCCTAGGCCTGCCCTTCGTGCACGGGCACAGTGTTCGCCCTTCACAGGCTGCAGATTTATAATGTAACCTGTATTTGTCTTGAAAGAGCTGGAAGATGGCATTTGGTGCCAAAGACTCGGGCCCTTCTGGGAGAGCCAGGGGGCGGGAGGCTGCTTCCACCTGGAGCAGCAGCTTTCCCTGTTTGCAGCAAAATAAGTTACCAAGGTCACAATATTTTAAAATGCTGAGTGTGTGTGGGGGGAGGGTGTGGTTCCAATTCAGCAAATTAATGATTTTTAAAATCAAGTGCCCGGCAAACCAGCTTTTTCTGGCTGACTTCCATGACGCCTTTGGTATCGGTGGCACCGTGCTGGGGTGTGGAAACGAACACAGTGCAAAGAAATCTGCTTTGACATGGTTCTGCATTTGCTTTTGTGTTTCAATCACAGAGCAGAGGGTTTGCAAACCTTCATCTTCATCGTCAATGGAAGTGGAGGGTCTGATCCTCTTCTGATCCCCTGCTGAGGCAGCTTCGGGCGGCTCCTTTCTCTTCACCTGAGCAAAGAACAGAATTAGCATGTCTCGAAGGCCCCAAAAAACACAAGAAACCAACTTGCCAAGCATTGCAACGGCTTTATTTTGCTGGGGTGATGCAGGGCCAGAAAGCATCACCTGCCTCTCAAAAGCGACTGATCACTTTTGCTTTGCTCACAAATAGCATTTCTGTGAATGAAATTCTGCCCCAACCAACACCCGTCTCGGCACTATCGGGTCGGCGTCTCCCAGAGGCATCTGAAGCCAATGCCAGCCTGAAGAAAACTCAACCCACCACGATGCTCCAAGGTGCAGGGAAATGCAACAGAGCCAGAGCCTGAGGAGCTCCAAGAAACTGCTAAGCAAGGTCAGCGCTATCTAGGATTTTGCAACCAGGCACCAGCTACCTCAGCTCCTCCCTGCTCCATGTGAAAATCCACACGTGTAAAAATTTACACTCTTTCTGCTAACACAAATTAGGCAGTTTACCTGGCAAGAAAGTTTAAACTGCGTTAATGAAGGAATATATGACCCAATCCCACCCCGGTGCAAGTGGAGTTGTTCCCATAACCACGGGAGCAATCCGGGTCCCAGTTAGCAGAAGCAAGGTTTTAAACCAGCACTGCAGCATTTCCTCTGCTCCAGGCAACCCCCGGCTTCCCCGAGGAGAGAAACGAAGACGGGGAGAAGGGGTCCCCCCTTCCCACAGGTTCCTGGTGAAGGTTGGAAGTGAGGGCAGGAGTAATCAGGGCTGCATGTTATGTTACGTATTCACGTTGGGTTCAAAAAGCAATGAGGTTCTGCCTCTCATTGCTTACCTGACTCTTACATTGGCAGCTGGGAAACGAGCTCAGCAGAAAAGGGAAAGAGCTGATGGTGCTACCAGCTCCTGGGGATGCGGC
Source organism: Alligator mississippiensis (assembly GCF_030867095.1). Lineage (NCBI taxonomy): Eukaryota > Metazoa > Chordata > Crocodylia > Alligatoridae > Alligator > Alligator mississippiensis. The sequence continues at coordinate 2,778,241 of NC_081833.1, read as the reverse complement.
GGGGAGGAAGGAGGCAACGAAGCTCTCAGGACGATCGCCACGCTGGGTTTTGACTCACCTTGAAAGACGGCAGGCGGATGGCCCCTCGCAACCCAATGCCCAGGCCAATTCCCTCGTAGCCCAGCCCTTCTCCTTTGTTCCAGTTCTCCAAGAGACAGGACGTGATCCGATCCTTCGGCTTTGGTTTCTCCTCCACTTCTCCTCCCGACTTCACTGGAGTGAGCGATGCCTGCACAAGAGAAACCAGACTTAAAGGAAGGGCGACACGCAGGCGGGTGCGCATGCTTGGCAAGCATCTCCGATTGAGCGCTCTGGGAAGGACGACCACAGGTAGTTTCCCTGAAGGTGGCAGCTCCTTGAGACGCACCAGGACACCGCATCCGTTCAAACAGGGGATGCGAGAGCTCGTTCGAAAGTCTGAGCGTCAGCCCGCTGCACCAGCGTATCCGGCTCGGCCAGCTGGGAACACGTCACGCGCAGAACGTGCTCGCTCAGGTTTCCACCGGCCAAACTTGACATGACGCCACGTGTGCATGGACACACGCATGCTGGCGTGCCCCGTGTATGGCCCTCCTGCACGCGGGTTTATCAGCGTGGGGCTGCTTGGGAGAATTTGCACTTTTTCCAAAACAAATTCATCACCACATTACTGAAAAGACATTTGGGTTTGTAAACGAAAAGAAAAAGCAAAGCCGACCAGCCCCAAATTTCACCTGGCAAGCTTCAGAGCAGCTTTTAAAACTGCCTGTTACTTTCTGGTGCAGAAGGACTACGTGCCCAAGTGAAGACACTTGATGTCCGGGAGCATCGCAGCCTCAGCCGCTCCCAGAGATAAGCGGTGCGGAGAGCTGAGACGGGCAGGATGAAGTCCAGGCGAGACTGGACTGCCTGCATCAGCTTTGCGAACCTCGGCAAGACGGTAAAACTCTTTAACGTATTCAGATCCCTCCTGCTGGGTGTCTGGTAGCTCTGGGAACTCTCTGAAGCCACGGTTTAAAATGGCTGGGGAAAATGACCTGGCTACGCCTCATACACGGTATATAATTTTCCTCCACGGGGCATTTTAATAAGCAGTTTTCTCTGAACACGACACACTAGACGCTTTGGGCAACAGTCAGAGCATGTCTTAGATTTCCTGCTCCAAACGCACAGAGCCACGCGTCCTTTCCTGGGAGTAGTAACTAGGTGTGGAGCCGTCTTCGCTGCTCCCGATGAAGGAAAGCAGTGAACGCTCTCCCCTCGCCCACACACCGCGTCAGGCCAAGCCGTGTTTGCCAATGCCCCTCACCGGCAGGCTGTGGGTAGATCACATTTAAAACAGTGGGTGGATGAAAGTCTTTCAGACCACCGGACAAGGCAAGTGGGCAGCACCACCGAGTTGAGTGCCTCAGTTTAGGTATCCCCGATGCCACGTTCTGGCTCCACGGCTGCCACCTTCAGAGAAAGAACGAACCCAGCGCTCGCATTAAAAAAGAAAAGAAAGAAAAAACACACGAACGACAGACCTCGAACTATGAGGCAGCCTCATAAAAGAAGGCACAGGTCAGAAGCGATCATGATCCACATCACTTACCCTCCTACATCCACCAGTGAAGCAGCGAACATCCAAACTTTCTGAATGATTCCTGCACCCGGACCTCACAGCCCGCAAAGGAGGACACTTACCTTTCAGAGGGAATGGCACAAATTTGTCCTCTGAGCCCAGAAACTTGTCACTGCTGTTCTTCCCGGGGTGCACGTGCCTATGTGAGTACCCGGGCTGCGCCCGTGTCGTGATGGGGCAATCTGCACTGAACAATACTAGTGTGCCTTGGATGGATTCGAGAAAGCAAACGCCTTTAAAACCTAAACCTACGTAAGATTAGCTTTCATTTGTTGTCATACAGAATTTGTAAGTGAAACCAAGACTGTTAACGAAGGTTTCCCTTGCATTTTAATGTAGGCACCGTTTTAATGTAGGCACCGTCTGATAGGGCCAAAATGATACAAGCCAAAGAAAGATGATGCATCTGATTCTGGTTACCAGGGTCTCGGTTCGTGTGGATAAAGAGTGTCAGAGGCCGCTATAACCCAAAATGGAAAATATATAACTGGAACCTTTTGTCTTTTCAGAGAGTTGCTCGTGAGACTTTGGGGGGACTGAACGGGAATGTACACGTTTTGACCTGACAGTTTTTAAGCGAGGGGCAATAGGATTCATTTCGTATTGGCGCTAACCGAGTCTAAAGAATGAATCTGAAAAATCCATTATCAAACACAGCCAAAAAAGTGACCTCGCAAGCAGTGTCTGAAGGTTGAATCCTTTTACTGCTGTTAATGGACGCAATTTTCCCACGTCCCCTGTAAATGCCAAGTGGCAATTACAAGGTCAGCTCATTTGCTAACAGGAGCAAACCGAACAAGAATATCAAATGCAGAATACAGGTAGCACTCGATTAACGGGCCGTCTTCCAACCTCAAAACAGCTGGTCTAAACTGCTCACCCTGGCCGAGGCAGCGGGCAGGTTGGGTTTGGACCTCTGGCTCTGCCGCTATCTGGTTAAGTCCTTCTTCTAAACTGTGTCAGTGGATGCAGTGCCACAACGCTGCCATTACTACATTGCAAAAGAGTCCTGCTTCACCCAGTGTCATGCTAAAAAATGACCGATGCTAAAGAAGAAGGTTTCAAATCTACACAAATCCTTTAATTGTGTCATAGTTATACCTTGCACAGTGTAAAGGGAGATTTTCCCAGACGTCAGCTGCTGATCAGCTTATGCCCTGAAGCGCCAACAGCTCTGGCATTCCTGATCGGCAGTAGGTTAACTTCATAGCTCATTTCCATAGTGCAATTTTATACTTTAATCTTATTAGACCATTCATTTTAGCCAACCCCCATGGCAGGGATTCTTGCAAACTGGGGATGGGTATTCAGTAACTGCGCTGCAAAACCTTTTATTGTGACAAACTGTAGATTGTAAGAAGGAGAGTTTTGAGGCTTATATTAATTTTCAGAGTGCCACCATTTTTAAGGGGGTGTTTGCCAAGCCCAGTTCACTGGGATATACCTTAAATCGGCCACGAGAGGATCAGACAGTCCGTGCTAATGCATTACTTAGAGAGACCCCTCCAACTTTCATCTACAAAGACCTGGACCTGGCTTTCATGTTAGTGGAAGTCCCCCAACTACGCGGCGGGGTTGGGAAACACCCGCCTGCCACTGAAGTCCTGGCCCAGATCCCTGCAGGCAACAGGACGTACGACCAAGTGAAAACCTCGCGGCTAGCTAAGAGTCACCGCTTCTCGGGAGAAGGAAGAAACCGGGCACTTGAAGCCTGCCTCCCCTACAGCCCCGTGCACAGAGGCGCGGTGCAGGACACCAGGAGAGAGCTCTTACCTTCGCCAGACGTTCTTTCTTGTCCCACCAGTCATCGAACGCCCTGAACGCCACCACCTCGACCATCTTGCGGTTCAAGTCCCTTTTCATGATTGCTTTCAGTTCTTTCACAATCACCAAGAGGACGCCGTCCACGGTAGCTTTGTGCGGGTCTTCCTTCTTTGGCTCGTAACCCGGCGGGGGAACGGAGGGGTCAAACTTGGGCAACGGGGGCCACTGCTGCCCGCGGCCAATGACTGCCCCCATGGAGAAGGGGCGGTAGGGAGGAAGATTCACAAACTGCATCCGGCCCCCCATGAACGGTGGGTACTGGTAGGTGTTCTGGCCCTGCATCATCCGGCTCAGCATCTGAGTTTGCATCTGAAAGGACATGGGCATGCCGCCCCACTGGTTGCCCAAGACGCTTATCATATCCACCTGCATGACGGGAAACATGCCCGGGTGGAACGGAGGAAGGGGAGGCAAGATGTGGGGTGGGGGGACCCCAGGCGGTGCGGGGAGAGGAGGTGGAGGGACGGTGACCGCCGGGTGAGTGGGTGGAGGCGGCGGTGGCAGAGGCGGTGGCATTGGAAAGCCTGGCTGGGGCGGGGGCGGGGGCGGAAGAGGCGGGAACCCCGGCGGGGGCATGGGTATCGAGGGAGCCATCACAGCCGAGTTGTTGACCGAGGAGTTCACCACGATGGTTTTGGCACACTCTGCACTGGTGATCGGTGCAGAATTCATTTCGTCGTCGGATATTTCCATGTCCTCCCCTGACGAATGCTGACCCTGCGACACAGGAGAGAAGGAAGAAGAAACACGGGCTTTTAACTTCGGTAACGGTATCTCGAAGGTAAAACGGCTGCTTGAAACAAGGATCAAGTTTCGGTAACGTTTGAATTGCAGTTCATCTAAAGGAATGCAACGTACGGGAAGGCAGGCGGGTCCCGCCGGGTACGGGGCCCTTCTGGCTTGTGGTAGAGGACATGCAGCAATACCGGGAAGGCCTTAGGTAGAAGCTGTCCGATAGGGAAAGGTCACTACCCACCTGGACTGCGCAGCCTGTTTCTACGCAATGCAAGCGAGCGCCCTCGCGTTCTGTTCAACACACACGGCCCAGACCCCGCTTGGTGGGAAAGACACGGAGACTTTAGTTACAGACTATTGATAAACTGGAAAACAGAATAAACTACAGAAAACGTAACGGATATCCAATAAGGCAGTGCTTGCATAAGTTAAATCATAATCCCTAGGTCTCCCTTGCAGTCAATATTTATCCTGCACTAGAAGGAAGACGTTAGTCTCACATTAAATGTTTGCTGCTGTTGAACTGAGGCTTTGTAACTACCCCAAAGTGGCTTAGCCTTAGAGATGAACCTCAAATCCACTTAAAATGTCTGTGCATCGCACACCCCTCCAATCCTCTGAGTAGAAGAGAGGGAAGAGAAAGAAACTCTGGCTCCGTGTCCACGTAGGACAAACGCTGTTGAACCGCACAGACTATGGACGTAGATTTTGCACTTTATACAGAATCTAAGTCCCACCTCAACAGTCAAGGGCGCTATTATGCAAATAAATTAAAGAAAAATCAAGGGCACCAGCTTGTTCTGAGATTCATAAAGCTCCTGCTGGAGATGCCTTGCCGCAGCAGAAAAGTAGCTGGGCGGCTAGATCCATTCGGGGCACGGTTACCCGTAACAAGATCTCAAGCGCCGGGGGGTACCCGAGGCTTGTGACCCGCCTGTCCCACGGGAAGCGGAGGTAGGAGGATCAGAGCCTGCCCGCCACAAATACAAACACAGGGCAGGGATTTCCAGCAACAAAGCACGAGGGATGCACAACGGACAGAGGCAGTTTAATCAGAATATCACAGTGGGACGAAGCTCCTTATTAACTGGGTCTCGGTCCTAACATGCTGAGCAATGCTACCCTCTCTCTGACCCCGTAGGGAGGACAGCGGTTTCAGCCTGCCTTCTTCCGGCTAACAGCACTGAGAAGTAGGACCGCGGCCAATGCGTGAGCACTGCTGGACCCACTTCCTTAGACATTTTTGCAAGCAGTTCCTTCCTCCCAACAGTTGTGCGCAGGAAGGCAGAAGCAGCAGCCGACACATATGCCACAAAGTGAACTGAATAAAGAGCCGCCCAAGCCTGCAGCCCAAGAGATGGAGACCGGTTGAAGGCCGGCGCGCCTGCCCCCACTTTGCAACAGCTGCCAAGGAGCTCGCAACTGGGAGTTGTGCTCGCGGAGGGGCAAACATGTTGGCAAGCCTGCTGAACCGGCTTCGCTGTGAATCCAGACCTGGTGGGACTCGGAAAAGAGCTACAAAAAACCAAGTGAAGCATTAGGCAGGTTTAATCCAACACCGTCTCTAGTGCAAGGGAACAGGCTGAACACGAGGCTTGTAACATCAGGCAGGGAAACCTTTCAACCGCAGCGCGTCCCTTAGTCAGAGCTTCCCCCAGCACCGAAGCGCCAGGAAGCGCCAAACGTGACTCACCTAAAACCCACCGCTCAGCAAAGAGGAGATGTTAAAAAAAGCAAGGAAGTGGGGAGGGATCACCGGCGTACATGTAATAACGCCTGCAGGGTGCAAGGGATGCCTCCGAAAGGCAGGTAACAGCGGTCTGCATCTGCCCACCGTTACAGCTCTTCTGTGCCCGAGGCGGAGACGGCCCTACCGAGAGCGGGCGGTGCTGTGCCGTGCCACGGGGAGTGTGCACGTGCACCCCGGCACGCTCCGGGCGACTGCCTGATGCTGCACAACACAGCACGCCTGCGGCAGCGACCAACAACCTGCTTTCCAGCCGCTCACCTTTTCCACCCTCTTTACCCCAAGCAGCCGGCGACTTACTACCTAATATTTCCAGTCGCGTTTCAGAGACCTCGCAGCCTTGCCCCGGTCCCTCCTGGCGTCTCGAGAGGCAGCAGACCGCCCGCCGCACACCGGGGATGCTGCGAGTCCGGGCGGCGATGCTGTCAAGCGGCAGTGCTGCAGCCAGCGGGGCGCGGAGGAACGGGCAGACAGGCTGCGTCAGGGGGAAGGGAGCGTGCTCTGAAACCAAACCCATTTTTCAACAAGCAGAGCGAGAAAAGTGTCATTAAAAGCCTCCGGGACCAGTTGAAAGCGGTGCTCAGTGTAAAATATCCGCCACCGGCTAAGAGCCTGGCGCACCCGGCTTGCTGAACGACGACAGAAGTGGCTCTATGCCCTGACGCCCGAGCGGTGCCGAGACCTGAAGGGAAAGTCAGTGCATGGCCTCAAGGTGGAGCATGAGTACCAGCCGGAGAGGCAGAAAATGAAGGTACCGCATCCTCAGTACCCCAGGCAGACGCTTTCTTCCCATGCCCGCCTCTTCCGCACGGGTGCCCGAGCCCACCGCAGCAGGTGGACAGCTGGCAGGCCGGGTCCCAAGGATCCAGTCCAAGCCACCACCTTTATGGAGCAAGGTGAGGTGCCAAAAATCAGCAGCAAGCCTCTCACTTGCACGAATACCGCACCGTCAGGCCGTGGGCTATTCACAGCGTAACTCAAAAGACGTGCTCGTGGGCTTCCCACCGGTAACCTATGCCGCCCTGCCAGGGTCAAGTCAGCCAGAGGTCACAGCGTTGGGCGGCCTTACCTAAAAGGTGCGATTAGATGAATGGCAACAGGACTAGCCTGACTTTTCTGAAACAAACTTCTTCAAGAACTGTGTCCACTAAACAGCTTTATCCGGTTTTTTAAGCTACGCTTAAACGAGACCTGCAAACACGAGATTTTGGGTTGGTCATGGCTGAACGACTGCTGCCATTTAATGGAAAGGCTGATCTTTGTAGCGGGGGGTGGGAAGTCGCAATAATTTCCAGACTTTCTACAATGGCAGGGCTGGCAATACGGAGAGTGGACAGGATATTTTAATCCCTGAAGGGCTGGAAAGTGAGAGAAGAAAGAGAATGGTAGGGGGACACCGAGGGAAAAAGGAAAAAAAACCCACACAAAGTTAGGAGAGAAAGGTCAAATCAAGAGATGATCGTCTAGAAGAAAGAGGCTTTCAAGAAAGTTAAGAGAGGTGAAACATTTGAAGAGGATGAATAGTCACAGAAAACTTATGTTTAAGGGGGGGAAACACGAACGCTGAAAAAGAACTGGAAGAAAGCCATCACGGTGCAGCAGCAAGAAATCAAAGGAAGACAGAAAATAACACCGCCGTACTGAGACCCCTTTATTCAACGTCCAGGATCCAGGGTTTGCCGGGCTGGCAGTTTGCAGCAGACAAAGCTGAATGTTTTCTCTGGGACGCCCGAGACGCAGCAGCACCTCTCCCGTGCCCGCTCTGCTCGGGGTTGAACGGTCCCCGTCGGGGCAAACACGAACAAGCAGGCAGCATCCGTACCCCTTGGGCACCCCAATGCACCAGCCTCCCAAGCCTGTATTCGGGCCGTGTTCTGGCTCTCATCTTTGTATTTCAAAGGGCCAGTTTGTAAAGGACTTCAGAGCACCCCATGTCTGCCGCAGGAAAAGCAAAAGCCATTTTCAGCGGTATCGATCCGTGCCGTACTTGAGACGCCGGCGCTGCCCTCCCCGCTTTGCATTGGTGAAAGCAGGAGTGAGCAAAACAGGTCTTTGAGTACACGCCTGGCACAGGTTGCACAGGTGCTTTGGGCATGCAACTTTGCTTAGATTCGTCTCAGCATAACTGGTTTTAAATAGCCTCCCTCATTGCTCATCCAGAACGGCAGCTGTCATGCCTGATACCAGCACAGAGAGCTGCCAACAGGCAGAGCGCTTTAGGGTTAAGGAAAAGGAAGATGACATCCTGAGAGCTGACCCCAGAGCCACGTGCAACTCCGAGCAACGACCCAAACTAGTCACTACTTGGTGCCCCGGAGCAGCGAGCACGCTGCCCAGCTAGAGCGCGGCGCTCACCGGCGCAAACGCAGGAAGACCGGCCTCTCTGCCGAGGCCCGAGCGTGGTCATCTCACCTGTCAAAGCTTTCACTAGAACCAGCTCTGGCGCACGGTCCTGGTAACAGGAGAATTTCACAGACATTCACTCCATTTTAAATTAAACGAGTCTGACCAGGTGTTTGTGTCGAGATCCCAGCTACACGCCCTCCGACACGTCATCTCAGCTCGACAACTTCCAGCCACTTGTGCGCAAACCTTCACCGTGGCGCCGTGTCGTGCAGTGGTGCTAGGCAGCTTGCACCACCAAATCCCAAAGACTGCTCCAACAAAACCGTGCGGCGAACGGCACGGGGTCAGCAACCCCAGACGAACTATCAAGCGCTAGTAACATGAAAGTCAGGTTAAACAGCATTTGACATCATGTAATAAGTGCTCATGAATGTTAATGAAGAAACAAAGCATCACTTGCTTGCAAGACGTGACGAGTCCACAGGCCCCTCCAGCGAGCCCTCACAAAAACCCAAAAACCAGGGAACAATTTTGCTTCCTCCGTCTCCCTCCACAACACGCGGCTTAGAAAACAGCACTGTGTTCAGCTTCCTTGCCCGGTAGTTTATAAGCAAGTCAAAACCAAAAATTCCTTTTTATCATGTTAAAAAAATGCTCCCTGCATCTAAGTGCATGTGGAATATAAAAAGCAGTCATTCAAATTATTTCATATTTACCAACCAGAGCACTTGTTTTAATAAAATAAGTGAGCCAAAAATCCTCCTTCATCTACACCTCCTGGTGAATGGGGGCAGAATTTACTCCTTAAAACTATTGACTACAAATCCAAATATTTCACAGTTAAATGCCAATATTCTTAGGAATTTTAAATCTCATGAAAGCTTCACAAGCAAGCGGGAATAGGCATCAATGCTGCTTCTTGAAGAAACACTTGTTATAACTCCCCAGCACAATAAAAGAACTAGCACTTAAAGGATTTCACTGGATTTTGGACAAGCAAAGACCTCAAAGGGCTTCACGAAGGCAGCACGGAGCAGCATTCGTCTTCCCAAACAAGCGGCCCGCGGGCTCCGCAGGCGACGGCCCTGGGCTCTGGGGCGCTTGTGCGACACAACCAGGTCGCACAGCACGTCGGGAGTGGAAAATAAGAGCAGCGCCCAGGTCCTTCCACCAGACCGCTGCCGCTGCTTTCACAGGTCTTGATGGGGGTGCTCCTGCCAGCCGGCTCGCTATGTTGGGAAAGGGAGGCGGCCACAAGAAGGACATGCCCGTGGCGCGAGAAAGACAGTGGCTCATGGCTCTCTCATATACAACCCGCCCTGACCGATGTTCTTGATTGCTTGTGCGGGAAAAGAACTGGACACGGTGAACTGGTTACTAGACCCCTTAATGCGTCATTCAGCGCCAAAGCAAGACTGAAGCAAGAGTCACAAGCAATAATTGCTTAAGGACACCATGTTGCAAGTGGAAAGTGTGTGTGTGTGTGTGTGTGTGTGTGTGTGTGTGTGTGTGTGTGTGGACAAACTCACACTCAACACACCCAGCACTGAGCCTCTTCCCTTTCATGGACAGTGTGCCGCCCATCATCCCAACTACAGAGGGGAGGTGCTGGCTGTAGGTATCTCCCGGCCTGTTTTTCCTCTAGCCCGCGCTTTCGGGGAGAACCGCGAGTCACGCAGACAGCCCAGCTCCAAGTGCCATGCTGCCTGTCGGGACGTGTGCCGATGCAGCGGCGTGACCTAGCGCGAAGCGCATGATGCTTTGTGGTGCTAAGCGTGGGGTTGAAACAAATGCTCAAACACGTATTTATAACACATGCAAGCAGCTACTCCATTTTACCGGCAATCCTGAGATAAACCTTTCTTTGATCAGCACACATGTCCTATAGGCTGTCTAGGAACAAATGTTCTCCGTGACGGCAGCAAGCTAGCTCAGGCTGGCGGCAGCCTGCCTGGGGCAACATGGAGCTCAGCGTGGGCTACAAAACCCACCTGAGAAGCTGGTTAGATACTGGGGCAGTGATCCTTTACTCCCTTTCGGGCTATTTCGAGGAACCAGGCACCCAAGGCTAGTTTAAGAGGAGCCCAGGTACTTCTCTGCTACACCGCAGTTGCAGCACTGTAGACACAGACTCAACAGAAGGTACAACGGATTACGGCCTCTACCAATACCCGACACATTGGTTCCCCGAGTCCTGCGTCTCGCCTAGGCAGCGTGCGTGCTGCTCTTGACTTCTGCGGCTCTTCGAGGACGTACATGAATCATATCAGACTCCTTAAATCCTGCTAACGGTCTTCTCCCAAGAGCTCCACTGGTCTTATTTGCCCGCTACACCCATCCTGCCAGCCTACTCCTATTCTTGGAGCAGTCTCCTGGTCAACGTTACCCACCACTCGTGCCGACGGCTCCGCATGGCATCAGTGTGGTTTTGAGCTCTTTGCTCTTGGGACAATGACTTGCAGAGTTTCATAGTTGTTAAGAGCTGGAAGGGACCATCGAGTCCGGACTGCTGGTACTTGGGCAGGAAAGACTGCTGGGGCCCGATGACCCCAGCAAGATGGGCATTGAGATGCTTTTTGAAGATTGCCTGCTCTGTGCTTTCACTACTGAAAAATGCATACGGGCAGATAAGCTGTAAGATGATGATAAGATTATTTCTAGGCGGTAACTTGCGTTAACATCAAATTATCTGAATCAAAGAATGGCACCCCCACAAATCTACATTTTTATAGGCCCTCATAGCGTGGGCTATTCAAAGGAAGTGCCGTAAGAAGTGGAAAGCAACCTAGGCAAAGAAAGCAGACAACGTTAACAAGCTTGCCCCAGAGAGACTCTGGACTGGGTTACAGAAAGGTAGGCTGCCGATGTGCCAGACTTTTTTAGCTCCTGACTGCTCACCGCACACCTAAGTGCAGACTCTGCAACCACAGTCCAAGCCTAAATAACGGCAGGATCTCACTCGACACGTGCTCTGCCTTAGCTGGTTCTCGCTCACGCCCTTAGACCGCTAGTGATTTGCCGAAAGGACGTGTAGTTGCTTAGCACTGATCAGAGCCTGGCGCGCTCCTGCAGCAGGACAACAGCAATAATAATATGAACATACTCATTAAAACAAAAAGGGCCCTCCTGGAATGAGAGGAGAAAAATCAAACACCGTCGCCCTAATTGACGCTGCTTTATTTAAATGCTCAGAGGAAACCTTCAGCTGCCTCCTCACAACGCAGAGGGAAGGGAGGGGCGATTCCCCAGAGCGCCGCGGCTCCCTCCGAGGACGGCCGGCTGTGTAAAGAAATGCCACCCTGGCGCGTGTTTGTGTCTCACAATGTGCCAGGCTCAGGTGCGGGTTCCTAATGAGCGTGTGCCTCGCACAGCAAGAAGCCAGGCTGAGGGCCCTGGAAAACACCTGAGCAAGCCGGCTAGCTAAGCCCAGCTCACCTGAGCATCGTAACAAGCAGCAGACCTGCTCTCTCGCGGGGAGGGGCGAAGGAAGGTGTAGGGCCAGTGCCGACCCAGGCGGGAGAGCCGCTTATTCACAGCAAATGTCTTCTTTCTACTTGAAAGCATTAGATTGTCGAAAGAGCTGGGTTGAAGCGTTGAAAGAGTTAGATCCAGGACATTAAGATGGTGAAGGGACGCACGATGGCACGAAAACGCTTCCTGACGGTCCGCAGTGACACGCTAGGACGCGGTATTGCCAACCCACTGCCCCACGAACCATGAGACGAACTCTTACAAAAAAAAATATCAAGAGACTGGGATGGAAAGCACGGGATGCTCTGTTTGAAGTGTGCGTGGGGGTTATTTGTGGAGGTGTGCGGGGCGCTGGAGCCTGGCAGGGCGCGGGGGCTGTGGGTCCGGAGCAGGAGGCTGCTGTGCGGGCGCTCAACTTCTGGGGCCTGGTGGGACTTCGGTGGGAGCCAGCCTCTCCAAGTACAGACCAGAGAACGTCTTCGCGGAAAGAGATGCGACGCCGGTGCAAGTAGCTGGCGTGCGCTTCCCGCCGGCTAAGGCCCTAACCTCTCGGCCAGGAGCGGGCTGGGGGCTTGGCTGTAACGGGAAGCGGGGAGAGGGGGGACGTGCCTGGCAGCAGGGCTCACCCACCCTGAGCAAGTTTAGCTGCCGGGCTCGGACGCGACTTAGTCAAGTCTTTGCTCCCTCTGCGAGCGGGGAATTTCCAGAGTAAGAGCCGAGCTGGAGGCTTAATTTTCAGTAATTTAGTGACATCCCTGTCGAGGAAGGCACGTTCTCCAGAAGGGAATACTTAGAGGAGCCAGACGCTTCCTGCTCCCCTGGGATGCCGTCACACACGGCAGCCTCCCAGGCGACTGCAGGGACAACCTCCAAGGAAAAGGAAAGCAAAGGTTTGGACCGTGCTGCTTCCCAGGTGGGCGCTTTGTTTGCTCTGAGCCCGCCGAGGAGGGCCAGGGGAGCCCGTCCCTCGTCCCTTGCCAGCCTGGGAGCGCTTTGCCCTGCTTTCCCTGTTGTAGGTAGGGGAGAGAGCCGACTGTGCTTTCACTTCCAAGGCTGTCGCCAAGTTAAATCACCCCCCAGTGCTACATCAGTCAAGGAGTCTTCTCGGCTTCCCCGCAGAGCGGCTGGGCCGCCAGACCAGGTGCAGCCTGGGGGCGGCAGTGCTGCGGGCAAGCAAGGCCAATCCAGCCAGGCCAGGACCCAGAGGGCACCTCTCCAAAACGAGTTTCTCCGTGTCGTTCACTGGCGTTATTTCTACTATCAGTGCATTGCATCTAAGGCCTTTCCAGGCTGGAAAGAACAGGAATTTGAGACCGCCTCTTCCTCCCTACAGACTTGGCTGTGGACGAGACAAGCGAGGCAAAACTTGGAGCCCTCGGTACCCCGGCTAAGTTGGACCCCAGCAGCATTTCCACCTCCTGCGACGTTGCACGTACGCTCCCGGGCCCCACACTGGGGTCCCCGGGTGGCAGAAACGCACCGAGGCTGTTTTAGCAACCAGACATTTGTGGCGCTTTAGAACCAAAGTTACGAGAAGGGGACCAGGACTGGAGTCCACGTACAAAGAAACGGAGGACACAATCCCCCACTACACACCGCACAGTTTAGTACCAGCTACAGCCGAGTGCGACTTCCCAAACCTCTGAATTTACTCCCACTTTATTCTCTGCTGCTTTTGCAGCATTTTATTTTGAAGCGGCTACATCCAACTGACTTGTGAGGTCAGGGTTTGCTCCCCGACACACGGGATAGAGCAGATACGCTTGCACAGCGTCCTGGCCGGCCAGCTGGGAGCTGTCTATAAAGTCCGCGTGGCTTTGCGGAGATACCAGCTCCTAGCTGGCTGATGTAGACCGGCCGGACTGTCTCGTTCCGGTCGGGCATCTCTGCTGAACTCCCACCGTCTGCAAACAAAGGAGTCCGATCTATACTGCGCTGCCAGTTCACGCCCCCGGGACTTTCCCCAGCAAGGGGCTCACAACTGGTGTTGAGATGCAGTGGGCAAACGGGCAGAAAAGCATTTGATAAATCATTTTCCCAAAGATTTGTCAACTCCCCCCCCCGTATCCCTCCTCCCTTCACAACCATCCTCTCCGGGTGGTGCTGCCGCAGGCGCCCTCCACGTGACTTCTTCACCTGTCTCTAGGATGGGCGCTTGGGCAGCATCTCTCCTGCTCCGAAGCCCAGTGGTGCAAAGCCCGGCTGTGCTACGTCCCTCCAAGAAAACTTCTGTCCGTGAGCTTGTGAGCAGCAGCTCCTTAAAGCAACTCAAAACAGCTCTCTCACACCAAAGTGAGTGGTCTATTCCCCAAAAGGCACAAAAGCAGCAAAAAAGGCTCAGAGAGCAAGAGACCTGTATGCCCGGGCTTCACCAACGCCTGCCCTTCCCTGCAAGCGTTTGGGCAGTCCCGCTCGACCCGCTCGGAGCTAGGAGGGCTGATGGGCTGCCGGGCATTTCTCCCTCTCTCTGTCGGTTGGGACGGCTCTTTCTGCCTTCAAGGGTACCAGGACCGGGAAGAATCCATTAACGGGAAGGGGAAGGATTGTCAGGATGAGTCTTGAGGCTTTGTTATAATCCTGGCTGCAATCATAATCACTGCAACTACCGTTTCAAAGAAGAAAGCGTGTGACATTCGTGCAAGACGAAGAGCTGCCCACGACGATCTGAGATGGGACGGGGCCACTCTCGTGAAGCACGAGGGCTCCGACACGACTGCTTCAGAGAAGATGCATTTCACAGGCTCGTCCTTAATGCCCAGACCAAGTACGATCTGTGTTTGGAAAGAGCATTCCCATCAGCTCAGGATAAAAAGGTCTTGCATCTTTTCCAAAGCAGGAGAGCCGCAAGCTGCCCGATGTTTCAGCGGCACGCGGGCCAAAACCTAAATGCTTAGGAAAGCGGACACACTAAATCGCTTTTTTGGGAGAAATGGCTGAAGCTGGTGGTGAAACCCGGGGGAAGCATTAGCGCAGAAACGGGGAACTCGCTAGGCCAAGACGCTTGTTAGGAGATACCGAGCTTTTCACTTCTCAGCTGGTTTCTTGTGACACTGCTCAGAGTCACCGCTCTGACTGCAGCCCTTCCTGAACCGAATTTGGCAGGCGCTCTGCGCTTCCTGAGCCCGGCCTGCACATCACAACACGCACCCAGCAGCCCCTCCTGGGGAAACTCTGCAGAGACGATGAACCGAACAGACCGCAGAGCGTCCCTGACCCCCGTGACTGCACGCTGACCAACAAACGGCTATGCCCGGGAGGTTGCAAGCCGCAGCTGCCCACTGCCCCTCCTTCCAGTCCAGAAGGGGGTTTTCCAGTGCTTTAATTACTTCTGATCTTATGGCACCTAATGCAAAGCCATGTTCAGGGGCCAGGCAGGTAAGCACTTCCCATCAGCGCTCTCCCCACCTCCGCCGTCCTCGTCCAGATTCCTGGTATCCTTTCTGCAGGCATCTCATCTTCACCGTTTCGTTTCCCTTTTTTCTTTCCGAACTGCCCCGTGCTCATTCCAGTCAAGTCAGGCAGAATAACAGAAAGCGGGGAAATAGGGGAGTATCGCACTATTTGCAAATATAGTTCAGATCTCCCTCATTCTTCACGGTTGCCTATAGCAACCTACAGCCAGGAACATCAGCCCTGCCCAATGAGCCAGGGCTTTGCTGTGGCAGGCGACTTCCTCCTGGATGTTATTCCTCTCCAGATCATGGAGGGTCACAGCAGGAGGAGGACGGGAAGCAGAGACTCTTTACATCACTGCAGTTGGCAACGCTGGGCTGAACTCGGAGCGAGAGAGCGCAAAAATAAGAATAACAAGCTTCCCCTGGGTTCCCTACAGATATTATATCTGCCCAATTAAACGATGCTTAATATAGATAGGAAGCGGCACATAAACTACGTAGTGGCAACCGTCACCAACTAAATATGGTTCCAGTGCATCCCACACCTGGGATGGCATTTCCACCGGCATTCACTCAGGTGCAACCCATAAAAGCCAATCCAGAAGCAAACTTGAATAGCCAAATTTCAGTGGAAAAGGCGCTGCAAGTCAAAGGCACGGCAGGGTCAAGCGTTCCAGCCTCCCGAGAGCATTCAGACCTCATAAAGAAGCACACCTGGCTGGTCTGTGCATTCCCTCTGCTCGTTTGCGCCGGGACAACCCCAGGTTTCTCCTGGCTCTGGCGACAAACTCGTGATCCAGGTAGAGCGGCCTCGCAGTCGCTGCGGGAACGAGTCGCTGCAAACAGACCGCGCTGCAAACAGGCCGGGAAAGGGACCGGCTGCGAGCCGGGAGTCCCGGGTTCTGCTCCGGCCGTTCACTCGCCTTCCCAGGACCGCTGCGTGGCTTTGGGCCTCTCTGTCCAGGTGATGATCCTTAATGCACTTGGCTAAAATGACTGAGGATCCTGCCTAAAACGCGCTGCGGAAGTGCACGTTAGCCTTCCAGTGCCCACGGAGGACCCAAAGATGCTAAGCTAGGAAGGCGTGGGGGTGCATGTTCTGCCCATGTATATGATGTTGGCATGCTAAGTGCACCCGCTCGAGAAAGGCAGGAATGTGGATAAAACAGGCCACCGGCAGAGGGGCGATGTGCAATGAAAAACAACAATAAAACCCTTTCCTTTCAATCGGGTTATTAGTTTTGAAATGCAGACGACCACCTCAAATGCACCCAAAGAACTGCATACAATTCTGTAAAAGAGCTTCGGCCGCACTGGAGACAGCCCTTTGCTTTGAGCGTTCAGCCTCGTGGCCGGCACAGCCCACTTACTTGTTTCAGGCCATCAGCAGCCAACGCTCCCAAGCACAGGGTTCACGGGCGCTCGGGCTGGAAGGGACCTCGCGAGATCCTCGGGTCCAGCCCCCAGCCCCGGCGCAGGAAGTCAGCTGGGGCCAGCAAGGTAAGTGTCCAGGCGTTTCTTTTCCATCAATAGCTTTACTTCAGATTACGTATCCTACCTTCCTTTAGGGACGACGGCACTGAACAGCAGCTCTCTACAGTTTATTCCACGCTGCAATCAATACAGTCAACACGCTGGAGATAATGTTGATGCTGCATCCTGCTAAAAAGTAGTGATAGGAGCAGGGCATTACTGATGCACACCAAAAGACTGCCAGACGTGGGGGTCAAGGGTAGAGAGCAGCGATTCTCAACCAGGTGCTGCAGGGCCCCGGCCGCCAACGAGAGCCTTTCAAGGGTACTGCAGGGCACCGCACTACACGAGCGGTGTTGGGTGTGCAAACGTGCTTCACAAGATAAACCTAGAGATGTCAAATCAGAACTCGGGTGTTACCGCCCTCTGGGCTCTCCAAGGTCTCCACAAACAGATGAATAGCTCTATTATTTCTCTGGGGTCAAAAACCAAGTGAAAACTAAGAGCTGACATTGTCCGAGGGGTGCCTTGGCTCAAACAAGGGGCGCCTTGCATCTCAAAGGGTCAAGAGCCACTGGTATAGACAGAAAATTCGCTGGACCCTTTAAAGCGATGTGGCCAGGTGCAGACGTGAACTTGGTGAAGCCACGAGCTTTGCCAGGAAGGACTCTAACCTCATTACCTGTTTAAAATGACTTTGGCTCCTAATTTAATCCTCGTCTCTAGCAATAAGACCAGTGATTATTCATTACAAACACACATTTATTTTGCATGTTTCTTTTTATACTCTCTAATATTTGCATTTTTCTCAGCTTGCACCATGTAAATCCCGCAGCTCTGGGACACCTGGGGCTGTGAGCGTTGCTTGTGCCTTGTACGCTGGGGGCGACGCTGGAAAACAAGCGTGCTAATGCAGGACAGGTCACTCCGGCATAGAGCTAGTTTCACTTCCCGGCTCCCATGACCGAGTGCGAGCCTGCAGTGCACTTTGCTGGAATAAAAACAGTTTCTGTCGCAATGTAAAAGCAAATGCAGCGCAAGGCCTCACTCCTGCAACAGGGCTGGACCAGCGCAGCACAGTGCCCATCTGTGCAAACATCTGCGTTCGTTAGGATCTGTGCGACCTTTTCGAAGTTCAGCATCGTTTTTAAATCTAAATGAGGGGCTGTGTCGGACTGGACGCATCCCCTTCAAAAAACAAGACAAGACTCCAAGCTGGATCCCCAATTAAAAGGCATCATTTTAAGTGCCCTTGCCTTTGACTAACATCTAGTGCCTGCCTTCTCTTTACATTTCACACGGACTTGAACATTTTAGTTCAGTGCTAAGGACTTGTGTACCTTCAGGCTGACTTGCCTCTTGGGGACCAGCGTACAGCTTGTATCGCAATGATGCAGGTTTTGGGGGTGGGGGGGATTCCCCATGTTATCTGCATCCTTCAAACTTCGACTCTATCTGTACTCGGAGCGTTTCGCCACATCCTCCGACTGCGGGGTCCCGGCGCGTGACGGCTCAGCTACAGGACCTGAATGGTACACGACCCGAGAAGTGGCTTTCCAAGCATCAGCTGAGACGTCATCTGGCCTCGTTTAGCGCCTGTACAAATACCAGTGGTGTCATCTAGATTAATGCTCAGAGACTGGGGAAACCCACCGAGCAGCTGGAACAGGCCCTGCAAAAGGAGGCTGGGCAAAGGAAGAGCCGCAAGGAGCCTGGATACGGAAAACACCGGTCTGCTTGAATGAAAAAGGAGCCGTTCGCTGCATCCTGACCACGTGCAGTCATAGGAAAAGTAGACGCTGCCTGAACACAAGCACAAAGTGGCGTGACACTTAGCCAGAATTATCCTTCTTTCTGGATAAGTCTTAATAGAAGAAAGTGTTTCTAACTTGCAGGCTACTGGTTCAGGTATCAGATTAGGTCTCCAGGGCTTTTTTTTTTTTTTTTTTTTTGGTAATCAACTTACTGCCTCATCTTGATAGTGGGTTAGCGGGCAGAGGACAGGAGAGCTGGTCAAAGGTGCACGGTAGATTTATTACATGGTTATCACCCCGTGTAAGATATAAATATGTGGTACAACAAAATCGAGGAGAGATCTAGCAGGGGCTATTAAACACAGCAGTCAAGGTGGTGACCGAGCTCAAGGCATCTCTAGTCGCATACCCGCTGGGCCAGGCAGGACGTGGCAGGCGACGGGTCGCTCCACACACGCCCTGCGTCTTATTCTCTTCCCATCACGCAGCTCCTACTTGCCACTGTCGGAGAGACGCCGGCATGCCAGGCAAGATGGACCTCTGGTCTGACCCAGTAGAGCTGCTCTTACGTAAAACAAATACACCCCGTTAAACCTCTAACAAAACACAAAAGTCAAATGGCCCAAGTCACAGAAGTGTGCGATTAGCACAGCTGTGTGACCCTTTTGCAACCAACCACAAGAAACGCTGCCAGCACCAAGTTCAAACACTGAAATGAAGCCATTAGGAGAGAGAGGAGGAAATGAAACTCTCTTTGTGCACTGTTCAAACTGCCCTCTATGCACAAAATGATCTCTGGAGCCCCAGCCACCAACAGCTTCCTTAGAAGTGATCGCTCCTACCAGATTAACTCCTTTTGCAAGACACAAAGAGAAGAGAGCCTGTTGCAAGTTAGAGACACGAATTAGAAGCCCGACCCATCTACTCTAGATGGTCTCCTGCACGGGAAGCTTCTCCGAGCAAACCCGCTCATTGTTTTCTCCGATTTCTACCCGGTGCCAGGGCTACCCTAGGAAACAGCGAAAACAGGCGTTTTTTGTTTTTTGTTTTTTTTTTAAGACCTCTCAACGTTTCACTTCTACTGAAAGCAAAACGCTCGGTCTCTAGACGGACTTTCTTTTGTACGAGTGGCAGCTTCACAGCGAGACCCGTGCCAGTGGCTGGCTCAAAGGAGCGTTTGTCCACAGGTATGTGGCACGCCGTGGCGTGTAAAGAGCTCGCTGGCTTCATTTTGTGTTTTGCTGCTGAGACGGGAGGCACGAGCAGGGCCCCGAGCTGAAGACTGAAATGTGTGGGGTGCCGAGCTGTGGGGCCTGGCGCCAGCGGTTTTGCTCGCGCCTATTCAGAGGCTGCCAGGGAAAGCAGCAGCAACCGAGGCTCTGACTGCGTGCTAGCCGACCCGCTGCTCCTGCGACGGAGCCGGTGAGAGGGCGCGCGGCGGGCACGGTGCAACGGCTGTTCGCCTTTCTTACAAGCCCTACGCAGAAGAGAGTACTGGCAGCAGGCAGAACAGCACAATATGTTACCAGCAGTTATTTTCTCAATATTTCTACTGATTACCTAATAGGCTGGCACCCTTTCTCAATGCCGCTGCTCGCTGCCGCACGCTGCTACCAAAAGGTTTGCTTTCACTCGGTCACTTTTTACTGCTGAACTTCAAGCACGGGTCCAAAGGGAACGGCGAGAGACGCCTTGCAACAGGAGGTCTGGCCCTTGCGTTTGGGAGAGTTAAACGTCCGATCGTGTCGCAATGACTGCTCACGCCGGGATTCCTGCGGCGTGCCCACAAGAGTGGTCTCTGGCCTGCTTGGGCGGCCAGCCGCTGCTCACGTGGGAATCGCTGCTGGCTCTCTGTTGCACGCCCAAATCTACGAAGGGCAGAATGCAGATCCCTAGAGAAGAGGACTGCATTGACAAGACGGTGGCTCGATCATAACCCTTTGTGCGGCCAAGTCAGGATTTCCTGATATTCCCCCCCACTGACAGCAGGTCCCGAATCTCTAACCCAAAAAGCAGCTCTAGAAGGGAGTGCATGCTGGCCCCAGAGGTACATGCTTCCCCACGGGAAATCCTGGTGGGAAGGGAGCACATAATGCCTCCCTCCCCCCAGCGTATTAGCAGAGGCTGCAGATTAAATGCTCCGGTGCAGCCCTAAGCACTTGGGCATCATGAACCCGCACAGATCTCACGGGGCACGACCGGAGCTGTAGTCCTACGGACGACTGAAAAGGGAATTTTATATAGATCGTGGGGCAGAAAACTTTCAGAAAACGACAGCTGACAACACCGACAGAAGACTGAATGAGAGAATCGTTATAATTGGCAACAGGGATTTATAAAGGGGTATGGTAATGTCACTTCTATTAGATATGCAAACTTTCAAAGCCTCAAAGTCCTAGCATGATACCAGAGAGTGAAAGAGGCACCGAGCCTCTCAACCACAGCATGCTTTCTATTTTTCAGCGACACTCAAAAGCATTTGCCAGTTCTGCTTTTGTCACCAACAAGAGCCGAGGCCCTTCATTCCTCTCCTTTGCCGACAGGGCTACGTGCAAAACCGTGAGGCTGTGCACCTTCAATTCAAACACAGTTTTATGTCTGCATGCACAAGCCTAATGATATCATCCAAGAGACTCGAGCGGGGCTCCAAAGTGAGACTCCTGCTTTGTTATCTCCCTCCAGTTCCTCCCAAGTGGGCTCCGCTCATTAGGAAAGCATCATCGTTAACCACCAGTCCCACCAATGCAGCGGGGACTGAGAACGAAGCCGGGGCCTCTCTCGTGCGCCATCACAGGTAAGGAAAATCCTACAAGCTCAATACGGCCATGGTGATAATGAGACAGCTCCTTTGCTTCCAGCGAGGCTCAGGGAATTCAGCAAGAGACTACAAGGAACAGGACCCTGCTCGCTGGCGTGGAGCTCAGCAGCAGTAAAAGAAGAGTAATGGCTTATTTTCTGGCATTTCAGTCACTCAAGAGGATGCTGGGTGCACACAGAGGGTGACGGCCTGTGCTGGACCTCCATGAAAAGCGGTGTGGGGAGAGGGCTGGAGGAAAGGCGCCTGCAAGTCACCTTCATCCCCTGGGGATCCCATGAGGAAGCAAGGCTCAGGGACCCCACGTGCACAGCAGCCGGCGGCTGCTCGGACGTCTGTGACATCTGGGCCCGTGATGCTGCTCCGGAGGCGCATCCAGCCCGGGGGCTTACGGGGTGGGCAGAGCAGGGGCGCCGGTGCCTGCGACAGGACCGCTCTCCCAGCCCATCCGCAGGCTTCGTGTAACCCGTGCAGGTCGCTGCGCTTGCCCGGAGGAGCGTAGGGAGATTTTGCACGACCCTTTGGCAGCGCAGAAGCGCGTTCTGCAATCCAGCAGGCACTGGAGGACTTGCAAAAGACCAACGTCCCGCTGTGTTGCAGGGAGCCCGGGCCGGGCTCCCTGCATCTGCCTTCTTCTGAGCAACCTCAAGCTCCGGGGCTCCAGCCCTGCAGGTCCGCGCGCCACGAGGAGCTTCCTTTGAGGGGAGAAATGACACACGTGCGTCCAGCGCGGAAGGAGCACACACACGCGCTTGCTGACTGCCACAAGCTGGGCACGAACGGCTGAATTCGCATGTACAACCGAGTAGCCGCCCCAGCCTCTGCTGCGGGGACACCGGCTGGTTGCTCGCATGGTCACAAACGCATATTCTTCAGTCTCCAGCTCCGACTGGCACGATCACAGCCTAAAGCCCGGAGAACTCAGGAAAAGTTGGTTGTATTTGAATCACACAATGTGTTTATGACACTGGGCAGTAAGTCACAACTCTCAAGGCCTTTTTTTTTTTGCCATAATTAAAGCAAATCCATTCAACTCCCCCCTCTGCGAGTGACACTCCCCACTCTTGTTATAACCTGGATCCCAGGTGTGCATATACGCTACATACCTATATAACACCTACTTGTGCACGCAAGGGCCATGGGGGCTGCGCTGCTGTTACTGTGGAAACTACGGCTTTGAACTTACGAGCTCTTAAGGTTTAAATGTGCATTTACATTGTTGGGGGTTTTTTGCCTTGAATAACTACCTTGTGCTGTTCAGTAAAAACATACAGCCCAGCCTCAACAAACCTGAACGGGACGGTGGCCCGTATTCACTCGTACAGCAGCACGTTCTCCAGACAGAGATAGGAGCAACCGTCTCAAGCTGCAACAAGGGACGTTCGGTTAGATATTAGGAAGGATTTTCTCACTAGGTGGGTAGTAAAACACAGCACCAGGCTCCCCAGAGAGGTGGGGGACTCTCCATCCTTGGAGGTTTTGAAGCCCCAGGCAGACAAAGCCTTGGCTGGGATGATGTAGGTGGGGCTGGTCCTGCTTAGAGCGGGCGGGTGGACTCCTGAGCTCCCTTCCCCCCTCGTTGTCTGTAAGTCGTTAAAGGGATCCCACAACTTTACATATAACGAGGCAGATCCTACCCAGCCCGGCATGGGCACCTCGCTTGAGGAGAGAGGCTTTTCCGCCTGGGTCAGCAGCGTTAACACCCAGAGCAAGCGGCTGGACTGTGCAGCACGGGCCGTGAAAAGCCAGTTCAGGTCTGTCCCGTTGCTGGCGGGGTAGCTCCCGTATTAGAAGCAGAGCTGGCATTGCTTTTACCCCCTTGAATAGTCACACCCGTCAATGGCAGGATTCAAAGCAGGAATCCACTGGCCATTCGGGTTCGGGAATGGGAGTCCAGCAGCTCCTGAACAGGAGGTGGCGAGGAAGAAGACTGTCGGACCGGTCACACCTGCAGAGGGATGTTAAGGGGGTAAAAGCGAGTTGCCCTGTCTAGTATTGCCACTTTTGCCTCTTCCAACCCTAGGCATGGCCAGGCAGGAACAAATCTCAACCGTATGTGGACACAAAGGGCAAACCTTCAGGGCCTTCCCTGGCACTGCGGTACTGGAATGAGCTGGGAATGTGCTTTTAATTCATGCTGATCTGCAACTTTAGATGTAGAAAGCATCTTCAAATCGCTCTGAAAAGACCACGCTGTTATGCAAATGTGATTTGTCACAGAGAGGTTGACACAGGCCTGCGAAGAGGCACCCTGGCATCGGCTGACAAAGAAAAGCCAGGCGCTGCACGGAAACCGAAGCGGTCTGCCGGGGAAGCCGGTTCCAGCAGCACTTTCTAGGTGTCGCCAGGACTGCTGCATCTGGTGCGGTTTCCATTTCTCTCACGAACCATTTGTTCGAGTCACAGCGAGCACGGCAGCAGCACCGAGCTGTTATGCCTCATTACTATTGCAGAGGAGCCCTGCTCTCATGACTGGCACATCTATTATAACGCGCACGAGGTTACGGTGTCTCAGGGTCTGTCCAAATCGCAAGGACACCGAGATATTTTGTACTGGGGAAGGTCTAACCAGATGACACCGTTGCTACCGGAATAAAAACCCGGTGTCTCCGGGCACGGGGACATGAAAGGCAGCGTCAAAACATGGAAATGGCTTGTTCTAATCTTCCCGCCCGCCCGAGCGCACGCACGGGGCCTCTTCCTGTAACAGGCCCAGCACAAACACGCCCTGGCTCAGCTGGGACGTTGCACACTTAACTCTTGCACTTCCAAAACCCCGCAGCTGGAAAGAAGAAACGACACTGCCGATGGCAGCCGCCACCTCCCGGTGTACCAGAAAGACAGGAAGAGTCGGGTTGGCGTCGGCTTCACAATCTTCCTGAGCCAGCGTTGCAGCTAACCAGCTTTACGCCCTGGTTTCTATTCCCTTGCCCAGGACAATGCTGGATACTTCCCAAACACTGCCTTGCATTTGTGTGTGTGCTCCTCGCATAGGAGTCCTTCCTTTTTTCTCTCTACCCACATTTCAGCTCTACTCTGGGCTTTCCCTCCTAGCTCCCTTCCTTGGGCCAGTCTCAAACGCGACGCTCTCTGCGGACTATAATCACTTAACCAGAAACGTCTGCAGGTCGGTGCGTGGTGCCAGGCTCAGCCGAGTCCGGCCAGCTCAGGGAGGAACAGGCCAGAGCTGGGATTAAACTCAGGGGTGTTGCCTGGTAAATGGAAGTAGTTATTAATGGGAGTCGGGACTCGCCTTCTTCATTATAACCTCGGTCATTGCAAGCCTGAGCCTTCTGCCTGGATGTGGAGCGCGCGGTGCTTCTGGCTAGGGGACAAGTCTTGCCACCTGTAGACGGGAGTCGGACGGTGCGAGTAAAACTTCCTTCCACTCCGATGGAAGCAGGAGCGGCCCCTGGAAAACCTGCTGCCACCTCGCACAAAGGCTTCCTTGCTACCCTTTTTTTTTTTTAATCTTCGCGAGCACCGAGATTTCACGGCCAGCGTGCAGCCTGCTACGGGGAGTGCTCTCGGCCTGCGGATCAGGCCACGTTCCACCGCTTAGAAAGTGGATTATGAAGGAAACAAAGGTCTCTGCCTCTTATTGCTTTTTTACCACGCATAAAAACGAGAACTACAGGCCCTGGCGCCGTCCCCGGCACAGGACTGCTGCTCTGCTCTTCCCCTCTCCCCCTTCACGCTGACCGCACGCGAGGTGCCGGCTTCCCCTGCTTGGCTGAAGGGTTCTTTGGAGGACTGGAGCCGAGCAGTGCCACGGCACAATAGGCTGAAGCCCAAGTTTCAGCTTTCCCAGCCCTTTAGACGGCGTAAGGCTCGACACTCCTTTCTAGCTCGCTTGGAAAGCTGCAGCTCAAATTTCAGCCCACGGAGGAGGCACTATTCAACTCCTCTCCTCCAGCGAGAGAGAGGGAAGCCAAGATCTACCATTCCTAATGTGAAAAACAATGGAAAGGGGGAAGCAAAGGGAGATGTTCTTGCGCACCCTAAGCGAGCAGTGGAAGGTGCGCACGGGTTTGCGAATGCCTGGGAGGAGCTAGGGACGATACTTGAAGAACACGGTGCCCAAAACAACCAGATCTGCAAAGAAAAGCTCGCTGTGTGGGTTAGGAAACGGCTGCGGGGGCTACAGGCCATCACCGTCTCTTTTACTTTTAAACCAGGCTCCTAGAAGCTGTTTTTCTTAGGACAAAAAGCCTGTAGAGATAAACTGACACCTGCCTTTCAATGAGAAGAGACAAAGATTGAATGCAGGCTACAACCTAGGCGCAGGCTTGCCCCATACAATGGGCAGCCAGTGTAACGGGTCAGCAAGCTTTCCGGAGGCTGGTAAGGGACGCTAACAGCTCAGCTGTAGAAAGTCCCAACATGCCAGGTTGGCATTCACCCATTTTTCTTAACTAGAGGCTGAAACACTCAGCAGTTGAAGGGAAAGAAAAGCAAATAAAAAGCAGGAGAGTAGATCCAAGCCCCTCACGCCCAAGAGATCATACAGAGTCGCCTGCTGCAAATGAGCTAGTTGCAAATCGTTTGGGGTTTTTAAGATACTAGAGCATCCCTCTCACAATGTGGAAGGACCAGTGCGATGGTTCAGAAACCTGCTTTCCCAACCATATTGGGGAATGTGTCATACCAGTCGCTTCCCTTCCAGTCACACTGCCACGGGCGTTTTGCAGGGGAGGAGGAGGAGGGGGAATCCGGGTCAGCCCGCACCAGGCGTGGAGCCCCAACAGCTGAACCGCTGCTAAGGCTAGCCCTGCAGCTCCAAGTTCAGAGGGGTTTGGAAGTGTACTTACAACACACACAAAATATCTGGCATCATTTCCAAGTGTAAAACAAACAACCAGAAGCCAGGAGGGAGACATTTCTCCCAGCCTGTTAACATTTCGACATGCCTTGCATTATTATTATTACGGTGTCTTTCGTCCAAACAATCCACAACACTTTGCAAAGCAGAACTGTGCAGAAAGAGCTGCGCAGCCTGCCGAAAGGCAGCTACCTCTGGGGTGGAAATGTAGGGCAACTGTTTACTAGTGCGTGGCAATATTTTCAGCCGAATAAGAAATAAAGGGCATGGATCTTAAATTCAATTTAATTGCATTAAAAAAATCAATGCAGAAAAAATTGCATTCAATCTTTTACGTTGTTGCTTTCTCATAAAGGAACACAATCTAGAATACCAGCCAGGCCTGAATAGCTTTCTTCCCTGCACTCAAATGATACACCACTTTCACCCGCTCAACTTGCTGCTATCCAGCCCTCCTGAACGGCTATCCTTTGACCATAACTGACATTTTTTCCTGGGGCCCAAATGCACGTTGTAGTAAACTACTCCTGTTTATTGTCACTGAACTATCAAATAAATGCTTACTGCAAAGCAGCTTCTCTGGCACCATGCCACATGGTTAAGCTCCTGATGTCCTTCATCCCCAAATGCCCCGTTAGAGGCAGAAAGCTCTGCCTGTCGGTCAAGCCGCGGCGGAAGCCATGCCCAATGGGCCAGTACCTCTGCACTATTAAGTGGCTCGGGGACAGAGCATATGGGAACCTGTTCAAACCCGGCGGTACAAATGCTCCAACAGCCACCGGACCAAGAGAGAAGGATTTCAAAAGGGACTTCAGAGCTGGTGAGGAGGAGATAGGCAGCTCTGGTGTTGCTCCACAGGCCGAGCGCGAGGTGAGCAGTAGCAATGCAACGTCCCACTCGATCTGGGGGGGGGTCACCCCAAGGACAAGCAGGGAGTTGAATCCCTTAAGCCTGTTCAATCCTGGAGCTCTCTACTGCAACGGCCCAGCGCAGGGGCTGTGCTTGAACACAAACACCTGTCAACCGGCGCCGTCAGCTCTCCAGACATGTCTCCTCTAACCCGCTACCGACAGCCCGAGTCATGTCAGGCTTTAATGCGGCGCTCCCCCCGTGCAAGGCTCTAAACAACCACAGTCGGCACGCGCGGGAGCCTGCCCCGGTGCACGTACAACGTTTGCAGAGCCCATCTCACTTACCTCATCCATTTTTTCTGACGCTGGACTCCGGTCACCAGGCACCATTTCCTTGGTTTCAGAGGTCTCAGGTTTGGACGTCCTATTCAGCTGATCGATAGGAGTCATACTGGCCTCTGACGTTGCCCTTGAATTCTGGCCCAGAGCAGGTGCCCCAAGGATGGGCTCATCGTCATCGGAGTCTGGTAATGGCGTGGGACTAATATCCTCCAAGCCAGTGCTGGAGGGGCGCGAGGACGGTGTCTGGCCTCGGTAACTGGGCTGGGAGTTGGAACTATACATGGGGATTGGGGAGAGCTGGGAGGAGGAGGAGGAGATGGGGCTGCCTTCCATGCGGATCTCATTGTCCGAGTCGTGTTCGTTGAGGAAAGGTAACTTTGTTCTCTGCTCCTTCAAGAGCATCTCGATCCTTGAGTCTAAACTGTTATGCTGCATTTCAGACTCCATGGTGGGGGTGCCAGGCGTCTCGCTCCGCTCTGGAGTCTGAGAGAAGGACGCCGTGCTTTGCTCAGTAACACAGTTGGATTCTGGCAGGGGCGGGGGTTCCTCCTGCTTTTCTTTCACAGGGACAAAATCAACGTTGGTAGCAGCGCTACCCTCTGCCGCCGTCTCAGCCGGCGGTGGCGCGGGTCTTCGGTACTCAGCATCTCTGGAAGTCTGGGGAAACTGCTGCTCCTCGGACTGAGGAAATACAGCCGGCGCTTGGTACGGAGAGAAGGCAGATTTGTAACTCGAAGAGCCAGAATGGCTCAAGGAAGGAGTGTGAGAATATTGTACTGGCTCTGGCTGATGAGATTTGTATGTGTTAAACTGATGCTCCGACCCTCTGTAAACACCTGCCGAGTTATGGACATAGTGATGTCCTTGCCGTCTATTGTAGGCATCTGTAAATTTTGTGTCGTGTCTCCTGGGTTTATACCCAGAGTCCTGTCCGTAATGGTACACCGGTGTCGTTTGACGACTGGAATAGGTTGAGTCTTGGGAAAACGGAGTCCCCAGCCGCGGGGTAAGGGGGGTGCCTTGGGACTGGGGGGTATATTGGCTGTATGAGTTTGGGGTGTCTTGCCGACAGCTGGAATAGGCTGTGTCATGGGAAAACGGGGTGCTACTGTTTGGGGTGACGGATGATCCCGCAGAAGAAAGGTTACTGTCTTTCAGGCGTTTTAGAGACTCCGTCAGCTATAAAAAAAAAAAAAAGAAAAAGAAAATCTATACAATGCAATTTTAAAAACCATTTTTGTTTGATTTCCAGAGAGGCGGCCCACCCAAACTAACTGCTGATTTTAACAGCAGCAGCAGCGCTAGCATCTCTAAGAAAGAGCCTAGAGGTAGTTACTTGGGGAAAAAACACAAGGAAAGGATCTGTAGGAAAAAAGAATGGGCAAATGCTATTTATTCTTTTGTTAAAGGCCCAGAGCATCAGATAAATGCAAAGGTGTGCACAGAAAATGCTGCAGGTAAGTACATACAAATTGGCCACCAACAGTTTGGCTATTTTAGGAGTAACTAGGGAATAAATAACTGTGTCGATAAAGGCAAGTGCCCCTGAAACAAGAGGCCAAGAACTTTTTTCTGAAGCTGGAAGAGACTCGGCTCAACCCGCTGACATATGAACAAAGCCAAACCAAAGGCACGCTCGCGCTGGGCCGGGGGCTGCGATCGGACCAAAAAGCCGGCCCGTCTGCAAGGCTGGGAGCGGCCGAAGTCCACGGGGCTTCTTGTTGGGGCGACAGTGGGAGCAGGACCTCCCCATCCACCGCTCGCGGAGCTCCAGCAGGAGAGAAAGGGGCACGTTTCTCCAGCACATGGAAAGAGGTTGGGTCTGAGCTCCTAAAAACCCTGGTGTTTTTCAAACAGAAAAAGAAACCCCACAAACGCTAATGCTCGGGTTCCCCATCAGGGAGCTTGAAAAACAAATCCATGGACATAGCAGAACAGCCAAATCACCTGCCTCAATGAGATTTACTTCCAAGGCACACCCGGAGGTTTATAGGAAGAGTCCAATTCAAATCTGAAGCCAATCGAATGGGTGGGGGCCTCTCCGATGGATCTCAGTCATCTCGGTGTCGTGCCAAACACCAGACCTCTAAGCAATTTTCAGTAAGGTAGATGGGCCAGACAGCAGGCACGAGCCCAGCCCCGCTCACAGCAGTGAGTGCTGGACCGGGTTCGAAGATAGCAGCAGCAGAAACAAAGGACCGGCCGAGCAGCCAGGCAAGAGAATTTATTGAGACGATACTCTGGCTACTCCCCTGTCAAGTATTAGTATTTAAATGGGACCCTTGAATCACCTGCTAATAGTTTCTGTACACTTTGCATGCCAGTGGTTTTACACACTCAGCAGCAGGGCCAGGCTTTCCCCGGGGCTCCCACCTGCCTGACAGTCGCACGCACCTCTCGTTAGGCTGGCTTGCTTATTGCCGTGCACAGCACAGTTTGACTATTGTAAGCCGAAGTGATTGGGGAGTTGGTACATTTTCCTCTTTAAAGATCTTCCACCCATGTCCTTGCACGGTTTAAAGGCCAGCCTAGGTCATGTCTGCTCCTACAATCCACTTGTGTATCAATCCCCTTTGCCTTTGGCTGCTGCTGCCCGGGACCACGGCTCTAGTGACACCTGCAAACCAGATCCAAAACCCACCACACCAAACTCAACGGGCGTCTTTCCACCAACTTCAACAGGCTTTGGGTCCACCCCCCACGAAGAAGGGGCTTTCAGGAGGCTGAGGGAACTGTAACAGGGGACAGGAAGGAAATTAAGGACTTTCAAGCCACCGTACTGTAATTTGTACAGCGTATTAGCAGGTTTCTTGGCAAAAAAAAAAAAAAAAAGAATAAAAGGTATCTAATGAATAATTTCCTAATAGCATTACTAAAAAGCTATTGTTTAGTGGGTAAACTCCCATGGGTGGAAAAAAAAATTTAAATAATAAATCAGTCAAGGAATCAATGAATCCCCAGTAATACTATTCATTCAATTCCAGTAACCCAACACGCGGACAAGAACCTTTTGACAACAACTGGGCTGCGACTGTTTCCCAACGCTCACTGCTAGCCATAACCATCAGGTGTTTCACTGTGAACCGTGCCCAGCTAGTCACGGTGAAAGGGCACCTCTGTTCGGGGCCTGAGGTTGGGCGGCAAGGAGCAGCCCCTGCGAAATGCCGAGCGCCTAGCGCTCCTTTTGAAGTGAGCTGGAGTGGAAGGTGCCTAAGAGCAAGCACTCAGCACCTTTGCAGGACCAGGTCCTCGTAAAAGGGCAGCCTCGTCCTCCCCACGTTTTAAGGGGACTTGCTGGAGGGGAGAGAATACCGAGCCTCTTTATGATTGAGAAAGGAGGCCTCATGGGTTTTGGCCGAGTGCTGGATTTGGGGGTTTTATATCGGAGGACTGAACTTGAACGGGAAAAAAAAAAGAGTTTCTTCCCCCTCCCCCAGTTTGGGCTCTTGCAGGCAGTAATCAAGTGGTGCCTATTGCATAAAGCTCTGTGGCAACCTCAGAAGTAGTGCAACTGGGGCAGGAGCAGAGTTGAAAGAAGGAAATCAGAGCAGCTAAGAAGGGAAATGATTTATGGTTAACAGGTTCAAGACCTTTAGCAAATCTTTCACACCTGGATGCCTCAAGTTCAGCTCCTAACTCGACAACCAGGAGCCTAAATAAATGTGGACAAGTCACAGGAACTCGGTGTACTCAGCACGGCTGGGCCCCAACCTGGAAAGCGAGCCCAACAAAGGCAAGCTGACCCTCCCGTCTCTCAGATCTCAACAGGCTCCACGCGGGAGCGGGCGACCTGGTGCGGAAGGGTACACCGGGACCCTAACGTTAGGAATCCCGGGTTGGGAAATTTTGGCTTTCGTTTTTGTTAACACCTGTTTGACTCTGATGATGAATGGACACTGCGGAGAAGCGACGTCATTTTTAAGGCTGCAACACCTCTATGATCTTTTCATTTGAGAGCATGAGAGAAACATCGTCAGCTCCCTAGAGAGCCTAGGGAAGAACCAAGCTGAACATGCCTGGCATTTCTGAGATAGGGAGCAGGCAGGAACGAAATGTTAACCCTTAGAAAGAATAATGATAAACATACACCCCTCTAGCAAACCCTAAACACACGCACCCATTGGAGGTAACTCTTCAGGCAAGGGAGCACTGGCGATGTGTAGGGGGTGCACGGGGGTGCACACCCCCCCCAAGATCGGCCATGCACCTCCTGGAAGCACTTCCAGTTTTGCCGCTGGCTTGGCAATCGGCCGCTGGGGGACCCCCTGCCCTGGTTGGCGACCCGGTGCCCCCCCAAACTTGTGAGGCACCAGTCGCCCATGCAAGGGACCAAACGTGTCCTTGCGAACCTGCCACCAACAGCAGTGGGACTACCTCTATGGACGGCCCCAGCCGAGCGAGCTGAACTGCAGCCCGCTGGCTCTGCACGAATCGCCACCTTCTTATTTAGACCCGGGCACAGAGCCCTGCCCCAAAGACGGAGACAGTCTTGTCCAGAGTGATCCTGCGCACAGCGCTTGCAAGGAATGAGCCCTAGATAACTATGAGTGACTATAACCTCCGCAGAGAGGGCACAAAAATCAGCGTCAATGCAAGAAGAGAAGCTCCTTTCGTGAAGGCCCGTCTGTCTGTCAGATTCTACACCGTGCTATTCAAATGCATCGAGGCACGCTATACCTGCAGATTTTCATTCACCGTGGGCGAGGCATCCTGTTCGTTGCCTACGGGAAGGGTCTGAGGAGTGTAAAGACCGCTCACCAGCAAGCCATAGAACCGCATGCGGGTTTCACCTGCACAAGAAGCCACAGGGAGAAAACTTTTGAAAAAAGCAGAACGATACACACACCATATACAATGCAGGAGGCTCTTCACCGGGGCTTCCCCAGCCTGCCCAGCACTCTGACTGACCCTCGCCCCCACCCTTCGACGCCATGCTTTCTGCAGCAAAAGCCCAGGTCTGCACTTAGTGAGATCAGTCAAGCACTGTTCCTTGAAATCAGCTGGACAAGTGATGTAACACTCCTCTCTCCCTCGGGGGACAGGGAGGTTTCTAAACAGGTTTTTTTTCCCCTCTTCTCATCCTACTTGGCAGCTGTGTTTCTATTCATGCTTTCTCCGGAGCAGGAATTTCCCTCTTCTCAGCAGTGCCAAACTGTTTACACATTTTAAAACTGTAACTTTTATAAAAGCTTCGTTTCAGTCAGTGCAACAATGAACCCTGTCAATATCTGCAGCCAACTTAGCGGTCTTTTCCACGTACGTATTTTACCGCTTCTCATTCAAGAAGGCAGCGATGCACCTTTTTTGCAACTTAATCAAGTATATTTAGCACTTTCCTAATGCAAACAAACAGTCTAAATAATGAGCATGCAGTGCTACGAAACTTTTCATTTTTAGGTTGCTGAATTTTAGCTAGCACGTGATTTCCTAATATCAGAGGTGCGTGATTACTCTGGATGTGATGCTGCACGCTTTCCAGTCAATGGAAGCCTGCAAGCGACTTCAAAAGCAGCAGACCCTTAGCGATACCCTGGAGACTGCATATACCAACCGTGGATTCTTTTAAACTGTCAGAAAAATTATTTAAATGGAAAGTTCAGCCTATGTCAACATCGCAGGAGATTAATCTTGTGAGGGGTTCTTCTCTTGGTCCTTTTAATGAAAAAACAACATCCAATTGCAAAAAGAAATGATATACCGTGGAATGCATAAACCCAGGGCGTGGGCTGCAGCCCACACACACGCAGCATGTGTGCCTGCAAGTGCTTCCCCTTCGTGAGACTACTTGGCGTGAGTTAGTGCTGCAGGATCAAACACCCAACTCTCAATGCACTGGTCTGTGTGAGCCCACACTACTTGGGGAAAGAGCCAGCCAAATTCAATGTTCTTGAACACATGTTGCAAAAGGGGTTCCAGCACGGCTTAATTTCATAATAAGGCTTCCCATATGTGTGTACTTGTCCTAACTCAGATGAAGTCAAAGAAGCCATGATAACTTGCATGGAGAATGTGG
The DNA here is from genome assembly GCF_030867095.1 of Alligator mississippiensis. Taxonomy (NCBI): domain Eukaryota; kingdom Metazoa; phylum Chordata; order Crocodylia; family Alligatoridae; genus Alligator; species Alligator mississippiensis. Next base: position 2,745,050 of record NC_081833.1, on the reverse strand, counting down.
CCCGGAGTGGCTGATGTACTGAATCGTCATGAAATGATAACGCTTGCCATCAAAATGTGGTTTATAAAGTATGTTTTTAATATTAGCATTATTTTTAAATAGTGCAATGGGTCTTTATAAAGGCTTCTTCACTCACTCTTTTTATCTACTTCATAACTAAATATTTGGTGCTTATCTACCTTTGTTTTCAAAAGAGCTTTACAAGTGTCAAATGACTGTCAATCAGAGCTAGGCAGTTAGATAATTAACTACTATATCCATTTTCCAGGTGGAAGAAAAAGAAGGTAGAAAACTTGCTTTAGGCTATAGGGAGATTCCATCTCAGAGTCAAAATTATGCAGCTAATCTTGTGCCAGATGCATTAAAAGCAATAAATCATTAAATACGCAGGTAGAGCAATCCTTACGCTCCTTTTTATGCTATTACTTTTGCTAAAATTCAGAAACTGATATTGAATTTTTCATTTGTTTTTAAATCCTATTACTAGTTCTTGAAGAGCTGAATATTGAGGAAAAATGGAGAAGTAAGATGCATATCCAAAAATACTCTAACCTGCTAATGCTGTCTTTTGGCTTTATATTTTTCATGTTCTAGCTAGATGTTAGTGCATTGCTGTCCCTTATTGCTTCTCTTAAAAAGTATAAAATCAAGTAGCCAGAAACTTTGAAAAAGGTAAATTTAGAGGTACATGGATGGCTTGTTGCACAGAAACAAAACTGCAGACACGCCATTGCTTTCCCAAAGTAACGGACACATCCGAGGCCACCACAGTCTGTAACACGAAGTTAACTTTCTTAAACAACAACCTGTTCACGACTTAGTCCTGAATTATGACTTGAAAACAAAGGAGGGAGTAAAACCTCCGATCAGTTTGCTTAAAAAGTCACTCACCAATACCTACATTTTGCCTTGCGTGAATCCCTTTCAACACCTGATTTATAACTGTAAGATTGCTGCTGCCCTATTGCAAGATGTGCTGGAAACTTTGAATTTCAAAGTGAGGAGGGAAAAAATAAATACCTTGATTTAAAAATGAAACAATGCTAAAATACTAAGCCCAACACAGGAGTACGCACATTGAGCAGTCAAGGTTTACTTGGCAAAGACACACAATTTTAAAACTTCCGTGGGCTCTTCTTTTACTAACTCGGGACTGATATGAGAAACCGGTCCATTCTGCCCACCGACTACTACAGAAAATACCACGTACTGTGTAACAACATGCTAGACAACAACTGAAACCTGTGCTTTGTACTTTTGATGTTTCACTTTGCACAGAAAAGGGTTGGGGGCTCTTCAGTCTTAAGAAAGCCAGTGCAACATGCTCCGATGTTAGAAATGTCCTGCTGGCAATGGAAGAAGGGTCTAAAACAAATCCCTTTTAGAAGGTCCTTTACTAACACTTTGAGGAGAATTAAAACAAACCAAAACAAACACACACACACACACACAAGTGATCATATGCAGCTTGTAAATATTCTCAGGACTTTACTGGACGCTGCACTGTCCATTTCTAAGGTTGGGCTGGGCTACACGAAGGATTCAGCATGTTGCTGGCTGGGCCACACAGAGGATTACGAGTGCTACTGGCCCTTTAAGAAGGGGAAAGGGACTCACGTACAAGTGTCAAATGCTCTACACATTTTCCTGCCAGCCTCGGGTTTGCTGCTCGGTCTCAATGAAATGCCAGGAGCTGGGACTAGGCTGCAGGCCGCCACGGCTCGGCGTGCTTTTAGAAAGGACACAGCAGCTTCCAAGGGAAGGAAGAAACTTTGCACCCATATTTCAAGCCCTGTACAAACCTCCCCAGCTCGCTGGCAGGGCAGCTGGGAAGAGCACCCCAAGGGGCAGGGGTGATGGCCGGGGCAGAGCTCCCCGAGCCCTGTGCCAGGGGGGGCGGGTGAAATGGACAGGATGGCAGCATTTTGTAAATTACAGGCCCGTCTCCTAGCAACAGACAACACATTCAGCTCCACGTGACTGCCACTGGCCCAGGGAACAGCAGAGACACAAGAGGGGGAGGGAGCAGCAGCCACCGAGCAGGGTTTTTAAGCCCTCCAGCCCCAGGGACCTGCCCATTTGGGGGCTGGAGCCCCCCAGGCAGCCTCTCACCTTTGGTGTCCAGCTCCACGTGGATGATGTTGCCCATGACCGAGGTGTTGTGCAGGTGCTGGACGGCTTCTCGCGCCCCCTTGACGGTGGCAAAGATCACTTTGGCAATGCCCAGGTGCTTCTTGTTCTTGGGGTTGTAGAGGATCTCCACCTCTTCCACCTCCCCGTATTTCTTGCACATGTCGGTCAGGAAGTTTTCGCGGATGTTGTCATTCAGCTTGGCGAAGGTGACCTGCTTGGGGGGCACCGGCCCCACGTAGAACTCGTCGATCTGGAGAGGCAGACGCGGAGCCGGTTAGGGCCCAGCCGGACACCCAAGCCGCTCGGCGCAGGGAGAGTTAAACCCGACTGGGGAGAGCAACTGTCTTCCAACAATGTCACTGAAGAAATTTAGCCTCCACCCTGTCAATAATTCATTGGGAAATGGCTCCTCTCTCATGCAAAGTGGCATTTTCAGCTCCTCAATCAACAAGCACACACCTCTCCCCAGAAGCGTGGAAGTTGTCTCCCAAACGCTTACACTGATCCTGCCAGGCATTGATTTCTGGTTGCCTTCCTGGAGCAGGATTATTGGTAAGGGAGCGTGTTAATCAGGACCTGGCTGTCATTTCAACCGCTCATTAGATCGTTGGAGCTCCATTCCCCGCAACCCAACTGCCAGAGGAACCCCAAACAACCAGGAAACCCCAAGGCAGGTACCTTGAATTTGGGAACAGAGAGCTCCAGCTCCTTGGTTTTGGTCCATATCCGTCCTATCCTGGGATCTCTGACACAATCCACCGGGGCAATTCCCGAGTTCTGGGAGGAGGAGAACAACACAAAAAGGCACAAATACTGCTTGGAATTGAAGCCAATAATAATCATTAAAAATCCCCCCCCCCCATCTACAAGGAAGCTGGGGAAGTCTCCCGGGAAGAGCCAGACACACACACACACGTGTCAGGTTGCAATGCTGCTGGGGCATGGGCAGAGACTGGGAGAAAGCTGAGGTCGGAGCTCCTGCCCGGGATGCTGACAGTTGAATACGTTGTGTCAGGTGGCAGCAACTTTCGTGGCTCGACCCCTCCTCCCAGCGTGTGTGACAAGCCCAGCGAGCACAGCCCGGAGCAGCCCCGTGCCCGGCCCGGGGTGCTGCACCCGGGGTGCCGGGGGGACACGACCACTTCCCGAAAAAGCAATCCTGAAATGCATCCACCACCCCCCCCCGCTACTCACAGGCATGCTAAAATGCTGCCCATCGTAACGATAGAGTTTGTGCTGTCCTTTTTTCAGAGCCGGGTCAATAATCAACTTGTAACTTCTCCAATGGTGATTCCTCTTCTCGACAGAAGCGCCGGCTGGTGCGTTGTTCTCCATGCCGCGGCTCCGACCTGGAGGGGAAACAAAACAGAACCAAAAAAAAAAAAAAAAAGACAGAGAGAGAGAGAAAAAAAATACACCCAAAGTTAAAAAAAAACCACCACCACCCTGCTGGCCACGGAGCCCATTTTAAGGATCGGCCGAGCCGGGGGGGAGATGCCCACCAGCCGGGCAGGCTCCCGCCCGGGCACGCATCTCCAGCCTCCCCCCAGCCCGGGGAGAGCGGCGGCAGCCAAGGGGAGGAAAAAACAAGAAAGACCCCATCTCACTTGAACTCTGTTTTTTGCCTGGGTCTTCAAGGGTGCGCGGCTTTCTCTCCTGCCTGGATCTCTTTGAAAGACATTGCATGGGGTGGCCGATCGCCTGCCGGCCGCCAAAGGCGAGCTCCTTCTCGCATCGGGCTGGTTACATTACATTGCTCGGGAAAGGCTCCTGCCTCCTTTTTTTCGCGAGCCAACACATATTGTGCTTTCTGCTTGCTTCTCAGGCATCCCACAATACACCACTCCGGAGCTCGGCTAATGGCTAACCGCCCTCCACCGACTGCACATTCACGGCAGCTGCAGCGCGCTGCAAACCCCCCAGCCCGGCCGCCCCTCCGCGCCTCCCCGCCGCAAATAAAAGCCGGCGCATTTTTCCCCCGGCCGTGCGCGGGGGCCGGGCCCCGGGGGCCCCGCATGCAGGACGGTGCCTGGAATCTGCAGGCTGCATTTACCTGGGTGCAAAGTGTTTCTAATGCAAGACGGGCAGAGGGGGGCAAGTGTGGGGCACTACGCGGGGCCGGGGCCGGGGCCGGGGCCGGGGCGAGGGCGGCTCCGAGCGGGGACAATGTGTCAATTTCAGCGGATGGGGAAGCCGCGGGGAAAGTAGCAATTTTGTGCTCCGGCAAGGTCCTGAGCCGGGCTCGGCCAATCAGCGGCCGGCTTCCATCTTGTCCCCGCTGGCAGAGGAAGCGGGGCCCCGGCGGCTGCCTCTTGTCTCGGCTCCGCCGCTGCTTTTTGGGTTTGTAATTTGGCCCTGCTTAGGTAATTGGCTGGTGGCAGGCAGCAGGCGCCCGCAGCCAATCGGCGCGCAGCTTGCATCGGGCTTGAGTTATTAGACGCGGATCTAAAAACATCCTTCACCAGACAGCTAAGGAGAGGCCAACAGATCAGGGAGCCATTTTTCTGCAATGGAATTAAATGGCCAACTGGGCTTTCCTTTGTTCCTAAAGGGGATGCTGCGCGGGGAGCCGCGGGCCGGGCAGGGCGGCTCGGGGCGGTGTGTAGTGCCTGGCAGCCTGTTAGAGGACTCGCCGAAGGAGGAAGATAAAAAAGATTCGGATTTTTCCCTATGACTTGGAATCCATCTTTGTCTTGTGTAACTAGGTCATGGCACACCCTCATGTCAGCAGTAACAATTTTGAATGCAAAAAGCAGTCAAGAACATGTTTTTGTGGGGGGTTTTTCAGCTGCAGGGCGAGCTAGGGACCGAACAATACATTTAACAAGAGAAAAAAAAATAGTCTTTCCTGTATGAAACACTTAATACCTGGCCAGTTGTTCTGTTTTTTGTTTTTCTTTTTTTCGTTTTTTTTCCGTAAGTCACTCCTTTGGTGCTTTTGTGAGGTAACGTTTGACTCTAGATTTAGGAGTTCTGGCAACAAAAACAAGCTGTTTGCCTCTGATAAACTTTTTTGTTTCTTTGACATTGTAAGTACCCAATCCATTCTGTCCTTGCTAAGTGTAGTTTTCATGTTAATGTTACTCGAGTTGTCCTTATTTCCGAGCCTTCATTTGCATGTCTGATGTTTTTTGTCTATTTGATCTAAACCAGTTGATGCTTTTGAAGTATTTTTTTTTTTTTTTTTTTTTTTTTACCTCTCCAGCAAAATCTCTGTAGCTAGGACTGTGTAGAGCTCTTTCCAGCCAGGGACTGTTCGCCAGGCGTTTTCACACTAACATGTCTCGACTAAAACTACCCAGGGAGGACATTTTCAGTGTCTGTGGAGCTGTGGAAAAACACTGACTGTCCTTTTTTTTTTCTCCTCTCCTCTTCTTCTTCCTCCTCCATGTACAGAGTAAATCTGTCACAGGAATGTAGATTTAAGCCTCGAGTCCAAGCCCTAGGTGGATCCAGCCAGGCAGCCTCACTGGACAGCATTTTCTGTAGGGTTTTTTGTTTGCTTTGGGGTTTTTTGGTTGGTTGCTTTTTTTTTTTTTCTTCCTCCTGGTTTTTGGTGCCACACCATTGCCACATAAAGCCGGCTAAATGTCTAAACAAGACTTACGAGAGAAGTGGTGCTACAGATCCTAGAGATCTGCCCCTGTTGTCTTAAAAAGCCAAACAACACAACTTCACCTCCAGACCTGCATTCAACTGTGGTGTGCGGGTAAGTAAAGCCTTTTGCCCTTGCCGAGAGAGCGAGCCCAGGCCTAGGCGGCGAGATGGTCTTGTCCTAGGCGGAGGGGTCCTAATGGCTTCTGGAAAACGTAGCTAACTCGTTCTTGCCAGAGGTACAGCTACAGGATCTAGGGAGAGGTTTGCAGAGGGCGACTGCTCTTCCTCCACCAAGTGCTTTGCTTGTCAGTAGTCCTGCTCGTGTGCGTGCGCGTGTCCAGGGACTGCAGATCCACGCTGGCACGGTCGCTGCTCACTCGTCCCCCGACAGAGCGCCCTACAAGCGGGGGTTACGAGGGAGCAGACCAGAGGGACCCCCACGGGCGCTGCTCCAGGTCATTTGGGAGAAGTTGGGCTCCCCAGAAAAAAGAGACCAATAAAGCACACCACCAAAAAGAGGGGGAGGTGGTCTGCAGGGGGGGGGGGGAGCTGAATGAGGCGCCCTAAGAGACCCCGTCCCGAAAAAGCCCCGATCACGAAATGCAAATAAATCCTTCTTCCCGAGGGGGGGAAGCCTGCAAATAGATCCGCGACGAGGAGCCTGCAATGGAGGCAGCAGCTCCGGCCAGCTGGGCACCAGTGACGCAGGCGGGGCCGTGCGCGGAGGCGGCTGCGGGCACGTGAACCGGCCCCGGCCGGGCTTTGTGGGGGGGCACCTGCCCCCTCCACCCCGCGCCCCTTGCCCCGGGCCCAGGCGGGGTGGGTGCCCAGGGGCCCGGCGCGCTAGCATGCGGGCTGGGCTCGTGCAGCGGCCGCTCCCTCTGCATCGCCGAGCACCGCAGGGACCAGGCTGGGGGTTACCCCCCTGCGGGGTGGGGTGGGGTGGGGGGCTGCCCGGCTCTCCCCCGCTGCTTTGTGTTGTGGGGCTGGGGGGGGGCGGTTGCCATTTCGTGCAAGCAGCTCTGCAGAGCGGGGGGGGAGGAGGAGGAGGACGAGGCGGGCGCCTGGCGGGGCTCCAGCTCCGGCTCCGGCTCCGGCTCGGGCGGGCGCTCCCCGGGGGCCGGGCTCGGCTGGCTGCGCTCTTAAAGGGGCCGGCGAGGCGAGGGGGGGCGAGGAGAGGAGCCGGGCAGACAAAGGCAGCCCGCCCCTGTGGGGCACGCGCCCCCCCGGGCCTGGCCCAGCCCCTGGGCACTGCAACGGGCTGGTCCGGCTCGCTGCACGCGTGGCTTTTATTGGACATTTGCAAAACATACAATCTGCGTTGGGATGTTCTTGAGGCCTACACGTGCCCGAGCACGTCAGCCCTGCAGGGCCTGTTCTGCTGGGGCCGTGGCCCGGATGGCGGGACTCGAGTGCCAGGGGCCGCCCGTGTCCCCGGCGTGTGAAGCGGGGCGCAGCAGCCCGTTCCCCAAGAACGGAGCGCCTGCAGCTTTCAGGAGTGGGCACGGGCGCCCCAGGCCTGAGCGTTGCAGCCTGCTTCTGTACTTAGACGTTTATTTTTTTCCTTCCCGTCAAATATTAGTTATTTCGAAACCTCGTAGTCACGCAGGCGGCCCAGAGCAGTCTTGCTAAGGGAGTGGTTGGCTCGGCGGCCAGCTGAAACAGGAGACGGGCGCTGCGTGGCCGAGTCCCAGGCGGGTCAGCCCAGACTTCCGTTTTTAAGTTACTGACTCGGTTTTACTGCACGAGAATCTTGCAGGACCACAACGAGCGGGTATTTTTAAGCGATGCCATGTCCCTTCCCAAAGGAAAAGGGTTATTCTTGCCCATAATGTCCCTCCCTCTTTTATTGAGCTGTAATCTCTGGGCCAGTCTTAAATGGCTTTTGGCTGTACCCCAGAGATAAATGCATTCCTGTGACTAAGTCATAGCTGAAATACTGTAAGCGAAAGGCAAAAAAACAAGAAGCACTTCTGTCTTTGACTCTTGTGGCTGTGCCAGCCACTGGTAACTTTGAGTCTTGACTGTATTTTAAAAGCAGTTTCTTACGCCAGCTCCGTTGTCAGTGCAGGTAAAGGCAGCACGGCTTGCTCTGCTTGGGACACTTGATGTGTGGATCAGATGGGCTGTAAGTAGGGGTCCACCTGCATCGCAGGGGGATTCATCCATTTTTGTAGGTTGATTACAGCGAGAAGTTCCAGCTCCATGCTCCACTTCCCTTGGCGCTGACTGGTAGAGAGGCATTGCATGGGGAGGAGGGACGAGGGGGCAGCCGTGGCTTGCTTGCTGGTTGCTCTTGGTGCGGTGCTGTCCCGCAGTGCCGATTGGCAGAGGCCCCGGTGGGGGCATGAGGGGCAGCTGCTGTCTCGTCTGCTGCCCTCCCCACCAGCCAGGGCCTTCCCCTCCTGGCAGCGAGGACCTCTGGCTGGCACTGGGGAGCCAGCATTTTATTTATTTCTTTTGATTTTGCAGATAATCCTGGATTTCGCAGTTTCCGTGAAATCCGCAAATGACATAGGTCCCAAAGCCCAAGGCTTGCTTAGACTGGCTTCAAGTGTACGTGGGCCATGGGACGTCTAGAATTAAGTCCTACTTCAGGTCTAGATGTAGCTGAACATTAGCATATCTATTTTTCTAAAACATGAAGTCCTGTTTAAAAAATGGCTGGTGGTAGGGAACCCACCGGAGAACTTGTAAGTTGTTCCCATGGTTAATTACTCTCACGGGTAAAAATACACTCGCTGATTCTAATCTGAAATGGTCGAGTCTCAGCCTCCCACTTCCATAAGCACATCTGAAGGCACCCTCTAGTATGACACTTCTCTTGGGGCGTATGAGAAGCAATGGGTGCTTGGTGTTGTGATATCTTTTACTGGACTAGCTGTACAGTTGGGCAAGCTATTGGGCAGTCCTGACGGGGGAGGACATTTTTTTTTTTATGCCCAGAAGCTTGTCCAACATCTCTCCCAATTCTACAGTCAGTTCGATTAAAAGATATTATAAAACCCTCACCTCATCTTTTCCTGGGCCGTCACAGCTACAACACCACTCTTCCCATATAGATCGTTGTGGTCAAATCAGCAGTTAACCTCTTTGAACTAAAGGGTGAGAGACTCAAATATACTGTAGACTGAGGTCCTTAACTAGTCTTTACTTAGTCTTAAACCCTCTCCAAATTTCAGTGTTGATCTTGGGGTGTGCCCGCCAGAACGGGATGCAGTTATTCCAGTAGGGTTTGCATCAGGGCTGAGTGCAGACTTTTCCTACTCGACTTTCCTTTGTTCATGCAAGTAAGGCTTTCCTTAGGCCTTTTGGCTGTAATGCAGCAGTGCAAGCTGCCGTTCAGTTGACTTTTCCACTGTGACTCATGCATCTCTTTCTACCCTAAGCAGCAAGGACTTTGAATCTCCTGTCCTGCACATATGGCATGCATTTGTTTGTCCCTAGGTGCCTTAACATACACTTGGCTGTACTGAAAATTGTGTTTGCTTCCCCAGCTACCACGTGATCCCGATCGCTCTAATGCTAGCTACCTCCTTCAGAACAGGACAGATGAGATGCCTGTAATGCTTTCTCAGCCAGAGTATGCCTTCTCCACATAGCAGGGTTGTAGAGTTGCTGTGGCCGTGATGGTCCAGGGAATACACAAGATGCATATATTGGACTAGATATGGTAGTTAGTCCAATAAAAGGTATTATTGAACAAACTTTGCCATTCCAAATGGGGCAGCCCTCCATTTCTCTCCTGCCCTGTATTACATTTGCTGAGGATATACCTATGATCTTACAGGAGTCTTGAAATCAGCGGCCTACTGTATTGTTTCGCCTATCTTGGTATAGGGAGCCCTGCCTACAGGCTGAGCAGCGTATCGTTGCATGTGGAAGGTAACGCACTGAAGTCTGGACTGAAAATCCATCTGAGATTTGATGCACATATGTGCACTCATTTCATTTTTTTAAACCTTGGCCATTTGTCATATTTCTAAAACTATCAAGTGAGAGCTGCGTATCATTCTAGGCAGTCTGAGAATTATTAGATTTTTTTTTTTAAAGCGTTTTGGGGCTATAAAATAATTGAGAGAGAAATTCAGCTCGTCATACAGATTGTTGTGTCTCGCTTCGCTCGCCACTGAAATGCAGCTACCGTTGAAATGAAATTAAATACTCCTTGTTGCGCGTGCAGCTGTTAATTGTAGAAAGGCCTTTGCCATTTACAGTTGTTAAGTAAATCATCGGGACTTGAAAATCTACCGGTACTTCGAAGTCTGTGGACTCTAAAATGTGTAGATGAATGCTTTGTGGCCCGTGGTTTATGAATCCTGGTATTTATAGACCTTGCGCTTTGTGAGGAAATGGCATGAACTTGAACTGCTGTTGTTAAACTTGACACATTTTGGATCAACGTATTCACATATTGAGACATTATCAGTCCAGACTCGGTTCTGGCTGGAGGACCGGTTAGTGTTTTGTAACAGATCTCGCGCCTACTGAGTGCTGTCACTAAAACCGGCTTGTTGTTCACAAGGAAATTGTGGCAAAAACACGCAAGGGTTCATAGTTTCTCTCGGGCTGACTTTCAGATCAGATCTGCGTAGCTTGCAAGCCCAAACAGTTTCTAACTGGTGATTTCCCACTCTGCTTGTGACATGAAATCAAGCAGCATTGTCATATGACCGCCGTCGGTGCCCGGCTGGGTGTTTGTTGCCAGCAGCCGAGCTGGCCGTGCCAGCTGTGGTACTAAACCCGGGTTTTGCTGGCAGAACCGGCGAGGTGGTGCAGTTGTAGCTGATCTCGGCCCATCCGCTCTCGCCCTGCTTGCTGCAGAACATAGCAGTTGCTACGCAGCTGTAGATTCGTCTCTGCCTTAGCTACCAATCAGCCCGTCAGCGAGAAGAAAATCCCTTCCCTTTGATCCGCCGAGAGGAGCACGCAGCGTGAAGACAGGAGGGGGGCATTGGCAAAATTGCTGCTTTTTCCAGGGGGTTGGTGGGCCCCTGGCAAAGATGCTTGAGAACGAAGGGAAGGGACGCTTGAAGAGGTTGGGTGCGGAGGAAAGATGAGCCGATGGCGAGGGAGAGCTAGCATTTGTGGGCAGTGTAGCTTACAAAGAGAGCGTGTCGTACACGGTGCAGGGACGTGCAGAGGAGAAAAGAAATGGGAGAGAAGCCGTGGAAAAAGAAATGGGAGAGAGGCCAGCTGCACTGCACAGCTCCAGATTGAAAACAAAGAAAGAGGAGCAGAGTGCAGTGCTGGGAAGAGGAAATAAAGCAGCACTTTGAGCCTCCAAATTACTGACTCAAACATTTCAAGAAGAGGGAAGAAGGGTTTGATTTTTTGCTCTGGTGTGGACAGTTGTACTAATGAAAAGTAGGTGTACGTACAACCAGATTGGAAGGGCGTCTTTCCTTGGTTCGTGGTCCTTGCTGAATGTGCAGACATGTCCGAGGAATTGTACTTGCATTTGTGTTTTTAACGCCTACCATTTACAGGGTTCTTGCCTTCTTCCTTTTCCAGTCCTTACTACTTATTTACAACTGACTGGTGCGTGTTCGGTTTTTGTGGTTTAACTCTAGTCTCGTTTCCGTCGCTGTTCTAGTGCTCGTTTTCAAATTGGGTTCGCCCTTAAGGATTTCTGTACTTTTCTGTTTTCTGGAATACTGTTCCCAAATACTTGCTTTATGGTGGCACTTGGAGGCCACTCTCTTATGGCAAGCCATCTCCAGCTTGAGTCTTCTCCCACCCCAGAAAGCCACTACTGTACTGCCTACCTCTCCTCCGGGAAGGGAGAGAAAGTGGTGATGAACGGTTCATTCCTGCCGCCTGAGCGCTGGCCCTCCCCAACCTGATGAGAGAGGGATAAGGGTTTGCTTGAGACCTGCTGACACTAGAGGATAGCATCTTCTGGTTTCTTCCCAAGATTGTTCTGTCTTTCTCCTTCTGACGTGGACTTCATCGTTCACTCGTCCACGGGAGCAGGGGGGTGCTCCAGCCCTTGTGTTGAGTGTGTAGCGCAACAAATGTTTGAGGAATCGATCTGTTTTTGATAAAATGTGATAACTCGGCGGGTTCAGCTCCTACTGAGCAGCTGTCCATGTCGTAGAAAACACCGCCATGGCTGGTGGAGAAATCAGGGACGGAGAGGACGGGGAGATGCTACTTTCCTCCTCCGATTTGCTTCGGATCAGAGTTGATAGTGGGTCTGTTGGTTTTGTGTTGGGTTTTTTCAAGCCAATACAAACCTTGATAAAAGTGTGAACAATGTCTCTCTTCGTTCTGTTCCTCCCGTTCTTTCAGATTTGGAGTAATTCTGTATTTGCATCCTTCCAGCAACTAAAGTCCTGTGTCTTTGCCTGAATATCATCTATACGACATTTTGAATACAAAACTGGGAAAAAGAAGAATTGGTGCTGGTAGTTTGGGAGTAGAGGGGGTCAACATTTCTTTTTCGAGCCTGACTTTGTCTTGAAGAAACAAGTGCCTACAACTGTTTGCAGTGTAATGGTAGCAGGGAAGTTACTGGTCACCTAATCTCTTCCAAGATAAGCTAATTAGGATGGTTTGGGGTGTGGGGGAGGAGAACAGGATTTAACCAGTGCAGAACAATGCTCCTGCATTCTGAGTATTGTAAAAGGCTGTAATAGATGTGGGTTGCTACAGTGAGTGTTGGGAAGGGCAAATTTTCTCTAGGGAGAAAAGTCTGCAAAGAAAAAATGCCTGTTGCCTAAAGACAAGGCTGACTCCCCTGTTTGTTTGCTTTTGATCTACAGGTCGGAGTATGGCCGGATCACTATTCTCTGTGTGCCTCCTCTTGGCCCAGGACAAAGCTACAGCAGTTCTGCCTCAGTTTCCCCAGCATGTCCCATTGGCTCCGGCTTCTGGCTCAGCCGTCCTGACAGATCACTACCAACAATCGACCCCCTCCACTTCCCGCCAGCAGAGTCGAGACCCAAAGTCACAGTGACAAAGCAAATATGAAATGAAGGATCCTTTATCCCCGCTAGGCTTCATTTGGGCTCCGGGTAAGTTCTTCGTTCGTCCGGGCTCGACTCTCAGAACAACCCCCGCTCCTCGGCTCAGGAAAGCTGGTGGGGGATGAGTGGGGCACCGGGTTGAAGGGCAAGGGAAGGAAAGTTTAGAGATGGGTAGGGGTCTGTCAGCTCATCTTTCTTCCCTCCGACGTGTACGCCAGGAGCTGGGGGGCTGTGTCCTTCCTCGGCCCCCCTGCAGGCCAGCGACCATCTGTGCCCCCCTGGGGTTTGTGCGAGCTCCTCTTCCAGCTCTCTTATGCGTGAGCAGAGAGCCCTGCTCTTCCTGCCTCTCTCCCTGTCCCCGTGCCCAGGTGAGCCAGCATCTTGAGGGCCCATCCCTCTGCAGGGATCTTAAAATGCCTCTCCCTGCCCCCCTGGCGAGCTGGCTTTTTAGGGCAGACCTGCCCCCTGCGCAGAGCGGAGAGCAGGCGCGTTGGAGGCGAGCAGTGCCGAGGCTGGGGGAGGAGCAGGCCTGCCTGGTGCCTACCCTGGCTCTCAAACAGTGGCAGTGGGAGGAGGCATAAGAACAGCCACCGAGATGAATGGAGCAGTTAATATATCTCAGAGCGATTGTTTCCAGCTGCATTCATCTCCATGGGGTGTCCTCATTCAGCTGCTGAACATCTCACAGAGATGAATGAACCACTTCACACCTATCTGAGCCTCCTGTGCCACAGATGGATCTGTAGAGCCCTTTTGTTCATCTCCCCCGTCTTCCCTTTCTAAAAAGTGCCCCCCTTCCCAGATTATCCTGCACTGAGGGTTTGGATGCAGCCCGGCCGTTGCTGGTGATTCATTTAATATATGATTAGCACAGCATTGTACTGCCACTTGTCCGTCCTTACAGTAACAGACCTCTCCCAACCCACTTCGCTGCTGCCAATCTCCTGGGCAAGGGGAGAGCCCGGTGTGCTCGTACTGGGCACACAACTGGGCACTCGGATGAGATGTAGTGGCCGCTCCAGGTACGCGTGCAGCCCATGCTACCGGTCACGTGGAGGGTGGGGTTTCTACCCAGCTCCTCCTGGCTGCACTACAACTCTGCACAGTCCTCACGCTAGTCGCCAGCCCTCCTCGTACCGGAGTCGGAGCTCTGCCAGCCTGTCTTGGCGAACTGCCAGGCACCGTTCAGTGCCACCCCGCTAGCATGGTAAATGCAGGTTTGCATATGCAAGGAATTCCCAGCTCCAAGGGGGCAGAGTTAAGGTGATGTCGGTGTATTATTCAACATTGCCTTTCCTCGGTGTCTGGATGCGAGTGGTGTTGAATGCTGTGTTGCCCCTGCCACGGCAGTGGCAACTCCGTGATACTGCAGTCCTTTGTTAGCTGGGCTTTGGAGGGGATGCTCCAGTGAGGAGTAGGGCAGTTCATCCCCCAGTAAAGGAGCTATGGTACCAGTCTGTCCGTAGGCTCACTGGCTTCACTTTGCTGTTTTACTCCCTGTTCACATCAGAAAGATTTTCTCCATAATCGTGCATTTATAATGAAACTGAGATTTGCAGTATAACATGTTGACCACTTAAATACATCGGGTGAACCCGATTTAATCCTCTAGTCTGCCACCCGTGCAATGCTAAAGGAAGTAACCAAAAGACCGGTACGTGTTAAATAGCCAGTCTAGGCAATAGCCTATGGTTTATGAGTCAAATCTAGCCCTGTTGCATCATTGTTTAACACTCCCCACTGGCTTTGTGGAGTTGTGCTTCTTAACCAGCTACGAGATCCACACTCCTGACATGCAGCGGCCCAGTTTTCTTTCTTTCCTTCTTGTTTTTCCCCTTGGTGTGCTCTGATCTGTATGATAGCGCTTGAATCACTCTGTACATCAAATTTGCCTAATGTCTTTGCACTGGTTTAGTGTGTGAAGCACTTGGAGCCAAGTGGAACGGGAACTCTAATTCCCGAGACGTGAAAAGGCAGATAGGATATTATCTCACTGAAATTTATTTTTTTCCACATTATTTTATGGGCTAGAAAATGAATACAGTTCTGGCAGGTCTATGAATTGAAAAGAATTGCACAAGCTAGTTCCTACTTGGCCAAGTGCTATTTAAACACTGTTCGACTTTGGGTGAACTTCAGGGGACTGATCAGTGCCCCAGCTGCCTTTCCTTCAGGGTAAGTGTCTAAAGCAGAACAAGTCCCTTCTGGAACTGGCTAGCTGGAAAATGAAAACACCACCCAGAAGATGGGTGCAAAGCAAGCCTGGAGGAGAAATGCTTCTTCCTGTTTTGGGGAACAAACGCAAGGTTTAGAGCATACTCTGGTGGAGGCACATTTGTGCGAGACAGAAGGAAGAAACCCGATCAAAGCATATGACAGCCAAGGAGAAAGCAGAATGAGCGTAAGATTGTGGACCGGAGAAAAAGCCTGGAGAGATTTGGGGGGCTGAGACCTGACTAAAAAAGGCTGTGAGCAAAGAAACTGTCTGCTTTTCCGGAGTCCTGTCGTGTTAGTGGAAACTGGACTTTGTGTTCTTTGTAAGTAAGTGGGAATGCCTCAGAGAAATACCTGGCTTCAGCAGCAATTTCTATCCCTCATCAAGGAAAACTTGAAAATTAGCTAACCCCCGGGGTCCAAAAAAAAGTCAAAAGAATGTGCTATCATTTACTGAACGTGAATCATGCTAACAATTACATCATACACAGGTATAATTTTGTTGTGCATCGGATGTTATATACAATATAGCATACATTTACTATACTGCTGTTAAACCTGTGTGCGTCAGAGCTATTTCTTGTTGTACGTACTGAACATAATGATGTTGAATCTGTCTCTCTAAAAGGACACATGTAGCTTAAAACCTTTTAGTGACATTATTTATAAATATTCCTGAATGTGAGAGACTTTTTAGTATCTGACACTTAATTTCTGTAAACCGTATTTCAGATTGAACGTTTCCACACCCCCCCCCCCGCCCCACTTAACTCGACAAGCGCAACATCTGAGAGTGGATGTCAGGTGCTTTCAGAACCAGATATGTAAGTCCTAGCTTAATGCACATGGCTTTTGTAGTCATATTGGCCAAAATGATCTATCCCACATATGAATGTTATTTATATGTTGTTCAAATCAGATATCTTATTTAAATGTATTTGTTTAAAAAAAATGACCGACACCTTAAATTTTAAAATAATCGATGCCAAAGCCTAAACACATTACAGATTAAAATATGCTGCAGTGAGTCTTTTTTAATGGCTTAAGGGGTGCTACTTTTTTGAGTTATTAAAGATTTAGGTAGAAAGCACCTTTTAAATGTTTAGGCTAAGTCGATCTTTATAGAGAGGTCATAATGTCACATAAGTAAATGTTACATACTTTTGCAGAAGCGAGTGTTGAAGTTGGGGCCAGGCAGGTTTTCTGGGGATCGAATGTTCGGGTCCGGTATCTTTGACGCAATCCTGTCTGTTTACAAAGGCTGTACAAAGGCCAGGAGACGGTCGGTGCTGAAGGGGAGGAAGGTTTGAAAATCCCCCATGGTGCCTATCTGAATTTTCAAAATACCTTTGAAGATCTAGTCCATGGTGACCAGAAACATCCATCAGCTTATTCACTACAGTTTGTATACTCAGTTTTACATGCAAAAGCTGTTTTAATTAACTTGCTTTCTTCATTACGTATCGTAAGTATTTTAGGTTTGTTTGTATTAGATAAACCACATTTTTAAATTAGTTTTATATAGGTCTATTTTTATTTAATTCTGATTTCCATCCACACACAACTTGACTGAGTAAAACAATTTAAAAATCCAACATTAGTAAATAAGAAGGGAGTCATTCACGATTTTCTAATGTATGAAAGTAAAAATTAAGGGTCTGAATAAATAGGTGAATTAAGCTAGATTTACTTTCATTAAGAATGAATTGAACGTATACAGCTATAATGTGTTCTCCCACTCAGCACAAAGTAGGAGGTCTTAGTGTAAGGGCTACATTTGTGTGCGCGTCTTTAGGACAATGACGGAGAAGCACAAATGCAAAACGAGATCAAAATCGGTGATTGAGACAACGGTTTCCTGCCGGCTGGTTGGAATCTCTTTGATTTTTAGATCATTCCATCTGCTTGAGTATATTTTATGCTCTGAATTCAGACCGATCCTGCCAGATCTGTGACAGATCTTGGACTTTTTGTCCATGCAATAGGAAAAATGCATGATCTGACCAATCAAACTTGGAACTGTTTGAAACATAATGGAAATGCTAATGAAAAGTACTGGATTGACAGCTTTTGTCAATGAAATACCCTTACTGACCCACAAACCAATCTAACTGGTAGTAAAAAAGTATAAGTGGAATTCCCCATCCTGGCCCAGTTTTGTCTCAAACTCCACGTGCTGCAGCTCCACTACCGGGGGGGAGAGAGGAGTTTGAAAGTCTTTGTACCCATTCAGTCCTTGTCCTCTGTTAAAATGGCCAATTAGGCCTTCATATGACAGATGCATCATCACGGAGAAGTGCGTTGATTGGACCAATCCCGTGTCCCACTGACCTTAAAGTTTTGTGTGTCTTGTAGTACGTCCCAGTCTGATCTAGATTTAAACTGGGTCTATACTGCAACCCAGAGAACCAAGTATTTGAAGGAAAATCCATCACTTCTTACTTCTTATATTTATTGCCTGCAGGTTTTAAGTGGAGACACGCTCTTCATAGAATGGTAACGTCTACAATTTCTCCCATCGCTGCTGTTTTTTATTTCAACGCTTCATGGTTTGTATCTAACAAAAAACCCTGCCCTTTTTCCATGTGGAAACTAGCACAGTTCACACGATTGCTATGAAATAACATCCGCCTTGGGTGCTTTGTCACCTAGATAACACGTTGTAAGAGAAGAGCTGATGTAGTCCCATGGCTAGGCATGTGGACTGGCAGAGGAAACAGCCTTTTTCCTGAATACACCCTGGCCTGGCACGGACACGGTACCAGGAGCGCGCACTCTCTCTCCATGTTTCTCTGCCCGTCCTTTGTCTTGTCCATTATGTTCTTCGTATCGGAGGCAATTTCTAGGTGTGTATGTGTGCAACGAACAAAACAGTGCTAATAATACATTGCACTGTGCTCGCTGTCTGTTTGTTATATTCCTTCTCCCCACTCCTTTTGTCCGTCTTGATCATTTAGATTGGACACCTTGTACCATGCACATCCAGCATCTAATTCAATGTGGCTTTTGAGCACTACTGATGCAAGTAATGAACATTAAGGTAATTGGATCTTTTTACAAAAATACAGGTATTTAAAGTCCTAATCCCATAGTGGTTTATGCACATCCTTAATTCAAGCATGTGGATAATTCCACTAATTTAATAGTTGTCTCTCTTTCTTACACCATATTGTTCCACTTTTTCAAGTTGGAAGGAAGAGTAGATATGCACCTTTTATAAACTAACTAAATTGACACTGCACATAGGATGAGCTCACATTTTCAGGTTCACCTGTAGGAAAAAAGCAGCCCTTTTTTTTTTTTTCCCTGAATATGAATCAGTAGCTACCAGGACCCTGGACTGCTATTGCCTTTACAAACTCAGGAGAATCAAATAAGGTAAGGACCTGAAGGGTTAAACACAGTAAAAATACTAAAATAAAGGCTGCATTGAAAAATGTGACTTGGTGTTTTTTATTACACTCGCAAAAATACTGCAAGCACAGAAGTCAAGACTGTAAAAGGCCTCGCTAGGTCAACCCCACATATTAATCAAATGTGACTTAGAGTTCCTTTAAGTTTGTGCGTCAGTCTGCAGGGTTGGGTCCTGAAATCATCTATGCCCATAAAAGAAAACTGCCCAAGAATGATCAGTACAAGTCATTTTAAAGGTTTACTTCAGAAAGAAAAATGAAGTGTTTGTTGTCTTCTCATTTTAGTGTAAGTGGATAACGTGAGCACACAGCAGATGGCATCTGTTGCTATTTCTTATTATAGTTTTGTGTACAAAAGACATTTACAAGTGCATCACCTTGTTGGTTAATTAAAGGGAGAGATTTTTCTATTAGAAATCTCATGGCAAGCCACAGTCTTATTAATTTCCAGCTTGACGTGGCTGGGAATTTTCAACATGACCACAGCTTTCAAGGATGCTGCAAACAGAAAAGTGGTACTCGCAAGGGAAGTTTTTGTCAAATCTCTTCATATATTTACTATTTAAAAACGTATAGGTTCTCTTACATTACTCATCAATATGTTACCTAGAGTCTGAAGGTAATGTTTTGAATGTTTTCTTAAATGGCAGCTAGAAGGGGAGGGTGATAGGAAATTTTAAGAGGCAGTGTACTGCACAAATACGGATCAAAGCTAAATCATGTCTAAAGTTTCTGCTGATCGGGTACTAGCATGATTTTTCTGGACAAGTTGGGTAAGGGTTTTCTCTTCTTTCTCTCCCTGCATCCCCCTGATAAATAAGCAGCCAAATCCTGATATAGCATGCTTAGTGGAAGGAAACTCTAGCATAGCTGCGTATCCCAGTCCTCAGGGCAAAAATCCTTGTTTGCAAGGGCTAAAGACCCCCTTTTTTTATCGTTATGTTAAAACGTATCTGTATCTAGCGTCACTTTGATCCTAGCATCGATGCGGTCCAATCTGAACGGACAGTACAAACGTTGTAGTAAACACAACTTTGTTATATCCATTCATGAATTGTCGAGCAACACCAATTTACCGTAATTTGGTAACTGGTGTTTGTTGTAACAAAAGTAGAATATAGACAAAACCATTTACTTACTGCTAATGATAGGTTCTTGATCTTACTGGAGTGATTGCAAGTCTTGATATGCTTATTGCCTCACAATCTGCAAATGAATAAAACTGGAGCTCATATGCTCTGGTGCCAGACCTCCTATAGATGCCAGAGACATACATGGGATAAATGTCCTTAAAGTTGTTGTTAGTTAAATTTGAATTGTGTTTAATAAAGGGCCTGCAACTGCTCCCCTGGGAGTCAATGGCAATACTCCTGTTGCCTTAAATAATCCAGGATCAGTCCACAATTCAGGAGTGTGTATAGGATTTAAATGTATCACAGGAAATGATAATGGGGCAGTGTGGCGCAGCACGGGGAGCTGAGGGTGTGTCCAGGGAGGGGAGGGGAGGGGAGGGGGCCACGCAGTGCCGTGGTGGGGGGTGCTGGTGCAGACACGTAGTGCGGCCGGGGGGAAGAGCGTCTGCACAGCGTGCAGTGCTGTGGTCCATGCCTCACCTGGGGCAGCCGACATGGCACGTGGCCCCCCACTAGTGCAGCCCTGGGGGGTCTCCCCAAAAGTGGACAGCCCTGTACTACACTATGGTAGTCTTACATATCAATTAATGCAAAATAAGCTCACTTATTTGAAGAGGAGACTAGACAGTCACCTGACCCCCAGTTATCTTTTCTGCTCGGTGCAGGGGGCTGGACCTGATGATCTTCCAAGGTCCCTTCCGGCCTGACGACCTATGGAAAGGAAAAGAGGGATTCACCGTAAGCTCACAGAGGGTGTCTTTTATAAAACTTTGGCAAAAAAGGAAACGGTTGCTGCAGGATTTAATTCAAAGCTCGTAACACCGTAATTCATGAAGCGGACGTGACCAAACGTATTTAACCTCTATCCGTTATATTTCAGCTGGGTGCCTAGCGCGGAACCTTTAAAGGTCTAATCAGCCAAGCGCTGAGATGTTCTCCTTCAGTGCGGAAAGTCCCCAGCAAGATGTTCAGGCCATGGATAAGCCCACAGGGTTAATAAGATTTTATTTTTGAGAGTCAGAAATACGTTTCAAGGTCTGTGACGCTTTTTACTCAAAGGAATAAAAGCAGATCAGCAGGAACTGAGTTGCCTTGAGGGTTTTATACGGCAGCTTCTAACTGGGTATGGCTAGGTGGCTGTCATATCTCTACCCGGCCTCTACGCGCTGGCGTGATCTCCTGTCTCTCTACAAAAGGAAGTCTTCTTCGAAGCGCTGAGCAAGGGGAGCGTTTCTCACGCAGTCTGCAAGGCCATCTAGTGACACAACCGCGCAGGGGGAGGCAGGAGCCTCACCGCTGTTTCACAAGGGTGCAGAGAAGCAGCTTCCTGCAGCCACAGAGACGAGCTGAGGGAGGAGAAGGGATGAGGGCGTGGGGGGGTTTCCGCACCCCACAGCAGCGGGCTGGGCCGTCCAGCCGCACTCAGACTGCGGGTCGTGACCCCCACTTCTCTCAGTAGGGAAATTAAAGAGTGGTGTGGAAGGAAACGGGGTCAGGTGCTGGAGGGAAGCAGGGCCTGGGCAGAAGGCAACCCCCAGTCGGAGTGGTCTGAGCAGGGGTGGGGGGGGGGATCTCTTCCTGAACCCAAGCACTGCCCCTGCCCCAGATCCGGGCAGAAGGCAAGCCCCAGTCGGAGTGGTCTCAGTAAGGGTAAGGGAGGGATCCCTCCTTGAGCCTAAGCACTGCGGGAGCGGCTCCCCCTGCCCCCGGCCCGGGCAGAAGGCAAGCCGCAGTCGGAGTGGTCTGAGCAGGGGGGATCCTTTCCTGAGCCTGAGCCTGAGCCTTGCGGGAGCGGCCCCCCCTGCCCCTGCCCCTGCCCCTGCCCCGGGCGCGGGAGCTTCGCACGTGTCCCGGCTCCCGCCACTCCCGCCGCGCGCCAGCCAATCCCCGCCGCGCCCCCCGCCCATGCCGCCAATCCCCGCCCGGCCGCGCCCCCAGCCAATCCCCGCCGCGCCCCTCCGCGGGGCCGCGCCGCAGCCAATGGGCGGCGAGGCGGGGCCGTCCCCTCAGCCGCCGCCTTGCCGCCCGGCCGCGCTGCCGCCTCATGGCGGCCCGCCTCAAGCTGGTGGTGGTGGGCGACGGCAGCTGCGGCAAGACCTCGCTGCTGCTGGTCTACGCCGAGGGCGCCTTCCCCGAGGTAAGCCGCGCCCCGGGGCCGCGCACGGCGGGCGGGTGTGGCGGGGGGGCGGGCGACAGCACAAGGGGCAATGGGCTCGGACTGCAGCAAGGAAGGTTGAGGCCGGAGACTGACGCCCGCGTTTCCTCGCGCACAGTGCTACGCCCCGTCCGTGTTCGAGAAGTACAGCACCACGGTCCAGGTGGGCAGCAAGACGGTGGCCCTCGACTTGTACGACACCGCAGGTGAGGCCGTCGCCACCTTGGGGGTGGGGGTTTTTTTGGGGGGGGGGGAGGGGGTTATATTCTCAGCGTTGGAGGGGGCCTCGCGCAGGGTGGGACTCAACGACCCCTCGTCGCCGCGCCTGGGCGGACGGCAAAGCACGTCTCGGTGTCGCCTCTTCCGCGCGAGTGAAACGTCAGACAGGCCCAAACGCCCAAAATCGTGCAGTCGCGGCTGCGGCGACCGTCGCGGTCTGCGCGAGCGTGCGCTCGCACGCGCGGATCCGCTCTCAACCGCACGCTCGCCCGGGGAAGCGGCACTTAATATCTGCAGGTGTTAAAACTCCGGTGCCCGGAAGCAAAACGTAGCGTAATCAACCAGGAAAGCCCGTTAATTTCCTACCGTGTGTAATCACCAGCAATAAAAGAGGTTTTTTAAAAAAAACAACCCCATTAGCGTTCAAATTGGAAAGCCCCGAGCGCTCGATGTATTTGCAAACTTTGATAGGTTTTTTTTTGTGGTTTCCTCTCGGGGAAGGGTTTGCGTTCGATTTACGGGGTCAGCGACGCTCGCTCGCGGTCGTAGGAGCCTCGCCGTTTCAGACCGCGCCGACCGGGAAATTGGGTGGAGTTCTCCCAATATACACGCGTGTGATTGAAAGGTGAATTTGGGCCGCTAAGGGGATTGCTGTTGTTATTTATATTAGTGCAACTGTGCTTTTAAATCCGCCGTAAGGCGTTCGAATCGTCTGTTAGTGGTACCCTTTGACAGAGAAATGATCTTTACAGGAAACTTTTTATCCAGTCCGGTAAGATCTTGATTACCTACGTTTCTCTTAAGAAATTCCTAGTGTGACTCTGTGTTTAACGACGAGAGCATCAAGAAACAAAACGATACGGGTCATGTCTGCTGCACTGCGCAGCAAGCTGTCGTTATTGAGATGGAGTGTTACACGCTGGAGTTAAATGCCTACGTTAGATCTCGAAAGGGGTCTTTTTTGGGGGTTTTCCTGAAAAAAAAATGCATCTGAGGAAGAGGAGGTGGTGCCGTCATCCTCCCTCTTGTTGCTAGAGCCCTTGCCCACCATGTGGCAGGCTCTGACTCAGTCCTCCTCTGCAGGAGAGGGCTTAAACTCAGTCTCCCGCTTTGCAGGTGAGTGCCCTAAACGGCAGGCGGCTCTGGGATTGGGGCAGGCTCTGCCTCTCCCATCAAAGCTTGTTCTACTCTGCTGAAAATAATTCAAGATTCACGAGATTAATTGGATCAGAGAGGAGGAAAGAGACTGATCGTGACTCTCTAGCCTAGTGGGTAGGGACTGGGACGGGTTAGGGACAACCCCTGGATGTTGTGAGTCACCCTCACAGATCTGCTTGTGAAGATTGTCCCCCCAGGTTGAACAGCCCGGCCATCAGATTCACCTTTCCTGAACGTCGTTGTTTACTTCACATAGGACGCGTCGACATGTGCCCCCCTAAATGTGCACCATTTAGTACCAACTGCGCAGTCCCGGCGGCACAACCGTACTGCGCAGTAGCTCGTTACTACACAGTAGCATCAGCGTCGCAGTTTGTGCCCGCCGACTCTACGTTGCCGTAGTGTCTCGTGGAGATGCGCCCAGTATGGATTTATCATTTCCACACATCCTTTAAAGTCCAGTCCTCTTCTAACAGGCAAAACTCCAATTGATTTCTTTATGTGCAGGATCGGGGCCAAGAATTGTGTCTCTCTTCTTGCAGATCTTGCCAGTGCCATACAAGAAGTAGGTTTAAAAAACCTTTTCAGTAGAACAGAACAGTGTCGGAGAATGGCGCTTGATCTGCTGGAAAGTAAATGCCGAGGTATTTGTTTTCAGACAGGAGATGTTATTACATGATCACTGTTCCGTTACATTGATTTTATTTCTGTCATATCCTACAAGGAAGGGATGCTAAATCATTTCATCAGATGACTGTTGATGCACCGGAGTGGCAGCTGTGTCTGGTAGAATTATGGAAATACTGCGTTTCTGTTGGCGCAGAGAGAGGAACAAGTGCGGGCCACAACCTAATGGAGATCAGCTTAGTCATAAAAGTAAAATGATTTGAAAGCATAGTATATTGGCTGCAGTTTGTGGAAAAAAAAGTTGATTTGCTTGGGCTCTTGAGTTTTAATTTTATCCCGGTCATGCTGCCATCTGACTAGCTGACCCAGTTTCTTCTTGCATACTGGCCTAAATTTTCAAGAGTGCCAAGTGATTATGGGACGCCCCCTTTTTCAGTACCCAACCTGAGGCCCCTCAAGGGTCTCATTTTTACAGGCAAGATACTCAGCAGGTCGTCGGCCTACTAAGCTGTCTCAAGATGGGTATCCAATCTCACTTGATACTTCGAAAATTCTCCTCGCTCCATTTTATTACGATTGGGGCATCTATAGGTATGCCATTTTGTAAGCTGCATTAGTAAAGTTAAACTGTCTTTCTTAGCTATTTATATGGCCCCATGGCTGTAATATCTGAGTGCTTCACAACCTTTAATGCATTTATTCATACAACACTACCGTGAGGTACAGAAGCACCATCTGTAACAAAGGGATAAGGCATAGAGAGCCTAAGTGACTTGCTCAGGTAGTTGACCTAACCACTGGATAGTTGTTCCCTTTAAATTGTCTCAAAGCCAGTAGGAAAGTCCTTCTAGATATGGACTGAACAGTGTCAGTCATCTGCTTTGAATAGCAATGAGCTGAATTAATGTCTGGGGCTTACATCTGCAAACTTACTCACCCTTGGGGGGGTTTCCCTATTTATCTCAGAAACCGCTGATGTAAAGCACATCAGTGATAATAAATTATTTTTCTGATGTCAAAGTAGATTTTTATAAAGAACACAATTCCAGAGAAGATGAGAATACACTACACATACACCATAAATATACTGTATCCACGTGAGAAGGAAAATGTGCCTCATTTTCTATTTAAACTAGTAATTAGGCAATGGGTAACCATTTAATGCCTCCGGAACTGTATTATTACATTTCACATTTACACTGAGGTAGTATGTACAAGTCCAAGGCAGTTCAAAGACCCAAAGTGTGTATAATTAACATTTTTGTTACTAAGGAAGAGGTTAACACTTGAAGCGGAGGATGTCAGCCAGTGGGTGTTTTCTCTTTTCAGTATAGAAGTGTAGGAAGTGTTTAGCTAACATAAGATTAGTAGGACTTATCTGAAGAAAACCCCCCACTCTATTTTAAACATGATGGCTTTAAAATAAACTGTTACTAAGGTCATGGAAGAGCTTGTCTGAAAAGATTCAAATAGTTACAAGAATTTGAGATTGATGAGTCCAGACTCCCTAGATCCTTCTGTAAATATGAAAATAGCCAACTTCTGTGTCACAAATGATAGCAAGGTTATGATGAGAGATTTCTATCCTGTCCAGTGAAAAGGAAAATAAATAGAGGCATTCAAGTACTAACTTAAATAATGTTGGAGCTGTTTCATTCCCTAATAATGTATTAGGGAAGACACTGATTTGTATTTAATGAAACAAAACATTGAGACTTAGTAAAAGCTACTCTATAAATAACTACCTAGTTTTGAACATTTTTTCTTTTTCCCTCCTCATCCTTAAGCAGGAGTTAGAAATGCAGAAGCTATCTTGTCTAGCACACGATGGCAACCAAAGTCCACAACCAGAAAGATACTTTAATAAGAGTCTTAATTTCTGAAGTGCTTTTCATTTGGAAGGAACTTCACAAAGTTCAAAATCAGTCATCTCGGGGTTGAAGGGCTGCAACTAACAGATACATCCCACAATCGAGGGTGGAAATAATGAAGGAAATCCCCATTTTCCAGCAGTACCATAGAGCGTGGAGGACCTCAGGTTTTATAGGTGCTTTCCAAGACACCCTTGTACATTAAATTGAGCTGCATGTATCCTACTCCCTCTGAAAGATGAAGCCTGATTCAACTCTGCCAGGTGTTTCAAAGACTGCATTCTGACCTGATGGTGAGATCTCTAAGCTGTTCTCTCGCCCATTGAGAAGAAGACATGAACAGCAGGGTTGTATAGAAATATTAGACCAGGGCCTAGCAATGTTTTTGATCAGAATGCCAAAAATACCCCCAACCTCAACTTGTAAGATGGTGGTGTGCCAGGGGAGGATAGCAGGGTGTTGCAAAGGGGACGATCCGTTTTGTGGCAGCGCAGCCCCGGCCCCTTCCCTGCCATCTACCCAAGGCATGTGTGCCAAGCAAAATGCCTTCACGTGTCATGCTCTGGCACCTGTGCTAGGGGTTGCCTACCCCTGTGCTAGAAGTAACATCGGAGGAGAAATATCCCCATGGAATATATTTTCCATGTGTATAATTCAAGCTGAGAAGAGGTTTAATTTTATGTAAGCATTTTAGGAATAAGAATCATAACTTGGACTAGCACTGGCTAGAACTTAGGTTGCTTACAAGATGCTGTATTATTGCGTGCCACTTGCTCTGTGATCTTCCTTGTCAGAAGTATCTTCCTGCTCTAGCAGGAAGTTAGTGGTCAGTGCACCGTAACCCGCACAGCGTTTGTAATAGCTATTGTTTCTCCTGCAGAAATGCGTTGCAACTGCTTATTCAATTAAATCTCCTTTTTGTCCCGTACCTGACAGTCAAGTAAAGGAACATCCAATAGTGCCGATGCTTTCTGCTGTAGTTCAGGACATTTGGATGTAATTTCTGATGCAGGTTTCTCACTCCAAGGCTATCTCTGAGTACACAGCTTGGTAAAAGGGCATGTTCAGCATCTTATCGCTCTGGGTGCCCAGTCTGGCTGATTAAGGAGTGACACTATCAGTCTCCACATGAAGGCCCTTCCAGTTCTGTGTGGCCACAATGATGATTGCCATCAAGCCTTGAGAAAAAAATGTAAATGAAGGCGTAGGAGGGACTGATTTCTTAATATTTTGAAAGGGCCAGAACATGGGCCCAGGAAGAAGAGTCCTGAGAAAAAATGAAAATCTGTAAAATGGTGAGCCACATTTCATGCTTGATTCATCTCCGTCAGAAAGTGAGTTTCCCAAATGGAGTGCTGGAAATATAGACTCAACAAATTTGCAGCAACTCTAAAACCTTGACTAACACAAAATGAGAATTTAGGCTTTTTCCTTTAACTCTGTAGGTTCTTCATTATATGATTACATTTCCACTTTAATAGGAAATGTACCTCATTTGAAACAGCACATTGGCTTGACCTTTGGAGTGACATGCAGCGTCCTAACTACGTGAAGGGAGAGAATCTCTTTTCCAGGTTGGCAGCAATGGGCAACACTAATTGTGAGACAAAGAGAACAGCACTTCTGCCTGTAGAGTCATTGATAGTTCGTTTTACATAAATATTTTTTTTTGCCTTTCCTGTCACCAGGAGTCCCAGAGGAAGTTTTCCACTCAGACTGTATCCTATTTGTAACCATGTGTGGCTTTTCTAATTAAAGTATCCAGAAAATCTGAAAAGAAGTTTCTTTTTCTCTCCCCTGCCTGCTTCGTCTTTCAGCATATTATGAAATACAGGCAATACATTTCAAACTGATAAAGTAGAACACTTTATTACACAATGCATGAAGAACTCTGGAACTCACTGCCCCAAGATATTTATGAAGGAACAAGCTTACCAGGATTCAGATATTCATAAGAATGGCATAAGCTGCAGGAACACCAACCAGGATTAAAATGCATGAGACAGGCAAGGTTCTTTGGGTAGATGTGATATCTTTTATTAGACCAACTACATAGCTGGAAAAAAGTTCTTTGCAACCTTTCGGGCACAAACATCCTTCATCAGGCACAGGGAGACTGCTGGTGTTCTGTGTTCTTCAGTGAATATATGAGAGAGAAACTTCCATGCTTCAGGACAGAAGCTAGGCATTAATTAGGTGGTGTTGGAAAGAAGTATTCCTGTTGGGCAGGTTATTATATATTGTCTGTTCTGGGAGTTTAACGCCCTCCTTTGAGAGCAGACTGGATGAATGTGTGTGAGACATGGTACATAGGCTCCTAGAGAGGCCTGATGGCAAGTATACTGCTGCACGTAAGGGAGAGTTTTCATTCTGTCCCCTTGCAGAGGAGCAGAGCAGCTATTGCATCACGGGTCTGTCTGGACCAATATGTGGACTGAGCAGTTCATAGGCTGGGTCACTTTCCCTTTTTGGCAGTTTCACTAGTGAGAGAAACAACTCATGGCATAATTTCCTCCTCCGTTTCCCTTTTGCCATCAGCTTGAGGCTCTAGCTTTTATTAAGGCCAGCTTGTGGGATATTGAGTTAGTTGACATTCAGGGCAAGCATGAAGTCTTTGTCAAGAAAAAGGGGACCTCATGGAAAGATGCATAACAAATGAAACAGTGAGCTTATTATAGGCACAAAGATGCAGGAAAGTAATGTTAACTATCAATTATTTTACAATATTTATTGTAACATTTATTGTAAAATAAATTTTGAAAATTTTGGAAGAAAGAGTGTAAAACACATTATAGTGATGTCTTAAAAAACAACAACGTAGTCATATTTTCTACCGTTAATTCAGAGCAGCCAAAGAGGAGTTTCAGTCTCATCAGTTGACGTTCTTTTGTCTCTCTCATTTAACAGTGAAAGGAGAACTGAAATGGATACACAAGACTGATCACATGTAATCAAGGATTTTGCATGTGAGCTCAATGGCCATTTCTGTTCAATCCTATAACTTTGTTTTAGCTGGTCTTGCAGACCTCTTTTTAAATCCATGCTGAAGAAATTTTGACCACCACCTGTGCAGCATTACTAAGCAAGAATGTGTTCTCTCACACCCCTTTACAGCTAGGCCTCTATTTTATCATCGGGATTTGCCCTCCATCATGAGGTCGTCTTTGATGAGGTTTTGTGCAAGGGAGGAGGGCAAGAATATGGTGCTTCTGCCATTTTGACAAATTCTTACAATTGTGCTTATGGGAAAAGAAAAGAAAGACATGTATAGCTTGCGTTGTAGCCAATCAAACCAAGAGTAATTTAAGAGCCCGGACCATGGTTCCTTAAATAACATGCAAATAATACCCTCTTACCAAACACAGGCACTTCAAACAAACCAAAAGTCACAATCATCTAACTGTTGTTCATTGGTCTAAGTTAAAGGACAGTGGTACACAAGCCACTTCTGACATTAATTTGCTGAGGGTAGATTTGAAATGTGAGGAACATGAGATTGTTTAATTTGTGATGTCAGTTTGTTGCTGATCTAGATCTCTTGCCTGCATAGCTCTTCTGGCTGACACCTTACCCCAGGTCATCATAACACCTTCATGAAGCAAAAAGACACCAGGATTATTGTAACCAAACACATGCTGTGGGGAGCAGGTCTCTCTTAAATAGCTAATAATGTGCTTTGTGTACAAGGTTGGAGGCTCCAGGCATGAGTGTGCACTGATTTCAGCCCTGAACGAGTTCCCGTTAATCATCTGCAGCCTTAAGAAGCAAGATAAGAAAAGTACTTTAGGTACAAGACCCCATAGTAATAAAATAACAATATGGTGGCTCCTCACTCAGATCACAAGGACAGTGAGAGAGAGAGAGGCACAGAGGACACTATACTCCTGGGGCTCCTCTCTGTCCAAGGACAGCTTTCCCGTCTAATTTCTCTTGGAGTGCAGTTAAGTGTTGAGCCATAGGTCCTGTGAGCTTCAGTTTGGTCTCATTGTCTGTGGTCTTGTTCAGGGTTTGCGCGTGCATTTTCCCTCTCTTCATTTTCAGCCAGTCATGGCTTCATACATCCTCCTTTGCAGTCTAGTCCCCCTGTGAGCTGCTGGATCCCTGCCCAGTTCCCTGCTTCTCACTCAATCTCCTTGTCCATCTGTCAGATTGCCTGTTACCCGGATCTTCCCTCTGTCTCCAGCCTGTTGTTCACCCTGATCTGTATTTTCCCTAAACCTAATCCTCTCTGCCTCGGGATATCATTTTTACTTGATCAGTCTGGATCATGTGGGCTCAGATCAAAGGTATTTAGGTGTCTAACTCGCACTGAAATAAGCAGGAGTTAAGAGCCTGAATACTAGTGAGGATTTGGGACATGGTGTCCTGCAGCAGTTAGCTACTGCTCTGGATCCCCGTTCCCAGAATGCTTGTGACCGTACTGATTCTGGCAGGTGAATATGGTAACCAGCCAGCAGGTTCACTGCAGCACACACACTTCTGTAAAAATAAACTAGTCATCTGGAGCCAAAAGATATTTAATTGGCACTCAGAGGACTTTGAGTATTTACTTTTTCTGTGCTCTGCATTTGGTATTCTAGACATGTGAGAACTGCAGAGGAACAGTTTGCTGCTGTGCAAATGTACATTTCCTCTTGTCCTCAGAGTTATTTTCTCAGTTTACAATTAAAAATAATTATGCGGTTCTTCTCTGCCTACCTAGGTCAGCTTAGACTAGGCAGATGAAGCCACAAAGCACTGGTGCATATGTTCCGCTGCTGACTTTCACAGTCACATTAGTTTCACTTGCAAAAAAGGGCATCTCCATCATGGCTACCTGACAGAGCGTGTTCTTCATACCCTAACTCCAGCGAGACTGTCAAGGCGTGTTAAAGAACATTCATCTATCTGCTTCACAAATCACCAGTGTTACTGCAAAGTAACAGCAAACAAATTGAGAAGCTGGAGTGGTTACCATCAGTGATTGAGTCACCGTAGAAGATAGCTTGATTTCGTAAAGCGACCTCTGTAGAGGCTCAGAGCAAAACATGTAAGAGTAAAAGCAGTGTGTATGCAAATCAACACTTACTGATAGTGCTTACAACTCACTTCCTTTTTTTCCTCTTGACATGTTTAAATGACATTTCCCAGAAACTGCAGCACATCTATTGCAAACAAGTAGGTGGCTTTTGGAGAATGGGACAAAATCATTTTACATTCTATAAATGCAGCAGAGAGCAAGGCAATCCTTAATTGTTTATTTCTGGATTAAAAGTTTAAGAATTCAACCCTGCCTTGTTTTGCAGCCATCCAGCAAAGTATTGAGAGTAAGAGCTCTCAGCATGGCATAGACCTGGGTCCTACCTCAGTACTCCCTTATGCAAATGGCTATGGCAAGATGAGTAATAGGGTTTTCAGTTGGGATCACCCATACATAATACCTCATTAACTGGCACCAAGGGATTAAATATAGGAGATAGAAAATTCATGTTTTCTCGAGAGATATTGGATTTCCTGTACCTGAAGCCCCCTTTACAACACCATGATTGGAATCAAGTTACAGGATTTAATAGGACTTGAATCGTCTCTCTGTCTTGACCCCAGCTGACTTCCTGTCCTTGGGCAGGAGGCTGGACCCCATGATCTTGCGAGGTCCCTTCCAACCCCAATGTCTATGAACAGCACCAGGCACATCCTCTGCTCAGTAAATACTGGCACTCCTGACTCTCGCTCTTTGAACAGTGTTTCACAGACATGTGAAAAAAACAAGATACTCATAATTGAGTTATGTAAATTTTCAGTCCACATGATTACATTTTAAGAAATAAAGACATGTTCTTCTTGGCCTTGAGATTAGTCTTATTATAATACCTGTTAAAAAATGGGTTTCTTTTGTCCAAGTCATCATTACTTTTTTTCTGTGTTTCAGGGCAGGAGGATTATGATCGGCTACGGCCACTTTCTTACCAGAATGCAAATGTAGTCTTAATTTGTTATGATGTTATGAGCCCTACCAGCTATGATAATGTTTTAATTAAGGTAAGAGACCTTCCTTCATAATTGTTTGACCCTTTCATATGAAACGTAATATATTAGCTGGGTGCCAAGATGACCTATCTATAAATGTGATGCTTTTGGCAAGCCAAATCCCCAGTATAATAATGGATAAATTGATTTATCACCACACATGGAGCAATGGGCCTAAACCAGGGGCGGGCGATTATTTTGGGCAGAGGGCCACTTAGTGAGTTTTGGCAAGCCATCGAGGGCCGCATGACAGGCAGCCCAGGGTAGATAAATATTAATTTTCTAAATTTTTTTAGGGGCCCCGCGGGCCAGATAGAATGGCCTGGCCGGCTGTATCCAGCCCCCGGGCCACATTTTGCCCACTCCTGGCCTAAACCAAAGTGCTTGGATCTGGACCTCAGCTGCTCCAAGGTTCAGAACTGAGGGCTGATTTTGTATTTGAAATGAAGAGAGCAATAAACGATCTAAAAATGAGAGAGAACAGAATCGTAACATTAAATTTTACCTTCTCTCTCCAAGCAGTCCCTACTCCTGGCTTTCAAAGCAAATGAGCCTATTTGTGAGCCCTTCCTGCAAGGTGGGATGGGGCATTAGGATGCCCAGCACCTTGTTGGGTAGGATCCACCATCAGAAAGACAGAAAGTTCAAGGAGGTACTGCCAGTTTCTGGGTGCTGAGAGAGAATTTACATTTCTAGAATTGTGAGCAGTGGGGAGATGTCCAATTTACTCTTTGGTGTTTAATGGCTTCCTTCAAAATTGGAAGTCCTCTTCATGCTGAGTGTTGTCCTCCTATTTCTGGGCCTGCTGCTGTCATGGAGTATTGTAATTGGTACCATAGAGAAGTAAGGCTGGACAGAAAACATATCTGCATGAGCTTTAAATCAGCCAGCTCAAGTAACGGTTAACAACATAGCTTTGTCATCAGCACAGAGCTCAGTGTGCCCTAGTCTTTATTTACCCCAGGTCTCAGGCAGATTTTGCAGCTACTTTGCAGTTAACATGGTTCTATCTATGACAGGCCTGCAGTTGTTAGAGAGGAGCCTAATGATCTGTAAAGCCACACTGTTAGACTTTAGGTCTAAAATATGACCTATAGTTGCTTAGAATGATCATAAATTAGGGAGAATTTGATTGTAAATTGTAAATCTGGATTATAAATTATAGTTAGTTACAATTCACTGTTCCCACTCTTGACTTTATAAGATCTGCAAAGAACAAAATAGATTTTTCTTTCTTTAAAGAGCTCTGCATTCTTGTTTTCCCCTCTCTTCATGGAACACAAATGTCATTCCTGCTGCCAGTCTAGAAATAAGAGGACAACACTCAGCATGAAGAAGACTTCTAATTTTTAAGGAAGCCATTAAACACTGAAGAGTAAATTGCACCCCCCCAATTCTAGAAATGTAAAATTGTCAGTGTCTCTTTAATGTATTTAAGCAGTTTTCTGCTCCATCTGCTTCAAGATGGCCCAGTAGGATAATGTCAAATTTGTGTGCAACAGAGGCTGGTTTTATTCTAAGTTTAAGCACCTATTTGTATCTGTTGAGTTTAGCATTTCTACTCGGTCTTTGTGATACAGAAGCTCCTAAGCTTTGCAGTAACTAAAACCAAATCAACAAAGGTAAATGAAAGTCCTGGTGCTGATTCCACAGGTGACTTCAGAGCATTCTGAGCTTACAGTAGTGTAAGCAAGCTGTGCCACAGACTGCATTTTACTTCCAGGTTTGCACAGCATCCAGTCCTGCTTGGGGCTTCATCATATCAATTAGATGCAGCTTTCTGTAGCACTGGCAGCTACTTGACTTATAGGAGAGAGAGAGGACTTCAGTATTATTAACTTCAATAACGTTTTATATACCAGTCTGCTTATGTAGGGGTCAAATCCGGCTTGCTTGAAGTCATTAGGAATATTTTCTTGCCCACATCTTGGGTGGGAATACAAGTTTGTGCTTTGAAAAAGCAGTTAGCTTTTTCAGACTACTCCATCTTGACCTGAACACATACTCTAAAAGATATGTGAGAAGGGATATAGAAACACCACTGCAGAGTTAACGCTCCGTAGTCACTGAACTATTAATCACCGATTCTTTAATGGAAAGAGGCTTTCCACATTTTTACCAGGGAGGTGGTGGTACATCTATAAACACTTGCTTAAACAACACATTACTATCCCACTCCATTCACAGCATGGGATGAAGGACTTCCTTACCTTTCT
This sequence comes from Alligator mississippiensis, assembly GCF_030867095.1. Lineage (NCBI taxonomy): Eukaryota > Metazoa > Chordata > Crocodylia > Alligatoridae > Alligator > Alligator mississippiensis. The sequence goes on along the minus strand of NC_081833.1, from coordinate 2,711,337 downwards.
GGACCTTAGATGTACATAAAACACGGACTTTGTTCCTTGGCATTATCATTCTAATTTTTTTTTTAATGTTTCTTTTTCTGCCACCAGTGGTATCCTGAAGTCAGTCACTTCTGCCGGGGCGTCCCCTTAGTACTCATCGGCTGCAAAACAGACCTTCGAAAAGACAAGGAACATTTACGGAAACTCAGGTCTTCTCAGCAGGAACCCATCACGTATACCCAGGTAAAGACGACGGAATTTAAAAGGTCTCCCTACTTTACTGTAATAGGGAATGGTCTCAGTGATCAGGAATAGCAACTACAGGTAGCAAAGGGACACCCAGGCTATTCCAAAAGCAGGTAAAGTATCCAAATCACCAGCTTATCCAGTTTAGCATAAATTGTATGAGGTTGTATGTGAGGTTTTATGTCCTTTTCTGGAAGTGGGGGGAATTAAACGTGGCAACTAAACAAAAGACACTAGATGTGTTTGGAGAAGGTTCTAGATGCATTTAGATATTTTTAGAAGGGTAATTCAAGAATGCTCAAATCTGGAAAAAAGGTTTCCTCCTTAGGAAGAAGAGAGGTTGGCTTGACTCTTTCTGGGCCTTTTAATTCCTATTGAAATGCATCTAAATAGCAGGCCACAGAGAATAGACTATTTCAAACTATTGGTCCTGCCTTGCTTTTTTTTCACATGCCTGTTTTGCTGCCATGAACTCATAGATGGCTTAGACAAGCCACTGAGTCTGCATGAACTTCTTCCACTTCTTTGTTTTTTAATAGTGTATTGCCTCCATTAGTGACATTTTGACCTTGGTTGTGATAAAGTTTAAATACATTAGGATACAACCTATGGGATAGTAAACACTGAGTAGTAAGTCTGCAAGAATTGTTTTGCAGTCCCTTTTTGAAATAAAGCATTTCAAGAAAAATGGCAGAACACATTTTGGAGGTAAAAAATATTCACTCCCAAATTGTGGCTCAAGAGCTATGTCACTTCAACAAGCTACTGCTTATTAGTGCTTAAAAACATCACACTTTGCATTATCAAATATCTGCCATCCATGGACCCAAAAGCACATTACTAGGAGTGAATACTGACCTTACCTTAGGTGAATACTGACTTCCTCATTTTACAGATAGGGAAAATTAGCCAGGCGGGTGAACTGCCCGTCCTGCATGTCACAAAAAAGACTTCTTGTCTGCCTGCTCTTGTTTTGCCTCAGGATACCTTTTCCCTTCTTGTCAGAGGTTAAGGAGACATTTTAGCAACATTTCAGACTATTGTGTGTTCAGGTTTGGGCAAGTTCAGTTCATAGTGCAGCACGGTTATGCAACATTATTAAGGGGAACTGTCTACTGCTAAATGAACACTGTAAAAAGAGACTACTGCTGCATCATTGTTAACCTGTTGTGCTTTTCAGTTGTTCCTCCTCAACTCCAAGAAGATATTTTTGTTTTATTAGTTTGTGAATTCCTGCAAATAGTCTCACGTGTGCTTACTGGCTTTCATCTTCAGCATCAAACAGGAGTGACTTATTTCAGCTCACAGTGTACTATGAGTCTTGAAACCATTACTTCTAGTAAACTGTAGAAACTTATGAAATCATGTTTCTGTGTCTCGGAGTATCAACAGACGTCTTCTTTGGAGCAGGATCAGTTGCGTCAGGATGTCCCCCAGCACAGTTGATCTGCTTCTGTGGCATCCACAGACATCACTCAGGAAGCTGTCCCACAGGGCCAGGCCCAGGGGCTCTGTCATTTGCAGAGACGCACCCTGAGCTGGGGCATGGCCTATGCTGCATGTGCTTGGGGAAATCCCCTGCTAGCACAAACTAGTACTAGGTATAGTTGAAGTCACAAATGTGGGCATTTGTGGTGCAACAGGGCTGTAACATCTTTTGGCTTTTGTGCCACCATAAAAATGTTCATGGTGGCACTAAGGTGACATCTGTTTGCAGCCAGAGAATCTGCCATCTATGATTTATAAAGACCTAGATCGAACTCTTCAGACCCTTTACAAGCAAGCAAACTAAAATTTCTTACAGTAGCAGTCAGGTGCTCCAACAGGACAGCCTCATTCAACTCATTCATCAGCGACTTGGACGTGGGATCATCAGCGACTTGGACATGGGAGTGAAATGTACTCTGTCCAAGTTTGCAGATGACACAAAGCTATGGGGAGAAGTGGACACGCCGGAGGGCAGGGAACAGCTGCAGGCAGACCTGGATAGGCTGGACAAGCGGGCAGAAAACAACAGGATGCAGTTCAACAAGGAGAAATGCAAAGTGCTGCACCTAGGGAGGAAAAATGTCCAGCACACCTACAGCCTAGGGAATGACCTGCTGGGTGGCACAGAGGTGGAAAGGGATCTTGGAGTCCTAGTGGACTCCAAGATGAACATGAGCCGGCAGTGTGACGAAGCCATCAGAAAAGCCAATGGCACTTTATCGTGCATCAGCAGATGCATGACAAATAGGTCCAAGGAGGTGATACTTCCCCTCTATCGGGCGCTGGTCAGACCGCAGTTGGAGTACTGCGTGCAATTCTGGGCGCCACACTTCAAGAAGGATGCGGATAACCTGGAGAGGGTACAGCGAAGGGCAACTCGTATGGTCAAGGGCCTGCAGACCAAGCCCTACGAGGAGAGACTAGAGAAACTGGACCTTTTCAGCCTCCGCAAGAGAAGGTTGAGAGGCAACCTTGTGGCTGCCTATAAGTTCATCACGGGGGCACAGAAGGGAATTGGTGAGGTTTTATTCACCAAGGCGCCCCCGGGGGTTACAAGAAACAATGGCCACAAGCTAGCAGAGAGCAGATTTAGACTGGACATTAGGAAGAACTTCTTCACAGTTCGAGTGGCCAAGGTCTGGAACGGGCTCCCAAGGGAGGTGGTGCTCTCCCCTACCCTGGGGGTCTTCAAGAGGAGGTTAGACGAGTATCTAGCTGGGGTCATCTAGACCCAGCACTCTTTCCTGCTTATGCAGGGGGTCGGACTTGATGATCTATTGAGGTCCCTTCCGACCCTAACATCTATGAATCTATGAAACTCAAGATCTAGAACTATTGCTTTGACCTCTAAATATCGTGGAGCAAGTCTGCGCTGGAGCAGATGCCTCACAAGCTCCTGTAGGAGTTCACTCATGCAGTACATGAGACTTCTGATTCCAGGCACAGAAAAGCTGAGAATTTTTAAATCAAACAGCAGTTGTCCACTGCTGAAGCCCACTGATGTGTGAAAGCAGAAAAACCTCATGGAAAGTTGTGATCAGGCCAACTTTACTGTACTAGATGGAGAAAGATCACAATCCCCACCTTCCAGTGCTGATCTGAGAAATTGGGTGATAATTTTTATATCTGCTTATGAGAACAAGCATTCTTACACTTTGAGAAACTGCATCCTTCAGCTCACAAGTAGGCAGAGCCAGCGCTAAGAACTTTCTGCTGCATCATACAGCTAAGCTGGCATCTTCATTAAACTTGTAAAAAGCAGTAGTTTCTCTATACAGTCCTTCAGCATTTTACTAATGCCACTTGTTCCTTACCCTACAAACATAAGGATCTGCCCCCATCATATAAAAGCCTGTTTTTAATTATTCACTTCTCTCTACTGTAAGTCCAAGTTAACTTGTATATTTTTCCTTCTAGGGGGAAGCAACCTGTCGCCAAATGAATGCAGAAGTTTATCTGGAGTGTTCAGCTAAATTTCGTGAAAATGTAGAGGATGTTTTTAAAGAAGCAACAACTATTGCACTGAATGCCATAAAAAAAGCCAAGCGCCAAAAGAAACACAAGCGGTGCTCAATATTATGATCCAGATCTCTAGGACTGTAAAGAACTTCCAACCATTTGAACCTGCATATTACCAAATAGTTCAGTGTCAGAGACCATTTTCATTACATTTTTTTTATTCCTACTTTGGTTCTGTTTTTAAAAATTGACTTTCCCCATAATATTTTTGCACTTCTGTTGTACTTGTCATGAAGACTTGAAAGTATTTTTTCCCTATTTGTTAATGGTGGACATCTGGCTTTTACTCCCAACCGCAAATGACCATCAGCCTGCTATTTTTTAATTGTGTGCTGGGTGCTTGACTGCTGGTGCTTGTACTGCTTAAAGTTTTTTCTCACCTCGCTCTAAAAAGTAACCCTTGACATTTACGGCTTTGATTTATTGCGACTGTTCACCAACAAACTAATTTAGAAAGGGTATTTTTCTCTAAGGAAAAACAAAGTTAGAGCAGACTGCCAATCACATTCAGGGAAGACAAATCAAGTTCTGTTCTGATGTGTTCGAGTTGTATTTATAGCAACTGTAGTATGAAACCACCTCAAGCAACTTCCCCAACTATGCATACAGACAGTTCTACTCTAGCTGTATTACAAGGGGAGCTCTGCAAAGCTACTGACCTAGAAGTCTCTTTGTCAGCTTTATGGTAAGGGATGTGTTCAACACCGTTGGTCATAGTGTACTCAACGCCATTCAAAACAACGCAGAAATGATCAACCCTGTTAAAGTAGATACTTAGTCCCCCGAGAGGGAGATCGTACGTGCAATATGGGCAAAACTAGTTTTGCAATAAACAAGTGCAATTGACTCCATATACAGTGTCTGTTTTAACATAAATAGGAGTTGCATGTTTATTACATGGTGAAATCATCCTTGCTGCCTCAAGCCAAATTTCCATTTCAGTGATGTTTGCTCAGTAATGACTGCAGGTATCCCAGCTATTTTTCACTTGAGTCAGAGGGAACCTCCTGCTCGGGAAACTAACAGCTGATCTTGTCTGCAAGTCATAGCGTATCAAACACTGCACATTAAAAGACACGTGTAGCCTGAATATTCAATATTTTAAGTTAGAAACCGCAAGTTTTATAACTGAGTTCTCTTCCTTTTGTTGCATAACACACTGTTATGTGATGGATCACTCCAAAGGACTTTCCTATTTCTTTTGGGTGGGATTTGAAGGTTGTTAACTTGATCCTCAGATTTTTGGAGACATGGGTCAGGTTCAGTGAAGATGCACAGAGGCCTCTGTAGCTTATAATGGAATACTCTGCAAATTGAGAGACACACTCAGTCTAGAAAGGATGAATCAACCAATGTCCAGTTCAAGTGCTATGCCGCACTTGTTAAGGAAAAAGACATTTATCCAGTACGATCTGGAGCTATGCACGTGCTTAGTAATGACGAATTTAAAATGTTAATACAGGGCAAGCTGTAATTTATAAGTAAAGAGCTGAGCCAGAATCACAGGCATTTCTTTTAAACTTTGTCATTCTGTAGAGTGCTACTAACCTATCACAGGGAACATGAAGTTAGGTTACCTGCTAAAAGCTCAAGTTCATTTTTCCTTAGGAATGACAAGCTTTATTGGTCAGATCCCATAGGATCTAGCATTATTCTCAAAGTGAGCAGCAATTTGCTTTTCAGACGTGAAGGGTCTAAGAAAGCAAACTTACAGGATATACAAGGTTTAAGCCAGTGGTATTGTAAAGTAGAGTGCAACAGTTGTTTAAAATATGTGAACTGCAATTTATTATTCACACCATAACCAATACCCACGTATCAGCTTATTTTTCTGAGGGGAAAAACAAACAAACTATCAAATATTACATCTTTTTGCAGAAATTCATTGAGTGGTATATATTAACGAGTATAAAACAATAAGATGTCAGGAAATAGTTTTGCTAGCATTGTGGGAACAAGTGGAATGGAACAATTGAGAGTCTGTAATGCACATATATTTCTGTATGATCGTGTTAAAAGGCCCATTTTAAACATCACCACATTTGGCCAAATTCAATTCCAATGTGTGCCTTGTGCTAACCCAAGTGAGGTCACTGCATTTGAACAGCATATAGGTCAGGACACAGTGTCTATAAATTGTTTTCGGACATGTAGGCATTCATGGAACACAACTCAATTAAACCTGCTTATTCAGCTGCAGCTAAGTCAGAATGCCAAGAAACAAAAAGGAATGAATGTGAACAAGTATCACCTTCCCTTCAACATTTCTGCCAGAGGAAGATTTAAGTTCAATTAAACTGAGCTGGTGACTCAAGATCCCATGTAAAGGAAGAAGTGCAGGTGAAGGTATTAATACTTCTCATCAGTTCTGTTTCCACATATGCTGCATGTGTCTTTCAATAATGGCATTAGGAGTAAAAGTAATTAGATACTTATTGCCATTGTGTTCAGACATTTTAAGGAAGAATGTTCCAGAAAACCTCAGCATCTAAAAAACTATTGAAAAAAAGTAGTGAAACAGCTGTGTATTTTATTATTTATTTTGGCCCCTTTTCAGGGTTGAACAGATTACCTGATCTCTCTGGATGACTATCAAGTCTTCCCTGCAAACAAAGTCAGTAACAAAACATAACATTTAAGCCATTCATTTTCTTAAAAAATAAATGGGTGTCTGTTCTATTTCTTAAATAATTTTTTTAAAGTGTATAGAGCAGCAAGATGTACAGAGATCACCAAGGTTTTCCACAGTACACACGAGTTGGCATATGTCACTGAAAAATGTGTTTCAGAAAGCTTTCAAGGCAGCAGCTGGTCTGCTTTACTGGTTGACTGTAAGCATTTAAAAAGTTTTGCTAGTGCAGTACCTGGGGCTCCAGAAATGGTGCTGGACAGGAAAAAAATGTGAAGATCATTACCAAAAATGGAATTACAGTAGACGTCACTTTCTCCCAATACTTATATTTCTTCTGGCAGGTGCATGCTGCTGTATACACACAAAACAAAACAAAAAGCAAAAATGTTCTGTATTAAATATATATAAATAGTAGGACTGCAGATTGGAGAGCAGTGCTTGCATAATACTGTACAGCAGGCTGTGCTGGGAGAGTTCATGTTCTTATCATAACACCAACAGGATTCTTTCCAAGGTTTGTTTGCAATATAGCTGCAGTTTAAATGGTCCACTCTGAAAAAAAGGAACCACCAGTAGGAGTAGGCAGATGAGAATCCAAGTTTGACTGTCCATCCCTGCCTGAGTTTCACAATTTCTTCATTTTGCCTTTGTTTTTCTGAAGTTTAGTGTGCACAACCTTTAAAGTAGTAAGGAAGTTTCCAAGGAAAAGTAGCAGAAACGTAAGAGCCAGGACAAAAACCTGGGGGAGGAAAAAGGATAAAATAGCGATCATCTCTTATAGAAAGATATTCTGAGAGCAGCAAAATCTTACACACACTTTAATAAATATCGGTGGTTCTCGCAAAACATCATTTGACAAAGTCTCAACTTGAATCTGCCACTATAAATGTATAAATTGTGTGCAAAGTAACACCTATTCCTTTGAATACGAACTCTGTCAAGTGAGATTATTTTCTCCATGCAATAGGATAAAAGCTCTGATTTCTAGCGTCCCATTTCTAACTGAGACAGATGTTGGTTAAGTAAATGAAGAGGAGGTAACCAGTTCTCATGGCTTACGTTGTACTCTGATCCTTAGAGAAATTGGCAAAGACTGTTCAGTCTGTCATTCCATCATCACTTACCTGGCTGCACAACTGATTAGGTGGATTAGCAGGGAGAAAAAAACATTTCAGAATCACATAAACATCTGGTGTGATGTGATAGGGCAAATATTGATTCTGTTAGCAGTGACAGGAACATGAGGGAAGAAGATCCTGATCCAATGTACATAAAGAACCCATGGCACAAAGGCATGCTCTATTAACAAGCATATATTTTAATCATGATTATTTAAAGAGGACTTCACTGCCTTTGAAATTAAGCAGTTAGTTACAATGGTGTGAAGGTTATTTTCAAAGTACTTCCAGCCTTGGGATAGTACAACTGTTCTAAAGTCAGTGCAGTTGCTTATGCCAGATCTATATTTAATCCCATATGTTAGCATATGGAGAAACATCCATTCATATAAGAGAAAAGCTACACATATAATGCAACAATAGGAAGTTTATCCTGGAGAATATGTTTGTTCCCTTACAGCTGGGAACAAAGCTGAATGCTACAGAGAGCTAATGAGCATTGGACTTGCTGTAAAAAGCACAGACTCCCTACGCTGTTGGGCAGGCTCCAGAAAGTCTCCCCCATCACCCTTCCAGATTCATTTAGATCAATACAAGCATATGAATGCCAGAGAATATGTATACAATGTCAGCAATGATGCACCAAGGACAAAATGTCATGGGAATCCTTAAAGATAGTGTCCATTTTATGATTGTCTCTCAGTTTTTATATCTACTTTTTGTTATTAATTTATCAGATACTAGGGCACTCACTTCAACAAATGTTACTTTCTATTCACGGACTTAGAGACCATTATTCTTGTCTCTTGTAAACAGAGGTGACGTTTTGATTCCAAACACCCACCTGCCATTCTTTGCATTCCTTATGCCTAGACAGTCCAAAAAGTGTGACTGCGTTATACAGCTGCCAAAACTGGAAAAAAAAGGAAGAGAAACAATTTAATTAAAAATTTAAAAACAAGCATTTCAGGCTTAAGCAGTTTCAAGCTACTGTAAATTAGCAAATGTTAATACAACAGGGGAAATCTAAGTATCATTTAGAAAGAGAAGTATTTTAAAAGTTTAAATTGGCTGTAGAAATTAGTCCCCAGTGAATTATGATCAGTTGATCATCAACCTCCCATATTAAACCAACAAAAAAATAAAGAATGATCAATTCATCCTGGATAGATTTTCCATCTGTAATTATGTATATGAGAGGAAAAAATTCTTAAGTTTTAGTTCTTTTTCTTGATCAGAATTTGGTAACTGGAACGCTGTATCATCTTAACTAATGTGTAGCATGTAGTGTGTGGTGCGGGCTGTACAGTCAAAGCAGGGCAAGGACCAGGGGGACAGGACACTGTTCTGTCCCAGGGAGCCTAGTGCTCGATTTAGATTTCACAGAGATTACTCAAGTGAGTAAAGGCTGCAGGACTGAGGCTACAGTTAAACACAGAAATCCAAGTCAAACATGTAACATACCAGATACTAGATGACAGTGCAAGTCACAATGTGGAATGGACCTTGCATTTATTAATTTAAATCACACACTTGACTTAAAAGCTCTGTGGAAAATCCCTAAGGATTCAGCAAAAGCAGGAGGATCTAGCTGGTATGCAAAGAAAGGAACGGAGCTTTATGTATGATGGAGAGCAAGAAAGGCAATCTGAGAGAATATCCAAAATATTTAGAAGGGTAGCATTTGGGAAGCATAGGTAGTTGGGGAAAATGAGGGCAGAAATTTAGGTGGAGGAGGAGCTGGGCATGGTTATGAAACTAAAGCACTTAAAACTATTGTATCTAAGCCTATACTACAAAATGCAATCAATTGTCATTGATCAAATATATCCCTGCCCCTAACAAAGAGAATAAAATACACTCATTCCTAAATGCAGGTCCAAATTAAAGGCAACCACAACAGAAAGAAAAAAATTAGACCAATTTGTCCTAAGAAAGTTATGGGTTGTAGAGGACTGTAAGCAGGATTCATCTGTAGAACTGGCAGCCTTCTAATAAGAAACACTTACTGGACAACCACAAGAAGTACCCTGTTCTTTTTTAATTGCTAGAACCATCATCAAGGCCAAACTCCTCTGACAGGAAAGAAGAGCTGTAATCTCAAACACAGATCAACCAGATGTATCCTCATTATAATAGGACAGGAAAGCAAATTCTAGTGACTACAGATTCTGGAATAATCTGGGCTACATTTGTTGTCTTAATTTCAACCATTTTGCAGCATCTTTCTGCAAGGGACACTTTTTTAGTTCTGGGATGCAGTTACTATACGCACTGTGTGATCTAAGACAATGTCTAGTATCCTAATGGTGTTACAGCATTGACTGTCACTTTGGGTGCACACGTAACAGTGTAAGATGCAGCGGGTACTTTGTGCAACTCACGTGCCCAAAGAACAGGAAGGGAAGGAGAAACGTCAGCCCTCGCCACATCCAAGACTGAAATCCTTCTGTAAACACACAAGACAGGATGTGAGCTTAAGGGCCAATACACACCTAGACAGAGGAACCAAGTTATTAACAATAACTAAAACTATTCTTGTTTATAAATAACAATCACCCCAACCCCTGCATACCTGGAATTACTCTCCAGAAGCAATATCCCACCTAGGCTTGATTTTAACCCTGAAATCTAAACTCCAACCCAGCAGAGACTATCAAGTCCTGCCAGCCACCGCCTGCTGCACTTCAGCCTAAACTGGAAAAGAGGATGGAGGACAAAATGAATATTAGAGAAGATTGTGACAAAATTTGTGGTGGGAAAGAGAGAAGGGAACCTAAGTTTGATTTAACTCTCTTCTGACCTATCATTTTCCAGTACCATCTTGTATCATCTCTTGCTGCATCTTCAGATTGTAAACTTTCAAGGCATGGAATTTTGCATTCTGTGTAAATGCAACACACAGACAGGGCTCGGTATTAAACACTATGTAAAACTAGAATGTTTCCAGTTTACGTCATAAAACCTCTATACCACTTGCACCTACATAGTCAGATTAAGATAGGAAAGAGGCTGGTACTGGAATGACACTACAAAGGTTTTGATCCGCTCTCAGAGTTAACAGGAAAAAAGGTGGGGGAGAAGGAGAGAGAGGAAGAGAGATAAGGCTTCAAATCAACCAGCTGCTAAATACAACCCCCACCAAAAACAGGTATTTGCAAGTTAAATATTATGAAAACCTCACCTACTGTAAGATCCAAGTGGTTTCTTTCCCCTAATGCACGAAGTCTATAAAGGCAGCCACTTTGGTAATAATATTGTAGGAACTGAACACAGCCTGGAAAATAAAAGAACGAGTTCTTTCATGCATTAGGAGCAAGGGAAAAAAAAGTTGAACTAGCTACTTCAGCACAAACACCAAGAAGAATTAATAAAATTATCAGTTAACTTAGATTAATATTCAGGTTCCTCTAGGCACACAACACTAATATGGAAGAAGCCTTCAATTCTAAGCATTGGCAGAAAAAGATATACTTACTTTGAAAAATTGAAAATGCTAAAAATTGATTGCGAAATATTTGATACATGAGTCCATCCGGCCTAAGAGCAAAAAACACACATGCTATATTAGTTTAAGAGAGCATTAGCATAGGGGGCTTTCCCTTCTTTCAGTCAAGTGTGAGCCCATGAGTGCTAAAAGCAAGCAGAACATATGCATACTGGAGAACAAAAACAGTGAACGGTACAAATCTTAACTTACACCTGAGTATATGGCAGAGCTTATGATGTCATAATATCCAAACATCCCAGTTCTAGTTCTGGGTTGTAGGCACTTCATGTAATCAGCCCTTCCTAGATGATACCTTAAAATGCTGTCTCTATCTATTAGTCAAATCAGAGCAGTTCTGTGTCTGATTTTTAATTAAGCTGTATGGTGCCTAAAGTAAGTGGAAAGATCTTTATATGGAATTTTCATATAAGAAGTGAGAGAACTTAAGCCAAGGTTTCTTTATTAAGAAAGATAACACCTCAGAAGTTTAAAAAAGCAGGAGATAAAAATTAAACTCACTACAAAGCATCCGTTTGAAGGTTACTTTCACTTTGCTAAACCCAGATTACAAACCAAGTGAAAAAGGTTCTAAATATAAATTCAGCTCATGCCATTCACCGTCTATATAGAGGCATTAATTTGCTTATTTTCTCACAAATTTCTCAACACTTTCTACACAGCAGGAAATCGGCAACAAAGATAGTTTACTAGTACAGCTGCTAAGGTTTGGTTTCTTATTTAAGAGGGGAAAAAAACAGGCAAATGTAAACTCTCCTGTAACACCATGTTTATCAGGCAAACTGACATGTCAGGAAAAAGCACATTAAAGGTTCAAAGCTTCCATCCTGTGCCAGTGCAGACATTTGCACCAGGCCCCTTCAGACTGCCTCATCTGACAGTTTAAAACAGATCACTTGGGGCTGGGCCCCCGCCAATAAATAAATAAATAAATAAATAAATACATAAAATTAGCAGGTTAAAAAGAAAACTCACCATGTTAACATCACTCCAGATAGAAACGTGGAAACATAATGATGAGACACCCACCAGCCCTTAATCCTGAAAACAAAAATAAAGTCGTTAGCAGAGAGAGTCCGGCATGACGTGATGAACATTTTCAGCCTCAGCAAACTGAACTCAAATAGCTTGGTCTGGTCACGTGTCTTGAGAGCGATTTCTGACCTGAGACTACAGGCAATATCATTCTTTTAGCATGTAGAGAGCGAGTCTGACCAAGAGGAACACCTCACAAGGCAGAGAAGTCATAATACTCCCACTTCCAGACTAATTCCACATTATGATCAGATGCTGTCGGGAGGCAAAAAATAACCATAGCTTTTGTTTCTGCAGTTCACAGCTATAAGTCAACCCGATGGCAAGCAATAGCAGAAGACCTCACACCTATTCGCTCACCAAACAAGTACCAGGCGCACTCCTCCCCGACCCAGTCCCAGCAGGAACAACCTTCCACTCAGGGATGGGAAGCACCAAGTCCTCTTGGCCTACCGTACGTTTCCACGAACCAGTGGACTGACCAGTGTCCAGAGCGGTTCTGAAAGGCTCTCAAGAAAGCCACATCCTCCTCTCCAGAGGATTATCAGGAGGTACCCCAGAAGCTTGTGGGAACAGAATAAATGGAATAAAAGGTAGAAAGCAAGCCAGAGAATGCTCCCCATCACAGACAGGAAAAGCTCCATCTTATTTGAGTTGCGTGGGGAGCAGGTTAAGACTACACTAAACTTTGGTTTAGGTTATTTTTGCTTTTCCATTTACCACGTGCAGCAATTGCACTTCTAATGGAGTACAGGGCCTCCATACAGTCCTTGTCCTTTTCAAAGCACTTCACAGATATAAAGCTTCACAGCGTCCTGCTAAGGGAGCTTAATTTACACTTGATTTTCCTCAGCTAGTATGCCACTACTAGCAGCAGGAAAAGCTACGATGTAACAGAGGCCAGAACTCCCCCATCTTGTTTTCTTATTGATACTCTACCAAACACATTACAAATGCAAGAAGGGAACTCATGAGGAGTCAGCAAAAGGAAGTGATGTGGCGGACAGGTCCATTCTTCCCAAAGTCTCTAGGGATACGTGTAGCGCATTACGAGAGCACCTCTCCAGGAACAATGCCATGTTTCCACCAGGAGAAGGAATAAGTACAGGACTAAGCTCCTATTGCTCCAATCTAAGCAGCAGCACTTTTGCAACACACAAAATGCCCCACGTGCACTAACTTTGCATGGGAGTTGGGACTGGAAGCATTTTACATGCGGAGTGACTATTCACCATAGGAGGAAAGCAGCTGTCAAAGTAACATTAGATAATACCACTGATAGCTGCTGCCAAGATGCTATCAACAAACTATAGACTACATAGACTCTACTAGACTCTATTTAGACTGGACATTAGGAAGAACTTCTTCACAGTTCGAGTGGCCAAGGTCTGGAACGGGCTCCCAAGGGAGGTGGTGCTCTCCCCTACCCTGGGGGTCTTCAAGAGGAGGTTAGATAGGCATCTAGCTGGGGTCATCTAGACCCAGCACTCTTTCCTGCCTATGCAGGGGGTCGGACTCGATGATCTATTGAGGTCCCTTCTGACCCTAGCATCTATGAATCTACTCACACCCAGGTGGTTTAGGAACATGTAGGACCCAACAACTGATGCCCAGTCACAAGAATGGGAACCACCCATTGAAGTACAGGACAGGAGCATGCTGCAATACAGCCCTTCTAGCGCTGATCTGTCAGTTAACTGCAAACCATTTGACATCATCACCAGTGCCCAAGAGAATCACTTGTATGAAGTGGAATTGCTAGGGTTGGGTATTTGACCTGTCAAATAAAGTTTGGTCAATTGTCAAAAATTGCCAAATACAGTCAATTGCCATCGCAGAGGAGGAGGAGGAGGAGTGCTCTTCCCTCCTCCCCTGCTCACACCTGGTAAAAGTGACAGCTGGGGCGGCACCTTCCCCATGCCACACCGAGCAGTTGGCTGCAGGCTGCCCAGGACCTGGGCACAAAGCTTTCCTATAATATTTGACTGATCTTTCACCAGTCAAAAAAAATTATGCTGTCAACTGACTGGCCAGTTGACAACATTTGACCAGTGAATTGACCGGCTTGCCAACCCTGGGAATTAGAAGCGAATCTCTTGCTTATACGGGTGAAGTTTTCAAGACCCTTTACTCCTACAATTGTTCATCTTGTATCTATAGCAGGGTTCAATCCTGCAATTCTAAGAGGAGTATAACTGGGATGCACTCTTGAGATTCTCTGGACCACCCTGTTATTCCAGAATGCCTGCTTTGATTTCTATGAATGCTGCACCCATGCAACACCCCACACTCCCAACCACCACACATAATGAGGTTCCTTGCGACTCCCTGTTGAGCACATCACAGGGGAAACATCCTCCCTAGAAGGCTTTTCTTGAGGATAAATGCCTAGTTGAGATAAGTAGCTGTCAACTGCTCCCAGCTTGTTGTTAAACCTTAGTAACCAAAAGGAACCTCAATCATTAATGCTTAATTAGATGTGCAGCACGCTGTCAACACAAGACTCCTACCACCATCACCACTTTAGTGCCTGGCCTAGTCATTTATTATGTTCAATTAAATAGGAGTTCATAGCCATTTGGGTCTCAGAGTGGTGTTTACTGGGCAAGGAGGAGTACATGATCTTAAAGTAAATGCTGCTTGTTCAAAGTGTGGCCACCAAGTCAAATGAGAGAAACTAATAAAGCAGGAAACTGCAAATCCTGCGGCAGCAGATTGCCTGACAGCAGGTGTGTGTGTGTGTGTGTGTGTGTGTGTGTGTGTTAGATTTACAATCTGCATTATGCATTGTGGGTCTTGCACCACTATTTTATCTCCTCCACTAGCACGAACTCATTTATAGTGGATGTGAGGCAACCTAGACCACACAGGCATCACGTTGGGTTTCATAAGCAACAATGAGCAGATGCTGCTTTCAGTCAGGAGTGAGACCTGCACCACGTTTCCAACTGGTGAGCACAGAGAATTAGATGCAACAAGCCTGTTACCATCTTTAGTTACCTTCCTTCTTTTTTAAGCAGCGATTTGGATGGCTACCAAGATGCTGGGAGAGGAGGCTCCTGAAATCATACTCAAGTTTAATCATTGCTAAAACCATATGCTCATGCAGCATGCTGTAGCAAGTGTTACAGGTCTCTAGTGACATATACAGGACTTAAACTACAGCATGAGGAAAGAGTCATCTCCCCATCTTTTGTTTGGAATGGAGTCTCTTTATCACTGCATTTCCAGCCAGAAAGAAGGGGAATGTGGGAGGGCAAGTCCAATGCCACTATCAGTAACATTTCCTAGGAATGCTGTAGGAATTAGCCCAGGCTTCTCTGACTGGATTCCCCAGTCTCCGTGCTGCCAAAGATAAAACAGAAAGGAACTGTTTGGTCAGGAAGTCTGTCCCCTGGGAGTGCTACAATTACAGGGCTTGATCCAAAAAAACCCACGGTCACCTTGATTTATGTTGACCAGCAGAGTTGTATTGGTTTGGCTTACGTAACTATTTCTGATGAAGACTCCTCTAAAATCAATTTTTTTTATTAAAGTAAAACCTAAATGTATTTTTCTGTTCCTCCATCCTTTTTCCATATAAAAATCTCTTCAAGTAAGGTAGAGATTCTCTATGTAGGGGAACAGAAAAACTGGCTGTAAAAAAGTGTTGTCAGATGCCTAAGTAATACAACTGAAAGATGGAAAAGGTTGTATATTTTACCTACCAAATGCACCTTGAATATTATAGTGAATCAGCAGCATTTAATAGTATTGTTGGTATTAACATCCAAGTACAATACTCGAGTGGATATCCTCTTTTAACATCTAATGATGTTGTAGTTTAGGCAAATATTTTTAGGTATCCGGTATAAGCTTTACCCGGAAACGAAAAGAAAGACATACTTTATTGATTTATGTGCTTGAACTAACTGTAATATATATCATGGTTAGTTCAAGCATATAAATCAATAATATATGCCTTTCTTTTCACTTCCGGGTGAAGCTTTTATATACATCATCCTTTTTAGTCAAAAATCAGGATTTGTACAGCTAATTTGAAGTACAAAAGGTAATACCGCAATTCCAAAAAAATATAAGCATCCTGAAAAATTACAAAACCAGTCTTCTCAGCCTTATGACTAAGAGCAAGTTAAGCTTCAGCTTAATAACATATATTTTGCCTGTGGGAGAGGGAGTTTGAAGCTAATTCCAGGGAGATGGAATCAAGGGCATGGATGATCTCCAACTACAGCATAAGCTTACTGCAGTGTTACCTTAAGACTGAGTTAAAACGTGTGGGGAGCTATTAACAGAAGGGTGAAACATTATTCTATATTTGGATTGTTAATCTATTGAATTTGTAGAAAACCTCCTCTGCATTCATTATCTGTGCTGCCCCTTTGACTAGCTTGTTACTAATAAAAGAGCCTTTAGCACTTTGGAGGAAAGGACCAAAGCACACTTCCCAGCATTTGAAAATGAATATACAAAAATCAGATCCAAAAGACCCAGTTCAGCTGGATTTTTAATCACAAATGCATTGCAATTCTAATACCAAACCGACTGAGGGATGGTTCTCCCCTGCTTCCCCCACCTCCCACCAAGTGAATCGTAGGGTTTGATTTACTTTGAAACATCTTATCATACCTTGATCCATTACTGATGAGAATACTTTCCCTTATCGTCAACGTGCAATAATACCACACCAACAAGAAGTTAAACACTTCATCTGTCACCCTTTGAAAAAAGGCAGGAGAGTAAGAAAAGAATGATTCATTATGAACACCCATTTCAGCACTATTGTTCTCCCTCTCTCAAGTAAAAATATCAATGAAAACTAGTTCTTGTGTCATGACAGAAAGCAAGACCCTAGTCACACAAGTCTTTAGGCAGGATCACATAAGTAAACTTGCTGAAAAGCCCCCCTGTGCCTTTATTCAAACCAACAGTCACACAAATCCAGGGCAGGCGAGGGGGAAAAAATGGTTTAAAAGTCCATAATTCTGGGGAAGGGCAATGCACTAAAAGAGCTGGGATTCCAGGCAGAGAAGCAGGCAGAGAGAGATGACATTAATTCCTTTTGAAGAAGCATCTGCACCACAGAAGAAATAGCTGATCCAATTTGCACAGGTGTTTCCAAGTTAATTCAGCGAGGAGATTCCATTAAATCTTTCTAAATCCAATCAACTAAAAGGCAAAAGAGCATCATACTTAATTTTAAAGGTCTGGAAAATCTTTTATTTTTGACATCCTCAAGTCTGGGAAGCCAAGAGACGCCCAACAGTGTTTGCATGTTGCATGGAACGTGTGCAATTTTTTTCTCAGCAGGTGATCCTGCATTAATGGCAAAGTTAAAAGCAAAGCTAACAGAAGGGTCAACACAAGTTAGGTTTTCTTAAGAATCACCAGGAACTGCTATAGGGGCCAAGAGATATTGTCATCATGTTTTTAAACTTCACTACTCAAATATTAGTCTTTTTTTTAAGCAAACACTCTTCTACAATGCTCACAGGGAAAGCAAAACTAATTAGCCCGTTACTGTCACAACTGAGCAAAATGAAGAAAAGAGGAATAATGAGGAAGTATACTAAAATTGAAGGAAAAAAAAAAAAAATAAAATCTCGGCTGTTACTTGCAACAAAGGATTAAAACAATTCAATTAGTAAGTGCAAACAAATTATTTTATTTGCATAAATAGTCCTATTTACATAAATAGGACTGAACAGGACTAATTTTTTTGCAGGACTCAGTCTCGTGATTTTTAATTGACAGTGTCTCTTAAAATAGAGAATTAAACACTGCTAACTGTCTCCTTGTTAACAGCTGTTCGTCTATTAACTTGTGCTACTAAGTTGGCAAAGGGATTAATTTTGAATAGTTGGGATCCATTGCATTTTCAGTCAAAGAGCTTAGTTAGAAAGCAGAATGCCATCTTACCTGTAATGAAGAATAAACCTGCATGCTACAGCACCAAGTAACAAGATTATTGTCAAATAAAGTTTGAATTTCTCATATTCATCTTTGTAGGCAAACCTGGAGTGACATTGCAATAATGCAAAAGCATTAATATTTCTAACATTAACAAATTAAAATTATATCAAATTAAATACTGCAAGCTGATTTACATGTCTACAGGTGAAATGACCTGGTTTTATCCACAAGCACTCCATACACACTTGCAGTACACAGAAATTGTCTTTGTACAAACTGGAAGGCCTCTAACATTAATGGGCTTTTTAAATCTTGGATGAAAAATGTAAACTGGGAAACAGCCAACTGGATTTAAAATGTTCCTGAAGATTATGCCTTCCTCACCCAGCTCTCCCTTGCCTCGCTGCTCCAAAAAAAAGCACCACACGCACACATAGAAAACAGCCGCAAGGTGTAATTTCTCTACCACTAAAGGAATGGAAGCACAGTACAGTGGACATAAGACCCTTACATAGTAAACCTGACAGAAAAGTCTTTTTATGCACTGAATTAATTTAAATCTCGGCATAGGTAAATAAATTATTAATTTTACAAGTAGATTAACTGTGGCAGAACAAGCTTAAATGAGTTATGGTGGCATAATCACTAACCTATATCAAAGTTTTACCCAAAGGCAGAATGAGATTTCCCTGCGAGGCCTAAGTCTGTGCTCGATAATGCCTGTGCAACCATATGCATGACAACAGGGGCTCAATCCTCACAATGATGTGAAGACAGTGTGGCTATGGAGATTTAACTGAAAGAAATATCCCGTCTGCAGAGCCTTATTTTACTGACCGACATGCAGGAGCCAGACCAAACCCAGCTGGACTCTAAGTTCCCAAGGGCCAGTTTCAGGCCTGGCAGTTAAAAAAGAAACACTAACCACCCCTACTTACAAATCAATCAAACATATTCCAGAAGCTACTGAAACTCAATGTACCTGGAGTCTTACAATGACATTTTATGGTAAAACCAAAATGGAAGCTTCTTTGCATTGTTAAAATAAGCACAAAAAAAAAAATCCCCAAAAAACCTCACAAACATTTTTAAGCCATTTGATTCCTGACAAGTGGTGAGGCTGACCTCAATGGAGTCTCACCATTGACAAATTTGGTCCAAAATCTTGAACAAATTGGAATATGGATGGAAAATCCACCAGCACCCTGAACAACCAAGACATCTCTGCTCTTCCAATTAAACTGGACTTCAATATGTCTTTTACTAACTGGGAAAAAAACAACAACAAAAGAATACTTACTTTGCCTGATTACTCAGAAGAGTTACATTCACATTTCCCAGCACCAGATTTAAGTACAAACTGAAAGATAAACAACCAGAAGACAGATTGGCTAATTACAGCAACCAAGAGAAAACCACAGATGCTAATTTAAAATGCTGAAGGCTCACTGGGAATACACATCAATCACTCTTCAGATTGATCCACAGTATTAGTATTCTTAAAATGAGTCAATACTTTCATGAGTAATTCAGGTAAGAAGTTCCTGGTGGGAGGTCTCTCTACTGTCTCTAGGATGTTAAGAAATCAGTTAAAATCAGACACATGCTCCTGGGGGTGGAAGTGGAACAGTCTTTAATATACAGGTTACATCTGCAAAAAAAAACCCCAAAACCAACTTGTGACTGCATCCCAATATCATTAAGACAATAAAATACCACAGTTGAGAGAAGGAGCTGCAGACAAATCTCTTGGTCCCAAACAGAGAAGTGGTGGGAGAGTTTATATGGATATTCCAAATAATGATGGTCCAGATTAGCAAAGCCTCAGCCCCAGCACAGCTCCTTTCACATCCACATTAAACATACTTCTGAACAACCACTGCTTCTCCACTGCAGCCCCTCTTTAAGTAGATACGGTCACTCATCAGATCCTCTGCAATTTCTGTTACTGTTTGGTTTCTCTTACCTTGCACTTCCATTCTTTGCAGTTCTGCAACACCCTGACTCCAAAGCACCTTAGAGATATTAAAAAACTGAACCTCAAAACTTGCTAGGAAATGAAGCATTACTATGCCCTCCTTAAAGAGAGGAAAACCAACATCCAGAAAGTAAGTTCACACAGCAAGTAGGGGATAGATCTGAAAACAGCTGGAGGATGGATCCATATCTTCAGAGTCCCAGTCCCGTTTTATGAAAGACGTCAACTTTGGAGGATGGAAGGAAATGCTCACGACTCACTTCAGGCCAGACTGGCAGGTTGTGTTGTGTTTTGCATTAACATCCTGTCTGCATTTACAGGTATAGCGCAAATGTAAAATTAGTCGAACATGTTTAAAAAATGTGCATCTAATTTACTCTCTGAAGTATTTAAAATTACATGTTGGGCACTTCAGATTTTTTCTGCATGGTCTCAGACCCACACAGATTTTTCTAAAAATAATTCAAACATCTTTGAGGATCATGTACAAACAGGAAGACCACAAAGAGCGTGTGAGGGAGATGCCCTTGTGGTTTTGAGCATGTATCTTTTTCCTTTTAAAAAATGTGCCATTTGAAAATAGTTATGGATATTCCATATGTACAACTGGAATGTGTTTTCATCCCCCAGTGCAGACTAGCAGCTCTTCAGGAATCACATTTTTGGCTTTAAAATAAAAATCTGGGTATGAGCACGAAAAGTTTAAATTATACTTTAATATGTGGGTTTCGCGCAAAATGAGGCAATGGCAGTCACTGCTTGCTAAAGTTGCAACTCAGCTAAGAGTTTATGGTTATGGAGAATAAAATCATACATGGATTTCTCAGACACACGTTACACTCCTTGGGGAACTAAACTGCTATGAGCCTTTAGATAAGCTTTCTTGTTTAAAAAAAATAATTGCTAGAAAATACATACCCATTTTTCTTTGGCAAATAGGCTTCCATATCAAAGAAAACATTTTGCCTCTCTTTAATTTGGGTATTTATTTGCTGAATGAGGTCAGATTCTTCAGGACCAGCTGCCCGTTTGCACCTGCAAAACACAAAAATCCCTTTTTATACATGTGTGGAAAGGAGCTAATGCCATCTTAAAATGCATTTTCACAGACCTAAATGTTGTAAATTAGCTTCATTTCTACCTCGGAGAACATATAACACCAGCAGTCTCCCTATGCCTGAAGAAGGGTGTTTGTGTCCAAAAGCTTGCGAAAAACTTTTTTCCAACTATTTAGTTGGTCTAAGAAAAGATATCACATCTACCCAAAGAACCTAGCCATCTCTTAAAATGCATACACTTTTTTTTTTTTTTTTGGGGGGGGGGGGGGGTGCAGGGGGAACAGTAGCTTCCCCAGTGCTTTAATAGCATCAGCTGAACAATGAAGAACTGTTTCCATTTTAACTATATAAGTTTACCTCTCCATTTAGTCTGTTTCTTTATTCCAACAATAATGCTCAGCTTGAAAATTACATTAAGCAACAAACCAGCAAGTGTATTTCACTTTAGGTACAGCCTGTGTTTAAGCAGTTTCACCTTTTGTTTCTTTGTGCAGAAGCAGGATGCTGCACTGTTTGTATCCCAAAAGATACCGGCCAATGCTGTCTCTTTTCAAAAGGAACTCCCCCCCAACCCACTTCGTTATGTTTTCTAAACCATGTAAAACAATTCTGCAGATGTTTAAAATTAGCTTGCTTTTACAAGTCCTATATTGATACAAATGCCCTTTTAATTTAAAAAAAAAAAAATTCCCATCCAAACTACAAGCTCCTCGTGAAAGGCACTCTGAAGACAAAAGCACATTGTCTAGCCTTTAAAAAACTGACATCATGCATCCTACAGAGGCACAAGTGAAAGGACGTCAAACTCATTTAAATCCTAGAGATCAATTTAGTCCCAGCACAATTAATAATAGGTTAGATGGAGGAAGGCGGGGAAAAGGGACCTCCTGATCTGCTCTTCCTGCTGTGTCTCCTCTGAAATCAAGAGTTTTGGACACAGCAGGTGGTGTCAGTGTAAGCAGTGCTGAATACAGGCAATATTAAAGCAACAGGAGGGCTTTTGCAGCAATTGTTTTGTGGTCCTAACCTCAACCGTATTACTTCTTAGCATACAAAATTCATATTTCCTTCGACAGTGGGAACCTGAGGGATCGGAGGAACATACACCACAGGTGCTGAAATATTGCAGTACTGGACACAACAGCAGATTATCAAAAGAAAGCTCACCATCTTTACCTTCCTATTGCAAAGACAAACTAAAGGAAGATTTTAGGGAGGATAAGTGTCAGTCTTCAAACTACGCAAAAAGCAAGAGAGCCCTTCTGGGGATTTTTAGTTCATTCCCAGCTTTGAAGAGAGGTTACTCTGGTTGTGACTGAGGTAGGGAGCAGCCTCCCAGAGCTCAAAACAAAGAGGAAAATGCAGTTTTCTGACAAGAGAAGGAAGTAGGGAGTTCTACTTTCAGCCTTTACCACCTGAGTGCTAAAACAATACGACAATAAATCAGGTCATGTCAAGGAATTCTTAAAAAATAAATAAGTCAGACGCTGGAAGATGACTTAAAGTCCATCCATCATATCACAGCTGCAGCGATTCTTCCTTGCCTGCTCTCTAAAGAACAGAGATGTGGCAGGCAGCTAATCAGGGCTATACTCTTTACATGAGATCCATCACAGATAGTAAACACCAGAAAACACAGCTGACGAACTAGAAAGTCAATGTTAACTGATAAAAATATTACAGGTCTAGTGGGATCCAAAAGCAATTATTCAGTCCCAGGTAACCAGGTATGAGATTAATCTTCCTCCAAGACATGATGTAGTTTTAAAAAACTCCCCAAGAAGCAATGGAAGAGATTTAGCTCTGAATCATAATAACTGTTGTGCAATTTTAACAAGAACACAGCTTTGCAGTTATAATTTGGGGGCTTACAACATTACTAGGCTGTGTGTGGTTTGTCAGAGCTGACCATTTACAGCCAAAACTGCAGTTTTACCAAATACTGTGAAACCGAGAAGGGGGGGAAGTAGCGGCCTCTGATGTTTGAAAGAGGCTCCTACTTTCACCCTTCTCAATTTCACATTTGAAAGACACTAGAGGGCAATGTCTTTAGCCTAGCACAGAGAGGATTAAGCTTATAACTTCTGCGGTCACTGATGGGAGATGAGTAATCAAGCACTGCTGAAGGTTGAATTCTGCCTTTGGATGCAACCATATGACTGACAGTGATTTGATGCAACTTTCACTGTACTTTAAAGGACTGAGGCTTCATCTGCCTGATAACACACCAGGTGACAGGATGATTAAGGCAAGCTCTACAAAGGGAGCAGCTCTGTATTGGCTTCCAAGGTTAACCCTAGAGGGTCCAGGGGGCCTTTTTTATTTCTCTCTTTCCTTGGCTAGATGCTGATGCCAGTTAATTTAAACACATATTAAGCGGCTGTGGCAAGATGAGGCTCTTTGCTGTTGTGGGGATTCAAGATTAACATCCAGCAAAACAAGTGAACAGGACATACCCTGCATTTGAAACAACAAATATATAGACATTTCAGCCACTCGATATTGAGAACCCTCCCACCCAAGAGCGTGCCATTACCTTTGGAGGCTATATTTCAAGTCTTTTAATTTCCTCTTCTGTTTATGTATGGAGCTGCTGCATGCAGTCTGCAGGTTATTAAGTTCTTCCAGTTTCTGTCTATAGACCTTGTGAGTTTCCTGTAAGGGAACAGATTTGGTTGGTAGAAAAAGTGACACAATATCTAATCCAGAAAAAGCTTTGGAGAAAGACTGGGGGGGAGAGAGAGGGGACACACAAAAATAACCCTCTTTTCCCAGGAGGCATTGATGCCCAAACTGCTCTCTGACTCCTTCCTACCTGACCCTACCAGTTTCAAGTAGGAAGGCATTTTTCAAAGGCAGATAAATGCTCCATTCATTATTAATGATTTTTATTTGAGCAAAGTTCTTAGAATGCCTATGACATGGAGGTGCCAAGTCTAAGCAATTGCAGGCAACCCAGCTTAGCGCTCTTAATTGGTTCCTGAAAAACTGAGCGTTAAGCAAAACCGAAAGGATTTGACGACCCAAGATGGCAACCGCAATTGTTTTTAATGACCCAAGATAACGACCGCGAGCGTTATAATGCGACTCACTAAGCGCTAAATTAAATCAGGTATCAATTTAAAATGAGCATTATATAAAAATAGCATTAAGCAAGGGTTGCCTGTATGAAGAACCCTATAGGAAAGGAAAGATAACTCTCTCCTGTTGTCTGCATTTGTCATTTATACTTCATAATGAGCTTTTCCACTCAAGGTAAGCTCCCACTCCTGTCTGATCCTACACTGAAGCCATAATTCTGCATTTCATCCCAATCTGTCTCTATGAAATAACTGGTTAAATCACAGATCAAGAACTACAGCTTCACTGCAGCATGAAAAAAAGGAGGTTTTGAAAAGCCTGGAAATTTAAAAGCAAAAATACCCCGAAATCCTCTTATTTAAATAAAAACCTCTTTACCATTGTTACTAATTAAACACAATCTCAGTGACCAGAAACCAAATTCACCACGTTCTAGTTAAGAGACACAGGTCAACGCTCCATGCAGGATCAAGGCCCCTCTTTAAAAGATGGCTTTGTCACAGCTTCTCATGGTTTCAGACTAACATGGTCATTTCCTCATCCTCACCGAAACATTCTGGGGCAAAGCATAGATACTACAGCTGCTTCACCACTACCAATCCTCCACCACGTTCAACCACAACACAACCATGAAGTGGCCCACTACGTGGACAAGTTCAACTTGTAAATGAAGTGCAACTGGTTGAAGCTAAACCAAGCAAGACAACAGCAATGCCGCTGGGCAAGTTAAAGCCTCCTTTGGTTGAAGATACACACCATAAACCATCTATTCTGTTCATAGATCAAACTCTTCCTGGATTCCTCACTGTCATGTGGATGCCATAAGAGAGCATGAGTAACACGTTCTGCCGGCTCCAGCAAGCTAGGGCCCTCCCTCCCTCTCATCCCGGCAGAAATCACCAGGCCTGATTTACTGATGCCTTCATTAGTGCTGTGTTGGATGGCAGCAATGTAGTACATCAGCTGCATGAAGCCCTCAAAACTAGCAGAGAACTAGTAAGCTCAGGCTCATCTTTTGTGTTCTCATCTCCCCTTACAAGTCAGAATTCAGTTCAAGGGTTCGATCCTTATCAGCCAAGCATGCAATGGCAGGACTCAAGATATCTAGGAGATGAACTAAAGGTCAGTTTTGATCTCCATGTTGAACACTGACAGCTTTGCTCCTTCAGTCCAATGGAACTACCTCTAACCAGGGTAAAGAGAAAGGAGACTCAAACCCGTCTGTGTATTGGTCAGGAGAAGCCTGCAGCCTGCTTTGTTATGATGCATCATCTGTTGATTAGGTCCAGGTCAATAAAAGAAATACATTTTCAACACAAGCTGAAAAACATACATTTGAACACCTCACAACTGCAACTAATTCTGCGTTGCAGGCATTAAATCATTGTGGAAGCTGGGGTTTGTAACTGAGTTCAAAGCTGTGTTCAGTTACAAATAGTGCCCTTTGAAGTCATTATCACTCTTCAAGGCTGGCTCTGCTTTCCTTAAAAGCCTTGAGCATGTTAGTTTAAAACTTGTGAGTTCCAGAGCTTCTTACAGCCTCGGGCACATCCGTGTCCGCAAGAGAACAAAATGTGACAGTTAAATTATTGATTAAGAAATGACTTGGGAAATTGTACAAAGGGGACCTACTTACAACTCAGAAGGTGCACAACTCCTATTATATCAACAAAAATACAGTAATCCAAAAGGTCAAGTACATTCCTGTACTTTAGTACACCTTTCTGGAGTAGGCAATGAGAAGCACTTAATGCTTAAGTTTCATTGGAAAGGTTCCCACATGAAGCTCACTAATTCTGCAGGCGTACAAACACTGCAGGCTTCCTTGAGTTTCTAAGTTCTGCAGTGTCACAGCCTCAAAGACTGGCCATTTGTATAAATAGAGGTTGTTTCCCTCTGTTTGGTTAGTTAAATTAGTAACCGGAGTTATTCTTGTGACTAATATAGAACAGCACGTTAAAGTTTAACAGTTACAGTGAAATCTGTCCTTCCAACACATAGAAACATACCATAATTTGGTTACTTACACTGGTGCATCCATGTGTGTACACAAACAGCAACAGTCATGAAGCTTATTTTCATAAAAAAAAAAAAATGAGGCTCATGTCCATAAAGGAAGCTTGAATATTACAGTAGATATATTTCTGCGCCTAACACATACACAAACATCTTCAGAGTCTATCACTATGGGACTTGTTCCAGAGATGCAAAAAGGCCCATGTAGGCAGAGAAAATGGGTGGCTATGCTACAGAGAGGAAGAGGAAGGCCTACAAGCGCTGCAGGACAGGAGTGGGATATAAAACATATGTTATGCACCAGATCTAGTCCTCAAGGCTCCAGGACAGAGATGTGGCTTGGGAATGCAGCATCCAAAAGACAATGAACAGAAGTGAGGATTGAATTAATTAACCAAAAGCAGGTTAGACACACTCACTGCATGTCTTCTATTTACAGACTGGAAAGTGGAGGCAAAATAACCAGTAACATTTCAACACCTTAAATTAACCTCTTTTCTAGATTTCTTTACAAGAAACAAAACACAAAAAAAATTATCAGATTTCTTCAAAGTGTATTAAAGTTGGGTCCTTAAAAACTGAGCTACCCCAGACACTTGTTTTTGCAAACTTAGATCTAAGTGACTCACTTAAGGTTCCCCGTGAAGTCTGCAGTGAAGATAACAGGATCCTGGAATCCACTTATTATCATGATGCCCGGAGACTCTTATCGAGGACTAGGATGTCACCCAGCTAGGCACTGAGAACAAAAGATGGCCTCTGCCCTAGAGGGCTTACAATCCAAATGACAAAGAGACAACAGATGATGCTGGACAGAAAAACAGAATTAGGCTATGCTTGTTGAGGCTTGAGAGAAGGATGATGCATAATCTCACAAAGTGAGATTATGAAAGCCTGGAGGAGAGTTTAAGCAGCACATACACTTGGCAAAGGCTGGTATAAGAGATGCTACACAGAGCGGCTTCATGATTTTGGTGTAGTCCCTTTGCTTTCACCGAACACAGTTCTTGCTCTTAATAAACCTTTTGCTGTTTTCATGCACACAAAACACAGCAACATTTCCTTGAAAGACAACATCTCCTGGTGGGTTCCTCAAAGGTGACACAGAGCCCATCTCTAACAGACCACATCCGAGAGACTGCAACCAATGGAGGGGTTAGTCAGAACTTTATATTCAAACCAAAGTACC
Organism: Alligator mississippiensis; assembly: GCF_030867095.1. Classification (NCBI taxonomy): domain Eukaryota; kingdom Metazoa; phylum Chordata; order Crocodylia; family Alligatoridae; genus Alligator; species Alligator mississippiensis. The sequence continues at coordinate 2,684,077 of NC_081833.1, read as the reverse complement.
TTTCATTATCTCTTATCATCATAAGAGAATTTAGCTTGATACAAGTAGCAAAACTGAATTTTTTTTTTATTCAGTTTAATTTGTTTAGACTATATAGTCTTCTCCCTGATGCACTTAGTTATTAATTATTAGTAGCTCCCATGACTGGAACAGAGCAGTTACTTCCACATACATATGTCCTTTCTGCACTGGCAAGTACAATTACAAAGTGAGCTTCAAGGCTAAGACAATATGGGACATAACAAAAATGCCAGTAATCGTTATTAATATCACATTTTGTACTTTTATAGCAGTATTATCTGATGATCGCAATGCATTTGACCAGCTGTTGTTCTCCACACCTCTGAGATGATCATTATCATAATTTTACAGATGTGGTAAATGACATGTGTTTGTACAGTAGCCAGCACAAGGATGCCCTAACCCCAGCTGGTGCCTTTAGAGTAGACACTACCACAATGTTATTCTTAGTATTCTTAGTATTAAATAATCTATAGCAGTGAGTAATGAATGCAGAACTGACTCCCAGTCCTAACCACCAGGCCATGGCAGCTTCTCGCAGTGTGATACCAGGTTGTATTATGTAAATCCACTTTACGTAAGATGACAAACTGAATTGAAAAATGCAGTTTTAAGATTACACACTGCACATTGCAAAAGTTGTGTGCATCTTACACTTAACAGTTCAAAGGTCAATGACCTAAACCAATGAGAACACAAGGCTATATTTTTATATTACATTTTTAATCCATGGCACAATTTAAAGGCACTGGATTTTTATATAACAAGGAGGGGATTAAGTGCTGCTGTCATGTTTAAATTAAGTAGTATTTCGCATTTATAAAAGGCAGTGTCCTGGGCCTCAAGATATCAGGGTCACCACAGCACATTTTGCAAGCGTTCCCTAAACAGCCCACCACATATCACTGGATAAACGCTGTTCTTTCTACATATCTTTCGCAGTGCAGGATAAGGTATTTCACACTATTCCCTGAAACTGTTTCTGGTTTCTGCTGAAGATATACAGTAGCTGCATTTAGGAGACAGCTATACAGGGCATCAGCCATATCAAATGCATAAAGTGCCCTTTGCTGGCCATCTTCTGTATGGAAGCAGATACCGAAACATGAAGTATAATTTTCCTAGCATTACATATTTCCTCACCTAAACACATGGATCATTTACAGCAGCATCACATGAGCAAAACATGTACTTTACATACCATCTACCAACCCAGGTTTGCTCCTTAATTGCCATTTAAAGCCAAGGAGACTTCATCCTCGCTTTCAAATGCACCCGTCTCTGTCAGAGACTCATCGTGGATATAAATCATGAGAACCCTGGTTAATCGCAGTATTATTCCAAAGCTGCCGCCAAGACAAGCCAGAAATACTATGGGATTCCCACTGTCTCTCTTCTGTGCAAAAAAGCCTTTCTGCAATTTAAGACAACTTTATTGCTGCAGGATCATCCCCGAGTACGTACAAGATGAACGCTGCCTAATAAAGCCTTCTGTGCTAAGAAACTGCAGTAGAGCCGAGACAGCACCAGAAACCATGAGCTAGGATAACACCCGGTCCTCTCCTAACTACAAGGCACTACGCAGGTGTGACATACTCCACACGCACTGAATGAGAATGGGAACCACCATCCGTCTTCCACCGCAACTTGCCCTGGCCCAGCAAACACAGATGTTAGCGTTTCCATCCAGGTGCCGTCAGAAGGGCTGCCGCACTCTAGACGGGGTACTTCCCTAGAAGCAAGAAAACACTCTCCTCTCTAAAGTGGCAATTCATGCCACTCTCCAGGCACCAAACTTGTTAAGCAACCGGCTAACCCTCCCATGCCAGCAGGCAAGATCAGGAGCCAAAAAAGAATTAAAATACCCTGGTGCCAAAAAAAAAAAAAAAACCCCAACAAAAACAGACCCAACCCACTCAGTTTCTCTGCTCATGAGCAAAACATTGCAGCGATGCTGCGCCCTCTCACTTTCTCCAGTAACTTCCCAGCTGGAGAAAGAAAGAGAAAGGGAAAAAAGAAGAATAAAAGGAGGCAGAGGCCAGAAGAAACAGGGCATCAAACCTTTCTATGCCAGGCAACCCCCAGGGCGTCCCCACTGCCTTGCCAGCCCTCCAACGCACACCCCCACCCCTCTCCCCCGCAGCTAGCTTAGCGAGAGCTGCTGGGTTGAGGAAGGCAGAGAGGTGGGCAGCCTGCTCCCAGGCATCCCCCGCTCGTGCTGCAGCCCGGCCCTGCGCAGAGCAGCGGGGACACAAAGGCACCGCAGCCCTCCCCTCCCGCCGGGCAGAGCCGTCACCTGCAGCTCCTGGAATTCGGCCTCCAGCTCCTGCCACTCCCGCAGCCACATGATGCGGGGAGCCGAGCCCGGCCCGGCCGGGGCAGCAGCGGCAGCAGCAGCAGCAGCGGCGGCGGCGCGAGCCCCCAGCTGGCCCGGGAGCCACGTGCGCACCTGACGTCATCCTGCGAAGGCCGGGGCCGGGGCCGGGGCGGGCACTGAGCACGCGTGCGGCGGGCGGCCCCCCGCACCTGCAAGCGGTGTCCTTGCCCGCTCCGCTGCCCTTGGGCTCGGCTCCGGTTTGGTTGCTTCTGCTTGAGTGATAGGCGCTTATGTCATCGTGGCGGCATCAGGCAGCCTTGGCCTCTCGGGTGGAGGGGGGCACAGACCCGAGCCTTGCAGAGGCTTTTTAAAAAGGCTGGGGGAGAGGGGAAATAATCAAGAGGGTTCATAGATGTTTGGGTCGACCCCTGCCCTGGGCAGGAAAAAGCGCTGGGGTCACACGACCCCAGCCAGGTGCTCCCAGGGTAGGGGAGGCACCACCTCGCGTGGAAGCCCGTTCCAAATGTTGGCCACCCTTACGGTGACGAAGTCCTTTCTAATGTCCAACCCAAATCAATGTGTGGCCGTTGTTCTTGGTTAGTCCGGGGGGGCCCTAGTAAACAGAGCATCTCCTATTCCCTCCTGCCCTCCCTGGTGAGTGTATGGGCAGCCACAAGCCCCGTCTTGCGAAGGCTGAAGAGCTCCAGGTCCCTCGGTCTCTCCTCGTAGAAGCAAGGATCTCTTTTCTATGACGGCTCTGTAGTTGGTGTTTCCGCTGTCTAACCTGGCCGGGCCAGGATGGTGGCAAAGGGAAAATACCTTGACCAAAGTGATGCAGTTAAAATGGCATCATGTAGTAGAGGGTTGTAGGACTCCCTAATGAGAGCTCATCGTTAGCGTCCCAATGGTCAGCTTCCAGCTGGGCTACACGCTGACTGTATGCGAATGGGAGACTTCTCCCTAGCTTGCTTTGGCGGCCATAAGGTTGAAACTCGGAGGGATGCAAACCCCAAGCCTCCAGGCTTGGGCTTGGACGTAGGATGCCGGCCAAAGGATTCAGAAGTATCTGAAGCCCCAGGCTGGGGTGGAGGATACTTGCCAGTAGCAGGACCACTTATGGTCTTTGGATGATTCAAACAGATTTGGGCCTGATCTGGCTAATTTGACCCAGGACACAAAAAAAAGTTTCCTTAAAAATAAAAAGCTCTGTAGTTGAGATAAAGTTAGACAAGCTTTGCAATGGAAGACCCTCTCAGAAATCCTTGCCTCTCGCATCAACCCTGCACCATCACAGCAATATCGCTCTTATAAGAGGCCATTCACAGCACTCCCTTCCCGACCTAAATTACCCCTCTGCCACTAGAGTTTTCATCGTTCTATGTTTAGGCGTCCCACACAGCGAGAACGGCTCCCCTTGAGAGACCACAGCACACATTAACAGAGCTGACCCAGTTTCACGCACACTTCTTTGTTACTGAAGACATACTGCAGTGATGGGTCCAGTGCAAGTGACCCTTGGCCCAAGCAGTTACTGGGTGTTTGGGGCCTTGCCCAGTGGTTAATGTTAACAGGAAACATTGCAAGTGCAAGTCAGACGTATAATAATTGTTAATTCACTAGTAGCTAAAAAGCAGCCAGGAGTGGGTCTTTTTTTGGCTACAGACCCTTGTTTGGGGTCTTTCTTTGGCCACTGTACAGACGTGGCAACAAACAGTCCCTGGCTTGAAAAACTCAGTCTAGTTAGACAAGGACAAGGATAAGGGTTTGTAGCACGCTAGGGGAGCAAACACTGTGATGGCCTTCAACATTGGTTTGTGGGGGTGAGCCTTCATGGGAGATTAGCTAAATGGAGGAAACAGGTAGGGGAGGACCGAAGGGAAATGAAGCTGAAGAAAACATCTCTGGCCATTTCCAGAGACTGTCTACAGTCCTGATACCATGTACGCAGAAAGAATAGGCAACAGGAGGTGGCTTGTTTGGAAATAGAAGTCTGGTTTCTCAGTGAGTTTCTTTGCCTAAAAGAAGTTCTCTCTTGTAGCTTCCTCCCAGAGCTCCACTCAGGCTGCCTATCCCCACCTGACGTACTTCCTTGTGTCCGGTTCCTGAAACTCATGTCCATGCAGCCATGGATCCAACCAATCGATAATCCAACTCCTAAATTTGCATTCAGTTGCCAGACACATCCTTTCAGGGGGGTGGTCTAGCACAGGGGTAGGCAACCCCCGGCAGAGGTGCCAAAGTGTGGCACACAAAGGCATTTTGCTTGGCATGTGTAAAAATGCCTTGGGGTGGACTGCCACAACAAGGATCGAGCCCCTTGCGGCTACCCTGCTGTCCACCCCAGCACACCAACATCTTACAAGTTGAGGTTGCAGGTGTTTTTGGAACTGACCAAAAAACATTGCTGACCCCTGGCCTAGCATGTACTCAGGCCTTGGATGGTGGCTTCTGTTGTTCAACTATCCCTGACCAAAGGGGCACTTAATTGCTCTTATTTAACTTCAGTGAAAGGTACCTAGCAAGTCCATCAGGATCAGTGAAGTCTGATTGCCCATACATCACAGCAGCTGATGAACTAAGTCCTCTGGTAATGAAAGTGTATGCTATACATCTCCAACTTAGTCTATAAGGGCATTTTTACACGTGCAAGTGCTGCAGCGGCGAGCACTTCGAAAAGCGCCCAGTGCTGCATTGCTTGCAGTTATATAAGTGGCAGAATGTGCGTCAGCGTGCAGAAAATGGCGGTGGTCTGCTTCTGAACTAAAACACATAGAAGGTCCAGGCACTAAAATGTATGTGTATAAATGCCCTAAAAAGGCAAATCTCCCCTTCTTTCTGCTGTAAATCAAAGACATGCTTGCTAACAGCTGCCAACACCCTCCAGTACAGAAAAAAGTGAAGAGGTACAGATTTAGATTGCTTGGTGTGCTTCATGGTCAGAAAGTTTTTTTCTGGTTATTTAACCTAGATTTTCCAAGTGATTAAACTCCTAACTATCTGGTCAGATAAAGATTTGTGGATATAAATGCAATTAGGTGTTTTGTCTGTGTAACCAGTATCATTCATGTCTCAATTTAAACCGTGGAAAGGCATGTTGATTGCAAGTCAGTGTTTGTATTAAAAGCATTACTAGTAATAGTAATAATTTCATCCCATGTACAGCTCCTTTGACCATATTTAATTATTCCTCCTCTTTGTTTTACTACTGACAAATGTTAATGTTATCATGGCAAGTGACATTAAAACAAGTCATCTTATCCTTCTGTATATCTTGGTTTCTAGCCCCAAGATGACATCCCTTGCTTTTCTCTGAATTCTCTGTAGTTGTCAATGCCTCTCACACTAGTGTACAACAAAATACTTTACAGATCTTTTTGTGCTTGGAAATGCTGAGCAAATTGGTTCTGTAAAATGTCTTGCATTGGTTTGACCTTGTATTTGTTTAGATATCCTGCTAATTTACTTCCAGGTGCAAATTAAATATTCAAGTTCTAATTTAAATCAGCAAAACTCAGACATCCTGTATCTCCTTAATTCATTGCTGTAGGTACATAGGTTTGCTACTTATATCATATGCAAAATCACTTATTGCAGGAACACTATTCCACTCTAGTAATTTAGTTATATGGCAGCTCCTTAACCTGTCTCAGGTTATCTATAAACTTTCTAGTGAAATGGAAACTGGCATCATGGTCAGGGACAGCATATTATTGACATTCTCTTCGGGCTGGTTATTTTCCTTCACTTGAACAGGATAGTTTTGTTTTCTGATGATTTTCAAATCCAGTGAGATACTACAGTCTCTGAACACTCAAATACAGTAGGAAGGAGGGAACCTCTGGCACATGGACAACTGGGAAGGGAGGGGGAGTTTGGCCCAGGACACTAAGGTTATTATACAAAGTGAAGTGTTACGGGGTATGTTGTGTGCTTTGGAATACCACCGCTTTCACAGAGTGATACTGCAATATTTAGATTTACTTCTGGGGTTTTGAAAAAACAAACATGGAAGGGCTTGGCCATTACTTCTTAAATAACAACATGACAGTTTGAGTGGCTACATATTAGAAACTTTCTGATTCCCCTGGGAATGGAATACTTTCCCCTGGCAAAATATTTTTCTACCCTGTGTAAGAATAACCCCTCCACCTTTGAACATATCCTGCTCTCACCACTAAATTCATTGCAGGAAGTCCCCTTTCTTTCCAGTTATACAAGAGCAAATGATTTGGTCCTCAGATATGTTCTGTTCTCACAAACAGAACACACAGGGTGCTAAAAATAAAAACAAATGTACCAACAGACTACTGAGATCTCTTGACAGTGCATGTTAGAGGTCAAACCTTCGCTGTCTTGAAAGAGGGCATCAAAGGGAACTGGCAGGATGTTCCTTCCCTGCACCATTATCTGCAGTGAGGCAGAAGACTTGGCAGAGTGACACCTTCTAGACTAACTTGCTCAGAGAGGCAAATTTTCATAGGTGCCTACTTCATCAAATGATACGAATTGATGTGCAGAGAGCAGGAGTACAAAAGAGAAAGGAATAAAAAGTTATTTAAATAAATACAAGGATAGGGAAAGAGTGAGGAAAGGTTTACTAATTATTTCTTTTAGTTCTTGGAGGTAAACCCTTTCCCCAAAGTTTTACCCTCTCCCCCCTTCCCTGTCCTCTGCCCTGTGTTATCATTTTGGAACTTTGTTAAATATTTGTCACACTGTTGCCTGGACTCCCATTACATCAGGCCCTTATAGAAGAAACACACACAAAAGCAGGAAATCACATGTTTTCCTCAACTAAGAATTAAACTAGCTTGAGAGGTCTTTTGAAAATGGAGAGGATTCAATATTATTTGGGGAGTCACTAGTTGACTGTTATACATAGATTTACATGTTCTGTTGCTTTTTTTTAACGTTTAAGTGGGGCACTTTGGAGAAAGGCTGTTTGCGTGAAGCAGTATTTTATGTAGACCTCTTGCCAAGCAACAATACAAGTTTGCCTTTGGCCTACATCTCAGTTATAAGTAATATTGATGTGCACTAATGCTGCCTACAATGATACCCTCAAACTTGAAACTACAATTAAATAATTAGAGAGATATTTATCCATTTCAAAGAGATTCATATGCAGGAATTTCACCAAACATGCATGGTATGCAAGTAATCTGGTTATCTCTGCAGAGAGTTTAAAGTGTATTTAATCTTATTGCCAGAGCAGAAGATTTCAGAAGTATGCGTAATCCCATTTTATCTACTGGAGGGTTCTAGCAGTTGTATAATCCCATTATTTTAGTCACGTCTAGCTGTAGCTGATTAATGTAGGAGTGATTTTGACTCGTTCTAGCAACCTAAAGTGAAGTATTTTCTAACATAGCAGTTGTACAAATGTATTCAGAGACCAAATAGCATTGAACATACATGTTTCTGTACATGAGTTCATAAATTAGCCCTGAAATGCATCTCTCTTCCCCAACTGAAATGTACCTTCAAAGAAAAGTGTTTATTAGCTAAACTTCTCCCCCATTTATTTGAGCGGAAAAATGGTGGTGTGGGTTAATCTGCCCAGCTGATTGCTAACCTGAGAGGAAATGCTTTGTGGTTTTAAGTGCTTCCCTCCTTCCCCTTGATTCAAATTTGCCTCACAAAAGTTTGCATGAACTTAAACATCTCTGGAAAGTTTATGATAGAGGATGTATATATATAACTCTCTCTATATATATATAGAAATATATTTTAATAACAAAACAAATCTCTGTAGTGCTTAGCAGGGCTATTTGCACCTCTGTCCCTTCTCAAGTGCCTCTGAGTCTACCCCTTCAGCTATCAGGGCTTTGCCATCGCCACACCCAGCAAGGAAACACACAGATCTCATGCTCTTGGCCTTTTGGCTTGGATCAAGTGTGGGGGTATCTGAATCCCAAGACCTCCTGGCTTGGGCCTACAAGTAGGATGCCTGCCAGTGGATTTGGGAGTATCTGAAGTCCCAGGGTGAGAGCCTAGGATAGAGGACACTCACCAGTTGTAGCGCCCTACATGGCGTTTAGAACGATTGAGTTTTGCCTGCTCAATCAATATAGTTTTCTGAATGATTGAGTTCTGCTCAATCAATAGCATTTGGAACTGATTTGGCTGATTTAACCTGGAACACAAAATATATTCTTGGCGGTTCTTTGCAGACAGTAATGCTAGGAAGGTAACTGCTCACTGGTAACAGGCCTGCTGGTGACTAAGCAGTCCAATTGCAGAGAGGCAAATCCTGCTGCATTGGTTACACATGTATGGCTGATTACTGCTAAATGAGCGCGCCTCTTTCTTCCTTGATGCTGGTTCTGCACTGACATTCAAAGAAGACTGTTGCCTTTTTTATTTGGAGCAGCCATCCCAATCTGCAGCCTGAGTTTCCCAAGTCTGTGGTTAATACCACAGGCAGAAAAGGGCCTCTTCAGAGTGTCCTTGAAGCGTTTGCACGGGCCCCCTTTGTCGCGTTTTCCTGTCATCAGTTCCTCGTGCAGCATGGCCTTTGGTAGGCAGTTGTCATCCATCCCGGCCATATGGCCTGCCCACTGCAGGTGCGTCTGCAGGCAAATCGCCTCAACACTGGTGGTATTGGCTCTTTGTAGCACCTCCACATTGGTGACATGATTCTGCCAGTGGATCTTGGCATAATACTGCCAACTGGACAAGGTTTAATGGTTATAAACTCCAGCAAGACCGTTTCAGGCTGGACACAAGGAAAAATGCCTTTACTGTCCAAGCCCCCAAGGTCTGGAATAGCCTGCCATTGGAGGTGGTTCAAGCACCCGCATTGAATGCCTCCAAGAGAAATAGGATGCTTATCTTGCTGGGATTCTATGACCCCAGCTGACTTCCTGCCCTTGGGCAGGGGGTTGGACTCAATGATCTTCCAAGGTCCCTTCCAGCCCGAATGTCTATGAAATCTATGAAATCTTGAGAGTGGTGCTGAGGCAGCGCTGATGAAAGTGCTCAAGGAAGTGAACATAGCAGCGATATAAGACCAATGATTCAGCACTGTATGATAGGGTGGAGATAACAGCTTTGTGCACCTTGACTTTGGCCTGTGCCAGTAGGCTGCGACTATTGCAGACTCACTTGTCGAGTCTGCCGAAGGCAGAGCGAGCTGTTGAGAGTCTGTCGTCTACCTTCTTGTTGATCATGATGTCATACTCCCATTAAATATATTCATAAACAACAACAAAAATCTCATGCTCTTAGACCAGGCCCTGGACAACAATGCTCTGCATACCCGCTGTGCTTATGTAGTCAATCTGATTGTGTTCAACGTTCATAGACTCCCAAAAGGAAGAGCTGTGTTCAGCGGCAATTGTAGTGAAACAGACCCTTAGTAAAGTAGCAATGTCCCTGGAGAGGGGGAGATTCACCTTTTATCTTGCCAGAGCTCCTTTGTCTGCTCAGTTTTTAGGTGTTTTGCTCTGTTTGTCGAAAACTGGTTCTGCAACATGGCTGGAGCCTCCCCAGTTAATACCGTGGGTATTGTCTCTTTACAATCCTTGATTGTTTATCTCAGGGTGCCTTATCTTGAGCCTTTCTTCATTCTTTCTGCTCGCTTTCCTGCCGGCCCGATATGTAAAGTTAAACACAGAATATTCATGAAGCGAGCGTATCAATAATAACCAGATGACATACAGCTTTTGTAGCATCAGAGAGCAGTCCCACATCTGTCACAACACCAACTCTTTCCAAGCTCGTTTTTACTTTTTGGTAACTGTCCTGAGTACAATTAATTCAGCTCTGTGCTTCCTAGATTTTAAGATTAGAGATTCCACTCAAATGTACATCATCACACAATACAGAAAGGATGAATACAATGCAAATGATTCAAAATGTGCAGAACAGCTTTGCCTTGAGGACTGAAGTGTCTACAGTTTAAATATCCCTAGAACGGGAGCTATGAGAGTAGTTCCATGTGATTCAAAGTTAATGTGTCTCTCAAGACCAAATCAATTACTCTTTGGACCAGGAGGTTAAAACAAGTTTAAAATTTCAAGATCAGTTAGTGAGGAGGAAATTACACAAGAAAAAAACAATTCCCTAATGGCTCTGAGTATTAGTATTATTGAGATTTTAAATTAATAGATGCCACATTGGAATGCCAATACGATGTTTGGTAATAGGAGGGTATGTTATAACACTAGAGGGAGAGAAGGGAAGGCCCCAAGCCCTCTGTAAAGAAGGAATCCAGAAATCGTCCATTTTATAGCAGAGAGCTGCTGTGTAGGCTCAGCAATGAGGCAATATTCACTGTAGGTTTTTTAATGTTCAAACAGTTGGAATATGGTCTTGACTGAATACATTTGGGTGACAAGTTGTCACTCTGTTTCATTTTATTTGGGGGGGGAGTTTGAGAGGATAGGGGAGATCATCTGGATTGCTAGTTGGGGCTCAACCTAGGAAGATAATCTGGATTGCTACTTGGGGCTTGATCTGGGGAGATAATATGGATTGCTAATTGGGGCTCGACCTGGGAAGATAATCTGGATTGCTATTTGGGGCTTGGTCTGGGGAGATAATATGGATTGCTAATTGGGGCTCAACCTGGGAAGATAATCTGGATTGCTATTTGGGGCTTGGTCTGGGGAGATAATCTGGATTGCTAGTTGGGGCTTGACCTGGGGAGATAATCTGGATTGCTACTTGGGGCTCAACCTAGGAAGATAATCTGGATTGCTAGTTGGGACTTGATCTGGGGAGATAATCTGGATTGCGGGTTGGGGCTCGACCTGGGAGGATAATCTGGATTGCGGGTTGGGGCTCGGCCTGGGTTTGGCTCGGCGCTGGGTTAAGGTGCCTTGCTCAGGACGGGGCGGAGAGGGCAGGCTCTCAAACACATCCTTTCTACGTCAGACCGGTGTTTACAGATGACATTTTCTGCCTCGATTCACATTCAGCATAATCATGTTTCCAAATCAAAACTCCCTGGGGACAAAAATGTACTTCGAAATACAATCACTTGTGGTTTAAACTGGATTGCCAGAAGTTTTTTGCTTAATTGACCCATTGACTGAAAAAAAAACAAACCCCAAATAAAGCACACTCGTTTTCCTGCTAATTCCCTGGCAATATTTACCTCCAAATCAAAATGTTTGTGGTTCAAACTCCAAACCCTCAGGTAATGTTTACCTCAGGGAAAAAATCGCCCTTTCTTCAGTCTACCTACTGAATGTCTTCATACTCACTGAAGGTTTCAGCCAACCAAAATTTACCTGAGAATAAAAGTATTTGCAGCCAAACCGGTTCCTGGCTAACATTTCTCTCACGATAAAAGTGTTTGGAGTTGACACCTCCTCCACAAAATGGCAGGCGGGAGAGGTGTGGAGCTGAGTGGGGACCCGGGTCTGGCATGGCCACCTCAGAGGTTCTGCATTCAAACGTTGTGCTGAGCGCAGACTGAGAACGGCCATCTTCTGACAGCCAGATGCGTGTTGATGGATGATATGTGCTGCCCCGATAAACGTTCACCTCATGGAAAAAGTGTTTCTAGGCTAAAACTTCCTGGGCGTGAAAAATGTACCTCAGGATAAAACCATAGTCTGACATTTCTCTTTTATTTTTCCCCCTGACTGACAGATGGCGTTTCCCTGAGACATGCAAGCTCCTCGGCTCACTTGCTAACTCCGGGCTAGGCTAGGACCCGTGCGCCCACAAAAGTGCGGCCTCATCGCCTGAGACTTTGCAGGCTTCCCTCTGGAAAGTTGCTAAGTCTGCTCAGTGCTGGGTACAACCATTAACTGCTTCCACCCGGAGGGCCCGGCGGCAACATGGTGGGGCTACTCGTGGTGGGGGACTCCTATACAGTACCTCAGTGCTGCAACCTCCAGCGTAAGGCAAAGATGGGGCGCCTCAAAACCCGAGCCCCCATTGCCTTGTGGGGACTCCTGGGTTGGAGAAAGGCTAAGGGACATCGCCCTCACAGAAATGCACCCTGGTGCTGTTCTTATCGACAGTATCCAAGCGCTGAATGTCTAGACTCGGTTCAATGTCTAGACTTTGAACTGTCTTCATGGGCTAAAGTGGGGGGTGGTAGGTCTTGGGCAGCCTCCGCCCCTCCATATTTTTGCCTAGGGGTTTGTGTTGCAGGTCTTGACATGATGGTCGCAGGGCTCCATACACATGGATTCATTAGGCACCTGACTAGGCCTCTCATGCATACATAGGGCGGCCATCACAGAGGACAATCCTGTCTTCTGCTACTCCGTCCTCTATTGATATGAAACCTGACGCCTTCATATCCTCTATTTTTCTCTTCAGGAGAAATCTTGAAGAGAAAAATATCGTATCTTGAAGGAAAATATTGTATCTTGAAGAGAAAAGAGAGGGCATCACGAGAAATCTTGAAGAGAAAAATATCGTATCTTGAAAAATATCGTATCTTGAAGAGAAAAATAGAGGACATCAAGAGAAATCTTGAAGAGAAAAATATCGTATCTTGAAAATAAAAATAGAGGACATAAAGGCATCGGGTTTCGTATCAATAGAGGACAGAGGACAACTGGATTGTTCTCTACGATGGGCACCCTATGCGTACACCATGGTCTACAGGCTCATCGGTCGCCTACACATCTGTTGCTGCACATGCCTAGCTGTGCCACCATCTTGGCTGAGCTGAGCACTTGACACATCTCATGCTTGTTAAGCCCACTGGGGTTTCTCAAACGACATTTCCCCATGCCGGTCCCTCCGAGGGGCATGCCTAATGTACCCTGGACAAAGTTTACCTCAGAATAATGGAAAATTCAGGTTGAAGAGACCTCAGGAGGTCACATCCAGTCCAACCCCTGCTCCAAGCAGGACCAGCCCCAACTACAGCATCCCAGCCAAGGCTTTGTCTACCCAGGTCTTCAAAACCTCCAAGGATGGAGACTCCACCACCTCTCTGGGGAGCCTGGTCCAGTGCTTCACCACCCTCCTCCGGAGAAAGTTTTTCCTAATATCCAACCTCAACTTCCCTTGAATAAATACCACAGAATAAATTCCTGCGGTTCCCCCTTCCCTTTCTGAGAGGTACCTCCAAATTAAAGGTATAGTTTCCCTCAAGTTCCCCTTTCTTCACATTTACATGAGAACAAGTGATCTGTCATTAAACGCTTCCCTGCCTGGGCCATCATTTACATTGCAGTGAGCATTGCTTTGGGGTTATTTCTCTTCCAAATCTAGAAATCTAAGTATTGTCCCTTGACCTGCCATTTTCCAGCTGCAGATTTATATGCGAATGTAAGCGCTGTAAATCCCCGGCGGCAAAAGAGACCTTCTCCTCAATGCTAACGTTTTACCTGTGTCTTTGCGGGCACTTCCCCCGGATAACGAGATTTCTTGGCTGCTTCATTTCTCTTGACCTCAGCGTCAATGTTTTCTGTTTAAATATGTCACTGGCCTGTCTATTAAGTACCTTGCAACAAAAGATGTGTTGCAATTAAATGGTTTAGGACTAAATTGTTGGTTTTGGTAAAATCGTTTGAGATTAAACAGTTTCCTTGGCCAAAACATGTTAAGGAGTCGAGGTGTGTATGGGTTTATAGTCGAAATCTCTCACTGCATTTTACTTGAGGAACAGGACAACTCGCTCAAATGAGTACATTTTATTTCAGAATTAATTCATTTTGGATTTCAGCTCTTGTCCCCAGTTGAAAGTTATTTCAGAATAAAAAAGGATTTCTTGTCAAAAAACTGCTCCCCTCGTTACCATTAACCTGAGGATAAAGGCAGTGGTTGCCTACTCTTTTTGTTGCACTGATTGCAAAATAAAGGCGATATTTTAAATCCCAGCTTCTTGAATAATGCATCTCTCTCTCTATCCCTCACGGCTGCAGAGAAAAGCTGGTATGCGTCACCCAAATTTACTGTAGAAGGGCTTCCTGAACAAACAGCTGTGCGTCTCCGTGGGCTCACAGATGAATGATAAACTCCCTGTAAGACGCATTGTCGTGGTGTTTCATCAAGATGATTTTTTTCTCATTGAAAGCAGTTGAGATGTGTATGAATCAGTCGGTCCGTTTACACAAGAATAGCGGCGAGGACACGTACTGATGTTATCGAAGGCAAAGCAAGGCGCACAGGTGACAGCCCAGCAGCTGCGAGTTCAAGGCCAAAGCAGAAACGCTCCGATTGCAATGAATCTGCAAAGTCTGCCGAATACCTCGTTACAAGGACAGGGAGAAGGGAGGCAAAGCGAGTCACACATCATATTGCACCTGCCTGTTTCTGCTTCATCTGCTTTTCCAGGTGAAGTTTACCTACTCTGTCCTTTCACAGGGCAGGAAGCTTAAACGTGTCAGTCTCTCAGCGGCAAGGATATTGTGCGATACCTTTTATTAGCCTAACTGTACAGTTGGGAGAGCCGCTGGACAAGTTTTTGAGCATGAAGGACTCTTCCTCGTCTTAAGTTACTTTACTGGCTTTTTAACGATCGCTTTTTACTACTGCAACATTCCTCCAAGAATTTTTAGATCTGAAATGACTGATGTGTCACCTCTATCCTAACATGTAACTGAAACACATCCAATCGCTCCCCGCTATTCACTGCTACAAGAGCATCCCACAAAAATGCATCACTTGCATTAAGGACGATTGTGAAATTTGGAGTAGTATTCTTTTGATATTGGTTTCTCCTTAAAATGCTTTAACAGTAAACACTTACTTGCTCATAGAAGCCTCTTCCTGTCTTCTCCGAGCTGGATGAGGAACGGAAAGGTCAATTACTAGGTCTGATTTTTTTAAGGTATGCTTTTAGTCTGAAAAATGTAACCTGTACCTTGAATAACAAGGGAGTACAACGTTCTGTCAACGTTTACCTAAAACGTTGCCACCCTGCCAGTCGGCGTTCATGCTGTTGGGAGAGTGTCCTCAAATGGCTGAATAAATCAAAATTAGCCACAGAGCCAAATGAACAACTAGCCAAAGCCATAGTTGCAAACGTTTTGTTCAGCTGAAGTCTCGGCGACAACAGAAGGCCCTGCTCTCGATTGGAGATCTTTGTACAAGTCCTCAGTATCCAGGACACACATATGCTTCCTGATCCCCATCATCTTATAATCGGAGAAAGAGTTTAAAATCCATGATGTAGAGTTAATTTTAACTGGTTTACAGTCTTAACAGAACAGAATTAATTTAAGCTTAATTTAAACTATTTTCCCCGCGCATTTTCTACTTTCTCTCAGTATCCCCCCAAACAGATATTTTCCCCAACTTGTAACACAATACAATTGTTTAAATACATGTAGAAGTAGATGTTTAAATTTTTGTTTAAATGTTTGTTAGATGTTTAAAATTGTTTAAATACATGTAGAAGTAGATGTCCACTTCTAACACCAAAATGGAAAGTATAGCATGTAAATGAGGTTCTTAGTAGCAATTTGGCCTGAAAGAGCTTCTGTAAGTCTTACCGTTCCAAACCCTGGCAAAGTATGAAGAAATCGAGCTAGCTACCTCTAAGACTCCAGCTTTATTCTTGTGGTTTTCCATGGATATGTCAAAACTGATGGCTAAGCACATGCTCAAGTTCAAGTGCAAGCTTTGAAGGTTTCTCACGTTCACCTTTTCTCCGCTGACAGTGCATCTTGTAGCATGTACCGAACGCATCTGTGCTCTAAAACTATATCGAGGAAGTTACAAAACACTATACAGTTGCCAGAGAAAAAAAGGATTTCCAGTATCTTGAGGCAAATCAACTGATTTCGCCTCACCAAGCTAGGCTTCCTTCAAATAAAGAAAAAAATAGGAAGTAAATATATTGCAAGAGGAAGAAATGGCCAGGAAAAAACCCCAACATATTCTGATGAGTCTCTCAGTCAGAATTAACTTCTATTAAACAGCTGCAATCATCTTTAAAAAGTATGCATTTTTTTTCTTCAAGATCCTCTCATTGTTTCTGAACATATAGGTATTTAAGCATTAAAACACTTTTTAAAACCCTCTTATTTTAGGTTCTTTTGATTTAAACTTACTTCTCAGTCTGGGAGAACTGCAGTGGTGGAAGAGGCACTGATTTGAAACCCAGCCTTTCCACACCACCCCTCTGTAGGTGAAAGTCAATACAGGCTCAGCTTGTACTCCAACAATTAACTCTCTAATCCTCAGCAAGATCCTGCTAATCATGGCATTTCAAACAAAATTGTGAACAGACACATTATGTGTATTTGTCTCTAAATCCAACATACACAGCTGGTTACAGTCCAGAAATCTCCCACGTCACCCCCTGGTTTTTCTTCTTTTTTAATGTGATAACAACAAAACATAATCCATGGCTTCCTACTTGTTATATTCTTCATCTTAAAGAATGTATACATATATTTGTGGTAATGATTTATCACAACTTTATTTAAAAACTTCTCAGCATTATCTTCTCAGCCTGCAATGATTGTATTTTTACCTGGTTTTAAGATTTCATTTTGTTTAATTGGTTATTTTTGAAGCAGCGCAGGAAAAAGGAAATGCCATCTAAGAATTTTTGTCCATTATCACTGTGAAAATTGTCAAATTCAGAAGTTGTGCAATGTTTGGATGATGCATGTTCATTTCATACAGATAAGAAAAGGCATCTTGGTTTAACCTGAAATATTTTTAAGCCCATTGTTCATTGTGGAATGCTACCCCACAACACACCCAATTATGAGTAGATTCTTCTGCCTCTGACAGCTTGAAGCATGGTATTTCACACTGTTTGCCTACTTCTGCTTTAATAATGTTTGTACACGAAATGTGGTTAACCACCAAAAATGACATTTGTGCTAGGAAACAGAGAACAACTCAAGACTTAACTACTTAAAGTCCATTGTAACATCAGTCCAACAGCAGCTATCTGTATTGGCAGTATTTCAGTTTGTTCTTGGGCCCTTGAAATGTGTTGGGTGTAATGTCTGCCCCTCATTAATAATAAATTTGGCAGTAAATTAATCTTCTTTTAGAACCAGGACTCTAAAATGGTAGTGCCCCCCAGATGCAGGCACATGCTACTACCCAAAATAAGTGCACATCATGCAAAGCAAGGAGTGCGGGGAGTAAATGCAATGGATTTGTAAATAGAAAGGAATGCATCAAACCTATCTGACTACAACATGATTTTAATTTTGCAAACCCTAATCAACAAGTTGTAGTTAAACTACTGGGTTAAAAAGGGTTAATGGCAACTTCCATGCCTCATATTACAAAGGCCATTTTTTTTAATAAGGAGAATTTGGTTGTTAAGTCTGGATATATCCTGGTCTAAAACTAACATTGATGCTGAATTGCACACTCCAGGTAACTGGATCTATTTCCAAAAATCTCATCAGCATTTTATTTAAGAAGGTGTTTTGAAAAGCTGCTCCTTGTGCTATATACAGTTAAAATTACACTAATTTATAGTGCCATTTGACACTGTCATTAAATTTATGACTATCTTTTACCTTTAGTCAAATCTTCCAGTCTATGTGAGAAGATTTTGTATGCTCATGGACCTCAGTAACCAGTTTCTGAGCTTAACTTCAGCAGCAAGTTTCTTACTTTTGCATCATTCTAGACTCAGGAAGTGGAATATATACAAATACACTGATTGCAGACAAACATATGAAATAATCGTAACATTTTTTATCTTCACTTCCCCAAACATTTGCAGTTCATGCTAGGCTTCTGTTGGATATTTATCATTCCATATTTTTTATTGTTATTGAATGCGGCCACGTCCACAGAACAAAACTGACAAATCTTTCCACTTGTCCTTCCTTCTACTTGTACACAGAAGATTAAAACTGTGTAAATATGAATCTTGCACAACTCTTTTAAAAGTAAATTATTCTGCAGGGATTCTATTTCTAAACGCGTACAGTGTTTCACGATCTCTTTAAGAGGCAGTTCTCCAACTTTCAAAGTATGGTTTCTCAAAAAGGGGTATAGAGAGGGTGGATTTAGCTCATTCCTTTATTGTCATGCATACACAAGTAGTATAGTGCCATGAGTGTTGTCAGAACTCAGGTGGTGCCTTGTACCAGCAGACATCATCACTGGAGTTGACAGGGTGCATGATTGCCATCTAGTGCTTTTAACAGAATTCACAATAGTGCTGGCTGGAAAGGACAAATCAGTATCTGTTTTTTGTTTTTAATTGTAAAATCCTACAGATGCAATATACTTTGCTCCAAGAACAATATCAAAGGCATGTTTCCCTCTGCTTTCTTTGTGCTCTATGCTCAGCCCCACAAACACTTCATATTCTCTATTCCTGCCAGGAGGTATCATTCCTTGTCTCTTGAAGCTGACAAAACAGAGTTTGGTCGAATCTTTCAAATAAAAACAAAACACTCATTAATCACCAAGAGATACTATCTAAAACAAATAATACAGCAACTTAGTACAAGTAAAACCTACCTCCATTGTACACTGACTACCAGTCAAGATTTGTTTTCAGAGCGGTAGATACTAAAGTAGTCCTCTGTCTTACTTCTTGTAGTTGTCACAGAAGTTCTGAAGGAAGGGCTTTAATTAATTTGTGCAGATGAATGTACTCTCTAGTGGTGTCATCTGACATACAAAAACCCCCCTGTACAAATAATTACAGGTGTATGGAGTTATGCCCTGCATTTGGTTAAGTAGAATGAAGAGAATATAATTTCCAAAGCAAAATGCTTCAGGGTTTCATTTATCCTTACTACCATAGAGTAATTTTGAAGTAAACCCTTAAAACAAAAGTGCTTAACATTTTTCTTTTTTAATATTAAATACTGTAGATTATTAACTGGAACCACTGTATAACAGGGGGATTATTAGAGAAAGTCCTACCCCAGCCTTTTCTATACAAGGTCTTATGCCATGCTCATAATATATGTATCCAAGCAAACCTACACCTCTGCTTTGTCCAAAGATGTTCAATGTTAAAAATTAATCTTTTGTGTTAATATTTTATTTTGTTTTAATTTTAAAGCCCTCCTGTACTTGGGAAACTTTGTAATAAAAAGTATATTAAAAATGCTCTGCTGTGTATTTGAGATCATTGCAAAAGCTGTTTGTTCTTGTTTATTTCTCCAAATTATAGACTGTCTGTAGCTGCAGATCTCAAATAGGATCAGAAATATCAATCACCCTAAATGAAAAAACCCCTAAACAAGTAAGTTAAAAAGACAAACAAATGGGATACATATCTTACAAGTATAGTGTCTGAATACTGTAATTACCAGTAACTGCTGCTTGTGATCACTGATGAACAACTGACAGATCCTTTGGCGCTGTTATCTGCCATAGAATTTGAGGACTAGAATAAAGAAAATAATAGACAAAATATTTTTTTTTTACAAGAAGGGCAATTTATAGCCACTATTTGGTATTACTGCACAGACCCCTACTAGTTCCTCCATGAGTCTGTGCCCCTTCTTTTCATCCACTTGAAGACTCTGCTGTAAAACGTAAGGCCATCATCCTCACTCATGTCCTATGCTGTCTCCAGAAAGATGTTTTGAGGAAGTGGTGTGAGTAAATCCTTCCCTTACTTCTTTATTGAATGTTTTTAATTACAGGAAATCTTTTGTCTGGTGTAAATATTTAAAATTTGGTTGACTGCATCAGTATTCCTTGTACCTTTCATGCTTAAGTGAGAGAATGAAAGTTAGAGCTACTTTTGTTGTTGTTGCTCCAATTTATGTATAATGCAGTGTGTTCCTGTATTCAGTTACATGCAGAACTACTTTACACTCCTGTTACAGATTCTGTGGGAATTATGTGCCATGTTTCAGCCTGAAATTTATTTTGTGATGTGCCTAAAACTATCCTGCAAGTGCATACTATCACCCGACTGAGGATAATTCATCAGCAGATATCTCAATATTTATATTTTAATTAGGGATGGGGCCTTTTTCTGTAGCACTAATGCTTCTTCTATAATTTCTACATTGACTCTCTGCTGTGCTTCTCCTTTGCATTTAACTTCCATGTGAACCATATCACTTCACTCCATTTTGCAGTTTACTCATCCTTGTAATGGCAAATGGAGCAAGGTAATTTATACACAAAGCTACTGTAAATCCAGTCTTTAAGAAGTTAGAAATCATCCAACCTATCTATTTAAAGCAAACAGTATACAACTCTGGCCACTAGAGTGAGATAGTATGGTGGTTTTTAATAGTTTCATAGTTGGTAGGGTCGGAAGGGACCTGAGTAGATCATCAAGTCCAACCCCCTGCCGTGGCAGGAAAGAGTACTGGGGTCAAACGACCCTGGCGAGGTGTTCATCCAGTCTCCTCTTAAAGACCCCCAGGGTAGGAGCCAGCACCACTTCTCTTGGAAGTTGGTTCCAGATCCTATCCGCCCTGACATCAGGAGGCACTACTTCACTGTCAGGGCGGCTAGGATCAGTTTTCAACCCGTGGCCCAAGGACCCCTGGGGTCCGCAGATGATGTATAAGGGGTCTGCGAAAAATGATCAAAAGAATGTGAATACCCACGCTTACAATTTAAAGGGGTCCGCACCTCCATTCGAAATTTCCAAAGAAGTCTGCAAATGAAAAACAGTTGAAAACCGCTGAGATAGCAAAATAGTGCACTCTTTCTCGGCTAAACAAAATAGGTGAGCAGCTGACATTTTGTCTTCTAGTCTCTACACTTCCTACAGCACTACAGCATAGAATTTAGGGCGTATCATCCTTCATTCCCCATCTCCCCAAAGTCCACCAGTGCCCCTACACTTCTTGAAGTCCTGTGTTTCTAACAAACTAACCCAGTTCCAGCACAAATTGCTTTATTTCTTTTCTGTATAGATTCTTATGCTGCCCTCATCATCACTAAGGATATCTGAGTGCTTTTGCACAGTGCATTAAGCGACTTGACGAACTTCTGTCATGTATGATTAATTTCCTCTCCTTCTCTTCTCAAGGGAGAAATTGTGCATGCGGTATAATGTTTTGGTAGGTTTTAATTTATTTAATAAATATCTGCATGTTACTATGTGTTTATATTACTGAAGGCAATGTCATATAAACCCTCTTGGAACTTGGAGTGGGTCTTGCTGTGGTTTGTGGTGGTTCTTAGGTCTTCCGGGAGTTTGTTGCAGTCTGGGATTTCCAGTAAGACAGCTGTAATGTGCTTTGGCTAAACTTTACCCTTATAGGAGAAAAGCTCTATTCTCCTCAAATGTGAACCTCATGTTTTATCCTTTTGCTGTTTAGTTCTCATGGGATCTGTGTTGTCTCCAACGCTAGCAGCATTTATCCTTTTAATGACAAATAGAGTAGAGGTAGCTATCTGTGTTAGTCTGAAGTCAGGCAGAAGGCAGGGTAGATTTGCACTTCATAGACTAACTAAGAAATGTATAGCATGAGCTTTCATAAGCACTGGGCTTACACCCAGTGCTGTAGATGCTGCAGGAAGCAGTGACTGGAATGCAAAGGGTAGGGAAGGAGTAGGCACTGCTGAGAAAGGCAGAATCATTGAACCCCTATTCTAAGCATACCTAGGGTATTTTTTTTTAATCTCCCTGAATTTAACATCTGTTGTAGAGTCAGCAGCTCTAGTGTATGCAAGACAGACAGCACTTTGGCCTAGATGATGTAATCTATTCCAATCATTAATCATTGTCAGGTATGAGCCAGAACACAGAAGTAGGTATCATCAGCTGCCTGCTCCTGGGGTTCTTCTTATGTTATAACCACTGTGTCATGGGGATGTTAGTAGGGGAGTATTTTAGAATAGACATTCTGGCACTTGACAGATGCATCAGGACCTAACACTGTTGTGCAGTTGCCCTGTTCACATTTTTCATGCAGGTTTTAATTCTCAGACTCTTCCTCACCCACTCCTATTCCATCAGAGATGTCTTAACTACACAAATGGGTTAAAATGTTGACACCATCTCTCTTATGTATTCTGTCCTCAAGTGTCTTCAGATCTCTGCCTTCACCCTCACTCTGCATCAGCCCTGTTCATTCCAGCAGTTTGGCCAAGACCGTACAGGGAAAATAAGAGACAGAAAGGAGGGGCCTCAACAGATCTGGTAAACTTGTTCACATGCTATACCTGTCCCAGTGAGGAGCCAGCGCTCTGTTATTTTCAGTGGAACAAAGGGTCTTCAAGAGTAAAAAAAGTTTATGTGACCCTGGCTGTGTACAAAATTAAACAGTTGAACAGGCTTTAGGGTTTTGAATTAGAGACTTTGGCCTATTATTTTCATCGTAAACAAGCTCAAAAGTTCATGCCAGAATTTGGAAATTGATTGATTAACATATACAGAAGAAAACATCTAAAACAAGATATTAAAGACAGGAAGAGGGGACTAGAAGGGGTCTCCCAGGCTATCAACTCCAGTCCCCAGAATTGGGTACTTACTGGTATGACAAATAAATGTGTTTAATTCCCTTGAGCCTTTGACCCAAAAGGTGTTTTAAAACCTGCTTTACTGTTGCATCACTAAAACAACTGTGGCTTATATGTACAGAATCCTCAGTTCTTTTTACTTTCAAGCACACTTTCATAAATGTTTGAAAATATAAGCAAAACAAAATCAACACAACACTTATAATGTGAAGGCTAAGAAACTACTGAATCGAACTGTTGCAAAAGCCCTTCAGAAAGAGAATGATGCAGGTTTTGGTAAACATCCAGGCTAGGGACAGAAGTTACACATAAACCAGTTTAAGTGATCAGAAACTGGTTTAAACCTGTAACAGAACAGAAGTTCAGTGCACATAAACCAGTTGCAAAATGGCTGAAATTGGTTTAAGATAAACCTGGTTGAATGTAGTATCAGACATAACTGATTTAGGTCAAACCAGTTTATGAAACTTCTGTCCCATACCCCTTTCCTGGTTCAAGTTAAGTCAGAGTCCCTCAGTATCCCTCCATGCTTTGCAGTCCTGGGCTGGGCTAAGCTGGGCTGGCTGTTCCAGAGAGCAGGGCTGGCCCCGCCCCTTTGCTCCCTAGCCAGAGCAGTGATGGCTGGCTCACTGGCTGCTTCACTGGCCACCCCAGGCAAAACCCAGCTGGGGCCTAGGGCCAGGGAGCGGGGTTAAACTCCCCTTCCCCTGAGTACAGAGCTGCCCTGCCCTGCTAAATTCACTGCTGGCTGTGACTATGGACTAAATCCCAGAGGTACCTGGAAACAGGAAGAGGAAGTGATGAGCACCCCTGCAGTGTCCTGCTGCTGTGATTGTGGGCTGCAAATCCCAGAGACCTTGGGGGCCACAGGAAGAAGTGAACACACGGACGAGCTGTGTTGAATGCTCACTTCAGAGAAACAACAATTCTTGTTCAACCTTTTATGAATTCAATGCCACTACCTTTGTCCCCACCCCCCCCCTCCTCAGCCTGGCTGACGCCCCCACCCTGATGACCCTCCAGCTAGCTCCAGGCTACGGCTTGGCCACATCTCCTTCTCTTGAGCAGGGAGGGGGGGAAAGCCTTGGAGGGCCTTTTGTCTTCCCTTCCCTTTGGCAGTGCCTGGCAGGAGCACTCTAGTACTCCCCGGTTTCTGGCATGAGCCACTGCAGACACGTGACTGCAAAAGTGAATGTCTGTTCATTTGCGTATTGGTTCACTCTCTACAGCTTAGACTAACCTGCAAAGACTGAATCAATTCAGCCTTGAGCTTTTTGACTTCTGAACTTAGCCCCAAAGCTTGATGTAATTTAAATACCAGCACGAATGAACATGGATCTTAAGTTACTTAACCCTCAGGATATCTCAGTGGTCTGATTTTTAGGTCAGATTTTAGGTTAGTCAATCTTGTCTATTCTAACCTATGGCACTGTTAGGCAGAGGGCATGGCAAAATAACACCTTAGGCTGCTTGCAGACATGAAAAAAAAAACTTTACTGGAAGAAGCAGTGCGTTACTTTGACCTGGCTCTGCAGCATCTGTATGGATTGGACGCATCAGCAGGGCTTTTTGGCACTTTTATCTAATAGCTGATTCACTCAACTATTAGATAAAAGCGCCAAAAAAGCCCCACTAAAGCGCTTGATCTATACAGACGCTGCAGAGCTGGGTCGAAGTAACATGTTGTCTCTTCTGGGCATGTGCTGGGCTCAGCACAGGAGGGCACCAAATTTAAAGTCAAGCATGGTTTTTGTTTTGTTTGTGTCTGCAAGCAGCCTTAGAGACTACCTGGTTCAGAGCCATAAGCTTTTCTGGGGAACAGCCGACTTTGTCAGATGCTACTGAACTGTCGTACTAAGAAGGTTATGGTTTCATTTCTTTCCTACAGACACTCTGATGGAAATAAATGCCTTTTTATATAGTGGAGCTGTAGCTTTGAGGAATCACCCTTTGCTCTTTAACAAACCACAACAAATCTAACTTTATGGAAACATGGGTTGAAGTTCATTATTGAGGGCTGAAGGTTACTATTTTCATGACAAAAGCACTTAGGCACCCCAAAGAGATTGGTATCCCACTGTAGGAACACTTTTCAAACATCAGAGACAAGCCCTGCCAGTAATTTGGACAGGCACCTTTCCTACTCTGGAAGGTATCCCTCCCAGTCTGTGTTTTCTCTCACACAGAGACGCTTCCCCATGGAAGTTATGCTAGTGGCCAGCCTTTGGAAATCACCAGAGGAAGCTACTTAGACCAGCTAAATTGGACATATGCTTTGAAAGTTGTTAAATGCTTTGAGGCTTTTTGGAAAATAAAGATATGCTATGACTGTGAAGTAACAGAATAGTATCTACTCACTGAATTTGTTTTAGACCTATATAAGTAAAACTACCTGTTTACCTCTATTTCTAAGGACAAGGAAAATGCATGTATTTATCTTAAGCAATCAATTTTCTAATTTAAATACAAATCAAATATAAATTTATACACATAGATACCCATACACAGGGTGAACGCCAAGGTTTTACTTAAAAAAAAAAAGGCTTGTACTGCTCCAGTAATGATTGCAATTAGATTTGATTGCCAACTCTGTGATGAACCTCATGGAGCCTTTAAACCCTGACAGTGTTGTTCCCTGGATGTGATTCTCACATCTCTTCCCTGCAGAAATGGGCTTGTCTGTTGTGAAAGTTTGCTTGAGTTGCTATGGCTACCCCAGCTGGAGCTCGCGGTACCGTACACAGACTCCAGCTCCTGCTGCTATAATGCTGTAGTTCTCCAGCCCCCCCGGCCGTTCCCTGCAGGACGGACAAACAGATCAGCCCTGAACTGACTCTGAGGTTAGTCTACATGTATTTGCTATTAAAAGAGAGGAGATGGAAATTATTTTAGTCTAGAAACATGGGCCAACGGATACCTGTTAATCTCTTTGCATTGCTTTGGAATGGCTGGCAAATAAGGGGCAGCTAACTTTAGAGATGTTCCCACTAATTAACATCAAGATTTTTCCTATTGCATTAGTCCTTCTCTTGGGGTTGGGGTGGTGCAGGTGCCAAAGAGCACAGTTGACACTCCAGTGGTCATAAATTTGAGGCCATAGCAGAAGTGCTCAGGGCAGGGCCTGTTAGATTCAAACAAAGTCTGCGAATTCTGCTAAATACCTGTCATAGGGATGCAAAAAAAGGAAAGGAGTCTTCCTCCATCCCACTGTCCTCTGATTTAGTCCAACAGACTACATAGGAAAAAAAGATTAAAGTTATTTTGGGGCTAAGGTTGGGGAATGTCTGACTCTGTAAGAAGCTGTTAGCTCAGCCCCACTGTAGCAATTAACATCTAAATTGATGAGCGTTGCAGAGAGATCACTGGCAGCTATGGAACAAAAAAGCAGCAAGACCACCTTCTCCTGCCAGTTACTCATTACATGATGGCAAAAGGAGGTAAAGGAGCAAGAACCAAGCTCCCCAACTTTGTTGCACAGAACAGCCTAAATTTAAACAGCTATGAGGGAAGGGAAGGCAGAAAAAAGCCTGCTTGATTCTGAGAACTCAGTTGTATGCAGCAGCCCAGCAGAGCTGCAGGGCACCTGTTAGTGCTGGCTTCAATTGCTGACTGGCAGCCCAAACCCACAGATACTCTCAGCAGAGCTAGAGCAATCCAGATGAACACGCTGCTATTATCTCTCGGATGCCCAAACTGTATGTGAGGCTAGAAAGTTCAAAGGAGCTCAGTGTCCATGTAGGCATCTAAAAGTGGCCAGAGTTTCAGAACAGCTTGTAGAGTTGGCTGTACGTTGGGTGCTGAGCAGTTCGGAAAATCTGGCCTTCAAGTGTAAACTTCTTAAATTTCTTCTCGCTGATTTAATTGAGAGGTTTTGGGGTTGCAAAGGGATTCTGGCACCGCATGGACACCAGGAACGTGATGCAGAAAAATTGCAAGAGACAGCCCTTTAGAAGGTCAGTGGTGAAGCTACAAAAATAAGTTTCCTGTGGAGTACCTTTAGCTTTTGTCCTGATTTACCCTCCTGAAAGAAAAAGCAAAGAAAATCTAGGCCCCTTGTGGAGCCATGTGAATTAAGACAAAATTATTAGACTAAAGAAAAAAATGTGCTGTAAGAACACAAGGCAAGATTTGGAAGGAGTATACAAACCTGGTCTGGATGGCAGAGCACATGAGATGGTTTTAGTGGGAGCAGCAGCATCTCCTGGTCAGAGTTGTGAACTGCAGCACGCTCATTTGTTGTCAGCTCCCAGCCATTAATGCCAGAGAACAACATTTCAAAACTCGCAGTTTATGTTCTAGATCTATTTGTTTTGCATTTCCTAACTTTTTAAACCTGCAGCCTCAACACTGCGTTACTGTATGTTTGTTATTTTGAATTCTCAATATAAAATTAACACAAAAGCCAACAATAATACAACATTCATCCTTGTAGACTTGGAGATCAAAGCAGGAGACGGCTTTCTCTTCCACAGCGATGTCGAGTCATTTGTATTCTACGGGTGGAATTTTAAAAGAAACATTTAAGAGATACATTTGTAATACGCAGAATGGAGGTGAATTGCTGCTTATGTGAAACTCTTAGCCTTAACATATTTATTTAAAACTGTAACCTAGAATTGTATTAAAATAAGTTATTGTCTTTAATTTCCTTGTGATTTTTGTTTTGTGGGGCGGGGGAAAATGGTAGCTGCAACCCTTGGAGTTAAAGTAGCTGCAACCCGCGGTGCTCTTGGAGTGAAGCGTGAGAGGATTTGACTTTGTTCCGAGTACATACAGTCATGTTCCTGCCCCCAGATGAGTGGATGCTTTGCCTCACTGAGCATTGTGGATCGTGTAGAAAAAGTCTAATCTGAGTGTGTCTGAAGGAACAGCGTGTTTATCTGGCCAATCCTCCCATGCCTTGGTTCCGCTTTTGCAACAAGAAGCCAATAATACTTCCTTATCTCACAGGATGTCACACTAGTATTTGTCGGTTGTTCAGACAGTATAAGTATCTACACACACACAGTCAAATAGGTGGGATTCAGCCTCCTCTGCTGCTCTTCCAGTGAAGTCAGGTGAGGAGTAGGCAAGGCAGAGGGACTCTTCCCACCCCTTGTTTTTACTGCCTAAAATTTGTCACAAATCAGCAGACACTCCTCCAACTCATACTCCATCCTCCTCACCCCCACGCTGCACTTCAGCACAAAGCACCGGCCAAGACTGCACACTTTGCAGATGCAGGGCCTGATGCTGATGACCCCCTTACTCTGACTTCAGTAGGTTTCTATGATGGTGGGCATGTGATCGTTCCTTTTACATACAGTATTCCACGGAGAAAGGGGTATTCTTGCAGAACTATATTCGTTTGGTGATACCTTTAAGCATACATATCACAACAGTAAAACTAACAGGATCTTTTGGGATAAGATGCAAACACAACCCAGCCTAGCTTTTCTTGTACAGTTACCATGATGTCACAAAAACCCAATGATGTCTGTGCATAACAAGATAGACCCCAGTTGCTTGTGTAGTAAATTAAGTTAACTAGACATTGTGAAGGCTTCAAGTGGACTGGGTAGTAAAATATGGGAATCCTGCTTTCTGAAGTGTCCAAGAAAATAACACCCTTGTATGTTTAAGTGTGCTGCTCATTCACAAAGACAAAGTAGAGGCACTGAGGTAGGGGCTACTAATTATTATTATTATTATTATTTATTTGTATTGCAGTAGCACTGAGATGCCTGGACCAGGTTGGTGGGCCATTGTACTTAACATTGTACAAGTACATAGAAAATGATAGTTCCTGACTCTCAGAGCCCACAGACTGGAAATAAGCTGTTAACACATGGGTGAAACAAAACCACAGAAAACAAAAAAATACCAGGCAGGATGAATGAGTAATAACAGGATCCATTAGGACAGACTTGCCATTTGCCCAGTCCATTGTTGGATGACATCAATTGTCCACAGCAATTTGAAGTTGACATACCAGGTGCTAGGTCACTGTCAAGTAGCAATTCTCCATTGGTAGCACGGTGGAGATGTTTCTTAACAAGTGATTTGAAGTACAAGAGTACAGGAACAGTACATTTTGAAGGGGACATTTTTCCATCTAGTGGGGCAGTACAAGAGGAAAATGCAAAGGCTGACCTTGAGCCAACAGATGTTCTAGGCTCCCGTCTTTGCCGGAGTAAAGGGAACATTCAAAATCAAA
Source organism: Alligator mississippiensis (assembly GCF_030867095.1). Classification (NCBI taxonomy): domain Eukaryota; kingdom Metazoa; phylum Chordata; order Crocodylia; family Alligatoridae; genus Alligator; species Alligator mississippiensis. The sequence continues at coordinate 2,655,239 of NC_081833.1, read as the reverse complement.
TTCATGTAATAGGATGGACAAGCAGGGAGCAGCTAAATTATGAATGGCTTCAATGGGGGAAACATGAAGATGCTGATCTGATGGGACAGAACGAGAGGGAATTGTCTATGCAATATGCAAATCTGCTTCTATCTTCCTTTTCCTTGCTCCAAAGCATAGGCACTGACTGGTATTTTTGCTGGGGGGGGCCTAAGATGATGGACAGATGGAAAATTTTATGCGTTTGAGGTAACAGCCCTCTTCCTGAGGGGGGCCATGTACTCATGGGCACCTCTGCTCCAAAGGGCTTTTTGTAATCTTGCTTTGTTTGTTCGGATCCAACCTTTCTGTCTTCCTTTCCTACTCTTTTACTAGCTATGTTGTTACAGATTATTGTCACTTATATTGAACTTCACCCATTTTTCCAACAATTGAGCTCATAATCAGGGTGGGTCTGCTAGACTCCAGTTATTACAGCATGGCCATTTCATTAATACAGCATGGCATATTTGCATTACCTTAAAACTACGGCAGCAACTCAACTGGCCTCTAAAAGCAAAGAAAGGGAATTAAATGCACATCTCAGCAAATAGCAAGGCCTGAATGTTTTGTGAGCTACAGGCATCCTTAATCAGCTGATGTACAGTTCCACTTGCTTGAGGGAGTACAAATAAAACTCCATTTAGTCCATTTGCATTCTCTTGCCTCAGGGCTTCCATTATTTAGTAAAAAAAAAATCCCCAAACAAGAGAAAATTAACACAACTTGCTCAATAATAACCAAGACAGTCTTCTCCAGCTTCTCAAACGAAAGAAATGGAGAGAGACAATTTTATCGTACCCTTCAAGGTATTTCCATCCCTACCACATTCCCCTACTCAGCTTAGGCTTTTTTACAGCTCCAAAACTGGCTCCCATTCTGGGCTCCCAGTCTGCCTCCACCGGGGAATTGCAGCTCCCAGAGTACCTGCTCTTACAATATGCTATGGCTTAACAGGCCCAGGGGGTGCCCAAATGTGCCCACAAGCCATGAATTGAAAAAAGCAAAAGGCAAAAAAAAAACACAGGTGCCAAAGCTGCAATTCCCAAATGGTTATTTAAAGCAATAAAAGCTACTCTTTGGTAACAGCTTTTGAAAATTGAGCCACGGATTACTATTTATTAATTTAATTACTGAATAACTCTTTATTTATTCAGAAGCAGGTTAGCAGCCTGACGTTACGTGCATGTTCTAATGTTGTAGCAATCTTGATCTCCTCTGAGTTGTCTGAAGTGCATTTCCGTAGTGCGCTCCTATAAAGAAAAGCATCTTGTACTCAACCTTTGTAGCATTGCTGTTCAGAAATCTTAGAAATCATGAGTCAGACCTCTCACCTCAAGTAATAATTATTGACTTCAAAATAAATTTATCAACATAAAAATGCATTATGTGTTCTTTTTATTTTCTTGCTGTTTTTTTCAAGTATATTTCTTCTCAACCATGACCATAGAAACTTAACTTTATTTTCAAATGAAAGCTAAGAGTCACACATATTCATATGGTTCCAGTAGCTGAGCCTTTGAAAACACCAGTTATCACAAGATGCGTAACAGAAAGGGTGGCAAGTTTACTTTTGATTATCACAAATGTCTTCTCATGTGTCTTTAAATTATTGATATATTTTGGCCTCTTTTCTGTATCCTAAAATATGTTTTGTACTTATCATCTCCATTTAAAACATTACCGCACTATAGGCCCTTACAGATTAAATTAAGCCATATCTCGGTGCTGACCATCCTCTATATCCTGGAAGGCACACAAGCTATTTTAAAAAGGTCAAAGAGCCATAATCAATTCTCTGTTCATCCCAGGCAAAGGAAAGGGAAACCACAAGCAGATCCCTTTGCTACATGCAGAACACCTACTCATATTAGGCCTTCTCTTGGGACTGTGGAAGAAGAGTTGCTGACAACTGGGGAGGCAGTGTCCCCATCTCCTCCCAGGAGTAGCCCTAATGGCTTGGAAATTGCATGTCCTGTTAGTACCTGCTTTGATAATGTCTGATTTATGTCTAACAACCTTTTATTTTTATTTCTAGCTAAGAACAACATGCCCTTTGTAAAATATCCTAGGACTGCAGAGCCTCTCTGGAATGAATGGGACAGGAAAGCCCAGAAAAATGGATTAAGACATACTATTTATGCTGTAAATGGGGATCACTATACTGGGGAATGGCTGGACAATTTAAAACATGGTAAAAATATTGCTTCCTAGAAACTATAATATACTTTTAGATTTGTTATGATCCTCTGCAGGGACTTGTGATTTATTTTTTTTTTACCTACTTCTGCCGGCCAATGCATTTGCATGTGGTATGATATATTTAGGTTAAAATTTAAAATGCTAAGGTGAGATTTCAAGTTAAGATTCAATTGACAGGAAAATGTAATTTAAAAGTATTCAGACACTTAGGTTAGGTATTATAAATAACCAACTCATTTTGAGCTCGTTTTTTTTAGTAAATGTGTTTGTGGTTGTGTGATGGCAAAATTAATAAAAAGAAAAGTCATTTGCAATCCTAATGCACAGAAGACATGGAGGTGTTGAATTTTTAAGTGGGAACAAATGAGTCTTTAATCTAATTTGCTCATTTAATATAAAATCAAGGGTTTATGATTAAGTCCTGACCTTAAAGAAAGTGATACGGACTGGTCAGGGCTGGCGTTTGGTGCCTGTGCAGATAGGAGGAGAGACAGATTAACTTAATATGTTAAAAGGTAAAGTTCTACCTTAAAAAAAAATGAAATGGTTTTAAGAACATAAGTTGAGGTGAACTGGTTGTTAAACCTAACTGTACTAATCTCTCCTCAGTTATATTTCCTATTGTAAGAACATCTGTCTTTTTCTATTTGAATGCAAACAAAAATGTAGATTGTTATCCCTCTCTTCCTTCTTCTGCATTCACTCAACACCCACAGAGGGATCCCATGTTCTTGACCTACCCCAGGTGGCAGAGCCCCCTCACAATTCCTCCTTTCTTGTGAAGAAATATACCTACCGCAACTAAAACCCACTGTTTTTCACACCTCTGCTATGAAACGTACTCAAAATGACTGTGCCAAAACCATAACCTTAGTCATGGCTTATGAATGCCAGCGATAGAGTATAAAATGAGAAGAAAGAAAAACAGATCTGCCCTCCCAATCTCACAGGGGCAGTGACCTCACATGGCCAGAAGGAAGAACTATAATGAAACTAAAAACTATTGGGCGCCTATACATGTGCAGCGAGGCTGCTCCGAGGTGTTGTAATTACAGTGCATCGGAGCAGCCTCGATTATTCGAGTCTGCTGGAGCATGGTAATTACTGTACTGCAGCTGACTCATGTATCAGCATCCCCATGCTTAAAAATGGCAGCGGGAGCACTTTAAAGCTCATCCGACAAGCTTTAGATAAAGTGATCCCACTGCTATTTTTAAGGGCAGGGACAGTGATACACAAGATGCTCTGGGTGCTTTAATTAGAGTGGCTCTCGGAGCCACTCCAATTAAAGTGCCCCCTCCCCCCCACCTGGAGCACATGTATAAACGCCCATTATTCTTCCCGACTACTTGCAAAATCTGTGAATATGTCCCACCCAAAACAGCAAGCACATGAATGGCTTTCTGATTAATTTGACTTAAAGTTTAATATCATGAGTTTTTGTAATACAGTGGCATGCAAGGTTCCATTTAAGTTGGGGCCTACTGTTCAAGGTGGTGAACAGAGAGAGTAAGATGGAGCCCCTGCACAAAAGATCTTGCAGTCAAAGTAAGAGAGAAAAGAATGGGAACAAGGAATTAGCCTTGTATTCTTATATCCAGTTCACAGACAATAAACTGAGGCACTGAGCAATGAGGGTTGCATAGGAAGCCTCTGATTAAATCAACAGTGCGTGCAGCTTGCAAAGCGTGTCAGAATCATAAGCAGTAACCTGGCTTCATTTAGGAAAGATTGCAAGGCCATACTTGTTTTTCTATGCTTTCATACATGATTAAACTGTAAAACCAATGTTCCTAGCTGACTGGGTAGATTAAAAGATGTGGGCAGCAGAAGAGCACAGTGTTCTGTCTCTCCTGTTGATATAATTAATGACTCACAATAAATCTTGTAAAGGTGCCCAGATCTTGTTGTGCTGAATGCCTTCAGAAATGCTTTTAATAATAAATGTTATGCTTTACTGTAGTTCTTGGACTTTAAAACAGGTAAAGGAACGCAGATCTGGAAACGCACAGGAGCAATATATAATGGTGACTGGAAGTTTGGAAAACGAGATGGATATGGAACGTACAGCATTCCTGATCCTGTAACTAAAGGATATAAGAAAGTGTATTCAGGCTGGTGGAAAAATGACAAAAAATGTGTAAGTGATTTCCCATTCTTCCCCCAAGGCTCTTATGCAGGATTACTTTGTAAGAGGTTATTAATGGATGTCTTGATACGAGAACAAAATAATGGGCCAGATTTGGACATACATTAAAAAAAATGTTCTGTTGGCATGCTAAGAGGATGGTCCAAAGCATGAACCTCCCCCTATGCTCTCCTAATTATGAGCTTTTGGCTTCCAAAACAAAATTCTTCAGAGCATGATTTCATTGTTATATATTAGATATAGAAGATGTAGTCAGTCTCAAAGCCAGCAGTGGAGAAGAAATATTCTGTAGCTGCTGAGAGAAGGAATGAGATTAAGCTGTCCTCAGAGTTTTACTTTTTGTTATATTTTGCATTGAAATGTGGGCTGTTGAAAGATTGCCAGCCTTGGAGACTAAAATGCATTATCTGCAGAAAAGGCTTAGTATGGGCAATAGAAGTACTAGCTTTCCTTCATTGTTCTTCCTATAAGTCATAGCCCTATAGACATTTAATTTTCCACGGCCACTGAATCCTTGGTCTCTAATTAAATTGTCAGCAAGGAGGGGTAGTTGTACTGGGAAATCTTGTTAGTGTAGGCACCTGTTCCCCGACAACTGGAATGAGATCATATATATCCAAACGACTTGCACACAGCAATGACTACAAACCTAGGTCATATTCAAGGGAATGGTGTAGAAGTAAGAAGTTTTATAGCCTTTGATCAATCTCACAGCCCGTGTAACTAGTTACTTCCACATCTGAACTGAGTAATGGAGGCTTGTTGGAAGAGCGTATATGTAAGTGTTACAAGAAGCTATAGCTTGTCGACATGGGTCTTTCACAAATCATCACAATACATTAGGACTATAACACAGGTCCTTTTAGAAACAGATTGTTGCCAGAGAATACATACCTATCTTTATACCAAGGAAGTCATCCTTGAAAAAAAAGTTACTGAGGTTTCCTAGGCAAAATCCTCTTAGAAACTCTTCCTGATCTGCCAATGAAAACTTCATGTTACCCTCTGTGTCTGTTTTCAAATTAAATTAACAGCCTCCCTGACATCTAATTGACATGCACTACCATGGCTGTCAACTCTTCAGGGAGGCCTCATTTTTCATTCTTTGAAGATATATTTTGAATGATCGAGCTTTTGTGAACTATTTAGGATGATGCCCTCATTTTACTTGTCCTTTCCTTATATGAAAGCTTTCCATTTGCATCCATGAAGCTCAATGCTATTAGCATTCTGAAAAATCAATTTTTTCCAGAACTAATTTTATTTTTCTACAGCGATAAGCTACCACTTTCCTTCTGTGGGGAAACTCATTAACACCATGTAAACGGCTCTGACTGATATAAATCTCTGGAGCAGTGCAGGCTTTTGACTCCTCAGAACAGGTGAACATATAACTAAGCCAAACAACTCTGGTGCTTCCTGTATAAAATAACATACGTGGTCTTCTCTGAGGAAATTCCTAACCAAAACCCACCACTTGCACAAACCGGTTGTCATTTCAGATGAGACACTAAGGAGGTCAGAATCTCTGGAGAATTATTAGTCCCAAAATGGTTCCTCCGGGACAGGGTTGAGCTCCTTTGGCTGGGGACAGCACGGAAGCAGCTTGGAAAGATGTACTGGTGGTTCACACAAAACGAAGACTTAATTCTCCGTGGCTGCCAGTCCAATATCTTTTGATAGCGCTAAATGAATTACGGAATTAAAAAAAATAAGAGGGGTGGGGAAGGAAGGAAACGCTAAGGTTGTTTGGGGGAATTTAGGATGTTTGGGACATTGTGTTGTAGGAAGGAAAAGAGTCAGAACAATGCAGATCCTCTCCTCTGGAGTAAAGACAAACTGAGACCACCCCTTCTGCAATGTAGCTTTTATCACGGTTTTTTTCCCCTTGCCCAGAGGATTGTAGACTCACTACTACAGACATTTCTCTTGTGCCACAGCTTAGATATCAAGCCTCGTTCTAGTTCTTCACCATTTTCTGTTTTTTTTTAAATCCCCATGGTTTCCTGTTTCAGGCATGGATACAGTTCTGGGTTTGTTTTATTTTGTGACCATATATTGTATTAATAACACTCAAAGGAAAGGAGGGGACAGCCCTTGCCTCAACAGGCTTATAAGTAGTATGATTCTCAAAAGGCTTGTGGGAACTTGAAGGCATTGTACCCCTCTCCAGGCTATAGGGAAAAGGTGGATATCTTGCAGCGTACACGCCAAGAGTGGCACAGGAAGCCTCTGTGTGTGGCTTGGGGCAGACCAGGGAGGGGACAGCAACAGATGGTTCAGGAAGCAGAGCAGTAGATCAGGCAGGAGAAGGGGATCAGGGACTTAAGCAGCTCCGAAATAAAAATGTATTACACTTGGCTAACCTTGCATTCATTTTGAACACCTTCTGGAAGTGAAAAATATGAGGGGTTTCTGGTTAATATAGTTTTTCAATAAATGTTGCTATGTATTCAAGATGCTGTTAAACACATAGGCCGCTAATTTGCTCATTATTGCTATCAGGAAGCAGTTCCTGAGAATCCAGACTCCATGCACTAGATAAGCTACCTCTTGTGAATGCAGAAAATGCTTAAGCTTGGAGGAGTGAGGACCAAAACCTTGTCATTTTAGGGCTACGGAACTAGATTTTATTCAGACGCCGAATATTACGAAGGGGAATGGAGCAGTGGGCAAAGAAGTGGCTGGGGCAGAATGTACTACAAGGATGGATCCATCTATGAAGGGCAATGGCTGAAAGACCAGCACAGCGGCCAGGGAATGCTTCGCCTATGTAAGTTCCAACAGTTCCTGCACTTGGGGATATGAAAACTGCATGTTGACCTCCAGCACCCACAAACCTCTGATCCCTGCGTGGTCCCCCCTCTTCCCTAATAACGTCCTTGTATTAGGACTATGGGTTCTTCCCCCAAGTCTCTTCCTTGTCTTCAGATCTTGGGTCAGATTCTTTCATCTTTTTTCCCCTGTGATGCTGCCCTCCAGAACAGTGCTGTGACTCAGGCCAGCACAAACCGCGCAGTTTGTTTATTCTTAAATTACCAGGACGGGCCAAGAACGTGTCGTAGCAAACCAGGAACTTTCTAAATGTGGGCACTGCAAAACACGACCTGGTTTTGAATGTTCAGTTTTAATTTCCATTTACTTTGTTTTTGTTTTTGGTTTCAAGTATCATTTGAGGGCCCCTCCTTCCCTGGTGTTACATTTTACCCTGGCCCCCTCCAAAGCCCTGTATTCGCTGGTCAGCTCTGAGCTCAGCCTCACCGGAAATAACATTGAAGCCTTCACGACCAGGAAATGTCACGGGCAATCTCAGGATAAACATAGATGTTTTGGCTCATTGTTCTGCTTGGAGTTAGATCAGTTTGAACTTGAAGCCAAGAATCCTGATCATCTTCCAGTATAAGGAGAGTTTCTCTTAAAATGGTCCTGGAAGGCTATCTCCCTTCCTATGCTGCTGTTCATCCAGTCGGTTCCTCAAGTGAACTCCATACTGATTCAGCAAAGCAGAGAAAAAGCATAGGCAATGCCTTTAGTATGCACTGCATCTAAGACAGAGAGATTGCCTCTCTCTATGTAAAGTCACCTTAACCCAGTGGTTTATCCTAGTTAAATTAACAAAACCAGCCTCCCATGTATAAGTTACATTGCTCATTTGCTTTGGTCCCCTTAATATTACCCACCTCTGGATTACAAATTAGTTGTCCCTCAAGACATATCTACTCACTTTCAGAGCTCGTGCTACTTCAAGCATGGCTTAGAACTGATTATAAGTTGGATTCTCTTGGTTAAAATTAGGCAGCACAATTATTTCATGCCCACAAGCTTAATATATTCAGCTCAGCCCCTGGAAGCAGGCTCACATGCTGGAAGCTTTGCAATAGGAAAGAAAAGCAGTTCTTCAATGGAGGTCACGATGAGCTGCAGCTCAAGATTAAATTGCTTGTGCTGGCACAACGCCTGGAGAGGGTGATCTTAGACTTGGGAATCTCACTGATTTTCTGGCTCCACTTTAGACAGGTTTTTAAAACTAGACCATTGCTCATTGGCAGCAGAGAACAAGGCTGTGAACAATGCAGTGTTTCAGCTGCCTTGGAAAGTGAACAGAAGGGAGTTCCAGTGCATTTCAATCAATCCAGCATGTTGGCCAGGCCAACCCCATGATTTGTTGGACTCCAGGCTGATGGCATGAGAGAATGTAAAGGTACACAGACTGAGTAGTCGCCTCCTTTTGAGACTACTGCAGAGCAGGTGCCAAGGTAGACTGCGGCACCCTCACCATCCTGAACTTCCTTCCTACAAACCTAACCCATATCCAACCTTTGTCACGTGTGTTCAAAAGCACATCCCTGATTCTCTCCTGCTGCTTTTACCAAGTGTTAGCAATTTCCAGACACCCTCACATCCTTTGCAGTCAGCTCAGAAAAGCCGCTGCTGCTGCCACTGCCATCACACAGCAGGCCGGAGTTCCAGCGGCTCAAATCCAAAGGTGCCTCAAAGCCCATGTTATAAGTAGCTTAAAAACAAAACATTATTTTGGAAGTATGTTTTGGCCCAAAACACTACAGCTAGAAAAGAAGGGCTTAGAAGTAGCTTGACCTGACCAACCTGATAGCTTTTTATGATGAGATGCCTGGCTTTGTGGATGTGGGGAGAGTAGTGGACATGATATGCCTTGACTTTAGCAAGGCTTTTGACATGGTCTTCCACAACATTTGTGCAAGCAAGCTAAGGCAGTATAAGTTGGATAAATGGACTGTTAGGTGGATAGAAACTGGGTGGATTGTTGGGCTCAAAGGGTTGCTGCCAGGTTGGCAGCCAGTATCGAGTGGAGTACCCCAGGGGTTGGTCCTGGGTTCAGCTTTGTTCAATATCTTCAGTGGTCTGGAAGATGGGATATAGTGCACCCTTAACAAGTTTGCAGATGACACCAAGCGGGGGGGGGGGAGTAGCAGATACGCTGGAGGGTAGGGTTAGGATTTAGAGACGTTAAGAAATCTCATGAGATTCAGTAAGTGCAAAGTCCTGCACTTGGGACAGAACAATCCCATTCACCGGTGTGGACTGGGGGCTGACTGGTTGGGCAGCTGCTCTGCAGAAAAGGACCTGGGGGTGGCAGGGGACAAGAAGCTGAACAGGAACCAGCAGTGTGCTCTTGGTGTGAAGAAAGCTAACAGCATCCTGGACTGAGTTAGCAGGAGCATTGTCAGCAGATGGAGGGAAGTGATTCTTCCCCTCTATGTGGCACTGGGGAGGCCACATCTGGAGTCTTGTGTCCAGTTCTGGGCCCCCCGCTACAGAAAGGATGTGGACACATTGGAAAAAGTCCAGCAGAGGGCTAGGAAAATGGGTGTGCGGCTGGGGGACAGGACTTACTAGGAGAGGCCGACGGACCTGGGCTGATTTAGTCTAGAGAAGAGGAGACCGAGGGGGATTGAATAGCAACCTTCAACTCCCTGCAGGTTGCAAAGAGGATGGAGCTGGACTGTTCTCAGCGGGGGCAGATGACAGGACAAGGGGCAATGGGCTCAAGTTGCACCAAGGGAAATTTAGATTGGATATTAGGAAAAACTTTCATGAGGAGGGTGGTGAAGCATTAGACCAGGCTCCCCAGAGAGGTTGTGGAATCTCCACCTTTGGAGGTTTTTAAGACCCAACTGGACAAAGCCTTGGCTGGGATCATCTAGTTGGGGCTGGTCCTACTTAGAGCAGGGGGTTGGACTAGATGAACTCCTTTCCCACCCTATTTTTCTATGATTCCAACCTCCTTCAGAAGCACAGCCTTACGTGGTGGCTACTTTTCGACCCAAGTAGGATTCTCATTTCCTTGTAACTCTGTATCCTATAGAAGTGCTTCTTGTCAATCATGGTCCTATTATTAAATATACAGCCAAAATGCATGTAAAGAGGTACCACTTGTCCAGATGGTGTACTAGGACTGGGCCTACTTCTTGGCCCTACATAGGCACATGAATATCCTGGTCTGAAGGTCATTTATAAAAGTTACTTGCAAGTCATACTTGAAATGCAGGTTATGTTCATTGGACACAAAGGTCACCTGATATTTCTGACTTAACTGAGGTCTTAAGGAACAAGAATCCAATATAAGGTTGCTGTACTTTAAGACAGGGTTGCTAATTCTGCTTTATTGTGAATTTTGTTTAGAACGTGCATGGAAACTGAATAAAAGTCCATGAAAACAAAGTAATTTAAAAACTCATACAAGTATTTGATAGTTGTTGCTGTGTCCTCCCAGTTCTACGATAGAGCAGCTGGAGCACTATTCAGACCGAACGCATTCCTGCTACGCAATGCTCGGTCTCCTCAAGTTACTCCTATAAACGGAGCTAGAATAAAGACTTAACCTGGATAAACTACCATCAGTGTATGTTTTGTTTCACCTCCGGTCACCTGGTGAAAGTATGCCTGTTTCACTATCTGTTCCCTTTTTTTATTGCATCATTATAGCAAATGAAAATCGGTATGAAGGAACCTGGAAAGATGGAAAGAAACATGGGCCAGGAAAGTTTTTCTACTTGGACAAAGGACAGCTGTTTGAAGGTTTCTGGGTTGCAGATGTGCCAAAGTCTGGCACTATGATTGACTGTGGCAGGGAAGCAGCTCCAGCCCCTACTCAGTATCCAATCCCAAAGGTAACTGCTTCCCATTAGGTTTTAAAGCACACAGCTGGGTAACATTTATTTCTCCAAGTCCATATGGAATCTATTGTTGCTATGCATGAATTCAGGAGGAAACCGTACAATCATTAGGTATTGCATAGTTACCACAGCTAACTTCAGTCTGAAGCAGTGTCTGTCCTGCTCAGCACCACCAACAGCTTGCTAGATTAGGTGGACCTCTAGTCTGCTTTAGTATGACTGCACTCATTGGTTGACTGCAGACACCTTGTCTGTTGTTGAAACTGTAGTTGACACCTAGCAGGTCACAGAGAAGAGAAAAAAAACCCCAATATCAGTACCTGGTAGTACCTGCCATTCAAACCACTGGGGCAAGACTTGGTTACACTTTGGCTAATACTGTGTACTTGCCAACAGCACTCACGTTCTCTACAGTGACATGGAGAGAGAAATACACACTTGGTATCCTAATAAAAGCAGGAAAGTGTAAGAACTGTTTGGAAATACTGCAGGACAAACTGAAGTCCTACTAAAAGGAATATTCTCCATTAGCTCTCGAGTAATCAGCATTTACAAAAACTGACCTTTCTTGAATTATATAGCATAATTTACTTGTGTTTTAATTTAGATTGAATTGGCCAATCCAGATGGTGTTTTGGAAGAGGTCTGGGCAATGTTTGATGACCGCCAAGAAGATCAAATGGATGCTGGGAGAAGATGAGAGAATGCAGTCCTCGGTTTCCTCATTTGGAACATTGTCCTAGGTCTGTAGAGTACCATATTGGGCTGCGCTCTTTAAAGCAGAGACATCTGCAAGCTCACTCTGTTTCCAAACACTTTGCTAGCACCTCCAAACCATCCGTGTGGACTTCTTTCTGTATTCATATTTCCAAATGAACTATTTTGCTTGGGAGTTTGGAAGCTGAAGAGACCTTGTAGGAAGAAATAATCCTGCCCACATATATACTGAAGTCAGTGGCTTTCTCCTATGAAACAGGAAACCAACTTCTAGGCTGTTTTAATGCCATACAATACAGTCAAATAGACTGAAAGCTAAGCACACACCCTTTACACTATCTTCCAGTCGCAAGAATTTGAGTCATGGCAGAATCTTGGAAGATGCATATTTTCCGTTCTTCAAGCCACAAACACAAAGTTAATTTAGTCCTAGTGTTAAATAAGGGACGCGCAGATGCCGGCATTGCATACTTATCAGCCGGAGACTGGCTGACTGTTGTCAGCCTGGTATTGCAGAACAAGACCATGTCTACTGGTGGCCACAGAAGAAAGCAGCTACAGCAGCCTGAATTTCTTCCTACTATAATTCCATGATGGTAGCTGCATTTTAAAAATCAGCTTATAAACTCCAGGTAGCTTTCCTGGAACTTGATAACGTAAGAGTAATTTTTTTGCTGGATTATATACTAACTAAACAAACACGAGTCTGGTTTGCAGCCTGACTCAGGACTCCTGCATCACAGTGGTATGAAGTTAGCCTTCAGTGGAACAGCTAACCCTAAAGCAAGAGCACTAAGTGCTATCCCTACTCTCCACGTCCAGTTAATCAAATAGAATTGACCCAACAGTGCCGGTTTCTTTTTAAAAACACCCCATTATTCTTACAGGATACTTTTTTTTGAGCTGAGCTTGAATGCAACAACTAAGCCTTTGCACCTTTGAGGAGTATTTCTCATTCAAGCTCCAGTGAATAAGCTTTTTGTGGATGAACAAGCTAAATTGGAGTTTGAGTTCTCTGCACAGCCTATAGCGCCACACTTGCATCATCTATTTAATCTGCCCTCTGATTTAGCTTCAGTGCTGCAGTCTAGCCAGATTGTGACACCCGACTGCACTGGTCACATGGCCATACTCACTTCCACAGAGAGTGAACTTCTTCATTGAACAGCTGGGGGAGATGGGCACAGTGTCTTAGCTCAGTACAAGTTACTTCTTTTCAGGGCCTTTTCCCACTTGCACACGAGATGGGAGGCAGGATTTCTTTAACATGCTGTAGGAAACTGGAACATAGGAAAAAAACTGAAATGCCCTCTCTCTTGTACCCCTTCCCCACACCCCTCTTGCCTTCCCCCAACGACACTTAGTAGAACCCACCATTGCGCGCAGAAGCTGAGCTTCACACAAATGTCAAGCAGGCCCGACAGATCTGGGAATGGATGTTGCCACAAACCAAAATGGGCATTGCAACAAACCAAGTTCTAATTCTTTTCCCCCCCCCCCCCCCCGCCATCAATATGAGATTGCATCTTTCTCTCTACATTTAATACAAGGATGAGAGAATTTAACCACTCTGTGACCAAAGGTCACCGCTGCCAATTTTAGCATCACATTCTACCATCACATCCCTCTGGTCTTCAGTGCGTGCGTCTACACGTTGCCGTATGGCGACAGTGACGCACCATGCCACCCTAGTGACATAGCAATCATGTGAATCTACACACGATAGCTATGTTGCTGTCGCAGCGCAGTCCCTGCTTATAGCGCACCACTACAGCATGTGTGCCGCCTGTACAGTGCAGTATGGGCAGTTATTGCGCCGTTGTAGTACTTCCAAAAGGAAGTACTAAAATACAGTGATGTGTAGACATGCCCAGTAAGTCATAACCGTCAAGTGGGATTGCTACCTTGAAGTCAATGGAGCCACACCAGTAGCTTAATTTCTATACTGGTACAAGGACTTCTTTTTTGTAGCAGACTGCCACTAGGTTTTGTACGAGCACACTATTTGTATGCGGCACTGCAACCAGTTAACAAGAGCCAGTGTTATGAGTCAGGGACCACATCATGAGATCATCTGTTTACACCACTTCCAAATATCGCTCATTTTGTTTATTGTTCTTTTAACTTTTCCTGGCTCTCATCTGAGTAAGGGTCTTCTTTTTCAGACACTCCATAGAGAATAATACCAACACAATTCTTCGTCCCAAGAAACAAGCAGCGTCAGAATTAGGAAACATGCTGAGGCTATATTAAGCTTGTTATGCTGACTAGCAGCCAGAAAGGCTTTGCCTTTGTCTGGAAAACTAGAGAGAACCTGGTATCTGACACACTGCATGATTAAACACTGAACATGTTTAAGAGGACATCCACAGGAACCTGGGGTTACAATAAGTACTGAAGGTGTGCATTGTCTGGCGTCTTGACAAGATAAAATAACCATGCCGACCAAGTATATTTTTATTTAATTATTATAAAGTCATTTATATCTAAGTAAAAGCTGTATACAGTAACTGATGTTTAAAGTGTCTGAGGTAAATGCTTAATACCATTAGTATAAATAAGGAATAAAAATAAAACGGTGTGCTCTACTGTTCAGAGTCCACACTTGGCATTGTAAGTTCTGGCCTTTCGTCTGCCCACTGCTCAGGTGCATGGCTGCACAAGACAAGACAACTGCGCCATTTACCCAGTTGTCAAATGGAAGAAACACAAGAGCTGTGTTGAAAAGTGCAGTTATAGTCAGAAAACATATGGTCATAATGACACTCACTTAAAAGTACAGTGTTACTTGTAGCTCCACATTTTCCTCTACTGCTGTATGGAAGACTTGCAACATACAGGTAACAGACTACTTTTGTCCAGGCAAACAGTATAAGTGATTACATGGAATAAGCTGGGGAAAAAAGTGCTAACCTCTCATTCACAATCATTTTAAGAGAGTTGCAATTGTGGACACAACATTTTCAGGGGGAAGTATCCCCAGACCTGATAGTGTCCCTTTGATTCTGTTTGTACACTAGTGCAAATAATTCAGGCTGGCTTGATTTACAATGGCTTTGTAAAAAGCTAGTTTCCCCAGGAAAAGGTAGATATTGTTACCTTTAGTACTGTCAACAATCTTAGTAGAGGATGGGAAGATAGATCAGTGGTTCTCAACTTCTTTTGATTTCAGGCATCCTTGACAGACTCAAGACACCCCTCATTAGACTCGGGGTTCCCCTCCAGAACCTGGCAGGGAAGATTCGCACCCTGTACTTCTGTCCCGTCGCTCTGGTTGAGAATCACTGGACTAGAGTTTAGGCCTAGGCTGCTCCAACTTTCATAACTGTTTTAGAGTGCTTCTCCAACAACTGAAGTAAATGGTTACAAATTTAATCCCATCAGCACTGTAGGAACAAACAGCCACGGCACAACTGGAAGGATTCTGGTCGTAAACAAAATCGTTCATTTTATTTTGGTTACAAAGACTACAGGGCTGGCAACATCAGAACCAGAATGAATCCAGTTCAATTTTCAGAGTCCAGGAACAATTTGTGGGGGATGGCACTTGGGAAGGGGGTTTTTTCCTTGCTAATTAACAAAAGTATACTGGATGCAAGACTGTTTAAGACAACTATGGTACTCCTCCTTTGAAATAATTTCTGAATATAAACTGCACTTTTGGTCTAACCTGTCTATCAAGTGTGGTTCCAAGAAACCAGTCCCATTCACACCACACATTTGACAGGAAATCTTTGCAAAATTAGGACCTTATTTATAAAGCGCATTGAGATATCTGGAAAAAGAGGGGCTGGGTGTTATGGACTAAATTTAAACCAGGCATAAAAAGGCACAACTTCCATCAGGCTGAATCCGATACAATAAATCTCAAAATTACACTCTCTAGCATACAGCTATGAGTGGGGTCCCTGTTCTTTTCCAGTGGATTTGAAGAGTCACGAACCAGTATTTCCTGGATTAAAAAACAAAACCAAATCCTTTTCACATTAAAACCAAACCACTTTCATCCTTCAGCAATGTCAGGAAAACCCTGCAAAAAACAATTTACTCGTAAATAGACCTGGACTCAAACCCACTCTGAAAGAATCAGGGACAAAACTTGCAGTCCTCAGGCAAAATAACCCTTCTCATTGAAGTCAGTGAAAAGAAGAAGTTTTCACCTGAGGAACTATACAGTATATTTGAGGGAGAAACTTCAAATTTTGAGATAACAGCTTGAGGTTAAAAACAGTAGCCTCATTCTATCAAAGATGCACGTGTCTGAAAAAAATAAGCAGCAATATTACAAATCACCCATTTTCATAAATAAGTCTATATAGAAAGTAGTCTTCCAGCACCTCTTGGAAGCATGATCATAGAAGACAAAAATTATTAAAATCCTAAATACAACAACATTTGAGCAAGCAGTTTTTTCTAACAAAACCAAGGCATAGCTAATTACTTGGGAGTCTAACACAGACCTTTTAAGTGCCTTTTACTGTCTGTATCAGAGAATTTATTCAAAATATATATATTTTTATATAAAAAAGTAGAAAATAATTGCTACTTTGGCTTGAAAGAACAGCAATTGTTCCGGCATAATTAGGTGTCTACCATTTTTTGCCATGGATAGGACCCCCTCCACCCCCCCCCAAAATAAACAACCCCCCCCACATCACACTACTAGCAACAAGTTCTCAAGCAAAAAAAAGTCCAGTGATAATTTCCATTTAGCTTTCTTCTTTTCTTTTTTAAAAGGTTCCTAAATAGAAACAAGCACTTTTATCTTTTCAGATAACATGTGCTGGCTCAAAGATATTACAGCAGTTATTGCTTTTCTGTACATTTTCTTCCAAAGAAGAATACAGGTAGGGCCTCAGTCCTACTGATGTGGCTCATATCACATCATAAAAAGACTGGTCCTGAAGGGTTAGATAACTTATAGCTGCCACAGCAAGTAGTAGTGCTAGAGTAATAATTACCTGGCAGCAAAATAGGACTTGGGGAGGCCAAGGGAAAAGAAGGGCGGTAGGGAAAGCTTTCACTTCCAGCATCTGTCAGACTTTTAGCAAGCTCAGCACTAGCACTGAAGCAGAGTGCTAACTACTGCATGTCCCAAGTAATTTGTATCTTGCCATGCAACATGTACTGGACAAGCACTACTTTCTAGCAAACACCAACATCATATGCAGGGAGAAATCAGGCTTCCTGACCCACCCCATCAAACACCAAGACTTAGAATTTAAATTTTCCTGACACATTTACATAGCCACTGTTTCGTTCTGATGTTAAATAATCCAACAGGAGGAGGGAGGAGAAAAAGCATGCTCAATATGGCCATGCCTCAACACCCAGCCCTCTACATGTCATAGCATTTCTGGATAGCTGACAAGGATAGTGCAATGTTTGGTGCTTTCTGTGAAAACCGAAACAGTGCTTCTAAATCTCTCTTTGAATAGACAGTACAGGCAATTCATGCATGGGGGAGTCAACATAGCAGGGCAGAAGCTGAGAAGCAGATTAAAAAAAGATATATAGTACAGGTTTTATGCAAAATGACTGCCAGGAGGTGGCATGGTGTCGCCTCTGTGATCCAGCTGATCCTGAAGCCGAGCAAACTCTGCAAGTTCATTCAGTTCTTGGAACTGCCTGTCTGTTTTGTGGCTCACCAGCGACCGATAGAAATGGACCGCAAATATTATGAAAACTAATCCAAAAGGAACCATGATGGATGTCGAGGCAATGGCTGCTGCCTTTCCAGGGGTCATGGTGTAAGTGGTGTTAGGGACTGGAACAACAGGGTTCTGGAGCGGAAGAAATTTCACCCAACACAGCAGCACCACCTCTGCCAGAAAAAGCAGAGTGCCGATGACTGTGGAGAACGCCCAGGCGAGCTCAATGTGCCGGTGCATGCGCTCGTGAGGGGACTCCTTTACAGAGTTGAGGTTATGCACATTGCTCACAGCCTCTATGTTTGGAAGGATGCAGGTACTTATCATGAGGGCGAAAAGATGAACTGCAACAAGCACAGTAGTACACGCACTGAAAGCAATCAAGAGACCTGCAGGGTAGGCGGTATTGGACTCTATCTGCACCTCTACCATAGCCACCTGGAAAGGAAGAAGAAATAAAAAGCAATGAGTAAAGGAATATCTGAAAGTGTACAATATCTGACTACGCACAAGCAGGCTTAAACATTTCCATCTTAGGATAATACAACATTTAACAATACAGTTTAATTCTCACCATTCAAGCTTGGACAATGAAAACACACTTGTCAACATCATTCGCTGGTTCTCATACACAATGGTGCAAAGTCTGGGCTCCAAACACTGCAGCAAAGTAAACTGAAAGCCAAGAAAGCTTTCCATTTGAAAAGATTCTGTTCATGTTGGCTGCAACTGCAACATTTCATTGTTTGGGGTCTGCGTTGTGAAACAGGACACTCCGTTTAGACAAATTCTCAGATCTACTTTTTACTAAGCTGTAAAGAGTATCAAGAATAAATGGAACGACTGGCAGTATCAGTGCTTCCAACTCCAAAAGCTCTTCAACAAAAAAGCCAAAGGGGGAGGGACACAAATTCCCAAAGAACAGGAGCCCTTCACCAAAAAGATGACCTTGCTTCTACTCATATGTTAGGACTCTCAATTTAAAATTCCTCCGCTTATTCCAAATGCAGGAGCAAAGGAGGCTCCAAAAAGTACTTGGCTCAACAAAACAGAGGTTAGTCAAATGAAGCACGTTATGAAATGCAGGTACGGGGATGAGCAGTATGAAGAGGGCAAGTTACAGAAGCAGAAGACAAAATGGGGCCACAAGTAGCAACAAGGCACTACACGTTCACTGCTTTGTCTTAGCTGCATCAAGCTTAGTCTACTTAGATGTCCGGTTTCATGGCATTTCTACATTGAGATATCTGACACTACAAATCCCAACAGCTAAAGCACAGGATGCATTAGCCAACCCGTGCTTTTAGACAAACTCGTTTCACCATGCATTCAAGGCCTGCTGCCAAAAAATGTTTTTTCAATGAGAGCTTCAAGCACTGTCAGTAAATAATTCCACGTTACAATACACTTGTGAAAAGAGCAGGCAGTCCCTTATCACTTGCCGTTTGGTATCCAGTGATATTTGTTAAACTTAAAAAAAAACAACAAAACACGCAACCTATGGTTTCTCAACTCTGAAAAAAACAGAATTGGGGGGTGAAGAACAAGCAGGAAAGGAGTACCCCCATCTGTCTGCACTCACTCCCTTGGACACCACATGAAGCACTTTCACCAAGAATAGCTCTTTCAAACACTGTCCTACGGACAAAAAGCATCAACTGGACCATGCTGAACCGGAGTCAGATGAAACTAAGTGCACAAAGATAGCTGTTTAATCATGATGCTACCTTCTCTCTGCAGCATTGCTTGTTACTGTCCCAAGGACTTCAGCAGGATGCTGTGGCTTATCCGGCACTGTCAGCAGCCAGGCAGCTATGTTCCACCTATAGAGCCTGAGTTCATTCAGCAAAGGATTTTGTTTCTATGCATATCAATCCAATTCCTTTCCTCCATTACCTTATTAGTGCTTGTCTTGAGCTTGACAGCTAAGGTGGCAAATCTATTTTAGCCTCAAGAACATCTCTTTACTAAAAGATTGCTCAGATCCTCTATGCTAATACTTTAACACACTGGAAGCCAGACTCTAAGCCTACTAAAGAGCCAGCTTCATAAGATGGAGAAGACCGGATGCTTTTTAGGAAGTCACGTATTAAGAATCTATTATTTAAATTCCTCTTCAAGTGTAAAGGAAATCTCACATCAGTGAGCCGATATCTCCATAGGATGCTAGTTAAAGCTGTCTCATCTTGGAAGTCAGGCAGCAATATTTTTATAATTCTAGCCTACCTCTGTTCAAGGGGAGGCTCGTCTCTCCTTCTAGACCCATTTGGTCTAAGCATGAACATGAAGAAGAGGAAAGAAATTCTCCTTCCTCTTTTTGGTGTGCAAGTAGCCAATCCTGAATTGTGAAAGTATTGCATCTAACAGCTCCAGCACTGTTTCCAAATTGATTTCGTCCATGTTCCCCAGCGCACACAACTTTTTAAGAAACTAGTTTGGGTGAAACAGCATTTAGACACAATCTTTTAGCTCTGTATCTGATCCAGCAGAGATGGACTATTAGGACACAATAAAACTATAGAAAAAACTGGGGAAGTGGGTGACAGGAAAAACAACTTTTCTCTGTGGCAGATGTGTTATAACCTTGCCTTCTGCCCAAGTTTATGGCATTGGACTCTTTCCAGGATCTCGTTAAAGAAACACACTATGCCTTGTAACCCACTGTGAATAAGTTATACCTTAAGCGCAGGGATGAGCAAAATGCAGCCTGCGGGCTGGATGTGGCCTGATAGACCATCCTATTCGGCCCATGGGGACCCTAAAAAATTTAGAAAATTAATATTTATCTGCCCTTGGCTGCCTGTCATGTGGCCCTCGATGGCTTGCCAAAACTCAATAAGCAGCCCTTTGCCCAAAATAATTGCCTGTCTCTGCCTTAGTTTCCTCCACAAAGGCAAGACCTACAGTTTACAGAACCGAGAGAGGTAGTCAGCCCAATTAGTCTGAAGCGAGGCAGAAGGCAGGGCAGAGTGGGACCTGCACTTTAGAAAGACAGGCTACTACTAACGTGGTTGCTTGGCAGAGTAAGTTTTAATTGTGCAGGAAGCCTCTAACTGTATCAGAACATAGGAGATGTCTGTCATGCATCTGTAATGCCACTGCAAGAGGCACGACCAAATACACTGCATAGCAGGAAGGGTGTTATTTTCCTCTAGTTCACAGCAAATGCCCCACCTAATTAATTACCTTGGATGGTTCCACATTTTGGTGTTTTTTAGGCACAGGAGTTTCAGCTAGGTGTCAGAACCATTTTTACAGCTAGTCCAAGTACCAATCTTTTGGTTAGCTCGGACCAACACAACTATTGTCCAGAAAAACCAGCAGAATAGAAACAGGCTCTTTCAGGTGCCAAGCCAGGAAAAGATTAGTCGAGAAGCAGCAGAGCAACAGAGATGATTTCTGCTGGTTTGGAAAGGGAGCATGAGCTGGCACCATTTGGGAAGTGACAGAGGTTGGAAGGGACCCAGGAGCTCAGCCAGCACTTGGGCCACTGGCAGCAGGATTTAGGATTGATACCAATACCACCACACAAGCGCACTTTTTCCTTTTAAAAGGTTCCTTTAGACACTGTCCCCCTCAAGTCCCATTCTGCGACCATCATGACTGCGACAAAAGCATCTTTCCTTGTGACGTCAGTTTACTGATATAACTGCAAGACTAATGCATCCCTTGACAATGCCCCCAAACTGAAATACAGCCGCTTGACAAAATTGAGGCCTACACTTAAAATTTGAGACTGGCCTTTCAAAGCAGCCTATGGGAGGCAGGCAGCCAAATCTTATTAAAATTCAACTGGATTTGGGCACATAACTACCGTCGACTCCCCTGAAAAATCCCCGTTTAAATTCTTGATCTGACACGAAGGGAGGCCCCTGTCCCATTGTTGCAAACACGGACAGCTTGCCCTGTGGAAGCGGTTGTAAGCCAGCTCCAGTTACACTTTAACAGTTCAGAAGCGAGTCCAAATAATTTCCTTGTGTATAATGCTGCATTGTCCCTTCCTGCACACAGTTTGGCACAGAGTGGCCTAACGAACATTTTCTGCTAACAACGTACTGTGTTTTTATGTGCTCTTGGATAGAAACGACATTATGTGTTTCTGACAATAACAATCAGTGCTCCAATGCTTGGCAAGGAGTCAGTAACAATTTACTAATAGTAATAACAGTTTCCCCCAGCAACAGAAAAATAAAAAACAGCTTAGAAAGAAGTTGCAGCTGGACATGGGACTGTAAAAGAAGTCTGCCCATCTACTGCAGTTTGGTAGAAATAATTTCCTTGGCCTGCCCCTTGGTTCAGCACCACAAGGGCAACAGTCGGTGAATTAATATTCTGCTTCCCATTTCAGTACCATTCGCAGGTGTTGGAAGGCACAGATCCATAAGTTAACATCTGGACTCATTCCAGGACAGTACAGGGTTTGAAGTTTGACTACTGATTTGGGGAACATTTTCTTCTGAGAAAAAGGCTGGAATAAAGAGCGAGTCAGCCCAGGGAGAATGAGAACTAAACGAAGCCAAAAGTTGGCAGAGTGAAAAACAAAGAATGAGAAAGCAATAGGCTAAAGAAAAACAGGCGCTTTGTACACTCTTCAAATAAAAAGGCACCCAACAAGCAACAAGAGGGGATTGCTATTACACATGCACCTCTTTAGGACTTAAAAAGTGAATTTGAAGGGGAAAGATAAAGGTAACAGTGAACATCCACTTGTGTTACAGGAAAACGAGAGAGATATATTAAAGATACCAAACTGCCATCAGGCCTTCCTTCCTGCAGGGCTAAGTCTCTAGAGCAGGGGTCTATACTTCAAGACAGAGGAAACATAATCAATTTTTGCTGCCACCTGCATGAACAAGAACAGTGAACATTGTTTCAGGAAGGTTTTGGCCAAGTCACACATTTGCATCCGGTTCAGAAATCTGCTACTCACTTTCTACGGAAAGAGGAAAAGAAACAGAATTTGGTAATCCAAGCATTCTGTATTATTTGAGAACTATTTATAAAGGACTTCCTCCCCCAACCCAAGAAGGCAGCTCCTCTGGGGTAATGGGCCTGACCCATATGACTCACAACTACAGAGCCACCCGTGTCTTCTTCCCTTTGTGTTAACATCAAACACCAGCACTAATGCACAACTGGGTAAAACTCAATGGATTTAACATGCCAAACACACCCTGCAGGAGATGAAAAGAGTGTCTGCAGCAACTCAACCATACTCAAAGCCATGTTATCTTTTAGTTGGCAAATAATTTTTTTTTAATTTTTTTTTTTTTTAAATAGCCATTTTTTGTTTCCCCATCCCCCACTCCAGGTTCTGCAATGATTTTTATCAGATACGCACAGGCAGTCCCACGACACGATTTGCAGACAGAATTGTTCTCCAATCAGGCCAAGGTAAAGATCCAGTCCCAACAGTTTAGGGTCAACTTTGTGAGGGACTCCTGCAGTAGCGATGTGACAGTACAGCTACAGAACCTGATTCATGTGCCCTGCAGAACTGCACTGGCATAGACCAGATCTCACATCACTGCTGCTCTCCATGGCCTTCAGATTTGAGAATTAGCCAAGTGCAAGAGAGAGGAGGAGGGAAGATGTTGTCATCTAAACCAAGAATCACTGATCTGGGCCCCTTGGGACTCTAATCTTGATTGGGTGCAGCTGCAAATGAAACATGGATTATAGAAATACTTTCTTAAATCTTTATTGGTGCAGTTCTGTTTTTAGAAATCTTGACAGCTGAGGAATGAGTTCAGAAGACTGTATCTACCACAAAAGGGCAAGAGTGGGTTGTTTCTCTTAAACTGCTTGGATGTGAAAGCTTGTATACCAATAGCTAGATGACAACACAGCTGAAGTTTGAATCACTAGTCATATTTAAGAAGCTCATCAATATAATTCAGTAGATAATACCTTCCAGATGCTAGATAACTGCATACATAAATCAATAGTCTTGTTATTGTAGTGCAGTACAGGTACCTTTATCAAAAAAGAAAACTCTTTTTACATTTCTGAAATTATTTCAATGACTATTGGAACTTAAGAATTTCCCTATAGTATCTGCAACCCATATACCATAGCACTGCGCTAGTTCATGAGAACATGCCAATTTAACACTATTTAAAGGGCAATACTGACTAGCCTGTCTTCAATACTCAAGCAAAGCAAAATGTAAGAGTATAAATAAGCAATAAGTAGAGGAAAAGTAAGAGAAATGATAACTCCTGGGAGTTTATATACTTAAATTAAAACTGGACCCACCAGTGCTATAACCCACCAGCACTGGATTATAAATACACACATTTTTTATCCAGACCATGTTATTTTAATAAACAGCTTCATTCTGGAAGGATACAAAATACTCTGTTTATAGTTACTGCACATAGCAAGTAATGCTCCAGCATTCACAATGAGAAGTTGAGCATGATCATCTCTGTAACACTGGAAACAGCCCACAGCCACATGCTGGACAAAGGCAAAAGTTATTTCCAAGATCTTAAGAGGGAACTAGAAACAAAGGAGAGGCAGTAAACCATCTTTTAAAGCACAGGTGGCCAACCTGTGGCATGAGTAGCCCCTGTGTGTGGCACATGGCCGATAAGGAAGGGAGCAGGAAGCATAGCAGCAAGCATAGCAGCAGACAGGGTAGGCAGCAGAAAGTAGGGCAGCTTTATTTACATTTAGTTAAAACTAAACTCCAATTAAAGTTCCTTTCCATGGCTGGACCGTAATGTTGGCAGCCCCTAAAACCAGCCCTCACACACTCACCTGCTGGCTTTAGACACATATCTTCCCTCTGAACAAGACGAAGACCTTTAAGATGCCAACGGCACAGACAGAATTTAGCCCCTAAATTTTTTCACAGAAAACTTTCCAAAAAACAAAATGTGGATGCTTAACTGTACAAGAAACATTTTCATGGCACCAAACATTTTTAGGCTTCTTGAATTTCTCATTTTTAAATGAAAGAATTTTTTTAATCAAATTTTTAAATGGTCTTCTCCACAAATAGCAGGATTGGGGGTCTCACTTAAAAAGAAGAAAGGCACAGAGTCAAGAACTGGTTTCCAATGGCAGCTTATTAACCCAAAAACGTTGAAGTTGAGAGGCAATTTCCAGAACATTCAAACGTGATGAATATTCACACAATCATTTCTCACTACAAGAGAGATTCTGCTCATACACCAAACAGCGGGTTTATCCTAAGTTACCAGGGTAATTAGTACTACTTGGCAACTATAAGACATTACACAGTGCAAACACAGAAGTCACACCCTCAGCACAACACAGCAAAGGATTTATTTTGTTTGTCTGAAACGGTCCATACTACAGAGAGTTACGACAAATCCAAGACCTAAGTAGGATCATGCTGTTGGGCTCCTGGTGCAAACAAGCAGCGTCTCCATGGTCTTACACATTTCCTACCAATTCCAGAGTTGCGAGTCATTTAATCTGTAATATTACTCCCCCACCCCTTTTTTTATTTTTTTTAAAGATATGGAAAACAGGAGATACGGGGTTTTTTGTTCATTACCACCTATCACAGCTAGGACAAGACACTGGGACAAGAAGTTGCAGTGAAAAGCTGCTCTGCTGCACCAGAATGCGCATACGGAAAGAATAACTGCAGTGCTACTAACATTAATTGCCGGCCTGATGCATGTTACCCAGTGGGAACAAACTCATCTGTGCCACTGCTCTAACACAGTTGCCTGTCAGTCAAATGAATGCCAGTCTACCAACGCCTCTGAAGACTTGTATTCTGTTTTTAGCCATTGAAGAACGACAGTGACATTTATTTGACCGTCAGGACACTGTTCCACACTAGTAACTGTGTTTTGAAACAGCATCCTCACTTTAAGTGCCATTGTTCTGACTAGAATATACAGCTAAGGAGCTAGAAACATTTTGCTTCTCTTCTTCGGTGTAAAAACCAGACCTGTAAGACACAGATTTAGCAGTGATGCATTTTTTGCTGAATGACAGACTATAGAACTAGCGAATTATAATATTGTAGACCAGGCTTGTCTAGCATGCGGCCCCCCAAGCTGTTTTCTGAGACTCAAGGTGCTGCGATGGGAAACCGAAGTAAACACTGTACTTTTGTTTCGGGGGGCCGGGCGATGTGCTACCGCTTCCTGTGAGGTCTCTGAATATGGCTCGCCGGCCCACCGGGCGATAAAAAGTTCATGATCCAGCCCCACATTCAAAAAGGTTGGACACCCCTGTTGTAGACCATTACGCTACCTCTCGCTTCAAATAACTCTGGCTCCCAGGCTGCTATTATAATAGGGAACACACACACACACACACGCACACAAAAAAAATACCAGGACTGAAGAGTACATTAAAGGGTTCCCAAGATGCTAAGAAACATGGTAAACATCTATATTTTAATCAATATTTCATATACCACAATCTTCCTTTCAAAAACAAGATTTGGAGATACTGCAATCTTTGTGAAAAACATTAGGCAATTCAAAGGAAAACGGTGACGTAAATCACTTTAAGTTAAAAAGTAGTGAATGTGCCCTTGAGCCCCATGTTTTTTTCTCCTTTTCTTTGGGTTTTCATTATTGTCTGACCCCGGGGCTCTTTCCTGCCCAGGGCAGGGGCTCGCACTCGATGATTTACCGAGGTCCCTTCTGACCCTAAGAAATCCATGAAATGCAAGGGTCCCCCTTCCCCCTTTAACACCCCTTCCTCCCGGCTGCTGCTGGAAAGAGCCACACATGAGAAAAACCATCTCAGGTACTCTCAGTGGTGCCATCAAGCACCTCAAAACGTTAGACGAGGAAAAAAAACAACAAGCGAAGGGGTCCCGCGGTTACGGCAGCCATGCGCGGTACGCAGGGCGAGCGCTAGGAAAAATGCTTCATACACAAGTCTGATTTCTCCCCATCAGCGGCACGCGTCGCGGAGGCAGAGTCGCCGTTGAGGGCTCCGAGGTCGCCAGAGCTACCGACTGGGATGCGAGAGGCGTTTTGTTTCGCTCCCCCCTATCCTACGCGAAGCACCGCAACTCGCTTGAAACTATGCTGAGGGGCTGCCTCTAATAAATACACAGGAGAAGAGTTAAACAAAGCAGGATACAGCACCGCTGGCTACACGAGCGGGAGCGGAGCGGCAGGACAGGGCAGGGCAGGACAGGACAGGACACGCCGCGGCAGAGGAGCGAGCGAGACGGCAACAGGAGCGCGGAGCGGGACACAATTTTGCGGGGCCAAAACCTGGTGGTTTTTCATAAAACACCTCATCGCTGCCACGCGTCCCGACCTGGCGGCTGCAACAGAAGCAGTGAGGAGGGCGGCAGAAAGACACGTGAAAGCGGCCCGCGCGGTGCTCGGCGCTGCACTGCCCGGGAGTAAAGGGGGGGGGGGGGAGGGGGCTCACCATGGCGAAGCCCGAGAGCAGCGCGGAGGTGCGGCTGGACGCTTTGAGCTTGGCCCGGCTGAGGTAGAGCTTCCGCCAGGACAGCGCCTGCATCGAGTGCTCGCTCAGGCTCATGGGCTCTCCGGCAGCGCCGGCTGCACCAGCCGGACTCAGCGCGGCGGCGGCGACGGCTATCGCTTCATGGCGGCGCCCGGCCCGGCTCTTCGGGCCGCCGGGAGGCCCCGCCCCGCGCATGCGCACTCCTGGCCCCGCCCCCTGGGCTGCGCTGAGGCGGCTCCGCCGTGTCCCCGCCCCCCGCGGCCTGCGCCTGCGCGCGCCTCTCCTCAGGCGCGGCCTGTGCTGAGGGCAGTGCCCCGGGCACTGCCGGGACTTCGGCCTGGCTAAATCCGATTCTCCACCAGGGTGCCAGGACACGCAGGGGTGCTGCAACATCCCGTGAAGGGTGCCCCACCCTCGCTGCTAGGCCCCGCACTGTAATAATCATCGCCAGGTCTTCAAACGGGGGCCACGCCATTCATAGTTGTGGAGGGGAGCCTCACATTTAAAAACCCTGAGACGTGCTGTACTAAATGATGAGCCTCGTACACCAGAAACCTCTCAGATTGACTTTATTATTCAGAAGAATCTGGATTGATCTTGTGAATCATTTTTGCACGCCCAGAAGTACGTGGCTGTCCAAAGCACCCTCGAAAGTATCTCGAGGCACCCTGGGGTGCCGGAGCGCTGGGTTCAGAATCGTTGCGGCGGTGAAAACACCCATGCCGATGGCTAGGAGTTAGAAGTGCCAAGTCCCGCTTCTGTTTCTGTGACTCGCTCTTCAACGCTCTCAAATATCTTGGGTCTTACGTTAGATTGTGCGAACGTTCATTTCTCAAAGTAATTTACAGTTTCGGTTCATGTGCAATTACAGCGCGCTTCCCATGCAGCGATGCATTTCACGCTTCGTAATGCATTCAAGCAGATTGAGGCTCTTTGTTTAATAATAAACAGCTTACATTTATTTTCCAGTGACAGCTCTGATCTGGAGATCTTTAATGGCCGTGGCAAGGCTCCAAAGCATCACTCTTATTTGGCTGTTTCATTTTACAGTGATTTTGATATAGAAGGCAGGTCTTCAAAAATACCAGATTTGCCTGAGGTGCGCTGTATTGTTCTACAGTCTTACTGAGCATTTACATTGTGGTGCCTAGAAGCCACCAGGTTGAGGTGCCAAATGTCGTATAAACATATAGTAAATGACAACCTCTGTCCCAGAGAGCTGACACTATAGAAAGCAGCAAAAAAATTCACAGTTCTCCTTGGATTTAGCATTTAATTTCTTGAGATAGCAACAAATCTACTTCTGTCTTACGAGCCTGTTAACTTCTGTACTAATCCATTTTCATTTCTTGAGATAGCAACAAGTCTACTTCTGTCTTATGAGTGTGTTAACTTCTGTACTAATCCATTTTCATTTCTTGAGATAGCGACACGTCTACTTGTGTCTTACGAGTCTGTTAACTTCTGTACTAATCCATTTTCATTTCTTGAGATAGCAACAAGTCTACTTGTGTCTTATGAGTGTGTTAACTTCTGTACTAATCCATTTTCATTTCTTGAGATAGCAACAAGTCTACTTGTGTCTTATGAGTCTGTTAACTTCTGTACTAATCCATTTTAATTTCTTGAGATAGCAACAAGTCTACTTCTGTCTTATGAGTGTGTTAACTTCTGTACTAATCCAGAAAGCACTGGATTTTCAGAGTTCAGTGTGTATAGTCAGTAGATGCATATCTTTTCTGATGAGAGGGAATGGCTTGCAGACTGGATCCGGTGCAAAACTGAAGGAAGTTTGATATTTGATGTTTCAAAACAATGCAGGTAGTGTACTTCTCAGTTGTTTTTACTGATATTCAAAGTAGTGTATCAGACACGCTGAAGTGGATAATAGTACTACTAAAGTCTAGAGCATTTTGAACATGAAGACCCCTCCATATTTACCCTCTCTGGTAAATCATACTTATTTTAGTTTTTCACAAAGGGAAAAAGTGAGATGCAGAGAAGCGAACTGATGAGGCAGAGAACGAGGTTGCATAGCACTGCTCAAGCACAGCCAGGAAGAAGATACAGGAAAGTTGGGGTCTAGTACAAAGCTATGAAGGTACTTCTTGTGTCATGAAGACTTTGTGGATTTGGATAGGCTTTGCTGGGTGGGGACAACTTATTTGAGATACTAGAAATAAATGGGTTTTGCATGACTGTTAGTTGCATTAGATAGAAACGGTACTGCTAGATTCATTTTATTTGTCCTTTTACACTTTTTTTTTACTCCCATTCTGATTTGGTAGCATTTTGCAGCACAAAAATCAGTCCCTATGCTTCCAAGTTACATTATGTGGGACTATTTTAGTGGGACTGTCCCAGCCCTTCATTGTTCTCTGGAAGATCAGCTGGACCTTTGTATGACAAGAGAGAGTTTGATGTTCTTGTCTGCTGTACACAAACAGCTCTGACAGCACCTGTAAGACTGGGATTTTTCTGTAATTGGGCTTCTTTTTCCCCACAAAATGTCACTTTCTCCTCTTGCTGTGGTACATACTGAATATTTGGTACATACTGAATATGGCTTTGCTGCTGCTTTCCAAATAAGACATGGCTGCATCTCAGTAATGCTGTGTGTACTTAACTCTAGGACCCTTTGAATGAAAGGCTCTGTATATATTTAAAGTATTCATAAACCTGTTCTTTGTTCACTTCTGATTCTGTAAGCACAAATTTAATGAATGACAGATACACAGAAAATAAATAAATGTATTGGGACTATTCCGCACAATTGACTGCCAACCCATGAAAAACATTAAAGACTTTAATAAACTACCACATCTTATTTAGGAACACATAAAAAATGCTCTATTTCCTACAATCAGATTTTCTGTATTTGAAAACAATGTTGTATTGTAATTTATGAGTCCAATAAAAATTCTGAAACGTAGTAATGATATCTGGGAAGTGAAAATTAATAGCATGAAGGAAAATTGGGTATGATTACAAGCTATGAATGCATCATTAGTTAAGTCTATCCATTGCCCTAATTAGCGCTCCAATACTCTGGCTCTGTGAGCTATAGAAAAACCCAAGATAGGATTGTTCAGATAAACAAAACGTCATCTGTTCTTGGTAGAGGTTATGTCAAAAGTGGGCTGCTTAACAAGTTGGATACCCTTGCTGTAGTTTTTTGGATCCTGCTGCTTGTAGGATTGTGTGTGTTTGCTATACAATTTAATGAATGCTTTCCAGGGCCTAAGCAAGATTAAAAGTTGATTAAAAACCGGAGACTTTCCAATAGCCAATCCAGGATGCTTACTTCCTTTGTGATCTCAGGCATACATTAGAGTGCTTTGAACTCTTTGTCTCTCTACTCTGCCCATCTTTTACTTTTTTGTGTAGCAGGGAAGGTATTGAAAGGGACAAGAATCCTGTGTTCTGGTGCACTGTGCAAGCCCTCTATTTAATTCCCTAGCCAATTAATGCATGTTTGTACATATCACATCCCATCTATGTTTCCAAATCAAAATAGACCTAATAGGCCCTATGTTAGGCCTACAAGCCCCAGCATTCGAGTTTTAAAATAAACTTAGCTTTGCCTCCTGTCAAAAAGCAAAAAAAGGATAAACATCTTAAAGAGGCATTTGGGAGCTGACCCCAAAGAGTGGAATGTCCCCCTGAGCTGGCCCTGACTCCTGCTAAGAATTAATAGAAATTCACCTTGCTTATTAGATGGAGTTGTACCTATGGCCTACGTTTGACTGAGGTCCAGGATTCCCTCCAGAGGGGGTTGAAGGATGTGTACACCCTACTGCAATGATGTACATGCAGTTTTGTGTCAGACTATCCCCCTCCCTGTTTTTCCTAGAACAAGAGTCAGTATGGTACAGTTCAGAAAGACATTGTAACCCTATAACACTTAATGTGCTTATCACTCACTACTTGGTGCAGAAATATGCATGTTTATATCAGGTTTTCCAAAGCATATTTACGCAGACATGCAAATTGTCACTTGTTTGTTCTTCTAATTTTCACAGAACCATTTTTTTACATTATATGGAAACAATGGAAAGTGTTGCATTCAAGACAATACAGCAGGAGTGACAAATTCAACAGGCAGGTGACAGAGGATTGTCAGCAGTCTGAAGTCGTGATAAACATACGGTACAATAGCACTCAAGATGTGGGACCAAGCTTGCAGTTGTAATATTTGCACTTTCTACACATAAAAGCTTTAATCCGCTCTGGTTAGTGTCACATGTTTTACAGTTTCCTAAGGGAGTGGAATGGTTAAATATCCAGTTTTCCATCTCTACCCAGGCTAGGATGCCCAACAGGTAGACCACAGTCTATGAGGAAACGAAAAGTGTTTAAGGATCTGATTTCAGCATGGCTTGTTCTATCCAACAGGAAATAAATTTGTCTGTGAGCTCAATAAGGGTGAAATTAATCCGTTCCCACACACAGCCTGAGTAAACAACATTACAGCTCTTGTGATTTTATCAGGAGCCTTGCTATATATATGAAGTGTTTTTCTTAAAGCTCCAGCTACTGGTTTCTGGTGAAGAGGATCTAGCACCTCCAAGGAAAATTAGAATATAAAACACATTAAAAAAAAGCAGAGGATTTTTTAACAGTGCGCTGTAGCCTATCTTCCAAAATAAAATACTCATATATTAACTTTCTTAATATACAGGAATACTGAAATGGATGTACTAGTTGTCCAGCTAGCACAGTAGCCTGGCTGACAGTAGTTGGTGCCATATAGTTCAGAGGGAAGTGTGAGAAAGCCCCTGGTGGATGATTGTGGAATAACCTGTCTGGGGGGGAGAGGTAGTTAGCCATGTTAGCCTGAAGTTAGGTAGGTGGCAGAGCACCATGGTGTCTGCAAGACCAACTGGGCTCAGCAAGGCATGAGATTTCATATGCTACAGTTTACTCTGTCAGATGCATCTGATGAAGTAGGCCATAGTCTAAGAAAACTCATGCCTCTCTGAATGAGTTAGTCTATAAGGTGCCACCCTACCTTGCCTTCTGTCCAACTTCAGACTATACAGTTAACTGCCTCTAACTCCTTTTCAATTATTGATTAACTTATGTCCTGAAGGATGGACGTTTACTCTCACTTCTAAATGTAGTTATTCTAATACATGCATGCATTTTCTCGGCATCCATAGAAATGTCTAGTGCCTTTTTCTTTCTAATTTTTTTTTTATTGTTAGATTAATTGTAGCACGATTCATATATTTGTTAAAAGAAATAGCAGTTTAAAAACTAAACCGTACAAATCTATTCTGTTGTTTTTCATTTGTTACAATGAGACATGGCATAACATCTGGAAGTGTTAAAATCCATAATTGTCGTCTTGGTACAAGATAATGAACAGCCACTTTTCTGATGCTGGAAATCTAGACTTGGACTGTGGTATTCTTGCAGCATCTTTACTTCCTAAACATTAGTAACATACATGTTAACATTGTTGGTGTTTGTGTGATGAATATATTCCTTGTTGTGGTTGCTTTATATGCCAGGAATTCTTAAAGGACAGGATGTGCCTAAATCTTTTTAATATTGATATCTTAATACAACTATGGGGGAATATATTTTTTGATATGGAATGAACATCTAGAACGCTCACCACCTGCTATGTATTAATTTATATTACATTCCTGTGAGACAGAGATGTTTCATTGCTCCTATTTATATATATGAAAATGGACAGAAAAATCAAGTGAGTTCCCTACGTTATACCAGCAAATTGTAGTGGATATAGTAATTGAACCTGGCTCTTTTGAGTCCTGGACCAATATATTCCTGCAGGCCTATTATTTATCTTTCCACGTGTACCATGATTTCTTAGGTCCTGGTCTTTCTGAGGAGAGTTCCAACGAGGCCTAGGAAGGGTTTTTTGTGAAGTATTGCATGTTTTGCATTATATTTTAATATTTGAATATGGTCACTAAGGTTTAACCAAATGATTGTGAATGCAGAGGGGCTTCACCTTCCTTTCTAGGAATGACTGTTTTCTTTTGGTTAGAAGAGATGAGAAACAGCATGGAGATAATGGATGGCAACTAATTCTCTAGTGTAAGCCTGTACACAGAAGTATAGCTTCTGGCCTGCTAGTGTGATTTGCACTCTTTTCTACATTCTTTAGATAGTTTGGATTTTGTTTTTATTTTAGCAAAGGTTAAACATTTTATTAAGGTGTCAGCTCAGAGATGTGTAATGCTTCAGTCTACAACAATGTGGAAATCTGGGAACTAATCCAAAATGACCATTTCTGCCTCCAGACTGCTGGCAGATGATATCAACATTTGATCACTATTACTTTGGGTTAGATGTGAAAGGCACTAGATGCCATTGCTAACTCTAGAATCAGATAGTTCCCTCCCCCCTCCAAGTAAATCTTTGTCTTCATAGTTTTGAATAACTTATTACATCAAGTGCTTATTTCAGACCATATGTTATAGGCCATATTTTATTTCCCTTTTTACACAGAATAATGTTTTACCCTTACTCATGTGAAGCACCACAGTCTGTCCCATCCACTCTGCAATGGCTATAGACCCTGATCTTGCAACTTTTTTTGTGTAGCAATTGCTCGTGTGCCTGTCTGGAGAGCTTGCTTGACTTGGGGGGCACAGTAATCCAGCCACACACAGCAAGCACGAAGGACAAGGATCAAACTGTCCTCTTAGGGTGTGTAATGGTGGAATGAATGGAAATGAAACACAGGTAAGAAGTGAATGATTAAATAAATGTCCATGTCCATTATTACAAGATCCTTATGAGCTTTTTGCTATAATCATTGCCAATGTTTACCTGACAGAATAGCCAGTTGATCCTTTTATTCCATTAGTCCAAATTCTTGTAAGCAAACCTTCTTGATGTTGTATAATGCAAGAAGTGTCAAGACATATTTTTCCTACATCCTTGTGAAACATTATGTGGACAAACCCAAAGATTGAAGACTTTGTATATTTAATATAAGGAAAGAGACTAGATTTGTAGTTTTAAAAAGTGAGGCAGCCCCTAATGGCTCTAAAATATAAATATACCCATGTTCAGTCCTTGTGCCAAACAGTCGTGTTAGCCTATGTGAAATGATAAAGTCAGGAAAGAAACTGTTCAAATACATTTGTTAAAAGGGTATTTTATTCTAGAAAAAAATATTTTTAAACTGGGACTAATTAAAAATGATAGGGGCTACTCCAACAGGGGTGGTCAGAGAAAGGCATATTTGTATGGTCTAATTTAAATTTCCATGACAGCCTGGAGTGATTCACAAGCTGTGCTCCAGGACCTCGGGGCAGCTCCGGAGTGGCAGCGGCTGGAAAACACAACCCCACGGGAAAGAAATGAGTGCAGCTCTTGACAAAATACCAGTGAGTAACTTCCTGCCTGTTCAGCACCAGCCTTCCCATGCCGCCTGCACGGGTCCCATCACCTCTGGGCGATCAGACGCTGGAGACAGGAAGGCAAGGTGTTGCTACAGAGCGGCCGTGCGATTTTCTTGCCGTTATCTAGCTGGTCTGATACAAGATCTCCCCTCCACGCAGAGATCTCGCTCCTCGTGGCCGCAGACCAACACGGCTGCAACCAACCTGTGTCCCCTGCACTTCCCTGGAGGGTGCACCCCCTGTCCCGACTCGAGCCGGACCCGCGCGTGCTCCCATGCACCCCACGCGTGCACGCACCCGTAGGCTCCTCCTGGGCGCACGTGTGCACGGACACGTCTGCGGCGCCCGTGTCCATGCGGGAGGCGGCGCCGCGCACGTCAGTGCCTGCCTCCCCCGTGCAGCCGCGGGGCCGTGCCCCGGGGGGATGCCGCTGGGACCCGGCTGCCTCCAGCCCCTGACACGCCAGCTCTCCCCCGTAGCAAACAGCTCAGCGCCTGCGTGCAAATGCCTGCTGCACACTCGTGACCTAACAACAACACACACCGATGTGAGCAGCCAGGCAGCGGCGGCGGCAGCAGCGATCCTCGGCGCTGGGTGCCTGCGACCCGGCCCCCCTCCCCGAGCCGTGTTTACGTCCCGGGCAGGATGACGCCTGCGCCCCGGTCCACACTCCCCGCCTGAAAATGGTTCCCTAGGACCTTGCAAAACGCAGCGACTCCCCCCTCCCCTCCCCTTCCCTCCCCCTCCCCCCCCCCCCCCCAAAAAAAAAGTGCTGGTGCAAAATGGCAAAACTTTAGAGAGACCTGGATGGCTTGTGCTTGCCGTCCTCCCCATGGGGGCCAAAACATTCAGGACAGGAACTGTTGACAATTAAGTGATGAAACTCTCCAAAAAAATGGAGGCAGAGAAAGACTCTGGAAGAAGATTGGTGTGTAGCCGGCTTCTGTCTATTTCCTATTTGTACCTTTTTTCATTTGCTTGTGCTTAATTGCTTGTAAAGGGAGGAATGCATGTGAAATGTAGGCAGCCGAGCAACTTAAGTTTGCAAGAGATCGG
Source organism: Alligator mississippiensis (assembly GCF_030867095.1). NCBI lineage: Eukaryota > Metazoa > Chordata > Crocodylia > Alligatoridae > Alligator > Alligator mississippiensis. Next base: position 2,619,973 of record NC_081833.1, on the reverse strand, counting down.
CGTAGACACTCGGGAAAGGGGTGGATTTGAGCCGAGGGGAAGGAGGGTGGGACGAGACTTAATTTTTTTTTCCCCGTCGGAGAGGGATTGTGCTGGTCCGGGGGTGGGGGTGGGGGGTGCAGGGCTGGCTGCCGGGATCGCGGATTTGCAGTGTGTGCACAGAGAGAGGGGTTGTGCAGGAGCCCAGCTTTGTCCCTGTGCATGCGGAGCGCGGGGGGTCGTGCCCGGGTGTCCCCGCCGGCTTGCACGGGGGCTCCGGGGAGAGCAGCGGCAGCAGCCCGGCCTCGCTGCTGCTTCCCCGGGCCTACTCCTTACACACCCCTCCGTGCGCGGCACTCGCCCCGGCCCCTTGCCCGGGACCCCCTCACTTTTGCCCGGCGAAGTGCGCAGGCTCTGCTGGCACTGGCATAACGTGGATCGGAGCACGGGGGGTGGGGGGAAGCCCATCAATCCCGGTGTTACATAATGCAATTTGTTTTTAAATCGCGGCTTCCGGTGTGACTATGGAAACAGTTGGAGGGTGGAAAGGCTGCGGGGTGCAGGCTGCCTCGCCTGGTTGCAGGGGGGGGAGGTTGATGGCAGACAGGGGCTGAATGGCAAAGAGGATCAGAGCCATGCAGGGCTCTCCTTTTTCCTCCCTCCCCCTCCCGGGGTTGCACAAGGGAAGCAGGCGGGGATGGATGCGCATTTAAAGAGTAAAAAGACATGCATCGTTTGCCTGCAGCCGAGCACCTGTTGTCTCGGGTCGGTCCCGTGTCTCCAGGGCGAAAGGGGTGCAGGGCAGCGGTCCTACCGCGCACCTGGGTGGGGGTTTGCAGCCTTGCATCCTTTTCTGGGAGAGGGGCTCCCCGCATCCCCCTCGGTACAGCGCCTTGTTTCTGATTTATTTTGTAGCGCTCTATTGGTAGAAGGAGGTACGATGAGAACGAGGACCTCTCCGACGTGGAGGAGATTGTCAGCATCAGGAGTTTTAATTTGGAGGAGAAGTTAAAGAGTAAAATGTATCATGGGGATTTCGTGCATGCCATGGAAGGGAAAGGTAAATGCGGGGCTGGCTCGGGGGGGGGGGCGGCTCCTGGCCGCGATTGCTGCGGAGGAGCGGAGCTGGTGGTGTCTCCACGTGCAGAGTTTGTGGCTTGTTTCGTATTTCCCGCCTGCATCCCCCCTTCCAGGGGATCCGGTGACGAATCCAGGCCGAGCAGCAGGGGAGGGGTTGGGGGGATGGGTGTTGCACACTGGGCCCTCGCCAGGAAGCAGCACACGCACACGTGTGTGTGCGGGCACGGGCTGTCCTGGCTGGACCCGGTTCCCCGTCCCCTGTGCACGGACGTGCCCTTTCTGGCGTTGGCATCAGGGGGTGCGGATGCGGCTTGCAGGGAAGCCTCCGTGGCTGCCAGCCTGACCCCGGATCGCTTCCCTTGTGTTTCCAGGGATCAGGTTCGTGGAGGAGCTGCGGGAAACCCCAGCCCCCACTCCGCCTGCCGGTGTTTCCCGCTCCCCCCTCCGCCCCCTATTCAACCAAGGCCCTTTGCATCTTATTTGTCAGCTGCTAAGGATGCAACTCCAGGCTGTAGACTTAACAGCTCCGTCGTATTAAATCCCCCCTGCCCCAAACCGCCTAGATTCGCTTGTGACTTAGGTGGCTAGATAGGTACTCAGTAGGCGAGACCAGCCCATGCAGGGGTTGCTCTCCAGCAGGGGCAATGGGAAGGTGTAGTTTGCCCGCTGGAGCGGATGTAGGGGTGGCAGTTTTTCAAGTCACCTTCACGTAGCGCTAGTCACTGAACCTGGCACCAAATCCCAGCTACTTTTGTCCACACCCTGTGGCCTTGCGGGCACTCCAGTCCGAACCACCTCTCAGAAACATGCAGCCGCTAGCTGTCATGTGTCATCCTCATCAGACGTCAAGAATGATTGAGTCAGGCATTTAATTTTTTTATTTTGTATTTTTTTCAAGGCTCAGTCTTGCGTGGACATTTTTAACTCCTAATGTGGCCAGGGATATCAACTGTTGTACATAGAGCAGGGGGTTTTCCTGGAAGGGAGGGGGGGAATAGCTTCCTCCTGTCCCCTGACACAAGATGCTGATACCTGGTCCTTGCTTTTAAAATGCCGGGTAATTTTTCAGGGATTGCTTTCTACCATCATTTCCAAATTCTTTGCTCCTTCCCATTGCTGCTAGCTAACCCTTCCACTATTTCCCTTGCTCAGCAGCTTTGCAAACCTTTTGTAGCTTTCTCCCTTCTAGGGAACTTGAAAATAAATGAGTGTCTTTTGTTACTTTGTTTTGGTCTATGTCTGCTTTGTTCAGCCCCACAAGGGATTTTAATGCTTTGTTGGGCCTTTATAAAGAGAAGGTCTGTTTTCATTTTTACCACTGGTTTAATTTTTCTGTAAAATCGAAAGATGAATTGAACTTAATCAAAAATACTAAATTTGCCTACTGTGCTGTTGAGAGCAAGACTAGAAATATCAAGTTATTGGAACACATGGAATCGGTTGATTTTAATTTTTTTTTAAATCTTCTATTTCCTTGTTTTTATTTTCAATGGGAGCAGTACTTTGATCTCTGGCCAGGAATGTGGGCTGGAAGTTTTCTTCAGAGGTGCTGCAAGGCTGCAGTGTGATTTTTGGCTTGGACACAGCCCACCATAGCTATTTATTCTCTAGCCTAATATGCAGTGGATCTGCTTCTCCTGGACACCCTTCACCTGATTCCTGGCTTTGTGTCTTGAATGGAGGATGCGCTTATCCAGTGGATATTTATTGATTCAGTTAAATAAAATACTTAAAGGAATATTTTAAGTTGTGAGGCATTTACATAATAAACCATAACGATTTTTGCTAATGGGGAACTATTCCTTATGCTGCCTCTCACTGAAATATTGATTGTGGAAGGTAAATTCCATGCGATGGAAAAACAAATGATATTTTTAAAGGGCTAGTAAAATAATAATCAGCTACATGGGCTATTTGTTTAGCAGGACTAAGCAAGGATCCTTTATCCACACTTTTTGTAACAACGGGGAAAATTATAGAAATAGATAAAAACATGAGTAGGAATATGAATTTATCATGAATTTCCAACACCCCATTCTAGTTTGGGTGTCAGAGGGACACGACTTGTATAAACCTGGGGATGAAAATTTTCATGCAGTGTCCCAGGAAGGTTGTGTTTTAGATAGTTACTTATTTGATCAGTTGACAGTAAAAATGTATAGACAAACAAGCATAGTATTGAGTGTTTAGTTTAAAGTTTTGTTAATATTTGTAGCATACAAATAATCCTGAGGGGATGCTGTCCAGCTATCCAGACTTCACTTTCCCGTGAAAAAGGAGGATTACAGACCTCCAGACATACTCTCTGGCTACTTCAAGATTAAATTTTGCATCTCTGGAGGCAGAATATAAATCGACTATGAAACTTGTGAAGACTTTACCCACCCAAGTGAATGCTTATCACTTTTTCCTACTACCCGAAACAGAAAAAAAAACAGTTTCATTCATGACGCATAATTCAGACCACTGAATGTTAAAATCAGCATAAAGAGCCAATTCATTTTCATCCTTAAAATTAAATTATTATGCTTTATTATTCAGACAACAAATCTTTGTTCTATTCTCTAGTTATTTGGTCAATAAATATGTACTCTCCTTTAAATCAAGATTTCTACCCTCATCTCACTAACTCATTCATGCCTGAGGTCACAAGATTTTCACCTATAGGCTTCTGTCCTGCCCGCACATTATGGACCTGTTCAGTTCATTGAACTTTCTCAGACTAGTGTCAATAAAATGTGAGCCCAGCTGTTTGCAGGATCAGGGTCTTACAATGTACTTCTGTAAAGTTCAGTAGAAACAGAAATATGTAGCTCAGTCCATGCCACACTGCTTAATAGGCAGACAAGGTTCTTTGGGTAAATGTGATATCTTTTATTAGACCAACTAAATAGTTGGAAAAATTGTTCTTTGCAAGCTTTCAGGCACAAACACCCTTCTTTGGGCAGAACTTTGTCTCTCTTTGTCCTTAGACCAACACAGCTACCACCAATGACACTAATGGTAATTTAGGTCAGTCTCCTGTAACTGTTATGCAGCATTTCATAACCCAGACATTTCAACCTCATACTCCCATTGACAAGCACTGCTTTCTACTTTATGTGCATCTGTAAATAAGGAAAATAGAGAACAGCTGCAGATTATTATTTGTCACCCAGTTTCTGCTTGTGACCTAAAATATTGCCTCTCTTTACAGTTCTGTATAAGGTATAGTAAGTTTTCTTTGTTGAATACAGAAAAGCGGAGACTCTTGACAATCTCTGATATGAAGCAAAAATGTAATTTTAATACTTTTTGTGTATTCAAATCAGATTTCACTTTTGAGTACGTGCAAAGAGAAGCTCTCAGGATTCCCCTTATTTTCAGAAGTAAAGATGGACTTGGAATTAAGTAAGTTCCAGCTAAATCTTAGTTTTGATTCAATGTTTTATGAAATAATCCTAATACCTGCATGTGCTCTCAAAATGTATTATGGATAGCATGCTCAAGAGGAGGGTAAGGGTGATTATACTTCATTTACAAATGAGCAAACCGAGGCTGGGAAAGTTTAAGTGCATTCGGGGCAGTTGTACAGTCACAGAGCAAGTCAGTGACAAAGCCAGAAACCAGCACCCTGGTTTTGAACCATCTAATGACAATATTTGTGTCTGACTTCCCATGTAACTTCTAAGTTATGTTCTGAATGATGTGTGGGGGACACTGTGATAGCTACAGTTAAGCATGCTTCAAATTTTCCATTATAATGGTATTTTTTTTAGAAACCAATATTTAATTATTTATAATAAAATTCAGAATTATTATTTGTATGGGGTTGGTTTTGTTTGAAAGCTCAGGACAAAAAGGATTAAGTTTTGAGAAACAGTTGATTCATAATATATTGTTTTCTGATTGGAAAAAATAAGACTACCTGCAACCACTTTTTAAGAGGTTTTAGTACCTGGAATGTAAGGACTCAATGTGTCAGGCAGATAATTCATGGGATGGGGAAGGGGGCCTTTTGACATTTACTTAAGGTATGAACATAAAACCTTGATATTAAAATGAAAAAGTCTCTTATAACTTTGAGATGCTAATTATTTTATTTTTTTTGTGTGTAAAAAGTTCTGTGTAGTGTGTCTAAAGTGGTACAAAAATGGAAAGATCCTGATTATATTAAAAGTGACTCCTAAAGCACAAGCAATATAAAGCTCAGGGAAGGTTGTGCAAGCAACTTTTTGTCATCCTTAAACTTTTGAGTACTGTGCTTCATTTTACAACTTTACTGTTTTTTAATGTCTGTTTTGTATAAGATGGGTTTCTACTGGGGTTCTCAAGTTATGTTTTCTTATGGATATTTTGTTCTCTAGTTCTGTTAATGCTGAGAAACCAGGCAGTCACACTATAAAAGAGTAAATTACATTTTCATCTGCCTCACACAGCATAAATACAGCTGTCAAGTTGGTTACAGTGCAGAATCTCTATGACAGGTGAAGATATAAGGAGAATAAAAAAATACCTCTTGATTTCCAGTTCCCAGGTGGAGTTTGGAGAGCTGATTGTTAGAAAAGGGCTTTTGAATTGTAAACTGGATTCTGAAGAGACTGGGAGAGAATAAATATGGAGCTCCATAGTAACAGTTTTACAGTCACTTTACTGACTCTAATCACACTCTAATGTTTATTAAAGGGGAAGAGAATGGATACTTGAGTTTGCCCTGATGAGCTTAAAATAGTCTCCAGCCCCCAGACTTGACTAGCCAGTTTCTTTGTCCCTTACCCAACTGCTGATATCTTTCCTCTATTCTAGTGGGAATGTACTTGGCTAACTGATCCTGTATTGTTTCCCCCTCTTACAAAATGAACCATATTGTGTGTACAGCTTAATCCAGCAGATGGAATTACTAGCCTGAGAAGGTCAGAGTAGCTGGTATGCAATATATAGATATATATATACACACACATTAAAACCAAATTAAAAGTACCATATCATCATGTAATTCCAGATGTATCATAATGGTTAGATATGCACAGGAAGGCTAAATGAAGGTGGCACAGCTTTTAAGTGCTTGGTTTTGCAACCTTAATCATTTTTCAAACTACTTTTTTTATATAACGTCCTTAAGTGTTTTACAGTATTTTGCTTTTTAAGAACAAACGGGGAAAACCAGAAATGCCATCTTGGTCATCTTATTGAAACTCGTGTAGGTTATTATCACTCAGGAGGGTTGGGAATGTTTAGTGCCATCATACCTTTGTCTGCCCTTGAGCTACTTGAGTCACTGATGGGAGTAGTCGGTGGTCCTCCCTCCCGCAGCACTGGAGAAGGATGGGACACTTCCTTTGGGTTTCACAGGTATTTGAGAGCAGAGGAGTGGGAAGGCTCAGGAATCCTGGGTTGCATTCCAGACGCTGGAGAAAAGTGTTTTCTAATGGGCGCAGATTCCTCTTCTCCTTCCCCCCCTTCCTGGGCCCTGCCCCCTTCTGCTCCCTTCCCCAGGTTGATCTGTTGTCTCTTCTGCATTCAAATTGAGTAGTTTTGTCTTCCAAACTGCCAGAGCCTGGCAGGAAGGGCAGTGAGAACAAGGGTGACAGGCTCTTTGCTTTAAGGTCTGGCAGAAGGACCTGCAGCTTACTGCTGGGATAAACTGGATCTTGGAAGATTTAGCTTGTGAAATCTAAGAAGTTTCTGCTGAGCACTTACAAACTGCCATTTTTCAAAGCTTTCTAACATGGGCATTTTTCAGCAAATTTTCATGGATATAGCAAGGGGTGTATCTGATACGGAAGCTACCAACCTGCCCAATTTTAAGTCCCTGCTCCAAATCATGAGTATGCCAGTTCTTCTCAAGATCAGCATTATTACAAGAGTAAAATGCCATTTTTTCCCAGCAGTCAGGGCTCATGGTGATATGCGGTGATATCTTTTATTAAACCAACAAGATTTTTGCAAAAAAAATATTTATTTTCTATTAAAAACAATTCTAAAAAGATTTCTATATTTTCCCAGCTTGTTACAAACGGCTGAACTGTCTGCCTGAACTTTTCCCAAAAAATTACCATTGAGGCAGACATCCATCAGGGAACATTTCAGCCCAAATGGTTAAAGTTTGGCTAAGCAATACATAACTGAAAGTATGTTCTTTTAACAGGAAGTGTTGAACTACCTTCATAATAATCAGCCTCATTTTTTTATTTCCAAAATACTTTGACAGGATTAGAGAAAACATTTCAGCTCCAGTGTTTTCACCCTATTCACACTTAAGTAATCGCATTCTGTTGACACAGATTCTTTCAGCAGCTGCAAACCAGGCTGCAAGCTTCAATCCCTGTCCCAAACTCTTGTGTAGCTTTGCAATCTCCAGCTCCGTTTAGAGCACTTAGAAGGGAGCCCTCTCTGTAGTACACCAAGCAATTTAGGATGAAATGTGCTATATAAATATATGTAACAGGCAGTATATTTAGTACTAGTATAAGAGCATTTGAGATTGATGTGATACTTAATAGTAATTGGAGCTATGTACTTCTAGTTGCCTGATGTTAAATAGATTGCACGCCTGTCACCAACAGATCTACAACACGTAGCTCTTCTGTTGCTGCGTACAGTAAGGCTCTGAAGTTGCAGGAAACGGGGTAGCTGATGGAGAGATGATTAAAAATGAAAGTCAATGTTAAAAATTGCTTCTGTGGTTTTCTATTTCGTATACCCAGCCATGGCAAGCCGTTGTTATTCCTAGTGGTCAGAAGCAGGAAGCACAAGTCCTGACCTCTTTTACCAGCAGTTGTTTTCTTTAGGCAGAAGTGAACATTTAGATGCTCCTGTGATTGCATGTTGGAAAGCTGACTCTTTTGGTTTGGTGTCCTGCAGCAGACACCCACCGTGACACCCCCCCTGGTGCTTTCCTCTCTGACCTTTACCCGGAGGCCTACTTTCCACTTTATCCTGCACCTCAGAGCACAGGTACATTGCCTTTATACATAGGGCAATGCCTCCTCCTATTCCCTGCCTGTCCTTCCTGAACAAGTTACCACCCATGCCCATATTCCAGGCACGTGAAGTATCTCGCCACATCTCCGTAAGCCCAATTGCACGATCATTCTTTATTTGTACTAGGACTTCAAATACTTCCTGTTTGTTCCCCATGCCTCTCGCATTAGCATATGAGTATTTGAGGTATCTAACTGAATGTCCTGTCTTTTCTCTGAGAACATTTCTTAGGCTTCTGCTATTGGTTCCCTTTACTAAGTTTTTATCCAGGTCCTCTGGCTTTTTACTTACTTCTGGGCTTTTTTCTCCACCTTTAGATCTTTAATTACTGCATTTTCAAAGTACTGTACAAACAAAGTTCTCAGCCTTGTCATTAATGTGCAGTAACTAAGATAGAGATCTGTCTCTGTCTTTCGTTTGTTTTTCTTTCCTGACTTTTAAGTTGCCTTGTTTGCTCTGTTCCAAATGTTAATGAGCTCAATCCACAAGATCTCGGCAAGGCTCTGAATGACTTGTGCTTAAAATTCTCCTTTTTGATGCTCTCGACTGCTGCTTACTTGCATTTAAAACCTAAAACATGATCTCTATTAAAAAGGGTGTTATAAATAGCAGTGTCAACACCAGGGAACAATTCCACCACTGTTTAGCTTAGAGACTGCAAATATCTGATGCAGAGACAGTCTCAACTGACTTCCGGTCCAAGACACTTACGTTGCTCCACCAAGGTACAGTTGGGTTGTGGAAGGAATTTCAGTGTAGGAGAGCACTTGGGATGGTTTCATTCCCAGCTCTGAATCTGACAATGTGTGATGTGGCATTGTACAATTCACTTTACCTCTTTATGCCTAAGTTTATATGCGTGGGGGAAAAACAAGATAATTTACCTTATGGGGGTATTCTGAAGCTTCTTGTTTGTCAAAACCTCTGAAATGCTGAGCTGGCAGATGCATTAGAAGTATACCAAAGTATTGAGTTTGTCAAAAAACCTGTCCACATGCAACTGCTACTACCAGGGTATCAGCACATGCTCCCTAGTCATTCTGAGCAGAGACATTTTGTCTTTGTGCTAAACAGCTATGCCATATAGCATCAAAATAGTCAATAATATGCCTTTATAATATTCTCTGTCCTGCCAGAAAAAAGCTGTCTATGCTGTTCAGAAAAACTGCTTGATCCTTGCTGCTAATAGCCATGTTTTGTAAAATGTGGAGAAATAGCACTATAAACTTATTTCTGTTTTATCCATGTGAAAATTTGGTCCCACTTGTATTTGGACAGCATTCACATTCCTTTTCTTTGTATTGCTAATTATAGAATGCCTGACCCGGATTTCACCGTCAGAGATGTGAAGTTACTAGTGGGTAAGTTGTTCTGCATTTACTGTATTTTCTGTATTTATCAGTGCTGCTTTTTTAATGTTAATTTTGTATAAGACTCCAGATATGCTTGTAAGCATGCATTAACTCAGGATCTGAGGGAAAGAACAAAGAACCAGTTTGTAACAGAAAAAGGAATATATCCTAATTAGTAGTTATGCTGATGAAGCTCTGAAACATACTGGAAAATGGGCCACTTGTAAATATAGTGAATGCTTTTCTCTAACAGGTAGTAGATACCTGTTCTTCTAGCCAGATGGCATTAGCTGCTTCCCTGCAAATACATCTTTTAACTTGGAAAGCAGCAGTTTTGTTGATGGAGCTTGTAGCCATGATTTGTTGTTGAGCAATTTGTTTTAAAAGCTTAATTACAGCCATATAACATGGTAGCTGTGAACTCTTTATAAGCTTATTAATGTCAGGCCAGGGCAGTGCTTTGATGGAAAAACTCCAAGGGAGCCCAAATGTGGAAGCGTCATGAGATGGCTTTGGTGGTTTAAAAGCAGGCACTCTTCCCTGTGCAGTACTGAATTAACACCCTCTCGTAGTCTTCAGCAACGCTGTCTTTTGCCCGAGACTTAACACGAAGGTCCTGATCATTTGTGATCGTAAAAAAATCATGGCACTTTTTATAGAAGTAGTAGTGTTAACCCTGATGAAATGGCTGTGTTTAAACAGTGCAATTATGTTACATGCTGTCTAAATCCCTCAGCAAATGAAAATGTGCAAGTTTTTCTTCACATCCTGTCCTAACAATGGGCACTACACTACACATGACACTACACGCACTACGGCGACATAAGTGTCCGCGGGAGTCTACATGTGACCAGCAGCTACTTTGCCGTAGCGACGCACTCCCCGGGTATGGCACACCACTACGGAGAAGTAACTGCTAAAAATAACCATGAACTGTGCGTACGGCACAGTAACAACATCGCCATAGCAATACGTGTAGGTGCGCCCAATGATACTCAGTGCTGTGTCCTTCAAAACTGGCTGCATTTCAGTGATGGGAAAAGTGGTCTCTAGATGTAGATCTTTATATTGATGTTAACATTTTAATTCACGTTGTAAAGAATTAATTCTTGGTGTGTAAGTGTTTTGTGTTTGGAAAATGCCTAGAAGAGACTCCTGCCTTATTCAGTTTCAGAAATGCACAAACCCAAATGCATTCATGCAAAATTACATTTAAGCTAATTAATGGACATGCTATTTAAAATGAGACAAAAAGGTAACTTAAAAAAAAACACGATGCAGCTATTTCAGTTTTACCATTTGCCCCGTAGAGAGAATCCTGATTTCACTAAGGAAATGTTGTTGTGTTGCTTAACTGACAGTGTTGTACAAAAAGCTTTGAGATCTTCTATCTGATAGGAGATACTGTAGAAGTCTAGTTGGAAGTGTTGTTTTGATATCAATATAGAATTTATCTGTAGAATTTGATATCAGTATAGAATTTTAATATCTTTTCATATCTGTACATTCTTAGATGAAAATAGGAAATATGAAATCATATGAGAGCACAAGGAAATCTCATGACTATTGAGGAAATCAGTACTTTTCAAGTTGGAGATGTTGGATTTCTGCTGTTTTGCTGTGCGGTGGCTTTCCATTAATGCCGATTGTCTGCACTCTGGAACAGCTCCTTTGTAGATTTATTCCATAACTTCTGCTCTGCTGTTTCTCATTTTGAAGTTGCTGCAATCATTTAACTAATTATGTAGTAATTCTGGGAACAGTGTAGTGTTGCATAACAGACTATTATGTAGGAAAAAGTGTAAGTGTGAGAGCTGCTTTCCTCTTAGATTGATATCTTTGGCAGTATTATGGGGTGGAGATTCCCATGTACGTTGGCCAAGAACATTAGGGTGAAGTAAAGAGCAAAGCAGGAGGATATCTAGAAATGATATTACATTCTTTAAGTAATGAGGCATAAATAAACATCAATTTGAGAGCTGAAATTTGAGGACATTAAATTTCTCACATTTGGGAGCAGTGAGCTGTGCACACACACCTGGCCAAACTCTGAATATTATGTAGGTATCCTCTCACCGCATTTGGATGAGCTTCAACTGGAAATCCCAGTCCCAACCTATAACTTGTTCAAGAACATTGTGTCCTGCTGTTAAAAATAAGATGTATAGCCTTTGGCATCACAGGTGAAAACTTGGTTAAAAAACCCCCCGTCACAAATATTTAGGGGATCTCTATGTCTGCAACTTGTATCTGTCAGTTCACACTTTGATAGCAAGCCATATATACGAGCACAGTATCTATATGCCTTACAGCACACAGAGGGCCATGTACAGGCCTGGTAAAAGCAGGTGCAATTCCATTGTTTGTGCCTAATTTCCAAAAGGCATGTGAGTGAACTCAGAAAGTCAGGCAAACTAGAATGAGCTCCATATTAGATATTTTTTCTGCTCATTTATCTAGTATTTTTGGCTTAGTACCTGAAATGAAACCTTTCCACGTGGGACCTTAAACAGAGTTCCCACCTGCTCTGTGCAAGGATTAAAGACTCAAGATACTTGTCAGAATTGGATGTGTCCCTGTGTTTTTGAAAATTGCCCTTCCCTGCATGTGAACTTGAAGGTTGCTGCATTTCAGGAATATTGTGTGTACAAGTGAAATGCCTCAGGGAACATGGAGAGAGAAAGATATTTTACAAATATGAAGTAGTGTAATATCTACCCACAGAGTCAGAATTTGTGCTGAAGTCAATAGGGAGAATGCAGCTTGAAAATAAAACACTCTAGTGTAAGTTTTTCTATTGTGGCCATCATTGTAGCATCTGTAAAAGTTTTAATTTCTTCCAAGGATGAAACAATGCATGTGTATCTTTGTCATAAGGATATTTTTGAGAGATTCAGGGCACTAGTTTTCAAGGTAGCTAAATCCCATTGCAAATCAATGGGACTTCAAGTCATATGTGACTTTAAATTTTTGAAAATCTCACCCACTGTTAATTAAAAAAAATCAAACTCCTTTATCTCTTGTATTTGTTGAATGTATTCCTTGTATTCCTTCACTGTGATGTTTAATGACAACAAAGAGAAGGCAGTGTCCATATCCTAGTAAAATCAATTGGATTTGGGTACCTAACGCTTTGAAAATCCCAGACTACACTATTAACAAAGAATTTAAAAAACAGAGTTTACTTGTCAGTATGCATGCTTCTCATTTGTTCTTTCTGTTGTTACTATTCATTCAGAAAGCAATGAAAGCAGTTTGATTTTTGGTGCGTTGTATCTTAGTGTTTGGACTCCAGTCTATATTTAAAAAAAATCTCAGTTTTCACTAGGATCTGTAAGCAGTAGTGTAAAAGCATTATCTTTGGGCTTGGTTTTCAGAAATGCTTGTTGTTGCAAAGTGTAAATGTTGTCCCCAATTTAAGAGGACAACATCTTCTTAAGATCTATTATGATTTATATAAGGACATGGTCTAGATTAGTTTGTGTGTCTATGTTAAACATAGTTCAAATACTACAATATTGATTCTAACTAGACAGTTGGCTCTACTCTAAATGAGCAACATCCCAACTATTTTTTAAAGCCAAGGTCAGTGGATTAATTTAAGTTGTTGGAATTTGTCTGATCTGTAAAATGGCTGAGAGTCAAGAAATCAATTGGAGAGGGGGAGAAAAACTCTTGGTCTACTTAGGAACTTCAGACTGCTTGGAAGACAAATAAACTACTGTAATATCATTAAATATTAGGCCCTTATAATTTTCTTCTCTAATGTGAATTTGAATACTAATTCTAAAGGACAAGGTGTCATTGTCATGACATCATAAACTTTTTTTAAATTTCAAGAAAGCCTTTCTGCGTGAAGCATGCCCTTTCAGTAAGTGGTCGTACGAGTACAAAATGGGTTTGTTTCACTGTGGTTGGGTATTCTGGTGCCCCTTGTAGCATCGGCTGTGACATTTGTGCAGTGCTTTGTGGGATACCAGCACTTCTCCCAGGGGATTGTCTTAGCCTGAGGACAAATTCCTACAGTCCCCTTTGGAATGATCAGCAGTGGCTGCGTACATTTTGGATGCAAGGCAGCTTTGTTCATGGAGTTGTGTACAGCGCTCACCTCCATCCTTCAGCACACGCGCACCTAAATGAGAGCTGGTTTGACAGTGGAGACACGACAGTTGCGACCTGGACATTTGCAACCCCAGATTGTGATCAGTCTTGGATAATCCAAGGGGTGCTGGCAAATCTATGCAGAACATCCAGATCTTCAGGTCCATTAAGGATGTTCTTCCACATGGGGGTGAGCCCCCACTTGATGTGCAGTAAAGAAGGGAGGGATTCAGGATGCTTGGGGTTCCTCAGCTTCAAACAGGATTCACATTCTGGTCTTGCCCCTCCTCGTTCTCCCAGTTCCCATGTACCTAGAAAACAGTGCTTTTCTGGGGTTGTGCAAGGAATGGTAGATCACCAAATACATGTGCTAGACTTAACTTCAGAGCAGTTTGGTAGTTTCCAGTGTGGTGAATATGGGATATTAGGTGTCCCACGCAGTAAATGTGGGGCCAGTGCACTAAATATTGTCCAGGCTACTCCAGTAAATGGTGATTCTGGCTGACAGATTACCTGTGGTGCCAGAGCCCTGAGAAAGCAACTGCTTAATGGAGCTTGTAGTTGCCCAGGCTTGTATGCTGCCAGCCTTTTTGCAGCAATGATGGCTCCAGAACTCCTTCCAAACTAGCATGGGAAGGTGCAGTGGCAGGAGAAACAAGGCTTTCCTTCCTAAAAATTAGTACTTCAGCCTTAAAGAATACTTGCTTGGAAATTGCATTGAGGACAACAGAGATATATGCTTGTGAAGGTAAACCTGAAACTCCACCGACAAAAAGGGTGACTATCATTGCCTTGGGCAGCAAGCTCGTTCAAAGCTATATACTCCCTTAGCTAACTTAGGCAGGCTGACTTTATATGAGTATGGCTAAGACAGAAAGGGTTAACACTCCTCTGAATATAATATAGCGGTTTATAAATAACAGCTACAGGTTGTCAGCAGCTCAGTCTGATGTCTCTCAACTAGTCATTCTGTTGTTATTAAATGTTTATCCTGCAGCAGTCCTTAGCAGACCTGGTTCACACCAGAACACTTGCTCTAGTTGTTTTACAAATACATAAGAAGACTACCCCAAATTGTTATCCTATTTGAAGACGGTCTCTGTAAAGGGTGAAGCAGAGGGGCGAAATCATGATACACACAGTTTACATATATACATCCCTTCTTTTTTTTTGCACAGATGAAGTAAGTATATCCCCAACTGTTCTTCACTCAAGCATCATCAGTCCGTGTCTTTGCAGAAGGGGTCTTGGGTGAGGGTAGCAGCCTTGGAGGTCAGGCCAAGAAAGTCATTTGATATCTAAAGGAACATGAAAGAAAGTGTAGGTGCAATTTTATGAGAAGACACCACTTTAATTTTCTGGTTCTTTGGCAGTAACAGTGGTTCTCAGGCTAGGCTCTGTAGATCTTTGCTTTGTGCTAATGGTAACCAGTGGGGGACTCTAGGACTGATGGAACCAAACAAAATAACCTCACTGGGGAATTGCTTCCTAATCTTCTTTGGTTCACTCTTCTTCAGCGTTTGCTGTCTCTCTCATGTTGGTCTCCTCTGAACCTTGTATCGTGCTTGAATTCACACAACTACAACAGGACCCAGAGAGACTTGAGTCAAGTGTCTGCATACAAGTAGGGACGTCTAGTTGCAATAAATCTATGGTTCCACCTTCAGCGAAAGGAAATCAGTTCTGATGCAAAGCAGGGGGTGAAATCATAACAAAGAAACTGTGCGTATTGTGGCACAAAAACCTTTGAATCAGTTCTGCCTAATACGGGCCTAATGTTACTTTATACATAGAACAACACTATAATGGTTGCAGGGGAGGTGGGACATTGTGGATTGGGAAGATGGCTCAGGGAGGTATGAAGGCAAAGGTTCTTGGGTTAAGGATTGGGCGCCAAAAGTGACCTTGTGCTGTTCACATGGTGATGCCAAAGTACTGCCCTCAGACCTCTGTGCAGGACTTGATTCAGACAAGCTGTCTTCCCTATGGATGTGGATTTTGTCCTGTCAGTGCAGGAGCCATTTGAAAAAGGAGACAGAAGAGCTGAGTTGAGCTTTGCTGAGCTGGTCTTAACATATAAAAAGGAACACAACATGTTTCCATTCCTGTTACCCTCTCACCTGTTCTTGTTCACATCAGTTCTGTGTGTATCCCAGATATGAATTGGCCGTCGGCTACTCTCTGCATTTTGATTTCTGCCCCTTAGGCAGGAACACAATTTTTTCAATGTCCAGTTTGCAAATACTGCAGGGGAACATTTAAATTCAAACAAATCTGACCTGAGTGCAGACATCTCCATGGTTCGTACCTCTTCTGCAAATAGCCAGGTGCTCCCAGAGCTTTAGAAACCCCGACTCTTGGGCCAGCTTGATAGTGTCACAGTATGGAGATATACTATAGACTAGATCAGTGGTCCCCAAACTCATGGTTCACACACGTTACCAGTGAGATCTTCTGGTGCTGCTTACTGTACAGAAAATTGAGTTACAGCTGAGTTTGTCAAGGAGTTTATTGCCTACAGCCTGTTGCTTGTTTGGTGCTTTTGCTTACAGGCTAGCAAGGTCAGCTACTGGAGTAACTTCCATGCAGACACAAGAGGAGAATCAGGAACATGCTCAACTGATTAGAATTACTGCAGTAGTATATAACTGGCCACAAGCCAGGGGCCAGTCCTTGGGCGCAAAAGATTGCAATTTTAAACTTTACAGGGTTGGCAGGGAGTTAGGTGGGGCCCCCAGAGGAAACTAAACAGAAACCTCTGTAAGATCCTGAAAACTGAACCCATTAAGCTCCATTTCCATTAAACACTCTTGGGAAATCAGGTTTCAGGGTTTACTGATTCTGAAGCCTACTTTCCCAACTGTTCGGTAAGATTCCCAAGCAAGGAGGCTATTGATGCAATTTAGTGGAGATAGGTTTGCTTCACGACTTACAAAAAAGGGCCAGGTGCAAAGCCTGCATGCGAGTATTTGGTCTGGGATATTGACCCTGCTGCTTTGGAAATGATTTTCTCATTATTTTGCAGTACTGGTGTCATCTCTAGATCTTCCCTAGGACTGGCGCAGCTGAGATGAAGTAATTGCTGCCCATTTTTCATTTAGTCACTATTATGGATTGTACAACTGCATTCCTCGGATGAGGATGTTGATGAGATCCCTCTGTGTGGTCCCTTATTATTTTTTTTCCTTTTAAAGTCTTTTCTGGGGAAGTATTGAGTGTTTAGTTCACCAAAAGAAACAAACAGAATTGCTAAAATTAACTCATATTATACTAATACTCTCTGTATGGTTAAGCTGGTTTAAAGCTGCCTAGTTTGTTCCCTCTCTGTATGACAAACTGATCTGGAAAAATGCCTCCATGTAACGCAGGCCTGACCTCCACTTCCAAAGCAAAGGACAGTGTTAAAGAAGAGAGAACAGCCTCATTTGTGAATCACTTGCCAAAAATAGTAACTAGGGCAGCCCTTCTAACCTCCGAATCCTTCACTTTGCAAAACACTATGGGCAAGATTCTTTCCTAGTGGAAACCCACTAGCTTCAAGGGAGTTACATCAGGGAGGAATTAAACCCACCAAGGTGGTATGCCACTTAATGGTAGAATGGTGTTCTCTCCGGTGGACGATTTAAATGAATCCTTTCAAGATGGGCGTTTCCCAGACTGCTAACCACGTGAATGCTTAAAAACGCTCTGCGTTTTCCTCATTTTTATGATTTAACATAGCCATTTGGGCTAGGTCTGTCACAGAACACCCCCCCCCCCCCCCCCCCAAGTCCAATCCATTGATGTGTACTAATTTAATGTTAAATCTGAGCATTCAAACACACAGGTAGCATAAAATTAGAAGGGGGGCATCCTAAAGCAGCATGAATTGAGCCCATCTAGGCTCTAGTGAATATTAGATGATTTTGCTGTTACTAAAGATATGCCCTGATTACATATGATATAATGTAGAATATTAAAAAAAGAGAGAAGCAAAGCCATTCTCCAAAGCAATGATGTTCATTTTGCAGTAGCCATTTGTGATGTTGCTTCCTAAACATTTTTATATAGACCATGCATGAACTCCATTAATTGTCATTAGGAGTTGTAGCCAGTACAAACAAAAACATTGGACTACATCTTTGGAAACTATTGATTATTTTTTAAACCATTGCTTAATCTGTCGTAAAAATCCTCCTAAGGATCAAAGTGACTGGAGAAACCATGCAACAAGAGACTTCATTAGTTGCAACTAGGGAATACTTTTAAAGTTGGATGGAAAGCAGATAAACTCAGTCACTTTTCTATTACCAGCCTGTATTTACCAGCTTCTCCAGGAGAGTCCTGTCTGCTAATTTCTATTGCTCCGGCTTTTTTCTCTTTGTGCAGGTTTAAGTACAATCACAACTCCCAGTGAAGTGATTAAAATGTGGGTAAGGCAGGAGTTCATAACCTGTGCAGTTCTGACTCTGCCCCTGTGACAGTTCTGGGATTGTAATGTTGGTAAGAGTGACTTTGGTGCACAGGCTGTGGTTTGTCTCAATTAAATCATATTTTATGACCAAAATTAATATTTAATCCACAGTTTGGGTCACTTCCTTGTGTAGAAGTAACTAATGTTGCTGGGTTTTGTTTGCATTTTGAATGTCTACTTTGCTGTGTGTAGTTTTAGGCTCACTTAAAATTAGTTTGAAATTCAGCTGAGCCACATCGTATCTCGTACCATGGAACTGTTGTTACATGGTAGGGATTTTTCCCTTCAGAGGTGTTTTTTCTCCTCCATGGAAGAGCTGAGGATGTGTCAGGCCTTTTGCTCACGAAGCACCTGGCTGGCTCTGCAGTGTCCTACATCAGTGGTGGTGCTCAGTCTTCTGGCCTTGTGGGCCATGAGTGGTGTAGAGCCAGTCTGTGGGCTGTCAGGCTCTCTGCACCAGGATCGGGCTCTCTGCTGCCTCTTCCTGGCCCTACATGCCTGGATAGAGCATCTTGTGCTGAGACTAGGTCCTAGCACCCTGCACCTCCCCTGCCTGGCCCCACGTGCTGGCATTACTGCCTGCATGCCAGAAAGGGCCCTGTGTGCCAAGATGGGCCCTGGCACCCAGCACCAGGATTGGGCCCCATGCTGTCCTTTGCTCCTGACCTAGAGTACAGGCTCATGCTAACTGACCCGTGGGCCTACCCACCGGTTTGGAAATTTGGCAGCAGGGCAGCAGCCACTGCTACCCCACTGCCAACATTTTGGATCTGTGAGGAGCCCAGCAGGCCAGATGACATGGTCCTGGGGGCTGGATCTGGCCTGTGGACCAGAGGTTGAGCACCCCGTCCTATATTGGTGGGGAAGGGCTACGTGATGCTTTGCTATAATAAGCAAGTGCCTTGAAGCATGAGCACGGTCTTAGCATGTGTAACTGCACATGCACGTTAGCAGACCACCTGCTGCAGATGCTGACAACAGGCTGCGTAAAATGTGTCCTGCTCAACCTTACCTGCTATTAACCTTGAATATCCTCTTGTATTTGCACCTTAGGAGAGTGTTAAAAAAATGAGGGGGGAGGGACCGTGTCTCTCGTTACCGTTCATGTCCTGACACTCCACCCATCAAGTCTCACCTGTCAGTTCTTCATCAAGGCTAACATCCCATTTTAGTTTTTGCCGATTCTCTTAAGTGCCAGCCTCTTCCTCAGCCCCCTGACAGTGCGCTTGAGGGTACTCGTATTTTCCTTGATGCGTTCTCCCACCTCCTGCTGTTGGAGGTGGACTGGATGAAATGTTCCCTTGAGCCAGTCTCTTAGCTGGAGGGATTGTGCTCACTGTGGCATTAAGTTCTTTGATGTTCCCAGCACAACTGAGAATCTGGTTACTTTTGTTCATCTCTTCTGAAGTCCAGGAGTACTAAAGAAATATGCCAGTCGCTGTCATTTCTCCAGTTTTCATTTTAGCATGACAGGGATGTGAAGAAAGGGAAAGTGTGCTTGCTGCTGCCTGCCCTGCTTAGCAGAACTCAAAGTGCTTAGCTTATTCATCATTTGTATCCGCAAGTGGCTCTAGAAGACTTAGTCTAGGTAATGCACGATTAACAAAAGAGTTGTTATTTTAGAGGATTTTCCTGTGGGGTTATTATTCCAATGAGTAGCATGTGTGCCCACCCACACCGCTGCACTCCTTATGATTAAGCAAACAACTCTTTTAGAGTAGGCCAGAATCCATCTGCTATTTACCAGCTGAATGTAATGCTGTGAACTTGTTGGAGCTCCATGCAAATGTTTTAAAAGAGGCACACCTCAGATATTTGCTGCTGCTTCCCCCTGTAAATCTACTTGGCTGACAGTTGGGAGGGTTATTTTGGTCAGAGCCTGCATAACTCTTTTCTGTCCTGCACATGTTTTCTATTACAGCCATTTCCGGAATCTTTGTAGTAGTATCTACCTTGCTCTTAAATAAAACCATTGCCTAGTTAATGTCTACATTGGCATAACTGCTGACTTATGCAGAATCGAGAGAGAGAACTGAAACCAGGTAACCTTCAAGGTAGCAGAACACTATTTGCTAGGCTGCGGGAATATGCATAGCTCACGTGGTGCCAAAAGCATTTGTCATCATGCTGGAGAGCCTGTCAAAAGTGCCTGTACAATCTAAGAATACCTTGTATTTCTGTAACACTTTCAGTCTGATGATCTCAGCTTGCTTTGCAAACATTAGTGACGGCCTTTTGGAAGGATGAGAAGTGCTATATCGCCAGCCTGAGACAGAGTTTTCCCAGGTCCAGCACACACACAGTTTCATTTGGAGTCAGGGACAGCTGTGGATCCTGAGTGCTCTAAAAAAATCAGCCCCTAAATTACTTAATCTATCCAAGGTCACACGAAAGTCTCTTTCTACTTCAGGATCTTTTTGCTGCCTTCTCTTATGTTGCTCTCTAAACTCCTTCCCATCAGATCAACAGTGGTAGTGAAGTCTGTAGCGGACTTTAAAGAGTCTTTGACTCTTTCCTATTTTACAGTACAAACTACTGTTTGGGGTAGTTTGTTACAGAGGACCCTCCCCCTTTTGTTTGCCGGGTGAGGGACAATGAGTGTCTGAATAGGTAATGGTGTTGGTGTTGATAGTCTTCCTTGCTAGGGTGGAAAAAGATTTTCAGGGGAACACACCTGCCTTGGTTGTACGGAGATGGAAATTCTCTGGCCGAGCCAGCGGTAAAACTCAGTTACCTTGCCTGCCAAGGCTGTGCCGTGACTAAAAGACCATCCTTACTCCTCTTAACAGTAGCTTGCAGTAGCTGATCTAGAAGCAATAAGGAACAGAGGGCTAAAATATTCTAACCCCCCCAACACACACATGCACACATTTTCCTGCTTGAATCTCCTTCTCTTTAAATGGGACTTTTGTCATGACAAGCCAGGACGGAGATAGAGAATTGCTTCAGCTTTAAATGTGCTCAGTTTTCACTCGCTGTGTTGCTACCTCATCCATCTTTTGAAACTGTGCTGCTTGTTTATATGGGGAAATCTTACCAGGTCTGATGAGCCATGGGTGTAGTAACATCTCCAAGCTATGGCCACGAATGATGGAAATTAGCCATCAAGGAAAGAATTGTTTAGGACAGAGGACGTCTGGCATAGGGAGCCAGTTGTATCCCCACAGAATAGGGGAGAAATCGGAAATCTAAGCCTGCACCTTACTGGCTCTAATGCAAAAGGTACGTTGAAGGCAGCTGCTCTGTAATAAAGTCTTCATTAGAAAGCTGACTAGCTCTTTATAGGTGGCTTGCCTGAAAGGAAGTGTCTTGACATTTAAAAGTTTCAGCAGTTGGTGATCAGGGCAGCATCCCTGTTCCTGTCACAGGAGGTCAGATGTGCAGATCACCAAGTGTCTAATTCAGATGGAGTTGGTTCTTTTAGATGTTCAGAGGGAGGAAGCTAAACTGGGGATAAACTGTGTATTCTGGTCTGTGTTAAGAACATCTGACCAGCAGATGTCAAGGAACCTGGAGCACTCATGTGAGGCCCTCGCGTGCAGCATGTTTTCCTTCCTTGCTGTTCCAGTGTGTTTATAGCACGGCACTGCCATAGCATCCTACCTGATAACATCATGATACTACTAGGATGAGCAACATTAAATTGTATTTGAGAATCATCATAGTTCAAGCTGTAATTAAACTTAAAAAAAAAACAAATGTTGTGCCAAATTGATGATTTTTCTTAAATCTTAAAACCAAATTTGATCTTTGCTTTAAAACCAAAAAAAACAACCACTCCCTTTGCACGTTTGTAACCCAAGCCAAACACTTTCATGTAAGTGGATGGGCACTGGCAAGTAAAAGTTGTGTTAGGCAAGAGGAGTACGATGCAAACGGTAGGTAGAGAGCGCAGGGAAGGAAGAGCGAGAGATGGCTCGAGCCATTTCCCTGTTAGTAACTTTGGGTGGTGTTAGTAACATAAAGAAAAATAACAAAATGTAAACCTGATGGGCTTCTTGAAAGACACAAACAAAAATACTTCCTTTCCTGTTTTGGAAAGGTAAGATTTCCATGCTTTTCTTGTAATTTCAGGCCTTGTGGCAACTACATGCTTCAGGACTTAGACCTATCAAGGATCAGTTAGATTCCAGGTGTTGCGACATGGGTCTTCTCGTATACTGTTGCTTTCTGGGCAATCTAATGTTTTGGTGTTAAACTTAAGTTTTTGTAGTGCTAATATAGTATATGGCCTTAAACTTGTAGGAGATCCTCATTTTATAAGAGCGTATTGTTTCATAGGCTGCCTTTGTCATAAAAACCCATTGCACAGTCAACAATTTGCTGTTGCCTAAACTGTGTGCACCTGTTCTGTCCAAGAAGCAAGATGGGAGCAGCCTTGCCAAGTGCCCTTGCAACTCGTGGTCACGTTACCGGGGTTGTCAAACAGGCTGTGCTGATAGTTTATCTGCGGTTAGGACACCTGTTTGGGCAACAAGCAACAATTTGATGGGGGTAACTTTCAGTTAGCTCCTCCCTGGGCTGGCTTTGGGCTAGTAGCCAGCAATGAAAAAGGTTGCCCCATTACCAGCCAGACTTCCACGTGTAGTGCATTTCTTTTTAAATGCAGGAGTTACAAAGAAGAAACAGCTGGATAATACAAGACTTGGTTCGAACGTACTGTTTGTGTTATTGAGGAAATTCATTCATGTTTTGCCCAGCAGGTTTCTCTTTCCTGAGTGTTGCGTTGAAGAAGCCATGTGGTCTTCCTTTTTTCTTCATCTCCTTCCTGTCCCTTCCCTCAAGTGACCTGCTCTGGTTTCTTTTCATCCATCTTCTTATGATGAGGCTGCTCTGCTGTACATGCTCATTTTATTCCCTAATCTCATAATAGCTTGTGACAAGGCAGAGATAAATCATGCCATAGCCAAGCACTTACAATTATTCTGTTCTTATAATCACAACCAGCAACCAATAACCATAGATTTACATACTTTGCAGCACCAATAGAATTGGACAGACTTTATTAAAAAAGAAAAAAGTTTTAATGGATTTTTGTGGTAGCCAGTTGCACAAGCTGATTGGAGGGTGTAATGAGATTTCCGATCGGTTTGTCTTTCTGACCCCGGTGTGTAAGTGTCTAGGAACAAACAACATAACCACTGCTCACGTGATAAAATGGTGTTGTGGATCTGTATTATTGTTTTTTCCCCAAGGGTTGGGATGAAGGGCTAGAGATCAGTCTCCGGGTATCCAAATGTATTTCTCAAGTGAAGACTGTATTAGCAACTTGTCTGGAAACCAAGGCTTGTGTAAGATTGATGCGGTTTGTGCTGCTCTTGTCTGAGAAAAAAAAAACAAAAACACAAAGACAAACAACCCCCCCCCCCAAAAAAAAAACAACAACCCAAAACGAATCAAACTGTTCTAAAACATTTATATCACTGTTGTGTGCAGTAGTCATTTGGACCAGTATTGTAGAATAAAAGAGATATATATATTTTTTAAAACAAGGATTTCTATTAATGCTAAATTCCTTATTATGCCTGTAGCAGGCTCAGGGATTTGCTTAGCTCCCACAGTCCTTCAACTATATACAGTTCCTTATTTCCTAGGCCCATTACTCTACAGGAAGCCTCTTAACCACAAGTCAGTACTCAGCAAATACAGCTTAGCCCAGTTTAAAGAAGGCACATTCGCAGTCCAGAGTCCTCTGTAGCTCCAGAGAAGGTCCCTCTGGCTCCTTGCTGCAGTCTGTGCAGCATGGGCTGCTTCCCAGAGTGTCTCTGGTTCCTGGACAGGGGATTGCTGCTTCCAACTTTGCAGCTCTGGGCCTCTTGCCAGATGTGAAGAGTTTCTGTCCTGGTGTTGCAGCTGCTGCCAAGCAGCCCTCACTCCCTCTGACTCACCCTTTCTCTTGCAGTTGTTCCTAGCTGTGTTTCTGCCTCTCCTCTATCCCCACCTCCCTGACTCCTTTCCCTGGGAGCCTTTTAACTTCCTTTGGCCAGCCCTTATCTTTTGCAGCTGGCTCAGTCCTTGGAGCAGGCCTAGCCTTACTGCCTGTAGCTGGCTGCAGTCCCAAGAAGCTTGCAGACTCCTCCAGCCTGGAGCACGCAGTCTGCTGCAAGCCTTTGCCAGCCCCCGCCTGCCCACTACAATGCATAACTGGATTTTCTCTATGATAAACTTCCTATAAAATAATAAAGATCTTTTGTCAGGGGCATTTTTTGGAAAGAATCAGTCTCTTCAATAATGGATATAATAAAATAGGATAAAAGAAGTCTGAAAACGTTTAAACTCCCTCCCGCTTCCCACCAAATCTTATGTATCACAGTTCAGAGTTCTCTGTATGCTGTTATGATTGTCAGCTGTCTGTAAAGGCAGAGCTCTGCCTTGCTCCATCTTTAAAGCACAATAAATGTTTTCATAGTGTAAGTAATACTTTTAGACAGTGCAAATAATGAGCAGGTGCCCTTGATATGGTGGGTTGCATATGAAACATTTTTTCTCCATGAGTTTTTTTCAGTTTAAAGTTTGTTTAAAAAGATCACCATGGGATTGCAGCATATGTGTTTAATAAGTGTAAAGATGTTGATTGGCTCTGTCAGACGTCACTAAAAACAGCATTATGCACTTCAAACTGTTCTCTTTAGTCTGATTCCATAAAATGCGGGTTTCATGAGACTTTTTTACAGGCTCAGAGCACAGCTTCAGGAAGGTCTTAAATAAGTTTTGTAGCATGAAAAACTTAATAACATGGGTTATTGCAGTTTGGCAGTTTTATGGTAAAGAATAAAACTGCATGTGGGGGGAGGATGGAAGAGGGAAAGGTGCATCTCTGGTGTTTGTAATATTAGGTCTCTATGCAAAGGAAAGGATTTAGCTCCCTCTTCCTTCTGCAGGCCAGCCAGACAGTGGTACCTTGGATGGGATGTCTGAAATGAATTGCTGGGTGGGGACAGATGTTTGGGAGAGGAGGGGTGAGGGAGAAAGGTATAGAATTGCAAAGCTGATTGATGGCTTTAAAACGTGTTTGATGCTGGGGGGTTAAAATGCACTCAGAGTGCTGGGGCATGGAGACTGCTAAGGGGGAAGCGTGGGGGAGCTCTGCTGTGTCCTTGGTAAACCTCTGTTTCCCTTTGTTCTTCAATGCCCCCTGGTGGAGCTGGAGCTCCACGGTATTTATTATTTCATTTTATTTCATTTGTCATTACTCTTAGCACTACGAATTGGGAAGCGCCACTAATAGCTAGGGCGGATGAATGAAGATCTTGTAGACCTACTGTACCTGAGTGCATAGGAATGATGTCCCCCTCAATTTTTCTGCAATTACCATGTGTTTTGGTAGGAAATATAGAGGAATATATATGCTTTTGTTGCTGTGTTGGGTCAGGTGAGTTGTACCTAAGACCCCTGAAATCTTGAGATTCAACTACTTGGTGTAATTGGGCTTTTTAGAGCAATTCTCAAACAAGCTGATTAATAAGAGACTTCCCACAATCAGAAGTGTGAAGGTCATAAGGTTATGTAGCTTTGTATCTAAGTTCAAGCCTCAGAAAGAGACCTCTTCCACCTAGCATCTCCTGACATGACTTTGGCTTCTCGTCCTAAACAGCATGTCATCCTCTGGCCACAATCGTCTGCTAGTATCAGAAGGAGTTTAGTAATTTGCATCAGGTAGGCCCAGCCCCATCATGGACCAATTCTTTGACCATACCTCCACACAGGGTATTTGGGGAGATTTCACTCTTTCCTTTGTAATGGTATACATTGAAGGACAGAGGCATAATGTACTGTTTAGGAAATTCTCCTCTTATTATCAGTCATCATTTCTGGTCCATGTATCCAGTAGCATGCTGCATCTTCCATGGGTATTCTGAGTATTGACCTCCACTGATATCTATGGAAGCTCTGTGACTGGAGAGGGGACACAACATTTTGAGGAGTAAAAGCCCGTTGCCTGGATAATGAGAATCAGATGCCATTTCAGGTCAAAAACTACCCTCCAGTTAGAAACCTGATCTAAGAACTCCTGCCCCCAGCTGCCCATGGGGGTTTTATCTCAGAGAGGCGAGTCACTCCGCTACAGCTACTTGCATTTACAGCTCCTCAGCCACAGCTGCCTCCTTGCAATATGCAGTAGAGAGGTGAAGGATGGGTGCAAGACCTGCAGCAAAGACAAGAGTGGAGAGTTTACATGAACGACTCGCACCGTATTCAACAGTTCCCAGTAACTTTTGTGAATTGCCCGCCACTATCTGGGGTTTATCTAGTGAAGTGATTCTCAACCAGGGTGCCATGGCATCCTGAGGTGCCTTGAGGTCTTTTCAAGGGTGTTGTGGGATGCCATGCAATGTTGGTACCGTTAGGTGCACAAATGAGATTCACAAGATAAGCCCAGAGATTGCAGATAGGAAGCCACAGCGTCAAAAAAATTCCGACCTGTCGTGTGCTTTCTGAGTTCTTTGCAGCAGAAGAATTGCTCTCTTGTTTTTCTGTAGTCAAATAAGTGAAAACTAAAAGCGTTGTCTGAGGGGTGCCCTCCAGTCTCGTGAGCGGCACCTTGAGTTTAAGGAGTGGTGCCTCTAGTCAAAAAAAGGTTGAGAGCCACTGATCTAGTGCTCAAAGCACTGGAGTGGAAGTGGGGGGCTTTTGTAAGTTATTTTCCTTGCAGTGCCACAGGTTCGTCCCCTGTATATAATGGAAATAATAATACTCATATGGAAAAGTAGCATTGTGAGTTTTATCCTGTTAAAGTATGTGCAGTGCCTAGCATATTTTAGAGCTACCTATGTGTTTCCTTGCCTCTCCACAACACGGCTTATGCCAACATGGTGTGGGCAGAGCATCCTGTTTAGCTTTTCCACGAGTCTAAATGTCGCTCTCAAGCAGCTCCTTGTGCCTCTCTTGCTCTCGTGTCTCTCTCTGCAGCTCACCCGCTCTTCTCTTTTGCTTTCTTCTGTTCCCGTTGCTAGGGGGTAGTGAAGAGCGTGTTTCTCAGTTACTCTCTTCCTGCTCCTCAGGGGACTCCCTTGTGCTCCATGAATAGGCAGCATCGCAGGAGGAAGAAAGCAGTTTCTTCTCTAGGCAGTAAAATGCCTTTCGCTGCAGCCTCAGCAGAACTGAAGCTTTTTTGCCTCTGAACAAACGCCAAACCTCCTTCAGGAAAAAAAGGACTCTTCCCTTTACCCAGCACCATCCAGACTTTGCCCAGCTGAAGTTTAGATGGGCAACTTTCCAGGAGGCCAAGGGCTATACAGTATGCAGTAAATTGCAGCTTCCCTAGTCAGCAAAAAGATGTGTATTTTTTGCAGCCTACAAATCCCAGCATGCAGTGCTCAGTGGCAGGTGGTGCTCTGGAAAAGCAGTGCACATGGGACTTGTAGTCTGTCTCGCGGTATTAACAGTGAGGGGTGGCTGAGGTCCAGTTAGTCAAATTCTTTGGGCTGCATTCGTACTGCGGGTCCATCAGCGTTAACCTAGCTAGATCACAGTTGGGAACTGGCTGGTTTCGTCGTCGTTGGTGGGCGCTGACAGAGGCTGTGAGGGGGAAAAGGAGATCCAGCCGTTTCTTCTTACTGCTACTTTCAGGTGCCTTTTCCAGGGGTAGGTCCCATCAGTGGGGAACCAGGGTTTTCTTGGAAAGAATTGGAAGGAATTGATGTGAAGCCCAAACGAAGTGGAGGGTGGACAGGGAGCTTGAGGGCGTTAGCATATGTGGAGGATAGTGAAGAGGCTACAGGACCTGTCATGCCTCTGTCATAATAGCCTGATGGGCATGTAGGGTCAGGTGGATTTTTGACTTGTAACATAGTAGATGCAAGTCTTGAAAGTCTTCTGCTGCATTTGAATGCTCGGCAGTCTTGTTGGTAATCTCTGCTTTAACTACTAGACTGTGCTCCCTTCCGAGCACCAGGGTTGGAACCCACAAATCTTGATACCCAGCCTTGTACTAAACCAATGCCTTCCGCCTTACTACAGCTACATGTAACATTTTGAAAAAAAATAAGGTTGTCTTACATGCAAATTATTTAAAGTATGCATACGTATCACTTAAAATGCATGCTTTATTACAGAGTTGTGGTTACATGTCACTAATGCCCTTTTGCCCCCAAAGGTGGCAATGCTAGATGGATTCCTGAGACCAGATCGCAGAACTGCACCGTGGTCACTCCCTTGCTAGTGGAGAATACCAACTGGAGGGCCACAGAGACTGGCCCAGATTTACATGCTATAAATTTGTCTGTTTGCTTATGAAGTTTTATGGTCTTGAGTTCCTTTCCAGAATCATTATCACGTCTGTCACTGTCACTGGTATCAGTGGCAAAGGATGGTTTTAATAGAGTCATGCAACCCAAGTGATCATTCTTGCTGAAATACTGCTCCCAAGCACACAATGGACCAGGTGCTACAATTATTAATGAGTCCCTGTGATAGCATATGCAGATCTTCCATTTCATTTTAATGCAGTTTATTTAGAATAACTTCAGATACGGAAATTGTATTGGAGGGATTTTTTGGAAGGGGGTGAGTCTGTTTGTTGGAATCCTTCTATCCTGGAAATGTGGCATGCCTCTCATGGGTTCTTTTTCACTTGTACACAAATGAACTGCTAATTAGAGTGATGAAATTGCTGAGAGAGGTGAAACCTTCCAGTTGGCCAAAGAGAAGACTGTAGATTAATCTGTATAAAATTGAAAGCTTGGCTGAAACCGCTGTTCAACATTCTGGTGCTAATGAGAGTTGTGTGCACGCCATGTGAGGAGCTGAAATATGTCCCTCAGTTTGTGTTCAGAGATCCAAATACTGGGCTCAATCCTCCGAGGTGCATAGTGCCTTCAAATCTGCCAGAGGGCAGTAGGATTTAAAAGCACTCAGCGCCCCCCAAAAAAGGGGTGCTCAGCACCTGACAGCATCAGCCCATGCAGACAATCTTTATGCAGGAGCAGGAGCATCTTGAGAGGCATATGGATGGTTGGGAAATTGCAGAGTGTAGCTTGGAGAACTGCCAGTATGTCTTACATGGCCTGCACTGTAATATGGCATTTAAGCCTCATGACCTTTAATGTGTTTCTCCTTACAATCCCCCTGTGTAGTAGAGAAGTGCTGTTGTCCCCATTTTGCAGATGGAGACCTGAAGGACAGAGAGGCTGAGTGAGTTGTCCAATATCATACTGTAAGTCAGTGTCAGAGTCAGGACTAGAACCAGATCACAATCCAGTTCCCTAATCATTGAGAAACCTTTCCTCTTCTCTGTTTCACCTTGTGCCCTACAGCGTTCAAGAGCTGGGCTTGGGGTGGAATTGAATTCCTCTCCTCCAGGGCCAGGTTTCCTGTGGTTTCCCAGAAGCTGCAAACTGTGGCTACCCAGGAATTAATGAATGAATACAACAAAACTCAAGAGAATGTTTTAAGAGTGTCGTGTGTGTTTGCAGGAAGCCGTCGGATTGTGGATGTAATGGATGTGAACACACAGAGAGGGGTTGAGATGAGCATGTCCCAGTTCGTGAGGTATTATGAAACACCAGAGGCCCAGCGTGAGAAGCTTTACAACGTCATCAGTCTGGAGTTCAGTCACACCAAGTTGGAGAACATTGTCAAGCGCCCCAATGTGGTAAGGGATCTCTTTGTGGTGGGGTTAAAATAGTGTCTAGTGATTTGGAATTTTCTCTTAAATATTAATGTGAAAATATAACCTGATGCCAAATAAAAATGGACCCCTTGCATGACGCTCAGCAGAAAAGGAGCCATGGACTCATCCTTTCTCTGACTGCCACGGAGTGGGATTTCATACTGAAATCTTCAAGACAAGAGCTGCACTAGTAGGGTGCTGAGCCATCACCAGTTTCCCTCTTTTCTCACTTATGTGGGATCTCGCTCCCTTTTGTAATCACTCTGCTCCCACTCTTTGCACCTGCCCACACTTTGGCTTTAAGACAGGAACTCTGAAGAATTCTGTGTCCAAGTGAAACTGAAGGAAATGTTAGGTAGGCAGTAATGTAATTACTCAGATTGGCATTTGGCCAGAATACCAGGGTTAATGTTCCTCGAAAATATACAGTATCTTTCTAAATTGGGTTTTTGAATGTGCATGAACATAGTTTGTAGGGTACAGTCTCCATGTATACAGTTAAATGCAGATGTTATTGAGATCCCACAGCACAAGTGGCCCAGTCTTGCAAGGCACTTAGTGCCCACGACTACTCTAGGGTCAGAATTGGTGCCCAGTGGACTCAGTGGCAGATCCCCCCTATGTTTGAAGGGGTAAGGGTTGGAGTGCTCAGTACAGGTTTCACAGTGTTTCCTGTTCAAACAGCCAGAACAGACACAGTAATATGAAGGGAATCACCACCATCTCTGAGCATGTGCAAGCTGCCAGGCTGCCATTGATTTGCCAACCACTGTTCCAGCTCTGACTGTTGGGATTATCTCTCATCACTTGTTTATTGACTAACAGTTGGTTCTGGTGGGGATTTTAGGTGGATTTAGTCGACTGGGTGGATAACATGTGGCCGCAACATTTGAAGGAGAGACAGACAGATGCTACCAATGCCATTTCAGAGATGAAATACCCTAAAGTGAAAAAGTAAGTTTGTTTAAGGTTTTGATAAAGCTCTTCTCTTGCCCTCCCCATTTAATTCCTGTTTGAGCCTCAGATGTTGATAGCAGAAGCAGTATTGATTTTTTTTCTCAGCGAGCAGGGATGGGGGCTGGCTTGGTTGACCTGCTTGAGCTGTGTAATACCAGTGGACTTCTCCAGCTTTTAAGGAGATCGATTTTGCATTTGAGAACTTTATAATGGATCTTTCATGTTCTTAAGGCTTGTCATTGGGCTCTTTTCAACCGGGGTCACGTTCTGTCTTTCATTCTAAAATGCTAGAACAAATACTCCGTGTAAAGTTTGGGATTCACTAAATGCAGACACTTAATCTTTAAAAACAACCCCCCCCCTTGAAGATTTGCTAAGATTTTAGATTTCAGTGGCCACGTCTGCTGTCGTGGAAAAGGCTGCCCCAGTTAATAGTTTCTTAGGACAGCAGATATGTTAAGGGGAAGAGTTAAAATTTCCACGTACTGGCTGATGGGGCAAAGCCATCCCAGGTTGTTAATGACCAAACTTGATACTAACAGAGGGCTATTTGATTAAATGGGCTTGAGCATCTCAGTCCAATTTAGTTCTCTTTGACAGCTCTACTACTACAGTTAATGCCAGTTGGCTTCCTTACTGCTGTTCTGAAATGGGGGACCAAGGACTGAATAGGCTGCAGAGACTGAACTTTAGAAGACCTAGTTGAGGCACATTTGAGAGGTAGTATAGTCAGTCAGCACTTGCATTGCCTCTGTGTCATGTGTCCGTTTCTGCATAAATGTATGGCTTTGCTTCCTGGCATCCTGGCAGACAGTACAACTTCACTGGATTAGAAAGGAGGAGGGGTGAGGAGTTCTATAAGTAGCAAGGTGGTAAGAAATTAAGGAAATCCTTGATGAGTAACTGAAATGAAGACTTCATTCAGAGATATTTGATAGCTTTCACCAGTTTAGATGTCTTGCTTTAGGGTGTTTTTATGTAATGGGAGAAAACAAGAAAGGTTTGAGATCTGAAAGTGCAAATAGCAAATTTCATAGAATATAGCACAGCTGAAAAATTGGGGTGGTGTTAGTAGTTGAAACAGCTGCAGTGAGGGAGAGCTATAAATACTGGAAGTGGGCTTTGTATTATTGACAGTGTCTGTTTCACAGACGTGCTCTCGTGGTTAAACACGGCACCCTTTTGCAGATTTCAGGGTCAGATTCCCAAGCTGGAGTGCCTGAAGTCAGGTGCCTAAAAGTTCATTTAGGCATCTAAGCAATCCAGTCCCAAAGTCCACAGGTGTTAAGCATAGGTAGCTCACACTTGCTATATTATGATCCTTGACCTTAGGCATTCATCTTTTAAAGCCTTTGGTTCAGGTTTTTGGGAAATGTGTAGGGAAGTGGTCAGTAACCTTTTATGGTTGTGAGCTGGATTGACCCAGTTTGGGTCAGAGGCGCATAGGCAGGGGCTTGGGCTTTGGGACCTAGCCACTGCCACCTCTTGTGGCATGTGCTCACACTTAGCGCTTGTCCCCACGGGCACTCAGGAAAGCAACTGCTGCTGAGCCCTATGTCCATGGGCCTCTGTAGGCCATAGTTGGCTGTCGGTTGCCAATCCCTGGTATAGAGGATTTAAGGTGCCTGTCTCTCATTAAACCATATTGAGTAGGTTTCTGAATCCCATAGTTTGCTTTGAAAATCTCTTTGCCTTTACTCTCTGTATCCCCATCTATATAATGAGGAAAGTAGCATTCACCTGTGTTAAAAGGGCTGAGGAATATGAGGAATGGTTTGAGGAATAAATAATATTTGTCAAGGATTTGGGAGATAGGAGGTATTCTGTAAATGCCCTTTATTGTAGTAACACATGGTAACACAAATATGTACTTACTATTTACACAGATATTCATATCTTGCATACATTCATTTGTTGATATCCTGAAAAACGACAGGCAACTTAGGGTTACTAAACTTAATTTAATATTGCTCAGATATAATTGGCGTTTGGTGGTAAATTGATTTTGTCTTACCATTGTTCAATTTTCACTGACATTTTCCTCTTGGCTGGGGAGCTATAAATTTCCATCCAGAGGAGGGTAATGAAACCTCTCCATCCAAACTCTTGTGGTTATGTCTGATGGCAGAAATAGCCAGAGAGACTCTCATCAGTAAATACCTATGAACTTGGAGTCTTATCTTCAGGAGCTATTTGGTTTTGCAATTATTTGATTGATTTACCATTTAAATTCTGTTAAGAGTTATTTTATTTTTGTTGTTGTGCTGACGACAAAGTAATAGCTTATGTTATGAGTGCTTTCTGCTGCCAGAAATATAAGAACGTTACATATGGGTTCTGTATCAAGTCAGGGAGATTGTTTGCTTTGGGAAAATGCTTAATATTTTTTTTGCCAGAAATTACATTCAGAATAAAAAGTCATCAGAAAAGTTGCATAGCAGGATTTTCATTGGGAGGTAGGCATTCTCATGGGGGATCAGGACACTGACCAGTCCAGCCCAGTCAACCCTGTTTCAGTCACTGGTCCCATATCATATCCTTCATTGCTAGAATTCAGTTGGATCTGATCCAAAGCTCTTTGAAGACAGCAGGAGTCTTCTTGTTGATTTCAAAAGGCTTTGCATCAGGTCCTGTTGAAGTAAACTGCTTATAAAGGAAGTTCCCAACTGATCAGGATTGGAAAGAGGTTGGTCTAACCCTGAAACCCGAGTGTTTAGATCCCTTGTATTTTTATCCTATATAATATCATTGTGAAGAACTGCGTGAGACATATATAAATTTCAGATGTGGTTTTGGATTATGCTGATCTCTTGACAACTAACACTCTTGACTTCAATGATACCTAGTGGTAATGAGTTCTGCTGGTTAGCAATGATATATTTTGGTAAGAAAAGTATTACCTTGCTCTGGTTTTATCAGATACGGTAAGCATGAGCACCTTATCATCCTGCCTTCCTTAAACTAGTCATCAGTGTTGTGTATATCTTTCATATGCCCGCTTATCTCTTTTCTAAACAGTCTCAGTTTTTTCTTTTTGCTCTGAACATGTTTAGAAGTACAAAATACTTTGCTAATCGCCTGTTCCTATACTTCAGCTGTTCTTACCTTCACTGACTTTTGCTTTTCTTCACCACCAGTGGAGTTTCGCTGCATTGTGTTCTCACGCACTGGCCTCTACCAGAATATGTTCAGTTTCTCACAGTAACTACTATGGTTTCAGAGTGAAGGCCAGTTTGTTCTGAGGTACCAGATGGTAATGAATGTACAATAGGAATGTACAGTCAAAAAGTGACATGCAATATTTAATGTTGCTGCTTTTCTAACCAAGTACTTGAAAACGTGAAAGCTGGAGGGATGGAAGAGATTCTTTCTTCTGCCTTGTCTCCCAACCCAATCCAGTGATGTGGTCAGGACCCCTCATCAACCAATGATGAGGCGCTTCGGAAAAATGAAGCTTCTTGGTAAGGTGTCTAGAGATGGATCAAATTGTCTAGGTTTGAAACGCTGATCCGAGTGAGTTGCTGGAGGTCAGACAGTCACTGACTGCCTGACTTAAGCAGCCTACTCCCCCATTTCCTACTTTAACCATTGCCTGACATGCCCTTTCCTTTATTTACAACATGGGAATCACAATATGGTTCATGGTCCTCTTACCTCGTTTAGGGGGGGTGTAAATGAGAATGAAAGAAAATAGTTGCTAGCAGATGAAGCCTGCAGTCTGTGTGCTGGGCGGGACGCAGCGACCAAACACAGGAGGGGCTAGAAGGACGAGGTGGCAGAACAACGGGCAGAACTTTGTACAAGAACAGACGTCTTAGCTCACCAGCGCCAGATGGTCACTCTCTTGGTGGGGTTGAAAAGAGGTTAAGGTAGCAGTTTTACAGTACGGATTTTGACAGGGAGCTCGTCCCATACATTGGGATATAAGGGAGTTGCCAGAGGAGCAGCAGCCAAGCAGGTAGCTAAGGTTGCTCTCTTTGGTGGAATTAACATGGAGATTGATGGCTTAATATGCTAATGTAGGGGCAGAGCTGTCCCTAGGATACGGCGAATCGGGGCGACTGCCCTGGGCCCCGCGCCTTGGGGCTGCCCCGTGGAGCCAGGCAGAGCGGCTGTGGCCCCTCCCCCGGGGCCCACCTGGAGCTGGCGGCTCAGCCCCAAGCTGCAGAACAAGCATGGAGACCCTCCCCTTTGCGGGGGGGCCACAGCCCTGCACAGGTTAAGGGGGCCCCACACAGGCTGATTTTCCCTGGGCCCCGCACCCCGCTAGAGTCGGCTTGGGGTGGGGGTGGGGCGGGGGGCAACCTGTGTGACAGGCACCACAAGTGGCACAGGCCTCTGTGTGTGTTACTTGGCAGATCAAGGATTAGACAGGCAGCACAGGGACAGATAGGGCAGGAAGCAGAAAGTAGAGCAGCAGATCAGGCAGGGAGCGCAGGGCAGGAAGCAGAAAGCAAAGTAACAAATTGGGCAGGGGAAGGAGATCAGAGTGGCACTCAGAAGGGGTGTGGAGCTACTTTGTGGTGCTCCTGCCAAAAAGGTTGCCTCCCTCCTTGTGCTAACAGATGTGGGGAACAGAGAGGAGCTAAATGGTAGAGACTTCAAAGGCAAGGACAAAGAGTTTGGCTTTAATACGGCGCAGGAGGAGGAGCCACTGGAGGGTCAGGAAGCCTAAGCTGATGTGGTCAGCGTGAAGAATTAACGACTTGATCCTAGCAACAGCTTTTTGAATTAGCTTAATGTGGGAGGGTGTCTGGCATACAGGCCAGAGAGGAGTGGACTGTAGTACCCAAGGAGCAAGATGAGGAGGGCCTGAACAGGAACCTTGGCAGTTTGGACAGACCGAACGGTCCAACGAACTAACACTAAACACGTGTAGCCCACTTTCTAAACATAAGATGCTAGCTACCCTTTCCCATCTTTGGGAAATTCAGTCCTAGCCTCTGCTGTGAGTGCTCCTGTAGAAGCTTGAGGACGTTGTGGGTGACGCTTGGGCTCAGCGTCATTGTTATTACCTGTGTAATGCTGCACATTAATTTCAGCGAGAATGCTGGTGCCTGTAGCCCAGAAAGGGGACTTGTCACTGTTCCTCTTGCCTTGAATGCGCAGTGTGCACGTCATGCCAGGAGCTTGAGGCATGCTGTACTCAGCGTTAGTCTGTTCCCAGCACCCAGAAAACACTCTAGTGAAAGCAATTGTGATTTTGCAGACACAGATGGTATTACTAGACACAAATGTCTGTCTTGGCCACTACACACAAAGCTCTGTGCTGGGAATGGAGTTAGAGAACGCTCCATCTGCCGTGCTGGTTCAGTTACTGGAGACTGCCCTGGCTCCACTTGGATTTGCACCATTAAGTTTTTTTTTTTTAATTCTGTGCAGTGAGGCTGCATCTCGTCCAGAAGTAAATGACTAATGTCTGAGAGAGAGACGAGCAAACAGCGTTAACTGGGCAGTCTGGGTAGAGCCGGATTGCAGTGAAATAGAAAAGGGCTTGTGAGCAACATCCCTAATTCCAGACAAAGAAGACACAAGTAATTGGGGGATGGGGGGATCTTTTTATTCATCGGTTTATTGGTTGAGATCCAGGCTTTGTTAACAGGCTGAAAGGTGTTACCACCTGTGGTCTGCTCAGTGTCTCCGTGGAAGCGAGTTCATATGGGCTCAGTCCAGCTTCTGGTAGCCAGGTGTCCACATCCCATAAACCATGACCAAAGATTGGCTTTAACTGCCTGGGTTATTTCGAATGTCAGCAGAGAGGCCAAGACTACATGGATGTGGAAACGGACCTACTGCCTGACTGTAGAAGTGCCTCCCGTGGGTTCTGGTAGAGGCACGTTAGGAGGATGGTACAGGAAGCTTGTGCTGCCTCAGCCTCTTCTGTTGTTACCCAGGGGAATTCAGGGTTGCATTTGTTTCCTTTCTCCACCACTGCATACATACATGGCTAAAAGACAAACGATCATGCTTAGAAGACCACCTTGCAAATAAGAAACCCAAGTTATTAACCCAGGAGGACTCTCCCATGTAGTTAGTGTGATGAAAAAGGTTGAGCCCCCAGAATACACAGTTCAAGATGTGAATCTGTCTCAAAAAAAAAAAAAAAAGCAGATGCTCAGAGCTTCTGTGAGTATGAAATAAGAAAGTATAAAAGCATTATGGCCAAGATACTGGACCCTGCTCTTTTCTGTTGTTCAGATGATGCACTGAAAAAAGCAGGTGTCGGCAGCGCTCTATTTGGGGTCCACGTGGCATGGAGGAGTCCTCAGTGGCAGTCAGCTGCTGTAGTTGGTTCTTGTGCAAGCTGCCTCTTGCGGTTCAGGTTAAAGG
Organism: Alligator mississippiensis; assembly: GCF_030867095.1. Taxonomy (NCBI): domain Eukaryota; kingdom Metazoa; phylum Chordata; order Crocodylia; family Alligatoridae; genus Alligator; species Alligator mississippiensis. The sequence continues at coordinate 2,583,147 of NC_081833.1, read as the reverse complement.
ATGGGAAAAGAGCATGGTTAGAGTGAACTGAGGTGGAGCTGAATCCCAACTCTCATGGTGGGCCACAGCCCTGCAGCTGCCCTGACACACTCTGTGCTCATCTGCCAGTGGGGAGACCATGGTACATCATGGGGAAAAGCTGCCTGACTTGCGAACCCAGCCTAGAGACACGAACGGGAGCAGCCGCTCCCACAAGGCATCATGGTAGGCATTGCAGAATCAAAATGTTTTGGTTTCAGTCTTTCACGGAAAGCTAAATGAGTTCCGTTAGGGGAAAACCTTTTCTGATCGGCTCTGATGTTGTGCTGCTGTTGAATCTCCCCTGAAAGATGGAAATAAATAACTTCCATTACCAGCACTTGGAAATTCCCCTGTTTCTTATTTGTTTTCATACCCTGAGCTGCATCTCTTGTGTCACAAATCTTGTGTCCAGACTTGCAAATCCTTATTCATATGAGTAGTTCTTAATCAGTTGGGGAGTCCTGCTGAAGCTAACGGCACTATCCAGCTTAATAAGAACTACTTAAATGAGTAAATATTTGCAGGACTGCAAAGCTGTTTGCAAAGAAGTGGCAGTAAAGTGGAAGCTTCCCTGAGTGCCCAAGAACCATTTCTGGTATGGAAATGGTGACAAGTATTTTTAAAATTGTCTAATATATTTTGTATTGGGCAGGATTTTCAAAGCACAATTGAGAGTTAAGAGACCCTGTTTCCACAACTTCTTTTTTTTGCCTTTGAAGATCTCTCTGTTACTTAAGTACCCAACCAGTGCTGGCATAGGTGTTACAGTAAGTCACCACTGGTTTTTGTTACGCTATGTCCCATACAAACTATCCACCTGTCTCCTAAAATAAGCTGCTTGTTTAGTTTCATACCATGTATTATGGCCAGGAAGGACTATTTCTCTTTCTCTAGGCCATGACCTAACAATCTTTTTCTTTATATTCATTCCTTTGCTGAACAGAGATGGACTTAAGTGCATACTGAAATGCTTTTTTGGGCCAGGGTCTGTTTAGAAACTGAGGGTATGTGGATCTAGAGGCGGAACGTGTCCGTTGTACGACTGGGAAGTTACAGACTGTGGAAGAACTGATCCTGAAACTGAGCAGCTATTCTGCATTTCAAATACCCTCTCTTTGTAGTTTGTGAAATGCTTTTGATACAAAAGACTACATAAATATAACTATTCTATAGAAAAGAATACTAGGCCAATAGGCTGAAGTACTCATCCACACCTGTTGGATAACAAAGCAGGTACTATTTAGTATTCTAAAAATAATGTATCAGCCTCAAGCGCTGAACTGTGTAATGATGAAAGAACTTGCAACAGTACAGAGCTGGGTGAAATAAATCTCAGCGTTTCAAGCAGCTTGTAGTGAAAAATAAAGCCCGGTAGTCATGTCACAAGGACAAAGAAATGAGCTGGACTTTGACAAGTGCTATAAAAGGCCTCTCATGATCAACATATGCAGGGAGTAGACAGAACCGGTTTGCTGCAGACTGCTTCCCCGGTGGTTGTTGTCTTATGCTCAAAAATTTAAGCTTTCAATTAAAAAAAAAATCCGTCTTTAGTGCTTAAAGTTCAAAGATAACCTTTCAAGTGTAAACCACGTGCAAGCTGATATAAGCAACGAGGTCTGCTGAAGGCAGCCTGAAATGCTAGTTCAGAGCAAACTCAGTTCAGTTCCTCTGCCTGGGCTGTGGGTGCCAAAATCTAACGGCGGGAGGGTGAAGAACTTGCCCACTAGTCAGGCCCATAAGAAGAGGAGCGATCGTCCCGTGCAAGTCTGCACGATTGATTGAGAGTGACATTTCTTTCTGGCAGCGTGTGGGTGAAGTTTGGCTTGGGGCAGAGCTTGGGAAAGTCCCACCGGTTTTTTCTTTCCAGTTTGAGCTCTGACTGTGTGAATCCAGATAGTCAGACTCTGCAGTCACTTGACACATTTTTCGGAGCAACCTGAAGTATGTCCCAGAAGAGAAGACTTTTGCTCGTTACCCACGTGGTGGTGTTCTCTGTCTGAGTTAGATCATACGGCCCTGTCTTCTATTTACTTGCAAAGTACCTTGCTCTGTGTTTAATGGTTAGGTACTTCTGGTCTCGACAGAAGATGCTGTGCTTCTCACTGGGTTTAGAAGGACTCTGGGTTATATTCTTTTGGGAAAGTTTGTTACTGTAACTGCCACGTTCCTGACTAGCAAAATAATGTTAACAAGAGGATTTGTGTCTTTTGAAAACAGTTTTCTGGAGGGGCACTGACCTGGCAGGGTAAAGGTTGCCTCCTCCCCCGGTGTGACAGCCTGGCCGGCAGAGCGGGGCGCTTCCTGCCACGTTGGAGGGGCAGGTTTCTTCCAGCCAGCGGACAGGTGATGAGCCAGGTTCAGTTACCACCACACAGCTGCCGTTCACCTAGCAAACCAGCGCTGCCGTCCTGCCGCACCAGGACTCGAAGCGATGTGGGGAGGGAGCTGGAGCAGCTCCCCGCAAGCCTCAGGCTGCCATGTGGGGCTGGGGGTGGGGCAGAGCGCAGGAAAGCAGAAGGGGCCGGCAGCGCTGGCCCCATGTCTCCTGGGTGACAGTGGTTTCTTTTGTCTTGCAGTGTAATTTGTGGCTTTCAGTTACACAGCCCCTGGGTGGGAGTGTCACTCAGTGGGGCAGGCGGTTAGCTTGCTTGAGGAGTCTCCCGAAGGCAGCTTATTATTTCCTGCTGGTTTCTTCCCTACCGTGTTTCCAGATGCACCAAGTAAAAGCAACAGCGAAGGGGGGGGGTTGGATCCTGAACGCACAGACCTGCACAAACGCCAGCAGCTGGGGTCACTTCCCTTGGAAGTGTCGGCAGATTTTTTATTAATGGGTTCTGTGTTTGGCAGGTACCTTGCTCAAGAAAGAGATTCCTGTTAACCAACCAGCTATCCGGCCCTCTCATCTCCCCCCTTGCAAATGCCTCACTGAGCACCAGCTACCTCGTGCTTAAACAAGTAAAAATGAGAGAGAGAGAGAGAGAGAGAGCGAAACCTAACAAACAGACCTGCATCCTGCTTCTTCCTGGCGGCTTGGCACTTGTAGTTGGCTCATGGTTTTGTGGTATTCGGTTTCAGGCTTAAGGATTTCAACCAGCCGGCATCGCTCCTGGGAGGAAGAAAGAATGAGCTATACTTTTCTCATTGGCCTGAACAAAAACAGAAGCCTCTGCTGGGGTTTGGGAGTGGTTTATGGGCTGAGCGGAGTGGCAGGGGGAGTCCTTGTAATGCCAGAGGGAATAAAGGCGAGTGGCGTGCTGTACCTATTGCGAGAGCCGAGGAGCTAAGCTCAGGGTTGTGCTGCCTGCGTGTTTGCTGGTGGGTCTTTTCCTTGAGTTTCTCTGCATGTACATGTGCTGCTGCGTTTCTGTGCTTGCATGTGTGCCTTTGCATCTCGGTGTCTCTGTGCTGGCTGCTGCCTTTGTTTCTCAGTGCCTGCATGTGGGTTTGTGTCTCTGCATGTGTGGTACAGGAGTTTGCTTTTGAGTTTGTGTCTCTCTGTTGTCCCTGTGTTTCCAGCACTCTGCCTTTGCTTACGGGGTTATCTCTGTTGTCTCTTCCTGTGAGTCTCCGTTCTGTTTGCCTGTGAATTTGTGGGTTTTTGCATGTTGCCTCCCAATAGGTACTAAATTTTTTGCAGAAAGGACAAACAAATAACATGCCGTAACTCGAACAATTTCAGGCTACTAGAGAGAGCGTAAAACAAACTCTAGTCAGGAAGGGAGGCTTGCAGATTTACAGGCAGCGGCACGTTTTGAAAACCCAACCGGGGGGATGTAGTGACATAAAGTGGAGACTTCGGGGACTGGAAATCGTAGCAGTTGTGAAAGAGCAAAGCTTGGGCATCGTTTGTGGGTGTCTGTTTGCGGGGCAAGATTCGCTTTCCTTGTCCTACATGGGAATGTGTTCCTGTAGCCCGTACTAGCTGCTCTGGCCCAGCGCACGAAAGGCAGAGCGCTGCTACTGGGCTCTGCAGAGATGCTGTTTCGAGGTTTCTTTCAGCACGTTCAATTTATTATGGATTTTGTTATGCAAAAACCTCAGAAAGAAAAAAAAAAAAGTTGAGTCTTGACCAAATTAGCAACCGTTAGTGATGAGCAGCGTCTTGCTGGGGTTCGCGCGGTGTGTAAGATTAGCTGTGGCATGGAGCTGCGCTGAGAAGACCATGTGACTGCAGTGTACATTGGAAGAGGAAGCTGTAGAGGTCAATGCAAAGGCATTGTGCCAGAGTCTGGCAACAAGGGAGCTTGCTGTATGGCGGAAGATTGCTTTTCAGACTCCTAACCCTTTCCTTCACTGTTGGCGTTGGAGGAAAGCAGCCCTGTTTGATTAACAGCAGAAATTAAATGCGCAGTAGCTCATTGTGATTGGTTTCAGTGAGAGGCAGAAAGAGAACTGATGTTTCCAAATGCTTTGTAAGCTTTTATTAACTCCCCTAAGAGGATCTTTTACTAAAGCTACCTTTTCTGGGAAGGAAAATTACTTTGCGTAGCGGAGTTTCAAGAAAGAACGAAAAGTTGAATGTTTCAGCTCTCTCTGCATCCATGGGCGCTCAGTCACGAGACTTGTTTGGGGTCGTTGCAGTTTGTCCAAGTTTGAGTTTTAAGGTTATAAACGAATCAATAAAATCCCAGCCAGTAGAGAGGGCTGCTTGTGACCGTCCAGAATATCTCGCCTCACTTGAAAGTGAATTGGTTTTAGACAGTTTTGGTTAACTTTGGGTATTTATATTTGACCTTTTGAAGTCTGAAGGTAGTAGTCAGTAGCAGGATTTGAGTTTTCACTTGCAAATGTCACGAGCCTCAATATTGTCCTCATGCTGAAACATTTCAGCCTGTTTTGCTTCTGGTTTCTTTTTTTCAACTGGCCGTTTTCTATCTGCCTTTCTGCGGGCTGGTCGAAAGGAAGAAAACTTCGATTGTAGGCTGCTGCTTTGTTTTTAGTTTCCATCTGATTTGTAACCAGCAACATCTTGGGAGAGGAGACGACAGGGAAAGATTAAAAAAAAAAAGATGTATTCGAGAGTGCAGGACTCATATTTTGAAATGGAGCATATTGCGAGTCTAGACAGCTTCTTGGCTGGCTGTGATTTTTGAAGCATCTGAAATACCCCAGGGGTAGAAAATCTCTCGTCCTGCTTCCAAAGGCTGCAGCAATGCACGGTGGGCTGGAGGACAGAGATGTAATGGTACGAGGAGAGGTTTGAATTGTGCGATGAAGACACAGGACTTTTTTGAAGCCCACAAATTGACTGTCTTCATGACAGCATTGCGTATCATTCTGTCAACTCCGGCACTGGATGTGGTTGCTAGGCAGCAGGCTCTTATGTATCCAAAGTCTCTCTGATTTGCCAGCCTTCTGCAGACACATGGTAAGGTCCTTTCTAGCCTATCATCTAGAGGGACTTTTGCACGCCGTCTGCATACTGCTGAGATTCTCTACCTGAATGTGATGAGAAAAAGACACAGTTAAATTCAAACCTTTTTTTGATCCTTTATGGTCCTGTTGCCGCAACCAAAAAAAAAAAAAAAAGCCATGAAACGGCGACCGGAACAAGGAAAAGAGGTTAGTGGGTTAAGTGGTGTGCGTTTCCTGCGTTTGCAAAGGTGCCTGTAGTGAGGAGGGCGGCTGTAATTCGGCCATTAGTTACTGATGGTGGCTGGAGGCTCGAGATTCGTGCAGTAAGATGAGAGCTGTTGTATACCTTTGCAGCAGTGCTGACACGAAATCGCTCTGAAAAACAGATCTAGAGGGCACCAAATGCAGTGAATTTGATACTTTACAATGCAGCAGGCTGATTCTTTTCATTGTTTTGGTGCAGAAGTGTCTGGAAATGAGAACAAAAACCAGTTAGTTTGCCAAATGAGACTTCTGCCCCCCAGCCCATGCAAAAATGGTATTGGTAGCTGTTAGGTGATGCATGACCAGAGGGCTTTATAGGCAAATGAGAGTTTTCAAAACTTTGTTCTTTGAATCAATATGTACACAACTTTTGGTGAAGGTTATGTCAGCCAGGCAGTGGAGGAGAACCTGAACAAGATTACTTTGCAAGCAGAGAGTGGCATGGGGAATATTTCTAAACAGTTGAACTAACAGTCCGCAACCTGTTTTAACAAATAGTTTCCTATCCAGGCAGTGGGGTAGCGAAGATAGAATTAAAGAGAAGCTTTCTCCCATTTGAAGTCCAGTTATAGTCCTGTTTCTGCCCCATGACGTGACTGTAAAAATGCAGCAGTTTCATTGGTAGAGACCTCTACACATGCACAGATCACTTCACATGAATTAATGAGCAACATTAGTCTCACATTTGTGGTTAGTAACCTTTGGCTCTTGTACATTTTTCCTTTTTTTGCTTTTCAGGTATTGTTTGATGAGCGTGAAAGGATGCTTCACTGATTTTCACATTGATTTTGGTGGCACTTCAGTGTGGTATCACGTTTTCCGAGGAGGGAAGGTAAGTGGACCAGGCAGTGTGATGCCTTTATTTTTCTGTACTTCTTATGACGCCTGTTGTTCAGAGGATTATTTTAGTATGATCGGTGTATTTATTTATTTATTTATTTATTGCATCTAAGGGATGAAGTGGTAAATCTCTTGGAATCAACTCAGCTGAAAAATGTGGAGTTTTGCTCAGCTGGGGTATAGAGCCTTTCCATGTATGAAACAAGCATGCTGATTATGTCAGGGCAACAAAAAAAAAGAAAGCGTTTGTTGTGAAAAACCTCATTGTACTGCATGGTATTGGAAATATCTTGCAGCATGTAACTGGCTGTGTACCCTTGCTGGGTCAGAGTGCCCTTATCACATCTCCTTAGGTTGCCAGAACCTCTTTGCCTCCTCTTACAGTTTTCAGGATGCTTTAAGAATGCACACACAGATGAATTGATACATGAAGGCAAAAAATGATGGGACTGGTAGCATACACAGCTACAGATGCATCTTTCTAGGTATATGTAGCTGTAGGTTTAGGTAAATTCTGCCATATCTGAGATTCCAGTGTAGAAAGATACTACACATGAATTAAAATAATTACAGCAAATAGTACGTCTTTCTACTTCTGATATTATTAATCTATGCAAACTGGTAACATATAGCAATATATACTACACTAATTTGAAAGTAAGCTCCTAGCAGACTTCATACAGAGAAGATGTTTTATGGAGGCATTATGAAGTAGGTAGTGAGTGACCTTGCCATTTCCAGCAAATGTGCTGGTTACTGCTGTAGTCTGCCAGGGACCTGCGTGCACAAAACCTAGGAAACGGATACTTTATGCTGAAAAGACATTTGCTGTGTTTGTTCATTTCACTGGCACACACTTACCTGGTGGGGAGTTCCTAGCTCTTCCTCTTCATTGGCTGTTTGTAAGAGTTAAACTTTTGCTTTATTTTTAGATCTTCTGGCTGATTCCGCCTACTCTGCAGAATCTAGAACTTTATGAAGAATGGGTTCTCTCGGGAAAGCAAAGTGATATCTTTCTGGGAGACAGGGTGGAACGATGCCAAAGAATTGAGTTGAAACAAGGCTATACATTTTTTATTCCTTCAGGTAAACTCTTGATAGCTCTGACTCTTGTCAGAATCATCAGAATCCTTGCGTTTGATTAACAGTCCCTGCGTGCATAATAAAAATACCGTGTCGGAGCTTCTTGCTGGCTTCTTTGTTGGCAGTCTCAGAAGAAAGGCTAGGGTCTGAATGGGCATAATGTCACAGTGGGCCCAGAAGGCCAGGCATGAGACATGCCTGAGGGGAGTGTGCTCTGCAGTCACTTGGTTCAGATTGGTCTGTGGATAAAATGAGAACTCTGGTTTTCAGGACACCAGCACTTCCTATCCTCAGTTTACTGCAGGGTGTCCCACTGTATTTTCTGCCTGTTTGAAAAAGCAAATTTGTCCTTCCTTTGGTCTCATATAACTGTGCTAGTATAGCTGTACTATGACCACAGTCTAGTCTGCCTCAGTCAAGTTTCACTTGTAGTTTGGAAACTTTCATCCATACTCTCAGTCTGTGCTTATAGCCAGCAGTGAGAGATGGGGCTTCAGAGGCACATTTAGATTAAATTGGGCCCGGGGTCCCCCTCCACAACCTGGGTGCCATCCCCCTTGGCCCAGGTACCCCCAACGCACACCCTGCCCCTCAGCTGTGGGCTCCATTCCTGGCCGGTGTAGCAGCCTGAGTGGGACGCGCTGCCCCCCAGGCTTGGGGCAGAAGCCGCGGCTGCCCCTGCCCACAGATCTGTGCTAGAGCTGGAGTCGGAGTCGGAGCCTGGGGCTGGTCGCGTGACGTTGCCCTACAGTTGGGTAGCACCAGGTGTGCAACGCAGACCGAGCTCTGGGGATGACCCCTTGTCCTGCCACAGCTCTGTCTGGCTGCAGCGGCACCTGGAAAATGCTCAGGATTGCGGCTGGCCTGGGCTTGGGACCTGGCTGCACTGGGGCTGCCCCACCACTGGCAGGTCCCAGCCACACTCTGCTCCCTGCCACCAGCAGCTCTGGCCACTCCCAGGGCTCTGGTGTGGTTGTGTCCCATGCCCCACACCCGGGCCGGTACCGGCAGCCACAGCCCGTTCTGTTGCACATGTTCGGCCTGGCCTGGCTGCCGGTTTCGTCCACACTGAGCTGCCCCCCACCCCGTGCCCACCCTCCAGGCATCTGGGGGCTTTTGTTTAGCTGCGGCCCCTGGACCCAGGCTCAGCTGGTCTGTGCATTAATCCGCCTATGTGGGGCTTGTTCGCTTGAGATATGGTGCAGAGTTCCTCAGCAGCAAGAGTAGGTAGGGCCCTACCTCAGAACAGCTTTAACACCTGGCCCTAGCTTTTCAGGAGACTTGTTAGTGGAGATTGTGTTGAATGTGCACATTTCCCAAGAGCTTTGTCTTTGAACACACTGCCTGCTTCTGGGCTGTTTCATGTCAGGATTGTCTGGCAAAACAGGGGTGTCAGGTACCTTTTTGCAGACAGGTAGCCTCCTCTGCATTTTATATCACCTGAATTGGATTGACTAAAGCTTGTTCACAAGCCAGTGGTGCGTTTCAGTCCTTTGCATCTATAGTGTGGCCATAAGTTTGTTTCCAGTGATATAACAACCTGTAGCAGATCTCACAAGGGAAATATTGGCAGCCTCCCTGCCTGATAGCAACAGAAGTTGTCATTCTTCAGTTTCCAGTGTCAAACTTTAGAAACAGCTTTTTATTTTAAGTTCTGGAGAGGAACAGAGGCTTTGGGAAACAGAGGGCTTCTCTGAACAGGTAGGAAGCAGTGTTTTGTGTCGGTGGGGAGGGCCACTTATGTGCTCATTTGGTAAAGATTTGGCAAGGATTGTAGATTGTGAGGTGATGGAGAAAAATGGTGTGGAGCCAGGGAAGTGAATCCATTAAAGGAATTAGGTCTTCTCTTGAAATGGGTTTGCATGTGTTATTACTATTTGAATTGAATGTTTCAGTATGTCTATGCTGTTTGCATTGATCCTGTTGCTGTATTTGCATGTGTGTCTCCCCTTGTGGGCAATCTTCTACAAGTCTTCCTGTACATTAGTTTAGTGATACTCGGGAGATGGAACAAAGCAAGCTGTAGCCTCCTGTTGGCAGCTTAAGGAGGGCACAGATGTACAGTAACATGGTGGTTGAAAAGAAGTGAATCCAAATGTATGGTTCAAATATCCCTTATTTACTTGCCAAATATTAAGAATAGTTTAGAATTGGAACTGATGAAACCCATCAACCTCTATTTGTTCATAAAAGCATAGGACGAATAAATGCACCTTGCAGTACCTCCTGAAAATTCCCAGTCTTGGGTGGAGAAGTTTCCAAATGTAAGGGATCCTTTATAAAATTGTGCCCATCCACATTTGCCAGTTCCCACCAGTGAGCCAAGGACACACTTGATGAATTGCGGCAAAGGCAACTGAAAAAGCTAATACAATCAGGAAGGAATCTGGCCTCTGCCGACTCACGGAAGGAGAGGATTAACCGATCTGTTGTCAGCATTTAACAGGGAATGATAACCCAAGAAACAGCGTGCTCTCTGCTCAGGGCTGCAGCCACATCAGTGGGATTCCAGGGCATCAGAGTTACCTAAGTATAGTTGGAGCTGGTTTTTCATCACCTTTCAAAAAGCACCCTCAAAAATTATGCAGAAAAAAGGCAAGAAGTTGATGTGACTGCCAGTGTCAAGATATCGTTCCTTTTTCATTCTTAACCACCACTTTCCTTCGCATAGGGGGCAACTCGTCCTCATAGTGGAAATCAATAATTTTTATTAAGAATGGCCCAGAGTCTCTTGACTGGCTTCTAATACCCATACGGGGCAATATACTAGTACATGGGTAAGTGGCATTTACCCAGTTCGTACTGAAGTCCCATCAGCTAGACGCAGCCAAGCCAAGGGCTCCTTCTCTAACACTGAGTTCCCAGACTGCTGCATATTTGAGTCCTCGCTTCCTTCTCTTCTGCATCTCTGTGCATGAAGGCAACTTGCAAGGCTGACGTGCAGGAAGGGAATGTTTGGAATCCATTTCATGGATGGCCACAGACAAAGGATGCTTATAGCTTACAACTGGCCTAAGGATACACTGGACTAGCAGCTGGACAACATTAACTCTCCAAGTTCTGTGACTCTCCCACTTAATCAGACAATGTTGCCCAGCTGGTGAATCCCATTGCTGGCTCTCCTTCAACCATCAGTTCAAGCTTTCCTTCCTTCCCTTCACTGTCTTGTATAACTCCTCTCCAGGTGTCTTATTCTGGCCCTTGACACTTCTCAACACCTACAATTCCAGTTTTCGTGCCCCATTCATCTTCCACTCCTACTTCTGACTCAAGCTTTCTTTCTGAGCCATCCCGGATACGTGGCATGTCCTTTCCATCCTGGTTCTTCAAGCCACTGCCCCGTTCCCCTTCAGAGCTCCTAAAACCTCACTACCTCCCTGCTGCGTAGAGGAGGTGACTTCAGGAGTAAATGTTACAGACAGATCAAAACAGAAATCATCCCAATTTATGTCTCTGTCATCCCAGCATGTCCTAGTTTTTTCTTTACCACATGTACATTGTACGTGATTTGACCGTGACAAGATGGGATCTCGGCAATGTCCCATATTCTGCATATCAAAGCTTGATTTGTGTTAAGTTCAGCTGCTTTCCCTATCTTTGGATTTCCTTGGTTGCTTGGTTCTTTTGGGCCCCCCCTTCCCACAAAGTGTCATTCACTTGTGCGAGTGCGCAGACTGTGGTACTTGAAATGTGCATGTGCAAAGTTTACGTGCAGAAATGGAGGCCAGGTTGGAGCCTGGACTGAAAATTGGCCTCACGGCATTTTATCTTGTTCATGTTAATACCCAATCAAATTCAGGGGATGACTAAAACCATGACTGGTTTTGCTGGTTGTGGGTGAAAAAGCGAAAGACGATGATACATTTATTTTTCCTCTCTGTGGATAGGATTTTCACTGACCTCAGTGAAAGTCACGTATGGGTGTTGGGATAGATATCACTCCAGGTTTGGCAGTGACTGTTTTGTCTTTAATTGCAAGGTGGGTCAGTGCTCAACCAGTGTAGCAAGCGCATTGCATATACTGTTTCAGACGTTATGCTTTTCACATACATAGTTTAAATTTGAATTCATAAAAGAGGTGACCAATGGTAGTATGTGTGATCTGATAGTATAGTTGAGCAGCTTTGAGAGCGAGAAGACTCTTGAATAGTTCTGGCATCCTGAGCTGTGTTCTTGTCAGTCTCTAGAAGTAAAGCAGTAATGACCTGGATCATTGCTTCGATTGGAGACCACTGAGGAAAACCCATGATGCTGCAGGAAATCCTTTTGTTGACTGGCTAAATAAAAATCTCCTGCCAGAAGATTTCAGTGGCCCAGCATTGAAGTAGGAGCCTCCAGAGCTGCCGGAGATGGGTTTTTTTCATATAAGAATGTAACAATATATTGTCCTTAAAGATCCCAGGTTACTTTTATAGTAATAAAGGAATCAGCTTTGGTGTAATCCAAACTGGGTAATGCGGTTTCAGTTTGATGCCGCGTCATCTTCACTTTCTGTCCTGACTTGTTCTTATAGGCACTGCCTGCTGTTCAGCAGCAGCCGTGGTTCATCTCGGAGCCGACTGCGCTCCGCTGCTGGGACGAGAGTCTCCTTTATATGAGTTTGGGACATACTTGGGGCTCTCACGAGAGGAAAGTCACAACGTGAATTTAGGACACTACAGTCTCTATAATTTCTTGAGAGAAATGAGCTACAATCTAGCAAAATGTGCTCATTGTTTTGTGATGATTAGTGCAGTAACAGGGGAACGCTCCAAAACCTGCTTATTTTTAGTCAGCACAGAAATTATGACATTTTTCTGATGAAGCTGATATTCAGAGGGCAAAATGGATGGGTTGGGGTGATGTACGCTGGGCTTCTGGGAGTGACTTACAGAGATTCAGGCCACCATAAATACTACCACAGCGGCTGATATGAAGCGATTCTGTTTGCCGAGGGAGTGGGGGACTCTCAGACCTGGCTCCCGCAGCTGAACCAGACTGTGTGTGATGGACCTGTGTTTTGCAGGATGCCAGAGGATAGCAAATAGTTTTTGTATCAAAGGAAGCAGTAACTGGATGTTAAAAGTATGCCTGACAGTGATTTTCATCGAGTCCCCCTGGACTTATAGCCACCCTGAAGATGGTTGTCCATTTAGTCGTCTCGCTGTTGTTACCGTCTCAGTCATGTTAATGGAAATTCTGTGCATGGAGCCAATGGGGACCGTGCAGGAAAGATCTGCGGAGAGGATCAGAGAGAAGAATTTTTGCCTGAAGTGACACTCTTTGGATAGAAGCCATCAGTTTAATGCCAGGTCTTAGTTCTGTTCCTGTACAGTGTTCTGCCTAATTCTTATCAAACTGAGGTATTTGTAGAAACACTGAAATACAGATGAGCTTCAGTGGGGAAGGGAGGCAGGTGGCAGGAGGGTTGCTTTGTCTGTAACTTTGCTGGTTGGAGTCTTATTCTGCAGCAGGGGTGGCTCTGGGCTTTCTCATTTCATCTAAAACTTGGGAAGTACCAGAGAAATAGCCGAAGGGGCTTGCAGATAGATATTTCTGCTTTGTCCCGTTTCTCTATAGAAAAATGGGGGTTGTCGTTCGTTCTGGATTCCAAGCTGCCTTGCACTAGACATGGAGGGAGGCTGGTGTGGGAGTTGGGACGGAGTGCAGCTTCCATTCCCAGTTTGGCCGTGAACTTGGGGTGTGAGCTTGAACAGGTCTTGTAACTTCTTGGTGCCTCAGTTACTCCATCTGAGGGGTGTTAAAGGGTCACTTAAATGCAATTTATACATATTAAGGACTTTGAGATCTTCTGATGGTCTTTGAAGAGCTTTTCATTAGTAGTGGTTAGCTGTTCAATTTGCTGACTGCAGAGTTTAATTGCTGTGAGGTTTATAGGTGTGACGCTACCCCTCTAATTACTGGGGACAGAGTCATGTCTTCTACTTGTCAAACACAAAGGTGACTTGTGGCAGGCCTTTGGGGCTGTGAAGTGCTACTGCAACACGGCCACTCCTCTCAGGGTATGAGAGATGTCCTACCAGGGTGGCATTGCCCTTTGGTCGACAGTCAGCCTTTTTGAGCTTTTTTTAAAATTTGATTTAACAATTTTTTTATTTGACACATTTAATTGGCATTTTCCACCCAAGATTCTGCAGAATTCTAGAAAAGAGCAGTGTAGATCTTTTTTTAGGAAAGCAAAAATCTGTTCAGTTGCTAACAGTAACAGCTGCACCAGTGCTCCGGCTTGGAGTTTGTAGTCTGTCTGCCCTATAGCTTCGTGAGTTAATATCCTTTTTTTATTATTCTCAGATGGATGATTACATCATTAAAGAAACAGGAGGATTTTGCTAGCCCCTGAAACCTTGTAACAAGTTTGCAATGTTTAATAACACCTGTTTTATAGAATTGCAGAAGATAATGAGATTCTATCTTTTTTAACCATTCAGAAAGGCCTTTGTTGCTGTTAATTTTACCTTCTAGGTTTACTTGAGGTGATAACATCTAAATATTCGAGTGCATATTAAAGCAAGGGAATGATCTGTAATTGTAAACCAGCTGAGGGTGTCTCTGAACTTCCTGAATAAAACAGACTGCACAAAAAAGGGGAATGTTGGGAAAGAAGGAGTGTGCATTAATCCCTCCAAACTGACGTATTCTGATCCACTCAGGAACATCCCGTTGATCGGGGCTATTCTCTCGTTGATGCCCGATGTTGCAGGGGTTCCACACAGGGACTAGGCCTTGTCCATACTTTAAAATCCAAACTCTCCTCTTTTTAATTGACTTGTTTCTGATGGGAGGTGCTTAGTTGAGGCCTAAGGTCTGAAATCCTCTGTCTACCGAACAGGAAATGGTGCAAGTGGTGGCAGCGCACAGTTGCCTTGACAGTGTGTCTCAGCTGTGAGCTAGAGGAATTAGCTCCAGGGGAGTGAAGAGGGTAGTTCAAGGTACTCATTCATTCAGTGCTTGGCCTTTTTTCTGAGACTGCTAGTGCCTGTTTCTGCCTAGAACAGATGAGACTGAATCTGACCAACTACCGAAGTGGAGCCATCCCGCCAGCGGCCAGACTGGAATTGTGACCTAGTGGGAAAAGGTTTCTCATCCATTACCAGTCCCGGCCTAGTGCCATGCTGTCTCTCTCTTGCGTGCATGCACACACAGGATCCAGTTTCAGCTTTGTAGTATTTAACAGATGGTTTTATTTGTAACTTTCAGCAGAAACCAAGCTATAACTTACCCCCCCATTTTGATTTTTCAGTCCTTAATCCCTTTATTCTCATATTAGTTCCATGCTATTGTAGCATCAAAGATAAAATGGATTTCACTAAGTTTTTTGGTGTGCTCTGCTTTTATAAGATTGTTGCAGAGGGGCAGATAGTATCTCATAAGTAGCAGTAACCCAAACAACATGCATGCTTGTGAAGTAGTACCAGAGCTTTTGTCCTCAGGAAACTGCAGCCACTAAGGAGAGAATTGATTAAACACAAACTTTAGAGCTGCCTGTGCTGCGGCTTGCCTAGCCGTATCTAGCCATTAGAAGTCAGCAGGCTCAAACACATGTGCAGTTCTGATATTCTGTCTCATGTGCGGGGTCAGGATCGCCTGTGTCCACCCAGCAGAGGATGTTGGTGACACACACATCATGGGAGGACAAAGAGAAATGTAGTGGCTTGTGGCACTGGACGATAAGGCCCACTGTCTTCGTATTTTGCCCCTGTTACATGTTTGCAGCTTTATGATGTTCTCCCGCTCAGGAAGACCATCCTCCTGTTTAAACTGTACCTTGTGTGGGTGATGCACATTGGAGTTTGCATGCTCAGAAGGCTGCTTCAGGTGCTCGTTGACAAACTGTTACCCAGAACATGCATCTTCACAGTGGTCTCAGAGCCCCGCTGGTGTCTGAGCTGTAGAATGAATCAAACGTATCTGCTGAGCTTGCATGTTCTCTGAGCTCATTTCCCCAGATTACTAGAGTCAGGAATTGTAAAAAGAGTTTCCTGTTTACAGCTTGCCTCTTGGTATTGTCCACCTGATTCCTTCCACTTTCATAGCATGGACCTTTGCTATCTCTCCCTGTACACACGCTGATCGGTGTTAGTGTAGGAGCCTTTGTCTCTGCAGGTGCCACCCGCCTGGACCATTCTTCCTGGGTCTTAGTACTTGTCTGTTCTCCATCTTTACTAGGTAAACTTCTCTTCTCCCTTGTACGTATCTCTTCACAGCTGCTTCTCCATCCTGTCTTCAGCTCCATAATGGCATTGCTGAAGCAGGCCTGAAGTAGTGTAGGATGCAGTACAGTTGAGAGATGCTGCCCTGCATTGGGGTCAGGTTGGGCCATTCTCTTGGTACATGTGAAAGAGGAGGGCACACTTCCCTTTTCTGCTTCCTCCGCAGGGGCTGGCTGGAGTCCAGTGGGAGGAGAGTATAGTTAGTCTCTTCTTCCTCCTTATGAGCATGAGGTATAGGAAAAGAGCTAAGAGGGTCCAAAGGGGAGCATGGCCATGGCTTTATTCCCCTTCTTTTAGCCAGGGGAGCTAGCTGGCTGCAGGAAGAGGTACAGATTTCCATCAGTGTGTGGTACCTTCATGGGCTCGCACTGCTATAGAGCCCAGAGGGAGTCCAGGGGGGCAGCATGGACCCTGGCTACTGCACTGCTGCTCTGCGGCCTACAGGTTGACAGCTCTCTTGTATTTTGCCAGCAGACCTTCCCCAGTGTCACCTGCCTTGTGGCTTTTTTTCTAGTTGTGATGGGTTTCAGTGCTGTGTGGTTTCAATCTTGTTACCAGCACTCAAGCCATTTCTTGTTTTTTAGGCAAAAATGGGGGTATCATAAAAAAGCTGATTTTAAACCTGGCCTTAGCATCTTCAGCCCAGCTATATGTAGAAGACCTTTAGCAGGACTGATTTTGCTTTCGACGACTACAGGCCCAAATGTTGATAATAAGATGGGTAACTTACCCACAAAAGCAGATGCTGCCTCTGAGAATTTGGGGAGCTGCTTACCAGTTCACATTTTCCTGACTTTTTCCTATGACAGACTTGAAAATAAACACTGTTTACACCCTTGTCAGTAATGTTTCCATTAAGGATTTATTGTGCCTGGGGCATTGTTCACTGGAGCATTGACCTAACAGTCAGTAGTCACTTGTCTGGAGCTGTCACTTAATTATATTAGGGGCAACTGCCTAGTGAGTTTGGGGATCATTAATACAAGGGCCTTTAACATCTATTGGGGCTGAGGATAAGAGGTCAAACGAGAGAAGATGAGACCAAAGGGGAGTAATAGTGCAATTAGTGGTTCTCCACTGTAGGTTTCTCCCTGAGGAGACATAATTTAGGTGAGCCAGGCCCTTGCAAGGTGCAGTATATGGTTGCATCAAAAATGGGCGAACTCTTTGTGTTTTTGTACTCCTTTAATTAAAATGGAATATTTCCATACTCCTTATAAAATTTGAGAGCCAGAAGCTCACCACCCTCTGGGCTGCTGAATATGGAGCCAAGTTTCAGCTCAGTGAATTTCTTTCTACATTAGAGCCATAAGTCTCTGACAACAAATTTAAAAGAAGATTGACAGCTCTTTAAAATCCCTCGTTACCGCAGTTGTCTCCACTATTTTCATAGATTTCATAGACATTAGGGCTGGAAGGGACCTCGGAAGATCATCGAGTCCAGCCCCCTGCCCAAAGGGCAGGACGTCAGCTGGGGTCATAGGATCCCAGCAAGATGAGCATCCAGTTTGCTCTTGAAGGCGTTCAATGAAGGCGCTTGAACCACCTCCGGCGGCAGGCTGTTCCAGACCTTGGGGGCTCGGACAGTAAAGAAATTCTTCCTTATGTCCAGCCTGAAACGGTTTTGTAGTAGTTTGTGACCATTTGACCTAGTCGTCATCCTTTGGGGCGCTCTGCTGAACAAACGTTCCCCTAGATATGGTGGTCACCCCTGATAAACTTGTAGGTGGCCACCAGATCACCCCTGAGCCTGCGCTTTTCCAGGCTAAAGAGCCCCAGGGCTCTCAGCCTGTCATCGTAGGGTCTGCTTCCCTGACCCCTGATCATGCGCGTGGCTCTTCTCTGCACTCTCTCAAGCTTCTCCACATCCTTCTTACATCCCTTGAAGCAGGATGTTCTCTGTGATGAGGAGGCCTCACTGCTGGGTATGGCAGGGAACTGAGAGGGTGGACGAGAATCCAAGAGTCCCATGTCTGCCACTGCTTTGCTCTGTGACCGGGTGGATCTTTCTACTTCTTTGAGCCTCAGTTTTCCCAGACTGTAAAATGGGGCTGATTATACCACAGCCACCCAGCCAATTGACCCTAAATTGCCAGGTACAGACAACCTTATTCAACCCAGCATGTCAGCTTCAGGAAGGTGGCAGAGACTGACCCAAACCGCCTATTCTTCTATCACAAGTCCTTGATTATCTGTTGAGAGCAGTAACCCCAGACTCTATGGCTTGGGTTAGGATATCTCTCGCTTCCATGTAGATCAGGGCAAAGAAGATTATTTATTTTTACAACATTTTTTTAAAGTACATCTGGGTGTTTCTCTGATGTATTTTACATGATGCAC
Organism: Alligator mississippiensis; assembly: GCF_030867095.1. Lineage (NCBI taxonomy): Eukaryota > Metazoa > Chordata > Crocodylia > Alligatoridae > Alligator > Alligator mississippiensis. The sequence continues at coordinate 2,565,034 of NC_081833.1, read as the reverse complement.
TGCCCACATCTGCTTGCAAAGTGGCTTTATAGTGTTGCATGCATTCACCAAATGCCACTGCTAGTGCCAAAATCTCCTGTAGCCAGTTGCTGTCGATAAAGTTCAAGGTGGTATCCCAGTCTGTTGCTTGGACTGCAGAGTCACCCAGCTTTTTCAGCGCTTCTTCACATACACGTGCCCCAAACTGAGGAATCCATTTCTTGCAGTATCTGCCCCTGTGAGAAAGGAAGGAAGCCAGTTTGCTTTAGAGGTGATAAACATGCTTGTTGGTCATGAGTAACTCAGCGACTGAAATTAAAATGACTATTGTAGGAAAGATGCTGTAATATCCAGAGTTGCCAGAACCATTGGGTGCCTGTAATTTTCTCTTCATTACATTCATCTTGTGGAATTAGATTTGTAAAGGCAGAAAAATGTACCAGGAGTGAGGGCTTTGTGTTCTTCACAAGAGTATTTTAACTTGCTGTTTTTTTTATTTCATTTTCTCTCCCTCTCTCCTCCCAAATGCTTTTCAGTGGAAGCACCATGAGCAGTTCTCTGCCATAGTCAGTGGCTCAGGGACTTTCTTTGCTTAAAGCAGGAGGTTTGCATGGTTTGTAGGCACTGGTAAAAGAAAGGCTTTTATACGTGAGAGCAGGAGAGTCCTTGAGGCTGAGTGGCATTTTCCTGCTGCCTCACTGGTCCTGACGTGAATGCAGACTTAATAGAAACTGTGTAGCTAGGAAGACAGTGGCAGCCCCTTGCGTGGCTGGGCTTCACAATGGTGGAAATGCTTATTATTAAGAAAAGAAAAGAAAAATGTCATGTTGCTGCCTCCATGGGTCTTTGATCATCAGCAGGATGAGTTCCTTTATCACAGCGGAGAACAGAGCCCACAGTCCTGTGTAGCCTAGGCTTCAGTGGGTGCCATGCCAAGCTGATATTGCAGAGGAAGGAACTTGGGGGGGTCTCACTGCCTGAACTGCTGCGTGCTGTCTCTTTGGATGCTGAGCATCCTCGCCTCCCCCTGGAGTCCCTGCAGGGAAGTCAGTCCCTTGCAGGATCAGGCTACTAGCAGTCTCATCAGCTGCAGTTAGAGAAACATTGAATCCATGAAGTCAGGGCATGCATTTCACTTGCCCTGAGAATGGGGCGCAGAGCTCTCACCTCTAGATAACGCTGGGCAGCAACCTGAAATCGTTATCCTCTGCTGGCAGCTGTAGGGCCTGCGGAAAACAAGTGTGACGCGTATCAGTCCACTGGCACCCCACGCACCTGCCACCACTCCTCACCTGAGTTGCGCCCTTGCTGTGGTGGATAAGGAGAGGCCAAGAGACTGAATTACCTTCCCATCTGTGGAGCATGGTTGAGTCACACTGATAGAGTTTGTTTAGCCTCTGCCCAGAGTATAACTGTTCTGTGGATGTCTTTAATCTCTCCCTGCCCCTTCCTGCTGATACCACAGTTTTGATATGTGACCTTGAGGTAATCTTTAACCTTGTAATTGTCTCAGTTTTTCCAGCTGTAGAATGGGGACAGTGATATTTTCCTTCCTCCTGGAGGGTTGTGAGAATTTGATTGTAAAGTGTTTTGTGATCTGACATAGCATGAGGCATTCTCAGTTCTTTGCTTTCCCTCCCTAGGGTGGATACATGCAGTTTATACTCCAGTAGATTCTCTGGTGTTTGGTGGAAATATCCTGCATAGCTTTAATGTTCCCATGCAGCTTCGCATCTATGACATTGAGGACAGAACAAGGGTAAGGATGCTTGATTCTCTTTTTAATTGTGCAGTTCTTTGTGCCTGTGTCCTGTGCAGCAGTGCTTTTCCATGTCCCTTCCTGAGAAACAAGAACTGGAGGGAACTCCCTGTCAGACTGGTTGGAATAAGAAAGGTAAATGGCAGATGGTGCGTGTTGTTTTTGGTGGGATTTTGCCCCCTCCCTTCCCCTTTCCACTGATCAGTCCCTTCTGAGAAGGGACTGCTGTTTGAATGCATGTCTCCCTTGACCTCTCATAGAGTAAACTCCTCTTCTGCATGCAAACAAACTGCTCTGTAAGGACCTTTTTGTCAGCACTCAGGACCAGAATTTTCTTCACCATGTGTGGGCCCCAGAGAAACCAATACAACTAGTGACTTCCACTGTCCAGAGTGGAACTGGGGAAACCATAAGGACATAAGAATTGCCAGCCATGTACTGGGTCAGACCAGAGGTCCATCTTGCCCAGTGTCCTGTGTCACGCAGGGCCACAGCCATGCACAACGTGCTCACAAAACGTTATTCATCCCCTCTGCTCTTCAGAGCTTTCCTCTGCAGTGGCTGTGCACTAGAGGAGAGGAAACCTCAGGGATAAAAGGAGAGGCGAGATTAGTCTGCACTCTGCATTGATCACCTAGCCACAAAGTGGAGAGTGTTGGGGTTATGGAGTAAGTGAACGGGCAGTTCTGCACTCCCAGGGAGAGAACTGGGCCTTTGGTTAAGATTCTTGTCCCTTGCAGCTAGAAAAAATGCCAAAGGATCTCAGAGTGTCAGCCAGTGTTAATCATCTCATACTGCTTATTTGATAGCCTACCACAGCATTTTAACAGAAACATGCTTCCACCCACGTATGGAAGTTCATACAGGGTTTTCCACTGGAGGTTGGACCATTTGAAAGGCTGGCACCAACTGATATAAGCCGAGGTGTGAAGTTACCAGTACAAGTGTATCAGTTTATAACCCTCTCTGTGGATATTCTGACCCTGGCAAAAGAGTGGCCTTTTCAGGTTAGCTTATATCATCTAGAAAAACAAATGGAAGCTAAACTGGAATAAGCAGTTAATTATGGGGGTTATATTAATATAACTAGTAATAATGCTTTCCAGTGTAGGCAAGGCCTGATTAATACTGTTGTGCATCAAGAGTGTTCTCATGCTATTCTAGGTGTGAAGAGGGAGTGATCCTTGCCCCTGTGGGTTTTCTGTTTAAATCAGACCCATCCAGTAGGGAGAAACCAATGTGCTGATATGTGAACATTGCTTAAAGCCGCTACACCCTGGGCTCATATGCAAAAATAGCCTCTTTCCAAGACAGCCTCCAGACTGCCCATGTTGTGCTGCTGGGGGCTGCCCCGCTACTTTCTTGGGGTTACAAAGACTGATTGCTTCACTGTGCAAATCACTTTCCTGGAGTGATCTGAACGAAGTGAGCTGTTCGCCACGTGGGAAAGAGGAGGGAAGTCCAAGGACAGGGGGCAGTCTGGAAAACTGAAGTTGAAATTGGGAGGATAGAAAGAGTGGAGTTTGGTGTGGTCCTTCATGTGAGCACCAGAGGCATGAACCTGATATGAAAGGACAAAAAGATCTAAATTGGGTAGCGATGTGATCAGAAGAGCAAGGGGGGAAGCCACAGGGTTTATAATAAACTGAGGGGAGGTAAGATGCTGAAGAGAAGCCAAGGAAGAGGAGGCTGTAGTAGTCCAGGCCCAAGGTGAACGGCCTTGGGATGGAGCAGAAAGGAAGGATGTTAGAGTACTTGTATAGGAAGGACTGACAACATATGGTGGGGCCTAGATGCGTGCAGGAGGGGAGAAAACGATGAGGAGGTCAGTAGACTTGTCAGCAGTGGTGGAGAGGAGGTGGAGAAAAGATGGACGCTGGAAACAAAATGAATGAATCATGTAGATGTGACCATGGAGAAGACTGACAGGAGACTGATAGCAATTTCTGCACTAATAAATGAGTCAGAGCCCTGTTTTCATAGGAATTGAGCAGCCAGAGCTCGGTGCCCTGCATCTCTGCAAGTCAGGCCCTGTCCATGGCTGTCAGGGTGAGCCTGACTTTACAGATGTTTCTCAGCCATCCACTGAGGAGTATATTCTCCAAATCACTAAGGTGGTCAGATACCAAATCCCCAGCCCCTTCATTGGGAGCTGGGTGCCTGGCTGCTCTTGATGACACAGAGAATTTCCCCCTTAGTGGAGTACTGATGATGAGCATTTGGAAAGACAGAATCACTGTATCTCCCACTGAAAGTCACTGGGAGTTGGATACCTGCGTGATGGTGGTGTCTTGGAAAATTGTCTGTAAATCATTATTTAGAAAGGGATACTTTGATGTTCCAAGACCCACACGTTGATCTATACCATTGTGGGTTTTGTTTTAGATCATTTGTGTGAACACTGTGATATACTCAGTCACGCTCTCCCATTAAATACTCCAGTGCTTACAATAAATATATGCTAGCAGTTCAGAACTCAGGCAACCCTGCTATACCAGATTTGTCTCGTTCGCATGCAGCTGTGTGATAGCAGTGCACTGTGTGCAGTTCAGCACCTGTGATCAACCCTACAATAACAGCTGTATATGCAGTCCAGTGCTTACAAGCGGTCCTGTGATCACAAAGGTGTTTATGGGCCCTGCACTCAAACAGATCTGCTGTACAATGTGGGAAAGAAAATATAAATTTAGTAAAGACAGGGAAAGTCAGCCTTTTTTTTTCTTTTTATAAAACAGCAATAAAAATGCTGAAAACGTCAAAAGAAAATCTCTAAGGAGTAAATGTGTTCAAAATGAACAGAATGCTGGGGTGTACTATTCCGTTTGTTTTGTGGATCAAATATTGTAATTTCTTCTTTATTCCAATAATCTTAACTGAGTAGATCATGTGCACTGTACTTTAACATGAATTTGCCAGTGAATACACTGCAGATGGCTTTCTCGTGAGTATCGATCTTTTCATTGTGTAGCACAGAAGTAAATTACATGACGTGATTCACAAAGTAATTGCCACACTCAAATCAAAGTGTAATATGGGTGTGTTTTCCTCTCCTGATTTTGCACAGAGCAATTTTATGGAGGTTTCATGTGTTTAAACCCGCTGTATAATGCTTAATCATCTTTGATTGCTAGTATTCAAAGCCATTTTTATGCTAGGTGCAGTTGTTATTGTCTTAGCTGCTAAGACGAGAGTAATACACGGTTGAAACAGTAATGCTGATTTAGAGCCCGATAAAATCATCTAATTTATACACTTGTCATGCTTATTCTAGCTTAATTTCTCATATCCCTGGGAGACTTTTAAGAGGGTTATAGCCATTTAAAAATAGTTTTTTAAGGAGTAATAAAAAACATGTCTATTGTTGGAAACAGCTTCTAATGTGCAGTCGAGGTAAACAAATATTCACTAGCCTTACAGTTTGCAGAGATTTTCATTTTCCAGTCTGGCTTTCCTAGAGACCAATTAACAGCCAGTCAAACAGGCCAAGCTGTTTAGCTCTCTGCTAGACCAGTTTGGGTAACAGCAAAGCAGGCTGCCTTGCAGAGACTCGTCATTTTGGCGTAGAAGTGTTAATGGCTCCAGTATCACCAAAGAAGAAGACATGTCAAAGTATTTTCAGTCAATCTAAATTTAGCCCTGTTAATGTATTTGAACATGTTCGAAGACAAAAGCATTCAAAATATATACGTAAGGTGGTCACTCACAGATGATGGTGTTTGCTACTGATTCTATTTTCTGGAACTTAAAGTTTAAATTTAAAATTGATCAATTTGAATTTTTTCATTCAATTTAATGAAAAAGTATTTAAAAAAAATACTGTGATTACAGTGATGAAATGCAAGAAGCATTTATAATGCTTTTTTATGGACATAGTGCAAGAGATTAATATTTCTAGAGAAGATTGTGTCTTATATGTACTTTTTTTGTATAAGTCTCTCAAATAATTTCACTTTGAACTCTAGAAAGGTTCATACTCCAGAGAGGATTTTTCTTGCTATACAGGAATAATTAAAAAAATGCATTCAGTGGATTGTAAATTATTAATCATAGAAGTTAGAGCTGGAAAATGCCTATTAAATGATCAACTCTCTCTCTTTGCTGGTGTGGGGTGTCATCTCCTGACAGAGCATATATGAGATATTAAACTTCAAATTTGTCAAAATAATTTTTGGCTTCAGAATTATTATTTTTTTAAAATAAAAGTTCATTTGACCTGTGGATATACAATGAAAAAAAAATATGGGCATATATGCCAGCCAGTTCACGTCCATTAGAACTAATAACTATCTTGGAGGATCATAATTGATGTACTCCTTTTTACATTTACATCAAGCACATTAAAGAGATTCTTAAGCCACTGTCAACCTTAGACTGAACTGGGTAGCAAAAAGGCACCGTAGATCTTTGCACAGTATGTACACACAGTGGCTTTTACTTCTGAAGGTTTGTAAAAGCAGAGCCTTCTCAGGCAAATAGTGAGTTACAGAGGCATGGAGGGGTTTGCTGTGGGTTGGAACATTGATAGTGAGGCAATTAGGAACTCAAATTGAATATTAAAGATTGATATACATAATGGGAGCACTGCATGCATTACTGCCTTGTCTTTCACATTGAATTAGCATTGGTAACAACTAAATTTGGTGAAGCTCAGAATCTGTCAACAAATGTTGAGCAATGATGTCTTTAATATTCCCAGGCATGTGGCTGAAAACCTTTTGAAGGCTGAGGGGTGGAAGGCGGCTTCCTGTTTGTAAGTCAATTCTTTGCAAATTTTGTTTCCTGCAGTGCTCTCTTGGAAAAATTTGAGTTCCTTTATTAGCATATATATTTAGCATGGCTAATTTCCCCTGTGTTCTGTAATAGTGATAAGTGACTTGATCTTTTCTTTCTGACATGTAACCAAGCCAAAAGGAAAAAGGATTCTCCAATATAGCATCACCCTGGGGATGAATGTTGCTCTTACATTTAGGTTGTGTTTTGATTTGTTTGTTTTGTTTTGTTTAAGTGCATTGCTTTATACCGCATGCCATAGGGGGATGTTTGAATGATGAAGCAGGACGGGGTACATCACTCAGTAGTATGTGACAGCATCTGGTTCAGATTTACCATCTGTATTTGTGCTGAGTTTATGAGGTCTCAGCTCCTGGATTTACTTTGGATTATTTATCCAATACCTTGCAGTGCAATTGGTGGGGCAGCCCAGTTTATCTGTCTTAAATTACATTTTATTTCTCTGTGGAAAGTGTTTCTGTCTCCCCCATCCTGGGAGCAGATGCAAGGCTATTTTTGTTTCCGTGCTGGGCATGATTTTCAAATGTGGCTATTCTAACAAGGTATCTAAATCCTGCAAGTGGATGCTCAGATCCCCAGACAGGTGTGTAAAAACCTGTTCCCTTCAGCCAGGTTTCATTTTGAGTTTCCAGCTGCTGGATTTAGTCAATCTTTTTAGATTCCTGTTTTTTAAAAATGGGCTGCCTGAGACAATTATCTTTTCTGGTGAAATGCACGTTTTGTTAAAGGTGAGCGGACATGTGTGCTAGACCTGTTGGTTAGCTGAGAGTTAAACTGCACAGAGCATGCCTGTCATCCTGGGGCAATGAATGCATGCAAGGTTTTCTCAAGTCCACATAATGCACATTCTGCGCCTGCAAGGAGGCAGAGCTGTTTGGTGTAAGTACCTGTGAATGGCATCCATTTTTTAAAAACATCTGCCTAGGTACATGCCTACTCCCCAATTCAGGACCTCCCCAGTTTATTCTGTAGCACAGGGACCTCCCATACTGAGACAGTCAGGTGGGGGAAGATAGCAGTTTCTTTTCCTTTTAAGTGTGAAATAGTATCACAAATACATAGCACTAAAGAATCAGCTTCCAGCTTCCAGTGAGAACAAAAGGTCTGAGACGTAGGGGAAGGGGTTATCCTGGCAGGATCTTTTGGTTGAATCCCGCTTTTCTGTTCTGTGCAGGGCAAATGTTAATTGGTTACCAATCTATTGCAGGGTAGAAGAAATGTGGAGGGTTTTTTATTTAATGTTTGAACGTTACATACCAATCATCACGACTTTGTGTGTGTTCCATTCTTTAATCAAATTGTTGTACTGTAAAGACCACAGTTGACAAGGAGCGTGTTTCCTGCTTGGCTCTCTGTAGGTAATGCTGTCGTTTTGACAAATCATGGAATAATATTTAGGAAGTCAAAAGAGCCCACCTTTATTTTAACTTGAATTTTGGTGACTAACATCTGTATGTGACCACCCTATGTTTATACAGTAGGTAAATAATACCTCCGGGGGCCATCCATCAGTTCCATGATTTCGCAAGAACACAACCCCCCTCCTCTCCCATCACCCCAAGAGGGTACAGTTTAGTGAACCAAGAAACGATGCTATCATGGCAGGCAGGCAGGCAGTCTCCTCATTTCGTATGCTGAAGGCATACATCTCACTCGGCTCCCACCCTCTTCCCCCTCCCCCTCCTGCATACTGTTTGTGCTCTTGATAACATGATGAGAATGATGACTGGCCCTTATGCTGCGAACTTCTCTCCCTTCCACATGGATTGACAGTCTCAATCTTGCTTTCAGGTGCATGCCAAATTCCGTTATCCTTTCTACTATGAAATGTGCTGGTATGTTCTGGAGAGATACGTGTCCTGTGTGACCCAGCGCTGTCACCTCAGCAAAGAGTACCAGAAAGAATCAATGTTAATTGGTGAGTGAATCCTTCGAGTGCATATTCAGAATGGATGCTGGCACCTTAGGCTAGTCGCTGCTTTGGCTTCTGAAAAGCAGATTGTAAATTAAAGTGGAGAACTGTAGAGAACCTAATGAATTATTTCAGTATTGGGAGGTGGGGAGGATGTGAGACTCAAGCATTTCACTGAAGCGCCAACCTTCCTTGGATGATATTTATTGAGCATTCCTTCAGCAAATGGATCCCAGAAAAAATAATTTCAGATTTATTTATTTCTAGGTTTCAGTAATGTTTATATTTAGATGATCTGCCAAACATTTGTGGATTTACTGTCGTGTTTGGCATATTCCCTTATCCTCCAGAAATATCTGCATTGCAAATGTGCTCTGGTGGGTTAGATTTTTAGCCCTTTTATAGCGCTTTTCATCAGCAGAATGCATTTCTATCAGCCACTAGATCTGACTCCTTTTTCTTTCCTTTAATCTCTGGTTTGACTTCTCCCAAACTGGGGACTGACTTTCAGTTCTTAGAATCAGGAAAGTGAAAATAACTGAAAAACAGTAGCTGAAAATGGACCATGACAGAGACGGATGCAAGTTACCAAAGTGGGGAAGCATCAGGTATCTGTTCAGTCATGAGCCTGGAGCAGGTGTTACAGCCTGAGTTCTAGTCTGGCCTGTCAGCTCTTTTTCGCATTGAAAGGGACACAGGGCCACGTCATCCTGATGATGTGGGGCTCAGAAGGGCTACAAGGAGCTGAAGTATTAGCTGAATCAGAGTGGTATATCTGGAACTGCAGAGGACTAAAGTATCATCATCTAACCCTTTTCCCCCACTGTAAACACCCAGTGCACATCACTGTGAAAACAATGTTTGCAAACTGCAGAGGTTTTGGAGAGAGTGGCCAGCAACAGAGAGGAGAATGGCATTGCACTTGAGTGAGCAGTGCTGCCAGAGCTGACGCTGTGGAGACAGTCTGAGGTTCAAAGGGATTTCCCTGCAGATCTCAGCACATTAGTGTGGATGGAAGGTCACATTTCATGGCTGCTTTGTGGGTCATCAAACCCCTCCTCTGAAGAGTTGGTGAGTCAGGAACTCCTGAAGTTTACTATCTGCCTTGTGCTCAGTAGCTTTTCCCTTCTGCAGTCTTGTCCTACAGGAAGGAGTGAATTAGCCCCTGAGATTGCCTTTTCAAAGAAGTAAGGACAAACTGTTGGCCTTTGTATCCCCTGGAAAAGTGTGTTGCAGTCCTTGGACGTAATGTAGGAAAGAGTTTCTTCCTGCTGAAGAGGCAGGGGTTCAGGATCAGTAAGATACATGAGATTCAATACATTTCAGAGCAACTTAAGTGTGAAGACTGGATGGCTCAGGAGATTGATCATGAGACACGGAGCCTTTCCCTTCTCAGGGAAGCCTCTGCTGTGTCAGCCCTGTAATGACCAATAGCGGTCCGGTGACCCTTGTGAAATGTGTCTCGCCTCCTGCTCCTACTGGGGAGGCATCAACAGCATATAAGAAAAACAGTTGGCACCAATTAAGCCCTGTGGCAGCAGTCTCACTAGATTAAATCATTGGATTGATGGGGCACGGTGGTTAAACACTCTTCCCTGCTCTGGAAGTGGTGATTCTCAGCTAGGTTTGAGGCAGCATGGAGAAGCTTGGACTTCACTGTGCCTGTTGTACCTGTTTTCTGGATACAGTGAGTACTGTGATATCCCATGGGCTGTGGGGCCAGCTCTTTTCAGGAGCACTACAGTGACTTGAACTGAGAATTGTATGGCAGATCCAGAATCCTTAGATGCCCGCTGCCAGAAGAACATGGGGTCTTGCAGAGTGACCAGTGTGACGGTGGGGAAAGGGTTAAAAATAGGGAACTTTGGGGCAATTGACTAGAAAGGATGAGAGGGGGGTGACATCTTGAAACCCCCCTGAAGAGCTGGTGAGCCAGAAACTCCTAAGGCCCTGGCTTTCCTCCACACTCACTCCCCCGCCCCCACAGTTTTCAGTGGTTTGAACTTTAAAGAACATATGAAGCCCTGGAGGGGAAAAGGTCACCATGAAAAACAAGTCACAAGGGCAAGAATTGTTGGAGCAGTCAGGATAAAAGATGGATGCTGCAGGTGACTGGAGAAGCAGCAGCAATCTTTGAAGAGCTGCTGCCTGTAGAAACACTTAGATGTAAAAAGCAAGTTTCTGAAGTGCCCTGAGGATAGGAAGGATGCACTGAGTAATGAGAATGTGTTCTAAGGTCAAGGCACCTTTTCATCTGCCTTAGGGTTACATCAGGACAGCTCACACCTGGCAGGCACGAGGGGCCAGGGCCAGGGCCAGGAGCAGGGCAGTTTGTAAGGTCGAGCTGGAGTGAGTGCTGAGCTGAGCATTGGAAGTGGGAAGCTGTGCCAGTCTCTGGGTGCTGTGGAAGGGAGTTCATTCACAGGCCAAAGCACACTAAGATTTTACATGGCAGATCCAGTGAGACAGTCTCTTCCTCTGTAGCTACTAGGCCCGGGGAGTGAGAATGGAAGGCTCCTGTTCCTGTAGCAACAAAGGACAATCAAGTATGTTTTAGTAACTGTTCAAATCCCTTCTTTAATCTAGCTCTCCCTAGTTCTTAGTAACCTGTTGGAAGCTTGACTTTTTTTCCCAGGTTGTCCATCATATCCATATGAATTTGCTTTTGTATGGTTGGGCATGAGGCATACAAGAGATAGAGCCTGGGAACTTCCACACCCAAAGTGCAGACCACTGCTGCATGAGGTAACAAAGCATCAGTCACGAGAGGGGGGTGTGATCAAAAACAGGTAGCCAGTATGTTCCAGTAACACTACTAACCCTCATCACACACGTGAGGATCTTGATCCACCCTCACTGGCTTGGACAGACGCATATGTTTTAGGCTCCTAAATGGTCTCTGCCAAAAGCGGCGTTCATCTGCAGGCTGGAGCCTCCAACTTCATGTCATCAGTATGTCCATATGCACTGGTGTTACACCTTGGCTCCCTGGCACCTAGGTACACTTTGTCCCTCTTTAAGAAGCGGACATTTATGCATCTTTGTCACAAGCTGTTTTTTAATTCATGGCAGGACCTTATCTCCTAAGTAATTTGCTGTGAAGGAGCCACCAAATGCTGTTCAAAGTCACGTCTCGTATCCACTTAGTCACCACATTTGGTATTTTTCTCAAAGAATTTTAACAGACCAGAGCAGAGACAGCATTTCCTCTTCATAGGAGCTGTGCTGGCTGTTTTCACTGAGTTGTGTGGCTTCTAATGCTTCCTTATCCTGCTCTTGGTTATACTCTGTGGTCATGTCTCCAGTACTCAAGTGAAACTCCCCCGTCTGCACTTGTTGAATCACCTGGGGTTCAGGAGATAAGCAGTACCAACCTCAGGAGCAGGGGTTCTGTGTAGAAGAGTCAGGAGGTTAAATGTTCTCAAGAATTTGGGTGCTTTGACTTTTTCATATTTCCTTTGGAGCTGTTGAGGTCCTTAAGGTGCTGTATCCTCTCCTCTTCCTGGGAGAGTTCTCCCTCTGCTAGTGATGTGTTGACTTCCCATAAGAGCCCCCTTTGAGGAAGCATTTTCCCACAGGCCTCCTTGGTGAATACTGAAGTAAAGTATTTAACTTCTCTGCAGCCTCTGCATTAGCTTTGACTGTCCTCCTCACTCCTTGGCCTCCTGAGTCCCATGCATTCTTTAGGGGAATCTCTTATGATTAGCCTTACTGTTTGTGGCTGATTGCTGCTGCTTTTTCCCCTCACCATATCTTTTCCCTGGCATCACATGTGCTGACATTCTGCTTATCTATACCTTTTTGGGCTTTGAAGCTTGCTGTATTTCATCCTCAGGGATGCCTCAAGGTGTGCTGCTTTTTTGACTTTTCTGAATCCCTTCTGCTGCAGAAAGTAGCCTTGTTGGATTCCAGAACCTAAGAAGAGGAAGGGAGGCCTGGCTAAGACTTTAGTGGGAGGGGGATCTCCAAGGAGAACACAAGACTGCTGAAGGGGGTGGCTTCTGGAACTCACTGCATGGGCTTTTTACTGAATCTGGGGGGAGCCAGTGCCCCATGTGATGGTGGAGCTTGCTGTGCTGTTCTTAGATGTTCTCTTTGGAAAGTCATGACTACTTGGGTTTATGTAACCATCTGACAGTATTTTTCATGTAAGAAAGGGTGTTAATCCCAGTGTCCTAGGCAGATTCCAGTCTAGGAAATTACATTTTAATTCCCTAAAATTCCATCTCCAGAGTTTGGACAAGGCTGTCTAGAAAGCAGAACTTCCTCTCTGGTATTTTCCAGAGTAAACGGCTCCAAAAACGTGACATTGATGGTATCAACAGATTGCTGCTTCAGATGACACTTGGGTAGGCCAGCAGTTGCTGTCATGATGGGTCCATTGAGAGTCTCCCAGATTTTGCTGCCTTCCTGATTTTGCTCCCCTTTCAGTAATAGATGCCTTTGGTTCTGTTCCGGTCTATGCAATGTGGTACTGGGTAAACTTCCCATGATTGCATTCCTAGTTTTATTACATCATGTGTAAGTATGCTGAGATTAAGAACCCCAGATTCAGAGGTGAGTCCCAATGTGAAAGATCATCCAAACTGAGGAATTTACTGGTGTAGGTATAGTGTTATAATTGTGGTGCTACAGTTACAGCATAAGGATTTCCTGTGTGGACATACAGATCCTGGAATACAATGGCTACATTTGAAATGGGATGGAAGAAAGAGACCTTGTTTTTTTCCCTGTTCCTCAGTCACAGAATAACTTTCCAGGCAGTAGCTTTCCTACCTGGTTAGCGTGTAAGAGTCTGTTATTTCTCTGATCTGTTCCATAGGAGGGCAGGAGATCAGGGGAAGCAGTGACATTACAGCAATTGCAGGCGGCTGAGAAGGCACTGAATCTCATTCTTCGTCTCCCTCCAACTGTGGCATTCGTCTTGCTGGTTGGAATCAAAAAGGGCACTCTATATGAGTTCCCTACCAGATCTGAACATGTGCCGCTCCGAGATGGACATGCCTTCGGGATTCTTATTCTTATCATTATCAAGTCCGTGCTGGACATTTTCAACTGCAATTGACCTAAATGTGTCCTTCAGTGAGATAGGAATCTTGAGACCGAACTGAAAAAGAGTAATTGGGAGAAGATGCGGCGCTAGTTGGTAACATGCTCGCTCTGTATCCTGCAGCTTTTAATATTTCCACTGTAAGATGTTTTCACAGGAGGGCTCTGACTGTACATTCAGCCTGGTAGATAATAGAAAAGCATCCTCTGTGATGGTGAAGGTGCTATGCCTTTTTTCCCCCTTTCACAGACAGTGTAGTGGATCTGCTCATTGACAGAGAAATCGTGGAATATGTTAAGTGATTTTTATCTGGGAAGTTCCATTCAATCAGATTCCTCTGGAGTCCTTAGTGCTTTGTGCCAGTAATGATGCCATCATTTCTCTTAACATGCCAATATAAAAATACTTACTTGAAACCTATTGCTCACAAGCCAGAGAGCCAGATATGGGCTATGAATGGGGGTTCCTCTTGCAACAGAAGAATGCATATTGTTTCCTATGTACTGCTGGAGGGAAGTTAAGAACATTAATTATTATACCTAGCTGTTGTTGGCCTTTACTTTTCAAAGAATGCAATCCTCTGTTAAAGAAGGCAGCTGTGTACAATCATCTCTGCTGTACGGGTGGGCAAACTGAGAAGGGGAAGTGAAATGTTATACCCAAAGACAAATATGGACTTAATGGGGTATATGGCAGAGTGGTCAGGTGTCTCACTATAGCTGGTAGAGCAGGGGTGGGCAATTTTTTCAGGCGGAGGGCCGCTTACTGAGTTTTGGCAAGCCATCGAGGGCTGCATGACAGGCAGCCAGGGGCAGATAAATATTAATTTTCTACATTTTTTAGGGGCCCTGTGGGCTGGATAGAATGGCCTGGCAGGCCGCACGTGGTCCACGGCCCGCATTTTGCCCGCCTCTGTGGTAGAGCATGAACTCAGGCCCCACTCTGTCCCGGGGCCAAAGGCTGCCCACAGTTGACGCAGCTATAAGAGAGTCATTCAGGCTGGAGAGGAGTCAGATATGATGCAGCCTGCATCACCATCTTGTGTTCTGGGGGCTGTAGAAAGGGGCAGGAGTTAAGTGCAGTGGCCCTCTGGGCTGTTGATCTCAGGAGGACTTGGCATTGATGGAAGGAGCCAGCTGCTTTAGAACAGGGGTGCCCAACCTTTTTGACTGTGGGGCTGGATCATGAACTTTTTATCACCCAGTGGGCCAGTGAGCCATATTCAAAGACCTCACAGGAAGTGGTAGCACATCACTCCCCCACAAACGAAAGTACAACGTTTACTTTCGTTTCCCATTGCAGCACCTCAGGGCTCAGAAAACAGCTTGGAGGGCTACATGGCGGCCCACGGGCCGTATGTTGAATAAGCCTGCTTTAGAAGCAAGAAGCTCCTAGCTCTTTGCCTGGGACAGTCAGACGCATGTCCCTTCCTTGCATGGGACCACATCACCACAAAGTCTCCCCGGTTCCCATACCCAGAATGATGTGCTCATGCTGTTTCCCTTCCTACCTTTTTTGGAAGGGTTTGGTTTGGGTTGGAGCAAGACATGCCTAGGCCAAGGGCAGAGGTGTAGATTAGAAGATATAGCTTGTATATGACATTTACAGTGATGGCCACAGGCCCCACGGTGCCATACTTAGTCATCAGCTGGGATCTCAGTCTTATGGGCAGCTGCTGATGCCAGGGGAAGACTTTTTTTTAAATCCATTTAATAAATTGCTTTGAACAGTGAGAACAGTGCAAAGCATTTAAGCATGTTGAAAGATTCAGACCCCTTTCCCATGTGGCTATTTAGACCATGCTTTGGGTAGGATGGTCTAAAAAGGGACAGCAAGGAATGGACCAAACCCTTATTAGGACTGTTCTTTAAGCTGCTTTCCAAAGCCAGGTGTGAGCCTAAACCAGGAAACAGCCTGGAAAACTAGCTTGCAGGTGGTCTTAGCGGGGGGAGTTGCTCAGTTCCGGTCAGCGAGGCCCTTTTCTTTAGAGAGATTGGGACAACAAGCAAATGGAAAAGGAGACAGTGGACTCCCAGTTTGGGGTTAATGTCTTGTTTACCCTGAATCTTAACTCCTGCCTACACCAGTGCAAACTGTCTCAGTGCTGTGACTGTGCATGACTTGCACCCCTGCAGCTACATCAAAGAACTGGGGCCATGGACACCAGTCTCATGCGGGGACTTGCTCTCTTCCCCAAACACTGGCTCTGCTGCAGCTGTGCCTGGTGCTGGCAGCTGACAAGGCCTCCCTACCCCTGCTAATGACCCCTGAATACGTAACACAGGTGACATTTTAAACAAACAGATGTTAACAGAGGTTCCAGTTAACAGAGGTAGTGAGGCCTAGGGGATCAGGTCATACCTCTACCACCAGCTTTGGGTGGCCCTGGGTAAGTAATTTTTTCTCCTGGTGCCTCTGGAATGTGTGATTACAGTCCAGCACTATAAAACCCTTTCAGCTCTGGGGACTGTAGACAGCCTTGAATGGTGTTTAAAAAGGTAGTGGTTTTTTTTTAACCTAAAAGTTGGGTTATGTTTCCTAGCACAGTTCAGTTTCCTAGCATAGACAAAGCTGGGGGGCAGGGTAACCCAGCACTGGGGAGAGTGAGCAGAGACCTATGGAAGGTGTTGCCTTCCCTTCCTTTATCACCTTGTGAATAATAGATGCACCGCCACTGAAGGCTGCATTTGATTATGTTAAAGCTTTTACTGCAGGGGAGAGAGGAGGAGGACGTTTACCTTTGCTCTTGCCAGGACTCAATCTGGCCATGTCCAGCCTGATCCAAGTGGCCCAGTACTTATTTTTTGGGATTGCTGTTTTGTTCTTCAGAATCTGGGATTAAAAAAACAACACAGCTTTACAAAAACTCCCTCCAAAATTAGGTTCTAGCCATTACGGTATTAAAGAGAGCATTCAAAATGGGCCCAAATATAACTGAAAGAATGATTCATGGCCTGATTTTTGCAGACACCAAACAATAGCCCAGGAGCCCCTGATAAGTGTGAACTGCCCCATTCCTTTCTATCAGGTGTTAACTAATGCAGCTCATTTTCCCAGTGTACACAAAGCCTTTTAAGGATTTTTTTTCCCCCAGAATACCTTTCTGGCACAAGCCCTTTGAAGTTAGCAATTAAGCAAGGGTAGCCCAAGAGTAGCCATTTGACAACTGGCTGCTGCTGCCTTTATCTTTCTCTCTTCTCCCTGGTAAGTGCTGTTCGTGCTTCCCGAGGAGACGGCACTACCTGTGCAAGACAAGGTGCTGGCTCTTCTGTCAGGGAGATTTGCAGTGGCACCTTTTGGCCTTTCTGCTTCTGTATTTCCTGGGAGTTTTACTGCTGTGGTGTAGCCAGATCCTGCTGTCCTTTCTCAGGCAAAATCTGTGGGGAGGTCCAGTAGAAGTTTTGACTGAAGACAAACTGTGGGCGCACTCAGGTTTTTGGCGCGGTGAAAATAAGCAAATGAAAACTGGAGAGAAATGGTCTTAGTTGCTCATTCGCTTGTGTTTTGCTGCATCCCCTTTCGTCCTCCTGTGGCTAGATTTCTGTGGCTAGTCTGTGTCACTAGTGCAAGCTCTAATTAACTCTGCCTCCAGGAGTATTTTTTCTTAGACGTTCCCTTTTGTTGCTAACCCCAGTTCAACTCTGCCAGCATTAGCAGCAAAGAAGGTGCTAGTCTGTGTGATCTTCTGTGAAAGAACTGGTCTGATCAACATTGCACTTAAGAGATCAGAGCTTTGGAGTTTTCTCCAGCACCTTTTGGAAATGCTGTCACCACGGGCACTCGCCTGGACTCTGTGAGAGTGGGATTTTCAGTGGAAAAAGCCCAGGCTAGGATAAGCTTTGCCAATTGGAGACTTCACCTTTCTATTTATCTGTAAGTTGCCCTGTGTGCATTTGAGGCTGTGTTAATAACAGTAACAGTTTTTACATTGGGCAGTTCTCCTCTTGTCTTTGTGCTTCAGATTCCCCATCTCTGAAATAGCATTATTTACTCCTTCCTCTCACAGTTAGAAGAGGCATTTATGATGCTGCAAGATTATTGGAAGAGAGCTATCTTGCAAAATCCACCATTACTATGTTAACTTCATTGGCAATGATCTGCCAAAGAAAAAATAGGCAAAGCAGTCTCTTCTGTGATCCCTAAAGAAAGCTTGAAGGAGTGATGGTGACTTTTAAGAGGCATTTTTTTCTCCCTCCTGTTTTGGTTTTTATCGTAGAAATAGGAAGAATCTAAATCTGGTTATGTTTGGTTTTGCTGGAAAGTTTAAAATGCATATCAAACGTGTGACTTGTGAGCTTTTCCCCTGTGAATTGAACAGATTCACAGAAGTTTTGGGCTGGAAGGGACCTCGTGAGCTCATCGGGTCCAGCCCCCCCTGCTCTGGGCAGGAAGGATTGCCAGGGTCGAATAACCCCAGCAAGGTGTGCGTCCAGTCTCCTTTTGAAGATCTCCAAGGTTGGTGCTTGCACCACCCCCGCTGGGAGTCTATCCCAGAGTCTCGTCACACGAACCGTGAAGTTTTTCCTTATATCCAGTCCAAAACTTTCTTCTAGGAGTTTGACCGTTGCTCTTGGCTTTCCCCTGGAACAGGTGGGAGACTGAAACTTTGCATGGATCACACTTTTCTTAAATGTTGCTCGATGACTTGAGTTGAATACAAGTTAACCAAACTGTTTAAAAACACCTGAATGAAGTTTACTCTCTGACGTGTAAGAGCTGGGTGGTACCCTGTGCCTCTCGGATCAGGCAATAGCTGTTCCTATCAGGTGGGAACGATGCAGGTTCTGTACTAGGAAAAATAATTTTATCTTTCTCTCTTTCAGATGCAAAAAGAAAACGCAGCATAGACAGCTTCTCATCAGATTCCTGGTTAGACATGGATGAAGAATCTTGTGATGCCCACCCCCGGGAGGAGAAGGATGACAGCTTGGATCAGAACCCCAAACCCGTGGGTGACGGCTCCTCCTCGCCCAACAGCACACACTCCGAGGGGAAGGAAGGGGCTGGGAGGAAGCAGAAAGCCACAGTAATGCGGTACCTCAAAAGAACTTTGTCCAATGAGTCAGATGACAGCGTGAAGTCGACAACCCCCACGGACTATCCCAAAACGCCCACAGGGTCACCAGCCACAGAAGTCTCCACCAAATGGACTCACCTCACAGAGTTTGAATTGAAGGGTTTGAAAGCCCTGGTTGAAAAGCTTGAATCCCTCCCAGAGAACAAGAAGTGCGTTCCAGAAGGCATTGAGGATCCCCAGGCTCTGCTGGAGGATATGAAGGTGGGTATGACAACTTTTATAGCCATGCAATCTGTATGTCAGGGGCTGTACACCATAATGGGTGAGGAGAGGGAAGCTGGTGTCTGCACATATTCATCTTCAGTGCAGGGAAGCCTGCTAATGCCCAGAGCTTCCTTCTGATCTGACCTTTCTGCTACTGTGATGTGGAAGGGGGAATGTTGCATGCTGGACCTTGTAGTCTGCACAGACCATATCTCTGTACTCTGGTTACAGGGATCTGCAGTCTGATTCATTTAATTTGACCCAAACTGGCTGTCAAAGCTGCCCTCTGTGTCAGGATGTCCGAGTGCCCTGGCAGTACTGTGCGATACCTGTTGCAAAAAGCACGCCTGGAGAGAATCCTGTTTAGTATAGAAATCATTATTAATCTGCCCTTTTAATCCGCTTGTTTTACAAGTTTATCTGATTAACAGAGCCCCGTGAAAGGTACAGTATTCATATACTTGACTCTTGGTGCTGAAAAAACAGACATCTAGTTTTCTGTCACTTTCTTTCCATTTTCCCTTTTCTCCGCTTTATTTTCCCTATTGCTCATAGCAAGGTGATGGTTACTGTTCACTGGTCTAATTCTGTCCTCAGAGATGGTGGGATGAGTGTCACTGACAGAAATTCTTCTAGAGAAGTAATGTGATATCTGGGATTGTCCAAGAGCGATGCCCTTGTGCTGTAGAGATGATAGGGAAATCTGAACAACAGGCAAAACTCATGACTTTCAGTGCGTTCTAGTCCCAGTTCTGCCCAGATCTGCTGTGTCACCTTCAGTGAGTCATTTAACCTCCTCATGCCTTGGTTTTCCCTTATGTATAGCAGGAAGATCTCTACTTCTCTTTGTCATAAGAGCAATGTGAAGATAGTCGGTGTCTGGTTGTTATCTGATCAGTTCCAATTAGAACAGACAAGGCTCCACTTTTGTCAGCCCTTCCTTTATGAATTCTTTACTTCTGCGTATAATCCGTCCATAACCACCGTGTGGAAGTGCCATCTCTAATCTGGAGGCTGCCTGTCTCTACTTCCCATCTTTTACAGTCATGACAAAGCTGTAAACTAAACAGCCTCTTCTGCATACCAGTTCATGTTACAGGGCTTCCAAAGCAACTGGCTCTCTTACTCCTTCCTGATTTCTCTCCCCCCTTCTGTTTTGCTTTGTAGGACAGGTGTTGGAACCCAGTCGTCTGGTGACTGGATGATATACCCACAGGGAGATCTTTTACCTAGTATTCAAGTAGCTCTACTTGTATATTTGTCCTTCTCAATCCTTCTTCATCTGTGTTTTTGGCCATCCAGCTGATTTTTTTTTCAAGCGTTTTGTAGTATCAAACTTCAGATGCCCTAATTCATCTTGGTGTCTTTACATGTTTAGTTCTCACAGCCATACAGGAGGGTTGATGTCACATTTTATAATCTCAGGCAGGATACACTTCATTTTCTACAGTATAGAGGCCTTGGAAGGTGTTGAATGAACATGTTGCAAGAGTGTGTGTTTGGTGGTATCACAGTAGAAAGCTGAGTCCTCCGTTTGGCCATTGAAGTGTAGACCTTACCATCATTGTGCTTTATGGAGTTTGCTTATGGTCATTGTTTTAGTTTCCTTCACGTGGATTCTCGTTCTGTAACTCTTGCTAGTGCTGGTCAGGGCATTAAAGCACATTCTGAACTTCTCCTTAGCAGAAGCTTTAAAACACGGTCATCAGCATATTGTACATTGTTGATTAGGACTCCTTGTCCTGTTTTGAATATCTCATCCTTTCTTTTCTTATCGATGCCTTCTAGATGTGTGTGTTAGTTGTGGAGATAGACTGTACTGCTCATCGTTGGCTCTGTGGTGGAACCATGAGCACTAACACCCGGGCCTGTGGTTAGACATCTAACCGTGCACTGCCTCTCTGTGTGTGGTGGTTTTCATTTAGTTCTTTATTTTCAAATGTATCCTGTTTTGTACAACAGATTAGAGATGCCCTGTTTACTGTGGCTTATGTGGCTCTTCTGTGAGGCAGGCAGTGTGTTCGGGGTAGAAGTGGAGGTCTGTTCCTCCCCCCCGGTATAAACTGTGTCACAGCTGTTTAGAAATGGCCCCAAACCCATTTAAAGAGGACTGGTAAATAGGCAAGACCATCTTCCATGGACATGGCATCTGGAACCGGATGGCACATACTTTGGTAAGCTCCCATGAGCACAGTTCTGATCTCTGCTTTTCATCAGCCACTCCATGCATGTGTATCCATCAGACCTGATCTAATTACTTGCTTTCTGCATGGTCTCCAAATAAACTGAAATGAGAGTTAAGTGCGAAGGCCAGGGCTTGAATTTGGGGTGGCAGTAGAAGTGGGCAAGGAAGGGTGATAGCTTTCCTTTTCCAAGACTCACCCATGGTCTAGGTGGCACTTGCAACTAAGCTGTACCTGCTTGAAATGCCAAAAAGAAATGTTTTGCACAGTAAAGTGTGCAGATGCTCCAAAAAAACTTACATACTCCGTGTTCAGCTCTACTGGCTGCCTTCGGGAAATCTACAGATTGTGTCAAGAACCGTGGGCTCAGCTTCCCCTTGCTGAAGATCAGGTGCCTAGCTGGTCAGTGCCTACGCTGAGCTGCTTGTACCAGTATAATACACTAGCAAAATACTCTTTGTGCAGATTGCTTTGCTATCAAAACTGTGTTTGTACTGGGATTGTTGAACCATCTTCCATAAACTAGCCCAATTCTCCTGGAATAAGTATCTGCATTAAGGGCTTCTGCCAGCACAACAGTTATCAGGCAGGGATTGTCCCTCTGACTGGCATAGTCGCTGTGGCAAAAGTCTGTAGGGTAAACCTCGTTTTCAGTGGTGGTATCCTTATCCTTCACTCCTGACCCATTTATGGGAACAAAATAAATATCCCACATAGCATATCATGAAGATCCCCTCTAATAGTCTCAGTAGCCAAAGAGCTAACATCGTGGGCATTCAGCTAAGTACAACTGGACAGTTTGTTCCTTGTTGAGATGATCAGGTTTAGTTGATGCCCCTTGAAGTGGGTGGTGTGTAGAGGAGCATCACTACATTACAACCTGCAGGCATATTTTGAAAGTTATCTTTATTCTCATCCCTTAAAAGGCAAAGATTTGCTTTCTTTGTAAATGAAAGATGATATTCAGGTGTAGCTAATGAGAGGATTAAGCCTCTGTATTTACTTGTCTCGAATACGAAAAGTTACAAGAGGGTTTTCAGTGGGAATGTTAAGATCTTCTGTCGGAGGCTTGGAGTTCAACAGGAAACAGACCACGTTCCAGGCTGGGATTTGGCAGGATACAGAGAGGTCCCAGTTATCATGTTTCATGTGAAATTGTTAACTAAGAAACAACTGAAAACTGGCAGTTCATCATCACAGCTGGCTGAGTCCAGTGGAAGCCTGGGTAGTGCAGGCTGAGACATTGCTGCTTTGACCTGACGTGTCAAATGTCTGTCTGCCAGGTGAAGTGGGGCACCCTTGTGCTCACCTTCCAGAAGAGGAAGATTTAGAAAGCCGAGGGACTGCATGCAGACAGACAACACGATGCTGGTCTGAAACATGGCTACCTGCTTCATTACATTGGGAGGGCCGTGGTAACAGCAGCAGGTCTCGAGGAGAGAAATGGATGTTGTGAAGATGTAAAGAATTCAGCTGAGCCATTATCAGCAAAGAATGACGTCCCTTAGATCAGTGGATCTTAACCTTTTTAGACTCAAGGCACTCCTCAGTAGATTTGAGGCACCCTCCATAACTCGCATGATTTGAGCAGCACCCAAAAACTTAACTTACGTATTACAGTGCTTATTACAATGCAGAGAGGTCAGGTAGGGACTGGGGCTGAGCCTGCTTTATCAGCTTTATCTCCTTACACCTCACCTGTTTCCTCACCAGGCACCTTTCAAAGGATCTCATGGCACCCCTAGGTGCCCACCACCCTGGTTGAGGATCGCTGCTTTAGATGCATGTAGAAGAGTTTGACTTACTTTCTCTCATCAGTGAGATGGGGATGAGGTGTAAGATTTTTTTATTTTTTGGCAAGAGAAAGCATTAATATTCCTATTTGAGCAGACATCATGTCTGGACCTGGTTTAGCAAGTCTCCTAGTGCAGTAGCCTTTGGACTTGCAGGTCAGGTGAGTGGCTTGGGGCTGGTCTGTGCACCAATCAGTCCCCCTCCCATGCCAGAATCTGGCCTGGAGAGCCCGTGTTGGCCTCACGCCACCCTGTGTGCAGGGCCATGGCCTTTGGTGTACACCCTGTGAACCCAGGGTGAGCCCCGCAGGCCATATGACCTGGCAGTGGGAGCCATAGCTGGCCTCTGGGCTGCAGGCCAAGCACCCCTGTTCTAATGACTGCAGGTTTCAGTCCTGCCAAAGAGGCTTTAGTCATGAGACTTCGGTACAGATTCTGCTCTTTCAGCTGGTTCCTGTCCACACTAAGCGGTCCCAGTCTCCATCTTTTCTGAGGCAGAGCTCTGTTTCGTGCTTAAAAGCAAGGGTCCTCAGACTCACTTGCAGAGTGGACCTCAGTGGCCGCATCTCCCAGTCACAGCTGCCCAGACTGCTTCCCGGTCCACTGACAATCAGGTAGCAAGCCTGGGTTGTGACTGGCGGGGAAAGTTCAAAGATGGGAAATATTCAGTGTATTTTAGCTTTCTATTGACATTTCATTCACTGATGTGTATCTGTGAGGTGGGTCCATGTAATATAACCCACTGGATCCTCCTAGACCACCAGCAAATACACCACAATTTGGGATCTCTTATTTCCCTTGTGCTTGCTTACTTTTCCATTACCTGCGTGCAAGCTGATGCTTTCTCCTTATTGGACAGGCCGGCTGATATGTAAGGATTCATTTTTAACAGAGAGACTGTGCTGGCTTGTGCACATGTTAATGCATGTATCTGTACCTTGGAGCATGTCTCCACAACGAGTGAAGGTGTGACTAGTAATGTGGGCATGCCTGCAATAAACCCAGCAGCAGGGAACACGTGAAGCTGTACAAACAGCTTGGGAGCCTGCATGTCTACTCTGGTTCTGGTGCTGGCCCTGCGGAAGTCTGTGTGGCCGTGCCCTTCACTCTTATTGCTGTCTGCGCCAGCTAGATGAAAGCTGGCCACACCTTCATCTGTCATGTGGGTGTGCTCTCAGTGCAGGATGTGCTGTACTCTCTCCTCCTCTCTTACCTGCTGGAGCTGCATCTACATTTGTGTCTCCTGCTGGGTTGTTTGTCCAGATCAGTGAGTGACAACTGGTAGGAGGCCTGTGCATGGTGCTTTTGTTAGCCTGTATTCAGTGATCGCAGGAACAAGATTCCCAAGTCATTGGAGCACAGTCCCAGCTGACAGAGTTCAACCCCCTTTGTGGGCAGATAGATTTAAGGGTTCTGTTCCCCCTAGGTGCCTGAGTGGCCTTCTGAGCATGCTAGGGAGGGAGCTGCAGGCTGAGTGGAGCTGCATCTGATCGAAACCAGGTGGAAGTGCCAAAAATTGCTGTTATGCAGCTCAGTAAGGGCTACGTAAGCCCTGGAAGATGAAATAGGATTGATACCTTTGCCTCTGAGCTTCTAACAAGCAGTAATGAGCTGGGTAGAGATGTAAACTGCTAAGAAAGATGCGTGTAAATAAGTGTCCATTGGAATACCCCTGGTCTCCAGACAGGACTCGCCGCCTAAACTGTGGGCAGTGCTGAGCCTCCCCTCTCTCCTGGGCAGGGCAGGGATGCTCATCCTGGGGCTCTGTTTCATGTCTCCTAGTCAGCAGGATGTCAGTCTCCAGGGCTGCAAGTTCTGTGCCTTTCCTGATGGCTGTCGACCACATTCAGTACTCCCACTGGATTTAGGAACTCATGTGTCAGGAATTACGCAGGTGTACTTTACATCTCAGCTTTCACTCTCATCAACAAAATAAATGACATTACTTCCAAAGGTGTCTCTACCTGATGCCTAGCTACACACAGCCTCTTTGGTAAAGTTGTGTGCGTCGCACAGAGCAGTGGAGCCTATGATAGTAATAGGATCTTTAGACAGGAAGGTGCATATCGTATGCAGCTTGCCCCAGTTGGTTCTGTGAAACTCCACATCGCTAAACATCGTGGTTTCCTCTCATCTGTCTAATTAACCATATCCTGTTTTCCAGAGTACGTTAATTGTTTCATTGGAGCATAAAGGAGGCTGAACTGCTCTCTAGAAAAAGGCCTATGACTGTGGGTGTATTAGGAAATGAGCCTGCATGACACACTGATTCTTTTTATTTTTTTGTTTTTATCTGTTTCGGTCTACGCATAAGAAATGTGTTTTAGACCCTGCCAGTACAACAGAAACTTGTGTGGAGAGAGTCTTTCATACAGGCTCATCTGAAAGAGACACCCTTGAACTCCAGGGCAGAGAAGGCCCCATTTGTAAGGGGTAGTTTACATAAATTGAGCACTTACAAGCATGCCCAAATAGCTGTTTTTCAGCCAGGTAATTGGGATTTTTGGCCCTTATGCACAGTTTAAGATATGGTGATGTCCACATGGTTACTGAGCAGGCTGTTCACTGGCTGGGCACTCTTGCAGCTCCATGCACTTATATGCTAGCTGGGCATAGGCACAACATTTCAGTCAGCGTGAGCCCATGGTGAGAAGGCCATTCGGTGTGGTTAAGGCTTAGGATGTGAGAAACCTAGGTTCTAGCCTCCCCCACAGAGGGAGTTTGAACCTGCATCTCTGACTTCTAAGTGCAGTACTGTAACCAGCAGGCCACACATTGGGCATTTTCCAGTTGCTTCCCCAGCCCTCCTTTTGAAGGTGGTCCACTAGACCTTGCATTTAATATACATTGGATAAACAAGCAAAGGACAGGGCCCATACCAAGGTCAGCATCTGTCTCACTGGTTCATCTCCACCTGGCCACATGAATCTTCCCCTCTTGGCTGCCCAGAGGTGAGCTTCAAGATGAGAGCTGCAGGCAGTTCCTAGTCTGTAGTGTGGTGGTTAGACCACTTTGCTGGGAACCGGGAGAGGTTCAAGCCCTCTTGGTGAAGGGTCCTAGAGTTGAGGTCTCCTGCCTCCTGAGGACGTGCTTTAGCTCTTGGGCTGAAGGTGAGAGGCCTGCCACCTTTCCCTCCCATCTGTCAGTCACATTTTTTCTGTACCTGAAGTTTCGGGACTTCTCTGGCACTGGGTGATTCTGTTCCTCCAGGTGCCTGTGTGGCCTTCTGCATATGCTGGGAAGGGAGCTGCAAAATGAGCAGAGCTGCATCCGATCAAAACCATGTGGAAGTGCCAAAAATTGCAGTTATGCAGCACAGTAAGGGCCACATAAGCACAGAAAGATGAAATAGGATTGAGGCCTTTGCCTCTGAGCTTCTGATAAATAATAATGGGGTGGATAGAGATGTAAACTACCAAGAAAGATGGTTGTGAATAAGTGTCCAGTTGAATACCCCTGGTCTCCAGACACAGCTCGCTGCCTGAACCAAGGCGATTCCAGAGAGAATGGCTTTAGCAGCATGTATGATAATTAAATCTAGCCATGTGGGACAGCAACAGCCAGAAGAGGGGCTGGATCCTGCTTGTCTTCACCAGGAGAGAGAGTTTGGAAGCAGCCACTTGTTTCTCTGCAGTTAAAGTGGGATGGAGCAGTCCGGACTGTAAATCTGCCAACACTCACAAAATGAGCTCGGAGAGATGCCTGCCTAATGCCATTTAAAGCGCAATATGAGTAAAAGGGATATGACTGGGCTGTAGTCCAGAGGTCCATATGCTGCTATCCATATCTGTCACGGGCACTAGCCAGTGAGTCCGTTGCTCTGTGGAGCCAGCAAATGCTCCCTGTGGTGCTTCAAACCAGATCCACGTATGGCATCCTGCCTCGCCGTGGTAGGCGATCTCGCGGCATATCGGAGCGTGTGCCAGAGCCCACTGTGCTCAGTTTGGGAAGAGGGCCAGGCTCTGGCCCTATGACACACGAGTGCCATTTGCCCACTTTGGCTGGATCATTACAAGGGGACAGTGTGTGTAACTGCTTTGTGTTATTTTGAGCGCGTTTCCTATTGGAACAATTACTGTATTTTAAGCTCCTTTTTATATACTGTTTGAAATTTCTAATTATTAAAACTCTGCCCTGGGGACTGAGAGTGCCTAGTGTCTATTGTTATCTAATTAAGCTTCTTCAAGAAGTTAGTGTAATCAGGAGCAACACCATTGACATCCATTGTCTGTGGTTATCTTGTCAGTTCAAATATGAGGTAATTTTCAACCCACAGATCTGTTTACTTTATTGGAGTGATTTCTTTTTGAACCTATTAAGGCTTGTTCTGGCTTCAGTCTTCAGCAGATTAGTGGGATTTTTATTAGACTTTTGACTTTTCCGGTGCTTGCTTTATAGCTACCTGAACCCAACGTGGGGGTTCTGCAGCTCAGGTTTTAAATATAGGAACAGCCACAGGGAGCAGAGCAGAGATATTCTCACTATCACCGTTTGTTGTAGTTAAAGACTGTTCCTAACTGAGTACTGTTGGGTGTCTATGTTGAGTTGCACGGTAATGAAAACCAATCCCAGTGGCAGAAACTGTATGATCCAGTGAAACGCACCTGTGAGCTCTGGTACAGTGTGCTGGAGCAAAAACATTCATAGACATTAGGTCTAGAAGGACCTTGAAAATCAGTGTAAAGCCAGTCTCTTTTCTTGGTACCCTGCGTCTAGCCTGCCCACCTCCAGAATCGACATTAGTAAGTGCTTGGGACCCTGAAGGCCTTACCTCATTCATATAAACTGGAGCAGATTTTGCCTCTTTATCTACAGTATGGAAGGGTAGCCAACGGCCGTGCTAGTGTGCTTGGGCCGAGTGAGGTAGGGAGCTGACAAGTTACAATTTGCCATGCCCTTACCTTGTCTCGTGTGCTACGAAGCACTTTGATACTGTGACCGTAGCTTTGTCCTACACTGCTGATGCTGAAGAACTGCCGGAGGAAGCCGTAACGGAGCAGGGTCCTTCCAGTGTCTTCCTCGGTTTTTAGCGATTAAGTCGGTCGGTATTCTTTCTGTCCTTCTGAACACTGCAACAAGCACAACGCTGTGCCGTTTTCCATATGGAGCTTCAGAATTCTGTTTTCCATTAATACTATTGATGTGCTTTGTAATTCTTTGGCACTGTTACTACACAAGAGGCTTTGCTTTGAGTATGACAAGGATCTTAGCAGTTCAACACACAGATTTGGAGTTGAATCGTGGAGGTTTGGAAATCTATCCTTGCTCACAAGCACAAGGTCAGCCTGGATAAAAAGGAAGCTGTTGCTGATCAGGGTAGATCATTTGATTCTGTCCCACTGATATCTGCTCTCCTGTTTCCAAAATAGCTCTGTTACTAATTATGCTGCTTTTATTTGAAACAGACCATTCTGAAGGAACATGCAGATGACGATCAGAACCTTGCCATTTCGGGGGTCCCCGTTGTAAGCTGGCCTAAGAAGACCACAAAGGTAATGGATCCATGGTATTTCTAGACTCATTTTGCAATAGTTTGTTAAGATGCTTTTTATCATCTATGTAGTCGATCAGTGGCTGTCAGCATGGTTATCATGATCTCTTCTTTTGCAATGGATTTATAATTTAATCAGATACTAAAGTGCAGCCTGTAAGTGTCTCAGTAGGGAGAAGATGGCCTATATTTCCATATTTGAATTGTTGGAGGCAACTATAAATTCAACTGTTCTCTGACAGTGTTTACATTCATGCAACAAGAGCACTGATGGTCCAAAAAAAAAAAAAAATGGCAGAGAGCCTCCAATTCTAGAGACCAATAGGGCTATTGTGTTTAAACTACACCAGTTTCTGTAACCACCAGCAAACAGGGGAGGAGTGTGGTGACTGTTGCATCCGATTGCCTTTGATTCCCCAGCATAAATGAGCAGATACCCATTCACAGACAGATAGATTGGGGGTGGCCTTTCGCCCAAGTCTGAAATGGGTCCCAACTCTCACACCTCTGGAACTGTAGCAAGATGCCTTAACCGCTCGTCCCTCCAACCCCACCAGAATGATGGGCCATGGCATAAAATCTTTAGGTAGACGACAGACTCCCAACTCAGCTGCAGCTGATAATGGTTGATCAGGTCACCCTGCTAGGATATTTTGGAGGGCAAGACCGATGTGATCGGAAGTCAGCTGATGTTTGGGACTCCCGTGACGAGACGAAAAAACATCTGTGCTGTGTTCCTTGAGACTGGGGCTTGGGGCAGCGACTAGGACCTTAATAGTATTGTAAGGTTGAAATATGTTTCCACGTGTGCTCATGCTCCTATCCGTGTTTAAACGGGAACCCTTGATAGACGGATGGATGGATGTTACAGTGACACTGTCAAGCTTGAGAAACACAACATGTAATTTACATTTTCTGTGTTTTAACCTCGCATCTGCTCATAAAACCCATATTAGTAGTTGCATGTTTTTTACTCTGTCTGTTGCTGCCTTTCTTTGAAAGAGAAAAGCCCTCAGTGCCAGCAGTGTCAGTGCTGAGGAATAATGCTACAGTACTGTAATAAAGAAATTATACGTGCGGGGGGGCGGGACATGACGACGGGACTGCAGAAAGGCAGGCTTTAGTCTCAAGTTTTCAAACAAGAACCACATTTCAAATTACAAAAATAAAATAAAAATCCTGTTTGGAATTCACTTTGAAAACGTATTTTTCTAGCTTGCATTTTGAATAATTGAATAATTTTTTAGATAAAATACAGAAATGCAGTTTGGGTAGATGCTGGCCAAATAATTGTTGTGAAAATGAGTTAGTGGTTTCTTGGTATCCTTTCTAATGGGCAAGAGTTGGCATTGCACAAACCACTTGCACAAGTGGTTCTACTTCGTCTCCTCTGGTAACAGAGAGGCCAAGATGGAGTGGACGATGTGGACTTGTCAGAGAGTTGGCTCTTTGAAGCCAGACGGTGAAGCTTGTGTAAGGAGAAACGGTTTTTCTCTTTTTCCTTCTGATCCCCTTGAATGAGACAAGATTTTAAAGAGGAAAACACTTCAGGCTAAAATTAGCCTGTTGGTCTCGACAGCTGGAGGGTTCCACGACTGTTGGGCACACGGCTAACACCCAGCAGGAGTTTTGTCTGCAGCCCAGTGATTCTAATGTATGGGATATGAAACCCAGAAAGCGTGCCAAATTATATGTAATGGCTCCTTTCCTCAAGAGCTTAGGTGTAACGGGAAAAGTGGGTGCAGTAACATATGATAAGACAGAGGGTGAACAGTGAAAGGGCTACGTATAGCTGGTACGTAGTCTACAAGAGGGAGGGGGATTGTCTGATTCCAGGTCCCCAAAGAAAAAGGAAAGGAATGAAGTGAAGATAGTGAGCAGATGAGGCAGGCTGTGCCGTGTGCTGGGAGAAGTCCTTAGAAGACATTTAGAAAGAGAGAGCAGCAAGTAGAGAAGGAAAAATAAAACCAATGCTGAATTAGACTGTATGGACAGAAAGGGAAATGATCCTAAAGAGAGAGTAGGAAGGGAGGGGAACAAGGAAGGGAAGGAAGGGAGAAAGAGAGAAGGGAGAGGAAGTAGGCAAAGATTGAAGAGTGATGGAGAGAAGCGAGGAATGGAGAAAACAAGGAACAGAAGGAGAGAGGCACTGGTGAAGCAAAAAACCCCTGTGGAGAAGGAAAGTGAATGATTTAAACTATGTAAATAATCTAGTTGTTGAATGGCTTGTTTAATTATATTGAATTGCTATTGAAAGAGTATTCATTTAATAATTTGAGTTGCATTGGAGCAGGTTTTAAATAGTACTGGTATTTGTGTATTCAAAACTGAGTCACGGTTTGTCTTATCAATTACTAGTTTGGACGAAGTGCCGGCAGCGTGCTCTGCTCTGTCTGGGCATGACACAAATCAGTCCCTTGCAGAATTCAAAATACTCACCCCCATCCTGTAACCAGGCTTCACAGTAGGTGACCTGGCAGTTGTGCAGGCTGGTTAGTTTAGCTGACCATGAAGAAATACCCTCCGTCCATTGCTACCAGCTATATATTTCGTGTTGCACGGTCCATGTTTTGGCTTTTCTGTGAATGAAGAAGTGGACCTCCGACCCAGCCAGGACTGTTGGAGTCACTTCAGCTCTTGAAACACAAACAGTGTTTTAAAAATAATAACAATACCTAGAAGTGATCATTAAAAGGGCCTGGGATCAAGTTGAAGCAACAAGGTGATGGGATGGAGTGATCTTGCGATGAATGCGGACAACTTGGAGCCAGGGGTCCTGGGTTTTGTACCCAACTCTGAGGCAGTCTGTCTCTGTGATATGAGGCAAATCACATGCTCTCTGTGCCTCTGTTTTCCAAACACCACTTGTATTTAGGGGTGCAGCAATTAAAGATTTTCTTGGCCAATACCGATACCAACATATCAGCCGATGCCGATCCAATAACTGATTTACTCCAGTTAAATCGGTGGAGCAGGACGGAGCCATGGGAAGCTCATCCAGGAGGCATGAGGGAGGGCGGTTCTGTGCCACTGCGTGCACCCCTGGGGGAGGCATGTGGGGAGCATGTGCCCCCCCAGACTTGTGCGTGGGGTGGTTGTGGGCTGCTTGCTGTGGACTTGGGGCTCTCTGCTCTGTAGCTTTTCCGGCAGCAGTGAGAGTGGCTAGTTGTGGGTAGGGAGCAAGCTGCCAGCACAGGGCTTTGGGGACAAAGCCAGCAGAGTGGAGAGTCTCGAGCTCACAGAGGGCTGCCTGCATCTGCCCTCACCCCACTTGGCTCTGCTCTGCTTAAAAGCCTCCCCCATGCTTAAAAATGGTGGTGGCAACACTTGAACTAAAGGTCATTTGCTATGGGCTCGGAGCTCTCTGCTGTATTGCCTTTGCCTCGGGAGTCCTGTGCTGGCCACGTACCTCCTGTCCACCTGGCAGTGGGAGGCACAGCTCGCTGCCACCACTGCTGCTGGGTCAACGGTGGTGTATGGCTGGCATGGGGCTCCCGAGGCAAAGGCAGCAGAGCAGAGAGCCTCAAGCCCACAGTGAGCAACCTGCATCCACCCTGTGCACAAATCTGGGGGGTGGCGCACAGTGGCAAAGTGCCTGCCCCCCTCGCACCCCCTGGAAGAACCACCCGTGGGTCCCGCACCACCCGGGCAGTGCCCCCAGCTCCAGCCCCTCCATAGACTTAATCTGCCCCACCCCATGTCCCTTCCCCTCCAGAGACTTACCTGCAGGGAGCTGCTTTCCCACTGCCCGGCTGTTTTGCTGGCCATGTGCATGTGTGTGGCTGCGCATGTACACCCACACCCCCTGTGTCTCACTCCCGGCAGCCCCAAGAAGGATCCCTTGCAGGGTACAAGGCTGCCCACCTACAAGGGGAAACCTGCCGTTTTCCAAGAGAACCCAGGCATCTGGGGAGCCCCAGCCCTGTGGGGGAGAGGCAACCCAGGTGTCCAGGGCTCTGGCCAGAAGGCATCATTCTTGGTAAATATTATTGGCTACAACGGCCAAAAAAAGTAGATAATGTAAATTTCCCTCTTATTGGTGCCGATCCGATAGGCAACTGATATATTGGTGCAACTCCACTTATGTTTCTGTGGGATGACTCGTATGTCTGTTTGGATGCTTCTTTACCTTGGGTAGTTGTGAGACTGAATTCATATGTATTAAGCATTTGGAGCTTCTCAGTGGAAAGTGCTACAGCAAGGCACACTAATTACTATTGTATTGCATTAAAGGGAGTCGTACTGCAATGTGATTTGGATATAGCACTTCAGGTTTCTTTACTTCTACTAAAGATTGGAAGGCTCATTGCTGCAGTCCTTATTTAAGCCATTAACTTGAAGGGTGTGTGGACTGTATGATTTGTCCCTTAGCTTAAAAGCCCATTCAGACAGACCGTGAGTGCCTTTTCCTTTCCCTGTCTGGCGCTGAGTGTGCCCCTTTGTGTTCTCTGCAATGGTGATCTGCAGACACGATGGAGTGGCTAACTCATGAATACTATTTTTACCGAATCCTCCCCACCTTTGAGGTTCCTTCCTCCGGGTGCAGTTCTTAGGAATAAATTTTGCAGTGGCATTTGCAGTGGAAAACGGCATGTGTTGCTCAGTAGCAGGACTTCTGTGCTGAAGTGTTGGACTGGCCATCGAGGTGTCTCTTTATGATAAGTCAAGCTGTCCCCTTCCTTGGCAACCTGTTAAATCTTGACATAGGGCTTGATGTTTGAAGGTCCTGAGCTCCAAGCATCTTGCATAGTCATGAGCCACCTGTATCTCTCAAGTTTGTACCATCTTCCTTTCAGCCCTGATTCTTGCCTACCAACCCTATGGCAAGGGAGGATGGAGTAGAGCTCTTGCCTGACCGGAGGGCTTGGCGGTCTGCATGAGGCACTCCTTCCTCATCCATCCCTCAGGCTTAATCTTCCAGTTGAAGATTAAGTAAACTGCCAGCTTGGCAGCACGGATTGCTGGCCGTTAGCCTAATGGGCTGACAAAGGTTCAACATTGTATCTGTAATACGAAGAAGCTAAATTCTGAAGTCCACACTTAGGATTTGCTCTGTCCTGTACTTAGTCAATCTTTCCATCTTGTCTGAGTAGACAATACGGATAACAACTGCATAAGGACTTCAGAATTTTCCCAAAGCAGAATACATATAATTTTCAAACCAGTTCATGTAGCCAGAAGACAACAGTCAGCTATAGTAGCATCCATACCTATGGATGGTAATTAAAGTCTATAGCAAAGTATTCTGGCCTTATTGTGATAAAGCAGCTCAGTTTTCTGTGAGGATAATGACAGCGACAGATCCTTGCTAAACAGCTGAAGGACTGAGGACCTGCAGAGAGAGAGATTTTGATCTCTATTACAGTGGCATAAACCCAAATTTATATGGGTCTACCCATTAACAATATATAAGCTGGTCATTCTTAATGGCTGGTTTATATTCCTACAGTTCTGTGCGACTCTGACCCACCACAGATCCTGTTTTACAATGTAGAGAAGGTGTTTGAGAAATGCCACTTAACCATCTGATTAGAACCATAAAGCACTGGTAAGAAATGCCGTGACAGGGGGCTGTTAATCAGTATGGACCAGAAAACCTGTAGATGTTGGTGAAAAGCTAACACGTCATGTAGAAATGGTGTCTCACATGTGAATTGCAACCAAATTTATGTTTTGTGTTTAAAAAATCTCGCACAGCGTTCACAGGGCAAATATTGCAGGCAGCTGTGCCGGTGCCTGAGAAACGGAGAGGAAAAGTGACCAAAACCTAACTAAACAGGCTGTTTTCATAGCAATATAGCATATGAGCCAGGAAGGCATCTCTTAGGTCATGGACTCCAGCCCCGTCCTGGAGCGGGACAATGTTAAACCCCTTCAGCAGTGGTGGATTAAGATTTACTGGGGCCCTGGGCAAACAGAAAATTAGAAGCCCCTCACCAGGTGAAAGCAGATTCCCTCTGTGCCTGCTGGGGGCTGTGGCTGGGCCCACTCAGCCTCCTCGGCACGTCCGGGGTGAGCCAGGGGGCACGAGTGCCGCTGAGGTGAAGGTGGCCCTAGCCCCGGCCCCAATGCAGCCTGGCCCCTCTGCCCGGTGGGTGTCGCGCAGCCGGGGCTGCAGTCCCCCAGCGCTGCGGGACAGGCCTGGGCCGGGGCCGGGGCCAGTCTGGGGGAGGAAGCATGGTCTCCGTGCTGCTTCTGGCTGCCCACCCATCCCTCTGCCGGCCCCGGTGGGGCAGGGCTGTCCAGTCCCTTCTTGTCCCAGTGGCGCTGGTACCAGTGGCCACCCACAGACAGCAGAGAGCAGGAGTGGGAGCAGGGCCACCCATGGGGCCTCCTGGAAACAGATGGCCCCAGGAAGCCACCACCACTTGCACAGAGCCCTGTACCCACCCCATAGCTTCTGGCCCTGGCTCGGCAAGAAGGGAGGAAGTGCATGCTGGATGCCCGCGGCCAGGATGCCTACCTAGGCCATGCTGTCCCTATCCGCCCCTGCCCTTCAACCTCAGGAGCATACCCTAGAGCTGCCGCCAAAAGAGCTGCACTCATGGTATCAAAAAGAGGTTTGGCACAGTTTTCCCATAGTGAGCCCAAGGCCTGTCCCTGGGATTCTGCTCCACAGCTCTTCAGGGATGAGTGAAATGGACTCCAGCATTTAAGAGTTAAAGCTAGAACTGAGTCATTCCAGCACAGGAACAGAGAACTGGGAAGGGAAGAGGAGCAAAAAGACAATGAAAGAGCTTTGCTTGGATTTTTGTGCTGCATGTTCAGCTGGTTGGGATGCAGGCTGAATTTGTACCTGTGACTCCAGTACCGCCGGTGCTCGAAGGAGGGGTGGGGAACGTTAAGTGGTCACCTTCTGTCCATGTCATCCCTTCTTTTAAAGGCGTTTGAAGGATAGCTGCTCTCACCTAGCTTTGGCTCAGTTCTGTTTACTGAGTGCTTGTGCTCCTTTGCATGGCTTGTGGTTTGGGGCATGTGGTAAAGCTGCATTTGTAACGCCTCTTAGAGAGTTCGGAGGGCGTTTGGTGACATCTTGGCTGTAAGACAGCCTTGAGTATTTGCTTCTCAGCACTCTCCTGTGATGAGAGAGACTGCGGGCATTGGATCCTGGCAGCTTTGTGCAAGTTTTTCAGTTTTAGTGGAATTGTATCCAAAGTAGCCGTTCTTGTCCCCATCCCTTCTGGGTTGTTTTGTCCTGCGACCTCCCAAGGTTCAGGTTGGGGAGTCCTCTCCTTATTCTTCTACTAGAGGAAAGTGTTACTCCCGAGGGGGAGATTGAGGGGCATGAAAGTTAGAGCTCTCCTTTGTGCCCCATTCCTATCTTGGTCTTGGGAGCAACTGAGATGTGGAAGTGAAGGACATTTCCAGAGCTGCATGAGGAAGGATCGTTTTGGTTTTGGAAGGCATGGAGAAGGGTACGAAAGCAAACGTTGATCTGGCTACTGCTGTGGACTCCAAATAGGAAACACCTTGATGAGGTAAAAGAATTAAGTCAGATTTTTTTTTTTTAATTTAAAACATTCTTTTAAAAAATAAACTTATTTTAATTTGAAAGGGACCTTTGCTTCGGTTTACCTGCACTAGCACTCGTTAAAATCGGTTACATTCAATCAACATGTACTTGAGCGGTGTATGTCCGGTGCTGAAGTTTTGAAGTGTATCAGAAAACCAAACTGGGAAAGGTCACTGGTGCTGAGCATCTGGAACCAGAGCTTGCTGTGACGGCACGAGCCTCCCCTGCAGGCACAGAGATTTTCTTCATTTTGGTTAACCCACCTTCCTTACTGCAAAGACTGTTTCACTGAGCGTTGTGAAACGGGTTGGGAATTGAAAAATGAGGAGACAGGCAGGTGAGAGGGGGTCATGGCCTGAATCCTTAACCCCACTTTGTGGTCTGGCAGATGCTAAGAAAATGTAATTAAAAAAAATAATTCCTAGGGTCAATTCACTCCTGCAGACCAGGCTAGTAGAGTTACTCTGGCTCTTGGTGTACTGGATATAATATTACCTACTTAAGAGCTTCTCTGTGTATTGCCTAGATACTTTTCCAGTAGCTTTGCCTGGTGGTTTGACAGATTATTTCTCACCTCTAGAGGTTGCACTTGAAACATTGTGTCCCCTTCAGGGAGTAATTATAAATAACGAGAACTTGAATGAGTGACTTTTTAATCTACCATCTTTGACTTAATATTTTCCTTCTTATCAACTCTTAGCCACTTGCTTTGAAATTTGACAGATGCCTTTATGTGCCCTTACATCAAACAAGGAAATTAGAACCATTTTGGTTCTGAGTAGGGATTTGAATGGAAAGGAAAAAGTGAACAGACATTTCTGCCATTAAGCCGGTACCCTAAAAAAACAGTACTAGAAAACGCATGTTTGGCCTAACTGTACCTCCACCCCCACACAGACTTGCAGAGGCGGTACTGTGGATTCCAGTTTACAAAGTAGAAACTTTCTCTTAGCTTCCAGGGCAAGCGGCTGAAAAAACGTTCTGTTTTTAGGCCTGACTGTTGGCGTATGTGAAACACAAGCTGATGAGTCTCAATCCAGTTTTTATTAAACTGGTCTCCATATCACCAAGAGCGTAATCATACTTGGTGTTAACAGGCCCCGTCACTGGCACGCTCAGTAAAGAGAACTGTATCCCCGTTTGGCCTGGTATTAAAGTCGATATTTTACTTCAAGCACTGACGCGGTCCCGTTGAAGTCGACAGGGCTACTTACATGTATAAAGTGATGTGTGTGTTCAAACACTTTGCTTTTGCTGATTTGAGGCCTCTGAGGACCATAAGCATTTGATAGACTCCAGAAATGCTGAAGATAAAGAACAAGCTACCCTCCCATTCCTACAGATGATCCTTCTGTGTCCAGAGCGAGGCACATTGGCATTGCCCATGCTATTGTTACTGTGTGTGAACAGAGGACGTAGTGTGGGTCCATAGCCTAGTAATCTCCTTTCTCCAGTGCGGAGGAGAGAGCATACAGGCAGTGTTGTTCTGGAGTCTTCAGGTAGAGTTGGTGTTGGCATTACTAGGAGGTACCTGTATATACTGAAGGACGGCATCTGACTTCGCAGATTCACCGACGCGAGGGTCGGAAGGGACCTCAACAGATCATCGAGTCCGACCCCCTGCCTGGGCAGGAGAGAGCGCTGGGGTCAGATGCCCCCAGCCAGATGCCGATCCAGCCTTCTCTTAGAGACCCCCAAGGAGGGGAGAGCGCCACCTCCCTTGGAAGCCCGTTCCAAATGTTGGCCACCCTTACCGTGAAGAAGTTTTTCCTGATGTCTAGCCTAAATCTGCTCTCGGTCAGTTTGTGACCATCGTTCCTTGTTACCCCAAGAGGCGCCTGGTGAACAGAGCATCTCCGATCCCTTGCTGTGTCCCCCTAATGAATTTGGAGGCGGCCACAAGATCCCCTCTCAGCTTTCTCTTGCGGAGGCTGATGAGGTCCAGGTCCCTCAGTCTCTCCTCGTAGGGCTTGTCCTGAAAGCCCCTGACCACATGAGTGGCCTCCTCTGGACCCTCTTGAGTCTATCAACATCCCTCTTGAAGTGCAGCGCCCAGAACTGGACGCAGGACTCCAACTGCGGTCTGACCAACGTCGCGTAGAGGGGAAGGATCACCTCCTTGGATCTATTCGTCATCCATCTGCTGATGCACGATAACGTGCGGTTAGCTTTGCTGATGATTTCGTTACACTGACGACTCATGCTCATCTTGAAATCCGCTATGACTCAGAGATCCCTTTCCGCTTCTGTGCTGCCGAGAGGGTCACTTCCCAGCCAGTCGATGTGCTGGATATTTTTGCACCCTAGGTGCAGCACTCTGCACTTGTCTGTGTTGTACTGCATCCTATTGTGTACTGCCCACTTTTCTCACCTGTCCAGGTCTGCCTGCATTTGTTCCCTACCCTCCGGGGTGTGCCCTTCACCCCACAATTTAGTATTGTCCGCAAACTTGGACAGAGTACACTTCACACCCACATCCAAGTCACCGATGAAGACATTGAAGAGTACAGGTCCAAGGACCGAACCCTGCGGGACCCCGCTGCCCACATCCCTCCAGGTCCATACCGACCCGTCCACCACCACTCTCTCAGTGCGACCCCCCAGCCAATTTGCCACCCGCCGGACTGTGTAAACATCTATGTCACAGCCTCTTCATTTATTTATGAGACTGGGATGAGATACTGTATGGAAGCCTTGCTAAAATCCAAGAAAATGACATCCACCTGTACTCCTGCGTCTAAGTGTTTTGTGACCGTCATAAAATGAAACTAGATTGGTCAGGCATGATCTACCTGCTACAGATCTGTGCTGGTTTCCCTGCTGCATTATTTTTCCCACTGGACTCCCACAAATATGATCCTTCATAATCTTTTCAAAGACCTTTCCAAGAATGGAGGTGAGACTGACTGGCCTACAATTACTCGGATCCTTCTTCCTCCCCTACTTGAAAATAGGGACCATATTGGCCCTTTTCCAGTTCTCCAGGACCTGACCCGAGCACCACGAGTGCTCAGACAGCCGTGCCAGTGGTTCTGCTATGACACCGGCCATTTTTTTCAGTACTCTTGGATGCAGCTCATCCGGGCCTGCTGACTTGAACCCAGTCAGTATTTAGTATGCTAAAGGTCAGTATTTAGTATTGATGATTTTCTCCCGGTTTTTCTAATTTTTCTTCATGTGAACTTGGGTAGATTGAAATCTTTGCTTCCAGTGCTTCTGGAATGTGGAGCATCTTCTCTGCAGCCCATCTAGTGCTACGTCCCGTGGCATATCCAAATCCTAAATCTATGATATTAGGCTTTGCTAAAAACGAAGTGGTGGTTTTTGTTTGGTTTTGTGACTGCTGTAGGCACTGACTGGTCAGGCAGAGACTCTGGACTTCAGACATCAGCAAACATGGCAACAGAAACTAGAAAATCTTCATAAACGCAGAACAGGTTTGAGCATGAGTCTGCTATATCTGAGAACATCCTCATCCTTATTCTGAAAAGTGTCTTACTGATCCAAATCCTGCCCTCAAGTGGGATGTGGGCAATGAAAAGCTTAGCCTAGATCCTCTTTCTTAGCGTATATTGGCATGCTTCATTTGTTTGTGCCTGAAGTTTAAATGAGTGGTGTTTTTGCCCTCTCGATTTCAAGCCCTTCAAAGAGCTGAAGTGTTTGTCCTTTCCTGTTCTCTTGCTTTCTTCCTTCTTACGTTGTATGCTCTGAGCTCATGGAAACTCTTTAAGAGATGTTCAGGTTACTTATTATGGTTAATCCCTTTTTAGCTCACCCCCACAATCTATTTGCATATTTCTTTCCAATGTGACCATCATTTCTTCCATCTTCTGCTAAGCCTACCAAATTCAGTCTCAGATTAATGGCAAAATATCCCTTCCTAATAGTAAAGTCCCTAATACGAGGGAATTATCCTTTCAACTTAACCAGGTAAATATAATTTATCAGACCATTTGATAAAGCAATAAAGTTCAGGACTGGTTGCAGCGTGTGGAGGACTAGATGGAGATGGAAACATTGCTTTTGGGGGCTTAGAAAGGGGTACACATACAAACCATTGGGGAACCTGAGGTCTTTATTCCTTGATAGCCAAGACAAAAGCGTCTGCGATGATCATGCATTGTACATACGTGCGTCACACTTCTCATTTACATTTACCAGCCACTCCATGGACTGCTCCCTCTTCTCTTTTGTACTCTGTCCTTTTCCTTCTTGGCGGGGGAGGAACAATCCCACATTTGTATAACTTGATAGTGTCTAAAAATCCAGGAAAATATACGTAACAAGCAAAGTCAAAGAAAGATTAACTACCCAGGAGAACACCCGCCAAGGCCTAGCTGCTGAGGTGCAGCAGCCATGTGACAGCTACATCCTAATTGTTGGGAGGGAGCAGCTGGTGCTAGTTTGGTGACCTGCATGCCAGAGCAGGATTTTGTTCTGCGAGAGCATTGCCTGTGCACTCTGGGCCTGATTCACTTTCCGCTGGGTTGCTCGAATGACTGTAGGCTGTTGGTCTGGAGTCATGAAGCCCTAACATGGCCTGGAGCTGACCTAAGAGATCTCTTTCCCAGAGACCTAGTGCCACAGTAGAGCTTGGTGGAGATGCCATGTGGTGTAAGAGGTGGTCAGCTGGTGGCATGCTCTTCACTTTAGCTCCTGGCCCCGTGGAACTTCTTCCTCCCCTGGTCCAGAACAGCCTGACATTTATACTTCAGGGGCACCACAGAGTTCACCTTTCCTGCCTCTCCCTCGGGGAGTGCCGGATAGCAACAAGGCAACAGCATGGCTCCTTTGGGGATTGCATGGGGAGAGCAACTAATCTTGGCTATTTCTCTTGGTCCCGGGTGATTTGATTTGATCTGGGATTTAATAATAGATATGTTCCTTCATAAAGATTGCTAAGAGCTGATTAATCGCCAGGGCATCCGTCGGGCACTCTTTTGTTATAGCTCAGTACAAAATTGAATAAATACGTAGTGCTGTAGGAGCAGCGGTAAAGAACACAACAGCACTGCAGAGGAGGTAGACAGCCGCTCGCGGTGGCACCGGTTAGCTAGGACACTTGGAAGGACCCGCCAACTCTTAAGAGAAGGTTCATGGCCTCTGTCATGACCAAAGAGTTAGGATCTCCCTGGCATGTTTTCCCCTGAAGAAGGGCATCTGCAGCCAAAAGTTTCCCCAGTCAAAGATGCCAGGTAATGCCTCTATGCCAGTATTGGTTACTAATCACAATTCTTAAATTCCTCACGTGCTGTTGATTTTTATCTGCAGAGTAACAGTTTTGAAGCTGACTGTCCAGAAACACATTCATGGGCTTCCACACCAGGGACACAGTAACCTTTTTTTGGTTTTTTTTCCTTCCTTCCAAGGGCTTGTATGGAAACCAAAGTTTTAACTAATTTCAGTTGCATATTTTACCCGATAGCAGCAAAATAGATCGTTTACAAAGACGAGGAAAAAATAGCTACACAAGCAGACATTTGTGCCATGTTAAAGGTTTAGTTGCATTTGACAGAGACACTAGTGCCTGACAGAAACGCTAATCCTGCTTAGTGCTGAGTTTCAGCAGCACCCAGTGAAATCAGCTGGCATTGCAGGTGTTCACTATCCCCGTTTCAAGCCCAGCGAGCACAAGGATTGGGCATTTCCCCCCTATTTTGGTTTTATGTCTTAGAGACATTTGCATGAGAATAAAAGCTGCTGCTTTGGTGTTCATCTGCTCCTGCTGTTTATTCCTCACTTGAGGTTATCATCACTGTTTGTGACAACGTAATTGGTTTCTGTGGAGAAGATTATGATACTGAGGAGGCATGTGCATGACTTCAGGTGAGGTGCAGTCAGAGCAGCCCATTCTTCAGAGATGAAAGGTCCTGCTTTCATGCAGGCCTCATTGAGGCCTGATCCACACAGTTTTAACCAGATCTGTTAGGGGCGTGATTTATTTATTTCCTTTGCTGAAAGAATGATACTAGGCCCCATTGTACTGGTACAAAGGTGGCATCTACCAGGATAAGTTATTTTGCAAACCGGCCTAGGCTACAGGCGCAGGCACTTGTATAAGAGTAGATGGGGTGCTTGCTTTACCAGCGTAGTTTTAAGTGGCAAAACATCCTCACGTAGATGAGCCGTATACAATAGGACAGGAGGGAAATACAA
Organism: Alligator mississippiensis; assembly: GCF_030867095.1. NCBI lineage: Eukaryota > Metazoa > Chordata > Crocodylia > Alligatoridae > Alligator > Alligator mississippiensis. The sequence goes on along the minus strand of NC_081833.1, from coordinate 2,523,126 downwards.
AGCCAGAACTACATCCTCCAGGTACAGTAGTTCGTAAGCATGAGTTTATAAGCATGGTTTTCTTTTTTCTTTTTTTAATGACCGCCAGTGTCGTAAGGGTCAGGTGTTTTTGGAGTGCAGTTAGAAATGCGACTTTGAAATTATGGCGTGGTGCTTCCGCACCTAGTCTCTCTGGCTACGCTTGCTATGTTTTTAAGTCACAGCTGTGTTCACCTAACTGCCAGCGCTGTAAAAACTCTCCCTTGCACCTGAGCACCAGGCCGAGTTCTTTCTAGCACGTGCGTCGTCACCGGAGACACGGCCTCTCCTGCGAGAACTCATCTATCTGGTCTCAGCTCTGCGCGAGGCTGGCTGGAACGCGCTCTCCCCTCGCTGCGGTGCCTGAGCTGCAGGAGTGGAAATAGGCCAGGTCAAGAAGGTTAACTTCCTTTGCTGGTGAAGGCGATGGATGATCTCCATTGGGCTTGGCCCAACTTGCTGCGAGTGACATTTCACTTCGGCGTCACCCTGAAGTGATCCTTAGGCTGGATCACAATTTATTTTTCCTCGGGTCTGGCTTGTGGAGTGAAAACCCTGGAGAGGAGAAACAGAGCCCAAGGTGGGCATCTGAACTCTCCCACAACAGCCCGAGTCACACAGAGCCCAACATGGCACTTGGGTTTCCTCCCCACGCGCTCCTACAGCGCAGTGAAGGCCAGGTCTGGCCCTGCGGTAGGTGTGGGAGCACGCTGCTGCCTTCTTCCTCCTGGAGTCTGCCTACATATGGCCGGGGACATCGCCATATTGATTGCGTATCATCTTTTTAAGGTGTCCTTGGCAGCCATGAGAGCTCGAGACTTTATTTTCTCTAAAAACGAGCCTGTCCTCGTGCTGCCCCACCATTGTGGAAGCCAACGCATCAGCTACATAGATCGGCCCAGCGCTGCAACGAAGCTCACACCTGACGCTACGAGCGCGTCTTGAGGATCGGTGTCTCAAGCAGACCGAACTGGGGACCATACCACAACCCGCTGCCCCACCCCGTCCCGGTTTGAATTCGGCTCCACAGCGCCAATTGAGGGGGAGAGAGAAGCTTTGAATAGTTGACAGAACAAGAATGTATTTACACTTACCCTTGGCCTGAACAGCACGGCTGACCCGCAAGCTCCTCCGCTGAGCCAGGGTGGATGCCGGCAGCCTGCACGTGGGTCTCCCAGAGCCCGACCTCCCCTCCTGGAAGTGCAAATTCAGAGCTGCGTGTGGATTTCTAAGTTGCATTTCTTTAGAGGTGCAAAGGGTGTTGGCTTCAACACTGGCACGTTCAAAGAAGCATTTAGCACCTTGGATGGGAAAGGCAGGTCTTTTGTTTCCTCTTGTCCTTCCCTGGAAGGGACAGGGCCGTGCCTCCCTCTGACAGGCTCCTACCCGTGTCCTTACAGGGGACAGCTGAGGGGTCTAACCAGAAAGGGCCCAGGGACGGCCCCCCGTATCTGACAGCAGGGACCAGGGACTGCCCTCCCCACCTCGGATAGCAGCAGGGACCAGGGACTGTCATCCATCTCCACCTGACAGCAGGGACCCGGCACGGCCCCCGTGTCTGACAGCAGGGCTCAGGGACTGTCATCTCCACCGGAGAGCAGGACTGTCCCCCCACCTGAGCGCGGGGGCCGGGGGCTGTCCCCCCACGTGCCAGCACTTGGTGCCTCGCCCGCTGCCCCGTGCCGGGGGAGGCGGCCGAGCCCCGGCCCCGGCAGGTGCGGTGCGGTGCGGGGCGGGGCGGGGCGGGACGGCGCGTGCCCCCGCGGGCGCAGCGGGGCCGGGGCCGGGGCCGGGGCCGGGGGCGGCGCGGGGGAGGCAGGGCAGGGCCGGGCCGGGCCGGGCCGGGCCTGGCCCTCCTTTGTGCAGCCGAGCGGGCGGCGGGCTGCCATTGGGCGGGCGCGGCGGGCCAGCCCCTTCCTGCACGGGCTGCATGCATATGCATGTCCCCCCACCTCCCCCGGCCGCCTGCGCGTGTGTGTGTGTGTGTGCGTGCGCGCGTGTGCGTGTGTGCATGTGTGTGCGCGCGTGTGCGCGGAGCCGGGCTCCCTCCCGCACCGCCGCCCGCGCTGCTCCAGCCATGTCAGATCGCTCCCGCCTGGGCCCACCATGAGCCATGGCCATGTCCGTGAGTGCCGACGAGGAGGACTATGAATCCGAGCAGGACCAGGTCAGGCCGGCGGAGGCAAAGTTTGCCCGGGCGGGGGCGGGGAGCCGCTTCCCGCGGGGCCGGGGCCGGGGCCGGGCGGGGGTCGGGCGGGGGCCGGGGCGCTGTGCATCCCTGCAGGCCGCCTCCCTGCTGCATTTCAGGGGCAGGTCTTTGAACTTCGTGGTGTGTCTCCCACCCCCGCTTGCAGGCTTTTTTCCCCCCCACCCACCCACTGCTTCCTCCTCTCCCTCCCCCCCAGCAGCGCGGCCACGGCTGAGTTTCCTTCCAGGTTGTGGATGGCGCGTGGCGGAGCCCAGCTGCTTTCCGAACAACCCTGCCTGGCAGGGAAGGCGGGCTGGGTGGCACTGCGGCCGCCGCGCTCGCGGGCGTGCCGCTCGCTCGTCCCCCGTGGGCCCGAGCGCCCTCCACTCGCCCCTTCCAGCCGAGAGCACCTCCTGCCCCCAGCACCTTCCGGGACTGGGTCCTGCTTGCTGAGCACACGGGCGAACGCTCTTGCAGCGGAGCGGAGGGGAGGGGAGGGCAGCGCGCTTTCTCTAGGTTTTTCATCATTTCCAGAATCCTTTTTTTTTTTTTTTTTCCTTAAAATGAGATTCCTCAAATGCTTGCAAGAGCTGCTTGACTTCAAGTGAGAGGCTGACACTGAACTAGTTACCTCGCCTTAATTTGATTTATAGGCAAAGCCTCCTCTCCACTTCCCGGAGAGGACTGGAGTGAAATAAAGGAAAGGCTGTGTTAAAAAAAGAGAACTTCTGCCGATTCCCTGCAGAAGTCCCCCCCCCCCCGCTCCCCTCCCTCCAAAGGGCTTTTGCTTTGGGGGAGGAGAATAAACTTTAAATTTATGAAGTAATCTGTAAAATAATCCAGAACATGTGTTCTAGATTGCTTAGGCAGCTCCGCAAGAGGGTAAAATATGCAATTAAAATATGCTATGAGTGGAATTAAACATGTGTATGCAATTTAAACAGATAGGCTTGTTTTTCATAACTCAAGGTGCGTTTTTTTCCTTTTAAAATACTTTTAGGAAATCATTCTTTAAGTCTGACATACTTGGCCGGCAGCAGATACTCAGCCTGTTTCATCCATAGTAATATCGCTACTTGTTTAACCAACAGCTAACCAATAAATAGTTGTATCGCGTCAAAGGAAGCTGGGCTAAGAACGATTTGGGCTTAACAGTACATGTTAAGTGGGCTGTGCATGGCGCACTCTCCCAAACCGTGACATTTAATGGAGCATTAGTGTTCGGTGCTGGGAGATGTTTGCCACTAGACCTGTATCGGCTTGTGGAGTTGTGTAGGTCCAGGAACTCCAGGCAGAGTCTTGGATGAGTGACTTGATTAAAGCTGTGCGCACACATCCCAGGACTGTATGAACTGACAGGCCGCGCTTGTTGCTTGATTGCTGAACTCCTAGGCATGGCAGTTACTATCCCACGTTCCTTCCTGGTTTCTGATGTCCCACGTGTGCCCGTCTGCTCACTTCCTTTTGTTTGCTCTGATTTTTATTTTGATTTTTTTTTTAAATTTTGGGTGGACTGTTGTGTGCCGTTTAACAGACCCAGCTATTTGTGCGGGGCCAAGAATTGTCACCTGCTGTCTGCCAGGTGCAACGCTAGTGTAAAATCTCCACGGAAGACGATGGTGTTTAAGGGCACCTATAGACGTGCAGTGAGGCTGCTCTGACACGCTGTAATTACAGCACGGTGGAGCAGACTCGGTTAATTGAGTCTGCTGGAGTGTGGTAATTACCGTGCTCCAACAGACTCTAGTGTCACGTGTATCAGCATCCCCACGCTGAAAAATGGTGGCAGGGGCGTTTTAACTAAAGCTGGTTTGACAGACTTGAAAGTGCCGCCACCGCCATTTTTCAGTGCAGGGGTGCTGATATACGTGATGCTTCAGGGCCTTTAATTAGAGTGGCTCTCAGAGCTATTCTAATTAAAGCACACCCCCCCTCTCCCCCCAGCATGTGTATAAACGCTTTAATTGACTAAGCTTGACTCAGTGACACCCTGGGGTTGTCAGACCTGATAAAACCTGAGGTATGCTAGCATTGTGAATCTTAATATTAAAAAAAAAAAAAAAAATCCCAAGGAGTTGAGATCCTTTCTGGATTTCTGATCTATACCTGAAAGTTTTGCTGGCATGACTAATATGGCTAAAGAGTATGACTTTTTCTTCTTTTTCATTCAAGTAGTTGTACCTAGTGTGAACACAGTGATGCCAGTTGGTACAAGTCCTTTCTATGCTGCATAGCTACTTTGCTTCCCATTCAGGAACTGCTAGGCCAGTGTCACACCTTCATATTGACGTACCCGCCTTCATCCCAAAGCAGCGGTGCCACTTGAAATGTACCGCTGTAATGAAAGCAGCACAACTTTTCTGCATGCATCTGTCTCTGCTGTTTGTTTCTCTGCCCTTAGCCAGCGTTTCCTCCCAGTGATAAACTTAATTTCAGCCTCCCTTTCCCTCTTTCCCCCATACCAAAGCAGAAGGGGAGGGGAGAGAGCAGGGTGGGGGGCAGGGAGAGATCTTGACTGTCATGTTTTCGAACACCAGTGTAGAAATGGCGTAGCTGTTTGCGGTCAGCAGCCGGGCAGGGCTCAGAAACGTGTGCCCACGTGCAACTCGGCCCTGCCTCGCTCTCAGGAATCTTGGCTTTCGTTTAAAAAAAAGTGCGTGTTCGATGGGGGTGAGTAGGGGAATCGAGTCTGCACTATGGACTGTGCTAGCGTAGCCTGTTGGCTAGCAAGAAGAGATGGTTCTTGGCTAATACAGGTGGGCCAGCAGAAGTTCCTAATGTAGATGCGGTTAAACCGATCAAGGCTTGCTTCTGCTCGAGGGGGCTTGTTCTGCTGCACCAGTACAAGCCACAGGTTGGTTAGCGTACCCCTGTCCACACTGTGAACACTTTGCTGGTATAGCGTACCGGTGTCCCTCCCCCTTTAAAATGCTTCTGGCGCGGACACTGCCTGTACTGACAGCTTTTTCACCCCGTCCCCTGAGCAAAACGAGCGGGCACAGCTGTCAGATCGTCGGACCCCAAAGCAATGGCAGTCTTGGCCAGGAGCCTGTAGTGAAGATCTGGCCCTTGTGTAGCCAATGTACAGATGAGCCTGGAAAGACTGTTCTGATAGGGACGAACTGCCCCGCTTATCCCGGAGGTATAGACTCGGGTTCAGTGATGGTGATCAAGATGTCATCGTTGTCAACGCTTTCATTCCTGGTGGAAGAGGGGAGAGAGGACTGCAGATCTGCATTTTGGGAGATACCAGATTTAAAACATCGGCATAGTCTTTTTCTCAGTGCCTCATGTTGTTGGTTCAAGCATTTTTGATTGAAGCATTTATATTTGGGTGGGAATACCACTGCTTTTTATTCCTCTGGTGTGACCTCTGCCTGGCTGGGGAGTCTAGCAGCATACCTACACTTGTGTGTTGGTTGTCGGCCACCCTCTAAAGAGGACTGCACAGCAGCTATGGGGGGGTGTGTAGTGCATATTAACCTACCTCTGTTAGCCAGTAGAATAAGCTAGCAAGGAAGTTTCTTGATCTCTCTTAATGGGGCTGGAAGAAACCTCAAGTGGTTGTCTAGTCTAACCCCCTGCCTAAGGCAGGATCATCCCTGTTTAAACCATTCCAGTCGAGTGTTTGTCTAACGCTCAATTCTTGATGGCTTTCTGAAAGACAGGCTTTAGCCAAACACAAGTTATTGGGCTCGGTAGTGTACCTGAGTGAAATTTAAGAACGTGTGATGTGCAGGATGCCAGACGAGATGCTGTAACGGGCCCTTTTGTCCTTAAACTCTCGGTGTCTGTAGAACCGTACAGTGCTTTGGGATTCTTCATCAGGTTGAAAGGTGTTGTAGAAATATATAACTTAATTAAGTCAATATGGTGATGGTTTGGACTCTTCAGCTGACACAGCTTTTAAGTATGTTGTCAAATATATTGACAGACTCGGTTTCTGCTGCCTTAAACTGGTTCCTTCCTCATTATTGTTGACTTACTGAGAATTGCTGCAGCCTCATCAGCCTGTCGTCTTTTTTCCTTTCCCACCCCATTGGGTTTTTGTTTAGAATAGGGTTGCTCTCATTATTGGAGGGACAAGGCTTTAATGCTCTAGAATTGTTGACTTTTGCTGTATTTGTCTAACACGCAGCCTCGAGTGTATGTAACTGAGCTACAGCCAGGCGGGGAGTTTAATGACAGCCTCTAATTTTGGTTCAGGCTAGCGTTTTCATAGCTAGGTATGGGATACTTCTTAGAAATAGAAGTATCTGTTTCTGTCCAACGGCTCCTTGGCAGTCTATGAAGTGAGTATGGAGGATTGCAGTCTAGCTTCTAGTACTCCGGTGTATAGGTCGCTGACCCTGCTGCCGCCGCAGCCGATGATGACTGGAAACCAAGCTGGCTTTCTTAGGAGGGAGACCAGGAACTGAACTGGACCCTTGAGACTGAATTCCTTCCTCCTCCCTCTGGGCTTTCTGGGCCAAAGAGAGGGAGATACTTGTTCATGGAAGAGTTTGTGCTGTCACTGCCTGCTCTGTGAGAGAACAGGATGCTGAGTGCCCAGGACTTTCACCAGCAGTAGGCTAATTTTGGTGGAATCTGAGGTTCATCCCTGCTGCGGCTGCTGCTGTTATTAACAGATATTCTTAATAACCAGGGAGGAATCCATTTAATCGGAGGCCTGCCATGCTGTGCTTTGCAGCCAAGGGGCTTGTCTTGCATTGTGCAGTCACACTTGGTACAAGAGATTCTAGCTGATGGCAGCTGCATGCTGTGCTTGGCGTTATGTGGCCTTGGTTAACGTGGGTGCTTATTTGCCTGATGAAGCAGAGATAGCCGCAGCGTGTAGCACTGCTCCGCTTGTGGCTGTCTAACAATTCTCTGTGGAGGGGTAACTCAGCCTGCTTGCACCACTGCGCCCTGACATCCCTACTCAACTCCAGTGCCTGGCTGCCCATCTACACAATGTGGGCAACTGGTAGGTGGGCTGTGAGGATTACTTGGGGCTGGTCCTGCACCTTTGGAAGTGGAGAGTGCCAGGTATAGGTCAGGGGTCTCTGCTGAGATGTGTGCTGGGAACGCACGAGTCTGTTCAGACTTCTGCATGCCTGGCTTGCAACTGAAGTGCATTTAGGTCTCCTGCTGCTGCCCACTCGTGTTGCTCCACAGTTTGGAGCACTCCCAAATCATTGCTCAGCAGAGGGTTAATCCTGGAGTGACAGCAGGGTGTTGCAGCTCAGGCCTGAGATGCTTTGGCAGGGATGTGTGAAGGAAGGGTCTGTGTTGGTGGTTGGAGTGGCAGGGGCAGAGGCTGCTTCCCCAAGAGCAGTCATCGGTGTTGGGGACATCACCATCATTCCTCTTAGGTAAAGCCAGGACCTTTCTTTCCATAGGCCAGAACAACCTCTTCTTGGCCTCCACGCTCCCCAGCAGAGGAGTGTGTATGTGTGATATCCTGTGCTGATGTAGAGGTTTAGCTACAACATCCACTTACCATGCCTGAGTCAGTCCATACCTCTTAGAGCTGCTGTTTCAGGTCCCTTGGAGAACTAGGCTGGCCTCCTGCTGCTTGCTGCTTGGCTTAACCTTAGGCTGTGGTTTCATGGTCACATTTATGCAGTTATTAGCTTTGTGCTGTAAATGTCAAAGGTGATATTCCAGTGGTGCACGGGGACTGCAGGAGCAGGGCAGTCCCCACACTTTACTCGCACCCCAGTTTCAAGCCTGCCCAGAGCGGTTGTCATCTCTTTGGCCTCTTCATTGCCTTAGGAAAGTGGGGCAGCGCCATCAGCGATGCATAGGGCATGCATGCGCACCCCCTGAGATCGGCCATGCACCCCCTGAAAGGACCAGCTGCAAAATCGGAAGTCCATGTGTATGTGTGTGTGTCCCAGGTTGGTGATCGGCTGCTGGGGGGACCCACCCCCCTCCATCGGCGATCTGGTGTCCCCCCAGACTCAGGAGGCACCAGTTGCCCATGGGCAGTGCCACATTCAGCCCTGCCATCTTAATGCAGTAGCAATTCAGAGCCAGCCTGGAGAGGAGGCCGACTTCTCCAGTTACATAACCCTAATCACACAGATTGTAAAATGTGTGTAGCTACATTAGAGACAGGCTTAATGAGTTTCAACTGCTGGGTTTCTGCAAGATGCAGTTCAGTTAAATGACTGTCTAGAAAACCTTAGAGCGAACTGAATTCTGTTTCTTCACCGTGGTTTGTTTGAGAGCTGCTAATCAGCCTGGTCTTTGATCAGACACCGCAGGGAAAACATTGGATTTCCTTGGAAGCAGGTAAAAGTTTGGGCCTAGCAAGTGTGAAAGGCCTTCTCTGTGTTTTTTCCCCCCTCGCTGGCTACCAGAAAATTGAAAGGAAGGGATTCTTGTACTCTCCTTTTTCAGGCAGTGCTGCACCCTGCCTCGTGGAACAGCCTTGCTGTGCTGTTCCAAACACACACAAGCTGGCAGAGACAGTGAAGGTTTCCAGCTTACCCAACAACTAAGCATACAGCATACCTAGGACAACGGGCAGCCAGGGTAATGAATCTGCTAGCTAGCCCTGCCTGGGAGTGAGGTCCCAAGATTGGTAGCACGACTCCTGGGCTTGTTCCCAAGCTGCAGAGAGACTTTAGCAGATTTTAAGAATCAGGTCTTTAGTGACTGAACACGTGCATCTCCCATTGACTTGAGTAGGGATTGTGGGTGGTCAGCACTTCTGAAAATCAGGCTGCCAGTCTGTGTGTCTCAGGTTCCTCTTCTGATATGGACTGTTTGTCTTCTAGGGATGAGAGGGCAATGCTAAACTCCGGGTTTCTGAAGGGCTGAGATCTTTATGGCCCAAATGTGCTCTGGGTACTCGGGGCAAGTCAGACTGAAGCCCATAGGGGCTGTCCTTGTGTACTCAGGAGTAGGAGCAAGCTCCTTCTGTTTAAATGCAGCTTGGTGGGTTTGGTTCTTGCTTTTCACAGGAGTGGCATGAAAAAATTCACAGGACTAGCAAGGAGAGCATCCCACAGATGCACATGGATTGGGAGTGGTGGTCTGCTCTTCTGGGTCCGCAGCAAGTCCAGAAACCTTTGAGCCTTAAGACAAGGACACTGGTGCTTTGATGTTGTTAATCCCAGCAGATTTCTTTGAGTGGAAACTTGCAGGGTCTCGGGGTAGGCTGGGCCATGGCAAGAATGCATACCTCCAGGCTGAGAAAGAGATTGTCACTCCTCCAAGATCCTTCTCCGTCCCTTGAAACAGCCCCATGCTTTGATGCCCCCCACCCTGGCAAAGAGGCCTGGGTGCTATCTTCTTGGGGGTGGGAGAGAAGATGAGGAGGATTTCCTGAAGTGCTGGCTGGCATCGCTGTGCATTGGTCCCTGGTGGATGGATTCCACGAGCTGGAAAGATCTGTTCAAGTTTAATGTACAGCGCTCTCCTTACACAGCCCCGAGACCGAACCAGAGCTGACTTTTGGGACTGCAGAACGGGGGGAGGAGAGGAGCAGGGACCTGGGGGCCTGAATGAGGTTGTTCCAGCTGGGTCAGGAAAGATGGGAGCTGTGAGGAGGGAGAGCGTGAAGGGATGGGGGGAAACCCCAGTGTCCTGCAGTCAGCCCGGGGCTGAACATGCTGCCTCTCGCTGATCTGGGGAGGCAGGGTCTGAGCTGGGAATGCTTGTGGTATCTCTTGACTCGCATCAGCCTGGAATTTGTCTGGCTTTGTGCCACACGCTAAATAAAACACATGCAAAAAATCCCAAATGGTGCTGGGGGCTCCTTCTCCCCTTTGGTTTCCAGCCCCTTTCTGGGCTAGGAGCCCACAGGCTAGATTTCCTGCTAGTGAGCTTTTCAAATGACCAAGTAAGAGCCCCTTGAAATAGGATACACCCGGGAATTTATCCAAGGCCTCATCAACTAGGGTGTCACTTCTGCAGAATATGGGCTGACTTTTGGTTACTTGGATGGTTCCTGTGAGTAGAGCAATTCAAGCACTGGGTGGGCCGGTGCTAATGCGCAGCAAAGTATGAAAAGTGCCCCAGAGATAAGAAACGTCACTTTGACCGAGCAGGGGCTCTTGCATCTTTCCTGTTAATTCTGCCGAGCCGTGGGGGCTTATGCGGGGATGCAGGTGGCGTGGTGATCTTACAGTCTCTGTCCCTTCTCCCTCCTGCCCTCTCAGCCATGATTCATGACCACGGTAAAGTCCACTTTTCTAGTTGTCCCTCAGCCAGCTGCGAGTTTGCACTAGCGTGGCCCAGAGGTAACATCACGGGCCTCTCCCTTGTGTAGATGCTGCTTTGTTTCTAGTCTTTGAACGGAGCTGAATGTGTTTCACCCATACGAGCGCAGGCAGAATTTAATGCCTTGCTAGCTAGAGGGAAGACACCTGGGACGGCAACATAGCTGCTTCTGCCTACTGTTAACAGAGAGGAGTCATGTTGGCAATGTGTGTCCTGCTGCATGGTTTATCCGCCATCAGGGACTTGCCTTCCTGAAGGGTGGTCTGCTCTAGTTTCTTGCTCAGAAGAACTAAAGAGGAGGTCGGAGGAGCTCTGCGCAGGGGCAGGATCTTGTCAGGAACATAAATCATTCCTAATCTGGATGCTGGCAGGGCGTCGCTTCCAGGGTTGACTCTACTTTGGGAGGTTTAAAAACGATTCTGCAAAGCAAATAGCCAGCCTGCAGAATGCCTGCCGTCGGCTCTTAACAACGCCTACTCCCAGTACTCCTGGTTCTCCCTGCCTCCATTCAGATCTCGCACACCGTATAATCTGATAGCAGAATAGCACTCGGTGTGTTTTTTCAGGCATGTAACAATCTTCTAAAGTTCACTTAATACAGGGGTGTGTGTCAAGTGGAGTTGTCCTTTCTCAGTTGTGATGTACCTGTGAATAGGAAGCATAATTCAATCCATTCCTAGCTCCCCGCTTCCCCACTCCCTGCAGAGACGCCCCTAGGGAGCAGGGGCTGCTTGTGGGCTAAAATAGAAAATGTCTGTTAAAGTAGGCAGGTAACTGCAGAAACTGGAGACAGAGGAGGCCCATCGAGTGCAGGCAGAGGAACCTTTGCCACCTGTATCTTAGTGTGTAGTCGTGTGTGGCTTTTCTTCTGAGGTGTCTGAAGAGAGAGTGGGGGAAAGTGGCAGAACCAAATTCAGAATATTCCCACAGGTATCTTTGAAGAACTCGGGTAGAAAGGGTTTAGGGGGCTTGTTTCTTTACAAAATACCCAGCGTCCCGTGATACTTGCTACCCAGCATTATGACTGGGCCAGTCGGGAACAGAAAGTGAAAGTGGTGAATTTGTTCTCGTTCCGCAGGCTGAGAGCAGCAGAACAGGGATTAATGGCGCCGGCACTAAATTAAATGGGTTTGGCAAAGATTTTTGCTTTAAATTTAGAACCAGTCGGTTATGGAGTAAGAGACAGTGGGGGAGGGACTAGAAACGGGGTCAAATCCTGCTCGGTTACCCCTCACAGCTCTCTTGAAGGCAGTGGGGTAGCACATTTAAACTGGGAGGAGAGTTTGGTCCTTACTACTTTTTGCTTTAATGTGAAGCCTGTGAGTGGCTTTCTTGTTCCAGCTGGTGGACGGGCAGACCCGCTTCGGTTCAGGGTCCAGTCAGTTAAAATCCTTCTGTGCTTGTCTAGCTTCAGCCTCCAGAGGCCGTGGAAACCTAGGAAAAGGTGGCAGCAGTGGTTCTCCTTCTGAATTGCAATGCTTTCTCTGGCTCTGCACGTGATACCAGTGTGACGGGGGTGGTTCAGGAGGGTTTAGTGGTGTCCAAGTCTTGCACTCTGCTTTCCTGACTAGAGATGAGTCCAAATGAGTTCTGCTTTCCCTGTTGGATACTGGTGGTTCTGACCAGGGGACCCGGGCCTGGAGACTAGTCTGAGCGCGGGCCCAGGAGCTTATACACTAGTGCTAGGCCTAACTCTTGGGTTCCCTTGTGGCTGTGAGCCCATTGCGTGGGGCCCCGGTCCTGACGTGAGTTGTGCATCCATAGACCCATGTTGAGGGACTCTACCTGTGCCAGGCTCAGAAGGTCTCACGAGTACTGGGGCCGACAGTAAGGGCTGCAGTGTGTCCATGTGGTGTGTTCTCTGGATAAACTTGGAAAGCGCTTGTTATCTCTGTATCTAGACAGCTGACGCTAACATAATACACACAGTCCCCTTTGCCCCTCATTAAAAAAAGATTTCCTGCGCTTTGGGAAGCAAGCGTAATGAGACTCACCCCGTGTGTCTGGCTCTTCCAGAACAGAGCAGTCGGACGGCCCAAAGGGAAGCTGGGCACTGCCTCTGCAGTGAAGCTCGCGGCGAATCGGACGACGGCAGGAGCGCGCCGGAGGAGGACGCGATGCCGCAAGTGCGAGGCGTGTCTGCGGACAGAGTGCGGCGAGTGTCACTTCTGCAAAGACATGAAGAAGTTCGGGGGGCCTGGCAGGATGAAGCAGTCCTGCATCATGAGGCAGTGCATTGCAGTAAGTGCATCGCGGGAACTGGCGAGACATTTCACCAGGGTGTGCTTGGGTGAACTCCATTTTCAGACCTCTCCCCCCCCTCACCCTCTTCCAGCCAAAACCCCACAAAACTGAGGTGGGATTTCTGGTTAATTCTGTTGCTTTGGGTTTTCAGGAGTTTTGGGGTAGGGGTCAGGACTAGGACTGTGCCATGGAATCTGAAGCTCTTCGGATTTCAAGTTGGAGAAGGCTCCAGGTCGGGGCCAAGGCTAGAAGGGGGTGGCCGGGTTTGGATCTTGCCAGAATTTCTTTCTAGCTCAGCCAAATGCAGCAGAAATCCTGGGCAGGCACCTCCCAAGGCTTTGGCACTGGTGAGCTCGGCCCTTAGGCTAGACCAGGCACGGCCTGGGATGGATTGCCTTTCTCGCAGTGCGGTGCCTGTGGGCTCGCGCCCGGGAGCTGCTCTCTGCAGGGAGGAAATGCAAGTTGCAGCCTTGACCCCAGGGGTTAGTTGGTCAGTCAGGCTCCTGCGCGGGAGTTTCCCCTGACGGATTTGAAGCTCTCTGGACCAGCCGACTCCAGCCGTTGCTCATTGGTTGCACGTGTGAAGAGAAGGCAGTTTGTCTGGAGGTGCTGATAATACTTATCACGTGTGTAGTGACTTCCATCTGGCCTTGTTTAGCTTTGCAGCACGTGGAAGTTTCTAGTTCTTGGTGATGGAGAAATTGAAACCGAGAGCGAGGAGGCGTTTGGCCAGGGTCGCGTGATGGAGCGGAAGATCCAGCCTGGAACCCAGGACGACGTAGCTGGGTTTTCAGGATTGCTCAGCATTGAGCAGCTTCCATTGTTTCCATAGGAGCCGCTGGGCATTGACCCCCCGCAGCGGTGACCCTCTGACTCCCAGTCCTGGCCTAGACTTCGCATCCCCCTTGCAACAGGAGACTTGGCTTCCGCTCTCCTGGGTCTGTGCCTGGTGCTCTGACTTGCTTGGTGACCTTGGCTAAGCTGCTCAGTGCCTCAGGCTCATCCTCTGCAAACTGGAGAGAACACCTGCCTGCTTCTGAAGCGCTTCTGCAGCTCTAGAGGACTTTTCCACTGAGTCCCCTCTTTACAGGGCTGCAGCACAAACTGATCGGAGCAGGAGAAATTGTTCAGAGAATCCTCCTAGCCCCTGAATACAGAGCAGAACCACTCTTTCCCCCTACCTCTTTCCCTTCTTTTACTGACCGATGCTCACCTGTCTGCTCGGCTCCTGTGCATGTTTGGTCTGATCACACCTGCTTCATGGGACTGGATTCCATTTGGGTCCCTGTCCAAATCTCCTATTCTCAGGGGGTTAGAAGGTCTTCCTAGATACTTTTCTGGACCTGTATTTCACAAAGCTCTGGTCTAAGCCCTTAGCTGGCAGCTAAGAGGTCCCGGTTTGCTCTGGGAGCATTCCTACTCCTGTAAATACCAGTGTGACTCTTACTGTAAACTTTCCCAGAACAGGCAAGGCCCAGGGAGTCGCCAAGTTACAATTCTGGGAACTTGGTCCATGTGTCCTTCAGCTGTTGTAGGAGCAGTGCACAGTGGGTCCCTCTCCCACTGCTTCCAGCGTGTATCCTCCAGGAAGGGCTGTCTGAAAGCAGTGATTCAGAGCTTGAGAGTGCTTTCTTTGGTTAATAATGTCAGGTGTAGGAAGTAGAGCCTGCAGTGCACTTGGTAAAAAGGGGATGTCGTCTTTGTGAACTGATGGAAGCTTGCTGCCTTAAGCCTGGAAAGGTGTAGGGAGCCTGTGAGATATCGTGTGCCACATGGAAGGAGTCCTGGGGACACTGGGCTGGGAGGGCCAGTATTTCTGGTGCAGCTGCAATACCAGCCCTCGTTGGTGGTGCAGAGTAACTCGGTGCCACCTGGAGAGCCTTGCACCAAGCAAGTACAATTGCAGTAATGCCAGCTATGCTTGTAGGCTGTTGCGAACACAGTTGTGCTTGGATGATCGAGCGTATCAACAGCATGGCAACAGGAACTTGCAGTGCAGAACATGGCTAGGTAGAAAGAACTCAACTACCATTTCTTCATCTGTTGAATGGGAATAATCTTTCCCTTACAACTCTGTGTGTGCGCATGCATGAAAGGAAAAAAATAATGTTTGTAAAGCGTGTAAATGCTAAGTATTTATTGGCAGGAGACTGGATAGAAGCATTGCCAAAGTGAATACAGTGAGTGCCTGTATATACGGCAGGATTGGCATTAAAGATATTACTGTTAATACTTCCCTGTGCCTGAGATTTTTCCCTTCAGTTGCCAATTGCTCTGTCCACAGATTTCAATCAACGCACAATTACCCAAAGATGGTTTGTTAGGATTTTTATTTACTTCTAAAATGTGAGGCCCTTGCCATGAAAACCAGTGCTCTGCTCTTGAGTGTTTAATAGATAAGGAGTGATTTTATAATCTAGTTGATTGCATTTCAAATTGCAGCCAGCTTCTTGCGAGGGCCTTTGTTTCTCTCCTTGTCACGAGACTTGCACCATATTGCAGCAAACCAAATGTTTGTGTGTCTCATCAGTGCAAAAGCAGTTTCTTAATTAGACAAATGTTCAGTGATTTGACACCAAAGTGATAGAAATACATGAGAGCTAGATGGAGAATCGCAACAGCTGAACCAGTGTCTGACCTGGAAGCCAGAACTCCTGCACTTGCTAGAAATTTACCCCATTTTCCTCCTTATGCTGTTGGCTTTTCAGGACAGGAATGGTCTTCCTCTGCATTTACAGTGCCCGGCATGGGGGGACTCTGGTCCTGACTGTGGCCTCTAAGTGATCATGGTTGGAGTTGGGAGATTTTGATTCTGCCACAGATTTGCTTTGTAACCTCAATTGTGTCCCACAAGCTTCTGCTTGCCCTGTCTGTAATGTAACTTCACTGTCTTCCTGCAGAGGAAGGCAGGGAAGCTGAATAGGGCAGTTGTGATGTCCAGGCTCGGCCTCTTTCTTCCATGTCACACCTTTGGAATAAATAAAAGACAAGTTTTGGATGTATCTGATACAAGCTTTGGAGACTGACATCCATGTGGCTGGCCAGAGTCATCCCTGGGAATCTCCACTGACTGTTGTGGTATTACAGGGAGGCCAAACTTATTCCTGCTGTACCTGTCTGCAACTGTTTTGGATCAGGAAACAGATGCTCGGTGTGTCTTACTCTCTTATAACGTGGTAGTTGAAGCTGGGGATTCTCCAGTGTTTCTGGGATCGAGAGCCACTACTAGAGATGGCTTTGTAATAAGGTGAATGTTGATCCTCTGCTCCCATGTTTCCTGTGCTCTGATCTCTCTCTTTCTCTGGTTTGTGCTAACAGCCGGTGCTGCCTCATACTGCTGTGTGTCTGGTGTGCGGAGAAGCTGGGAAGGAGGACACGGTGGAAGAGGAGGAGAGCAAGTTTAATCTCATGCTAATGGAGTGTTCTATTTGTAATGAAATCATACACCCAGGATGCCTTAAGGTGAGTCGAGGGAAGTGATAGCTGCTGGTAGCAAAAATCAGAGATGGCCATTGCCTTCATGTGCAGACACTGCACTGAAACTGTGTCACAGCCTCAGGGTGGACCCCAGAGGGGATGCAGTAGCATGATGGTGCCCCTCCCCTCCCTATCCCCCCCCTCCTGTCTTTGGGACAACACTGTGGGAGCTGGGGACATTTTAAAACCCTGAAGCAGGTAAGACTCCCCAGCCATCCCATGCTTAGTGGCACATCCCCTCCCTTCTACCTGCTGTTGCTGCTGCTTTCTCCCTGTCTCTGGCTGATTGGAAGTGGGGGGAGCTCCAGAACTGCTCCTGCCCCACTCCAGCTGAGTTGTGCTGAGAGCCAGGCTTGCCTGGGCACAGGAGCAGCGGGTGGGTTCCTCCTCTGGGCCTGGTCCCCCTGGGTGTTCTCTGCCAGTAGGGAGCAAGTGGAGGGAGGGGGAGCCAGCCCACCTGCCATCTGGGTGGAGCAGGGGCAGGAGCAGCTCTGGATTCCCCCCCTGAAATCAGCTGGGGACAGCAACAGTGGTGGGCATGAGGGAGTGCCAAGAGCTGGGTGGGGGTGGGATTCTTACCTGATTCGGGAACTTAAAAATGTCCCTGGCTGCTGTTTGTACGGTGTGGTCTGATTGTCTGGGGGCGGGGCCAGGGGACAAGGACAGGGCGCTGGGAGTGGGGGTGCAGCTACCCCTGCCGCACTGATTGTTGCTCCCCACCCTCTCCCTTAAGAGAATCCGGGGGCTGCCCATGAGTGGCCCAAACGCCTTCTCGTTGGAGGCTGCAGTGAATGTAGAGCTGGAGCCAGGTGCAAGCTGGTAGCCCATTTGAACCATAACTTTTGGACACCTCCATGCCATCTCGGGTGCCAGCACTCACCTGACTCCATCTCTTCCTCTTCCAGCTACCAGCAGGCAACGGGTCTCTTCCCCCAAATGGTGAAGGAAAGAAACTGAATGTCTGTGTGAGTGGCAGTATCATGGTTTGGTTGGGCACTGGTAGATCCCACATACCCTTCTCTTCTGCCCCGACCTCATCAGAGATGATTTTTGGCCCCTCGTATGAGGGGGTGAGTTTTCCATCTCATTTTGAGGGGAGATATGGGCATAGTTGTGTTTTGGCCGACAGCTGGGCACTGGGTGTCTGACCTGCACCACGGTTGTGAGGAGTTAGCAGCTGGAGATATCACTCGAGTGAGTCTGAGAGACGTTGTGGCCCTTGGCCCATATGGGCTAAGGTCTGACTCCTATCTTGTAAGAGGCTGAGGTTGCACCAAGCGGGGGATGTTATGGGGCACGTGAGGTGGCTCCTGCAGGACAGTGATGTTTGTGACCTGGAGAGGGCTGCCCAGGCACTTGTGCAGAGTTCAGGTCCCTGCAGAGGTGTTGGCTGAGCATCTCTGCTCAACTCTGTGGATCAGGCGTTTTGTTTAGGGGTGCAGATGAGTTAAGAACACAACCCCCCTCCCACTTCCCGCTAGGTAGGGGCTTCCTAACTCCCTGGAAGGACCCAGACTGTGTTTCAGCCAGGCACAGACCTCGTTTGGCAGAGACTGGCTCTATCTCTAGGGCACAAAGCGAGCAGGTGTCAGTCCTCAGCAGTGCTCAGCACTAGGCAGTGCTGCCTAGACTTGAGGAAGTAGGCGGCTGTCCCTGCTAGTGCAAACAGGGCAGTCAAGCTTGGGCTTGTCTAATCGCCTGGAGCCATGGCTTGTGGGAAGCTCCTTGGCTGTTGTGCTGGAAGGGCTGAGGAATTTGGGTTGCTTGGTCTTTCTTTCCTGCATCTTTGTGCCAACTTATGGTTGAAGTGGTCTTTCCACTGCCTTGGCAATACGTCCCCCAGGACCCCCTACTCCCAGGGGGCAACACTTAGTGGTGTTGGGACCTGCTGTGCAGCGGAGACTGCGCTCTCTGTGCAGCCTGTCGGCTCCGTAGCATCTGGGGGTGTATGAATGGCACCGTTTTCAGAGGTGCTGCTGTGTAGATGGGCTGGTGGCAAGGAGCCGCAGTTGCTCAGCATTCCTGAAAACAAGGCCTTGAGTGTTTGGTGAAACAGTGACGTCCAGTGCTGCTGGAGCTAGCAGCCAGCAGGAGTGGGAGCTGCGTGATCTGCTCTGGGGCATGTCATTCTTGACTTGCACCACTTCCCTATTTCAGTTCACACCCCCGCCCATCCTAAACCTGTGCTAGATGCTCCTGCCCTGCAGCCACCTCATGGAGCAGCACCCTTTGGGACTGGCTGTATTGCGCAGAATTGGATAGTGGCAGCTGAGACTTCCTCCATCCCAAACTAAAGGAAGTGGGTCTGGAGGAGTGAGCGTGACCATTCGCAAATGCCATTTCCCACCCGTGTTGAGTGTCTTGTCTCCTGGATCCATCTGTTGAGGTGACTGCACCGCTCCCCTTGCAGTCTTGTGCTGCAAATGGCTGAACAGGCACCTGGGGTATTTTAGCCTCCATTGCAGGCTATTCCAGGTTATAAAGGCCATCTGACTTGGAAGTCCCTGTCTGGCTGCACAAGTCTAGCAGTCAGTAACCTCTTCCCCACCCCTCTCCACCACCCTTCCTGCCCCCGTCAGAGAATTGCTTTCAAGTTTAATTTCATCGAAGGGTCCATCTCTGCTGCAGTCAAGGTGACTGCAGGGTAGCGTAGACATGCCCAAGTTAGATTTCAGCATGCCAGCTCGGGTACCAGGAGCAGTGCGCCCCTGACAGCGTGGGGCTCGGTACAGCCTGACAGCCTCAGTGTTGGCTGCTCTCGTGTGGGCTCTGCAGCCTGAGCTGTGTTCCCCATTGCTGCAGCTAAACAGCTACTGTCCCTTGGCTGGCTAATTGAAAGCTAGTTTGGGTGTCTCAGTACGCTGTCATGAGAGCAGTGACTGCAGCATAGAGATACCCTAAGGCTTCTCCTACAGAGGGCTGTTCGCATTAAACACTCAAGTGGGATTGCACCAAAAATGGAGGTTTAAGTTTCTTGCCCGAAGGACCATGTCAGCCGGGGGCTTGTGACACACTCCTCTTTTCTGCCTGAAAATATGACCTGTGCATCCAGGTTGCTGAAACTAGACCTGCGTGTGGGAAGATCACTGAGTATCCTGAGTGCAGAGGCTTTTCCCCACAACCAACCTGTAGGGTTTTAAAAGGAATCTGCCTTTCATCACTTCTCCTTCTCCCTTTCCTAAGGAGAGCTTAGCCCAGGCTGATTAATTCAGCTAATGATCTAGTACGCTCCAAATCACACTGCTAATGTTGGTGACTTACTGCATTAGCTTATGCTACATTTCCAAGGAACCCAGATTAGTTTTCACCCATCAGAGAATGTTCTTTGCTGAGCCCAGATCCTTAAAGGAACAATAGGCTAAAAGACACTTGGGTGCCCCGTTCCTAGGGATGTTGATGCGATGGTGCCCGAATACCTGTGAAGGTGGGAATCTTAGTCCTAGAGATCTGTTTCTGGGCACTTTTTTCCACACCATTCTGAGTGAATTCAATACTAGCCATTCACCCCCAGCATTTGCACTAGGTGTGTTGGCAGAGAGGGCTGCTGTGTGCCTCTGAGACCTTGCCCTGTATGAAGGCAGCTCTGCCAATGCACTCTGCTTCCCTGTGTTTAATCATCGCTGCTTACTCCAGTCCTGCTGCCGGAGCACTGCCACGGTGCATGTCTGGCCTAATGATGTCAGAAAAGTGCTCCCTGGTGATCCCCACATCCTCTAGTAGGAAGACTTCATCATTGCATCGTCCCGTGTTTGGACACTTGGAATTACTGTCCTCATATTGCAGGTACATTACTGAAGATGCCTCATACTGTGGCATAGACATCCACCTGCTGTTAGTAGCAAACACTCGGAGCTGGCTCCCACCCAGCCAATAAGGTTGGTGACAGATTCAGTGGCAGGTTTTTGTGTGTTTAATTAGCTTGCTTACAATTACCCACATCTGTTCAGTGCCTTAAACTTCACACAAAGGGGCCTAACTGTAAAGTCTCCCCTGTTGGTAGAATGTGATGTGTTCAGCGCAGGACATGACTTGTTCCCTCCTGGGACTGGGGCCTGGAGCTGCTCCCTGCAGATGGAAAGCTCCATAATATGTTGTGGAAAGGTCATGCTTTACAATTGTTCCTGTGCGTCTTGGGGCATCTGAGGGTAAGAAGTGTCCTCTTGGCTTTTAAAGAAGAGGAGGTGACTTCCTTCCCACTGGATCGGAGGCTCCAGTGTGTGGCCCACTAGCACTGGGGGAAGGGAAGGGTTCAGATACAAATGTGCTGTTTCACTGAATTGCAAGAGAGACGGTGTTCCTGGAAGCTCCCCTTCATGGTCCTCAAGGTTGGAGCCCTTGGGGGGCCTGTGCTGGCCCCATTGCTGCCTGTATTCCAGATTCAGCCCCCTCAGTTGTGCCAAGGCTATGAGCCCTCTTTGGCTTGCTTCCATCATGCCCTTGGGGTGCTCTTTTGCTGCTGGTCTTCCTGGCTGCTTTGATCTCCACCTCAGTTGTGCATGTCCCTTCGTGGTCCCAAGAAGAGGTGGATCTAACTTGCTATAACAGCTTAAAAAAAGCTTGTTTGAATCATTGAGATGAACCCACCTGTGAATGCCTGATCCTACTGCACTGTCCCTTGGTCTTAATGGGCCCATCCTAGTGCTCCTGCCTCGCCCTGCTTGGCACGTTTGGTTTTGCTTGAGAAATGGCAAGTTTTTGAAATTGCCCAAGTCTTTTGGCAAAAGTAGCCTAGGCAGCAGCGTCTCATCGGACCACGAAGCCCTTAGCAGAACCGGGTGTGCCTCTGCTCCTCCAGCACCACAGTGCTAATCGGGGATAGAGCGGGCCTTTCTCGCCGTGCATTTTCCGTGTTGAAGGAATGGGAAGATTGTGAGTGTGCGTGTGGGAGGAGGTGGGATTTTTATCGAAAGAAATTCTAAGAGACAACAGATGTTTGAACAAGTTTGTCTCCTGGAACTGGGCAGGAGACCCTTCTAGTACCAAATTCAACCCCTGCCAGTCCCCTGGAGGGAAAAGAGTGAGTGCATCACGTGGGGGCAGCAGGTAAAGACTAGGGGATGACAGTCCGTTTCTCTCTACCCACAGCATATGCTGGGTGTCAGAGTGGGACTGTCCCCTATATCGGCCAACGAGTCGGACAAGGAGCCACCCGTTGCCTGTACCATGTTGGCCGGCCTGCTTTGTATCTCTGGCTTCCTCTCAGCGCTCCCTGCAATCTTACAGGGCCAGCATTGCACCAGGAGGACAGGACAGCCAGCTCCTGTAGTGCATGTGGGAGCTGGGAGCCCCTGGGAGGGGGACTCCTGATCTGGGCAGCAGGACAGCAGTGCAAAAAGTCTGTCCCCTGCTGTTGTAATGACTGCCTCCGAGTGACCAAACCTGTTTTCCCTGAGTTGCCCCCATGCTGCTGTTCACTGCAATCTGGGTTCTGCCTCTCCCACCTAGGTGAAGGAGTCGGACGGCGTGGTTAACGACGAGCTGCCCAACTGCTGGGAGTGCCCCAAGTGCAACCACGCAGGGAAAACTGGGAAAGTGAGTTTCATCCCTGTACACACCAACGTTGGACCAAGATGCCAAACCTGGCATAACTGTGTCTTCGTACAGCTCCAAGGCAGGGGCACAGCTAGTCTAAGAAACGCTCATCCCAAATGACAGAATTTGTTTTCAAGTAATATTGGCTTGCTTGAAAATCACCCTGCCTTCAGTAGCTTGCATTTTCACACTCCCTTCAGCTGAGATGAGCAGTGAGCCCTTGACCCTCTTGTCTCTAATGGTTTCACATTCTGATATCACATGCTGACATCATCGCCAGCCCTGGGGGGGGAGGGTGTTTTGGTCCAAACTGAAAACCAGTAACTTTTAATCTCAAGGATGAGCAAGTTCTGCTGGATCTTGAAAAAAGGGCCTTAAATGAGATCTAAAGCATCTCTTACAACTAGTGAGACATTGGGTTCTCTAACAACCAAGAGGGAGGTTAAAGAGGTGTGACCAAAGCAGGAAAAAAATCTGGAGAGGTGGAAAATGTCACCTCGCTGGCCACTTACCCTTAGAAACCTTGTAGTTGGTGACAGCCCACTATTTCCTGTCACACGTGGTGGATTTGTTGTAAACGGCAACAAAAAAAAAGAGAAGATATAAAGTTTGCTTGTGTTTTTTGTGTCTCTTTGGCGTACAAGCAAAAGCGCGGACCAGGATTCAAATACGCATCCAATCTCCCAGGCTCACTGCTGAAGGAACAGAAGATAAACCGAGACAACAAGGAAGTTACGGATGCTGCAAAGCGGAAAAGCGAATGTGAAGAGACCCCCAGGCGGAAGTCAGAGGAACATGCCAAGAAGTCTCCTGTTGACTCCATCTCGAGGAGAAAGTCGGACGAGGTGCATCTGCGAAGGAAAAGGAAATTTGAGAAACCCCAAGAGCCTGCTATGAGGAAACGGGTAGGAGAGCCCAGAGCCCTGTCCCCTTCCCCAGCCCCCTGTGGCCTGTAGGTCAAGGGCTCGTGTCTCGTGCTCCTCTGCTTTAGCTGTCCTCTGGGTCTTTCGAATCCCAGCGATTGTTTGGGTACGAAGGATACTGCATAGTGCTTCCCCTCCCTTTTTGAAAATGACTTGTCTGGTGGAGCAGGGAAATTTTCCACCTGGACTTTGTCCGTGAAGAGAAGCAGTGAAGGCCAGGCAAAGTTCCAAGGTTTGGGGAAAAATGAGGGAAGCAATTCTGAAGGAAGTAAGGATCCTACAATAGGAGGGGTGGCGGTTTAATTAACCTAATCCACGTGTAGCCACTGGGTGGTGCTCGACTCTTTTAACGAGCTCTAACAATGCACCCAACACACTCCACTTTAGAGACTGATTTTCCTGTCATCTTTGAAATACTGTTTCCTCCGATTACAGAGACATGGGAAAACCTGCTGCTTCCAGCTGCAGCATAGGCAACCGCTTGTTAGATTTAACTCGCTCGGTTATTTGTGCCAGACAGCAGCTGAATCTGTCACGTGCATTGGTTTAGTTTGAATTTCTAGGAATTGCAGATCAGCTTGGTCATGGACTTAAATTACTTCTGTCCAGAGTAGATGCCTGTGTGCTGGCTTCTAGTAATGTGCGGGTCGCTCCGGCAGTTCCTTTGCAAGGCGTGAGACTTGCACTAAGAGGTGGAATAGGGAGGGCCTGCGGCTGCACTAGCAGAGCAGGAGGGGCAGACTTGCACGGCACCCGCCTGTGCAGGTTTGACTTGTAGCCAGGATTGTTCTCTTCTCTGTGGGCACAGAGAGGATGCTCGTTCTCCTGGTTCCCACAAACATCCACAGTGCGGGACCTTTTGTTCCCCAGTGTACGGTGAGGAGATGGTAATGGCTGAATCCCAACAGAGATTTTTTGAAAATCAAGCCATTAGTACTTCAGAGATTAGTAAAATAATCTCATCCGTTCACTTCATTGTGTGTTGCCGAACCAGTTCATTAGATCAGCTATTTATGGAGGATAGTAGGAGAATAGGAGTTTTGCTGGGTACCTACAAAACAAATAAAATGCTTTTTGTTTTGGGTTTTCTTTCCTGGAACAGCTAAAACTTGGAAAAGAAGAGAAACTCTTCAGGAAAAAGGTACTTTGACACTGCTGTAATTCACGTGCCTTCCCTCTTGTGAGCTGAGTGGCCGTTCAGTTCCTCTGGCACTCGCATTGCTGGCCATTGGGCCTGCTTGCATGACAACCCCTCTCGATGCAGACAGGCTTTCCCCAGGGCAGGGGAACGGAGAGAGTCTGATTTGTATACTTCCTGTTCTGCTGAAATATTGCCAGAAATACAGACTGCTTTTTAAAGGTCAGAGAGTGAAGCGTTGCCCTCCCTACTGCTGTTCTGCTCTTCGTAAGTGCTTGAATCTCAGTAATACACCTGGCTGTTTGTTTAATGGTGTGAGAGGTAACGTCCCTCCTGGCATGCCTCATGGCCTGCAGCTTGGTGGTGTGCAACTCCTGTGCACTAGTACCTGCAGACCAGCGTCACAGGTCTGTAGATGAACCAGTTGTAGTTCCTGGATAAAAGAATGCCACAACTGACTGTTGGCTGAAGAAAATTTCTGTAATTTATTTTAAAGTTGCCTGCCACTAACTCCCCATGATTTCCCATAATAACGGGAGAATTTAAAAAGGAGAGAGTATTCGGATCTAATCTTAAATATGTTAGCTGGGTTCCCTCTTGGCATTTAGTTAATGCTAAAAAGAAAAAGAAAGAAAAGCTGTGAGGTCTCTACAGTTTACAACCTAGGAGCATGCCCCTCTGTTTGATCCAGGGAGCTTATTGCAACAACATAGAAACTTTTGGCATAATGATTTTTTTTAGTGACACCTTCTTGCTCCTTCCCGATTAGCTAGTACTGCTCCATTGTAGCTTTATTGCCACTTCACTCTCTCTTGATGTGATCCAATTAGACCTGGAGCTTCCCTTTCTTTTTGGCGTGGCATTGCACATCTTTTGCAGCTCTCTCCAGTGTGCATCAGTGTGAAATTGGATCGTGGCAGACGAGTGACATGTGATTCACACTTATGAAAATGACCAGAACAGACCAGAGCGGAGCAGTCGACTCCACTACAGCCCTGCTTTGGGAGCAGGGCATTAGTGAAGTTCAGGGTGGATCAGAGTAGCAGTGTGTCAAGCTGTCAGCTGGATCACCCGCTTCATACGCACGTAGTGTGTAGGAGAGAGGCTTGGTCAGGGAAGGCCCGAGCTCTGAGCCTGTGGTGTGGCCCAGGTGTGGCTAGAACCACCGGTCCTGTGTGCTCCCCTTTATAAAGTGGGCAGCTTACGTCTGAGCCAGTCTGGAAACAGCCTGGGAAGGGAGCACATGCTAACGTTGTGTTATTACCTGGTGCACATATTGTGACCGCTTGCCTATGGCTCCTGCTGGACTCCTGACATGAGTCCTTTAAAAATAAGTGCACTGCCGTGCAAGCTGTATACACTGGGTATTTGCCAGTACCCGGAAGTCCTTGGGGCCCCTGCCTGGATTCCAGTTCTTTCATGGGTAGGGCCACTCTGCAGTATCCTCAGCATGGTACCACGGTCGGGAGAATGCGCGGGAGCCTGGTGTGGCTGTCTGCCCCGCAGCTCGGTGCCGAGGTGTGCAGGCCCGTTCTTGGAGAACAGGGCAGGAGCTTGTGGATTGTCAGCCTGTGTTATTGCCCCAGACTCTTTCTTTTCAGAGGCGATCGTGGAAGGCGACAGACGACCGACCCACTGTGGTCAAGCCCCTGCGACGTCTGAAACAGGAGCCTGAGGAGGACCTGCCAGAGGCACCTCCGAAATCCAAGGAGAGTGACCAGTCGCGATCAAGCTCCCCCACCGCGGGGCCCAGCACGGAGAGCGCCGAGCCCAGGGACAAGAAGAAGTTCAAGATACGGCGGAAAAGGCGGCTCCCGAATAAGGAACTGAGCAAAGAGCTCAGCAAGGAGCTCAACCAGGAGATCCAAAAAACCGAGAACAGCCTTGCCAACGAGAACCATCAGCCCATCAAGTCAGAACCGGAGAGCGAGAACGAGGAGCCCAAGCGGGCGCTGAACAACAGCGAGAGACACCACAAGTTCAGCAAAGGGCTGAACGGGACTCCTAGGGAGCTGCGGCACCAGCTCATGCCCAGCCTGCGGAGCAACCTGCGGGGCATTGCCCGCCCGCCCCCTTCGCTCTCTCCTCCCAAGTGCATCCAGATGGAACGCCATGTCATCCGCCCACCCCCCATCAGCCCCCCTCCGGACTCACTGCCCTTGGACGATGGGGCAGCCCACGTGATGCAGAGGGAAGTCTGGATGGCTGTCTTTGGCTACCTCAGTCATAGAGACTTGTGCATCTGTATGCGAGTGTGCAAGACCTGGAACAGATGGTAAGGAGCAGAGCGGGGTGGTGGTGGGGCAATGCGGTTCATCGGTGTACTGTTGCATCTCCTGAAGGGCTGCTCACGTGAAGCCCTAGTGGGGGAGAAATGGTCTTGTAAGGCCATGGGTCTCTCCTGATGATAGTGAAGGACACCCCTGAGGAGTGTGAAACGTGTGGAACAGCGCCCTTCCTTCCTCAAGAACCCTAGATCGCACAGGAGGCTGCTCTGCAACGCAGCAGGCAGATTGTCCCTGATGCTTCACCGTTGAGTTCTGTAGCCAGATGGTAGCAGAGAAGGAAGGCTCCTGAGAGGTGTAGGGGGCTCTGAGCCTGGATGCTGCTAGACTCTAGGCACCTGCTTACCAGCAGCTGTGTTTTGCTTCCATACAGTTAACGAGATCCTAATGCCCTCTGCTTCCTGGCCAGAGATGGCCTTCAGGCTTCTCTACGGTGATTTTTGTTGTTGTTGTTGTTGTTGTTGTCATCCTAGAGGATGATCCTGCTGGCTGTGTCCTTTCTCTGCTGCTTCATTGCTCCAAAATCTCTGATGATCTCTTCCATATTATTGATGAGGTGCCCCTCCAGTGCTGGGAGCACTGAATAAAAATTGACTCAGTAGTTCAGCGATCACCGCAGAACGTTAAGCTGCAGCGTAGGCTGCAGATCCCCGAGCCATGTTTATACACTTGGCTGAGCTTCCCGTAAAGAATCCCGTGGGCTGCCTGTCCGAAAGCATCAGAATGTTAATGCTGACCCAGACGTGCAGCCCAGAGCCCTTCCTGGCACAGCCCCGTCACGAGCTGGGCTGCCGACGGGAGCAGTGATAAGCTGGGAATGAGGTGTGTGGAATGAGTTCTTAGCACTGTCACAAAAAACCTTCCAAACCGTTTTGTTAGTTCAGTGCAGTACTTTCCAGTGTAAGTTCATTAAGACTGTCACTGCTGCCAACAGTAGATTGGCAATGGGGAGTGAGTAGGGAGAGAAGCTGCCTGCGTGGGAGCAAAACCAGTGCAGAGAGAGGAAAACCGTTCAGTCAGGAGGCTGGCCAGGCTAGCTGAGGGGAAGCCAGTCAATCGAAGGCGACATTTGTGCCCAAAAGCTAAAACTGCTAACCGTTTGTTAAGGCACGCAGTCATTTTCAGAAGCGCTTTGTTGCCTTAGCACAAGTCCTGGGTAGCTTTCCGTGGCTTGTGAGCCTGAGTCATGCTGAAGGGAAGGTTGCTCGAGTAACAGGGTCTTGGAAACGTGGCCCCGCAGCAGTGTCGCTCTGTCTTTATTTGGCTCTTGCCAGGACGTGGAAGCTTCCCACTCGTGCAGAACCGTTGGGACGTGTTCCTGCCTGCGTGCAGTCCCGTTCCTACTCTGCTGCTCCCTGGCTACAACTCCTGGCAGTCACGGAGTGCCAGGCCAGGCCCGGCAAAGCCCTGGCTAACGGCTGTGTTGCCTTTGCAGGTGCTGCGATAAACGACTATGGACCAAAATAGATCTGAACCATTGTAAATCCATAACTCCGCTCATGCTCAGTGGTATCATCAGGAGACAGCCTGTAACCCTTGACCTTAGCTGGACAAACATATCCAAAAAGCAGCTGAGCTGGCTCATCAATAGGCTCCCAGGTAAGGGGGAGACGCCCGCCGCTGACCCGACAGCTCTGTCTGGCTCAGCCATGTCATTGTCCAGGAGGGATCTGAGTGACGGAAGAGACAAGGAGCTAGGATGCCCAGCATCAGCAAGGGATCAGAAATTGGTTGTGTGGTGGCTGCTTAGGGTTCCAGGTGACATGACTTTGGCAGGTCTGATTGGAGTGTCCCAACAAATAGCTTGGGCTAGGTGATGGAGAGCTGCCTCCCTGGGTCAGCCAGCAGAGTGGTGAGCGTGCCAGGCTAGGGCGAGTGGTGGCTGCAGTGTTGTGGCAAAGCTTGTGCTGTTGCTGGTGCTGGGACTTGGGACTCCGGGAGCGCTAAGCGCACCCTTGATGAGAGCTTCACCTCTGATGAATCTAGCCTGGTCGCTGTGCATCACCTGCTGCAATGCCCTTTGTATTCCCAGGTCTGCGAGACCTGCTGTTATCAGGGTGCTCATGGATAGCAGTGTCAGCACTTTGTAGTTCCAGTTGCCCTTTGCTCCGAACCCTGGACGTCCAGTGGGCAGAAGGATTAAAAGACGCACAAATGAGAGACCTCTTGTCACCGCCAACAGATAACCGGCCAGGTAATGGTCACGGTCAGATGCTGGCCACAGGGGGTTGGGGGCACACTGCTTTGCTTGGCCAGACCCTCTACCGGAGAAAATGAACCGAGCTCCACGGAAATGAGGAGTTGCATCAGTTTATTTTGGGGGGGAGGGATATGGGCCCTCCTTTATGGAGCACTTGAAATATCTGAGGTATTTCACTTAGTAACCAGCAGTGCTGCAGTGCATCCCAGTGAGCTGTGGTAACAAGCTGTGGCCTCATGCTGCTGCCTGTTTGATCACCGCCTCTGTGCTGGATGTCCCAGCTGACTTCCTTCCCTTGTACTGCGCAATGGGTGGTTTTTAAGTTTGGAAATTTTCTTTCCCGAGTCGGAGCTCCCTGGGACGTGCCATGTGCTCAGGTAGCTCAGAGGGAGATCTTGCTTGGTGACACACACTCTGGATCTGACTGCAAGCATTTTAAGACCTGACTGCAGAAAGGATGCAGTGCTTGTTCTGATGAGTGTGGCACCCTGGCGTGTGTGTTCTTAGCACTATGCTTCCTGCCTTTGATGTCAGGGCTTGGATTTGTCCACATCTCCCTACCAAAATGCACTCACAGGAAATGGTTCTTCCAGCTGTTGTGCAGAGGACCCCAAATCATCACCTCTGTGGAGCAGAACTAACAGAAAACACTCCAAGTCTTATGACCCCAATCTGACATCTAGGCAATGTAATAAGTAAAACAGGTTCTTTGTGGATTTTAAATGGCTGCCTCTTCCCTTCTAAACATGGTTCCTTTTTGACTTGTGGAGCAAAACCTACACATGTAAGGTAATGCTGATTTATGCAGGGAGATTGAAAATGCGCTCAACAAGGTAACTGGAAGAGTAGAGGAAGGAGAAAAATGCTCCTGTCACCTGAAGAGCTGTAGACAGAAATGACCCACCGTCACATGAGCCAACTGGGGCATCAGCACCATGCGTGACTTGGGGTTTGTGCTCTGATGATGGCTGCAGAACTGGGGAGGTGAAACTTTAGAAACCTGTGCCACGTGTCTTGCAGGTCAGATCGACAACCGGAGTAAACTGCGGAACATAGTTGAGCTGCGTTTGGCTGGTCTGGATATTACAGACGCTTCTTTGAGGTTGATCATAAGGCACATGCCCCTGCTTTCCAAACTCAATCTTAGTTACTGTAACCACGTGACCGATCAGTCGATCAATCTGTTGACTGCGGTAGGAACCACCACGCGGGATTCCTTAACAGAAATCAACTTATCAGGTATGTGATGAGAGAGTGTGGAAGAGCATTTCTGTTCTGTGCTGTGCCCTGTGGGGAGGTAGAAGGGCACAAATTGGAGCAATGAAACAGCTTTAACCCTCAGACCTCCTGTTTCCGGTATCCAGGTTCCCTGGCCCTTCCAAGCACAACACCCTAACCAACTTCATCCCCACACTTCTGTCCCTTTACTTGTGCAGAGGCTCCCAACCTGCATGCTGTCGGTCATCTCCCCTGTATGACTTAAACCATCACCGTTCCCCAGAGCAGCCTGCTTTGCACTTTTCTTCTGTCCATTATGCAACAGGCTGGGGTGAGTGAAGAAACACAGTCGAGCTGATATGCTTTAACCCATTGATTTCACTGCCAGCAAAAGAAACAAGAGCAATCAGGGTCTGTAGAAGTTGTTCTTGTATTGACAGATGAACTGAGACTCGCTGATTAATTTCTCTCCCTCCTGTTGATTTCCTGGCAGACTGCAATAAGGTTACTGACCAGTGCCTGTCTTACTTTAAACGCTGCGGAAACATCTGTCAGATCGACTTGAGGTACTGCAAGCAAGTGACAAAGGAAGGCTGTGAGCAGTTCATAGCGGAAATGTCAGTAAGTGTTCAGTTCGGTCAGGTGGAAGAGAAACTTCTGCAGAAACTGAGTTAGTTAAAGGACAAGTGTGTAAATATTGGGGCAAGGGGCGGGAAAGGGACTAACAACCTGCAGGATTTTATTTTCAATTGGAAACTTGGAATATATCAAAGATTGGATTTTACAAGTCCTGTCAAGGAGAGAACAACATTTAAACTACCCACATAAGAATTTCAACCTGTGCCACTAAGTCAGTCTACCTGGGATGTCCTGCACTGGCTCTTATGCAAATCCATAAGGCGACTGTTATTGATGATAGATGCTCACACCCGGAAGAAGACTGATCATGAAGAAATACTGTTATTTAAAGTACCACAGCATGTGCTTGGTAGTGTAAATTTAATTTCCGCTCCTCATTTCTTAAAAACAAAAAAAGTTGGTGTCATTGAAGTGGACCATGCACTGCATTTCTGCCTTCTTAACACGTTTTGTTTTGTTACATCTGACATTATGCAGAACTATTTTTGTACAAAATTGTTTAAAAATTATTTATGCAATGTTTGAATGCATTACCAGTGTTTTGGTTTCGATTGCCAATTTTTATCTTTACTTATGGTAGGAGAGAACTTAACCTATACTTCGTAGACAATATCCATCTCTACAAAATGTGCCCAGGTCAGGAAAAGTAGGTTAATACTTTCAACTTAAGCATGTTTTAATGGAAGTTTATATCCTGCTTTGTATACTTCAGAAGTGACATAAGCATGTTGTGGAAATAAGGTGTAAATTATAGTTGAAGTAAGACACTTTGCCAAGTTTTATCTGTATAGAAATCACCTTTTTCTCAAAATTTTAAAGATTCCAATTTCAGCTTTTGCACATAGGAGGGTTTCACTCTGTAGCATGAGCTCTTGTACTCAATATGAAATTTAATTTATACAGTGAGTCAAGCAGTAGAATAAATGGTCAAGCGTAGTCTTTTTCTCTTTCTTTGAAGTGTGAGTTGAGTTCTCATTTAAGGTTTATGACATGGTTATTTCCTGATTGTAAAATTCTGCATTCATAAGTGCCATTGTTGTAAGGTGGTGTTTTCGTAGACCTTCCTGATGCAGTTTTACCTTTGTTGAATTTGTATAAACAATTGTACAAAACCAGACAAAGCCTATGAGGGTTTCTGTTCAAGCACAAATTGATGAAAATCATGTTTTTGTTTGCAGAGTCAAAAGTATTAACAGTGCAGTTATCTGAAGAGTGACTTTATTAAAACTGATTATACCACTTTTTACACACCAGCTCTGGTCCCTGCGTGCTGCTGTCATGTCTGCTGCCTTTGGAGACAGAAGTAAGTGTTTTTTTTATGACATTTTACTCTTCTAGCTTTGCAGGTTAATGCCCACGGTTGAGCATCTGCTTCCTAGTCTGTGCTCAAAGTGAGAGAGACGCCTGCAGGATGTCCTGTACCACCTTTACTTACCAGAATTCAAGGGTCTCAGAAGCCAGCTATTGGGGCAGGTCTGTTTTAAAGCCTGCTACCCTGACTTGGGCACCCTGCATTGTTCAGCCCCAGAGCTCAAGCTCATAAATGCTTTGGTTAAGATTTAACCTCAAATCAGAAGTTTGTCAAGCAGGATCTCTGCTTTCCCATACCACACCCAGAAGCAAAGTGCAAAAGGGCAAGTTGCAGATAATGCAGCTCTTAAGTCTCTTCTTAAGTTAAAGCCCAACAAAGCTCACTTGAGTGAAATTCTCTGTTTGATGTTTTATCTCATGCTTGTTAAATACAGACACTGGTGGATTCTAAAGCTACAAAAAAAGGAGCTAGTTGTACCCTAGTGTAGTTCAGGGAAGGCCTCTGTGAGCAGTATCATGGGATGAAAAGTGAATGGGGCCAGAACAGGGCAAGTAGCTAATGCAAGGTGCTAATTAAGTGGGTGGTTGTTGTTCAGTGCATCTGAATTTACATGTGTAAATAATACATAGTATATACTATAGCCTCGCTGTCAGTACAGCACAACACACCACTGCACAATCCTTGGGACATAACTGAGCTGCCTCAATCACTTCATCTTGCACAGATTGTGTTTTCTCCTCTAGGGTCTCAGAAGCACAGAGCTCAGCAGTGCTAAACACCAGAGAGAGTAGCGTTAAACACACAAGGAATTAAACATTTAAAGAATTAATTTGATTAAGTCAATACAGCTGGGAGAGGTGATTTAGTTTGGAGAAACCAAACAAGAGGCCAAGTCAAACCAGTTACAAACCTTTATTGAGCTTGCATAGCCATTGTTCGGATCAGAAGTCATGGATACGCTGTGTGACAAGTCCTTGCGCATGAGTTAGCTAATTCAGTACCTTCTATTGTTTAAAAAGTTTTTGCTAAAAAATAAAGCCATTGAGAGGTTTGTTTTTTTTGCTCCCTTCTGAAAAATAAGTAGCCATGTCATTTAAGTTGCTCAGTTACAAGTACGACATGAGGTTAACATTCACTTCCCAAGATATTTTATTACAGCCTGTACAAACTTCAATAGGAGCCACTTGCTTACCTGGCGCCCATCTTTGCTCATTTAACAGAGACCAAGCTTGTCTAATAGCTCAGGAATAGTTTTCACATGAGACAAGAGCAGTGACAGCACCTTGTGCAAATGTTTTCTGGATTTTACAGAATGACATAGAATACTGTAAACTAGGCACAGTAGAAGATATCCCCTTAGCTCTTCCCACCTCTTCCATACCCTCCCTGCTGCATTTCTATTACTGTCTCCAGCAGGTGATGCGTTGAATCAAGCCGGGGAGAAAGCTGCCTACTCCATGAACAGAAAACTAAATTATTTTGCTGCAGCTGCTAAAAGTTGCATCTTGTCCACCTAGAGGAGACCAGGCAGTCTGCTCACCAAGCCTTTAAGTCTTGATTTGAGCATTATTGTGCAACTCTGCAGTTACTTGGCAATAAGTGTTTGCTGTAGATGCAACGCTGCTCAGAGTTGTCACTACATAACTAGAGCCTGAAACACTGGTAGATCTTTTCCCCCCCACTATTTTTTTTTTCCTCAGAAAATGAGTACTCGATTACAAGTGCCAGCATGACACAGCAATCTCTCTCCTCGGAACAGAGACTGTGGCAATACTTGCATCCCAGCATGGCCCCTCTAATTCCTCGCAAAAAAGTCTGTTCCTGATGAGCTGCAGGGATCATGTTAGCAATCTCTATTCCAGATGGGTAGTGACTGCTGCCACTGATTAGTTCCTAGATGGTATCAAACCAGAGAGAGAGAGACTGACTTTATGTAGGCTTCTGAACAGATAGCCAGCAATTTCTTGCCTCGATTCAGCCACCTGGGAGTTAAAAGCTTCAGCTCCCACTCATTTTTTTTCTCTTCTACTCTCTTTCACTGCACCCTTTAGACAGACTGCTGTCAGGTTTAGAAATAATATTTTGGAATGTATACTAGCAGTTGCAGGCAAACTCTCCTGAGCAGCATTCACATTATTACAATTATCTTTTATAAGAATACTAAGTAGTTACAGCAGGCTTGTATGGATTCGGGAGCCACCAGCATTATCATCTGTTAAAAAGCCTCTTCAAAATTAGATTTTATTCCCTACCTAAAGACAGTTTGACATTACTAGGCTGATTCTCTTTGATAAAGAATGGCCAGAGTACACACATAATGGACAGACATTAGAAATATTTGTAGGCAAAGGCAGTGATTTCTACAATCTTGTTTTTAGAGACTGTCTTGACACCACTGTACAACCAGTGTCAAAATAGTTACATTCTATAAAACTTTTTTATGCATATTAAAGATTTCAATGAAGTCTACTGGTGTAGTCATTGTTCCTAATGCACCAGAACATGTAGTCACCCAACAACACGATCAAAGTTAAAGCAGTACGTTGTGATTACAATCATTCAGCACATTAACATAATGAATAAAGATTGGGTTATTCTTCAGAAGAGAGCAATAAGTGATATAAATCAGCTGTAAACAGTTTGACTTCAACAGTTTGTGGTTTTATAAGGTAATTCAGGCAGCTCTAGCATTCTACACACAGGCATCATATTGCCAAAATGCAGATGTAATTATACCATAGAAAGTGTTTGACAGACTTTAGATCCTGCTCTACAAAATGTTATGATTTTGATATTGAAACTAAGGTCTGCCCTACAGCCCAAGCTCAGTCACTCACTCTTGTCCACAGAAATCCTGGAAGTCAGCATGTGGCTAGAAAATCCATTGCTGCTCTTCGTTTAAGACTTAAATACATGCACTGCCCGTACAACGTACTGCCGGCAGATGGGGCACTCGCTCATCCTTTTGCCACACTTTGTGCACGTGACCATATGACCACATTCCAGAAGAACACAGTCAATGACTGCATCCATGCAGATCCTGCACAGATTATCATCGTTGTCATTCAGCTGCATCTTCTCTCCTTCTGCAAAGCAACAGCACAGGGATTGAGTTTAGACATGGGGGCTACTGGGGAATGGGAAGATAATGTTTCAGAACCAGTTCCTTCTACTCTGGGCAACCCCCCAGACCCATGGTTAAACATGGTTAACCCCATGGACTAGACTTTTAACAGTAAAGCTGAATCATGGGCAGACATTTAAGTCTGGCTGATTTTGCATTTAGGATTCCATCCCCGTGGGTCAGAATGCCTACGATGTTGCTCGGTATCTGTTCGATGCTTCGACAGTTGGGAAAAAAAATCCTGAAATAGCTGTGCACGGCTCACTGCTGGGTGGTCTTGGTGAACGTGCTGTAGCCACATTGGTGAAGTTACTGGCAAGAGTGGCTTGGTGAGAAAGGTGGCAGGGGAGGGAGTAGGGACAGAAGACCCTCCTCTGCCCGCATCAGAAACAATCCCACCAAAACTTAATGAAACCCCAGTGAAGGTTTTCAGTAGTGCAGTTTTTACCACAGCTGGGAGTTGGTTGAAACTTCTTGTCAACCATTTGAGCTGATGGAGGAGCTTACATACATAACCTTCCCTTGGCAAGGCCAGGAACAGAGAACAAGAAAGTGAGAACTAAATATAAACCTACGTGTCTTGTGATTTTCCTCACTCTCCCTGTACAGTCTGTTCACTTTTTCCACAAGTTCCCACTTTTCACAGCATCCTGAATAGTTGACAAAATTACGAGCAAGTATCTCCTTCAGCTGGCGAACATTCAACCCTTCTATGTCTTCTAGACTTGAAATGTCAGACAGTGATGCCCTCGCTCGCTTTCTGGACAGCCCAGGGGTCTGAAACACAATTTATGTGGCTTTAACAGTTTCTTTCCTGAAGAACTCGTTACTGACACTGCTGATTATTCTGGCCAAATTCCCCCAACCCCAGTGTCAGATGAGAAGCAGGTCTAGTATTTCTCTTTAGGTGATTTTTACACATCTCACCTGCTCTTCTGCAGCATCATCATCTTCATTTGCTGAAGGGGTTTCAGCTTGGCCCTGCACACACAATGAGTCAGATCAGGATACACACGTAATCTCCTAAAACACTTCCCTTCCTGCACTAAACTAGTCAGAGGTGACACCAGTATCTGAAAGCCATGGTTTTTAAATGGCTGCACAATCAGCCACTTTACAGGCTTTGTGATCAGTCTTATCCCAGCTTCCAGTGTTACTCTAGTGTTGGGGTAAGATATAAAACCCTCAAAGCCTGCTTTCCCCACAAAGGCCCACCTCTCACCCACTTTGAGGCTTTCAGCAAGTCAGTCTGCTCTGCGCACATACAATTGCTAGTACTGTACCTGTAAAAGGGTTCCATTTCCTGCGCTACCCCTTCTGCTTGCAAACTCCCCTTGTGAGGACGACACCGATACAGACATTGAAAATGGATGCGCAAAAATACTAGAAGTCTGTGACCGTGCAGAGTGCAAGCTGCTAGTGTCCGCACTCTCCTCCGAGTGTACTCCATGGTGACACAGCACAAGATCCACCAGGTCGTCTTTCTCTCGACAGGTATCTGTTGGGATGTTTCGGAGAATAAGATACTGACGTAGATCCTTCACTTTCAGTCGCATTAACTGAGGCCGCTGGAACGCTGTCTCTTGTAACAAGTGACACGTAGAACATCTTCGGAGATTTTCTTGTAAGACTGAACAAACTGAGCAAAAATCCTTCTTGCAGTCGCAGCACACATGCTAGACAGGTAGATAAAAAACAATCCATTAAACCATGTGTCAATATTCACTGGAGTAGAAAATATTTGTATTTTGCTTCTCCTCCCCACTACATCTGCTGCTGTTCTTTGGCTTTCAACCAATAATCTTGTCTTACGAGCGTTTTATGAACAAAGTCTCTTAAACTGGCCTTTCAAAAACAACTTTGCAGGTTCTCTCCAGAGTAGGTACACGTTCTGTGCGCCTAGAGCACTTACTATGACATTTAATCAGTTTTAGCAAGGCAACATATTGAAATGTCCATATAGGCTAGTGTTTACTTAGGATGCCAACTGGAGACCTAATCAAATCGTAGCATGTTAGGAGTGATTCTGAACGCTCTGCCTGCTGCCAAGTCCCACTGCCAATTTCTGGGTTTTTTTGCTACATGTAGAAGTAGATATTTGACCTACCAAACTGTTAGAGCCCACGCAGACTGAAGATAGACAGACCACAGAGGAGAAGTATTAAACCTGTACAGTCCATTTTCACCAAGTGAAAATACTGGAAGAGTTCTCCAGTCTTGACATTGCAGTGATCTTGGTTATTACTTCTTGCATATTAAGTAGAAACTTCAGCTAGAAGTGACAATATCCTTTTAAATTTTGCTTCCTTCAACAAAATGCTTATCAAGGACGGTCGTTCTGCACAAATACTATCTGTAAATCCATAAGCACCTGTCCCCTCTCCCTGAAAGATTTCAACTGATAGATTTCAAGTCAGAGGAATGAAAGAGCTGTATCATGGATGGCTTCTTACTTCCAGACTTCAGCATCCAAGGGATACACCTCATAACAGCTGTGCACACTAGAGACAGGGTTACGTAGACCAGCACAGCAAATGATCTGAACAAAAGCACCTCTGGCAGGAAGCCTTTTTTGCTTTTTAACAATATTACTGCTGCAGATTACTTTTGCAAGACTGCATGTGAAGCCTCTCCTTGGCAGTGGGGCTGCCTTACCTTGACTAGAAAACGTATTAAATGTGGTAACTGCACTTTACACAAAGAATGTAAGTGATAGTTTTACAGAGGCAAAAGACAACGGAGGACTGCAGTCCAGCCATCATCTTGCATCAAGAGGAAATGATGTATTAAATGCTGGCTCTGCCTTCCCAAGCAACAATGAAATTATTTCTAGTGCACATAGGCATGGGTTTGTAACTGGACTAAGCTTCAATACCTGGGACAAAAGCCACTGTCCATTCAGACATTTCAAAGTCTTAAGCAGTTCCTAGCTGGAATCAGGAAGAGCTTGCTTTCTGCGCTGACTTCCAGGAAATTAAATTAAGGGAGACAGTCCAGGCAAACACTGGATGCTGCAACAGAACAACTTAGCTGCAGTTATAAATAAAACCTCTGAAGAGAATCACCATAAAAATAGTGAATGGGACCTTGAAAATAAGAGATCTGATTCAAAGGCTAAATAAAAATGCGAGCTTTATTTCTGAACCCAAAGCAAAAAGTCAAATACTCAAAGCAGTTAGATACCCACGTAACAGAATCCACTCGTGTTTTCTGGTTTACGCACTCTTGACAACAGGACATTTGAAAAAGGAGATGAACTGTGAAGGATGAACATCCAGCTAGGAAGTTGCATTATGTCTGATTCTTTTGTCTATTTGAGTGCATATTAGACTGGAAAAATACTGCTGCTTGTATCTGTTTCCATTGTGCCACAGGAAAACCTCTGGAAGCAAATGTGAAGTCTTGGACTGGGCACAGGTAACACTTGTGCAGATAGTACAGTTGAGAGAAAAGCATAAAAGGGGAAGGTTCTGGCCATTAGCCTATGGGGTTCCTTCTTTTTCCAACCACACCAGGTCTGATCCATATCCCCCTCAAGTCAGTATAGATTACTGTGGATTTCAAAGGCTTTGAATCAGGCTTAAATGTGGAGTTTTAGATTAGTGCATTATATGGAACATATTGGCTGTGGGGAGGGCAAGATGCCCAGTTCATACATGGCTTAATAGCTAGTTCAGGATGGTTAGTTTGCCCAAGAGGTACATCAGTCCCTTAAAACATGGGCACCACAGGTAGCCTAATACATCCCCCCATGTTCGCACAAACTTTAGAGAATTAGCCTTAGACCAAGAAGGCACTGTGACAAACCCCTGATTTGCTACTGTAGGCACATGGTCACAGCAGGGACTGACAGCTCTGCAACTTTATTAGTGAATATTTGTATACATTAGAAAATAAAGGCCTTCATGTCTAAATTAGCTACAGTTCTCTGGGTCGCCAGCTGCACAAGACAGTTCTACAGGCCTGCCATGTTACCACAAAGGTTGGCTCCCACTATTCTAGATCCTAGTCAGAATTTGGTCTCACCCAGTGATTTAAATCAGACATGAACTAGTCTAACATCAGCAGGGGGCTGGGACTTCTGACCTAGGTTCCTGTAACCTTGAAGGAACCACCAAAGTTAATTATCATAAAGTACTATGTAATGGGAAATATACTCACCTTTTTCCTAAAGACTGAAAAGGAAAGTCCACAAGCTTTGCAGACTATGTCAGCACCTCCTGTTGAAGATGGACATGCTGAGAAGTCTGTATTTGGTGCAAATCGGAATGGACCAGCACCTCCTCCAAATCCCGACTGTTGGCCACGGACAGCTCCAGTACCCATGACTTCATTCAGCAGCCCACAGCAGGAAGCCCACATGGACGTGGCACCCGCCTGAAGATATTAATAAGGAAACAGGAAACTGTTAGTGTCGTGTGCAAGTTTTCTGTAGGGAAGACCATAAAGAATGTCATACTGGGTTGCAAGTTACAAATGAACAGCTTCATTCTGTTCCAATGATCACCATCCTAATGGCACCAGGTATGAAACCCCAGAGTACAAAGCATTTCACACAAATAATGGCCTGAGAACTGAACTTCCAATGGAGAAAATAATTTGGGTTTGGCAGGTTAAAATCAAGGAAGTTTTGGCAGAGCAGATCACTGAAAGAAGCAAACAATCAGAGTCACAGAGATCCAAGAGAGTTCTGAAAAAATGAAGTAATCCTTGAGAGTTATCAGCAAATCAGACAGCAGCCAGCAGCACATCAAGCTGAACAAACAAGAACTAGCTGGAAACAAAGAAAGGTGGCCAAATGATTTTGCAGAAGCATTGCTGTACTCCAAGAATGACCACCTGTCAGTACACTTCTACAGCTGCCAGAACTGGCAGCTGGAGTCTATGGACAGCACTACATTAGTTTATGTTTGGAATATTTTAGCAGCCAGAAGGACATTTTTAAGTGGTTCACACTAGAATCTCCTGTAGGGAAGGACCCCCCTGCAATGCATATTCTGTTTGGAGATGAGATTACAAGCTGTACAGGTCTAAAAGCCACAGTCCATCATAACTTACAGAACAAGAAGAGAGAGTATGTTACGCTCTTCAGTCCAGCTAGCATCACAGATCTTCTTTGGAAAGAAGTCAAAGCAGTATGAATGAACGGTTTAGGATTTCTCTTCCTGCTTTCCTGAAATTAATTATAAACTGTTGCATTTGAAGTGGTTTTGTCTTTCAAGTCTGTACTAAAACTAGGCAGGAGGACAACTGGAGGAGGAAGAAGATACCTTATGGGTCAAACAGATCTGTAATGCAAATGGTCCTGCTGCAATACTTAAGCCTTTACAGTTAAGCAAGGATTTGCATCATCTGCTTCACAGAAGGGCTCTCAGTTGCACAACTCCCATTTTAAATGCCAGCTAGACTATGATTTATAGTGAAGTATACTTATGTGGGAATTTAATGCAGGATAAAATGTATGCAGGAATTGTGTATTCTCCTGTTTAGTAGGAAAGCAGTCCCCAATGCCTCCACCACAGTAATGCTTATGCTGTGTCCCTGAGAGTTTCATCAAAGGATATCTCTAGGCTACCAAGAAGCTGAGCAGCAGGTCCAACGCAGGAGGCCTCAGAGCAGATCTGATGACAAAAAGTAGGGAGCACAGGGAAGGCAACCCACAGCTACGAGGTGGAATGGCTAAGGTCTGTTACGCCACCCCAATGAGAGAATTCAGTGAAGGCTCCACAGCCAAGGAACTCTCTAGTATAAATTATTCCTCTTTCGGGAAATATGGCTGCAAAACCTGTCTCTCCAAGCATAGCAACATATGTGCAATCAGTCACACGCAGATAATACTTATTTTTTCATGCAAGATTGCCCACAACCATCTTTGTCGTACTAGGCAGAAGTTGAGCATTTTTGATGTATAGCTTCAACAACACACAAGACAGTGCTGTAGTAAACACACTTGAGAATGTCAAGATCAAAACTACTTAAAAAATGTAAAAGCAACAAGTGCTAGCCTAGCAATCTCTTTTACCACGCCTACCAAGTACATTAGGAGCTTCAAAATAAATACGATGTCACTGAAATTACACTTTCATTTTTCAGGGTCAACATCAGAACCTGAGATTCTGGGCATCCACGATTAACACGGACAGCGAAAACCGGGAATGGAAGGTATGGCTCGCACTTAACGCTGCCCTTTTTCCTGTGGTGACGTTGCAATAAGCAATCCAGGGAATGCAGTTAAATTACAAATTTCCCTTAGGCGTTAAGAAGTTATCAGTTGACGACACAAAAGTTAAACTGTTTATCCAGTTCCAAAGCAAGTTTAGCAAAACTGACCCAAAGCAATTTTTCCATAGATTACAAGTGCCAGAAAGGACTACTGTGACCTAAACTTCAATGAACTGATCGGTTTGAACGATCACTAACCTCTAGGAAAAAATATAAAAGGCTTGATTAAAAAACAAAACACGCAGCCTGAACACAAGCAAAAATACACGTTTCTAGCATCGAGAAGCCTCCCAACTAAACTGTATACAAGAAAGCTAACGCAGTAAACGGAGCTCCCTGCCCCTGCTTTAAATGCCATTAGACCCTCATGTTAAGGAGGGTGAATTTTTGAGAGAAGGAATCACCGACAAGTTTTGGTAACTACACTCTACGCAAAAAAAAGACAAATGAGGAAGAACACAGAGCAATCTGTTGTTAGCTTAGGATAGCAGTGTCTTGCTAGGGCAAGTATCACCCTCCCACCAGGCCGCTGCAACGGCGGGCAAGAGAGAACGAGGAAATAAACGGGGCGACGGCAGCAGCGTTTAGGCTGCCACGTGCTTTTAAAACCGTTACTCCAATACGCTGTAATAACTTTTGGCGTGCCGTTACTGACGCTGCGTAAAGAGCAGCTCGAGGAGGCACGTCTTCTACACCAGGTTACCCCGATCGCACCAGCGAGCATTTCAGGGGGGAAAAAAAATATCGATTAGATTTCACTGGAGTCCTCGCGCGGCCCTTTCCGATGGGAAGGCCGAGACATCCTTTTAATAAACTCTGCGCTTAGGTAAGCCGAGCCATCCCGTTCCACGCGGAGAATTGGTTCTTGGCCCAGAATCGATGTCACGCAACAGGCGGCCGAGGCAGGCACGGCGCATCCGACTCTTTCTCCCGCCGTGGTAACAAGCGAGCTCCTGCCCCTGGGGGCCGTGGCAGGGCCATCCCCTCCCGCTCCTGGGGAGGGTGCGGGCGCACCTGGCTCCCCTGCGCGGCCTGACTGGAGCGCCCAACGCAGCTGCCCCCCAGCTACCCAGAAGCCTTTGCGGCACCTCAAGCCTCCCATAGGCCTTTGCGGTGTGCCTCCGGTTACCCAGAAGCCTTTGCCGAGCACCTCAGGCCTCCCATTGGCCTTTGCGGCGCGCCTCAGGCCACCTCCTGCGCACTAGTCAGGCCGGGCCAGCGAGCGGGGCGCTGGCCGCGCCCACCCCAACCGCCACCGCCCTCGCCCGGTCGTGGCGCCCTGCCGGCCGCGCGTGAACGGGCGCCGCCCCGCCGCGAGTCACCTTCATTGCCGCCGCCGTCGCCTCCGCACCCGGCGACGCCCCCGCGCCTCGGCCCCCCGCCCTGTCCGCCCCTCCAACGGGCCGCCTCACGGAGGGCGGGACCTGCCGCCTCCCCGCCCCTCGACCAATGGCGACGAGCGCTTCCACCCCGGTGAGCCAATGGGGGGGGATTCCGCCGGCTGAGCCAATGGGGGAGAAGGACGGGCCCATTCGCTGCGGAGGGAGGATCCATTCAGTAGCAGCGGTTGGGGGGAGCCAGATATTGAGCCGCGGGACAGGCGGGAGGCCAGTCTGGGCAGCTGCTGCCGGGCATGACGTCAGCGGTGACTAGGCAGCGGGGCTGTGACGTCAGCAGCTCCAGAGCGTAAGATTCCAATTGAGCCCTGGCCGTCCCAGGGCTGGTTGTAACACGCACTGGCTGCGTGGCCTCGGGCACGTTACTTATCCTCTGGCTGTTCTTGGTGGGATCACGGGTGTGGAGGAACCTCCCCTGGCTTAGCTTAATGTGACTGCCAAGTCCTTGCAATGCTCTTTACGGCTTTGTGTGGACCGGGGCTTATCCCTGACCTGCTCCACGCTGCTCTGGGGACACATCCCGCCTGCAGCCCACACAGCCATGCTGGCAACACCACTAGTGCGGGCACAGCACTGCCAGAGGCACCTGCTCCTGCTCTCAGTGAGAGCAGCATCAACAGCATCCTCTACTGACAGCTGCCGCCACAGTCAAAGCGGGAACAGCCATCCTAGTACGGACGAGAAGACCCTAGATGATGATGTTGCTGTTAGAGAGAGAGCAGAGGGGAGGCACTTCGCTGATACATTATTCTCATCCCCTCTAGCGGAGTTCACAAGGCGTTGAGCTGTAGCAGCCTTCAGCAACACTGCAGCGCCAGCAGAGACCGGCCGCCTGTCTCGAATCCTGAAAAGTGCATATTTTGCGAGGGGCAGTTTATGCATTTTATATCCCAGCATTATGGGATGGCAGACAGGTGTACAGCTGCACGCGAGTAAGCTGGGAAAAAGGCGGGGCTCCATGCTCTCCTGCACTGTTACAGCTAATAAGATTAATGAGTTGCACTCCCTAGCCTGGCAGATGAGGCTCTTCTGCTATTTCTGTTCGTTCACAATCCTAATGAAATGATGTCAATGCTCTTAGGTTGCTGGGCAGAAAAAAAAAACCCACCACCGAAGAATGAAAATAAGCAAGGAAAATATTACTTTTCTCCCTTCACTCAACACTCAGATTGCTTTTTGCACAGATGAATTAAAAAGAGGCTATTTCACAGAACACAGGCTGTATGGTATTGCTTTGCCTTCCAAGGTTAATTCTGCTGTTTGACAAAGGATAGTACATGACATTGCTCAGGACAGCATCTCTTAACGCTAAATCAATTATAATGATACAGTGCACACTGATACAAGCATTTTATAAATACATCTTCAAACTCCTACCATCATTGTGAAAGTTAAAGGCTCAATCCTGCTCTCGCTGAAGCCGATGGGTATTTTGCCAAATTTTATTAAGGGAGCAAGACTGCACCCTAAGCAATTCATATTTTTAAACCAGGCATATTTTTGTAGCTGGCAAATTCAGTAGTAGTGTAAATGGGTGTGCCTGCAACCCAGGAAGCCCGTTGCATTATACAAATTTACATTAGAGCTCAATTTGTCTCATTGGCTAGGAACCAAGTTTTCAAGAGTGGCCAGTGCTTTTGTGTTCCTCAGGTTTTTCAGTGGCCAGTTGAAAAGGTCTGTGATCTCCGATTCAAGCTGCAGGAGGGAACTGCACCAGAATAATTACCCCGATTGGAATCTGGCCAGAACTAAGATTAACAACTACTCTTGCAAAAATCAAACATGTAATGACAATGAAAGTGGGATTTATAACTCATCTAAAAGACAAATGATAAAGAACCACAGGCGGGGGAATATGACAGCTGGTGTACAAAGGTTAATTGAACCTGTATAGAGCATATCTGAAAATGATTCTTAACAGAGGTGTGTTGACAGACAAAATAATGAGGTACTAGGACAACGGCTTGATATTCAGAAAAGAGCCATTTACCATTAATGATAGTCCTGAGGGCCTTGATGAGCAATTTACAAGTAAGACATCCCAATGACAACATGATCATAATACAGTGTTTCCTTTCTCTTGGTTGGCAGCGGGTCAGCAGTCATGTCGTGCCAATCTTTAGTACCTGGTCCACAGGGAAACTAACGATCCTCCTACCAAGCCGAATCTGGGAACTTTTCAAGGAACGCGGGCGTGACTGCCGCTGATCACCCAGGCATTGTGCGGTCGTTGTGCCACCGGGCCTGCACTGCGAATCGCACAACTTAACCTGGAGGGTCTGTCAGCTGCCTTTTTCTTCCCCTGAGCAGTTCACGCTGGCAAAGAATATTGCAAGACCTGTACCTCGGCTGCTGTTTAAAGCATGCATCGGGAACCATGGAAACCGAAGTCCCATTTAATGCCTGCCGACTGAAACAAGATTGAGCTTTTTTTTTTTAACCATTAAATCCCTGCAGGTCTCTTGTAGTCAATAAGAGAGGCGCATCCCCAGTGGTCACCGGCATGAACGAATGCACAGG
Organism: Alligator mississippiensis; assembly: GCF_030867095.1. Taxonomy (NCBI): domain Eukaryota; kingdom Metazoa; phylum Chordata; order Crocodylia; family Alligatoridae; genus Alligator; species Alligator mississippiensis. Next base: position 2,478,475 of record NC_081833.1, on the reverse strand, counting down.
TCCTCTTGATCTTCCCTCCAGGAAGAGCACACACCGACTGCTGAAACTTCCTTAGCCTGAGGAAGGGTTTTTGAACCCGAAAGCTTGCTTAATAACTATTCTCCAACCATTTGGGTTGGTGTAATAAAAGATATCAGAGTCACCCAAGGAACCTTGTCTGCCCAGATCCTCTTGAGCCACTTCCCAGGGGGGGGTCTCTAGTCTAGACAGTGTCTTGTTTGACTCTAACACTTCACTCTCGGGGACATTTCGGATGCAGCTAACTCAGCAGCTGGAGGGGGAGTTCCGGGGACAGCCCTTGCGGTTGCACTTACTGTCTCTCGTGCCAATTAAAGGCTGGTTCAGAGCGGAGTTGATTTCCCAGCGCTACGGGAGGCTGGAGGACCCTTCCACCCGCGACCCCCTCCCGCCGCGCGCGTGTTTCCGCCCGGCGCCTAAACGGCGGCGCACTGCGCGGCGTCTGGCTCGCTCTGCGATTGGCCGCCCTCACCGCCACGTGACCGCCGCCGTCGGCCGCGATTGGCTGCTTCGGGGAGGCCGGTTTCCCGGGTGACGGGCGAGCGGCGAGCAGGCCCGGCCATGGCCAGCGTGCACGAGAGCCTCTACTTCAACCCCATGATGACCAACGGCGTGGTGCACGCCAACGTCTTCGGCATCAAGGACTGGGTCACCCCCTACAAGATGGCGCTGCTGGTGCTGCTCAGCGAGCTGGGCCGGGCGGGCGCGCAGCTCGGCCTGCTGGAGCGGCGGCGCCTCAACCGCCTGCTGCTGCCGCTGCTGCAGGTCGGCGCGCCCCGTTACAGGAAGCGGGGCCCAGCGTCCCCTCATGGACGCCCCCTGAGGGGGGGGTCTGTGAGCACCCCCTGAGGGGAGGGGGGGGCCCCAGCGCCCTGTGAGAGGAATGGGGGGGCCTCCAGCATCGCCTGAGGGGAGGGAGGGAGGGACTCCCATTGCCCCCTCAGCTCCCAGCGCTGCCTGAGAGAAGCAGGGGGCTCTCCCTGAGGGGGGAGCCGCTGCCTGAGCTCCTCCCTTCCCCCCTTTGGCTCGCCCAGGGTCCTGACATGTCGCTGTCCCGGCTGCGCAAGGCTATCGAAGAGTCGTGCCCCAACCTGGCCAGCTCCGTGCACATCAGGTAGCCTGTCCTGTCCTGTGCCTGCTCCCTTGACCCGAGAGATTAACCCGGATGCTGCGCGTCCTTTTGTAGCAGCTAAATCGTAGCCTGCCCGTGCGAAACTGTGCCCGGGGCCTTGCTGGCGCTGTTTATGAGAGAAACCCTGGCTTTTCACCTAGGAACCCATAGTGTGCAAAACGCCCTGCCCTGTTGCGGTCCAGGTCTTTGCAACAGGAGCGTTGCTGTATTGTTTTCCTGTCGTCAGAAAAACGAGGGAAACGAAGATGGCGTTTTTTATGAGCTGCCTCGAGTCGAACGAGGTTGAGGACCGCAGCGCTCGTACTACGCGTGCGAGGCCAGTCTGCCCCTAAATAAAGTATGCTGCTGCTGGCCCAGCCTGGGTCCCAACAAGTCACTTTGCTCCATGCACGGCACTTGCACGGATGGGGAAGTTGAAGCAGAAGCTTCCTTTTTTAAAACTTGCTTTAGCTCCGTGAATCAGGCTCTGGAGAACTATGAAAATCATATAGAGATTTTCCATTTTTATTTTTTTTTTAGTATGCAAGTTTCTCATTAGAGGTCAGTAGCTCCTGAGCGTGGTTGGTCAATACACTGAAGTTTATTTTTTTTCCTTCAGCCGCGGTTGTCAAACTGTTCCCTGGAACCCCGGGGGTCTGCAGGGGATGAAGTGAACTTGGTTTCATATTCATAAAACCTTGTGCTTTCTCTATATCTTACTTAGTTCACCTGTGAAGATGCATATCTACCCGGCATTTTCAGTAGGGTTCCACAAAGAGACCGGGGGGTAATGGCAGAACGGGCTGGGGCAGGCGGTGTGCCACCATTGTCGGGCCGGGACACCTGGCTCCACGTCAGTTCACGTGGCCCACGGAGCCAGGGGTAGGGTTTCCAGGGCCAAAGACATGATCAGAAAGGGTTCTGTGACTTTAGGAAGTTTGGAAATCACTGCTTTAAGGACCTGTTTTAGAGAATAGAGAAAATATGGAAAAGCAATATAGAGTTTATCACATTTCTCCTGTACAGAAATAATCGCTCAAACTGTGTTCAGCCTGTTGCAACGTGACTCTCAGCATACAGATCTTTCCAGATGAAAAAGCAATACCGTATGAATGATTTGTGAAATGAATCCGTTATCTACAAAACAGAGAAACATTTTTCAACAGCTAGAAATCATATAAGTGAGCTAGTAACCATTTAGTTATAACTAATGTTTGGGTCTTATTCTTTCTACATCTGAGTTAAGGTAGAGTGCTTTGTGTGCGTACACATGTACATGCACAGTATGGGAAAGGGTTTTTAAAAAAGTTCCTTTCTTCTGTTTAGGATAAAATTAATGGCAGAAGGAGAATTGAAAGATATGGAACAATTTTTTGATGATCTGTCAGATTCATTTACTGGGACCGAACCAGAAGTTCACAAAACAAGTGTAGTGGGTAGGTCATTATTATTACTATACTTTGTTCAAAGAATCTGTTTGGAAAGGAAAATGTGTGCATCTTAATTTTTATATTTGAAAAACAATTACAATTCCTTTTTTTGGGCCAATTTTTAATAAAGGTATATAAAGATAATATAATCACATGTTTCAGGCTAACAAATAATTTTACAGCACCGTCTGTGGCTGTTGCTGGTATTAGGAGTTCTGTGATCAGATTTATCTGTTGAATGGGGCCTTAGGTTCATTGAAAACCTGTTTCTCTAAAGTAATGAGGCAGTAAATACCTCATAGTTAGGCTGGGGCACTGAAATAAAGCAAAATGCAAGTTTCTGCTCCTACTTGATGGCAGAACCAACACGAAAATAGTACTTCCACTCCCTGATTTAAAACTCCTTGGTACCGCAGTTAGATATCATAACACACATTTTCCTTTTATAGGTCTGTTTCTGCGCCACATGATCTTGGCATACAACAAGCTTTCATTCAGTCAGGTCTATAAACTTTATACTGCACTTCAGCAGTATTTTCAGAATGATGAGAAAAAAAATGGAATTGATGAGACTGATATGGAGCTCACAAATACTGACGAACTGGAAGGGAAAATGGAAAAAGAAGAACTTGATATACCTCTAAGGTGATTATAGAAAATATTATAAAGTCTTTCAAACCCTGCTGGACAACTAGCCAAGTTGCTTAACTCAGGATGGGCTGTTACTTACCTTGGTCTGTATTTGCTGTAATGCTACTCTGAATTAAACAAAGACATCAGTAGCCCCAGTCTCAGAGCTACATTAGGACAGTGTTTGATGTTTAAGCTGTATCTTTGCTAGAACTAGAAATAATTTTCAGAATTGTTTCTTGAGTTGTAGATTCATGAAGTAACCAGTAGTTTCATGTTGAAATCTAAAACTTAAACATATTATCTGTTAATTCTTTTTAAAGACCAGAATATTGCAGGTCATTGCAATAACCTAGATTACCGAAGGAAGGGAAGTTTGTGCTCAAAAACCTGCCCGACTTCTTCCTCAATTTTATGGTCATTCTAGAAGAAGACATCACAAAAAAAACTTTGTCTTGGTCCATTTTTTCAGACTGTTCCCAGGTAGTGCTGAAGTGGTCAGTCTAATATCCTGTTGCCACCAAGTGGTAACGCTTGTGAACTGCAACTCTTAAATCTACAATAATTCTGTTTGCAAATGTCACCGACTGTTGGCTCTAGCACTTTCCCTCACTTTGATTTAATAAATTCTCTGATTTTTCTTTAAAAAGGAAAAGAAAAAAAAGACCCACGTGCAACAACGAGGATTTTAATGAGTTAAAAATTATATCTTATGTTAAAAAAGCCCTTAAGTACAATTATTTTTTCATATACACATTTAAATTATATTTGCAACTGTCAGGCTCTCCAGTGAGGCTGCACTCTTCCAGCCTACCTGAAGGCTAGGAATCTAGCTAATGGTGGTAGGAGTTTTGTTTTTTGGTAGACAGCTACTTCTCTCAGCTTTCGCAGAGCAGTTTTTTGGGGGGAATTAATTTTGCTTTCTAGAGTGTCTGTGTGACTCTGTGTGCTTATCTTCTTAGAGAGGATCAATAGCACAAAGCAGCCTTTACCTTTCATCCCAAACCTATCTTGTTCCTCTCTTAGACAAACAGCCTAAGAGCAGCAAATTAAAAAGGGATGGAGACTTGTCAGGGAGCAGCTGATGCACGTAAACTGACATCTACCTGCTCTTAACCTTTGGTCAGTGAATACTACATTGGAACAACTTAGTTCTGTTTTTTCATCCATCCCCTTTTTGACTTGCTGCAGCTTTTGTTTGCCCTTGTTCTTAGGGTTTTTACTGTTCTTCACAATAAACATAATCTCCATGTTGCTCTCAGCCCCTGTAGGCAGAAAATTAAAACTAACTCTGGTGTTAAAACTAACTCTCCATCATAATAACACATCTGGCTTCCTTCAGACATGTATTCCATTTCACTGTCTGTTAAAACCTATGACAATGTTTGTTCCTTCTGGTTGCTTTTTTCTGTCTCCTACGTGCCAGATCTAACTGTCCCTTCTCTACCCTACCAAACTTCAATCTCTGCACTCCAGGCTTCTTTTAATGCTTGATATTGTATAGTGATTGTCTGTGGAGCCTTTTTAAAGTGTGTCTTTTTCTTTTTAATCTGTAATTGGCACAGCTTTTTATAGCTTCAGGATAAGCTATTTTAATTGTCACTTTCCAATGTTTTTGTCTGTTTAATAGGGAAGAAGAAATATCTTGTGGTGGTCCTCTTTCTCAGAAGCAAGCAGAATACTTTCTTTCACAGCAGGTATGTTAATCTTGGATACTGCTGAGCAAATATTTAAGTTAAGAGTTGTCTGTGTGTTCATGAATGATCAGCAAACATGTTTTCCTCAGACTTATTAGGAATCTATTGAATTTTATTTGTTAGCTGCTCACTGTGAGACCCTGAAAGTGAAACTAAGTGTCCATGCAAAGCACATGGCATGACTGAGTTCCTTGATGTTGAGTGCTGCTCAGTTTAGTTTCTAGTGTTACTGTTTATACTCAAAAATTCAAAATTTATGTTCAGTGAAACACTTGCCAGAACATTTACCTGCAGGAAAGAATAAATATTGGCTGAAACTAAAAGTCTGAATTATATGAAGTCTTGTGACTTTAGCAAACAATTAGCAGCTTGTACCAATTTGCTATTACTAAAAAAAAGCATACAAAACTTAACATATATTTAAAGAAATAAAAATAATTGTTAAATGTTATTGAGCTTTTTGTCTACATCAGCCAGGTCTTGCTGGAATGCTGTTTTTTACATTGCTTCACTTTGTTACAAATTTGATTTACACTACAGCAGAATTGCATTTTCTCTTCATTCTAGATTTTTGTCTTGTTTAAACTATCACACAGTATTTATATCTTATGTATATAAACTGTCATTTTTTCCCTGTCTTAGACACATAGTAGTCACTGATTTAACTGAAACTTGGAGTCTTATTCTTGTTCATTTAACTTTACCAGATTAACTGGAATCTTTCTCTTGCGTTTCCTGGGTTTGTTTGATTTGGTTTTTTTTATAGTGCCCCCCTTCTCCCTCTTCCCCCCCCAAAAAAAACAACACTAAAATGTTTAGTTTTTTAGTCTGAATCTTTTTATGAACAGATGGATATACCAAAGTGTGTGTCCATCTCTCTATTTCTACCCCCGCTTCCAAAGAACGTAAAAAGTATACTTGATTTTTCACAGAGTTGATCTGTACGTGGACCTGCAACAGTGCGGGGTGGGGGTGATTGCAGTATTTTTTATGTATGCAATAAAAATACCAAATGAAAAAAAATCTTTTCAGTGTGGTTCTTAATAGTATAATTTTTAGTGCATTTAATTCTCTGAATTCTTTCCTTGGTTATTTGATTCTTGTGAGATTATTTAATACATGGGTGTCAAAGTTCTGGCCTGAGAAGCCCCCTTATCCAGCCCTAGGTGCTGGTCTTGGGTCTCATAGCTGACCCATGCAGCATGTGCCAGGCTGGCCCTGCAGCAGTGCTTGTGCAATGTGTGGTGCCTCCCACGGCCAGTCTGGGGCCTGTCCAGTGAGCATCTTGGACTAGCTGTAATGTGCACAGTGTGCAGTACAATTCCAGACTGGCTGGAGAATGCAACAGACATGGCGTGTATCCCAGAATGATCGGAACAGGCACCATATGCATCACGGGGCCCATAGCAGGCACCACAGGCTCTGGATCCAACATGTGGGGTGAGGGATGGAGTCTGTGGGCCCAGTCCAGCCCACAGACTGGCCCTGTACCACTCATCCAGCCTGTGGAGCCAGATGACAGGTGTTACTAATTTAAAGGAATTTCAGTTCAAAGAGTTTCTTTAGTTATTGATTTGATTTTGGGCTTGGAAAGCTGTTTAACCTGAAAATGTGGGGCTTACTTTTATTCAGGGTGACACATAATCAGAACCATGTAGCATATTAAATAAGAGGTTCAATGCATTAAATTACCAGAGACGCAAGCTGAATTATTCTTAATCTACTCCCTGATCCCTCCCACAGTGCTGTCCAAGTGACTATGGTCATTTTAAAGGTGAATGATTTAATATGACTTAGAGTAGAATTGCCTTTGGCAATATTTAAACATGACTGTAGGTGTAGTTTATGACACCTTCTTTGGTTGGTTATGTAGTTAGAAAGATGAGAAATGGCTAACAATGTAATCTTGATATTTGCACTTCCCCAATCTTAGTTACCTAGTGACAATTTCTATTTTTATTCCAGGCTTCTTTATTAAAGAACGATGAGACAAAGGCTCTTACTCCAGCAGCACTGCAAAAAGAACTCAATAATTTGTTAAAATTCAATCCCGACTTTGCTGAAGCAGTAAGTGTATCTTCCCTTCAACCAAAATGCACATAGGGCAATTCTTTTGTATTTCTAAAATACAATTTATTTCTGGGGACTTTTGTACACCAGAATAAAGTGTTTAAGTTTTATCTAATAGTTTTGTATATTAATATGGTGTTTCAGAATAGAAATCCTGAAGATACTGTCAAATTCAGCAGGGTGTTACAGTAGTCATTTAACTTCAAACAAGAGTAGTCCTGTTGGCTTCTTTAAGACTGTACAAGTGTATGCATGTAAGCACGTGCTTATGCTCCCTGCCAAACTGAACTGAGACTTGTCCTTCTGACACTAAGCTGTCTTGAGTAATTTAAAGAGTTATGTCCCTACATTTTTAGTAAAAAGACTGAGACATTGGTATTGGTGGAGTGTATACTGGGCATTGATTTCTTGTGAGACCCGGAAGTGAATTGCATACATGTATTCTGGACAGTAAAGACAAAATGTAGTTGCCAAAGTAATGCTCATTCTAGGCCTGTGCTGCCTCTTTTTGCACGGTTCTTGGTCAAACGTGCTCCTGTTTGCAAAATAACCCTCCTCTCCAGCTCAGAAGCTTTTTTTTGAGTGAGATATCATGAAAAAAGTAATTTCAAAGAGCATGTCGTTAGTTCTGTTTTTAATTAAAGCTGACTTTGCTTTAAATTTTAGCATTATTTAAGCTACTTAAATAGTCTAAGAGTTCAAGATTTCTTCAGTTCAACACACAGCCTCCTTCATTATTTTGACCGTTTGATTCTCACTGGAGCAGAAAGCAAAAGTAATGGCGATGAAGGCTATGGCCGAAGTTTGAGATATGCTGCTCTTAATCTAGCTGCGTTGCATTGTCGGTTTGGCCACTAGTAAGTTAATTCATCTTTCTGATCGATTAAAAATAAATAAAAACAAGTTGCTACATCTGCTAGATGGACCTTTTCTTATGATCTGAAAGTGATTTGGGGCTGGGGAGGAGCATTCTGTAGTTCAGGGGCAAATGAAGGGGGACTGGCTTGGGAACTTTCTTGGAATCGTGGGCTGATTCTGATTTCCTTGTGGTCTCACTAAGAAATGAGAATGACGCTAAGGCTAGAGGTTCTTCTGATGTCTATTACAGTTGACATAAAAAGCCTTAGCATCTTTCTTTTTATTTCTAGTTCTTTTTATGTCTAGTTGCAGATCTACTACCCTGGGAAATTATTGCAGTTGTTTCCCAGGGTGGTAGATCTTTTACTTCACTTATCAGATGCAGGTCAGCAGGTAAGTGCTTATGTATCAGTTGAGATGTAAGTGCAGCTGCCCTCCTGTTACACTCAAACCAGCACTGGTTGGGTAATTTGTGAAGAGGTCATTAGGATTTTAAAACAATGCTTTAATAATAAATAGAAAAAAAGCCTCTGGGCTACCAGTGTGCAAAGATAGTGATGGAAAGAGCTGGGTCAGGTAGATTGGAAGTAGAAACCCTCTATACCTGGGCATGCATTGCATCTATCAAAATAGTACCTGAAGTGCCTTTTGAACATGTATGTGTGATGGGAATCCTGGTAAGGGGCAAAAACTTGTAGATTCCATTCTTGGCGAGAGAACCTTGTCTTAAAGCTAACACAGAAGTGGATTTAAGGAAATGCTGTCTTGTCTAACCTGTTTAATCAGAGCTCACTTTGAAATAAGATACGCATAATTTAGATTAACATTATTCTCTTTTTATAATGCTGTATAAGGTGTTAATGAAATATTAATGCTTTCTGTGTTTTGATTTGCTGATAGTCAACAGGCTGAGCTTGCTCTTCAGGAAGCCATCAGAATTGCACAGGAGTCCAATGATCATGTTTGCTTGCAGCATTGTTTGGTAAGACAGCCATGCTTTAAAGGGAGATAAATGGCCTGTCGTAGCCATCTGTCTCTCAGCTCAATTAGACTTTTGATGTACGCTGGGTCTAGCGTTTGGCAGTAGTTAAATGTCACTTCCCCACCTTGGGATGATGCTTTGGTTGTTAGTGCCGTAAGCAGTAAATCTGGGTGAGCTATCCTTGAAGCAGTGAACTTCAAGGTACTAACTGGAACTTTCTGAATGGGCATCGTGCACCCCAAATCATGCAATGCTGGGAAATTTATTTTCGCACTTTTAAGAGGTCTGTTCAAGATAAGTCATAGAAGCTTGTTTTCAAGCACCCCTCTGTGCAGTGATTATGTGTAAATCTCCCATCCAGCCAATGACAAGGGAAAGAATTAAGTGCTTCTTTCTCTAGAAAGACACTGTCTGACTAGACTAAGCTTTTATTTTACTGTTTTGTAGATTCTGAAATTTAGCTTTTCTAAGCAGAGTGTTGTTTTGAGGTAGGAGTAAAAGCTTCTCCTAGTTTGCAGCAGTGAATAAACTCCAGTTAGGTTAATTGTGCAAGTGTCTCAGATGTGTAACAGTATAATAGTTTCTACGTTTTTACTCTGAAATCTCCAGTGTTGGCCACTGTTGCAGCCAGAACTCCAGGCTAAACAGAACACTGGTCTTTTCTGCTGTGTCAATTCTTAATGCAGGTTCCATTTTTATGTGACTTCTAGAAGTTTGTATTGCAATGAGATTTGTACCCTTCTTAATAGATGCCTGGAAATGTTTTGTATTAAGCAGCATATCTCTGCAATGACATTTAACTTCTTTTCTAAACAGAGTTGGCTATACATCTTGGAGCAGCAGAGTTCAGATAGCTGTGTTCTGTTAGAACACTCAGTGAAAAAAGCTGTTCACTTTGGATTGCCTGTAAGTCTCCTGTTTTGTTTCAAAATCTGGCTCTTTCTCTCACTTTAAACATTCATGACCTGGTATGGGAGGCAGAAAATGAACATAAGACTGTGTAATGAGCAGGCTGCCATGCAAGATCTGAGGATCCAGTCTGTAACTTCAGGTTGCTAGGGCTGAGGAAGAAAAATCCAGATGACGCAGGGAGCAGATGGGACAAGGGAGTGGGAGCTAATCATATAGCTGGTATGCAGAGTGCAGGAGGTCTGATCAGTATTTGGGGGAGTGAGGAAAAAGAGGGAAAGCTCTAGAAGCAGAGCATAATCATTGGAAGGATTCAACTTGAACCTCTTCCCTCCCGCCACCTGTTCCACTATGGAATGGGAGCCTAGAGTATCCCTTTCATCCCTTAACAAGGTGACATTCATATTGTTACATATGGAGAAAGGTGGAAGTTTTGATAACTTATTCTTTCTGCTTTGTTAGACTTTGTTGCTTGGCAGCTTTACCATCCTAATTTTGTTTTTCCATCCCTCCTAGTACCTAGCTTCCCTGGGAATACAATCCTTGGTCCAGCAAAGAGCTTTTGCAGGGAAGACTGCCAACAAGCTAATGGATGCCTTAAAGGACTCTGATCTGTTGCATTGGAAACACAGCCTGTCAGAGCTTATTGACATTAGTATAGCACAGAAAACTGCCATTTGGAGATTATATGGTCGCAGGTATTTTCTCTCACCAAAGTCTAGTTCTGCTGCTTATAGTAGTTTGTTAACGTTGTAAGCAAGTGATGCTCTTGTTGAGTTCTTGACAACCGTACAAGTGACTGCTTCTCTTCGGTGTGCTAAGTGAGGCATCAACAGATGCTGGGGCTGGTTCTTCCTGGTCCTGCTCATTTAACTCCTATGTTAGAAGATAGATTTCATCATCCTCTTATAGCTGTAATTTTAATTTCCTTGTTTATTCAGCCTCAGCCAGACAAAAAGCTTCTGTATGTGAATGCTTTTATGTGGATTTATGGTCTTTTCGTGAGCACTTTCGGGCCTTGCATAGTTTGGAATTCCAGGGGGGTGGGGGGAAATAGTTTAGCTTTTGTTTTATGGCTCGAGCATAGATTAGAACTACTGCATGAAAGTAAATTACGGTTTTCCTCTCTCTAGCACCATGGCTCTTCAACAAGCCCAGACACTGCTGAGCATGAACAGTTTGGAATCTGTAAATGTGGGTGTCCAGCAGAATAATACGGAATCCTTTGCTGTAGTGTTGTGTCACCTGGCTGAGCTACATGCAGAGCAGGTGAGCCTCATAGTTAATTGCCCAAAAAATGTTTGCAGGGGCAAGTGGGGATGCTTCACAGGCCTGTGGCAAGCTGAGTGACATGTGGCAAGGTATGTGTATTTAGAGTTATTTTTCCTATCTCCAGCCTACATGGATGAGGTGCAAGGAAATCTTAGTATTTTTCTCTTAGCAACTTCTTGTTTCTAGGGGGGTTAATTTTGTCTTAAGGAGCGCTTGCATGCTTATCACAGTGCTGTTTCTCTGTTGTAGGGCTACTTTGCAGCTGCTTCTGAAATATTGAAACACTTGAAGGAAAGATTTCCTCCCAATAGTCAGCATTCACAGGTAACCTGTGGTCTATACTACTTAAAAAATAATAATAAAAAAAAAGTTGTGCGCCAAGTTTGTGTCTGTGGCAGAAGGATCAGAATTCCCCTTCATCCTAATTCCTTCTGTACTTCATCTGTATAAACTGTGTTTAGAGCACATTTGAATAGTTTCCACATAAATCCTCTCACTAATGGGGAAGCCACAAATTCACGCATAGATTTGAAAGCCATGAAAATGTACTGTCACCATTTGAGTGGGGAGGGATTTTCGTCAACATCTTGGATTGAAAAGCAGTGTTTATCATTTTTTCCATGCCTTCTATTCCTATGTAGACTCTGCAACATTTTTTAACTCATAATACATAAGGGGTTTTAGATCTTGAAACACATTCTAGTTTCTGCACTGTAAAAGGAGTTCTATTTCTTCAAAACAACAAATGAAGACATATTTGTACTGCTTCTCCAGTAAATAAAAGGGTAGTCAGCTGTGTTTAAAAGTAGCATATGTGTTTCATTTTTGGATCACAAAATGCATGTACGCCACTATTTATGCCTGGACCTTCTCTGTTTAGCTGTGGATGCTGTTTGATCAGAAAATACAGTTTGATAGAGCCATGAATGATGGCAGATACCACATTGCTGATTCTCTTGTGGCAGGAATTACAGCACTTAATAGCATCGAAGGAGTGTACAGGTAAGAAACCACAAACCTGCAGAATAGCGTTCAATAATATCCCATTAAAATCTTTAACAATGAAATATAATGCTTGCTGGGAATAAAATGTTTACCTACACATCACTTTCTACTGGTTGCTATATAATGCTTTTTGCCTAGTTCTGCTGTAAGTATACTAATATATAGTGTATTTTAATACATACCATTCTATCCATTCCACTAGGGCTTTGAAGCACTGGCTAGCTTAGTGGCTATAAAAATGCTTTAACTGGTGTAGCATTACCTAAACATGAATGTATACATTGTAGGTCTGCTGCTTTCAGAATGTATCAATGTGTCCATTTAAAATCAAAGTGTAATTCTGGATTTGTATGAAATCATCAGGAGACCAAAAGCCTATCTCTGCCTGCAGCATGACTCTGTGCAAGATTGCTTTGCATCAACTTTGGTTTTCCTATCTAAAATGGGGGAGGGCCCCCATTTTCCTTCCATATAGGGTGCTTAAAGTATGTGTTGAGTTTTTTGGAACAAACGTGTGCTTATAAGGACTAAGTCCTGTTTATACAAAACATCTTTGCCCGCTCCAAAGTATAGTTATGAAACAATTCTACCCAAGCATGTGCAAGTGTGGGAGGAGAGCTCTAACATACCGGCGTGCATTATAGTGCACCCAGCGGCAGAACTGAGACCAAAATATAGAAATCTGGTAAGTTTTTATTTGTCTTGAATTGCAGAAAGGCTATTGTATTGAAAGCCCAAAACCAGATGTCAGAGGCACACAAACTCTTACAGAAACTGTTGACGCACTGCCAGAAGATAAAGAATACTGAGATGGTGATCAGGTAGGAAAAACGTGGAATAGTACTTGATACTGATTTAACCTCAGCAGCCATAACTGGGACAGTTTGGGCACCTGTAGACATGCAGCGAGTCTGCTCTGATGCACTGTGATTATAGCATATCAGAGCAGACTTGATTAATCGAGTCTGCTGGAAAGTTCCTTGTTCAAACTTCAGTTAAGCGCCTCCGCCACCAGTTTTCAGTGCAGGGATCCTGATGTATGTGACTTCCCTCCTCCCCCTGCTCCCGTATGTGTAAATGCCCATGAATTCATTAATCTGTAGATGATCACTGCTTGGACTAGGAAATATTTCCATCTTTCATAAACTTTGTTGGTAGTATTTCATTTTACTACCATAGAAATGGAAACAGTCACTGCTCAGCTGAATGAACTTGCTCTTTGTAACTGTTTTTAAAGCAAATGATTTGGAAATAGTACCTAATCATCCATCCCTGTACTCAAGAGACTGAACGCTTTTGTATTTGGAACAGTCTATGATAGCTTCCATCATCATGAACAATGCAGTTTATGTATCTGCATTTTAAATTGTGAATGATGTGAAAGTTGCATTTTTGTTTTCAGCATTTTGGGTATTTTTGAGATTTAACGATATTGTAGAGCTCAAATCTAGTCATTTTATCAACACTTCTTTTCTGCATCCCTTTCCCTTCCCCCCCACAACCAGCACCAAACTAAAAGAAGCATCAGGTAGTGAAACTTCCATGAGTTTCCAAGTTGAGAGTTTTTGGAGCTATAGTTTCCCTTAAGGGCAAAGAAGAGAAGGAAAGGTCCATGAAAAGGAAATAATGTTTTATTTAAAATAAGACTAGTTTAAAAAAAATCTGTTTAAGTATTACTTCTTACAATAGTATTAAATGTTATCTTAAAAAGGAAATGCCACTAACTGACAAAATATTTTGTTGCACACTTGGTATTGTAAAGGAAAAATATCATTATGGGTAGATAACACGCTGCTGTTTGTGTCCGATGTCCTGAGGGAAACATTTGAAGTTTTACATGAAAATAGTGGCTTTTTTTTTTTTTTCTCTCCTCCCTCCCCCAACCCTGGCCCTCATCAGCGTACTTCTGTCAACAGCAGAACTCTATTGGAGATCTTCATGTCATACAATTGCACTCCCTGTCCTGCTCCAGGCTCTTGCTCTTTCTCGAGAATACAGTCTACAGTATTTGGCCTCTGAAACTGTCCTGAATTTGGCTTTCTCTCAGGTAGGTTTGAGTCCTGATTTCACAGGCTCCTAAATTTAAGCAGTAGATTCAGCTACCATTGCTACTGCTCTTTGGATTTTAAGAATTTTAATGTGGCAGGATTATTCAGTTGTTGATTTGCATGTCTAAAATCTTTCAGGAAAATGTATGAAAGCTGTGTTCATTTATCATGTCTTCAGTTTCAGCATGTTACACTCACATTTCATGAATTGTTGCTGCCTTCCCTTCTATTGATAGCCAATAAACTGATATAAAAACTTCACATAAGCACAAGGCACTGACACTGGAATTTAATACTAGTTAAAGGCTGTGTGCACACTGGACAGGTGGGGGTTCTGGTTGCCGGTCGTTTGGAAGAAGTATTTAATAAGGAGTTTTCTTGTTCCTACTGTCATTTGCTCTAGCATCTCCTTCTGTTAATGAGCTTTGATTTTAAAAGAAGATTGTAGGGAGAACCTAAAAACCTTCTCTGCACTGATACACATACATTGACTTATCTGAACATGGATGTGGCATGCAAGTGGCTTGTGTTTCCTCCAGAAGAAGCTGCTATTTTCAGTGGACACCTGTTTCAGTGTTTTTCTCTTTCAGCTGATTCTTGGTATTCCTGAACAAGCTCTGAATATTCTGCATATGGCGATAGAGCCAATTTTGGCTCATGGGGCAGTACTGGACAAAGGCTGTGCCATGTTCTTGGTGGCCAAATGTCAGGTTGCTTCTGCAACTTCCTATACTCCCCAGAAGAAGGCAGAAGGTAGAGTGAAGAATAATTCTATTTATACTTTTTTCACTTTTGAATGGACTGCAAACAAGTACAGATACTTGGGTCTCAATAATGTATTTCAAGACAATATTACATGGCAGGATCAGGGCCTAGGTCTGGACTAAAAATTCTGTAAATACTTAATCTTTTTTACAAGGTCAATAGAGCCTTGCTTATCTGCACAATTTGCTCACACCTTGCAGCAAAACTTGAAAAGCGGGGGCTGTAGTTGAACGGAATTGTTGCTAAGAGACCATTATTTTTTTTTTCAAAAGAAATTATAGAATGTCTTCTAGCATGTCTTGTACTTGCTAATTTAGAACATTAAGTAATTCATAATGGGATCCCCAGGAACAGGGTTATATTGCATGTAGTTTTTACTTTACCACTATTTTAAATACTGGACTTCCTCTCCCTTTTGACAGCTCTGGAATCGGCTATCCTGAATCTAAATGAAGCCAAGGTTTATTTTGTGAAAGTGGACTGCAGAGAACAACTCAGAGATGTTCTTTATTTTCAGGCCAGACTCTTTCACACCTTAGGCAGGATGCAAGAAAGAAACAAATGTGCTATGCTCTTCCGTCAACTGCACCAGGAACTGCCTGCTCATGGGGTCCCATTAATAAATGCTTTTAAGTGAGGCACTTAAAGCTGAGTTTTGTTTCATTGTTCCTGACTGTTTTTTCCTCCCTTTTTCGAGCGTTTTTATTATGTTCAGTCATTGCAGTTTTGGAAATAACTGCCAATAAACTGTTCTTCTGCTTAACAAACTTGTGTTCTGCTTATAATGAATGGTGAAAAGTTTGCAACCATCTCACTTCTACACTTTAGACACAAAAGACTACATTTTTCTTTATTTACAAATACTGTACCTTCAGTGATACAAAGTAGCACTACTTGGTCAATAGTAAAGAATGTACAAAGTATTCCTACTGTTACTAATAGGAGTTGCATACTGAATGTAAGATTTATAAATGCAAACAGCATAAAGAAATTAGTGTATAATTTGTAGATATGAGCTCAGCTGCCTTGTGCTAATGTTAACTTCTCTGATTGTGGAATTACATTTAAAATATGTTCTTGTACTTGCATTTCACCTGTTTATGGGCACTTGTTAACATCTGGAATCTACTGGTATTGGCAGAAGGGAAAACATAGAAACCTATTGATGCTACTAACTGTCTTGAATTTAGAAACATCCCTGTGCAAAGCATAGTGGGAAGAAATAAAACATGGTAAAATTCATTTTGGTGCAAGAAGGGACCTGTATCAGTTTAAACAAATATTTTATTGCACACATATTAATAAGCATCCTTGAGAGGCAGTGGGAGGGTGTGTACACATGACTTGCTTATGTCTGACTGAACTAAGACAACCCCAACTTGGAGCCTAGTTCATTACCACTGATCTGTGGGAGTTGGGTCCTACCATTAACAACCTTTAAAATTAATCTTTTGTTGAACTGCATATATGTATGTATAAGCTCAGTGTACATGCATGCAGCTTACCTGCAGTGCATGGCAGATGCACACTTGCATTGGAGGGAGAGGAGGCAGCATGATCTAGGGAATGCATTGCATTGCACTGCACTGCACTCGGTTTGGAAGTCCTAGGTGTTATTCTTAGCTTTACAGATCAAAGTAATTTGATCTCTGTGCTTCTACCTAAGGATTCTGCTGCTGGAGGTTAAGAACTAACTGTTGCTAATCACCACAAGTAAGACGAGAACTTAAACTCCTGGTTCTAGCAGTTACTCGCATCTATAACACCATAAATCAAGACTTGCCAGCTTAATTCCATGTAGTCTAGTTTTGCTGTACACATCACCTAAATGCATCTGCCTTGCGTTGCAGATGCTGTCTGATAACCCAGCCTCTCAAAACTAAAACAGCAGCTGTGTTTCAAACTGGGTATAAAGGGGATTGGTTTCACACAGGAGCCTTTCCAGGATCTCTTTTCAGTCAGTGCTTTGGCCACTGACCTCCTTCCACTTACACTAATCAATCCCTCTCATGGGATTGATTAACCCTCAGTCTAATCCCATTAAACAGGTTGGAGCACCTCCTAGTATATGCTTTTATAAGTCAGTTTGATTTCTCAGCTATAATAGTTAAAAGCTCCTTGTCAAAATATGACAGCCGCAATAAAAATTGGCCTGGCTGCCTTCTAAGCTGAATTACTGGTATTGTGACATGGGAATTGGGGAAAGTCTAAGCTCCTGAAACAATGCCTCCGAAGGGGCCTGGAAGCAAAGCTAATGCAGCCACACTGTGTTGGCTCAGCATAGGAAGTCACTCTGAAGCTCACTTGTATTTCCAAATGAGGTGTTCACGCTGGGACACTTGATTGGATCTTTTACAGTTTAACCAACTTCTAAATGTTATTTTAAATGGGGAATGTTTGACAAGAAAATAAGTAACTTTTAAAATTAACAAAGCAGGGAGAGGACATTATGAAGGGCTGGTGCCAGACTTGGGAGTCGTAGGGGGTATTTTATGATGTGATTACCTGATATAGTTAAACTAATGGAAATAGGAAAAGTTCATAAACAACTGCTGTTGGCTGGTTTAATAATTTAAAGGATGGCTCCTTAGCAAAATAACTCTCTGTTTTGTAGTTCCCTTTATCTGACGGTCTTGGAAGCGCTTTGCAACCATTTTAATAAAGCTTCAGCAGATCCTCAGCAGGAGAGGTAAGCAAGAGATTGCAAGGGCCAAGCTGTGGCTGACAATCTTTGCATAATTAGCACTGTGTATGGAAGAGGGAGGGTGTTTAAAACATTTTGATAACGTACAAAACAATCTTGCCTCTGTTCTTTTTATATTATCTGTGTTTTGGCATTTATGGCATTATCTTTTTCATAAGCAGGTTTAATTATGTTTCATTAAAGTGAAGTGCATGTAGAAAGTGCCACCAGGTGCTGCCAAGTACTAAGCAACTGTCCAGTGACAAAATGTCATTGAATGCACACTGCTGAAGTCTCCAGCGACCTACAGGAGACTGTATGTGGTTACGATGCTTGTGCCTTTAAATCTGTTGATGGCCAAAGAAGCTGTAGGTGGAAGAGATCTGCAGGACTGGGACCCTGTTCCAGTCCCTCTCTTACCATGACTTTTGCTCTGCTATGATGAGATCTAAACTGTTTCTTAAAAATATGGTCTATTCTGGCACTTCGGGGAGACTGGGTCTGGGTAACAATTCATCCGTTCCCAAATGTCGCTGCTTGGGAGCTGGGTCCCAGCGGTTGGGGTCAGAGGCTTCCATACTTGCGGTGCTCAGCGCTCTGTGCGGGCTGGCGTCCAGGTGTCCTGGCTCTAACACTGGAGCTTTTTTTTGGGGGGGGGGGGGGTCCTGGGGTGTCTCAGAGAGGCCTTTTGGAGCACTGAGAGGGGGCGAGGCGGGATGCAGCGGGGGCTGCCTGGAGCTGGACCCAACCCCTGCTCCATGCTCGGTGGCTGCAGTCCGGTTGCCCCAGGTGGCAGCTGCGGGCGGCTGGACACGGGTTGCCGGTCTCCCTCGCAGTCGTGCAGCGGCTAAGCCTTGCTGGGCTTGAAGCTGCGCTTGCTCCCATCCCTGCCGGCCGAGAGCAGCGGGGGTGCAGCCCAGGCCCTGCTGCGGCGGGGCTGAGCAGCACCATGCTCCGGCTTCCCGCGCCGCGCCACTGCCGCCCGGCAGCAAAATTGAAAGCAGCGAGCTGGGCGGCGGGGAGGCCTGCGCAGCCCGCACATCTGGGCCGCGCCAGTCTGACTCGGGCTTTCTGGGCCGGAAAAGCTCCCGGCGCAGCCAATCCAGCACCGCTGGCAGCATCTGGCCGCGCCGGAGAGGAGGGGCGCCGCCGCGATGGAGAGCCCGGGAGGGGCTGGCCGGCGCCGGGCACGACTGCGAGCGAGGTAAGCCGGGCTGGCCCCGGCCCCTGCCCCTGCCCCTGCCCCGCGGGGCCGTGCAGCCAGCTGGCCCCTGCCCCGCCGGCCGGGAAGGCTGCAGCATTCGAGGGTATGCTCCGGCTCTGCCCGGGGTCGGGGCTGCCGCCCCCGGACGGGAGCCGGGCTGCACCCAGGAAGGGTGAGGGCAGGTTGCCCGGGAGCAGGGGGCACTGCCAGCTTGCGCCTGCCGGGCGGGTGATGGATGGCACCGCAGCGGGTGCCAGCTGCTGCCTCTCCGCCCAGCGCAGAGCGTGGAGCCAAAGTAGCAGGGAGAGGAGACAAAGGAGGCCTGGGTTTGGCTGGCAGGGAGAGGAGCAGGGCTGTTGCAGGGGCTGAGCTGATGCTGAGGTTGATGTTTTTGGAGGGGGAAGAACCGGTCTCCTGGGAGGCGTGGGGGGAAGAGGGTGCCGATGGCACAGAGAAGCAGAACTGCAGCAGTGTCTCTGTGCAGGGCTGAGCTGCTGATGGCTGTCATGCACGGTAAGGTGGCTTAGGAAGGATGTGGCCATGCTGGGGAAGGAATGGGATGCAGACTTGATGCCCTAGAGCAGGGGAGGGAGGGACCTGCAAAGGTTCCCCAGCAAGGGGACTCTCAGCAGCGGCTCCGTAACTGGCCTGGCATTGTTTAGCTCTAGTGGCAGGCGCTTGTCACTCAGCTGACTGGTGGGAGGCCAGATGTGAGGGCTGATCCTATCCAGCTCCTGGTGCTTGGGATCACTGGCTGGCTGGGCACGCACAGCCCCAGCAGCAGCTGCCACGTGGGCCTCTGCACCCTGGGTTAGTCTGGTCAGCATCTCCTAATCAGGACCAGCACTTGGATGGCTCTCTAGTCTTCAAAGTAGGCAAGTTGGGGAGGTATGTGTGTGTTTGGGGTGGGGGTGGTTCTTGGCTTCATCTTTCCCTGTCGTACTCTATCCACTGACCCAGGATAGCCATGGCTGGGCAGAGACAAATATCTGGGCTCTCTCTTCCATTAGCCGGAAGAGGAATGGCCTCTTTTTCCTTCTTACAAAAAATACCCACTACTAGCCTGCGTGATGCCAAGATTCTGGGTTTCCTCAGAACCTTAAAGAATAAAGCCTGTATAATGTCTGCTTCTCCAGCCTGACGTGCACATAACTGTCTCAGCTTCAACAGTGAAATTAGAGAGATCCATTTTCACTTCCCTTTCAAGTCTTTGCTGGTTCTCTTCTGTGCTCATCTAAATACTGAGCTGCATGCTGCTGGGGGAGACGGACTCTCGGTATTTCTGTCAGGTTTAAGTAAGTCTTTGCATTCTTTCCACTGGTTTAAAATTTTATGAAGGGGTTGGTTGGTTGGTTGGTTGGTTGGGGGGGGGGGGGTTCTTTGTTTTTACTCTTTTTACTTTACCTGGTTGGTCAGTTCTGACCTAATGGCATCCCTTTAAACAGCTGAAGGAGTTGCAGGCAGAAAGTGACTTTCAAGATGGTAGGTAAAAATTGCTGAGCCTGTTGGTTTGTGGGGTTTTTATACATCCAGAGAATAGGAAAGGCAAACATAACTCTGGGCTCTGTGTGGACCTGAAATTAGATCTCTCTCATTACTTTGTTCTGTAGATGGAACTACTGCCTTATGCTTCTGGTTGCACTGCTTCACAGCTTCTCACCACCATTGCACGCTCTGTCAGGGGGGTTATGTCTCCCAGGAATTCAGCAAGCAGTCAGGACGTGCTAGTACCCCGACGTGACCGGCTGGTGCAGCATTGCTGTTCTGTGATGCAAGTAAGGGGACACAGTCCTTTCTTTTGCTCCCTGCAGCCGCAGGTTTAGAATCCTATAAAATGAGGGTTGAAGGGACCTCTGGAGGTCACATCTAATCCAACCCCCTGCTCAGAGCAGAATCAGCCCCAACTACATCATCCCAGCCAGGGCTTTGTTAAGCCAGGCCTTGAAAACCTCCAAGGACTGAGATTTTGCCACCTCTTAGGTAACCTGTTCCAGCACTTCACCACCCTCCTAGTGAGAGAGTTTTTCCCAGTATTCAACCTCAACCTCCCTTGCTGCAACTGGAGCCCATTGCTCCTTGTTCTGTCTCCTGCCCCCACTGAGAACAGGCCAGCTCCAGCCTCTTTGCAACCCCCTGCAGGGATAAACCCCCTCAGTTTATCTGAATGGCTCCTGTTTTTATTCAACTCTTCAACCATGAAGTTCTTGTGACACCTTCATCTGTAGCTTCTGTGTATTTTTTTTTGGCTTTTTTGATCAGTGGGAGTAATAGCAATGCCTAGGCTCCTGTGGGATTGTGAGGGGAAGCATGTGACAGTCTGTGCTATGCCCAGGCACTTTTCTCTACTTTCTTGCTTGTTTCTTTTCAAGCTAGTGAAGTTGAGAGATGCAGAGAGGGCTTTCACATCTGCCATGGATGGATCTACAAGAGGCTGGTATTTAATGTGTGATGGAAGTTTCCAGGTTTCACCTTTACTGACAAAACGATGTCCATTTATTTCCTAGCCTGGGAGAGCAACAAGTGAGAACTGTGGCTTGGTCTCTCTGGGCTCTTCCTGTCTAGACTTGCAGTAACTGCAGGAGGTGGCTTAAGTGTTTAGCTGAGTATCCTGTGCTGAGATAGGAGCAACAGCCTGAGGCAAGGACTGTGTGAGTAGGCTTGGGCTGCATGGCAACCAGGAATAGCCAAGTATGGCAGTAGTCTGCCCAGATGTGTAGGTGGGTGGTGAATTTACTAGTGGTCAAAAGTGCTAGATTAACTGTTCCAGTGAGTTTGTGCTCTTCTTACCACAGAGCATTGTGTAGGGCTGCGGGTGGGGAGCAGCCCTGTGCTTGATGTGGAAAGAGTGCATGTGAGAGATGGGCAGTTTGTTCCCCAGGTCTGTTCTGTCCTGGGCTTTTTGCTGGGACTATAAGCAAGCCGGGAGGAGGATTTTTTTAGGCACTGCTCCTAGTTATAAACCCAGTCTATCTGGAGCGGAGCAGAGCCCTGCCAAGCTCCTTTCACATTGGGTAGGCTGAGGTCTGAGAGTGTTTCTCCTCTTGACTTGTAGAGGACCTAGCACAATCCCCATTTGAGCCTTTGCTACCTTAATATGAGCCCTTCTCCCCAGCTGGCTGCATTTCTGCCGGCCGGTATCCCAGGGGTGAAGCTCTACTCATCTAGCCATCGTGGGTCTGAAAAGTGTTGCAACATAGCTCTGAGAGTCTCTTGTCCAATCTGGGAATGCAGCTTTTACCCAATGTTTCAAAGAATTTGGGGCGGGGGGGAGCCGGCATGGTGCGGGCACTAAGTTGTGCATTTGACAGCCCAAAGATGACAAGTTTGAGGCTGCCGTAGAAGTGCTTATGGTGTGGCTGTATCAGATTCCAGTGAATCTGCAAATTCTGCTAAATACCTGGTCGCAAGCACACAAAAAAGGAAAGGAAGGAGTTCGGGGCATTGGGCTTGGCTTGGCTTTGTTTTCAGCCTGGTTCTGCATCGTGCCTTAAGTGGCATTTGTACACAGTGCATCCTTCCTGTCGTAACTAGCAGGCAGAGTTCATTAGAGCTGCTATTTCAAGGAAACTTGGGAGGATTCCTTTCGGCTGGCAAGCAGTGGAAGGAGAGAACATAATTACAAGCAATTCATGTGCACGGATATCTAAGAAAGATATTCATCTGAAAAGCACTGGTACTTGGAACTTAAAGCACAGTAGTCAAGGCTGTTTACACAAGTATCTGTGGCCTCTCTTCTCCTTCAGTTGACAGGTGATCAAACTAATGCAGAGTTTTTTTCAGACTCTTTGTTTTATGACGGTAAAGTGCTGCTTGCTTTTGCCAAGTTCAAGCTGGCTGCTGCTCCAATAAAACGCATTTAAAACATTTTTGGACTTGAAAAATCCTCTTGGTTCTTTCACCAGGTTAGCTCATCAGGAGAGACAGGTGGTTTGGTCTGAAGATGTCACGGTTTCTGTGAGCTCCATGTTTTCTTTTTTTGGAAATTAACCAAAACACAGCAACGAACTTGGGTAGGAGTTCAAGATGCTGAACACCTTATAACCCATAAGTCCCGGTTAGCAAACACTTAAGCATGTGCTTAATTCTAAGACGAGGAGTGGCATTAGATCAGTGGGATTGTTGATGTGACTAAATGCCTGGCTGTACAGAGGGCTGAGGTATCTGGATGCAGGCTTTGATTACAGGCCGCTTTTGTGAATGCTTCATAGTATTGTATTGCCTGTGGCTTTCCTTGAAGCAAAAACTCCAACATTTTTGCCCATAAGATTCTTGATGTTTTTGTAAAGATTTAATATTTTTTGTTACTTCTCTGGGAATCTGCTGGTCAGTTCTCTGGCATTTACAATTTCTATAAACTCCCACCTGATCTGACTTTCAGACTCTTCCTTTATGCTCTACCCATGCAATAGAACATGACAAGAGCCTCTGCAGTCAACAAAAAGCATTTGAGAACAGCTCTCCCTGGCTAATGCAGTCTTACGGGCTCAGTGGAGAAGCAGTGGCAGAGTTGCAGCTGGCAGGGCTCAGGTGGCCTCTGTCACCGTTCTGTCTTATCTGGGCCACGGCGACTGTAGTGCAGTGGAGGACGGTTTCCTTGGAAAGTCTGTTATCAATGCGGTCTCTATACACTACTTCTATTTTCTGTGGGTCTATTTAATGTGTGGTCAATGCCACCATTGTTACAGGTGATGTTTCATCAGCTTGTTCTTGGCACGAATGTGACCTTTTATCACAAAGTGAACTCATGACTCTTCACTTCCTGGTAAAACAAACCAGCTGGTTCCCATTGTTCTCAGGTAGATTTTTAAGTGGCGAGTATAATATTGCAGGCTTTTATTTGCTATTAGGTATTATGGGTCAAGGACCTGTTCAGATCGACAAAACCAGAGTCCAGAAATAAGCATGAATCAGTCTTTGCACTTATTAAATGTGTTTCAAGCCAGGGTCTTGAAATATGTTACAAACATTGGTGAGCCTAACCTTACAACTCACCTCTACGCTAACATAGGGGACTGTCTTTTGGGTGTGTGTAGGGTGAGTGCACAGCATTATGGTGCCCACATCATTTAGCAGGTCTCTTGGTGCTGCCTGAGGTACAGAGAGGGGAAGTGACTTGCCTGTGGTCAAAGAGGTGAACATCCTTTGCAGGGCTAAACATGCTTGTTAGAGCCAGCCCTGGGCTGTAACCACTAGGTTGTCATTTCTTTCAATGAGGGGAGCCTTAGCTATCACTGCACGGAGTACAGGAGCTCATGCCATTTTTGGAAGTCGGGTTTCTGAGTGTGCTGTGGAGGTGCTGTAGACAAACCCTTAGCCTGTCAGCTTTCTATCCTAGCTTATTGCTAGTCTGGCAGTACTGGAGCTTGGACTCCTCTGCTTGTCTCCAGGCCAGGTCTGGGATCAGCAGCAGCAGTCCAGGCTGTCATGATACCACCACAACTTTGGTCTCATGCTGGGATGGGTTCGAGTCCTTGAATCCTTGGCATCACTCTGAATGCTGCCAAAAGGGGCCAGGTAGTGGTGGGAGTGAAAGCATCCAACAGACACAGCACTCTCTGCTGTCTTTCTGACACTTGTTCTTTAGACAGAAATCAAGAAATGAAAAACTGCCTAGAAGCTCAAGGTTGTGAAGGGAGAGGTAGTTAGTTGTGCTAGTGAAGACTGTGAAGGGAGAGCAAAGTGAGCTGATGGGGCAATGTGCTTGGCTTTCACTTCTGGGGCCAGCATTTAAATCCTGGCTGAATTAAGTGCAGGATTTATGGAGTCCCTGATTGCTCTCATTTTACAGACCCTAAAAAAGCACAGGACCAGAACAGCAGGGCTGCTGTAGCTAGAATTAAATCATTGTCTATGTGTTGTGTGTCTGACTTGATTTTCCTCCTGGTCTTGTCTCTTAGGGCGGGAGGTGTAACCTTGGCTTGTACAGTGCCTAGCGCTTCCAACAAAGAGCAGGAGCCGGGTGGGAGAAGAGACACCACAGAAGTTTCCATCGGTCAGGACTGAATGTGTGGGAGGGAACCGACTGGCTCTCAGTGGTGCTGTTACTGTCTACACTTCTTGAGCACCATGTTAAGAAACATGTGAAGCTAGAATAAACTAAGCCTTGTAGAGAAATTCCATTTAATGAGTCAGAAAAGCATCTTGGGGGAGGCAAGTGTAAATTAATAACATCAGCCCTTCCCTCCCAGACCCCTTCATCAGCACCTAAGCTCAGGACAGTTGGGCTAAAGATGAGGCAGGTGCACACTCCCTTGAAGTGCTCAAGTGCTAGCTAACATGAAGGCAACTCTGTTGGGGTGCACCTCGGATATCACTAGCTGCAAATACAGCTCCGAGTGTTTGTAAGTGCATGTAGAAAGCTTCTCTTTTCCACGGCGCCAGCTCCATTCTCAGCTTGTTGGCTTCATAACCTCTGCAGTGCCTATAAACTCTGACCACGTTCTGATCCTTTAAAACCCATGTGCCCAGGGCTGCAGTGTTCCCAGGAGACATGTACGTTCTGAATGTTTGGGGGATGAATTGTCGCCCTCCAATGCTGCAGGTTTGGTTTTGTGTGCTCTAATGCTGGAGAATGCTCAGCTACCATGTTGACTGGTGCAGCATCATAAGGAAGTACATTTCAAAAGGGCTGTTTCCTTGCTGTCATCAAATATTGGGTAGTTATTCTGCATGCTGTCAGTCAGTGCCATGTTCTGCTCCTGACCTGGCTGCATTTCAGTGCCTTGGAAAGTAATTTTTGTATGTGAAAGAGAGAGATTGCAATAGCGTGCGAGTATCCTCGCTCTCACTTCCATCCCGCTTTATTGAACAGTGTAGATTTTGAATGAGTGTTACACATAACTCCTTAATTTTAATATTATCCATACTGGATGTGCAGCGGATTCTCTCTGATGATCTTACTGCAGTGGGTAAGGTTTATATATGGAGAGCAGCCAATGGGCAAATTATATGCCAATAAATCCTTTCTCTATCCAGGGCTGTCCTGCTTCTCGTGGATTTTGCATGTGTGGTTTTTAAACAAGGTGGCTTATTGGAATACTTGAAAGAGCCTTTGAACCAACACCAGAATGTGCCAATATTTGACATATGTGCAGCTTCTGGGATGATGAGGCACTGGCAAGAACAGAGAGCCAAAGAGATGTATTTTCCTACTCAAAGTAATTTCTTCCAGTCAAGCGCTTGCACTTTTTCTGCAGCTGATTCAGTTTCTATCCTCCTCCTCAGATTCCCCATATGCTTATTAAAGGAAAAACAGACTGCATTATCATTAGAGATCTTCCACATTCCCGTATGATTAGCTCTTCTCAAAATGCAACTGGCCTGTGGAATATTGCTGTGTGGGTGGCTAGCTCTGCATGTGTGAGAGAGAGAGAGATGGCTGGCCTAACTTTCTGTCTAGTGTGGACATTGCTTCATTTAAGACTGCTTTTGTTACCCCCGTTCCCAGCCTCCAATGCTTTCAGAAAACTGCTAGCAAGGAAATCTCTTGGATTTTTCTCTCGCGACACTGCCTCTTTCAAGTGACATGGTCCTTCCCCCAAAGAGGGGTGTATGGAGGATGACCTTTCACCAGTTCACAGAGCCACAGGAAGCCTGCTTGCATTAATCAGCCTTGTTATGTTTATCTTTCTCAGGTCAATTAACTCTGGTTCCCTGGCCACTCTGCTCTGAAGTGTCACAGATACTTTGTATCTTAATTTCACTCTGGCACAGGATTTGCCCTGAAAAGTTCACCTCTTCGCAGCCACCATGGTTTTTTTGGGGAGGGGTCAGAAAGGGAGATTGTAATGTGAATATGAAGAATTATGGGTGAGGCCGTATTAACTTTGTACGGCGGATGAATGTTGCATGCTCCCTGGCTGCTGAAGAGGTAAGTCTGAGCACAGAGCACTTTCAGAGCCATGCTTTTTAGTGCTGTAAAATGCTGGCAGGGGCCAGACACACGTGTGAAGCAGCTCAGAGTTTTTTTTAAATGCCCAGTAGTAAAAAACTTGCATCATCAGCATTAACCTCAGACAGCTCTGCATTTCCTCTGCCTGGTCTGTCAGGAGTAGACTCTCTTCCCCTGCGCAGGGTTTAGCGTACGGGGCTTCAGGTACAGCTCTTCTGTGGGTTTACTCTGGTCAGCAGCCCCCGGGGCAGGGGAGAGGGAGCTCCCCTCGCTCCCTGTCTTTTGTAATCAAATTGCTTTTTCTCTCTTTGATAGACTGCTCAGTGCACGTCCTTTCACAGCACCTGATGAAGTGAGCTCAGGCTCACGCAAGCTTATGCAATACTGATTCAGTTAACCATGTTAGTCTGAAGCCGGGCAGAAGGCAGGGTAGAGATGCACCCTGTAGACTAACTGCCTCCCTCTGCTCAGGGAGCACCAGCCACACTACTCAGCCATACATCCCTTCCCGCTGCTTAAATATACAGGTCCTAGGTGCTAGGATAAATTCCCTCTGCCTTTGCCATGTACCTTTGCAAAGGACTGGAGACAATTTTCAGTAGGCAGAGAGCAAGCTGGGTGTCTGGTGAGCTCAAGCCCCCAGTGTGGTGGCATACGCGCACGGGTCTGGGTTTCAATACTCTTGATGCTGTTCCAGGCAGTGGAGAGTGACCAGCTAGTGCGCACGCACTCCGGTGCTAGAAAGTCCCTCCTGCACTCTGGCCTTTGCAATGGTCCGCACTGAGGGCAGAAATGCTTTCCACTTCTTGCACAGATGGATCAGCTCCATTCCACGAATGACAGGTGCCAAGGGGCATCCTTTTCTGGTGCGGTTTCTAGAGGGAGCAGGGTGAGGGTCCTGGGCCCCAGCACTTTGGGAACGTTCCTGATTAATGGGAAGTTATTTATATCCACCAGCTGGCCTGGCCTCCAAAGGGCTCTAGCACATGGCAGCCAGCCTTTAGGAGCTGGCTGGTTTGTTGTTTTGTTTGGGTTTTTGCTGCCCTCCCGGGAATGCACTAGAATGAGCTTGTGCAGTGCTAACGGACTCGACTCCTGGGTCACTCGCTAGTGCGTCCCATTGCTTCTGTCCCGTGGACTTGCTGCACCCAGCATACAACCCAGAGCTGGCTCCCGCACTGGTGTTGCCAACAATTTCAGTGACAGCAGGATTAAACCCTCCTGGGGGTTCTCCTCTTTCAAGAAGCTGAACATCCCTAGCAAAGCCTCTGGCAGTTGACAGCTCATAGCCCTTTGTGGGATTGGGGCCCTGGCTCTGGCTTCCAGGCTTTGTCCTTATGTGTTGTGGACGCAGTTCTGTTTCTGTGCTTTGTTTGTCATCTTGTGCTCGAAATTTTGTTTGCACAAAAATGAAGTTTTGTGGTTAAAGGGAAAAATAGGCCTCTCGCCCGCCTCTGCAGAGCAGCCTCTGGATCCACCATACATTGGAGCAGCCCAGTTTACTGCTTTGCTGTCTTCCATGTGGGCTTTAAAATATTTTTTTTTTTTTTAATTTTCAGGGGCATCTTTGCCCAGTTCCCTCCCACTCATCAGCTGTTGCACCATATGCATCCATGGTCCCATCACACCTCAGTGCCCCAATATGAATGTAGCAGCTGCTAAAGCTGGTGTCCTCCTGGCTCCAGCTCTATGAACCGAGGCCCAGAAACTCATTGGTAAAGTAGAGTGATCAGTGCAACTTTGCTCTGAGCCGAACAGCCGTGTCCTACTGAGCACTCGTGAATAATGGACTCCCTGTTGGACAGGGGGAAAAACCGTTCTATGTTTCTAGAGTATTAAGTGTTTCATTTTTTGAATAGCAAGGCACAATCCAGGAATATATTTAGTAGGGGGGAAATTATAGCACAGCTTAAATAGCTTAACCTTTCTGCTATCAATTGGTCGTATTTATATCTTTCACAGTATTTTAATTTCTTTTTCTTATTAGTCCTTTAACCTGCAAGCAATTAATTGTAACATGCCAAATAAAGCAGCATTTTTTGTCAATGGGCTATTCCAGCTTTAGAGAAAATGGTCTATTTTATGCAAATGTTCTGTGTCTAAAATGGCAATTATGCAATTATAAAGACTTTGGGAGAGTGTGCTTGTTTTTTGTATCTGACATGTAATTTCTACTATATTGATTCAGAACAGCTCTGCCAGAGGGCACAACATAATGGAAATGTTAATTTTAGATGAGATCTAATTTTAAGCAGCCGCCTTAGTGAGGTGTGGGAACAACATGGCAATAAATAAATAAATAAACTAAACATTGTTCCTGGGTTTTTTTGTACTGGTGGCAACTTGTCAACCTAGAAATTAAAAATAAAATTGTGTTGCAGTGCGGAAAGCAATAATTTTTCTGCCTGCGTGTTTTAGTCCTGCTAAACTAGAACTCCCAGCCTGTCATCTCAGCCAAGCTGCTTGCAGGGATTGGGGAATGTTGTCTTGTCCGGGTGACACTTAGGTTTTTCACAGGGTCTCTGCAAAGACCCGCATCAACCAAGCAAAAATTAAACTTTTAATTTTATGGAGACAGTTTGCAAGCTAGCTGTGCAAACTATGTGCATCAAGCTTGGCTGCTCAGAAAACTAGAAGCAAGCTTTAGAGACTTAACAATTATGTTGTCTCTCTCTGAGTTAAACCTGATTTAAACCAACTGAGAATTACAAAGCAGTTAGAGAATGGATGGAGGGCAAATGGAAATAATGCAAATGGCTGTTTTAAGAACAGCTTTAGGACCCAATCCTGTCTCTGGCCGGGGAGATCTTTTATGTGCAGGGAAATCCTGTTGAATTAGGAATAGGATTCTGCCTGATTGAGGGCCTGATCTTGCAAAGGAATTGAGCACACCTTCAATAGACTTTGGGGTCAAGACTTAAGACAGGGGAGCTTGATGTCTTCCGCTAGCACTGGAGAACCCCTGTAACGTGATTGCTGTTGATATCAGGGATACTAGAATACCCCTGAGTACAGGGGGCCTGATCCTTGGGGAAGGGGATGATCAGACTTCCATGGGAGCGGGTCCATGTTACAGCTTTTTTTACAGGAGGTGGCAAGTTTGCTGCCTAGCATTTCTTTTGTAGGGCAGGAATGCTACCTGCTAAGCAATCCCTATTCTAGATGCTGGGGGTTGGTTGCACGAGAGATTCCCATACAGGGCTGGCCTTGTTGTAGCTTCACAACTTTAGTGTTAACAGTGGAAGGTCAAAAGAAGTTAAAAACCCCGTACAAACTGCTAGAGCATTTTGTATTTCATATCCCAGACTCACAAAGCACTTTGCAGATGTGAAGTCTTCCAGGGCCTCTGTGACTGGTAAGGAACACACAGTTTATGTCACTGGCCACTGAGAGGAAACCATTTGTTAGCCTGAATCAGTATTTCAGGATTGTGCAACACCATGCGGAGTATGTTAAGAAGAGCAGTATGTGCGACTGGAAATGTAAGGGGTATTTAGGCAGATGGACTGTAAATCTCGCCTGCATCACAATTGGGCCAGGATGCAGGGATTACCGCTGCTACTGTTACACAGAGGCCATGGGAGTTTTAGTGACCCCAAGTGACCTTCACTCCATACGGTCTCCTTCTGTTCAAAGCACAAGCATCAGACTGAGTAGCTCCTTGGGCAGCTGCAGGCTTGTTGCTCAGAACCCTTGTCCATCCTGGTCAATTCTTGATTTTGTGCTTGTTGGTCTCTCTGCCTTGGATTGTAAACTCCTGGATCTGAGCTTCATGCTCTCTTGCAGAGGCAAAAGGGAAAACTCAGATCCAGACAGTGCAGGATGTGGGTTTGAAACAGAGTTCACAACCTGAACCTTGCTAGGTTTCATGTGCATGCATCGTGTTACAGAGCTGGGTCTCGATCCAGAACCAGAACCTGAGGTTTGGTCCGGCCCCATCTCTGCTAACATGGACTGGAATGAATCAGATCGCTACAGAACTGCGTAGACTGCTGGCTGCTGAATTGCCAGCATCTTGGTACTCTAGAGAGGGGTAATGACTAATTCCCTATGGATGTCAGAAGAATTCCTAACTTTCAGTGGAGCAATGAGCTCAACAATGCATCCAGGACAAAGTTAGCTCTTGTCTTTAAAGCAGCCCACGAGCAGGACATGGGTTGCTGCAGTGTGTTGCCACTAACTGTTTGTTATGCTCTTAGCTTAGCCTCTCTGATGGAGCTGCACCAGCCGTAGGGATGAAGCTGGCAAGTGCATCATGCCATCATGCATCCCCAGCAGAGCTGCCGCTGAGTGGCCCATTTGTTACGATGGACTGCGCAGCAAGGCGCCTGATGTTCTGTACTCTGTGTCATCATTGAACACTGACTGCTTCGGTATGGAGTCCTTCATCGTGGTATCAGAGTATGATTCAACAGGTGCCATGAGCGAGGAGCAGGGACTTGACAGACAGGAGGGACTGGAGGAAGATGAGCACATGGAGCACTGCGGAGAGGATACGATCATGTCTGACAGCATTGGGCTTGAAGAGAAGACCGTCCCCAGCACTGGCGGGGGCCCACTAGATGAGATGAGGGAGGCGCAAGTCAAGCTAAATTTTTCCAGTCGAAAACTCTCTCTCCAGGAAAGGTCCCAGTCAGCACAGTCTCCCGGGAGTAACATAGACGTGAACGAGCGATACATTTACCCATCACTCCCTTATTCTCCAGTCACGTCTCCACATTCGTCTCCTCGGCTGCCGCGGAGGCCCACAGTGGAATCCAACAGAGTTTCTATCACAGGCTTGCAGGTAAGGTGTGGGGAAGAGGGTTGGACCTGTGTGCATCACAGACTCTGCACTCCTGTGATGCGTGTATAGTTTCCATGAATATTGGCCTTACTCTACTGTCTCCTGAGCTCTGGATTCTTTTAACCTGTTGCTTTTGATGCAGCCTTTTATTCTTGCATGGTTCATCTCTATGCTGCAGTATTTTCCTGTCATTAAAGGTAGTTGCTAGCAAGGGGAGTGCGTGAATGACTGTTGGGGGCTCACCATTTGGGGGTCCTGTTTTCTGTATTCTGATGTCTGTTCCATGTGCCTGTTTCATTGAGCTTGCGTTTGTCCTCCCCTTCTGGGCATAGACAACCTGACCTTCTTGTTGGTTTCCCAGCTAGAAATCTGCATGGCTCCCCATGTGCTGGTTTTCAAATCCTCCCAGGGTCCCCAAACAGAACCAGAGAAGTTGCATGACCCCTGACTGATGGTTTTGTATTTAAGGACCTGGTCCTGTGAACTCTTAGGTGTGTGAGCAACTGCTTACTCATGTGAGCAATATGAGCACTCACATGCATAAGTATGCATGATATTGGTCCCTTGCAGCACTTGGCAAGCTGTTGTCATGGAACAGTGACTGGTTATTAAATAAGTAGGTAGTGTCCTCCATTTTTCAAAGCGTGTTTATTCCTCAGAAGACTTGTGAAATAAATATTGCTCCCATTTTATAGGTGGGGAAACTGAGGCAGCAGGGTAGACCCTTTCATCCTTGAACTCTGTACTACTCTGTGGACACGGGGGCTGTGGAGTTAAGTCCATAGATTGCCACAAGGCAGGCAGATTCCAGCTTGGCTTAGAACTTGGGACTTCCTGGCTGCCAGGTTTAGTCTGAAATCATGCCATTTAAAAGCCTGTCTGGCTGCAACAGCAGTGAATGTAATAGCTGTGATGGGCACTGCAACTTCTTTACCTTGATGATGGGAGAACCTGGTATGTCTGTTTTAAATCCCCCAAGAGAGAGGCTGCTTTGTCCGGCTGAGTGACTCTGCTAATGGAGCCCAGCAGTATTTATCACAGCTCACAGGGGCTGGGGCAGGAAGGTAAATAATGGGAAATGAGACACTCTTTGGGAAGCTGGGTAGGGAGTTCTGTGATCTCCAACAACAGCAGCTGATTAAAAGAGAGGTGGGCGGAATTAATACCTCCAACCCATTCTTTCCTCATTATGTGTTTGAAAGGAGGAAGATGTGCTTGTATTTATGATGCTCATCTTTTGGCATGAAACCTCCACATGTGTTCTGCAGTGGATGGAAAATGTGTGGTTAATCTGAGAAAACAGGGACCCTTCTTAAGTAACAACAACCTGATGGGTGTCAGGGGTCCTTCTTCTTACACCTGAGGTAGCAAAGAGGAGTCATGTCCTCTCAAAAGTGTTCATCTGTGCACAGATGTGGCATTGTGATGTGATAAGAGCCCGATCTTGCAAGGTGCTGATTCCCCAGAGCTCCTCATAAAATAAAAGGCCTCATCCAACCCCACTTAACGGGAGTTTCGTTACTGATGTGAGTTAGGACTAAATGAATTTCTCAGCCCCTTGCATGATCCTGCCTCCAGAGGAAGGGTTTGCAAAGAAGGGTCCCTTGGGGGTTATAACCCTTGAGGAGTTATTCATTATCAGGTCACTAGCCTGGGGTTCTCCCCTACAATTTACTAGTTGCTGCTGATGGCAAAAAAGCAACAAAACGAGGAGCCTGCAGTTTTTTGAACAAGGTTTAGAAGTGGGTGGATGCTGTCTTCTGCCCACTGCATGAGAAACATGAAGTAAAAAAAAGCTTTTTTGAAAGATAAGGGCGTGAGCTGTTTGTGTGCCCAGAACCTGTCATCTCTAATGCAGAACAGGCCGCAAACATCTACAGCTAGACAGTGCTTTAGGCATAATAAAAGTATGTGGAGGTTGGTCACTGGCTGTTGAGTAAGGACTAAACTTTCCACTGCCTACAAGCCCTGCTGCACTCCAATAGGTCTATAGCCAGTTAATTCCAGCGACTGATCTTTATGTGCACATTTCATGTGAGGCAATGTTATTGAGTGCAATAACTTGAATGCCTGTAATTAGCCATGTGTAGTGATGCCAAATCTCAGCAAATGTCTGTCATTTATTGCTAATGAAATCAAACATTATAGCTACAATCTGAATGGATTTACATTACCAAACAAGCACAGTCATCTGCATAGTAAAAGATGACATTTATTGTCTAAAGAACATTGTGTCTGTGACTTAAGAGGCTGTTACTGTTTCACGATTTGTTTTCTCTCTCTCCAGTTAATTG
Organism: Alligator mississippiensis; assembly: GCF_030867095.1. NCBI lineage: Eukaryota > Metazoa > Chordata > Crocodylia > Alligatoridae > Alligator > Alligator mississippiensis. The sequence continues at coordinate 2,444,822 of NC_081833.1, read as the reverse complement.
ACTCTAATGGTGCTTCTGATGTCTAGAGCCTTTTCCAGCGCTTTGTTTATGAATTATACATTCCTTTTACCTGTGCAACAAACGGAACAAATAAACACGCGATTGTTTGCATCTACCGCTCGTTCAACCTTGTTCTTTCTTCCTCCCCTCATAGGACTGCGTGCAGCTTAATCAGTATAAGCTGAAAGACGAAATCGGAAAGGTGGGTATTCTGTACCATAAACTTGGTGGGTGAGGCCCCAACTGGGTTGGGGGAGCATTTATTTTTCTGAACCCTGTTAGGTCCCGGTGTTAGAAGGATACCGTGTCCGGCGTGTCAGTGCTGTGAGAGCAGAGGGAGGAGCCCCGCAGTTCTGGCTAATCTGTGGCTTGTAAAGGAATCCACAGATCAGTTTATATGCTGCTGGTCATGGGGTCCAGAGTGGCAGATGTACTTTTTCTCGGCCAATCCCTGGCAGTAACCTGTGGTTCGTGTGTTTCCGTAGGGCTCCTATGGGGTCGTGAAACTCGCGTACAATGAAGATGACAACACCTACTATGTGAGTAACATTGGTATTGATCGTCTGGTGGCTGGAGCAGCAGACAAGCCTCCTCCCCCTTCCAGGGTCTAGGTAGTCTCTGATATTGCAGGCTGGCTGATCTACCAACCACCTTCCAGCTCTTTAGTACTACTTGATTTAAAGAAAAAATCCAAACCTCACAATGCTGCTAGAAATTCTTCTCTTCCCCAACAATGGGGTAGGCAGTGGCTTGGTAGCTGAGACTCCTTCCCTGCTACCCTGAACTGGTGATTGAAAAATACTTTCCCTTACATCTTGGGCTCCTGCATCAGGTTTTTTCAGAGGAAAGAGCGAGCATTAGCTGGCTAGCAAATCATGGGAGGGCAAGGGCACCAGAGAAGGAGCAAGATTAGCCTTCAGGCTTTGCTGCCCTTGTGGAATTAAGACCTTGGGTGGGTGAAGCTAGAGAAGGAAGGAGGAGGACAAGCGGGGGAGAGGCTTGGAATTGTGGGGAAGGATAAGCACAGGACGGGGAGCTGTTAGGTGGTGTTGGGAAAAGAAGCCTGGAGACAGAGAGAGAGGGGGAGAGATGCTGCCCTGGACTTGGGGTTTCATATATGTGAGAATGGGCTTCCTCTTTCTTTTCCAAGATGGGTCCAAAAGACTGCTGTGCCCTGTAGGTCGAGGTGTGTTGCTTCTTTCCCATCTCATGCACAAGGCCTGCTTGCTCTGGCTATGGGTCCAGTGTCTGCTCCTGAGCAAGGTATTCATCTCATACACCTGCAGGACTTGGCATCATTTACATCTGAATTGTCTTGCAGGCAATGAAAGTTCTTTCCAAAAAGAAGCTGATGAGACAAGCAGGATTCCCACGTAAGTGATGCGTGGCATGTGGAGACCTGGCAAGGTTTGCTGCTGCTCAGCTGTGGGCTGTCACAGTGAGGTGGGAGCATCTGGCTGCACAGACTCTGACAGCAGTTATCCAACATACAAGTTGGCTGTTCTAGTCGCTGTGTGCCTGGTGTCACTGCTGGGTTTGAGTGTGTCTCAGGTTTGGGGCGGGGGCTGGTGTCCTGGAGGAGAGACAGCTGGAGGGCTACAGCACTAGCATGGGAAGCAGGAGAACTAGGCTCTAACACGGACTCTGTGCGACCTTGGGCAAGTCACTTAACTCTGCCATGCCTTGATTTCTTTTTCTGTCCTATAACAGGGCACTGCAGAGTACAAGTCAGAGCAGAACTGGGTCAGTGGCTCTGATGGCCTCTGCTGACAAGTTCTCCTGCCAAAAGGGAAGGGCTAGAATTTTGATCTGTGCATCGTGCACTAACCTGTAGTGTGGCCCTCGCACCTTACACTTGGGTGACAGTATTTGTCATGTTCAGGTCCTTGATAATGGAATGTATTAAGCAGCAATTTTTTTTTCTTTAAGTGAGCCTCATTAGTGTACACTGCTGTTCACCAGGGCCATTCAGATTCATGCTTCTGGGCCTGGTGTTGAAAGATGCATAGCACCTGGCACCCCCAGAGGAGTCAGTAGGAGCAGTGACCTCCCTGCAGTTCAGGGCATCGGGGCTTTCATGCTGCAACCACTGATGAGACGACATCTTGGCTCAGCCACATTAGTTGTGCTTTGTGCTCACCTACCTTTACACTTTTAAACAGGCCGCCCACCTCCTCGGGGAGCCAGAGCCATACCTGAAGGCTGTTCCCAACCAAAAGGGCCAATTGAACAGGTGTACCAAGAGATTGCCATCTTGAAGAAGCTGGATCACCCAAACGTGGTGAAGCTGGTGGAGGTGAGACCAGTACAGACGTTCATTTGTGACTCTGCTTTCAGTGCGTGCCAGGGGCAGGTAGTGTTAATCATGGGAATCGAGTGCACTGTGACTGATGGTTTGTCATCCCAAGCATCCTTCCAAGGCACAGCTCTCCTGTGTGGCTGAGGGGCTGGATCTTAAGCTCAGTAATGCTTATTCAGAGCATTCATTTAGCTTGGCACAAGCAACAGCTGTGCTTTGTTTGCAGAGGTACATGGAATTGCTTTTCAGTGTTGCATCTGCAGCCTGTTTCCTGAACACACCTAGTGGGCATGCAGTCCAGCTGTGCTTGGGAGCCAAGAATAAAAGGGCTTCTGTGCCAAGAGGCACACATTCTTCTCTGATCTGGAAAGAGCAGAGGAAAGTTGCATGGGTGTAGTTGAGGAAGACTTACAGGGCTTTCTCTTTGGCAATTCCCAGATCTCAGACGCTTGTTTCCCTTCTCATTTTGAAGGGTGACTTTTGAGGAAATCACTTCCTTTCTCTTGTCACCTTGACTGCAAAACTTACTGGGGAATTTTAAAAGGGTGAGAGCATTTCAGGGAGGAAGGAAATGGCATTTCCAAGGGCCCTGATGAAGCAAGAATGAAAGACCTCGCGCAAGCTCCAAGGCACTGCTCTTGTTTGTTTGTTGTAGGGAGGCAGGAAAAGATCTATTTCCTACTCGTGTGAATGAAGTGTCGTGGATCCTAACCATGTTCCAGAGTCCTGAAGCAGTCCGTCTGCACACCCAGGGCTCAAGTACTTCCTATGCAGTGCCAAGCACCTGCAACCCATTGACTTGAATAGGAGTTGAGGGCACTTAGCAACTTTCAGGATGAGGCCCAAAGACAGAAGCATTTCCATTCATCCCCATATGTGATGCAGTACAGGAGTCTGTGCTGGTCTGCATACTCAGCATCACAAGGAACCCTCCAGGCTCTTTATCACAGAACCTGCAGGAAGCTAGATGTGATTGTAAATAGTCTTTCAAGGCCACATTCCCAAGCATCTCGCATGAAATTTCATTCTGAGTTGCTGAATCATCCACATGCCCCAGTTTGCTCTTTCTGCATCTGATGTAGAACTGTAGCATGCCCCAGCCCCTCAGAGGATTTTTTTGACTCTTGTGTTTTTTCCAGTTTGGTTCTTTTTATGCTTCATCCTTTAGAGATGAATTAGAGAAGTTTCAATAAACCCAATGCTACATTTGACATTTGTCTCCAAAAAAGCCATATTGGCTGGCTAAAACTGTCCATGCCAAAAATATCAACATTGAAGAATGTGCGGACTTAAATTAGCTGGTTTACCAGAGAGAAATATTTAACCATACGGGAAGTATTATTGCCTTGTGTTCCAGCTACATCTTTTTCCCTTGAGAATGGAGAATAATGTGATTAGCAGAGTTCAGAGGTACATTTGAAATTAAAATAGCGGAGTTTCGAAAAGACAATGGCTGTGAGAAATGCACCACTTCTAAAATTGGAGCTGCTGACCTGGCCATTAAAGAAATGGAGACTTCCTAAGCTTTATTTGAAGTGTAATTAAACTGGCATCCACAAGGCAAAACTCGTTTTACTTTATTTCTTCATAACCTGCCTCATTCTGTTTTATTCCTATCTATCCATTTATAAACAGGCATCAAACAGTAAAGTAGTCTCTGCACTGCCTGTGGTTACATCACAGTTCTCTGCCACATAGAGCCAGAAGTTCTGAACTGAATCATGCTCTGCATTTATCACTAACAGAGACTTCCCTCTTACCTCAAGCAGTAAGGACCTCGCATCTTAGAGCAAGATGAGCCATGTTCTGTCCCCAGTGATGTTGAGGTTACCTGGCTGCAGTGTTTATTATAGAGACAGCCATGAAGTCTGAGGTGGCTGCTGACTCGTCACTGTGTATTGGGGCTCACACACGCTGTGTGCCTCTGACGCATCATACATACCGTCTGATACATGTTGGATGGATGTAAGCCTTAGGTGTTAATTTGGGGCTTTTATCCCTGTGGCTGATGCATTATATGCAGTATTTTGTGGTGGGCATAATATAACAAGGATATGGGCCTGTGGAAATGCACATTGCTTCTCCCCCACATGGAGTCATTTCTATTCCTTTTAACTTGTGTTGGCAGGTGCTAGATGACCCCAGCGAAGACCATCTGTACATGGGTAAGCAGGCCGCTCTTTCCTCCTGCCCTGCTGGGCCTGCCACATGGCAATAACAGTGTTTGATGTTGTTGGCTTTTGTTTGTGAGAATCTCACTTTGTGGCAGTATAAAGCATTTCCCACGGTTTTGCAGGGGAGATTGTGGAGCAGGTTAGGCAAGCAAAGTGGTTAATCTCTAAAAAGATTCAGTGTATGGTGGCAAAGTAATTGAAGAAAACTTATGGCAGTGAGAGTTTCCCTGGTGTGGGAATATGAGATAAACAGGTCCCCTTTAATTACAGGAGCACCTGTTCAGAAAGAGATCAAACAAGGCACTGCCCAGTGAGCCTAGACTTAGCAGGGAGCCAGCTTGTAATTAGATGTCTGGGACCACTTGAGAGAGCCAGGTGTCCAGTTGTAACCTGTAATGCTCTTAAGTACTATCCTCTTGTCTTACCCAAATGCTGGGTAAGCACTGTTTCAGTTTCTGAGGAGGTGCTGGCATAGCTGCACACACTCTCTCGCTCTCTAGGATGGAAAGACCTGCCCTCCCCACTGAGCAGACGGGGAACCAGAGTTCAAGGAAAAAAGTGATTGTTTAGCTAGCCTGCCAGGGAGGGTTTCATTGACCGTGAGCCTGACCACTCCCATCCATGCTTTACAGAGAATGACTGAGGCACACGAAGGGTAAAGTGTCCCACTCAAGAGCCTCTAGGTTTGTGGCAGAACTGGAACATGGGAGTTGGCCATCCCTGCTCTGACCAGGGACCCAGTTTGGTTGGTGCCTTCGCTCTGAAATTGGCCAGTACCAGACCCACGTACCACTTACCTTCAAACTTTGCCTGCACTAGCCTGGGGGCTTTGACTTGAGACAGAGGCACAATAGAAATACATTGTAAGGTAACGTGGCTGTCTGTTGTGGGCACCTCCTCCTGCAGCCATGTTCTTGCTGTTTTCTTTTATGAAGGAGGCAGTGTTCAGTGGCTGGCTACAGCAGAGCATTAGCAGTTTGACCTGGGTATCACTGATACCCTTTGTGTGTCGCTTAACTTCTCTGTGCCTCAGTTACCCCAGCTGTATGACAGGGAGACTCCTAAAGTATCAAAAGGCTTGAGAAATGTTGGCAGAGCATTAAGAGCCCGCCCAGGCTAGAACTGCAAAGACTCCTCATCAGAGAGTGTGCTTTGAAGTGTCTTCCTCCTCCTTGGAGTTCAGCTCCTCCAGCCATTGTAGTTATTTCCTGGTGGAGCATTATGGAGTCTTTAGGCCACAGTGCCTGTAAGGTACTAACCCACTCGAAGGAACGAGAGTGTCATGTCAGCAAAAGTTTTGAGAGCTCACTGATTCATCCTCCTTGATTAGAACGACCCGTGCTTCTTCCCCTGTCTCCCTAGAATTGTTTAGCAGTTTGTACCTGAAAATAGACCTGTTTGAGGAAATTAATCACTCTTGACAATATTCCCTGAAGTCTGTTGCCTCATATTGCTCAAAACCACTTACAGTGATGATTGGGATACAGATATCCCTCTTAAATAACACAGAGCCGAGCTGATACCTGCCCAATGACCAGTGAAGGCTGATTTCCACTCCTGCCATGATGCCTTTTCTGATCACTGGCTGAGTGCATTAGCATATCAGTCTTGCTGTGATTCCGGCTTTTATTAATTTAGTCCACACCCTGAGGGCCAAGTTTTCCCATACTGGCAGCTGTTATTCTTAAAAATGTGTTAATGAAGGCTCTGCTAACCATCCTTTCTCAGACAAAGTAATGTCCTTATTAGTGCTGTTAGTTATAGTGGGGCAGCTCTCAGAGTATCTGTGGAAGGTTTAAGCCTTCACATCTCCACTGCGTATGAGCTGGAGGTGGGGGGAGTGTGTGTGCACATTCCACTTGGGTACAAACTTTTTATTTTCCTGGTTCAAAGGTATTTAAAATATACATCATTTATCTGAGGAACTAACGGGTTCCTTCACAGCTTCTCTCCAAGAAACACACACAAACGCTTTGGCTGGGGGAGGGCCTCACTTTGTTTCTAGTTAAATATAGTTTTCGTTGCCTATACCTTGCTCTGGATTTCTGACCTGAGGGTGGAGCAGTGTGTTGATGGAAAAGCTTTAGTTTGCTTAGAATTGTTCCTACAGTCTTTGCATGCTCAGAAGTGGTGTGTGCAAGAAATGCAGGCTCAGGGTGGTAGCGAGCAGGTTATCGGTCCGACACTACAAGGATTCTGAACTATTCGACATGAAATAAGAAGGCAGATGGTACTGGACCCTTTGAAGCAGTGTTGGTCATTGTCCATCCAGTTTCTCTCTGTGCATGTTGGGTGTGTCCTGATGCAGAGACATCTTCATGCCAGCCTTTGTGTATGCATAAATACTTTTTAAAAAACAAAATGCCAAAAGTGATTCTTCCCTAGTCTGAGTTAGCTTCATTTGGCCAAGTCCAGATTCTTTGCTTTAATCAGAGACACAAGACCATCCCAAACTCTGCATGTCCTATTCAACATAGCATTTCATTACTAAACATCTTTCCATAATTTAGCTATAAAAATAATTGGTTTTCTGCAGGGATCTTGTCTGCAGATTTTCCAGCCTATAAGTATTCACCTTTTCTTTTCTTTGGTTTTTCAGTGTTTGAACTGGTAAAACAAGGGTAAGTATTGTACTATGAGGTAAGAACTAAAAAAGGTGAATCCACTGCATGTATTTCACATGTGTTTCAGTTTGCTTGGGATAGTATGTCGTATAGGCCAAAGTTGGAGGTATTATGCTAGGTGTTAATCTAGACCTCACCCTCACCCTTGGACACAGGCAGACTCCTTTTTACTTATCTAGCTACTGATGAGTAAGGGAGTCTAAACTGGTGTAGTTTTACATGCCAAGGAGCCTGGAGAAGGTGGAAGTTAAAGTAGGTGGGTCTCTTGCATTCTCTTGCTAGTTGCTTTTCTCGCTATGCTTCTCTCTCCTGGCCTCCATGCGAGTTACATCAACTCAAACTAAATGGCAGTTGCCCCACAGTATAGTTGCTCTCTGTGCTTTGTGCCTATTGGCCAGATGCCAGGTACGGCCTCCCCAGTATCATCCCTCAGTCTTCCTTTTCCAGGGTGCCCCACTTACCCAGAAGCGTTTTTACTGTAACAGGCGCTTTCCTGGCTGTGCTCATCATGCTCTTCTCACTTGATGCCTCTAGATTTAGGCCCGCTGGGGCAGGTAGCCACTGTATGTGGGCACCAGCCTTCCTCAGCCCAAGGCATGGATATTTATCGTACTTTACAATATTATAGCCATAATCCTAATGGACAGGGCTCTGATGTTTTCATTCAGTCCTTGCTTAACCACTGTTCTTACTGACTTTACCAAGAGGGAGGCCCTTTCTTGTTTCCTGAGCCACACTCGCCCTCTCCAGGGGTGGGAGTAGATGTGGGAGTGGGAACTGTAACTTGGTTACACAGAGCGACAGGTGTGATCCAGACCTCAGTCCTGGTCTCCAGGGTGCACGCAGCTCCACTTGCAAGGGTGAAAGGGTAGATTTAGATGGTCTTTCTGCTCCCCCGAACTGTTTCCCAACACTGTAATATAGAGCAGCTTGAGGAGCATTTACAGCAGGTAGGAGCTGCTGCAGATCAGGGAAGCCCCAGCATTGTTCCCAAAGCCAACCACCAAGAGAAGGGCAAGGCCTGGAGCTATTTCACTTGTTCTTCACTACCTGAGGATCTTCTGTGCTGACCCAGTCCCACAGTGGCCTGCTCTGGTGGCATCAGAGATGCTTTGCAACACTCGTGGTACAAAGTGGCCTCATACAATCAAGGATCAAGTCCATATAATCCATTCTCTTATAGCTGCCCTGGGACTTGAGTTTTAGGCACTGCCTTTTGTAGGCAGAAGCAGAGTTAAAATAAGGTCCCTAACTCCTGTGTTTGATTTATGTTTCCTGTCCACACCTGTAATTGAAAACCTACGGGTCGACATGCTGAACCACAAGCCCATAAAATCTGGCATAGCCAGGGCCTAGTAGGTTTTGTTTTCCTGGAGTGCCGTAATCTGCAGCATCTACTGAAGGGCAGGAGTGCCTGGGTATGAAGGGGAGGGGCTGGGTGGCTGACATCATGGGACAGGGAATCTGGCATGTGGTTTGGCTGGAGACATGCTCCTATCCTTATACACCAGGAAAGGAGCTGCTGGGGTCTGGTCCATTCCAAACTGCTCTTTATCTGACTGGCTTTGTTCTGCGCTTTGCCTTCACAGGCCTGTCATGGAAATCCCAACCTTGAAACCTCTCACTGAAGATCAGGCGCGGTTCTACTTCCAGGACCTCATCAAAGGCATTGAATACTGTAAGCTTCCACATGAGAGTGCTGAGATCCTTAAAAGATTGGGCCAGAGCCTGAGGTGACGTTAAGTCACAATTTCTCACTTTGAGTCAGTGGGGCTGTCTCATTTACCCCCGCTAAGGATTTGGCCCTTAATTGCACTGGCACTCTTAAGCAAGGTTGGCATTCCATTAGTACACTTAACTGCTGTCCGCTTCTTTCCGCTGTGCTACAGGCACATACTACCACTTAAATATCTTACTGCTTCTCTCATCACAGTGCACTATCAGAAGATAATCCACCGGGACATTAAACCTTCCAACCTTCTTGTGGGGGAGGATGGTCACATCAAAATTGCTGACTTCGGCGTGAGCAATGAGTTCAAAGGAACAGATGCCCTTCTAACCAACACAGTGGGCACCCCTGCATTCATGGCCCCAGAAACACTCTCAGAAACCAGAAAAATCTTTTCTGGAAAGGTATGTTGCAGTGGCGTTAGGTCTTTTTCAAATGTCCATGTGTATGTGTATCTACCTGCTCATTTTTCAGCCTCTAATTGTAAGAGCTTGGTATTAACTGTGTTCTCTTTCCTTCCAAGGCTTTGGATGTCTGGGCCATGGGGATCACGCTCTACTGTTTTGTGTTTGGGCAGGTAATGAGAGCTTCTGTCTAGTCCTGTTCAGTGGTTCAGCATGACTGTACTTGATAGAAGGGTGTGCAGGTTGTTTTGCTTGGTGAAGCTAACGTCAGGTCACCCCACCACCTCCATCCTCATTAAAGCCACATGACCAGACAGGTGTTCAGGGGCCCAAGTATCCAGGATCAAGGGGACAGAAGAAACATAGCCTTAATCTACTCCCCAACTGAGCTGTGTGCTACTGCCTCCTTTTTCCATGCGGTATAAGAGCCACATAGCCTGTGTAATCATGGTGCAGACACAACCTTTTTAGGTGAGTGCTATCTGCCTGTACTCTAGTGTAAAAGTGGAGCACACATGCAGCGTACAGCCCTGCTCTAATGTAAAGCTACTGCTTGAAAAGGATGTAGTAGGTACACTGTGTTACACCAGTCTGTGTTGTTGCCACAGCTCCCTTTGCTCAAACTGTTACCCGCTCTGCCATCACCTCATGCTGAGGTACTCTTGTAGTCTACAGTCTGCTACTCCAGGGTAATTTGGTCATCTGTCTACTCTGGATCCCAGTGCAGAGTGGCATTTGGTGTAAATTGTCCTGGTAACTGGTGAGTGATGCTGCAGTTATTCCTGTCTGGAATCACTGATACCATTCAATTTAAAATCTATAACCATGAATCGGGGAAACTCACCAAAATCACAAATGGCCAAGGCCTGCTGTAATAGTAATGGAGTTGCTGAAAGCCCAAGTCAAGGGGTGAGCCTCACCCCAGGCTTTGCACATCACCAAACATTACATTCATCTGACCAGCTGAAGACAACTCTGCTGGGGACACAGCCCATAGAGATCTTACCTGCTGGGTGGGTCACTGAGGGAGATGCCTTAGCCAAGGATACTGGAGACTGGATGGCTCTGTCTGACTCCTTTCCAGGCCAGGGGGGCTGATCTGAGAGGCCTTGCTCATGGAATGTTCCCCTGGCTTTCAGAAAGCCCAAGGATGATATGTTTAGGTCTGGCCATAATGTTCAAGTGGGAGCAGTTGCTAGTCTCAACTTTAAGCATATGCTGCATAAAGATATTGTGTTTTTTATTGTTTTGAAATAAAGTTGAGCACAGTAACGAGAAGCTTCCATGGATGGTGGTACACTCTTCCCAAACGTACTCTTTTCTCAAAGCCTGCCTGGTTCTTTCTGAGCTGCGTGACACGTTCTCCTGAGCACCTGGCTTAGCACACAACAAAACTTGTTGCTTACTGCTGTTCTCTTGTTGTTAGTGCCCCTTTATGGATGAGAGGATTCTAAGTTTGCACAACAAAATCAAGACCCAAAGCTTGGAATTCCCAGACCAGTGAGTACTGAGACGCCGTCTAATTACTCGTGTGCCTCAGAAAGGAACACTTCTTTCCTCCGATGCCCATAAAGCATTTCCTGGATAGGACTGGACCTGATCCCATGAGGTTTTATAAAACCAAAAGCCCAACCACAAGTACTTGTCTCTTGCTAAGGCCAAGTGCAGCAGCACTTCCTTCCAAGCATGAGGTCAAAGCTTATTGATTAAGAAATGTTGGGGGAAAAAAGAGATTTAATTTCCGGAGACATGATGGGAATCAATTAACCTCTCCAGTAGCCACATGGTTTTTAGTCTGGGTTGCTTTCTTGTCTGTCTGATCTTTCCCTGCACTCTGATCAGACAGAGTATAAAAACATGAAATTATACTATTGGACTGCAAGCCATTGGAGTGGGGGTTACTACTTCCTTGTTGAAGCTTCATCAGGCCCTGCTACATTGGGATGGGGAGAGGAGGGCCTCACTTCCCAGGGCAGCCAGCAAATAAAGATGTAATTAGGCTGTGTAGTGCTTCTGATTCCCAAATTTTTTACTGCTCCATAATCCCTTTCACCATTTAATCCTACTGCTGACTTCTGCCAGTTTTGGTCAGGGCTTGGCTGAAGTGAGTCTTGAACCCTGGATTTTGGGATTGGGCTCCCTAGTGCAGCAGCGGGTGTGAATGATCCCCAAAGGCTGCTCCATGTAGCACTAGCCTGAGCCATCTCCTCTAGCACAAAGCATGCTGCCCAAACCTCCCTGCTCTCCCCAGTCCCCAAGATAAATTCATGTGATGGTGCCTCTCAGTGAGAAGTGGCTGTGGGTTCTCTAACTCTTCGCTCATGCTCATTTCCTCAAGGCCAGAAATTACAGAGGAGCTGAAGGATCTGGTTACACGGATGCTGGATAAAAACCCTGAATCCAGGATTTCAGTCCCAGAAATCAAGGTATTTGTTGGTCAGATGTGAAGCCTTGCTGGTGAGTTCTGACCTGACTGCTGTCCTGAGCTGTTAATTTATCAGGTTTTCTTTGCTTGCATTTTTTTGGGCTCAGTTTGATCCCCCATTGCCAGCTCCACTCTCCCTCAAGGGCCACCGTCTTAAGGGAGTTGTTTGACTCATTTTAGGGCTTTATATTTGGAAGGGCAGAGTGATGACCATACATCTAGTAAAGCCCAGAGAGGGGTGTGGAAGCCATGTGTCCCTGAAAGTATTACCTAGTGTGAGCCCTCTTGGTCCTGTGCAGTTGGAGTCCTGGTTCACACTGGACCAGGACCTGGACCTGTGTTTGCAGCTTTTTGGCTCTGCTGTCATGGCTAGAGCCCATCTCCAGGGGCAAGGATTTTGGTACTGCTTGTTCTTGCTGCGCTGGGCTAAAGGGTTCTCACTACTGCATCTGGAAAGAAGAGCTGCGCTTGCTGCGTCTGTGTTCTTTTACTGATGAAAAAGAGGAAATGGCTTCTGACAGGCTGCATTATTCATTGCAGTTACACCCCTGGGTCACCAAGAACGGAGTGGAGCTGTTGCCAACAGAGGATGAGAACTGCACGCTCGTTGAGGTCACTGAAGAGGAGGTCGAGAACTCTGTTAAACACATCCCAAGCCTGGCCACAGTGGTGAGTTCTGGGGACAGCAGTGTGCTCCATACATGCCTGGGAAGGACTTCAGGTTGGCTACCCCCACCTGGCAGCACTGACTGCTGGTTTCAAGTGCCTCCTGCCCCCTGCTTTGCTACCAACACGCTGAATTACAGTTCATTTATTGCTGAATCCCTCCTTTCCCAATGCACCCATGTGATAGCACCTGGGCATCATGCAGCAGCAGCAGGTATTGCTGCAAGGCCAGGCACTTTTCCTGGAATAGATCTAAGGTAGTGCTCTCTCTCTCTAAGCAACTATTAAAGAGAACACAGTCAATGGTTCAGTGAGCAGTGGCTCGCCCTGGAGGCAGAGTGAACCCAGGCTTGCGAAGGGATATATCAGAACAGTCCCTTCAGGCTGTCTCCCAGGTCACTCTTTGCCCAGCATTCACTGTGGCAATGTCTGTGCTGCAGACAGAGGGACGATTGCAGGACACAGAGCCCTATAGTCTAGTTAGTTCAGGGGGTTGTGGGACATACATGCCTGTCTGGAAACAGGAGGAGTAATTCAGGGGTAGCCCACACGGGAGCCTTAGTCTCCATGACCTCATGGAACTCAAGCCAGCTAGAGTGAGGCTAGCTCAGCTGTGCCTGGACATATGCAGTGGGTTCTCCCCTGCTTGCAGCACAAATGCAGCTTATGTTCCTCAGACCAGAAGCTCTTATGTCTCAGTTCCATGGCCCAGTCTGTTTCCTCTGTCTTCCTTCTCTCCATTCTAAATCCCATCTGGCCAGAGCTCTGCAGTCGCCCCCTCCTGGAGCGGCTAATTGGTTGGGTTTGCAGCTTCTCCCTGATCTCCAGTTTGCATTAATAAAGCAGGTCTGCACCACAGGCAGCCTGAGGTCATCCAGCTGCTGGTTGCACCTGTCTGGGAAATCTTGCTCACTATTTGTGGGGGTTAGGAGGAGGGCACTGAATACTGCAGACTGCTTGCCTCGGGGTCTTCATGTCCTTGTTAGAGGGAGGAGGGAAATGGATGTTTTAGCAGGAGTTGGTTGTTCCCAGCTCGAGCAGATTTCAAAGCCCTTTGCTGCCTTGCTGTGATGCCAACACCCAGCTCCACAGCACCTGTGGAGAGGAGGGCTGCAGCCAGCAGGGACTGACCTTCACACAGGCTGCCCTATATCTTCTGAGGCTCCCTCCATGTCCCCACTGGATCCATGGCTGCTCAGTGGCCTTGTGATAGTATTAGCTTGTACTGTAGCTGCTTTCGCTGCTTGCTGCGACACTCTCTAGGGAGGTGCAGTGCTGTTCTCTCCTTTCTGTTGCTTTGGGTCTCTCAGGAAAGAGCCTGAGGCAATCCAGGAGGAAAATAAGCCATATCTGGCAAGCAAATGTGCACGCGTACATCACGAGCGTGCCGTGTGGCATGCCATGCTCGAGGGAAGAACCACTTCTACACCTAGTGCCCAAATACATCCAGGGTCCGATTTTCAGAATGGCTAAGGTTCTCTCAGCCATGTTTGAAACCCAGCTGCTTCTAGCACAGCTGAGTGCAGAATGGATGGAGAAATCCACCCACTCTTTTTTTTTTTTTTCCCCCTGTGTACCAGTTGCCCACAAATGAGTTGCAAGATTGTCAGATGGTTTTTGTTCAAAATTATTCACAATGTTCTCCAGCTGGTAATTTCTAGTCCATCACACTCAAACCTAATATTTGCTTCTAAAGATTTGCACAGTATGGACTCAGTGAAGCCAAGTTTCTTTTCCCTAAGTGAATAGCTATGTAACCCACGGACACAGGGAATGTTTCAGACAACCTACTTGATTGTAAAACTCAGCATTTACACGATGTTGGTTAGCTCTATGATTAATCCCAGTCAAGGAGCAAAAGCAATAGCACGTACATTATGAAACTAAACAGCAACATGGATACCAAATTGTATTTTGTGTTGTATCTAGAGCGCTTGCCTTTCAAACTGTGCAAACTGTACAATTCCCAGGTACAACTGGCTTTGAGCAAATATGAAACCAAAAAAAAAAGTGTTCTTTTGTTGTGTACTCCACCCAGGGAACCTCAGGCAGGCAAAAGTTTATGGATAGTGGATAGGTGGCAAGATGCATGTGAATCAGGATTCCCTTTCAAATGGTCAGTGCTCCTGGTGAGGAAACTTTCCCTCTTCACTCAGGTCTTGTATCAGATCTCCAGATTTGTGATGTTCTGGGTGTTGTCTGAAGTGCGTGTGTGTTTCTCTGAGGACTCCAGATAACAAAATGAGCTTCTGTGCTAAGCAGTTGGAAACTTGGCAAACACAGTCATTCTAGCCTTATTTTTTTCCAATTTTAACTGTATCTAGTTGGGCATGAGCTGAAATAGCCGTGTTGGACTTGAACAGAAATGTTCTGTTGTCTGTAAGTCTGTAACAGCTGTGACCAAAACCCATCTGGTCCCACAGATCCTGGTTAAAACGATGATCAGGAAGCGCTCGTTTGGGAACCCATTTGAGGGGAGCAAGAGAGAAGAGCGATTGCTGTCTGCCCCTGGGAACATGCTGACGTAAGTGTCTTCATCTCTGTGAGGCGTGAGGGTTGGCACCGAGTAGATGGCTGCAGTGCATGAGTTTTGTTTTTAAACTGTCCTGGCCCAGGGTGTGAGCTGGTACCCTATAGACATGTCTCGTTCTTCCTCCCAGAGGAGCAGCAGCAAGGGAAGTGATTCCAGTAAGTTGCAGTCACTTGCTCAACTCTGCAGCTGAACACGGTGCTCTGGCATTCAGTCAGAGAGAAACTAAGTCCTCGCCTCCCAAGAACCTGCAGGAACCAGAGTGAGCCCAAGCCAAAGGGCTCTTTATACACGTACATAGTGGCAGCACAGGGTGATTAGGGGCCACATTCTCGGAGGCACCTGAGCTCCCACAGGAGACCCTGGGAACTGCAGGTGCATCAGAGGCTCAGGATTTGACCGGGCTGTTACCACGCTTACTATGTTGGCATCACTAGTCCTCCTTCTCCAAGCTGGGGTTTAACAGCCAAGTCTGTGGGGCCTGATCCTGCAAGGTGCTGAGCACCCTCCATTCCACTCTCCCTGCCCTGCAGGCAACACCCAGCCCCTTGCAGGTTGGGTCCTGCGTGTAGAACTTCCCCTCTGAACTGGTGCATGCACCAGGCCTGCTACCTCTGGTGTATCCTTCAGTACTTGAGCATCCCACAGGGAGAAAGCTTTGTAATGGTAGCCCAGTGAAGCCCACACCAAAACGTCCCTGGAAGCTGGAACTTGCTCATGGGCAGGGTCAAGACTGATTTCTTCAGGGACACGTGGTCGGTACTGCTGCTGGGAGCCCTGGAAAGCCAGCATGGCTGAGACCTGCGCGAGCAGACTCAAGTCCTTTTTTGACTCCTCTCATTGAGGGGAGGCAGCCTTGGATACTGCTGTCATCTCCTCTACTCCATGCTCATTCTGACCTCCCTTTTTCCCTCCCCCAATTCTAGAAAAAACAAATCGGGAAATTTTAAATATTTCATCAGTCAAAGGTAAAATCCTGTTCCCTAGCAACACTGCCTGCCTGGCCTTCATCTGCACAACAAGGGCTTGGGGACCTTCACAGATAATGTGTGATGCAGTGCAAGAGAAGCTCTCGTCTCTGGGCCGCATTCCCTTCATCCTCCTAAGCTGCCTGTGGAACGAGTTATAGTTATGAGCTGAAGGAGCTCGTTCCTGGGGTGTAACAGGGTAGTCACTGGGGGGAGAATCTGGGGTGGTCTGTTCACCAGCACAGGGCCTGAACACACTCCTCCATTGCACTTGTTCCATCCAGTGAAGCCCAGAAGCTCTGGAAAATTGCACTGTAATGGGATGGTCCTGCCAAGCACTAATGGAGCTTTCTCAGAGTGGATCACGCATTATTAGAAATTGGAGAGGTGGGGAGGGTGAATAACAAAAGGTCTTCTGGCTGCCTGCCTTGACTGATGGCCATGCATGAAGTCCTCTTCTGTAAGAGGGAACGCCCTTATATGCATCTCCCAGCTAAAAAGAAGCACGGTCAGTTCCAGTAATGGGGGACACGCACTGAATAATGCCAGTAAACTCCATGGGCAGATGGGAGGTGTGTGCAGCTTTCTGTATCCGTGGCAGTTACAAAGGATTGTTACTCTCTAGAACTAAAGTTTTACTTTGGGGAACTGCTAGTGAGAGCAGCTTCATGCTAAACCCATGCTAATAAATTAAAACTAACATTGGCCTCTGCTACTCCCTCCTCTTCCTTGCTTGAAGCAGATTTTTTCCTGTTGGACTTATTCCATTTATAACAGGACCCCAAATGGCTTCTTTCGTAGTCCAGGAGTGGAACCCAGTCTCACTGAAGTCAAAACGTGTACCATGCTTGTGACTTCAGTGTGCTGCATTTGTAACTGGGGTGGGGACAGAGGTGAGACCTTTCTGTTGGGATAAACCAGTCCAGTGAAGTAGTAACACACACCAACGTGGAGAGAGATGATTTACTGCAAACCTCGCATGCTGGCTGATTCATTGTGGGTCACTTCCAAGTTGCGATACAAAGGCCGTGTCCTTGGAGTCTCCTGTTGCCATTGTCTGGCAATGGGAGGATTGTCATTGCTTTAATCCCCCAGAGCAGCCTAGGTGTTGGGTTGGTTTCTCTATAAACCTCAGCCCCAAGTCTTGCAGGATCCAGTCTTCAATTGGGAAGTCTCCAACAGTTGCCTGATGAAAATGCTGCTGCTGGTCAGGGCACCAATATGACACTGGCTTTCCCCATTCCCTCTTCTCCCTCTGTCAGTATGGAAAGAGGTGTGTTGGTGTGATGCGACTCCCCTGCCCCAAGGTCTGGTACATGTTTGATTACAGGAAGCTCAGCTGAATGACGTATTTGAGCCAGATACTTTCTGTAGCTCTTTTCTCTCCTGGGCACATCTGGAATGTGAGTAAGTAAACCTCTGAGGATCCACAGGACAGCAGACTCGCACCAGCCCCTCTGCTGCAGTTTGTTCCACAGGGACCATTGACACCTGCCCAGAGGGACTGATCGTGGCCTGTGCCCCAGCTGTAGAAGTCCCAGAGAGCACTGTTTGGAGACATAAAGTGGCAATTAAGTTGTGTTGGCCTTGTGCTGGGCTTCTGCGCAGGGGCAAATTTTCCCCTGTGTGTGAGTCCTCCTGACTTCAGTTGGAGTCTGTGTACGAAAAATGTCTTGATCAGGCCCCTATTGTATACTATTAATAGGAGAGAGTCTTATCTGCATATTTTCTCAGCCTTTGTCTCCTATCCTCAATTGCAACTGGCAATCTGACACCCAACACTTGCTCATGTTCGTGATGTCTTTTTATTGGTGCCTTTTTTGTCATTCTGTAACAGAGTCTTTATTGTTCACGTGTTTTTGTTAGCAAGCTTCTTTCCCACCCATCACTGATAAGACTGGTAGCAATTGCCAGATGCAGCAGATAAAATAGACCCCACAGACCCTGGTTAAAACAGTCACATGAAGTGTCAGCTGGCTAAACCATGCGAGTAAAGAGGCAATCTGTGTTCTGTCTTGGCATATATTTGACATGGAATTTGAGTTTTATGTGGTCCAGAAACTTTTCCATGCCCTTTTTCCCAGCTTACCTGCAGCCCTTTTGCATGAGGCTGCTTCTGCGTACGATATGATCTAATCTGATTTCTGCATCTTACAGGTGTTTTGGGTTACTCTTATAGCAGTTTGGAATTAGAATCTTACCTAGCTGTCTTTTACTTATTTGGAGGATTTGGCCCTAAAGGAACACACCAAGGTGGTGTGATGTTGTGCAGTGTGGTATAACTCCTGTTCTAGTTTAGAAATGGTTCCCAATGCACTGAGAACATACTGGGTATTTTTATAGTATAAGTTGTTTAATTTTTAGGGAGACTGAAATGCTTTGTGTTCATTCAAAGCAGGAAGCAAGGCAGTGAAGATCATCTGAAGTGCAATGATTTGCCAAACGTGGGAGAGGAAGAAGTTCTTTCATGAAAAACAGCCTCGTGGTTACGATGAGCAACTTTGTCCATGGCACCTGAGACTGGGAGACGTAACCACGCCTAAGCCAAATGAAGCATGACATAGCAGCGGCCCAGTATAATGCTGAGTGTCAACTTTACATAGCAGCATGTGAGAAATCAGACTACAGCACATGTCATAAACATTGAACATCTGAGTGTTAAAAAAGTCACCTCAATGAAGCGCGGTGGATTTCTTGTGTGAAATGTGTTGGCTGACATCAGAAAGGTGAGCTGATGTGAAGGACAGTGAAAGGGTTCACAAACGGCAAACCGGTGCAGTTGTAACAGCTTTGAAGTGGTGTGAATGCCAGCTATTCAGAGACTAATCCCCATGTTGCATGGGTATGTTACACCCCTAGATACAAGGTGGGCATGTGTAAGTGTGAAGCTTTTGCAAAGTGGCAGACACAGAAGTGAATTTAGAATTATGCACTTGGACTGTTCACGACGTACCAGAAATGTTGTTGCATCTGTTTCTTGATTCCTCTGAATTGAAACATTTTTAACTGCATGGAAACGAAGCAAAAAACCACCTCCTCAGCTGCTTTAACAAAGCCTGCCTCTGTGAGTAAAGTTTTATCAGTTTAACTAAGAGCATCTTCAGGAAGTTGGTAAACTAATGCTAAATACAGTACTTGAAGACACTGCTTTCCTTTCAGGTCTTGCTGTTGGCATGACTAGCTGAACGCATGTTGGGCAGAGTGTTCGGAAGGTAAATGCATCTAAGGGCTTACAGTCTGGATGGCACTTTCCTACTGCAGCAGGCACCTGAGTGAAAGTTTGTTGCTGCAGTAGCTGAGCTCTCTCTGAATGGCAAAAGAAGCACTAACACAAGTAGATTTCTGAATCTTTTACTTGATCTAGAATATATAGTGTAACATAATTCAGGGTAAAATCCTTCACTTCCATGTACATTACATGGTTTAATACAAGTTAAAATATAATACAATTTATGCTATTTTTAAAGTATCTGACTAGATGTAATGCTCCTTTAGGATTTCAGCTCTTACTGAAGTACTTAGATTAGCAGGTATCTTACAAAGCAGCATTTTTTCCCTCCAAATTTCTTATTCTGAGGGCCGTGCTGCGTTTTCCTGCTGGCTAATAGCCAATAGTTTCAACTTTGCTCCAGTTGTTTTGCAATTATTTTGTGGTGTTGGTAAAATCTAAGTAGCAAGCAGTGGTATAGAGCAAACTTCCCGAGCGGGAATCCTCTGTGATGGAGTAAGGCAGGAGAGCTACGGTAACACCAGAGTGGAGAAGAAGCAGGTTTGAGAGTCTGTATCTGACTGAAAGAAGGATCAAGGCAGGTAGGATGGTCTTGTGGATACACGACAGCAGTGGGAGTGCAGAGAGCTTCTGTGTCTTCTCAGCCCTGCCACTGGCTTGTGGAGTGACTGTGTGTAAGTCGCCTCGGTTGCAAGGCAGATGTGGAACAGAGAGGATTCCTTGGGAAGGGCTTGTGAGGCTGAATTCCTTGTGCTCTGATGGAAGGGGTTGTGTCTGATTAGCAATATCCCTCCACCAACCTACAGCAAGGCACAATCAGCCAGAGCCATTACGACATGGATGGTTGCTTTCCTGCCCGCCTCTGAAATATCAGTTCTTGGGTGCTTCACGAGGCAGAATGCTGGAGTGGTTGGCCCCTCTCCATGGTAGAGCAGATCTCATTGCCCTGGAATGACACAGCTGTGCTTTTTTAGGAAAGGTCCCAAGTTATATAGTTAGATACAGTCCTGTCCCAGTTCACTGAGGCACCTCTACTCTCATCCTCACAAAACTGATGATGTGAAATACAGAAGAGCCACAGCTTCCATGAACGGTCAGGTTTTGGGAGCAGAATCATTTGAGGTCGAGCAGTGGAAAGGAGACCGGGCTCATCCTGTAACTTTATCAAAGGCCACGACCTGCCATTACTCCACTGCTTTGCTTTTTAATACCAAGGAGAATTAGACAATTGCAGGCTACAAACCTCCTTCCTCCCCCCAAAATTTCCTTTTTCCCTTCATGGGAATACTCACAGATCTGGAGCCACTGACCAGGTCTGGCTGCTCCTAGATGGGTGTTTTCCAAAAATGTGTCTTACTATCTAAAGTTCTCTGTAACTGTTCTTGTTGATGTTGTGCACAGAAGTACATTCTTGTTAAAGATCCATGAGCAGTGAATATATTCAGTGCCAAATCTCTGCACTTGCATAACTGTTAGGCACTTGCCTCTTTGCTGTTAAAGCTTGATGACAAAGCAGGGGCAATGGCATAAGAGCGCAGTGTGGGTAGTGATGCAGCAGTAAACGTGTGCTCAAGGACAGTAGTGAGGCTCCTGAGGTTCGGTGCAGCGCAGCAACTTGTGGACAAGGTGCCCTTTGCTTCCTCAACCAACCCCCCAAAAGAGTTTTCTGCAGGAGCCAGTTCCTTGCGTGAACCTCTGCTGAGCACGCTCTCCTGTTTTAACCTCGGCTTTCCTTTTTGGTCAGGTGTATTGACAATACAAGACTGAAGTGTCTGAAGTGTGAGGACGATGTGTTCGCTAAATGCATGGCCTGTTAGAGTGACTATATACAAACCTGTTCAGCTCTGTGCTTGCTGTCCTTTGCCAGTGAAGCAATCTCTCTCTCTCTCTTTTTTCCTGTAGTGCAGTAAGCCTTTCTCCTGTTCCTTTTGAAATAGCTGGTTTCCCGCACCCCCTTCTTCAAATAAGCTTCCCACTGACGTAAGTTGTCCCTGAGCGCAAGGCCAGATGGCTCTGAAATTGCAAAGGGACAGCTTGGCCTTTTGGCTTTGCTAGTTTATTCCCCCGCTGGTGCCCTGTTATCTACTAGATAATCAGTCTTGTGGGTTTTCAAAGTTCCCTGCATTGTCACTGACTTTTATACTGTTTTGTTTAATGCCCAAGGCTTGTGTTTTATTCCCACCCCCTTTTTACTATGCATTTTACTTTATCAGGTGTATCAAGTTTAAATACTGTGTATTTATCACTTTAAATTATATTAACTAACTAAAAAAGAAAAAAAAACTCTAGGTGGTATTCCACGACTGTTTAAGCTTCTCTGTACAAGTGGAAATAAATGGCTTGCAAAAGTAAACCCAGGGGTAGCTGGTTTATCACAAGCTCTTATTCTGCAGGAGCAAGAGAGGAAGGGACCACAGGAACTGTGCAATGCTGACCAGATCTTTATCATTCTGCTGAAGGAGATGTACAGTCACCAGAGCTGGGGTCAGGAAGAGACCAATATGCTCTTGTCTGTAGGGCCAGCAGTGGTAGGGAGCATCAAAGAAGACCAGCTGCCAGGCTTCGGAGGCATTTGAGCCGATGGGTATGGATGGAGGACCCTGAATATGGACCAGCTCAGAGTTTATTGTACAACTGAGCTAGATGCCTTGTTAGATCAGAACATGACTGGTCCCTATGACACTTGTTTCAAGCCTGCAGTACCAGGAGGATCTTTCAGGAAGCTCTTTCTACTGCCACAGTGTTTGGCCTTTCTCCATTCTGGCAGGCGGTGGCACCAGAGGCACAAACACCAGGTTCTGGGTAGCGGGCGATAGCCTGGCACTGTGAAAACCCGAGGGCTGTAGAGCAGTGTTCAGTGAGGAAGTGCAGCCCTTGAGACTGCCAATCAGCATTTGCACCTGTGTCTGCTAGCAGAGGTGTTCTGGGGCACTTTGGGCTCAGTACTTATAGATGTTAGGGTCGGAAGGGACCTCAATAGATCATCGAGTCCGACCCCCAAATCTCTGCACTGTGCCAGGAAGGGAATGAAGAACAAAAGCAGGATGTAATTCATGGCACAGACAATGCTAGTCTATCTCAGCTTGGTGGAGGTACGAAGCCTGTCCTAGAAGGATCAGGGATCCCCTTGACCACAGGCTGGTTGAGCTGACCGTGCAGGTCAACCTGGAACGCAGCAGATGCTCACAGCAGAGGCAGGAAGAGCCTGGAGTGGTTTGGCTTTGAACCAATTCCAGCTGCCTGGAACACAGTAGGGCTGCAAAAGGATGTCATCTGCACGTACTAGGTCCAGCCTGTTGCCCCTGAAAGCTCCCCATGAGCCTGCACCAACCCATTAACTCTAGGCTCAGGGGCACTACTGGATTTGAGGGGAAAAAAAAAAAAAAAAAGAGACATATTGCCTTTCACATACCCACAGTGCCAGCAGTCACCCTCAGGCCAGCTCACAGGGTGAGGCCTTGGCATGTGGAAAGCCTGTGGCTTGGGCTGCTCCACTTCCCCATTCTCAAAATTTCCTTTCCCTTAAAAAAAAAAAAAAAAAAAAAGGAAGAGTTGTCAGCTTCTGGCAGAGACAGGGCTCGAGTGCAGCACAAGGCTTCGAGACAGGCAGTGCCGACTCCGCCTCGGGCACTAACCTCTCCCAACAGCCAGGGACCTGTTTCCAGCTGCAGGATATAAAGCCACTGACAAGGACAGTTGGAACCATCTTCCCCATCCACCCTAGCAGGAGGAGGAGGAGGAGGAGGAGGAGGAGGAGGAGGAGTGTGACTCCAACAGCGTTACCATCTGCTAGCAGCAGCACTGTAGAGAGCCTCAGCCACCGACAGGAATCCTACCAAGAAAAAATGGAGTGAAAGAGGAAGTCTGAAATGGCTTTATTCACTGTTCAGAGGACTAAACTTACAGTGGAGAACAAAACCCAAGGCACTTGCTGAATGTATGTCCATTGTGTGCTCTTGAAGGAGAGGCACATTACCACCTTCCAGCATGGCTCAGAGCAGTTCTCACACAGCAATTCACAGCTTCAGATGCGTTTCCTTTATTGCAAAAACTGAATTTGAATAAATGGACCAGAAAGAGTGGTCAGCCACTCAACACAGTGCAGGGCGTCAGCTTCTGGGGCTGCCGCAGGTCCGACAGGGTGGCAGCGGGCCGGGGAGGATTAGCTGACTGACTTGCCCTCACCCAAAAGGAAGACAAGTGTGGGACAGGAAGATGTGGCTCAGTGCTCTCCCAAAGTGAAGAACAATGCTGTATGGAGCTCACGCAATCCAAGGGATGTCTCTTCTGTGAGTAAGGCATTTTTCTGTACCCCTTCTTTCACTCACAGGTAGCCTTACAGGAAGGCAACCAGCATTTCCACCAGGTCACAGCCTAGGAGTTGCCCCCCGTGCAGCGTAGCTTCCTCCTCCCAGGCCACCCAGTGCTGCTATGCCCTGCCCTTCAGAGTGCTCTGGGTTGAGATGAAAAGGGAAGAGGAGATGAGCTGGCAACTGGGGCATGGATATAGCCAGTAGTATACTTAAATACTAGGAATGCACCAGGCTTCCATGGGGGGCAAAAAAAGGCAAATCCTATAGCTTGATCTTTGCTTCTGATACCATGAACAAAACTCCAAAACACTAGCAACCCCAAGTTTCCCTTTGGCTTCTGCTGTGCTGCATCCGTGTAGCAAGAAAGTCTCTTGTCCCAAGGAGAGAACCTGCAGCATCTCTTCATTGTCCACATGTGAAGTGGGGCACTAATTGCAGCGGTGCTTCACATATGGCGGTTGATGCTGCAGTTCCAAGGATGTCACGGCTGCGTCCCATAGGTGGAGTTGCCTCCCTTGAAGGGCAGAAGTTCAAACATTAGATGCTACTCACAGTGAAGTCCAGAAGCTAGTGCAGAGCGAATACAGCAAACCCACCTCCTCTCTGGAGCCCAGGACTGGAAGCTTATGCCATGTACTTGGTCAGGCCAGACAGGAGATACTGTCTTACCAGAGAGCTGCCCCACTGCTTTTGTTGCAAGAGTTCAGCTCAAATCCTTGGCCTTTCCCACCACATCTTACAGTTACAGGGCAGGATGTCTGCAGGGGGACAACAGGGCAGATAGCGAGGCAAGGGCCAGAGTCCTAGGAACCTTGTTAGAGAGTCAAGTGCCATGTCTACATCCCAGGGTAGTCTGATAGCAGCAGCCAAATCTGAGACCTCTCTGACCTGTCTGTCCCCAGCAGGAAGTGCCGATGGCTTTCAGTCATTCAAGCTCTGTTCTCCTCCAGTGCAAAGCAGCTGAGGCAAGGAGACAAGAGAAGTGCCAGGTACAGCAGGGGCAGGGTGTCATTTCTTGTACATTTGCACTGCCCCCACATCAGGAGCAAGATCACACCTCTTGGCACATGCCTCGTTTGTTCCTATCTGTTCCTTCCTCTGCAGAATGTGCTTGCCACAAACCACTATGCAAAACCTCATGTGTACAATCTGCGCTGTGCTAACTTGAGGCCTTGAGCTTCAGCTAGTCACCTCCACAGTCTTGGAGGAAGGCAAGTTTGGCCACAAAAAAAAGTGCACCCTCTACCATGTGCCAAGGGAGCCAGGCTGCTTACCAGTTCATAGTCCTCCACATATTTGTACTTCTTCTCTCTGTAGAAGTGTCTTCTCTTCATAAAATACAGGACAATGATGTCACACAGGACTGTTGCCTACAGAAGATCAAAAAGAGACAGCTGAAGGCCCTGTACTTCCAAGTGAACAGATACCAAGACAGATGCCAGTCTGTAGGCAGACGCTAGAACTTACCACTCCCAGCAGTGCCAAACCAGAGCCAATGTTAATCATTGTAGGGATGATGTCAAATTTTCCTGCCTGAGAGAGAAAGTTACAAGTGAGAATGCTTTTGCTGGACCTGTCGCAGTGCTCCGAAGCCCTGGGATTTCAAATGGAGAGAGAGGTACCTTTCCAAACACTATGACATCAAAGCGGATGCCATACGCCTTGATGAGGGTCCGTGCCTCGAGGCCGCTTGTGTCCCTGTAGTACTTTGCAAATCTGCAGAGCAAATTGGTTCAAAAGCTTAGTGTGGAGGTTGCCATCTAGAGCCCCACAATATCCAAGCCTATTGCCAGCCCAGCATACCCCAACCCACATTGAAAATTGGTTTCTCACTGAGAAGACCAAGAAACAGATGAGTTTCATTTAGCTATGTGCTTACAGACAGCGTGGTCAGAGATTATGCACAACATGCAGGCTACACCAAGGGCCCTACAGAAGTTGTCTAGCCACTAGCAGAGTTGAGCCAGTTTCTAAAGCACATGAAAGGGGAGGTGGGAAAAACCCAGAAGTCCCTGTTAGTCCTTCCTGCCTGGCCTAATTTCACCAGCAAAAAGACCTTTATTACTGTCCTGAACCAGTTTGTCCTGCAGAGCAGGTCAGATCCCTGGTTTTGCTCCCCCCAATGGAAATTTAGTGATAAGGTCAGTGAGATTTTAGCCAAGGTTTCTAGCAAAGCTCTGCCAGGCTAAGCAGTCCGCTGGGAGTGTAGAGGAGTCTGCAGGTGTGCGACTTGCCACCAGAGGGAGCAGCCAGGGATGCAATGAACACGGCTGCGGTAGTCGCTCCAGAAGCAGCATTTGGTTGGCACACAGAGGGCATCCCCGTCCTTTGTTCAGTTCAGCACAACATGCATGCACGTACTTTATAGGGAAGCAGAGGCGATGAGAACAGACTTACTGTGTCCCACGATCTGCAGGGTCAAGAGGAAAATCGCAGAAAGGATGGACGAGAAGAGAAGAGGAGAGAGCGCTGTTGGGCTGCGTGGTTCTTCCGTAACAAGCACGCACGTTTAAGGGTCATGGATCACTTGGTACTTGCTAAGTTTACCAGGCGGTTGCACCAGAGTTACACCAGCCTGTTTGATCAGAGCAGGCTGGTCCAGTACATTTTTACAAGGCCTGATTATGGTCTACACCTGCTTCTTAGCTTCTGCTGAAGAAATTTTGCCTGCTAGCTTGCCATAGCAGAGCAGCCTCCCCCAACATACAGCCAAGCACTCTGCAGGCATCTTGTTCAAACCTAAAAGATTTTCCTCCCTCCTGATGGTGCCCTAGTCCTTGGCCACTAGCGTGACACCGCCCGAGAGCCGTATGAGATTCAAGCTCTCCAAAACACCCTCCACACAAGCAGAACAGTTTTGCTCTCTTATGGAGAAAGCCCCAAGCAATGCAGAGGCAATGTTGCTACAGCACCAACACACCCCAGAAGCGAAACTAGCTCAGCCAGCACAGACACACAGTCTACCATAGATCTGGCTGGACAACTCCACGCACAGCTGAAGGACTCTGTTCATCTGGTCAGCTATTTCTCCTTCCACCCCCGTGCACGCTAGAAGAATTCCCCCTTCTCCCAAATTCTCTCACCCCATTTGCATGGGTCTGGGAACTCCAGCTCCTGCCAAAGCAGCCTGGGCTGATGCCCCAGACATGTAGGCTGCACTATTAGACAGGATTCGGTATTACACTGAGCAGGCTCATCTATGGAGGTCAATACACCAGTTTATACCAACTGTTCTGCTGCAGGGAAAAAAAGAGGAATATTCCCAGTAGCTAGACCAGCGAGTCTCAGGCAGGGTGTCACCGTGGGAGAGAGAATCTGCTCTTCCTTCCTACCCCCTCTGCAAGCAGGTGAGCACTGTAATAAATTAGCTGCTGCAATGGAGCACCGCTCGAGGCACCCTGTAGAACCGCTGTGAATCAAGGCTAAAGTTGAGAGTCACTGAACTAGACCCTACCGGCCAGGCACTATCTGGGCCAGGTCAGCACCATGGAACTGGGAGCCCAGAATGAGCTACAATGATGTCCTGGCCTCCGTTACCTGAAGTTGTAGCCTGGGGAGACGGTGTATTTGGAATTCTTGTCGTCAAGGCGACGGAAGCTGTATCTCGGCACGCAGAGAGAAGCCGCTTTGTCAAGGTCGCAGTTCCACTTGATCTGCAGCCCCATAATGCCACCCTGCAGAGCCCAGAGAGAGGAGCTCAGACAGGACTCCTTAAAGCTCTAGCCAGGCAGCCAAAGGGCCTTCCGGATGCTGGCCAGGCCACTGGTTTGCAAACCGGATTCCTGCCCTCCGTGTGAGCACATCACCATTCACCTCTGCCTCGCTGCAGCTTCCCCACCGAAGATGCCAACTTCAGTGCCAGTGAGGAGCTTTTATCTCGCCCCTGACCTGGCCGTCTCTGCCTACAGAGTGGCAAAGCATCAGCTCATCCCAATTGATCAGCAACCCAGGACCCACTGCAAGAACCAACCTAAACCGTGCTGCTCTTTCCCAGGCTACACGAGACATAGGAGCTTTGCCCCCGTCACACGAACCCTTGCCCTGGGCAGTAAGAGCCATAGTGCCGCGGGCTGGGCTTCACTCCTGCCACTGCATGGCACCTTCCTGCACCAGCTCCCCCATGAGAAGCAAGCAGGATACAGAAGCAGCATGGTTAGGTATTTGCCAAGTCAAGTTTACACCTCCCCAGAGCCAGTACACCTGTAGCAGCAGCTGCATTGCATGTTCTGTGGCTGCCTGCATGCAGCAAGCAAGTTCAAGTGCCTGCCTCCCCGTGTCAAGTAGGGTCTCATCAAGCGAGGGGCCCAACACCCACCTCCACAGCCATCTCCTGGAAGTTCTGTCCTGCAGCCTCCATTATCTTTTGGATCCGGAATATCGGGCAGAAGGGATCCGTTTGAGCGTCATAGATACAGCCCTTCAGGTATGTGGAATTGATACTAGGGAGAATATTTCGCCTGGAGGAGCAAAGGAAGACAGCACTGGGTTAGAGGTGTCTGCATGTCATCTTTCCTGTCCCAGTCCTGCCCCACGGCTCACGGGCAGCAGAGAATTAGCCCAGTCTGTCTAGTTAATACCCTCATGCACTACTTACTTGGCAAAGTTGAACTTGGGATACCAGATGTTGTTCTTCACTAAAATGGTGAAGTTCTCAGCATCCTTTAGAAAAGCTGGCCTATGAAACAACGGAGAGGCTGAGTACAGTGGCTTCCACTTCTATACAGCATCTTGATATCATCTCAAAGTGCTTTACAAAGACAGTCATGCAAAATCCTTATATGGAAAGGAAGTTGCATGCTTCTTAGCGACACAGACAGCTCTTATGACAACGCATAATGGTATAAACCTACACAGAGCAGAGCTCCAAAGCAGCAACATTAGGAAGCAGGCATCAGGAGCCGGACTCACTCCCAGTTAACTTTGGTAAGTGGTAGAACAGCTGCATCTAGCCCTCTGTTGTGGCAGGGTAGGGCACACTGCTAGGAAGTGTGCGCTAGACCATGTCCAGCCCAGATCTGGAGAGTGGTCAGCATGCAGCTGTGGACCACTGGGCTGGGAGTAAGCTTCAGCCTCTGCTTCCCACATTACCACTAACGTGGATGCAGCCCCTGTTGCCATCCTGTAGATTATACCTTCCCCACAGCCACGCACATGGCACTGAAGGAAAACAGTGTTTACTTGAGAGCTCTCTAGAGGAGGCAGGAAATGTTTCCTTCCCCACCCTTCCTTCACCACCTCCCTTTTGGTTCCTGTTTACAAAGTCAGCACCACCAGTACAGTCAAGACCCTCTTTCTTGAGCCCTTCCAGTTGGTCCATGCGTCAATAGTCAGCATCTCATGGAGACCTTCCCTCCTCCTTGTGACTGTCCACATCACCAACTCTCCCCTCAGGGCAGGGACACCAATCCTGTGGCAGTCAAACACACAGCAGTCACCTGGGTACATTCGTATCATCCTCCACAGGACACCATGCGTAGATCTCGCAGGTTTTGATGGAGCCGTTGTACTTAATGCAGTTCCCAGTCTGGACTCCTGGAAGGACACGAGAAAGAAGATACTCACTGTGTATCCAAAGCAAACTGGCAAGACCTGTGCATCCTTCTGCAAGACTCTTGCAGGGATGAGCAGCCCAGCCTAGGGGTAGAGCAGAGGGCAGCAAGAGTCCCCCTCCGATGTTAGGGAAGGCGGCACAGTGGGGCCAGCATTAGTCCTCCCCTACAAAACCTACAGGAAGACAAGCAGTGGCTTCTTCAGTGCCCATGAAGGGTGGAGTGACTCAACAGCAGTGCCACCCATCTCTGCATTTCACAGCATCTCTAGCTAGTGCTCGGTTCCTCTTTGCTTTAGGGCGTGAGGACACTCAGGCACATGCATGCTTCCAGTGGACCCTGCTGGCCAACAGATGCTTCTGTCAAGCACATCAAACATCGTGGGCCACTTGAATGACTTTGTTTCCTGCAAGGTAACTAGCTTTGCAGGTACATCTCTCTACTTCATGTTGTTAATGCCTTGGCAAAGTAGATACAGCAGAGTTTAACCTTTTGGGCTCCCTTTGAAAGAGCACAGGTGTTTTTCTTAAAGGGTGCACTTTGCAGAGTAAGAGCGGCGGTAACTTGATGAAACCGTGTTCCTATCCTACTAGAAACCCACACGACCCACACCGAAGAAAAGGGAAGTGCAGGTCATTTCCTACCGTTGCTATGAGTGCCTACATATCCTGCATGGCAGTCCTCTTCAGACTTGCACACAGTTTTGTTATCTGGAAGCTAGAGAGGAAGAGCTGTTACTATAAAGCCACGCAGTTCTGCTTGCTCTCTATGCATGTAGCCACAAGTTACCCCACCCAGTTATTAGACTCTTCCAGGATAAATAGGCTGGAAGGAACCTCAGGTTGTCATCTAGTCCAGCCCCTGCTCAAAGCAGGATCATCCCCATCTAAACCATCCCAGACAAGAGCCTGGACATGCTTGGATGTAGGCCAGACAATAAGAGAGGTTCAAGAAGCTCTTTAACTAATCTATTCCACTGTGGACTGATGTACCCTCCTTATTATCACAGCACTTTCTGTTCCCCATTTTGCACATGTATCCTTGATGATTCTGTCCCGTGTGCTTTGCACATGTCCTTACTGGATTTCATCCAATCTATTTCAGACCATTTGTTCCAATTTATCAAGATACATTCTGCATCCTCAATTCTATCCTCCAAAATCATTGCCACCCTGCGAGACCCCTAACCCTATTCCTAGAGTAAGAGGCAGCATAAGAAATAGGAAAGTGGGTACTGTGCATGTAAAGTCGGCTTGCTTGGAGGCTGGGATGTGTAAAGCAACACCTGAGGACATATAAGCCCAGCTCCAGGGCAGAGCCGTCGGTCAGGCTGTGGCAGTACAGTGGAGAGGAGCTCCCTAGAGAGCGGCAGAGGCTATGCTACAAAACAGCAAGCAGGCCCAGCAGGGCTGTAGCTGGGAAAGCCTGCTGGGATTGGAGTAGAGGCCTGTGGGACCAGGGGTTCTGGGGAAAGGCCCCAGCTGAAGTGGATTGTGTTTGGGTTTGCGCTGCTTCTAACAAGGGTGACACTCAGGTGTAGGAGTCCTGCCACAGGCAGGAGGCAGCTAGAGAGGGGAGATGGAAAGCACTGGGGGAGTGCATTGTCCGTTTGTGGGTTGGTTTGGGCTGGAGAGCCCTGCAGAGCAGAGGAGAGGGCACCGAGCCCTGCAACACCCGGAGAGGCTGGTACAAAGTGATAAGCCCAAGGGGGGGATTGAGTGGACAAGACTGAGAATGGTTTGAGAGAGGTCCAGCAACACTGTCACTCTGCAGGGGTGGCCCAGTAATGTGACTAATGAATGGGACACCCAGGATTGGTACCTGACTGAGCTGAGAGCCTGTTCTCGTGTATCTGGTAACAGCAAGATGTGGCAGGTGGGAACTGTCAGGAGGACAAACAGGTAAAAGCCAACTGCCAGGAGGTGACAGACCCTTCCCGGGCATGGCTGGCCCTGCTACACACCCCGCCTGGGTGGACATCATCTGCCAGTTTATTAGCATAGACTCAATTCCATCCTTCAAGTCAATGAAGAGCCTGAACTGTACTAGACCCAGGACAGGCCTCGGGGAAATTTGTTCAAAGTCTCTTCCCAGGTAGACCCCGACGACCGCCCTTTGACAAGAGTTACGCACCGCACCAAAACCGTTAGCGATGAGGCCGACCGAGATTGTACCTACCTCGGGACAGGAACCTTGCGTTTGATTCAGTGTCATGATCATGTTTGTCATGATGAAGACGGTGTTCTCTTCCTGCACATACAAGGCAAGCAGTGAGATGCAAGACAGAGGGGAACAGCACTCTAGAAAACAAGCAGAGAGCTCCACTTTGGGCAGAAGGGATGCACCACTTCTGAAGCAGGCTCTTTCCCTTCCTCCAAGCCCATGGGATATCAGTCCTTCTGGCCCGTTTCAGTACAGGACTGCATGCATAGCAGGAAAGTGGAGACCTTGGACCAGACCAACACCTGTGGCGAGGCTCCTGGAGAAACCCCCAGAGAAGTTAAAATAATTGGTCATCTGTGACTAGATCAGAGGCTAGTGCTATCCGAGCAGCGTTTTCAGGACACTTGCAAGCAGGGCAGGCAGTCTTGCCCAGTTTTACTAGCTGGCCCGCACAGGTTTCTACCAGCAGCTCCAGTGGGGCTCAGCAGACAAGAGGCTCCATCTCTGTGCATTGGTTTACAGTTCACAGACTCTTTCCAGCCTGGTGCTTTTCTACCCACCAGGCCCAGGTGGGTCCCACCTGCCTTTCTCTTTGGCCTTGTGAACAAAGGCCTCAGGTTCTTTCCTGTTCAAGCACTAATAAGCCTTAACTACTCAGTTTACAAGTGGCTCTGGCATTTGCTCCCCACTGCGATTGGATGCCTGTCCAAATCAAAGGCCTGCAGCCTGCATGTGCCCATGAGGGCTGGGAGGCGAAACTGCTTGCTAAGTTAACAGCAGGTCTCCTCCGTCACATGCATGCTCAGTCAATCAATAACTACTCCCAGCAGTTCCTGTTTGGCTCCCGATCAGGTCCTGTGTGGAGGACAGTTAAAACAGTACAGCCTGACAGAGCAGTTCAACTTCTGTCTGTTTGCTTAAGAAAAAGCAGGAGGAGGAGGAGGAGGATGTGGATCATTACAGCAATTCCTTCCAGGCATCTGCTGTACTTCCTTACTCAACCCCTTATAAAACAGCAGCTTTATGCTCAAGACCAGAAGTGTTGAGCCTCCACAATCCTCCACTACCTGTGGAAGGTGCAGGTATTCAGCATCACTTGAAGCAAGGCAAAGCCAGGCAATGAGCCTGGTAGTTTGTGCAGGCGATGTGCCTGCAGCAGGGAGTCTCAGGTATAGCGGGACACTTCTCTGCAAATGCAGGTGCTAATACAGCCCTCCGCAGAAGGGCACGTACCTGAGGTGGAATAACATAGTCAGCCACATCCCAGACCCGGGGTCCCAGAGTTGATGTGTTGGTCACAGTTACTCCTTTCACTTTGATCGTAACAGAGCTGACTACGGAGTCGATCTCCTGGTAGCCCTTTTCCCAAATGAAGACCCAGCTGCAGGTAAAAGGGGGAAAATAAGTCATCAGGACTTCTGCATTCAGAGGCCTCTAAGAAACCAGCACCATGAAATTATTGGTTTAGTTTAAGGGACAAGCCTAGTTCCAAATGTTGCTGCTGAAAAGTGGAATCCTGAAAGCAAGTGAAGAGCTCACGTTTTCTTTTTTTAAATCTTATTTTAAGCCACTCTTGCTGAGCTCGTGGCATCAGCAATATAGTTACTAAACAGCAGAAAAGTGGATTCAAGTTACAGGAACTGCCTGTTCCGAGAGATGACCCGTGCCGCCCCTGGAGGGATACCCCGCACTATCTTGTACTGTGCAAGGCCCAAGTTTGATCGCCCACCCCAAGCATGCCCAGTTCTCAGCCTTTCTGCATGTCTTAGTGCTGCCTGGAACTGCAGCCCTCCATTTCCCTGCAAATGGAGAGAAGATTAAATATATTTGTGGGGGAGGCAAAAAACGAAACAGTGAAGTACTGCCAGCTGCAGTCTGTACTGGGGATTTCCTTCAAATGCCAATGCTTCAGGATCCTGAAATACTTGTGGGGCTAAGGCATTTCTCTAGAAATCCACTCCCCCCAGTTGGGAGCCACCGGCTTAGGCAAAGTGCCGCACTTCAAGAAGTCCAGTTAACGTTTCCCCCCACCTCGAGGGTGCACAGGCCTCCCTCCCGTCAGCCTACTCGCTGGAGGAAGTGCCCGCTGGTGGGTCCTGTTAGCAGCTGTAGTCTCTTTTGCAAGTGCCCAGCGAAGGTTTTATCAGTTCATCTGAGCTCAAGTGAGCAACTGGCTCATTTAAAGAAGCAACATGGGAGAGTCAGAAAAAGAGAAGCCCCCAGAAGAACCGTTTTCTCTTCTCAAACCACCAAGCAAGAACCACGTGCGAGAGGCCGAGCTCTACTAGGGGCAGGCAATTATTTTGGGCAGAGGGCCGCTTACTGAGTTTTGGCAAGCCATCGAGGACTGCACAGACAGGCAGCCCAGGGCAGAGTAATATTCATTTTCTAAATCTTTTAGGGGCCCTGCGGGCCAAATACAACGGCCTGGCGGGCTGCATTTTGCCCACCCGCGTTGTTCCTGGGTTGCTCCGTTAGCTCAGCATAGGAGCGACAAGCAACACCTGCACACAAGCAACAGCTGGCGTGGAAGAAAAGGAGTTTTCCTGACAGCGCCCAGATCCTGATCTTGTGTACGTCCGCCAGCACTTCCACTTCCAGCCACACACACACATGCAGCTCCATCCATGCCAGTAAGATTTTACTTTTGTTTTTTTAAAAAGAGCCTTTCCTCGTTGCTCAGGAAAGCTAGCTCACCATGTTTTCAACACCAACACAGAAAAAGTTAAGCTGGCATGTTTGAAACACGGAGGGCTGGCAACTAGGCACCTGCACACCGGTGGTCCTGGTGCAAATAAGCCCGTTTTGGCCCCGGGGGGGCCGAGCGCCCTGCGAAGCTGGCAGCGGAGGAGCAGGGCGGGGAGAGGCAGCGCGCTCACCCGACCACGTAGGCGAGGATGCCGAGCTGCACCAGCCGGTTCATGAGCCCCACTTTGCGGCTGCGGATCATGACGATGCGCGGGGTGTCGTACTCGAAGAGCAGGCTGTAGCAGCAGTCCCGGCAGGACGCCATGGCTGCGCTGCCTTGCATTGCATTGCCTGGCCTTGCCCCGGGACGGCCTTATGTGCCCGGGAGGAGCCGCCTCCGCCCCCGCCCGGCGCCGCCTCGCCCCGGCCCGGCCCGGCCCGGCCCGGGTGCAGGAGCGCAGCGCAGCCGGGAGCGGTGCGGAGCAGCCCCTGCCCCTGGGGCTTCTTGCAAACACGCCTGCTTGTCTCTTCCACCGCTCCCACGGGCTTGAAGGATAGATTTATGCATTATTATTATTATTATTATTCTGTCTGTGGGACAGCTGAGGAAGGAGAGGGTAGAGGTGACACGGTGGGGTCAAAGGTTTCCAACGTGAAAAGCAGCTCTCCGGAGGGGGACACCGGGTAACCCTCGAAGGCATCCGAGGTGCCCGCTGGCGCTCTGCCTGGAAGCGTGCACGGACAAGGGAGAGGACAGCATCCTTCCTGGTCAAGTATGGGGCCAGGAGGTCCCGGGACTTGGTGGGGCGACCAGAAACAAAAAGGTGGGGGTGAAATTCAACCAGACCCCCGGGAGCAGATTCTGGAGGTGGATGTGGAGGGGCTGCAGCCTCGCGCGCCCACGTCTCCCTCTGCCTGCAGAAGGGGCAGGAGACTGGGGTGTCCGTGAAGCTCGCCACATACACGCCCGTGGTGACGGCTCCATGGAGGAGCCAGCTGAGGTCCCCAGTGGCTCGTGGGAGGAGGGTGGAGTACAGAAATCGGACCCGAGGAGCTGTGGACGCAGCCTAGTAGGGCAGGCGTTCTTCGTGGCTGATGTGCGGGTGGAGGAGAGCGCGGGGCAGGGCTGTTCGGATGGGGCTGATGCTGCCTGAGGCAGGGGTTGGACTAGATGTGATCTCTGTAGCTCCCTGCCAGCTCCGTGAGGGTTGCCAGGGACCTCAGGAGGGCATCTAGTCTAGTCCAACCTCCTACTCAAAGCTGGACCAGCCCCAACTAGATCATCACCTACCCTGGAGGTTTTCAAGAGGAGACTAGATGGTCACCTCGCTGGGGTCACCTAACCCCAGTTGTCTTCCTGCCTAAAGCAAGGGGGCTAGACCCAATGATCTGCGAGGTCCCTTCCAGCCCCTTGCAATCTATGAATTTATGAATCCCAGCCTGGGCTTTGTCGAGCCAGGACTTAAAAACCTCCAAGGATGGAGACGCCACCATCTCAACCCATCCCAGTGCTTCACCACCCTCCTAGTGAGAAAGTTTTTCCTAATATCTGACCTCAACTTCCCTTGCTGCAGCTTGAGCCCATTGCTCCTTCTGTCGTCTGATTGATTCTGTGATTAAAAATAATAACAGGTGGCTGAGAAACAACCAACCCAACTGCAGGCCTGGGTCTGTGCAATGTCTTGCTTCATCATCATGGGCAAGCGAGGCTTGACTTGGGTGGGGGATAACTTTTTCTGCTAATTTTTTACCTGTGAAGTCCCCTGAACATCCATCCCAGGGCTGGGTGGAGATCACAGATGTGAACTGGGATTTTCTCTGCCCTTAACCAGGAGGGAAGAATAGGCATTATTAACCTCAGGTGCTCAGCAGCTGTGAGCCACGACTCAAAACTTCATGAGACTGTTTAAAAATAATACAGGTAGGAGGTCCTTTTAATGGACCCCTTCTCTTCTAAGCCTTTAGGTCGCACTTGCTTCGTGTTTCCAAGCATTTCACAGCATCTGTGAGAACTAGAAGCAAGTTTCCTTCTTAAACACGAAAGCTGCGATTCTGATGCATTCCCTCATTCCCGCAGCTGAGGGCTTAAAACAAGTGTCATTTAAGGCAAGACTCACAAAACAAACCCATGTGGTAGCAGCACTGCAAAGAGACTCTGGCAACAAATTTACATCTGTCTGAACCAAAATGACTCCCCTCTCAATTAAAGGAGGTTTCACCTATGTGATGGTTTGGCCACCACCAGGCCTTCGTTCTCCAGCCAGCCAGGGAACCTGTAATAAAAAACATGGTAGGCAAGACCTAAATTTCTAATGATGATTTAATCGAATTAAATCATGTTTAAATAATGTAATGTTGCTTTTTAAGTATTTTATACTCGCCTTAGGAGTGCCCAAAGATCCCAATCAGATAAAGACTTCCATTGTGTGAGGCACAGGTCCCATATAAAAATGAGTAGGGAAGAGGAAAGTCTTTATAAAACAAACCCTTTCTGGCTACCTTAAGGCATCAGTGATAAGCAAAAAAGGGCACAAACCTGATTCTTTTTTTTCTCTTTGCAAGTTATGTTTGCGAGCCAGGCAGGCTGCCAGCTGCTTTTCCCATGGATTGCTTACAGCAGACGGCTGATTTCCCAGAAGTCCACGTGGCAGGAAGCAGAGACGGGTTTTAGTGTAAGTATATATATATATATATATATATATATATATATATATATTTTAGTTACTTGTATCCTGATGTGGCCACTAGTCACCCAAAGACTCAGACATTGGTGAGATGTGTATTATCCACACGGATGAAAACAGATAGAAACTGGGAAAATTAAGCTTGTAATGAAGGCAAAAGGGACCACATTAGGGTCAGATGAGCAGGATACAAAGATGGATTAGTCACTGGAGTTGTGGAAAATCACGCCCAAGGACTAATATAATTTTCCTTTGGTTTTCAGTGGCTGAATAAGTGGTTTTAGACAACCCAGACACATAGCCTGTGGCACAAATGTCTCAAGTGCTGGGAGGAAATTGCAATGGACTTCCACAAAAAAGCCAGTTTGCGTGTCTGAAACTTCTTGGGACCAGACTCTCCCCACAGTTACACCACTGCTCCTCTGCTGCAGCCAGCGGGTTTTAGGAGGGAGGCAAGACCAGAATTTAGACCAGCTGACACAATCGTAGCAGAGCCCCAGTGCTGCCCATGTACTCCGTGGACAGAATGGGGCCTTGAGGCCCGAGACTCAGTCTTTATCTCCTCCCTTCAGTCACAACCTTTACTGCACTTTTTTTCCTTTGACAGCATAATCACGTACCATACGAATGAAGTCTCAAGTCACCAAGGAAGGTGACAAAGAGCTCGTATTCCTAGATATTTGGCTGCCCAGATACCATGACGGGCTTTTAGAAACACAGATAGTAATAATAATCATAACAAGGAGAATAAGCAAATGGAAATGGTAGGTTGGTTGTGGGAATTCAGTATCGATACTACTGTGTAACCACTAAAGGACAGACTTTTACTCAGCCACAAGTACATTAAACACTGTCTTTATTATGAATCAAAACCAGGAGGATAAAAGGGTTGCAGAATAACATCAATCATGTATCAAACAAGACCTAAAATGTCAATCTCAAATGAACCTCCAGTTCCTGATGTTGGCGTCAGTAGTCCAGATCCAAAAGCAAAGAAAGTGTGTTAACCAACGTATGTATTAGTGTAGGAAGACTGTTAATGACTGCAGGAATCCAGCACCAATCAATATATATATAATGAGATGCTGTTGCATGAATGTCCGTGCAATTTAGTATACGCTGCCACTGGAAATACAATTAGAGCTGGAATATTTTTCCAGCAACCTGTTCTAAAATACCCATAGACAAGAGCAGAAGCTAGTGAGTTGCACAAGTATAATAATGCAGAGCTGACATAAGCCCAGTCTAGACTAATTTATTATCCCTCTTGCCTCATTTCTACAAGAAGTTACAAGGGGTGGATCAGAATTAAAGGAAAAATAACACAAAACCCACAGGAACATTAGCCTGTATCTACCCTTTTTCTGCAGTCTCAGAGCTCTCCACACGCCTGAGACTGCAGGCTACCAATGAAGCCAGTGCTCATCCCTGAGCATTATGGAGCCTGGACTGAAGTCAGAGCAAATCTGAGGCCAAAGTCTGCTGTCAGCTAAACAGATACCATCAGAACATCAGTGAGTGAAGCATCGGTTTAAATGAGCACAGATTTCTGTCTGTCAGTAAGGTAAGAAAGCAGGAAAAATGTTATTCATTGCAATTCCTGAGTTCATGCTTAATGGGGCACCACTGAGATAACCGTGTGGTTAAAAATGCACTGTCTGTGTTACTAACCTCACCCAGAGGGAGCTCATTTCTCTGGTAGCATCTTCAGCCTAGTTCACACTACAGCGTTTTGCCGGCAGAACTGGAGACAGCCCTGGCCCTAGTCTACCCAGCAGCTGGTGGCCTCCCAAAGCTTTATAGTGGAGCCATGTGAAGCTACCAGAAGCAAGTGGACACGTATGTACTCTGGCAGCTTGCGGGGGTGGCTTGTCTGCCACCATAAGTTCTGCATGCAAAGGCAGCTGAGGATAGACATAGCCTTGGGCCAACTGCAAAGCTGAACAAGCCTGAGGTAGCAGAGCTGTGGCACAGCTTTCTCCAGAAAATACATATTCAGGGGCCTGATCCTGTCAGCTGTCTCTCCGCAGGACTACTTGTGTGACAAAGGACTGATAGTGTCTGGGTCTCAGCAGACCAATGACATGAATACTCTCCGTTTTATAGCATCTTTCCTCTAAGGCTCCAGAACTCTTTCTTAAGGTAGGTAAGAATTACTCCCATGATCCAGATGGAGAAAGAAGGGTCAGATTTCAAGTGCCATCTATTTTTGGCTTCCTTAACTGTTCAGCTCCCATCTTGAGATGACTATTGGTGCAGTCTGATTTCTAAAGATGCAGAGTACCTTTTGACTTCCCTTACCATGCCCACTGCTCTAAATCTCTGCCACATTGGGCACCCAACACCTGAGGTCACGTCTGCAAATGATGGCTTGCATTCTTTGTCCAAGTCTGCTGAGTGAGGAACTGAACCCAAGACTCCTGACTGCCGGCACCTGTGCTAAGCAGAAGATAACAGTACTGCCTCACAGATGCCACCGGGTAGAGAATTTATTCATGCAGCAGTGAAGTATAAGTAAACAAATTTCAGTTGGAAAATGCTTTGAAATAGAAAAGGAGGCTTAGTTGTGCAAAACAAGCTGCATTGTAGGGTAGAGCTGCATCAGAGGCTTAGGAAAGGTAAGCTCCTCATCTCTTTTTGAAACCAGAATACTTGCCGTCTTCACTGGGATATGCTTCCCTGATCTTCCACCTGCAGCAACTTGGGATCAGAGCTCGGCCTGCCAGCTCTGCAGAGCCAAAACGCCAGTGAATATACTGTTTGTAAGCACAGTGACGGAGCCGGTTATTGAGGGTCTCAGTATTCAAATCCAACAAGGGCTCTTTGTAGAGCAGGGTAAACTCCAGTGTGGATCTGGAAAGAACAAGCTGCTCAAACAAAGGAGAGGCTGTAATGCATGTCCCATTTTTTCTTCGGCAGCAGAGCTGTTCCCATAACGCCTCTGTTTGCTGGCATTTCCCACAGCAGCACCAAGATGGGAGCCTGTGGGAGGAGGAAGCTTCTTGCCCTTTACTTTGAAGAGGTTGCAGCTCTTGGGCTTTGGCAAAGGCAGAGGCCTGACTGGAGTGCTTGGTAGTATCAGTAAACTCCTCGGGGTATATCTGCAACTAAAATCCAAAAGAAACCCATCACCCGTGAAGTAAGGACGTGTAGTGTTTTCTTTTGCAGTTTCCATATCTGCACTTCCCTGTCATTACATCACTCTAAGTTTACAAAATTGGATTCTCATTGCTCAAGCCTCATATTTAACACAGCAAAACGGATGTAAGAAGAGTCAAGTGGCAGATCTGGAAAATGATAGCTTACCCGCCTCGAAACTGAATGCAGAACAAACCCTCAGCTAAGGGGGGGCCACGTTGCCCAGGGCTGGTTCACACACATACCATGTGGGCATTAATTTAAATACACTTTGTAAATTTATACCCAGTGAAAGGTGTTGGATCAACAGCCCTGGTGGCAGGAGTCCTTTATCCGCATAACAGTCACAGCACAGGCAATCGCAGTTCATGTTCCCTGGCCATGTTCTTTAATCCCTGGATCACATATCTCTAGCACTGAATGAGTAAGTTAATTTTCACAATCCTGGCCTTCCTTTGAGAAAACTAATGGGGGAAACCAATTATACCAATTAGTGGATGTTTTCCTTAATGCAAACTCCCATCTAATTGGAATTGGATAGATCAAATCATTCTAATGGACATCTACAAAGGGTGTCTGCCGGATGGTAACAGCATCTTTTAATTTTATTAAAATAAATTTGTTTTCAGATTACAGAACAAAGTTAAGTTCTGGAGGTTTGCAGGGTCATGGCCCCAGCCCTTCCAAAATTTGGTAGTGTCAGACGAGAGGCCTGGGAAGCAAAACTCAACTCACTCTGGAACTGACTACACAAAAGTAGATGCTTGTTCTTACCTCAAGAGCTTGACCCTTAATATTCTGCAGACTCCTGTCCAGTGGCTTGTCTACCAGAATCACGTGTGGCTTATCAACATATGACACGTATATCACCGTCTGTAACAAGAAGAGTGAGCATCCGCAGGTGGGGCAGAATCTGCTTTGCTTTCTCAGATAAAAGCCCCACAGAAGGTGCATGCTGAGTGGGATGCTGTTCCAGGAACAGAGGAGAGCATGGAGGAAGGCAGGGCAGAGCGAGCAGGCGGTGAAGGCACAGGGAACTGGAGCAGAGGGAGCAGGAAGAGATGCTGGTAGGAGTAAGGTGATGCACAGTTTTATGGCTGAGATGAAGGCACTCAGCTCTCTCAGACTCCTTAAAAACCCCCGGCCTAGAGGTTCAGCTCGTGCCACAGAGGTGGTAGAGCATGAATACTGAGAGGGAGAGTGTGAATTTGAATGTGCCACTTAAGCAGCTGATTGCTTTCCTTACCGCTTTTGGTCCTGGCATAGTCTCATACTTCTTCCTGTAGTAATATTCCTTGACAGGTGATTTGCAGCAGGGAAAAGTGTTTGAAGTAAGAAGAAAGTCGATGATGAACACAGCCTGGTGCAAACAAAAACGAGCCATGATTCAATTTTCTTAATGAGACATCCTCAGAGTCATTTCCATAAGCACAGGAAATAAATCTCTTACCAAGCCAAAGTAGGAGAGGGTCGACCCAATGTACACCACCAGCTCAACAAAGTCAAATTTTCCAGCCTGGTGCAAAACAGAAGAGAGTGATTAGAT
Organism: Alligator mississippiensis; assembly: GCF_030867095.1. Lineage (NCBI taxonomy): Eukaryota > Metazoa > Chordata > Crocodylia > Alligatoridae > Alligator > Alligator mississippiensis. The sequence continues at coordinate 2,403,693 of NC_081833.1, read as the reverse complement.
GTCACCAATGAGGACCATTCCTTGCAGACTGGTCTCCGGGCAAAGCAAGGCCTTACACACAACTTGACAGTGTTTCCCTGTCTCTGTAACACAATGGACCTGAGCAAGTCCAACATTTCAGAGAATATTCTAGGTATGACAGCACAGCACCCTATGGATTTGGGGGGAAATCAGAAGAACAGCATTTACTGTGCCAAAGACGAGGATGTCAAACCGTATTCCAAAGGCCTTGATTAGCGTCCGCTCCTCCTTGCCATTGGCATCCTTGAAGTACTTTGCAAACCTGAAAAACAACAAGTGAACATCTGGGCAGTTTGAGGGAAGCCCTGCGGTGGGTCCTCTGCCAGCCTGGCACTCTGGGCAGGTCTGGCACCAAAGCCCAGGCAGGGTAGAGAGATGGGGAATAGCTCTCTGCAAGGGAGGCTGTGCTCTAAAGGGATCCCAGGGAAGGTACCAGGAGTTTGGGATCACTGGAAGGGGAGGGAATCAGCTCAGGATAAGGGAGTTCCCAGAAGAGAGAGAGTACAAGCCCAGGGTCTGTTATCTCCCTGCAACTCCTGCTTTCGGTTCGTGCTATGGATCCTCTGCCAAGAGCGGTACCCGAGGGCAGGTACCGGTGATGGGAGGCCCCATGTTAGGAAGTCCAGGTGGGGGCTGCTGGGGGCAGAGCAGGCACAGAGGTGCAGGGCCTTGTACGGATGCCCTGGGTATCTATAGGGTGGGCCCTGTGGCCTGTTTCCTGAGGGAAACTCTGGAAACAATCTCCTGGATTGTCCCTCAGGAGAAGGCAACCTACCCTTATGTCAGGGTGAGCTTAAGACTGAGCAACATGTGAGGCAGGACCAGTGGGCTTGGCCCAAGTCAGGCCCCCAAACCTCTTGAGTGTTCAAGCAGTGGACTCCAGGGAGCATTTTTTTAATAATATGTTTCATGTTCCAGGTCAAATCAGCCAAATCAGTTCCAAATCCTATCGATTCAGCAGGATTCAATCATCCAGAAAACCATATTGATCGAGCAGGCAGAACTCAACCGTTCCAAACACCGTGCAAGCTGCTACGACTGGTGAGCATCCTCTGTCCCAGATCCAACACCCCGGGACTTCAGATACTCCCAAATCCATTGGCAGGCATCCTATGCACAGCCCCAAGCAGGAGAGCGGTTTCTTGCCAGGAGCCTCAGCCCCATTCGGGAAGGTGCTGCATGCCTTTAACTTCCTGACATGGTGGGTGCCAAGAACTTGCACTCCAATTCAGAGTGACTAATGACAAAGTTTCCTTCAGCTTTCCGAGATGTACTTTAACACCTTGACCCTAACAAATCAGCCTCAGCCAGCTTTTGCTCCCACCCCGAGGCATTGCTCTTGTGAGCTGAATTCTGCACAGCACTGAAGTGCTTGTAATCTGCCTTCCCCCTTCTCTTGCATTCATCAGCTTTCCTTTCGCTAGGATCTACTTTGCAGTTAGTCACTCAGCAATATGCAGCATAACGGGCTTTAATTTTCCTTGCTGGGCAGACATGAAATGTTCTTTCATTTTCTGCAATCCACGGCTGACGCATGTTTTACTGGCCAGGGCTTGGCTGAGCCTCTGATGCCTGCAGCTCGGTGCGATTCTATTTTGAGGCTGTACCAGCATCTTCTGGATTGGGCAGTTCTTCCCCATGCTACTTGCTATCTCTGGAGGATGATGAAGTAACGTTGGCTCAAAATGCCACAGAAAGTTCCTTCCTTGCAGCAGCTTAGTGCTCCAGTTGGATGTATTAACAGCTTCATGGATGGTCAGATGAAGCAGCTGCACCTCACACACTTTGCACTTGCAAGTAAGTCCTGATCCTATTAAATCTGTGGGGTTCCACATTGGTGTAGAGCAGCAGGAAGAAGTAGGCTGCCCAGGCCTAGGAGATAACCCACGCGGAACAACACGCACAGTCCATGCCTCAGGAAACAACTGTTTTATCCTGGTTCTGAAGTCCCTACTACACGTTCCCCCTAAGATCCTCCCCCATACCCTCTCTCCACTGTGATGAAAGCTCCCACACTTCTCATAAAAACCTACAGATCCCCAAACCTACTCAGGAAGGCAAATGATTACTGCTTTTTGAGTTTACTCATTGCCATTAGATTCCACTAGGTAGAGAACATGGTTGTACCACTGCAGTCGTGCTACCCTCGCTTGCCCAAGTCACATCTCTGTCAGTGTGTTTACATGTGTGAAGCTTCCCCATGCAAGGGAATTCTCCAGTCTGCTTGCTGGCTTCACACGTTCAGAAGAAAAGAGAGACTTTTGGAGCCAGGTTTTGGAGCCAGGTTTGTACCGGGAGACCCTAACTCCATTACTAGAGAGTGAGAGAGAGCACAAGGGTCAGAGTGGGAAAAGGGACACTCATCTTTAAGGTGGGCTGCTTGCAGGCTGGACGGGGCAGCCCCCAGGCATACATGAAGTGAGGAGAGCTGACCAGTCAGGCCCTGGCACTGCTAGGGAAAGAAGCACCTGGAATAGAGCTGTGTGGTGACTGGACCTGAGACTGTTTAACTGGATAGGCCCAAGAGGGCTGGAGCCAGGGGAAGCCCCAGCCCTGAGCAAGCGTGTAGTCTGCTCATTATTTGTGGGTTGTTTTGGACCTAGCCAGCCCGTGGCTGGTGGGTTATGCTGGGGGCTAGCCAGCCTGCAAAGCTGGGGAATGGGCAGGGTCCTCTAATTGCACACCATGTACAAGCCTGAGCAGGGATGGCCCACTGATACGAACACAGAGGGAAAGGTACCTAAGTTTGTCCATTTTGACTGAACTGAGGAACTGTTCCTTAATCGTTACCATCAAAGCTGTCCCACATGCCCTGTTGTTTCTTGCCTGCCACATCAAGCAAGGGCAGGCAAGGGCTGACCACAGGACCCTGGGACACTCGGGACCTGCTGCACCTCCACCAGCACAAACCTTGCGGGGGTCCAGAGAAGTCAGTGGAATTATTCCAGATTTATGCTTGTTTAAGTAAGAATAACATTTGGCCCCATAACCTAGCTGAAACCAAACCCTGGCTGAGTTTTTTTTGGCACAAAAAATTTAGCTTCCTCCTTGGAGACTGTACACATGCTTAGAAAATAACTGTGACCCAAAGCTGAGAAATGAGATGGATGTTTTGCAATCTCTCCCCCACCCCCTGCTTCTAATTAGCTTTGTCAGACTCTTTTGGGCCAATTTTCTATTAGGATTTAATCAAGCTCCCTGTTGCCCATTAACCTTCCCTGCCCTACTTTTTCAGATTACGCATCTTTTTGATGTTAAATCTTTCTTTTGGAGGGAAGAGGAGGGGAATTGGGTGGGTGACTTTTCCCCTTGTCCATGCCGATTAGCACCGTGCTGGCCAGTCGTGGTGCAAGCTGGAAGTCTGCAGGTTTCCTCTGAGCAGGCTGCCCATGCTTCATAGTCTGAATTGACCACACTGCTGGGGACTGGGGGTATTTTTTCAGCAAAGTTTTCAAACAGCCAAGATAGAGAGCATGCTGCTGGCTAGGTATGACAGTGAATGCCTGTCTTTTACCTGAAGTTGTAACCAGGGTAGTCTTTGGTGGTTTTGTCATCGAGGCGACGAAAGCTGTACTTCGGACTGCAGCGGTGGAACCATTTGTCCAGGTTACAGTCCCAGTTAATCTCGATACCCATGATGCCACCCTGCAACCACAACAAGGATATGAGCTCTACAGCATGCTCAGGAACACATGTAAGAGACTGAGCAGGGTCCCGTTCTGCCATTGCTCTGTGCCCCAATCTCCTAGTGAAGTAAAAAGAGATCTGAGGGTGTCCCAATGGCAGGATCACACCCACAGATGTAGTGCAAGTGTAAATGCATTTCCACATCAAGCCAAGGCTGCTTGTACATGACTCCGAATTCCTGCATGCTAGAACCTAGAGTTCACCCTAGTTCTGGAGGCATCTCCTGGTTTTTTGTGGGGTTTTTTCTCATCCTATAATTAAAAACAAAATCCTGACTTAGCTCACCCTCTCTGACCATGGTTTGATTCAGTTAAGCTAAAGACAGCTCAGCTCAAACTTTAATGAACTCTGACAGGAATCCCAAATGCAGATCCGTACCTGAATGTTGAAGTTTTGATGGACTTGCAGCCTGTCTGGACACTGGAACCCAGTAGATGGGGGTTTGGTCGTTGGTTCTGTGCAACTCCCTTTATTTCTCCGTAACTCCCTTTCACCCTTCTGTAAATACTGACCTTAGAGATGGGCTGTGAAACTCAGCTGGCTAGTTTGCTACATGTGCTCTGCTTGGGACATTCATAAAATAAGACTTGGTGGAAAAGCACAGGCCAGGATATAAGGCACTATTTCCAGATGAGCTTTTGGTAGGTTCTTTCTCCCTAAGACATTACTGAGAGGGTGCCCTTTAGCAGAAGTGAGACAAAAATAGGAATCCCTGTTTTTGACTTAGGAAGACTGTTTAATTAAGGACCACAACATGTCGCTCTGTGTTGTCGATTGCTCAATGCTATGAGGTTCTGGTCTACAGCTGCGTGCTAGGGTCATACAAATCGGTAATTACAGTTCAATCACTGTAGGTCTAATCCTGGAAGACACTGAGCATTCTCAAGTCTCACTAACTCCAGGGATAGTTGGGGCACTCTGAACCTTGCTGGGTCACGCTCTAACTGGAACTAGTCTGTTATGAGAAGTAATGCAATATATTAATGAGGAAATGAAAGAGCAATAGTACAGAGGAATTCTAGCAGTGATCATGAAACCAAAAGAGTGCCTCAAACCTGAACTGCCATGTCTGAAAAATTCTCTCCTGTTGTTTGGAGAATATCTCCCAGCCGGAAAATGGGACAGGTGGGTGCAGTAATCTTGTTGAATGTGCATGTAATATTGAATTTTGGTAAAATATTATTTCTGCAGAGAACAAAAAAATATTTGAAAGGGTAAATTAAAGTTCTTCTCTGAAAAGCATCTATAAATGCAGCTATGTTCACTCAATTTACAAGTAAACTGAGGCTTTCTTTTCTTGTAGCTACCAGCTCTACAGACACCAATGGGGGCCTGAGAGCTGAGCTGGTTCCTTGACTCATTGGGCATTACCACCAGCAAGACTTTGCAACTCAGATGTATTATGTCCTAATGATACTTATGATCCTAACCCTTCAGGGGTTTTACTGAGGCATAATCCATGAGAATTTACAAGTAAGTCTGTTGCCGATGTATGAGAGGAAATCGAGTCAGTCTCACCCTCCTAAAACTGTGTTGGCTTCTGAAGAATTAACAATAGTAAAAAACAATAAAATAATCATTTTATCTACCAGGTACATTCACCCCTGAATATACAGATCTGTTGAGTTAGACAAGCCATTTTTGTGTAATCCTTTTTGGGAGAACTGCTTCTCCAGAAGTGATGAAGTAACGTTTTTACTTACGCAGTATAATTAAATTTTGGAAAGTGGATGTTGTTCTTTATTAGTACTGTGAAGTTTTCAGCACTCCTTAGAAGGGCAGGCCTAAGAGAAGAACATATTTATAAATTTGTAATGCAAGCTATTAAACCAGCTATATTCCTGGAGTTAAATAGTTCCATTTATGCCACACTATTTTACTATTACCTGGAAAATGATCAGTAGGAGGAATATGACACTGAAAATAATGAGTGGTAGACCCAGGAGTTGGATGGCTTGGGGGACTGGGAATGGAATACCTGGCTTTCGTAACTGCAACTGTTGTGTCTTTGGGGCAAGCAGTATCTTCTCACATTTGCTTGTATGGCACGTATATTATGGGGCTGGACTCTGATCAGGATGTCTAGATACTACCCTGATAACAAGGGTAGACTGCCACAGCAAATCTTGCCATGCAGGAGCAGCAACCAGTGGTGCCAGCCCGGTCACGTCTACGCATTTTTGGCTACAGATACTGGTATGCCTTGACCAGTCTAGACCTAGGGGCCACCCTGGTTGCATTATCCTTGACCATGACCTTTAATTTGTATTGGGCAGGGTGTGTCAGGCAATTCCTATAAGAGCTGAAAGAGTTCAGCTGAAGGACGAGCTGTAGGAAAAATCATATATTGTGGTGGAAGGCTTTATAGCAAGGGTACACGTACAGGGACAAAGGCCTTTGTGGGTCCTGCAGGAGATCCTGGGTCAGGTGAAAAAAGGAACCCTTTTTGAACAATGCTGTTGTGCTTACCCTGAAAGAAAAGTCTGCATAGATTTTTGCCTGTAGTATTCCTCCTTCCAGGCTTGCAGAAACAGACCAACTGCTCACAGGAACAAAATTATATTGTGCTTTAAATTGGCACAGCTCCATTTAAGTCAAAGGAGCTGCACCAGTTCTCACGTGCAGGGAATTTGTCCTGTATATCCAGCAGTGAGGTCAAGTTTAATAGAACAGATGATTGAACTAGTTTCTTGTGTACGTACGTCAAATGCTGCTACTTGTCAGGGACTAATGGAATAATATATCCTTAGATCTTAAGTAGAGTGCTCCTCTTTCTTATTAATTAATTAATTAATTTACTTTTTCTGATACAGATAAGTAACTTCACATTTAAGTGGAACTTTTGAGTCTGAAATATTTTATAATTGTGGGATCAGAGCAGTTAGAGATGGGGAAACAATTAAAATAAAAGGTCCCATTTATAGTCTACTTCTGGGCTCAAGGAAGAGTTATTTTCTCTGGTATATTTTTTTGAGTTTTGTCAAATTTTACGTTACCAAGACTAGGGCATTTTACTGCTTCCCCTGGGACACTGTTACACAGTCAGAATTTAAAAGAATTTCCCACTTATACTACTAATGAGACCCATATTGTGCTTTTCCTTAAATTATCAAAATGCTGCTACCAAAATAATGATTTATAGAACTGTCTTTTATGAAAGAGAAGATGTTAAAAGATAATTGTCAATCATTTCTAACAATAATAATAAGGGCTAGAAAGGAAACTGCTGTTTTACAAGGTGCATTTCCAGTGGCCCACTAGGAGGGGCTGAGAAACCTCAGCTCTTACTGCTTTGCAGGATCATACCCTTAATTACTAAATAAAAAGGCAATACGCCTCTTACTTACGTTGGGGCACCTTTTACTGATTCCACAGGGCACCAGGCAGAGACTTCACAGGTCTTAATAGTTGCATTATACTGTACACACTTTCCTGTCTGAATTCCTGTACGGAAGGGGAAAAGGAGTTGTTGAATTGGCACGTGAGGCTTGAGTCTGCCCTTTACAAGATGGTCTCAAAGTACTAACAGATCACTGGCTGCAGTAAGGGAACTTAAATCAGAATATAGCTTTCCATTCGCGCAGCTCTCTTGCAGTGAAATAGATATAGGAAGGGCTTTCTAGACTTCTGCCACACCTAATCAATGATTAAGACATCCCTTTGACCTTGTCACTGTTGCTTGTATTGTTAGTCCATGCACTTATTAAAGCAACTTCCTGCAACAGAAAAGCAGCAACACTTCAAAGGCTTAAATCAACTGTGTGAGCGTAATAGAGCAAGAATAACCTACTTGGTGCAGAACTTCACTCCCATCATGCTTTCAGCAGGATATTGCTTGGCAACTCACTCAACCAGTGAAGAGAGATTAAGAAGTATTGTGCCATCTGGACAATGTCACTTAGCTAATCAGGCCTGATGCAGGACACTGACATCTCTCCAATCCTAAGAATTAGCCAACCATTTGATAGATGTCTTGGGCATTACAGCATTTAATTACAACTCAGTCCTTGGATCACTCTTCAGAACTGTCACCAATTTCAGTGGAAGTTACACCACGGAGTAGACTGCAAGCATGGGCTCTCTTTAAATGGTGTGTGACATCTTCACCACTTCATCTTTCTCTGCTCCCTCTACCTTTTTCCTCCGCACCCCCTTTTGCTAAGGAGACCCAATGAGCTCTTCAGAGGATAGTCATCTGGATGAGCAGATACAGATTTCACATCACTTCTCCCCTTGTAGTTCTGTTTGTCTCTGGCTCCCAAACCCATACTTTCACACCTCCTTCCTTACCCTTGCATGTGCCGGTCACATCTTTGGGAATTGTGTGTGCACACCTTCCCCAATGGAAGTCCCCCCCTATCTCAGAACAGTTTGGCTCTTCAGTTGCAAACTCTTCAAGCATTATCGTGCCAGGCAGCACTTTTCTGCTACATGCCATGCCATTTGGCACATGCTGGCTCCTGAGCCAGAACTAATGTAGCTGTGTTCACGTGGTGCTATCGTTCTGCAAGACAGCGTTGATCAGCCCACCCACAGCGCTGCCCTGAGGCACCCAACTACCACCTCTTCGGAGGGTTGTGCGCAGAGCTATAGCACACTGCTGCCCAGCTTAACTAGAGCGGTACAGACATGCCCAAAATGATTGTTCCTCTGCCAGGCTGAAAACAACACTGCATTGTATCAGTAAGGCTGATTCAATGTCCATAAGAACTCCTATTTTGATGATGAAGCCAATAATGTGTTAGGTACCCGTTAGCATTTTACCAGAGCTGCACCACCGTTCTGTCGGTAGAAACAAGGTCTTGTGCAGCTGCAACTATCAGCAGTGCAGCAGAAGAGGGAAGCCAGAAATGTGTTTCTATCTGAAGATGGGACCCACGTACCATTGCTCAGGGGATCTGTACGCCCTTGTACACAGTGTTTGTCTGAAGAGCAGACGTATTTGGCAATAGGGTACTGAAAAAAAAATCAACATAAAAGACAGTTATTTATAAATATTTCCCCCTCCCCCCACAATAAACTGATATCATCGGTTTGCCTCTCCATGCCCACGGAGACATGAGCACATTTAGAATAACAGCAGATCGCTGCAGAGAAGCAGTGACTTGTTTAACTCTCCTGCTCCTCTACATTATGGTCTCCACCTGCAGTGAAGCCAGCTGGGAACATAAGCCTTAGTGAGGCACTAGCACAGTTTTGGCTGCAGGGTCTTTGGTGCCATGCACAAAACTAACTGCTGGCTGATTCATTGGGAAACATAGGGTGGAGGAATAAAAAAGGAGAGTAATTAAACTAGTTGTGGCATGTTATCCAGTAAGATAAAGTAGCAAAGGAAGGCAAAACAATGTTTGCTTGTGGAAAACTGCTATGAACACTCGTGCCAAAGAACGCTACGGTACGCAGGTGATGAGTCACGTATAAAATGCAGTTACCTCCGGACAAACGCGCTGAGTCTGTTTTTCTGTGGTAATGATGTTGGTTATCACGAAGAAAGTGTCTCTTCCCTATGCAGAGAGACAGGAGGGGAAAAATATTCTAAATTAAATATCGTATACCAAATCCTGATTGTGGTCACTCCTGTGTTAACCCAGAGCGACTCCTGTAAAGACAGTGGGGCTGGTTCAGATCTCACTCGTGCTGATGTCAAAAGGAAATCACTCCATTGAACACCAGTGTGTACCACATTGGAGGAACCGGATTTTTTCCCCCAGATATCTCCATGTAAACCAGGAGTAACTCTATTAAACTCAGTAGAGTTACACTTGGAATTAATTTGTTCCTAGAGCTGCTGCTGTTATAATCATAAATTGATCATGACAGAAACAGAAGGTTTCTTAACCCATACAAGAGAATGATTTCTTTTCACATTATGTTTCTTGTGGTCTTTAAAGACACCTAGCACTAAAGCAACAGCACCTGCCACCCATTGCACTGACTTTAAGCGGAGACTTACCTGCATGGGAATGGTATACTCTGCCGTGTCCCAGATTCTGGAGCCAGCCTGGGACACTCCTTTCACTTTGGTATGAACCGAGCTGATCACAGACTCCTTTCCTTGATAGAGTCGATTAGTCACAAGTGCAAAACTAACCAGACAAAACAGAAAGGACAAATGACCCCATGACAATGAAATGGCAGACCGCCCTTAGCATCCCCTACCCTGGGGGTCTTCAAGAGGAGGTTAGACGAGTATCTAGCTGGGGTCATTTAGACCCAGCACTCTTTCCTGCTTATGCAGGGGGTTGGACTTGATGATCTATTGAGGTCCCTTCCGACCCTAACATCTATGAATCTATGAATCTATGAATCACGGTTAGTAAATGCGCAACGGAAGTTAAAAGTCAACTGAACCTTTGAAAGTAACTGGAGACTGTATCATTGTGATTTAGCAGGCCAAAATCTTCCCTCGCTTACACTTGGCAATCTCCTTGGCTTTTATAGAATTACTTTGACATGGGTGACTACTGATCTGGTCCTTCTTCATTACTTCCTATCCTAAACATCATCTAGTCGTGTGCTAGTCAAATTAAATCTGCCCCCTGCCCCGTCCCGCCACTCCCAATTGCTGTGGTGCTTGACTTCGCCCTTCAAGAGCTGACTCTCTTCAACGCAGAGGTGTCTCTATGAATTTAAACCCTGCAGCCTCTGTTATAAATGGGTTATGCTCTAACTGAGGTCCCAGCAGGTTCTGTTTTGGAAGAAATCTGTTACTATTCAACCTTTTCATCTTTCAAAGCGGCCAACTCCAGTGATCCCTGTCTCAGGCTGTTTAGTTAAGACGCTCCTAGGTACCTGTTAAATTTGTTATAAGATGGAGAAATAGGCTCTCTCTGCAACCCCCTTTGGCAAAGTGCATGAGATCAGAGCCTCATGAACAGCAATAACTATTGTAGCTCACAAGCCTCTATTGACCACTGTCATCTTCATTTGTCAAAATCTCATTTTCAAAGCGTTCTTTGTAAAGGCAAACCCAGTGTTCTCATATGTTACTGTTATCATTAAAGGGACATCATACATTAAATTCAGGCCAGTACTTAAATGTGAAAAGCTTTTATAAACAGAAATGTTATCACACACTTATTTTTCCCCAGTGAAACAATACTTTTTAAAGTTGATGGGGACCAATTAAAAGCGATTGGTATGCATTGCTTCTGCAGCCCATGATGTACCAAACTTATAAAAGTACTGAGACTTGTAACCGCTACTGTGCATGTAATATCATGTACAAAAGGTTGCTTTCAAAAACTGGTTTTCTATTTTAGATGATAGCGTCATCATCATTTCAGTTAAAAAATAACCAACCTGGGAGTGAAAAATAATATCTAAAATACTTAAGTGCAAAGCAACTGTAAAAACCCGGTGTTTATTTTAGAATAGTTCCCACAAGGCATTTTTATGCCGTGCCTTTGAGAGGAGTGATTTAAAGAAGTCACGCCGGTGTCGTCCGCCTGGGAAAACACAGCTCTAAACAACTAGACAGAAATGGTGTCTTAATTAGACAACAAAACTTCCTGACTTCCAGTAAGATTGCAATTAGTTTTCTATGCGATAGCTTGTCCCCCTTGTGTAGGAATTAAATCTCGTTTATGAACATCTGAAGACGTTATCCACAAACGCGATCACTGAAAGCAGCCATCAACACTGGAAACTGAAACCACATTCAAACACTTCCTTACTAGGAGGTTTACAGTAAAATCTACTGTGCAGATAATTTCTTGTGCTGTCCAGACGCTTGTCTGTTGTTTGTGTAGCACAGAGCTCAAGATATCCAGGTACTTGCTGAGCCGAGTTATAACCGATCAGACAACCACCCACATAATAAACACGCCTGCTCACGTACAGTGCAACATCTCATCGTTCTTAACTTACCAAACGTATAATAAAACTATTATATGGATGATCCATTTAATACTTCCGAGGTAGCCACTCTGAAAACGGACAGTTTTAGATGTTTCATATTCACACAGATCATTCAGGCTGCAGAACGCAGTCATTGTTACAACTTCCTTAGTAGTCTGTGCTCTCAAGAACCACTTGATTCTGCTTTTTTCCCACCCTTTCCTTCCCACTTTCATAGGACGCACCCCTTAAAGGCGCAGCAAGAAAACCACTTATATTAGCACGGAAGCTAGTATAAATGTGATACGTTTTTTTAAGAAAGAAATCATTGTTTTGTCGCTAATTAATAAAAAAATAAATAAGTAAATAAATACATACAAAGGGAGTGTGAGGTTAGCATGCCAGATGCTTTACTTACGTACAGACCAAAGACAAAAGGCCATGTTCATTTCTCTTGCATCTTTAGTAAGGCCGATTACATTAGACTAGAGGTGAATCTGACCCAAATTTGACAAAAATTCCAGTGTTTCACAGCCACCCACCCACTCGCAGACAAAGACAGTTTTCAGAGGAGCAACATTTCTGGCATTCCTTTTGATTGGACATCACAAATTTGGGCTATTCAGATGTTTTATAGAAATGACAAATCTAAATGTCAGATGCATTAATACTCTTAGCAAGTCCTCCAAACAGCCTGGCTATTCATACCATTGTCCTGATGAGGGAAAATCCAAGATTTGGCGTCCTGCTAAGTTATCAGCGGTAAACAGACTTGTATCCTTCTCAATGTCCATTGGACAACTTGACTCCTACTGATCTAATCGGAAGGTGTTGAACATGGGCTGAAAGCTCACGATCTGCCAAGAGCTGTGGAGGACTGATGAATGCTTGCAGCTTGTTCCTAATTTCAAAGAGAGATGATACAACTTAGCATCTCACCTTGTCACGATGCATCAGCTTTGAATGTGCCCAAAGGACCTGATTCTGCAGCACAAAATCAACATGAGTTTTCTAGTGGCTATCAGGGACTGCAGGAGCAGGGTTTAATTTCCACATCTTCTCACTTTTCTGCCCCCAGGGCCAGGGAGAACAGGCGAGGGAGACAGAGAGAGAAATTATTTACCCGTTTCATCTTCTGACCAACAGAACGGTTTGCATTGAACTGCCATGGGACCTACGTCACCATCTCCACTCAGTCGTGCCACCTCCACATGCCACCACACTTCAATTGCTCTGCTTCTGTGTGATCCCGCTGACAGAAAGGTGCATGAGGGAAGAGAAGAGAAAGGAAAAGAATGAGCTCCCTCATAGCGGAGTGAGTTTTGCCACTGCCTGAGTTTGCTACTAGACAGAAAAATACCCGAGCATTTGCAGGGCCATCAGATGCTGAGCCCAGTGCTGTGCATAGTGACACTCTTGTTCTCCAGGAGAGGGCAGTCCTATATCATCACACACGCCTCATGTGGCCAAAGGATGGCATCCATCCCAGGGCCTCAGTGTGCAGTGGCCTAATCCATTGGAGTCAGTTTGCATTGCTGTTAAGGACCTACAAAGGCTAGCAGCACTCTCAGTTTGACATGTTGAATTCAATGCAGAGATGAGTCTAGTATCCAGGTTGTAGCTATATTGGTCTAGAGGGGAAGGCAATCAGGACTCATAGTAGACGTGATATCTTTTATTAGGCCAACATGATTTTTTTGCAAAAAAAATCTTTGATTGCAAGCTTTCAGGCACAGACAGCCTTCGTGAGGCATTGGAGAAAAGACTGTAAAAATTCTCCTGGGTAGATATGAAAGTTCATAGTTCAGGGGATTTCACAGAGGAGTCAGTAGGTGGAAAGCTCCTCTGGGCAGTCAGTTCATAGATGGTATGAAGCTTCTCACCTCCTGCGAGGGTCTGTGATGATGCAAATTACCTTGAAACAAAGATGAGTTTAAGAGGATTATGCTGGTGTAGCATTCACCTTTTCCTGGACCCACTGAGGCCTGATTCCCAGTTGATCTCCACCTTGAACCTCTCCACATTTGTATAAAATGCAAGCAGACTGGGTACCAGTGCTTTTTGCCTGCTCTGCACAGGTGTACATGGCTGACCAAGATCCAGGGCAGGTCAGGTGAGTTACGCCAAGTCAGATACCTTCAGATTCAGGGCAGAGAGAAATTCCTCTCTGTCTCCTGTTACATTGCAAAAGATCCTCACACATCTACATACAAACCCAAAATAAAACTGCCAAAGCTACACATGCACAAAGCAAACCAACTCAACCAAGCAGGGAAAAATATTTTCTTCTCTAATCTCTTTTGGCTTACAATCATCTACTGTGCAATCTGTGACAGTGGTCAGCACAAGAATTGCAGAAATAAATGTGTTTAATAAGTTGACAGTGTTCCTTGAGACCTCATTTATAATCCTCTTGCACAAAGGGAGAAATTGCTGTCTGACAGGGATAAGTAAACACAGTTCTCATTGGCTTCAGTGCACGTTGTCTGTGGCCCGCTGCTGATTGAGGGCTTTAGAGCTATGGCTTATTTGATGTGGAGAAAATTAATACCACGTCAAGAAATTTGGAGGAAATCATAATGATAACAGTTCTCATTGGGACAAGCCAAAGCGAGATCTGTGATGCATCTGAGTGCCAGAATGGCCCCACACAAATGGATTTTAATATAACTCAGCCATCTCTAAGTGCACATATCCCCTTATTCCTAATAAAAAGGAAGAACAACAGGACTTGGATCCCATACTGCAAGCAGAGATGCTCTTCAAAGTGTCACCTTCTCTTCCTAAACACACTTATTTTCACATTAACTTCTTCCATCTGTTTGGGATCTGACCTCAGGAACCAGTCCAGCAGCATTCATCTTCTTGCCCAGGGATGTTCCCATATAAGGTGATCTCTCTTTGTCGGTCAAGCATGATTTCTATTTGCTCAGGTTTCTTTCCACTCTGATTTGCTGGCTTCCATGCTTGAGTTCCCCTTGCAAACTCACAAGGCGGTCATACGTTCAGCAGCATTTGTCAGGCCTCGGGAAGGCTAAATCTGCACATTTATAGGGCTTTGGGTAAAAAAAATTCAGGCCAGGTCTCTTCTGTTTCTGGCCTCTGGAAGCTGCCATCACTATAACTCTTTCTCAATAATCATACTAACATCTTGTTTAGCCCCATGGAAGTGTCACCTGAATAAGAAACTGAGGAGTGAATACATCATTGATAGCATTGTAATGCCATTAGGAAACCTTGTTCAAATCCCTGCAGTGCCATCCATCACAACTATCCTGAGACATGGGATGTACCCGTGGGGCTGCATATGGGAAACACGGAAGCACCAGCTGGAGGTTTTGTGGGATCCCACCTCATCTCCTAGGCACACTTCCCATTTGCCTGTGGCAGCACCTCTCCTTGGGACAGGAAGGAAGCAGCATCCTTGTCCTGTCTGTGAAGCTCCACAGCCTCCACTGTGATCGAGAAACCTGGAGATAGAGCCAAGGTTTGATTTTTCTAGGCTGTGGGGATGGTTTTGACCTGCAGACACTGAATCCAGACAGATGATGGAACAGAAGATTGTTCTCTGGTTACTTTGGGTTGCATGTGTATGCAGCTTGAGACCACTGGAAGAAATGCCCATGAAGATGCATAAGCCTCAGGAATCCCCAGACACATCCTGTCTCTCTCCTAGCTGGAAAGTGCAGTGGGATTCAAAACCTGCCCTGGACTGACGGCAGGGCTTGCAGGAAGGAGCTAGCAGCAGCATGTTGGATCTGACTAGGTTTCTTTGGTCTGTCTTAGGCATCTCTTCCACTTCCTCAATCACAGCTGGAGTAATCAAGCCCTAAAGGCTTCTATTAGGGTGGATATCTGGACCACGTGGGGAGCCAAAACAGTCTGTGGTGCAAGACAGAAGAACCCCAAAGGCAGCTTCCTCCTGGCTGTGCCGTAGCCCCAAGTCCTTGCATTGTAGCACTAACAACCCCTGTGCCGTCTCGGGACTTGTGAAGGGACGAAGCGGAGGGCTGCTTGTATCAGCCCAAAGTGGTCCAGCACTGACATTTCCCCCCAGATTCTGTGGGCTCCTCGAGGGTCCCGACATGCTGCAAGAGCGGTGTCCTGGGGCCAGAACCAGCACTGCAGAACGTCACTCCCTCCCTTTCTCTCCCTGTGCCGTCTGGATACTCGGCACACTCGAAGAAAAGAGGACTAAAAAGACACCAGCAAAACATATGAAAGGAATTGAGGTCTTCCCGCAACTTCTAGGTAGATGTGATCCTTACAGGTCAGCATAAAGAGCACAGGCAGAAATGGAGCATACTCTCGTTTTTACAGCTCAAGCACCACGCCCGGAAGAATTTCTTCAACCTCTTCGTGCCTCAGTTTCCGCACTTAAAAATGAAGACAATCATGGTGCCCTGCAGGCTTGTTGTGAGGTGGATTAATTCATATTTTGGAAGTGCTTCGAGTTAACCCAAGATAAACACCGCCGATAGAAATACAAATATTATATTTATGGTTTCTAATTACCGAGTTGAATTTTACACAAGCTGCTCCTCTCAATTGGCTTGAATCTGGGCGAGTCAGTGCATATTTTAATCCATCGTATGTGGACCTGCATGTGATTCAAAAGCAATGGAAGAGGCTAACTACAACGCAGAGGGTCTGAAACTGATCTGGGTTGAATTGATGGATTCTGAGTGATCTGTACCTAGAAAATCAAGGACTGGACGGATCAGTTTTATGCACAAATGTCAATTCATCCTTTTTTTTTTCCCCGTTTGAAATGATATGAGCTCCTGCGTTTGCTTAGGAGCTAGGAACAGATTTTAGGTCTTGTGAGTTGCATTGATAGCAGATGTGCCAACCTAAATTGGAGAAATTAGCTTGTTGTTCAGATCTGATAAAGACTTGGAACAATATTGCCATCCGCATGTCCTATCTGTCCAATTTTCAGTTTCAAAGAACAACAACAATCGTTTACTTAATTAGCAGAGAGCAAGCCAGCTCGTCTGAAATGTTTTCACGCTGCAGATTGCCAGAAAATCTTAATTGGACGCATGTATCAATCTGCTTTGGGGCGATGCTGCAGCCCCAACGGTCCAGGAAAACCATGAGGCGAGGATTGTTGCGAACGTGGTCTCTTAGGAGGCCTGCCGTGTGGTTGAGAAGGACGCAGCCTTGCTTTCAAGTGCCACAGTGCCCTTCCTGAGCCATCCTGCAAAGGAAGAGGTGCTTCTGAACAGAGGGAAACGCCATTTGATTGAGGAACCGGTGCTGACAGCGTATCCTTGCAGTTTTGCTAACCATCGCTGGGTGTTTCCCCCCGTCCGGCTGCAGCACACGCAGCTCCAACCTCCGCTTTGCTTCCCAGCAGAGGGGCAAGTGCTGTGGGCAGGCCTGGGGCACGCGTAGTAGGATCTACTCTCTCCCAGAACAAGCCCCCACGTGCCCCGCCCTCAGGACCTTTTCCCGCCACGGCAGCCCCGCACTGCGCATGCGCCCCTCCTGCCACCAACGGGCGCCGCGTGACCGGAAGTGACGGCGCCGCTCCGGCGTAGCAACCGTTACCAAGGGCCCGGTAACTAAGCGAAGAGGGCGTCGAGTGGGGGCGGCCTGTGGCGGGGGCTCAGGTAACGGCGCGGGGGCGGCCGGGCCGCGCCGCGACCCCCGCGCGGGGGTCTTCGTGTGCCTGGAGGGCTCGGCAGCGCCGGGCGGGGCCAAGCAGGCCGCTGCGGGGGTGTCCCAGCCTGCCGGGCTCTGCTGGCTGCCCCCCCCCTCCTTCTGCTACTTGTGTCAGGGGGTTTAACCCCCCCCCCCTTATTCTCCATGTGTCAGGGGGTTTAACCCCCCTCGTGCTCTGTGTCAGGGGGTTTAGCTCCCCCTTATTCTCCATGTGTCAGGGGGTTTAACCCCACCCTCATGCTCCATGTGTCAGGGGGTTTAACCCCCCTCATGCTCTGTGTGTCAGGGGGTTTAACCCCCCCTCATGCTCTGTGTGTCAGGGGGTTTAACCCCCCTCATGCTCCATGTGTCAGGGGGTTTAACCCCCCCTCATGCTCCATGTGTCAGGGGGTTTAACCCCCTCTCATGCTCCATGTGTCAGGGGGTTTAACCCCCTCTCATGCTCCATGTGTCAGGGGGTTTAACCCCCCCTCATGCTCCATGTGTCAGGGGGTTTAACCCCCCCTCATGCTCCATGTGTCAGGGGGTTTAACCCCCCCTCATGCTCTGTGTGTCAGGGGGTTTAACCCCCCCTCATGCTCCATGTGTCAGGGGGTTTAACCCCCCTCATGCTCTGTGTGTCAGGGGGTTTAACCCCCCCTCATGCTCCATGTGTCAGGGGGTTTAACCCCCCTCATGCTCTGTGTGTCAGGGGGTTTAACCCCCCTCATGCTCCATGTGTCAGGGGGTTTAACCCCCCCTCATGCTCTGTGTGTCAGGGGGTTTAACCCCCCTCATGCTCCATGTGTCAGGGGGTTTAACCCCCCCTCATGCTCTGTGTGTCAGGGGGTTTAACCCCCTCTCATGCTCCATGTGTCAGGGGGTTTAACCCCCCCCATATTCTCCATGTGTCAGGGGGTTTAACCCCTCTCGTGCTCTGTGTGTCAGGGGGTTTAACCCCCCCTCATGCTCCGTGTGTCAGGGGATGAGGCGTGGGCTATACCAATGCCCCTGCTGGGAGCGAAGCTCCTGGCTGGAGGGTCCTGTGGGGGTCAGGGAGGGATTTCCCCTCCGCTCAGATTGGGGGTGGGGGGGGGTGATAGCAGCAGGATGAGGGTCAGGGCTCGCGGTCGTCTGAGGTGGGATTTCGGCGGTAGCCGGTCTGGACCGGGCCGATGCGGGTTGCGGCGGGGGTTGGGCTGGGGGTGATGTCGGAGTCCCGCAACGCCCGGAGAGGACGCCGGGGCCTGGGGCCACAGGGGTGTCTGCGTGGCGTCCCGAGCAGCTCATTTCCCTGATTCTCTCCCACAGAATCGTTCCCCAGGACTCGGCCATGAGCGATCAACTCAAATTCATCGTTGAGAAGCTCAATCAGGAGCCTTTCAAGAAGAACTATAATTTAATCACGTTTGATTCGTTGGAGTCGATGCAGCTCTTGCAGCTGCTCAATGACGTCTTGGGGGAAATTGACCCGAAGGTAAGGGCGGCATCGCACGTGCTCGAGCGCTGCGTCTTTGGCAACCTGCTCTCAAATGGAGTCAGAGCAGCAACCTCGTTTTGTCTCTTTCTGTATATGTTTTGTGTCTTGTATGGCATGTATTTCCTGGACTTATGTCACCAGTGCTAACCGTAATGGAGCTACTATTCTATTTGATATATTTATCTAGTTGAGCAAATACTGCTTATTTATTGGACCCTCCCCCAGGGGTCCTGCCTTTTTTTTTATTTTTTATTTTTTTTAAGGAATCAGAATAGGATCGTTAACGTTTGTATTTACAAGTCTTGCATCCACTGTACAAAATTCAGAACGGTCCTTGCTTATGTACAGAGAATGACAAGTAATCAGGAAATGAAGTTTGCGCTGCAGCTGTCTCCCTTTCTTTTGTGTCCGTCAAAGCAGAGGGGTTGAGTCGATAGCCCCCCACAGGGCCAGTGTGTTGAGCTGTGGAGCAGAACTCCAGCTTCAGACTTGGTGTCTGTTACGTGCTTTTTTGGACGAGAAGGTGTGATCTGTGAATCATTGCAGTCAGTGGCTTTGCTACGCACCCTGTCTTGCCAGAACTGTACCTACTGTTAACAAAGATAACCCAGACGGCTGCGTCTCTGAGGACCCACGGCCAGCCAGAATACCTACCTGAAATAAAGATACCCGCGTGAAGAGCCCAGAGAGAACCCGAATTTAGATCCTAGAGTCGTATTCTGTATGCAACATCTCACTTATGACAGTTACATGTTAGAGTCTATCATGTCATGACTGAATCTGATTCATTCTTTTAAAGTCGGTGGTTAATTTCTTTGACCTAATCATGGTTACACAGTTTTCTTGTGCTTTGCTTAGGGTGTTTTTTATTTTTCAGCATGTTGTTGACATTAGAGAGGAGATGCCAGATCAAACGACTAAGCGAATGTTGAGTCTTCTAGGTATTCTTAAATACAAGCCTCCAGGAAGTATTACAGACTTGTAAGTATCTGTTTGTACCATAGATAATGGTAAAATATGTCTAGTTCAGTATTGCAAGGCAACACTGAAATGATGTACAGTATGTAAAAAGTCTTAAATGTTTTGGAATGCGCTAGCTTGTCACTTCAAGTATTTCATTAACACTTCTGTCTTAGCCAATACCCTTTCCCTTGTTCAAAGTGAAAATGATAGATTTATACCAAATTATTTCACTTTCTGACTCAGTCGTCAATATCTCTCAATTAATAGGGTTTTATTTTATTTTACACTTTAAATGGTACTGCTAGTCACTTGAAAATTTACTCCATAGCATCACTATGACTGCTTCAGTTAATATTCTGAAGATATTTCTTCTGTTAAGTCCTAAGAAATGCACACAGATTTGCTTGCAGGTCCAGATTTAGTGTGGGGTAGCAAAGTAGTCAAGGGCCAGGGTGGGGTGAATCTCAGTCCTGTCCTTCGTGATGTGCTCCACTGTTTTGCTACCTTTGCTTCTGCAGGTGTATTTTGTATTTGATGCTGTTTATCAGGCTAGTCAGTAGAGGGTGCTGAATGACTAGTAGGGTCATCACCCTCCCCTCCACACTGGGCATCATTCCCTACTGCACTGATGCTGTACCAGTTTGCAGCTCCCATGTTTTCTAAGTTTCTAGAGCGTACCACTGAAACGCAAGCTCCATTGCTGCAGTCTTTGTCCTTTGCCCACTCTGGGAGATGTACCTGCCCAAAGGGCAGCAGAATCAGGCCCATAATCAGCAAATTGGCATCATGAAATAATTTTTTTTCTTTTAACAATATTAGAGAAAACCATTAGGCAGGTGGGGGAGGAATAACAGAAATTATCAGCTTGTTTAGTCCAAACTAGTGTCTTTTTGCTTGAGACTTTTTGGTGGTGACTGATACATGTGGTGGTGATGATGATTATTTTTATTTAGGAGTACATTCCGCCAGGGTTTAGTTACTGGAAGCAAGCCTGTAATTCATCCAGTCTTACACTGGCTTCTTCAGAGGACCAACGAACTCAAGAAAAGAGCCTACCTGGCACGTTTCTTAATAAAATTGGAAGTGCCCATTGAGTTCCTTCAGGATGATACTGTGGCTGACACCAACAAACAGGTAGTGTTTTAGATGAATTGACCAACTGCACAGTAATTTTAATGAAGGGGTTAATGGATAGCTCAGAGGTTTGCTGATGGAGTAGGCTGGCAAAATGTGATTTTCTTGTATTATGTTGGCTCATGTTTTTGTATTTAGTGTAGATGAGGATTAACACTTAAAATATGTTCACTCAGAACATCATCCAGCTGACTTTACATTTGACTTTGGCCAGCTAATGTGTTTTAAACCCAGTTTATAATAGCTGCTAAGCAGACTTTAAAATCATATTAGTGAACATTAATTTTATTTGTTTATTTTTGTTTTTAAAAAATCTCTCTCTGCTTCAGACGAGTATGCAGAGTTTTTTGCCTCTAGATCACCACTCAATGCAAGTTGGACGTGTAGTCCTAGTCTCTGCCCTGTGGATAAATAGAAGACTTCAGTTACCAAGGCTAATATTGTTGGTTTTAAATAGTCAAACTGACTAGGTTTGAAATCCAAATTTAAAGCAAGCCAAATGTATTTAAGACGTGTTTGATTTTATATTATCTGAGGTACATATTTACTTAATTTCTCTCCAGAGAGGTAGTAAGACGTGGTAGACTGAGGTCAGGCAGAAAGCAAGGCAGAGATGCACTTTTTTTAGACTAAGGGAATCTGAGAGGCTTAAACCTTTGTGAGATACTGCTCACTTCATCACATGCTATGAAAAGAGTTTTCATAGCATCTCATCTGATGAAATGAGCTGTGGCTCATGAAAGCTTATGCCTCTCTGATTCAGCTAATTTATAAGGTGACCTCTACCTTGCCTTGTATCTAATTTCTGTCCAGTTTTTTCTTATGCAGATATGGTGAATTGCAGTATCACATCATTCTGGAAGGTTTTTAATTATTAACTCCAAATACATATCAGGCATTAGGAAAGCTGTGTAGCCTTATGAAAGTTTTTTTTTCTCCCTTTTTACCACTGACCGTATCTGATTTATAATCTAAAATAACTAAACAAAAGCAGAAAAGAAACAAATTGTGGCCTGTATGTTTGTTTAGTGTGTGGCAGTCCTTATTTGTATAAATATCCAACTCTGCTCTTTCCATTACATAAGATATGTTCCTTTTTGGATTACAATAATATAACCACTGTATTAAGATAATACTCTGCTGACTTGTTCAAAATAGAAGCTGGAACAATATGCCACCTTTTATGTAATTTGACATTACCATGTGAGTTTTTAAATATTGATGAAGGTAGAATTTTACTGAGTGAGTCCAGATATGGAGGTTTGCAATATCATATTTTTGTGGAGAGATGTCAACAATTTTCACATGACTCCTTGGAAATATTGTTGTTTATACAAGTTTCTTTGGTATACACCAGTGGTTCTCGAACTTTTTCTTTTTTTGTGGACCACTTGAAAATTGCTGAGGGTCTCCACAGACCACTTAAAATTTTGTTGTTCTACAAATCAAAGCACACGACTCATATTTTAATATCAGTAGGCTTACCTTACAAGTACAGATATTCTCGATTGTTCCGCAGCCTTTCTGCGGACTACCTGAATAGAGCTCGTGGAACAGTGGTGGTCCATGGACCACAGTCTGAGAACCTCTGGTATATACTATTTTGCTTAATTGTTTTCCTGGTTATTTAAGCACGGTCCTTGGACTTACTGTCAGTTTCCAGGTCACTGGAATTCGAACTGGTCGTAGTTTATATTAACCAAGCAAAAACAGACAAAGACCCAGATGGCCAGTCCTTGATGAGCTTGCCCGTGGCATTGATAGCCTGGGCATTACTTGGGTTGCTTGTGTGTATCAACTGTTTCATGTGTTGTGTGTACCTCTGGGCCAGCTGCCATTGGCAGTTCAGTTAGACTGACTAGCTGTGCCCTTAGTATGGTCCAGCAAATCATTCCTGTCCCAGCTTCTTGAAAAAGCAGTGGCTTTGCCCTGTGGTAGTGTCGGCTGGTAAGTCGGCAGGAAAATGTAACTGATTTGATCCAGTTTCATGCCTGGAATGTGCGTTAATTGGAAAGAGGCGTCTTAAGAAGCATCTTAAGCCAAAGATTTGCGACAGTGTGTATGTTAAGTATGCAGTGTCTCTGGATCCTCGGTGAAAATAGGTCATAGAAATGTCCTTTTTGGTAACATCATCATTCACATGTGCAAGTGCAGGATTCTTCTTGACAGCATTTTTTTTCCTAGGGTGTTGTCTAGTTTATTTTACATGTCTGAAGCTCTGGGCTTCCATAACTTGCATTGGGATATGGCTTTACAGTCTAACTGATATCTGTATATAGATGCTGTCCTTATTATCAATGTCTTAAATTGGTCTTTTATAATTTATTATTCAATTGCCATGTTGTATCTAAAGTCTACAGTTTTACCCTAGTAGTTGTACTCTTGTTTCTGCTCCTACTTCTTTGTAAATAATTCCTTGCCATATGCACCCTGTCATATCTGTCTTTACTTGCCACTTAAGCAAGGTTTACATATTTTTGATCTTTTACTCTTCTTTTATAAATCAGTCATTTTGTTGCTATTCTCTGAATTCATTACAGCTGTCAGTATGTGCCTGATACTGAAGTGCCCAGAAATGGAAGCAGTATTCTAAGTATTGTCTCCTCCGAGTTCCACAGCAAGGAATCATCACTTCATTGCTCTGTGATATTATGCCTCTGTTAGAACTGGCCTTTTTGATTGCCATTTTGTATTGAACATTCATATTTTACTGCTCTTTCAAGGGAGTAAGAGATCACTTGGGTCTCTTTAGTTTTCTCCATCTTTATTTAGTATTTGTTTCTGCATGGACTATCTTTCCTTAGGTGTTAGCTTATATTTTTTTCCAAGATGAATCTAAATTTATTTTCTAGCCATATTTCTCAACTCCCTCTGTCCCCTGTTCTTTCTCTACCCACGCAGACTTTCACACTGCCTCTCAGCTTAGGATCATTGGTGGGCAACTCACTAGATTAGTACTCTGTGTACTGCCTTCTATCTAACTATGGGTAGTATTTATATTATATAACAGCTAGACACCTTGGGCTCAATTCTGGCAAGTTCTGACACTCTGCTTTCAATCCTCAGTCGCAGTAAATGACTGCCCACGTGTAAAATTAAGCAGGTGCTTAAGTGCTTTGTTTGCTGCTCAGTATCTAGCAAAATTAAGCCCAAAGTGTTTAGATCAAGATTCTTGTAAAACCTGTATTTTTATTCTCTGATCAATCCCTTCCGTCCTTGGGCTGGCAGGGCAACACAGACAGTATAGTCATACTTAGGGTTCAGAAAAGCCATATGTTAACTGTTACTGATGCAATGCATGGATTGGATCCATCAGGAGCCAGTCAGAACTGCCAGAGTTGGAAACGGCAGCAATATGTACCACTAGGGCAAAGGTAAAAACACTGTTAAGTAAAAGATTATTCAGTGAAATAAATCCAAACTCGTCTCTGCTTTATAAATTGATTATTTGCTATATGAAGACTCCCTTAAAGATCAGTAATATGAACACAGGATTTGTGTGTCTATTGTATTACTAATAAAGCAACGTAGTGTTATGAAATCTCTCATACACAGAGCTGGCTTTGCAGGTCTGCTTTTCTTTGTGTCTTTTAGTATGAAGAACTGATGGAAGCATTTAAAAACCTACATAAGGAATGTGAGCAGCTGAAGGCATCTGGTTTTTCCACAGCAGAAATAAGAAGGGTAAATAAAAAAAAAATCTTCATTGAATTGTAACATTTAGTGCTGGGTTTGTCTAAGTTCCCTTCCATTTTTTTCAGTCCCATAGACCAACTGCAGTACCTAGGCTGTGCAGGTCGGCACTAACAGATGCTGCAGCTGCTGCATTATGAACAGGGCTAGTTCTCTCTTGGCAAAGGTAGTAAAAGATCCAAGGTCATACCCAAAACTGGGTCTTCTGCAGCAGGTTGGGGAGCAAGGTTGCCAAGATACAGAATTGACCTCAATAGTAACATATATATATATATTTTTAACATTAACACTATATTGCCCTCTGTGCACACATTGGTTTCAAACCTTTTGCTTTTGTCATGTAGACTAACCTTTTCAGAGGTGCCTAAGTGACTTAAGAACTTAAATTATTGGAAATCAACCAAAGTATTGAAAAGTAAAGCAGATTTTAAAAAACCCAATTAATTGAAGATCATCTAAAGCAATTGTGATATTTTCTTTAAGGCCCAATTTCAGCAAAATATCTAAGCACGTTCTTCGCTTTTCAGTGTGATTGCTTAAATGTTTAAAATTTTAAGCACATATGTAATAAGCATATGTGGGATTTGGTACCTAAGTGTATGGGACCTGTTTTTCTTCTGCAGCAGTGTAAATCTGTGGAGTAGCATCACTCTCAAATATGGTTAAGTGAGGAAACTTACCTGACCCATGGTTTATAACCAGATGGAAACATTTTAAACATATTTTTCATTGGAAAAATAGCAGAATGCAGCTTTCCTATGTGATTTAATGCAAAATAGAATTTGGATAACTGTCTAGTGCGAGGTCTGATAGGAGATTTTAAGGACAAACATGCATCCAAAATTTGATGCCGACACAAGTTTTCTTTTTTTTTTAGTAAGATGTTTTAAATCAAAGAAATCCAAGTGCTCATATTTTAGATGTGCCCACTAATGTGAGATGACACGAATGACATGCTGTCAGCTAACCTGTCCTACATAACGATGGTGGGAGTTGAGGGAGGTGAGAAAGAAAGAGACTAGATGTTGAGACTGTATATCAATGAATTTGCAGTTGTGCTGGTACAGGCAGAGACAGTTTTCGATTTATATTAGTATAACAGAGTCTGCCCCAGGTCCTACGATATTATTTTTGTAAATAGATTAGCCAATTTTCATTATTTTTGCTGTTTTGTAGGATATCACTGCAATGGAAGAGGAGAAGGATCAGCTCATCAAGAGAGTGGAGCGTCTTAAGAAGAGGGTAATAAGAGAAGTAACACTGTAATATTTCAGTGTCATAATCCTTGGCTTGCAACTCTGGTTTAGGAATGCAAACAAGGATTAAGATAAACATGCTGTATATCTGGGGGAAGAATCAAATAACTAATTGACCTAAAGGGAATTTCCCTAGGCGGTAGTCCAAGGCTATTAAGGTCCTTAAGTCCAATGCCTTGCTATCATTTCTAAGTTGTAATGTATATGGAAAGGAAGTACTAAGTGGGTTTGAGAGACACACGATCGCACTCATTTATTTCTCAACCATCTGACAGTGATATGTACTGTTTATCTATTTACTGTAGGTGGAGACAGTGCAAAACCATCAACGAATGCTTGAAATAGCAAGACAGCTTCGCTTAGAGAAAGAGAGAGAAGAATCTCTGGTCCAACAGAAACAAGAACAAAAGAATCAGGTATTCATGTTGAAGTGTATATTAAAAATAAAGAAACAGATGTTGAACATTATTTGGCATGATTCAGTAAAAACAGTAACATTGAAGGTGATGATAGGTGACAGTGTGCATATCCTTTCAAGATCGGAAACTGAAACCTATTTTAATACTTTTCAGAACTTGGAGCTCAACCCCCTGCAAGATCTTCTGTCAGGTGCTTAGCTCCCTGAGATGCCACTTTCATTGTCACTTACCTTTGAAAGTGCTTTGTGCTGTAATTAAAAGAGATCAATAAATGAGTTGTTGTAACCAAATGTTGCTTTAACCTTGTTTGTATCTGTGTTTTTATTGGGATTTAAGTTGGGATAATGCAGGGGCAAATCAAATAACATGCAGTTCTATGGGTTATACAGGTTCAAGAGCAATGGGGTTTGTGCTTTCCACTTTGATGAAGATCGCATGCAGAATTATTTATTAGGAATAGTTGGAATCAGTCAGGAGGGATCTGCTGTGCTCATGGAGCAGAACAAGACATTTTAACAGTCCAACACCGTACCATGGCACAGTCTTCTATGCACTCACTAGCTGACTTCTGGCAGCTAATCTTATGAAAAGGAGGAATGTATTGAAAAGACAAAAACACAAGTTTTGAACACAGTGTTTGGAAGCAATGTGGAAATTACTGGATATTCCTTCACTGGTTGCATCCTAGCTTGAATCTGAGTTAGACCACTAATGAAATGAACTTGACATTCACCAATTTCACTTCCTAGGAGATATTTGAGTAAGGCAAAATACTTCCATTCAGCTTGGTACTGTTTGGCAACAAGATTGGCAGGGTATTCTTAAGCTTGGCTCAGCATTGTAGTATTTGATTGTTGCAACAACTCGGCTGTATTGCCAGAGCTGCTGTGAGGATCCGTGTCTAGTATCTCCCTTTGCTGCCCCTGACTGGGTGGAGTTTCTCTGTCCTTGCTTTCATAAAAAAAATCCCCCAAAATGTTAGTATTTAAAATTCTTGAACAAGTTCCTCCATAAAGAGAACATCACTTAGATATAGCTCAAGAAGCATGAATTCTTTAATAAGAACAAAAATATAACAATGCCAGGCCAATTGTTGAAACATTTGTTTTTGTGCTCTAAGAACATACAGTCTTTTTCTTGTGGATACGAAGTTCCCAGGTGAACATTTTTCCATCTTAATACTGTATTTTGAAGACATTGCTTGAATAATGAGTTTATTAATGGATCCAATTTTCTCTTAAGCTGTTCCATGCAGAGCAGAGGCTGCAAAGAGTGCAGCTCCAGCTGAAAGCTATGCATCATGCAGTAGCGGATTCAAAGCCTGAGAGTAAGTAGGAACGCATACATATATTTTATGTTTTTTATATTTTCGTATGAGAATCAAAGTTTTATCATGATTTATTACTTTTTAGTGCCAACAAATGCATGAGGAATTTCAGACAAAATAAATAAGCGGCACCAAAAAGCTGTGCAGCAAAAAAGCTTGCTGTCTGAATTTTAGACAAATTTGCTACAAAGAATGAGGGGAACAAGCGGTCATATGAGGAAAGAGTGGTTAGAGCAATGTAATCATGGATACTTCAGTTTTAAGCAGAAGTATAGGTTTGAAGCTCAGTTCCGCTCAATGCACTTATATATAAGATTAAAGAGTAATGATTTATATGCTAGTAGGAGAGATAGCTAGACCCACGATTACCAGTGTTGTCAATGCAGAGGGACTTAAGCACAGTTTGTGTTTAGAAATGTTTTGTGTATATTTAGGTCTGTGGTCAGGGAAAGAGAATATATAATAGATTTTTTAATTGTTGGAAGAATAAACAAGTTCATGAAATATTACCATGAGTATAGACTTGTTTTTCATAGCTACTCCTTCAGTTGGAAAAATATTTGGTTGAAAAAATGTGTTTCTGTGTGTTAGAGCAGATAAGCATCGCAAGTTTTTGTGGAACCTGAAGTGAAGCCATTTCCTAATTATTTTACGGTACGCAACTCACAAGTAGGACTTAAATAGAATTATTTTCTTATTGTGTAACTGTTTCCCTCCAAGTTGTATTAGGTTAGAGCAGAATCTTAGTCCATGAGTAATCCCTATGAAATCAGTGGGACTTCTCATTGACCATGCAGAGGCAAGGTAAGTGCGTGGTCCGTTCCATCTCTGAAGGCCGTGGCAGTACAATGTTTAGGTTTCTCAGACTGAGCGCTGTATAGAGGAAAGTAAGTAGGATGGTCTTGGGATTTGAGAACAAAACATGATATCAGATCTGACGTCAGTTCCCACTTTTGGCTGTGCTGTATATGACCTTTGGAAATCCCTTAACTGCTCATCTCCTCTGTTTCTCTTCTGCATCAAGACAACAATAACTCCTTGAAGGATTGCTTAGAGACATAATACATTGTTTCTTGTCATCAACAGTCAAATTCTCTGCTGTACAGAGGATGTAGTACCTTGGTTAAACGGGTCATGAGCCTTGAGATTACCCTTTTCACAAGAGCGAGTTTCATCCTGAAATGGTGGTGATATCAGATGCAGTCCAGTCCAGAACTGCTGACTATTATTATGATGGCATTGGCCATAAAAGCTACAGCCTCAATCCTGCTATTGTTCCCAGACTTCTGTGCCCATACAGAGGCTGTTGAGATCACTTGGAAGTCTGCACACATGCAGGGTTCCTCCCACACAAATGGAATTGGGCTGCAAGTATATTTATAGATTCGTGTATAGCCGAATAAAGCTTCTCCCTTCCCCTTCAAGTACTTTTAATATGTCAGTTGTATCAGCTGGTTAAAGTTCTAGGACAATAAATCCTTTCTCAAAATGCAGGGTTTCCGGTTACCGTTGTGGTGCATTCTTATCTTGAAATGCACAGTCTTCTTTGAATTCATAGGAATGGTTCATAATTGTTCAGCCTGCTCAGATACAAAAGTGACAGGCGCCTTGGCTGGATCACAGAAATGATATAAGACGACATGTAAAGGAGGTCTATTTCACATACTTTTAAAATAAATGCATGTGGAGTTAGATTTTGTTTTGCACAGTACATTAACAGTGTGAGAGGACCAGTGTCCTCATTTTTCAGTTTGCTGTCTTTTTTTTTTTTTTTAATTCCTCGTAGAAGCACACTGGATAAGATAACATTAGCACACAATTATGGATTGGGGGGCTGGATGAAGCAGTGATTTGTAATTTTCTTTAAATTGGCTGACATCTGCAAGAGTTAGATAAATGGGATAGGAATTAAGTCTTAACATGGTAATATTTAACAGGATGATATTAAAGGATTTCAATTTATATGGCTAAAAAAAGATAAAGTGGTGATGGCACACCAGCTTGTGAACTGCAAAGGGAACTGAAAAGTTATTCGAACTGCGTGCTTTGTTCAAAGGGAGTGTGTAAGTTTTGTAACCTTTCCATTTTCTCAGTAGTGGTACTCAGCTACCAGACAGTTTATGTAGCAAAGCAGGGTCAGCATTTCTGCATCAGTTCCAGGTTGGTTGTTTGTTTTGGGGGTTTTTTTAAAGGCCAGTGGAAACTTGATGGTTTGGTTCAATCTTAGTGGACAGAACTGAAGGCAGCCTGTCAAGATCTATGAAACTGTAATTTAATTCTTCAAATGAAAACCCAGATTAGGATTGAACTACTTTAGTTTTTGTCTTGTTTGCAAGGAAGAATTTTGGAAATTCAGAGCTAAATCTTGGAGCTTCTACTTAAGTAAAAACTCTGCTGAAATTTTACACGAGGAAAAACTCCAACATTCAGCCTTCTTATTGTCTCTGTATCAGTCCAAAGATAGTGCCTTCTACACAATGACCAACGAGATTTATTTTTTTATTTTTATTTTTCTAGAGAATTGAAATTATAGAAGACCAAGTGTAATAAGTAAGGTTCAATTTATGTTGAAAGCTTTGTTGGTCTGTAGTTGGAGCTCTTTTATCTCATTAAAAAAATTCTCTTTGGCTGCAGCTCCTGTAGTTAGGCTGTACACTCAGGTCATTTTGAATCCATGCCAGTTTTACAGACTGTCTGAAAGCAGTAGATTCTCATTGAAGGTTAAGTATTTATCCCTTAAATCATTCTCCACTTACAGTCCTTATCAGATTCCTTCTTTTCTGACACAAGAGGGATACATCTATGTAAAGTTGCTGTTAAGGAGCACATAAAGTGGAAGTGTTCTTTATGCACATTGCTGAGATCAGATTTTTGATTACTTCATCTCCATGTTCAGATTAATTTAGGATGAAGTTTCTTTTAAGGAAAGTTTAGAATCGTAGAACTAGGACACCTTTTTTTCTAATTGCATCAATATGCAATTAGTATCAGTATACTTTTTCTTTGCCAGGAAAATATTGCAGCTGATGATTACTAGCTTTTTTCTTTTAGAAGTAAAAAAGCTAGAATACATGTACTGCATCATGAATAATGAGTGAACACTGAAATTTTTTTTGTACATTAGTAACATTAACATTGGTTTAAAATGAACACTGCCACTCTTTTTAATTTAGCTCAGCATGTCTTTTTATGTTGCTTAACTATAGAGGCAGTTGCTGCTGTTAGTTTTAAAATAAGTTACATGAACTTGTAGTTTCTAATATTTTAACCAGGACATGACATAGTATTTTTGTTGATACTCACCAGTAGTAGAGAGGCTTGAAAAATCTAACTCATGCTTTCTCAGCAAGATTGCCCTCTTGCTCTGACTATCTCTGCTGGCACAGATACAAATTGTTAACGCCAGGAAGTGAACTGAATTACTTAAATTCTTGGTTGTGGTCCACTGTACAGAACACTATTGTTCATTTCACTGGCACAGGTGCTGGGATGTGAATGACTTTAAATATTGATTGAAGTAATGTGTTAAGGTGACTATTGTTGATAAACAGCAAATGGGAAGCTGAGATACTTGGTAAAATTTATACATAGAAATAGGATTAGTGGGTTAAGTACTTTCTTAGAAAAGACATCATTAAAAGAGGAATTATGTAAACTGTAACTAACATTTATGTTTCTTTACAGTTGATAAAAAAGAGGCACTTGGGCAGCTCTTATTAAAATATTACAAACAAGTATTTTTCATGTTTTTAATGGGAATGTATTTTATCAATACAGTTTCAAATGTATCTCTGTATTTTTGGTCTGCTAAATTCTATTTCCCAGCTTTTTAGGGCCAAATTCCCCCCACTGGCACACACATCCATCTCCTGTGCAAGTCAAAGATGCTGTAGGGTAGACTCTTGCTCTGAGTAAGACATGAGACTTAATCTGAAAGAAAGCATGTCATCGCTGCGTTTTGGGGCTTGTTGCTCGGGTTTCATGAAAGAGCTGTTTGAGCTGGTATTGGCAAAGAAATATTCTTTACAGCTTTTTAAAATATATTTGCAGTGAAATCAAGTCGTCGATATTTGGATTAAGAATTTTTTTTTCACGTATCTTTCCTACTTAACTTTACTTATTTAAAAGTTGTCTGTAAAGACGTACTACGATTCTTATGCAGGTCTCCTCTTCCATCACAACTCAATGGGCTTGGCTTAGGACATTTCTATGACAATAGGAACTGAAAATAATGACTGCTCTTTGGAGTCTTTCATCAAGGGCAGACCAGTTCTATACCTGTTTCAGACTGTGCCCCAAAACCTTCATATAAGGCATCTTGTTAACTTCAGCAGGCTTCAGATGGGTCCGCAGAACACAGGTCTGTGATGTGCATACAGTGTTTTGCTGCTCTTTAACAGAACTGCAGCTGTTCTCTTACATTTAAAATAATACGCAACTGTGGAGGTGGAGGAAGAATTTACTGCTAATAATCTAAAACCATTTGGAACCAACTTTTTCCCTTGTTAAAGTCAATGACAAAATTCCCATTGACTTCAGCTAAGGTAGGATAGGACACTAAATAGCAGATCATGCTTGTTAGCCCATTCTTAGTATGTCTTATTGTGCTTAAACTCTGTTCTGAAAGTCTGAAAGTAATGTAATGTAGCAGTAGCTAGCACGTACTGCAATACAGAGACATAATTAAGGCAGGAGTGTCAAATGCAAGTGGCCCCATGGGCTGGATGAAGCACATGGGGCCAGTCTGTGAGCTGGATCCTGCCCATAGGCCTGGTATGGGTACTTGTAAACTGACTCTGTGTGTTTTTTGCAGTTTGTGCAGTTGCTCCAACCCTGTTTGCCATATGCAGCATGCTCTAGCTCCAGCCCTGTGCAGGGCATGCAGTGCATGCGGGGCCCATTCCAGACTGACCCTGATCACTGGATCTTGCACACGGCTGGTCTGTGGGTTGGATCCATTGTACAGGGCTCTCTGATGCAAGCACCACATACAGTGCATGTCCTAGCATGGCCCTGTGTGCTGCATGCAGCATGAGCTAGCTGTCACAACACGCAGAGCACAGGGCCAGTATGGGGTATGCACTACATGTAGTGCCTGTGCCAGACTGACCCACCAAAGTGGATCTAGCATGGGGGGCCCAACTATGGGCCTGATCCAGACCAGCCCCAGATCCAGTGTGCAAGGCTGGACCGGCATGGGTGCTGCATGCAGCCAACACCCCAGACCATCCTTTCCCTGGTTGCAGCCTGCGTCACATGGGCTGCATCCAGTAGACAAGACAGCAATGAAATAAGCCTGTAGTAAGAGTTGAATCCTTAATATGTCCTTGCCTTATTTTTTTTGTTTTGAATTAGGATATTTGCACCTGCGGAAGTGCTTGCATACCTGTTTTTTGTGTACACTGAAGAGTTGGCTCAGTCAGGTATATGTGCAATAGTAGGTGCAGAAATGGCAATAAATTGCGACATAACAATGGTCTTTGTTACTGTCTTCATGCACCGAACCTGAGAACAGAAGCAAATCTGGATTTAGGTTCATTAATAGAACCAGTGCAGGGAAAGTTGCCCAATTCCTGCATGACTGAGCAGGCATAAATAACTCTTTCCCTGGTCCTTCCTTATAATAATAATGCTGAAAAAAATGCCTGAATGGAAAACATGAGGAATTGCTGTAATAGCTTTTCACATGTAAATACATGGTTGGCAAAACTTGACTGAAATAACCTTAGGGCACCCAACCAAATTTACTGTGCAGTTTACGTATGTAGATTCTGTAAACTATAAAGTCAGAGTTAAAAACAACTAAAAACAAGGTTTTGAAGTATGTAATGGAAAGATTTAAGGACATTTCCTTATCTGCCCTCTAGCCTGGGAATTCAGGGGAAAAAAACAACATGATTCACTGAAAACCCACTATATTTTTTTTTTTAAGTTTTAGTTGAACTACAAAAATAGCTTTTAGGTAGTTATTTTACCATATGCCTAATCCTACAGAGAGTAAAATATTCCAGAATTATTTACAAAGGAAACAGTCTGGGTTAGTCATGAGTGTTTTACATTGACTTTCCCATCAGGTTGTCAAGTTTTGACTTGTTTCACTGCTTTACTGCACCTTCAGGAGTGTTCAGCATGTAAAAAGCCATCAAAATTTAGAAGAACTGATTTGGTAATCGCTACCAGATTGTCAGAGAAATCTGTCCAAATAATAGTGGGGTCATAGTCCTTCTGAGGCAAGTAGGTCCCAACTGGAATCCCTTTAATTTCCACTCCAAAGACCCCGGGTATAGATCCCAAAAAAGGATTTACAATTCCACTCCATGCTGACACTGCAGTTCAGCTCTCTGTATGTGTGCAGGGAGTGTTGTACTTGCGGAGGTGTTGGATCTGGCGAAACATTACACTCTGGCCCTTCTGCTCAGCTCTTGTGAATGGCCTGGTGACAATTAAATTGCAGCACTTTCATAAATAAATGAAAAGCTAACCCTGATGTGTTGTCTTATGTTCTTTCTCTCTCATTCAGGGATGTGATTTAAGGAATGCAAAATGCCTAATGGCTGCTGCTTGAGCCTGTATATTATAGTCGCTGCATTCACAATAGGAGTGACATTGTTAAGTCAAAGGCCCTTTTCCTGGGCCTGTAGCTCATTTTGTTTTGACTTTCTGCCACTGCTGGAGGTGAGGTCCCCAGACTCTTCCTGAAAGAGCCAAAAAGGAGGAGAGCTGACTCCAGCCAAGGTCCCACTGTCTGCTTCCTGTACTTGCATCCGTATTTGAACAACATCCTTTGTGTCCATAGCTCTCAGGGTTTTCTTTACATGTGTGCAATAAGTAGAACTGGCAGGAATTTGAATTTTTCTCTACCTAATTAATTTAATTGTTTCTCTAAAATCTTTGACAACTCTGAGAAGAATACAACTTTTAAAGCAGTTTGCAGGTGAGGTGCATACTCACAGCACCAATATTTTTTCTTGTTTCTGCCCATCAGAATTATGAGACTGTATAAAGTACCTCACCCCATTCTTATCTTATCTGTGGCTTCCAAATCTTACAGTCATCCTTGGCAGTGGCATCTTAGAAAATAAACTGCCTGTTGCCATCAGAAGGCCATACATTATAATTTTTAAAAATGTCATGCCTACTTAATTTACTTTGCCATTTCCTCCTGGCTGTATGTATTGTGTATCTGACTGTATTGTTGTATCCTTCAGAAAGATCTAGAAAGGAAACTAAACTGCAGTTGCTAGCAAAAGCACAGTGGCCAAAAGCTTGATAATGGTATACTGAACAACAGGCTTGTACAGACAGACTATGCCTATTGCTCCCCTCAACTAATGGCTTGATTTTATCCTGCATCTTCTTTCTGACTTTTCTATTTTAATTTAATTTAACTATTTATTCTTAGCCTGTGTAAAGTATGTGAATGTAAGAAAACAGGACCTCTTTAGTCTCTTAAATTGCACATTAATTGCAATTATACTCACCTTTTACACTGCCAAAATGTTTTAAATAGGGGAAATGGGAATTGGGTCCAAAAGAATTTCAGAAATCTGTATATCAGACGGACCAAACGTTCACTACGGCTTCCATCAGAGCATTTACAAATGCTTAGGAAAGATTGTTGGCCAAGTTCTTTCTGGTCCTGTTCTGCTTTGGGATGCTGGTGGACGAGGGGCCTAAATACTTTATTTGCCACAGAAGCAATGCTCATGGTGGCCAGACAGGTTCCTTTCCTCACTTTCTGGTTAATTCCTGCTTGTGGCTAGAATAATTCACACGAGATGGGAGGAGTTTGAGTCCCCTGTAGGAGGCTTGGACTGTACTCTGCTGTTCCAGGCATAGGGGTCCTGATAAGCATGAGTTTCAGAGAAGTGTTGAGAAAGTTATAGTTGTGCTATCCTTTGGCCATTCCTTGTTCTGGAAATGAATAATAAGGTTGGTGTGCATAAGGGCCCTAACATGGCCACCCTGTTCTAAAACTTCAAATTAATGAGATTCAAAGCCAAGTATATTTTAGTATAGCAAAAAACTACCATGAAAAACAGTTTCTTGAATGGAATGGGATGTGTTGCGTTTATTTACACAGGAAGGGTGAGCCTGTCTATGTACGTGCTGCACACTGAGTGTTGTGCTCAAACATACGGGTTAATTGGGGTTCAGATAAGAAAAGATTTACTGTTTAAATCCTAACAATGAATTTGGAAGAGGAAATGGCATAGTTTACTACTATTTAGACAAGTTTTCACAATTTAAAATGTAAATTAAACCACTAGGTATTTCTTTGAGTTTTGAAAGGAAGAGTCAAGCATTACGGTGTAATTATTGTAATCTGCTGCTAAATAGTTTGATGCATTGGTTAAATTACAGTTATTATGCTATGAAACCTAATTACTTTCTACATTACTTTGTTTAGATACACATTGATTTAATTTTTTTTTTCAAGGCTTAGTGAAGAAGTTGGAAGCAGAGATAAAGCTTAATTCATTCTTGGTCAATGAAGAAATTCCTAGAGATCTGGAAACTAAGAAGCAATCATTATATTTCCTACAAAAAGTGGTTGCAGAGCCAGCTATGAGCCAATCTGATCTCAATGAACTTGAAACCAAGGTCCGGTGATTGAATACCTACCTAATCTATTGTCTTCAGTTTACCGTGTAGTTGTATAAATCCCTATTCTAAATCTGCAAGTAAAAGCCTTTAATTATCAAAGGGAATTCCCTTCCTATTTTTACAGCAAGGAAAATGTAAAAATTGCTGATTAAACAAAGCCTATCATGTTACTCAAAACCCCACCCTGAAAAGCTGTTTAGAAAATTATGTTGTTAATTTGGATCCGCATGAACGGAGACCTTAATTTAGCATCAGATGCCTGATTTTTGCACGCTCCACATCAATTTTATAGATTTTAAAGTCCCAATGATTTTGGTAGAATTATACTGACAAAAAAAACAGTGAGAGCCGTGTTGGAAAATCAGGTCTTCAGTATATTATGGATTACTGAGTTTACATTTTAATAACAATGTGTAATCATTCCAAGTTTGTCTGCATAGTTTAAAATATTTCTGTCTAAATTTTATTTTAAATGGCAGCATCACCACTAATTAACTACTGCATTTATTTAGTTTACGTTTTAAGAAAATCAAATGTTAGAAGCTAAAGTTGTTAGGATGAGCTAAAAACTTCTAATATTAGTGTATTCAGCTGTTTCTGGACAAGAGTGAACAGGCTGTGTAAATTTAGGATTAAGGCCAAAGTAAAATCAATGACAACATGATACTCCCTTATATCTTGACTGTTATATTCTTTAAGGATGCTGATTTTATTAAGATTTGAAACCTCGAAATAGCTGTGTGATTCACCTTTAGAACCTTTTTGTTCCTGGCATATTTCTTTCTGTCATAATAACATTTGTGATTTGAATCACTTTAATTGACGTAGAATCTGTTTTCCCACCTTTCTTTCCTTATGTACTGTCTGTATTTAGTGATACTTTCACAGGATTCCAGATTTTTTTTTCTCCAAGGTCCATTCTTAATTCACTGTCCTTTTGGAAATTTGTTTCACCATTGGACAGTGAAAGAATGTGCAATACTTTTCATTGTAGTGTGGTCTTAGGTATGTATCACTTCTACTAGCATGACTCTCATTATCTGCATATCTGGATAAAGGTCTTAATTATGCCAAGTTATCGCTAAATGCTTTAAATATGCATCAGACTCTCATACACTTTGAATTTTGACCTATTCTAGCAGAGAATTAATGGTCTTTGCAAAAGAAGAGAGGAGAATTTCAAATGGAGGTCCTAGTGATTAATCAGTCATTAAAGAACAGTTTTGACTGGTCATTGGTGAAATTGGGTCACAAAGTAAAAGCAGCAGCATCCTTTTTTCTGTAAGAATATAGTAAGCCAAATTCCTCTGCAAGCTCAGGGTCTGTGGTTTTAGAAACTCCTAGGCCCTGGTGGCTGATCTTGTTTTTGAGGCTCAGGGATGGGAATCTGAGGAGATAGGCTCTCTCCCTGGTTTTCCTTGGCAGCCTTGGAAAACTCACTCAGCTTTGTGTCTTTCCCCATTTTCAAACTGGTACTCATACTTCCTGACACATTTTGTGAGGCTGAATCCATTGGTTTGCAAAGCATTTTGACATCTTTAGAGAGAGGGCAAACAATTCTCTTTACCTTAATTCTGCTGTTCAATAATTAATAAATTCTCTCAATTTTCCGCTCCGTTCCAGATAGATGAAGTCAACGCACAAATTAATCAGCTGATTGAAAAGAGAATGATTAAATATGAGCCAATTGATAGCAGGTTTTCAATGTATCGACAACAGGTAAGAAGGAACAGGTTTTTTTTGTTAAGCACTACGCTTGTCATAGCAAACTTCTCAGATTACTGAATGTTATCTGTAGTTTTATATTCTATTTTTTTTAATAAAGGCGAACAGTGCAGCAAGTTGAAGAATAAGTAAAGCTGGTTGAATGTAAGCATATAACAGTGTATAAATCCTGGAAGCCTTTACTATTACTACTAGGAATTAATTTCTTGACAGCGGTGGGACTAACCTTGGTAATAAGCAGTTACGAGGTTAGGCACTTGGGCTGTGTCTGTTAGGCCCAGTCCTGTGTACAGCTCAAGCTCAGAGTGCCCTAATAGGTCAGTGTTGGGGTATTCTTTGGTATGGGCTTATAGAGCATGCTTGGACCTCTGGAAATTTAGCAGAATACCCATTCCAGAATACACTTGCTTATTACTTTGCTAAAGGTTCTTGTCTATATTTTTACTGTGGAACAAACATGTCCATACAGGGGCTTTACACTACACTAAAATAAATATTTTGGAATAGCTACTGTGGTCAATGTCCAAGTATCGATAAGCCCTAGCAAAGAAACCCCATGATCCTGATTCTGCAATTACTGCAAGATGTAGTACATACTACCAGTTATATCCCATTTCTTGTCTTTGATGAGCTCTCGTTGTATGGATCCAGTTGTCTCTATTTGTGAATGTATTTTATGCCTTAAAGTGAAACAGGTTTTTTTCTCATCTTGAACCTAAATGCTTTACATAGCATGAAACATTGTATGTGTGTATATATATAATGTTTGGGGGGGTGTAATGTAGACTATATCTATATAGATATCTATAGATAGATAGATACACAAGTTTTCCTATTGCTAGATAATATTTATGATACAAAAACCATTGTGATACATCGAGAAAATGTGATAAATTGAGAAAACAGCATGGTGGTATGGTATACATTCATCAGGGCTCAAGTCTGAATAACTGCATCAATTCAGTTGTAATGTGTCCTGCATAAATATAAACT
Organism: Alligator mississippiensis; assembly: GCF_030867095.1. Lineage (NCBI taxonomy): Eukaryota > Metazoa > Chordata > Crocodylia > Alligatoridae > Alligator > Alligator mississippiensis. Next base: position 2,364,900 of record NC_081833.1, on the reverse strand, counting down.
TCTCTCTTTTCTTGTGAATCAGTTTTAGATAAAGAGAGTTAAGGTATCTTTAAGATCTGTAATAGTACACGCTAGCATATTTCTTCATAATATGTGTACTATTATAACTTTTGCAATGAAACTCTAGAAGGTCCAGAGGAGGGCCACTCGCATGGTCAGGGGGCAGCAGGGCAGGCCCTACGAGGAGAGCCTACGGGATCTGAACCTGTTCAGCCTCCACAAGAGAAGATTGAGAGGGGATCTGGTGCCCATCTATAAACTTACAAGGGGAGACCAGCAGGGAAATGGGAGAGGCCCTGTTCCCCCGAGGATTACCTGGAATAACTAGGAATAACGGCCACAAGTTGATCGAGAGTAGGTTCAGGCTAGACATCAGGAGGCACTACTTCGTAGTCAGGGCTGCTAGGATCTGGAACCAACTTCCAAGGGAAATGGTGCTTGCTCCTACCCTGGGGGTCTTCAAAAGGAGGCTGGATGAACACATTGCCAGGGTCGTTTGACCCCAGTACTCTTTCCTGCCATGGCAGGGGGTCGGACTTGATGATCTGCTCAGGTCCCTTCCGACCCTACGAGCTATGAAACTATGAAGCAAATTGTCCCTATGTGTTAAATCCAGTGTTATAGACCAGGGTATAAAAAAATCAAGATTTTCTGGGGATTACAAATTAAAATTAAAATTATATATTTATTTTTCCTGGTAGCTTATGGCTTTGAATTTAACTGACATTTTTCAAGGCAAGGTCTATAGTTACAAAAAAAGCTGAAGTTTTTTTCAGAGATTATGTATAAATTGTAAGATTCCAGTAAACTGCATATAACAGACTTGCAAATAGGATCTCAAGTATGGAGTCTTTTTAGTGTAAGAGGTGCATTACATTGCCTAAGATAAGCATGCTACATAATGTGCTAGTACAAAAGACCAGCTGGCTTCTCATATAAAGCTCTGACATTCCACAGAGGAACCATTCCGGGAATTCAACTTGCTGTTCTGAGTCAAGAACATATGGTGGACTCTGATCACTTCCACAATGCACCAGAGATTTCTTTATAAAATCATCCTCTTTTTACCACATTTTGTTGTTGTGGGTATCTTAAGAAATAGTCACATAGGCAAAATCTATCTCTTTTTCTATATCTCTTACCCGCTGAGAGGAAACTAGCGCTAAAGACTCCCACATTATAGCTAAATTTTATTTTAAAATAAAGAAACAAGCATGCTTCTAAAATCATGGTATTTGTTATTTTAAACTGATTTTAAAATAATAACAATAACACTCATTTGCATGGTCTTCCTTTTAGTATTTGATCTTTGATACAAACTTTTTATAATATAAAATGTTTTTGTTATTTAGTGATCTGATTTTTACTTATGTTTTTTAACACTCTAATAGTCACGATGTAAAACTTGAATTTTAAAACATTTTACTTCTGCTAGGCTTGAAGGAGTCAAATAACCTGCAGTTTGTATTGTCCTTCACTTCTTTCTTCATTGTCTTTTTCTAAATTACAGAGATTTAATGGCTCAATTATGTTAGTTATATGCTACATATTTCTGTAGGCTGGAGTAGGCTGGAGTTATAAAAATCCATATTATGACATTTGTAAAATCTTGAATTCTTTCCAGTTAAGCCTTATTGGCGCGTCTTCACATGCACAAAAAAGAACTAAGCAGATTAAATTGTTGAGTTGAAATCTAGGCCTCTTATTTAATGAAATGGAAAAATTCAGGTGCAAAAATGTAAATCTAAGTGTCAGAATGAATCTAGAACAAAATGTTACAAATATAATCCTGACTATCAAAGTCAATGGGAATTTTGTTCTTGTTTTCTGTGGGGCTACTTTTTAACTTCTGTGGCATACTGCTGTTGTCATTGATGTCTTCTCCCTTTAGATCTTCAGAGGGACATGTTAATGCCTTGGCTTTCCTCCCAATGCTTCTTTCCTACAACTTGCTCAGCATCTGCAATGTTATCCTGCCCGTACTCTAAAATGTTAACTGCTGTATACTGTATTAACCATGACTGACCAAGTGCAGCTTTCACTTTAGTCATCCAAGTTGACATCTAATAATCATGCAGGCATCCATAATTTCTCGGAAGAAAGAAGCCAAAGCAGAAGAGCTCCAAGCTGCCAAGGAAGAGATGTCGAACATCGAGAGGCAAATGTTACAAAAGGCAAATGAGGCCCGTGAGTTGGAAGGCACTGAAATTTTGAAAGGTGATGAGGTACGTTAAAGTAGTGGGGAGGCTGAGAAAGAGGAGTCTATGTAAAATGGAGCAATTCCAGTTGATGCATTTAAGGATACTAACTTTTAACCTTACATTTTGGTAATCAGTGAGCATTGCCACGATAGTTTACCAGGTTTCTTTGAAATGCTACCATCCACGAACATGACTGCAGTATTATACCTTATAAGTTAGGTTCTGCTTTTCTTCATGAAGTGTAATTTCAAATTCGATTACAAAGACCATGCTTTATTTCATTTTCAGTTCACACATGAAGATAAACCAGAGTATTTTCCAGCGCCTATTCTGCAGCAAAGTGTGCTTAAAATTTTGTTTGCAGCTGGTCTCGGGTTGTTGATGTTTTACTTAAATTGTGCAGAAGTAATCATACGCAGTGCAAACTAGAGTTGCTGGTACTTCTTTTCAGCCACAGATCAAAGTAATATTGAGGTCCGTCTCACAGCTGGCATGATAAATAATGGTGTTTGATACACTGAACATCATCAGGAACAATTGCCACCAGAGAAATTCAGAGATAAGCCACGTAGCTCCAAATTGCTAATAGATGTATAATAAAATGATCCATTGGATTACATTTTATTCTCTGTAGGGCACAATATTTGTAGAGCAAAATCGCAACAGTAATCTGAAATGTGGGCTAGTTGAATTTGTTCATTATCCACATACATTTAATTTTTTTTGTCTTTTCCCTCTTATTCTCCCAGATCATCTTGAATTTCATCTACAGTACTTTAGGGTTGTTGGTTGTAGCCGTGTTGGTCTAAGGACATCAGCAGGCAAGGTTCTTTGGGTAGATGTGATATCTTTTTTTAGACCAACTAAACAGTTGGAAAAATTGTTCTTAGCAAGCTTTCAGGTTATAAACACCCTTCTTCAGGCACAGGGAGCATCTATAATACTTTTTTTTTTGATCAGGAAAAGCTTTATTTGAGGCTTCATACATCAAAGCAGTTTTTTCTTCATAGGAGGCTTATTGAGCATCAGGCTTTTATAACTGGACAATGTCTTGTCTCTGTGCCAGATCGACTTTTCTTGCTACAACATTTGCTCTCATGGAAAAATCTATTGAGGGAGCAGAGACAGGGCCCGGCTTTGCTGATCCACTGCCTTACCTCTTGTTTCTTCTCACTCTCCAACACTGCTTGTTTGTCCTACACTTCGTGTAGAATGACTTCTTTGCCAGTAGTGCCCATGTATGTGCCTGTGCCTTCTTACTTACTGCTGTCTGCAGCAAATCCCCTTGCTCATCAGCCATGCCTTCTCTACAAAAATCCCTTTTTCCTTTAAAGGTTCCTCTCAAGCTCAGATTACATGGGTATCTCTGAGTGCATATATTCTCACACAAATAATCAAATGACTGTGTAATCCTCAAGACGCTTGTGTTACCCTTGGGCCACTGCTTGTTCAGATTGTCTTCCCTCTGCCTTTCCCCCATCAGCTCTTTAAACTAAGACAAAAACAACAGGTGGAGGCAAAAATCACAGAGACTTACCACCAGGGTAGTGTTTAGTATAGTGAGTAGTTCCCTTGACTCCAGTGGAATTACTCATGTTGGCAAGATCTAAGCAAATATTTTAAGGATTCTAAACTATAACCCCTTCCTTGTATTGTCAAGTGTCATGCACACCTACGGGACTACATAGGTAATCAGAAGAAAATGACTGGCTTGGATTTCTCTACTTCATCAACTGTGTGTGGCTGTATTTGTTTTTGACAGCTATTTAAATAAAACTTGGAAGCAGACAGTGTACCTCATGGCATTCCTTCTAAGCAGAAAGAAATGATTAGTAGTCCAATACTAATGCATTATGAGAGAGAGATCCACAAATGCTTTGCATTATGTCCAGGACAGTATTGCATGTTGGTATCATGGAAAAAAAAGAAAAAAGAGAGACATTTATTTACAAAAAAAGTGTGGTTTCCTGGCTGGATTCTGTCAGGAGCAAGGGAATGGCTCAAGACAGGAAAGCAGAAGAGAAGACCTGTTTGTACACAGTCCCTGCTCCCTGTGTTCTGCCTTGCTCTTCACATCTTTAACACTTTATTTTTAGATGCTTGCATGGTGTGGGGAAAGCCTGTTCTTTCAGTGAGGAGCTTCTGTACTTTTTTATACACTTTGCTTTGTGAGAAGCATGTTTGTATGCAGGGCCACTGGAAGTCATATTCTTACCCAAGAATACAGGTCAATATTATACATTTTTTCTGCTATCTTATTTTTTGTTGTTTGGTGCTCCCAGGTACTGTTTCAATGCAAACCTAGAATTAGGAGGTGGTATGGGTAGTCCCCTGGATAGAGATTGGACTGGAATGTAGCAGAGTTTAATTTCCAGCTCGGCTGCGAGCCTGCTGGAAGACTGTTCAGTTCAGTTCCCCATGCCTCGATTTCTTCATCTGTAAAACGGGGATTCTGATGCCTACCCCCTTTGTCAGTACTTGGGTATCTACTGATAACAAGCATTATAAAGAACTAGGCATATGATGTATTTTTTGTTAAGCAGTATACAAAGGTACTGTGAAAAGATAGTCCCTCCATCTAGTTTAGGACAAGCCAGGATTAGTGGATGAGACATAAAAGGAACATACACCCTTGCAGTCAGCAATAGGAGTTTCTTGCCCAGATGCACTTTACAAACTAAAGCATGGCGGCAAGGAGTGATCATTTGGTTCTAAACCAAACTACAAAATACTAGGACCAGGTTGTTTTCTTCTGAGATTGTAAAATCTTTCAAGTACTTCAAACAGAAGTACAATGAGCAGAGTGGCAAAGCTGGCCTGGCAAGCTGCTAGGTGCAGCTGTCAGATCCTGAAAATTAGGGAATCAAATGTTGACACTTAGAAGGGTAGATGGTTCAGTTACAAGTGATCCTAGGTAAACCTGGGATATTTTTAGTTCTTTTCACAGTACATTGTACTTCTCAGAGTTCAGCGTAGGACCCTGAGAGCCTAGAGTTTCCCAGGGTATCAGAATAGAAGAGGATCAAATCTGGGCTTACCCACAATAGTTGAAGTTGAAAGGAACATGTTGTTGAGAATGTAGCCTAGGAAATCCCATGGACTAGATGAAATGATTTTTTCATGCAGCTGCCCCGCACCCCCATGCCTCTTGTTAAAACAAAAAAAAATGCTGCGATTCCCCTGCTATTTTCAAAGAAAATATATTAACGAATTGAGGCTTTTAACCATAGACAGTTCTCCCAGATCTCCGAAAGCTTCCCAATTAATGAGTCTATCAGGAAACAAACCTTTAGCACAGTACTAGGTACACTGTCTGGTTGCTGTCAAGGAGCTGACAGTTTGGAGATTAAGTGGTTTAAACCAGGACTTGGAAAATGTTTTGCCTCCAGGCTAAAGCAATTTCTTTTTCGTACTTCCTACAGAAATCAGGAAAGGTTTTAATCCTTTTTCCAAAGGTTCTATAAATGTATTAAATCTAGAGAATATGGTCAGTTCCACTGTGGGTACAAAGATGGAAAGTCTATATAAAATCCTTACTGAAGCCTGAAGTTCTTGCTGTAAGACGTTAACCATCATTGAAGCCAAATGTACGCAGTGATTCTGACATAAAATACAGCTTCACGCAACTGAATGCTTTCTCAGCACCCAATGGAATGAATAAATCATTAATTTTATTGATCTGTGCATTTTTCAGTGATAACTGGAAATGCTTTTTCATTAAATATATTCTGATTGGTCCAAATTATTAGTAATGGCTGCTGTAATAATCCTTCTTGCCCAAGAGCAAACAAACTAGAAGAAATGTCCTAGTCAACATTAATGAAGAATTTCTCTGATTGATCTATCTAATGAGCACACTGTAGGATACTTTTCACTATAGTGAGATAATATTGGCTTGTCTCGAAAGTTTTGTTCTTCGTTTATGACTCATTAATCATATCCCAAGTGGCTGTCCTAGTTCAACTTCAGAGCTTTCATAAAAAGATTATTAAGAACCTGTCATGCTTAGGAACTTTTTAATCGCTTTCAAGGCCTTTATCATGTTAATTGGACTGGCTAACAAAATAACCATCTGCTCCTTCATTTATAGTATAAACATACAGATTCAGCTAAACTTTTCTACAGCTATCTTGCTGATAAAATTATTGATAACTAATTGCAATAATTTGTCTTAACAAAATTCTTGCCTGGAAGCTGAATGGGATTCTTCACCTCAGAAAGAAAAAGTTCTGATGATCTTTATTATTTAATAATAGCTTTACATATCTTCATAGTTAATACTTGCTTTCTGCTTTGCTTCCTGATAAGGAACATGTTGTTTAATATAATTTCTTACAACACCACTGACAAGGATTGCCAGAGGGATAAATCTGTGGGGTTTCTGGTTCTCAGAAAATGAATCTATCTAGTCTGTCTTCTGCATATTTTACTGTTATCTTTGGAGTAATTAGCTTACGATCTTCCACTTTCTATTTTCTTACTGTTGACATCATATGAGATATGGATGGCTTGACTTATAAGCTTTTCTCTACTGATACTAGGAAATGAATGAAGAAGTCACTGGAATTACTAACAACATGCTAATATTAAAAAAAGCGTAATTCTTAACTTTGTTCTGTATACTTCCAACCTCACAGAAGTCATTAGCCATGAACAGGATGAGTCTACTGAGGTTATGATGTTTCTTGATGTCTGTAAACTCAGAATGTCAGTATTGCCAACACAGAGAGAATCCTAAAAACCAGGATTTTGTCTTTAAACATAAATGAAAAAAGAATAATATTTTGGGTTCTTTGTTTGTATTCTGGTTTTAAAATCATGAGTTCATGTTTTCATTCTTTATCTTCGCAGCTTGGAGGGCTAGAAACATCATTTATAAAAAAAAAAGCCAAGATTTTCACACAGTAATTTTGACCTTCCTTGTGATTGAAACTTTTCTTTTTACTGAAAGAAAATGTGTAGTAATGTGAGTTAGAATTACAGTTCTTGCCAAAGACTTGAACAAAAAAGCACTTTTGTAGGTTCTTAACATTAAGTATGTGAGTAGTGTGCTTGAAGTCAGTGGAACTGCCCATATGCTTAAAGTTAAGGATGTGCTAGCATTTTGCAAAATTGGTGCCAAATGCTGAGCACCTCTGGAGTCTCGGGTCCTAAACTACTTATGGTAAATATCAGTGGAAATAGCTTACAAATAATAAGGGAACATTGTATTGTCGTGTTCTTTCATAATCTATTTGCTCATGAAAGGAGAGAAAGCAAAGAAAGAGAAGGGAACAAAGGGAACCATTTACATGCCTCAAAATTATAGTTATTAAACACAGAGACCAAATGCCTTTGAAACTTGATTGTTCATTTTCTTGCATACTGCCCTTTCCAGTTTTGATTTTACTGGATATTTGCCATAATGAGTGTCGAAGGTGCACCAGGTTAAGAATAGGAAAGATGCTTTTGTGGTTAAAGCCTACAACTGAGAGTTGGAAATCTAGGTTTTATCTCAGTTAAGCCATTCACTTGAATTTAGGCTTAACATCCTCATCCGCTTTGTGAATTGGGGGTGAATTGTTAGCTATCTCAGATTTCCTGGGTGCTTTCAGGCAAGGTACTTTAATAACTCTTTGGTTTCGATAACATAGCTATCAGGTGGTTTTTTTTTCTATTGCATCTACCCATATCAATAGTCAAATGGAAAAGTATAAACTTTTTGTGCTTTCATTTGGATAGCTCCTGTATCTCAGGGGGCCTCTGGCATGGGTCAGAAGCTTAGTTTATTTACTTTAAATGATAATTCAGCACCAGCAATTGGTTCTTGTTCAGTCATTTTAATCTTTGAAGCTTTAGTAACTGTTTGTGTTAAGTTGCGTGAGAGAGGAAATTTCACAAGTGACCATAGTTTTGAATAGTACATAATTTTGGGCCTCAGCAAATCCATGGGAATGTTGTAGGAAGATCCTGCTGAGATTCTACACAGGGAGCCATTGACCTGGTCTATGAGAAAATGACACTTTTAGAATATGACTTGACTGGACATATCTAACCCTTTACATTTTTTTTTTTTACTTAAAAGTCTTCTTGCTATAATGAAATGTAATATGTTATTTTAAGTTAAAAGCCTGGTTTGTTTGTTTTTTCACTTGGTCGTGAGTTGATAGGAGTTTGAGATGCTCAGCGTCTCTGCAAATGATGCCTTTGCGCTCTTGCACTTTGGAAAGGATCAGTTGTTTCCATATGGCTTAGTTACAGTTTCCTTAATGCCTGGAGTCTCATGCAGTAGCCGTTTGTTGCTGTTGGGTTGCAATGTCCAGCTCCATCCCAGGTTTTTCTTTAATTGGATTGTGCCTGTTTACCCTCGCACTGTCTTTGGGCCTGGATTTGGGACTGATTTTTAAGCGTGTCATGTTTGAAGTGGACTAGATATTTAAAAAAATTTTGCCATGTTGTTTAAAGGCATTGCCTACAAGACATTGTCATCTTGCTGCTCTTTTGTATCTTGTTTTACTCTATTCTGACAACTAAAATAATGTGAACACCTATATTTCTGAAAAGCAGAGGATTTCAGTGGATCAAACAGAGGCTAATATGCATCTCCCAAAATGGATTAATTGCAGTCCTGGTCACTTGTCACTATTGCAAAGGTATTATCCTTTAAAAAATGTTTTTTCTTGGTTGTATAATTCAAGTTCAGTCAGCTATTAATAGAACATATGTGGAATCAGTTCTTAAATCAAGTCTTCTTAGATTTCCATTGTTAAGTAGATTATATTTAGTAAAACACTGAATATGCAAATACTGAATCACCCACTCAGGTCCTTTTCAAGACCTTAAAAGTAGTCCTAGAATGGAGGAGAATAATAGGTTGCTTTCAACCCCAGGGTAAAGTGACAGAAAATCATTCATATATGACAGCTGTACATGGTCACATGTGAAGGAAGTTTCTTCCTTTCCATCCTTTTTAGTATATTTTGCTGTCCAAATGAAGTATCACTGGACCTGCTCCATCAGAAGGCAGCCCATGTTTTTCTTCAATTGCTTTGCACTAGTATAAGCTGTTATATGTATTTATCTTGTAAAAAAGTATCTTTTCTACTAAGTTGGAAAGCACAGAAAATTTAATGCTTACCCTTGCTTACACCATATTTTTCAAAATCTATATTACCTGAAAGGATACTTGAATCATCACAAAACATTTCTTATATTAATCAACAATCTGTTAGACTTGCAGCAGATGCTTTAAAAATGAAGACCTCAGTGCAATTGTAGCAAAAGTGCTTCTTTGCTCTTTAGTACTATGACTTAACGTGACCTTGTCTGTCCTTGTCCTAGGTAATATTCACAATGTAAAATGGTGTTCTAAAGCCCCTCATAGTCCAATCTGCATAGAGCACATTGAGTAATTTGTGGGTTTGTTCTTTCACCAAAAACGTTTATAGCTTTTGGCTTTAAAAATAGTTCTGGAGCACAGCAAGATAGAAAAAGCTTTGGCCTAGATATTACATAGAATGGCAGATGAACAGGCTTGATTTCATTTTAGGCATTTTGCCCAGGGCGCTTTTTATAGAACATACAGTGACTCTAGAGGTTCTTAGGCTATGGTCACATCGGTTTTTTGCATTTGTTCTTCAGAAGGAAAATGAATATACTTTTCACAAACTAAGTACTCCATGCAGCTTCATTTTTAAAGTTTAACACTTGCTTTCAGTGATAAAAAAAAAACCTGCTGGTGTGTTCTTTATGGTTCTCTGTGAGAAGAATGCACCGATTCTACAACTAGTCATCTTATCCATGCTGGTGGACAGTTTAAAATCTGTTTTCACACTAACTTACTGTGATGTATTTCATTTGTTTTGAATTCCTTGCTTTCTATTTCTGATCTAAAACCACTTTCCAGAAGTCAGTGAATTTAGCCTCAGAATATCCTTGTGAAGCATGTAGAGGAGAATCTCATTATAGAAACCAGGAAACTAAAGTGTACAGGAAGATTAAGTCCTATTAAAAATATATATATTACTAATTTTAAGGCCTCAGCTATTTGCATGTATAACCAGGATCTCCGTTTTTTTCAGGCTTCTTACAAATTGAACACTCAAAAATTGAGACAAACGTGAACCTAATGTTGATCTGTAGAGATATGAACTATTGTGCTTGACTTTTAAAAAGCAAAAAATTAAACTCCTGATTATTACTGTTCTGTGATTTTTATCTTAGTCCATGTTTGCACTAGTTCTCTATCTGTGTATATGGAGTAAGCAGTTAACTCTTTTTCGCGCTGTCCTTTTATTAAAAGTGGTTAGTCAAGAACCGATTTAGGTTCAGTAAGAGTTGTGGAAAGAGAACAACACAATGTCTCTTGTGAACCAACACTTAATTATTCATCTTTTCCCCTTCGTTCACTTTTCCACATTCTCTTCTCACTCTTCTGTCCTCCCCTATAATACTCTGAGGGTCTTTAGTTTTTACATGTTCGCTGGTAAAATATGGGGAGCAAATAGAACTCTTAGTAAAAAAAGAAAGCAACCCAAATGGGAGGTAGTTGGCACATTGACGGTAACTCGGTTATTATTCTTTGCCTTTCTTCCTACAAGAGGAAGGGCAGTCTTGTGAATAATGTTCATGAGCAGGGATTGGGAGACCTGGGTTCTTTTATGGTGGAATCTGAACAATTTATCTCTCTGCCTCAGTTTTCTGTCTATAAAGGATGCCAGTTTTCTACTTCAGAGGGATGCTGCAATCCTTGGTTTGCTAAAGCTCTTTGAAATTCTTGACAGGAAACATGCTGGTATAAATGTAAAGTACTATTAGACTAGCTTTAGTATCCCAGGTTCTTAAAAGATTTTACAAGCACTAACTGACCTTTTCAGCCCTCCAGAAGGCAGATGAGTAGAACTGAATGATCTCTATGTTACAAATGGGCAAACTAAGATACGGAGGCATGGCACTGACTTTCCTGATGCCGCACATCTGAGTGAGGGGCAGAACCAGAAGGGAAGTTAGGAGTCCCAGTCTTCTGCGCTACACACCGCACTGCTCTGCTTTCAAAGCACAATGCGAGGGGAGTGTTTGTGGTTTATGAAGAAACAGGGTTTAATAAGGCCATTCTTTTGCATCCAAACTAGATTTCAAATGTGCTTGTTAACTCTCATTTCAGTTTAAACGCTATGTTAGTAAGCTTCGAAGCAAGAACACGCTTTACAAAAAGAAGCGTCAAGAAATAGCAGAAATTACAGCGGAGTACGGCATTCTGCAGAGAACGGAAGAACTCCTTAAACAGCGCCATGATGCTATTCAGCAGCAGTTGGTAATGCAAAAACTAGCACTACAATGCTGTCACATCTCTTATTGCTGCTATTGGAACCATTAAAACAGTTAAATTGACTTAATTATATTGAAATTTTCAGTGTATACAAACCTCAGAGTTTTCCTGGTGTTTGCTAAAGCCAGGCAAATCATACTGTGGCACAGGAATTGTTTCACTTCAAGGTTTCTCTGGGCTGTTATATTTTCATGACTGGAAATAGTGGGGGAAGGGTTTAACCTGCATGATCTAATCTTGCATACTGAAATCCATGGCAGGATATTAATTGACTTCAATTAAGGAGCAGGATTGGGCCCTTAAAGAGTTGCAGGTGACTTTTCGCATATGGTGAGAGCTTTAACATTGCCTTATCAGTAGTCAGGTTCAGGTAAAAGCTACTTCTATAGCATGACAACTACTGGAATAGGACTAGAAAAAGACAAACAGCTTAGTGCAGAGCATTTAGAAGAGAGGCAGAAATTGAATATTAGCCAAAAAGTGCTTCTAGCATTGGATGACAGGAGAAGGATTTCCAGCATCAATCAAAAACAGCAGAATATGCATCACTGTAAGCCTCCAGGAAACATATTTTCATCCAAACACAAACAGGTTTTTTTTCTCTCTCTACTTTCTGTTATCACTTTGTGTGGCGTAGTTTTGTTTATGGCTTTAGCTTTATTTTATGGCTACTGTTAGTCCTGTTTTGTCGCGAAGAGGTAAGGTTTTTTGTTTTTGTTTATTTTAACAAATGGTCTGATAAAAAAAAAACATGGAAAACCTCTAAAAAAGAAAGCTCATGTATTTGAGTGTGTTATGTTGGTCAGTACAACCCCTCTTTAGGCGATATGACCCCCCCCCCCCCCCCCCCCAAAACAGAGCTACCCTTGTGAATCAAGCTATAAAATTTGTTTAATTAGTATCAGTAAGGGTCAAGGCATTTCCTCAGGATAAACGATCAGTGAGGAGGAATTGGCTACAAGGCATTGCTGAGTACAGCTACATCATCGCTGCAAAAAATCATGTAGGTGTGTCTGTTTTTTACAGCAGGATAGCTAATGTGCATTAGCCATCCCACTGCAAAATCTTAGCAGACAAAGCACCGGTAATTTTCCTACCAGGTAGCTAGGTTAGGTTAACACTAAATCCCTGCCCACGGCTGATTCACCTTCCCATAAAATTGCATAGCTTTTGTCTCCACTAGGTTTTTATCGTGGAATAGCTCACATGCATCATTTCACACTTGGAAAAAAAACCAACAGGTTTTGTTTTTGGATTTTGCTTTTTTTAGCAGTGAAGATCATGTCCATGTTAAATTGCTACAAGTTATTAAATCCAAAATGCTCCCCACCATGGTGGCCAGAGCTATTATGAGAGACTTGTTTAAGAAACCTGTATTTTTTGTGTGGTTTTCCTAGGAGTGATGCAATTGGAATTTGCAGATCTGAGCTACTGCTATAGAATGAAGGCCCTGTGCATTGGCAAGTTTTGTATGACCAAATTACCTTTTTACATATTTAATGATAACTATTAATAACTGTCATGTGAATGAAAAGATAAAGTTTTGTTAAAATGTAACCAAAATAAAACACAGTTAAAAACTCTTCCTGTAAGGACTGTCCTCCGAATATTTTGAAGAAACTAACAGGAAAAATAGTTTTCTGTGTTTAAAAAATGCCTTAAGGTGTTTTCTGTAAGTAAAACATCATTGAAGAATACAATTAATAGTTCAGCAATACTGTATTCCGTACTTGTTTGGATGAGCGGTTGTCTGTACAATTACTTCTATTTGGTATAGATGATATTATCAATATTGACATCCTCAATAGAAACTTTAAAATTATGTATAGACCCTGATCCAAAACCCAGTGAAATTAGTGGCAGGTTTTTCTGTTGACTTGAGTGGCCTTTGGGCCTCACCCCAGCTTGTGGTAGTGCAGGAAGCAGTTAATGCCCTAGAGCATAATAGCATGGCAAATACAGCTTGTGTGTTCGTATAGAGAGTTGAGTCGTTTCATTATTCTTAAAATAAACTGATTTCAGCACTTGGCTTACCTTCAGCTTTCTTGCAGTATTTCAGTTGCATCAGAGCTTTTGTTTCATGATACGCCAGCTCCTATAGTCATATTTTGTATTTGTTCCTGTGTCTGCAGCAAGCAATTGAAGACAAGAAGGGGATCTCTGGGTACAGTTATACTCAAGAGGAGTTGGAAAGAGTATCTGCAGTAAAAAGCGAGATGGATGAAATGAAGGGGCGAACATTAGATAACATGTCTGAAATGGTGATTTCCCGATTTAACTGTTACGTTTCTACAAGTTTGATGTTTAGTTCCTGAAAAATAAAAGCTGGAATAACTTCTGTGTCCAGGGCTTTTGCTTCATTGCAATGTATATTTGTAGCAGTAGGTTTTGTAACATATTTTAAAGAATAAATATCTACAAGGGGTACCTGAGATTTATTAAAATTTACACATTTTATTTCCTTTTGAAGTACAAAGAAGGATTTAAATGTTTTCTCCTGCTTTTTTTTCCCTTTGTCAGGGCTGTCAAATTTGCTTTTCTTTGGTTTTGACTGTGCAGTGATTTCATAGGCTATTTTAGTTGCATCTATAATAAAGATTTTTTTTTACATAATTATTAATTAGTCGGAATGAAAAAGATGTTTTCAAACAATAGTTTTTTAATTAACATGGCCAAAAATCCATTCCCCTCTCTTGTTGTTTGGCTTTTAGTTATTTTGGCTTTTGTCACTGTCATTCATCAAGGTGTTACAAAAAAGACAGGGTTTCAATCTCTCACAGAAAAAACAAGCAGAGATTTTTTTTAAAGGTTCTCCAAAGCCTTCTTTCATTATGTGGAATAACAAAGCAAAACAGTTTTTTGAGGGAAGGGTTTTTTTAGATTTTTTTAACACTTTACAGATCATCCAGTGACTTTTTTTAAAACAATATTTCTGAGCCAAGAGGTTAGATATAATAAGAACTGTTAGGATAATTAATTCTCCTTAATTAAAATACTTGTGTTTTTATATATATATTTTAAACAATTTCCACAATTATCATGAATATGCTTGGAAAAAAAAAAGATAGGAACTAAGCCAGCAATAGGAAATGCCTGAGCATGAACAATTTCCTCTTCTGGAGTGTCATCAAAGAAACGTGGAACGTTCAGATAAAAAAAGAATGGGAACCCCAGTGTGTCAGGGCATGTGCAAAGAACATGATGTTTGAAGTCCAGCCAAGAGCCTACCTGCTGGGCTTCCAACCAGTTTGTCAAGCAGGAGAAAGAGCTAGGGATTGAACTGGACTTAGGAGGGTGGTGAAAGTCTGGGGGTAGGGGGGCAGAGCTTGACAATTCCCATAAGGCCTGATCCAACTTCTGCTGAAGAGAGAAGTTATCCTTTATTCCATAGAAAGGCTCCCCTTTTATGATTGATTGTGCAAAATACCTACCTCCCGAGAAGTTTTGAAAAGAAGAGGAAGTAAGTTGAGCACAAATCTGTGCAATTTGTATTTCGCCTGATCCAAGGACATTATACAAGGATTTGTTATTTTTATTACTGATCCAGATGTGCTTTGCAGCTATTCTTTATGCTTCCAGATAAGCATATACATGTAACTTTAAAAAGCACAGTAAACTTTTTTTTTTTAACTTTTTAAAGCTTCTTGTCAGGGTTTGACTGTCCATGCACCTGACCTAAAAGGGCTCAGAGAGAGTTTTTTTCCACCTTGACTGCCCGAGTAAGCCAGCCAATAGATTGCATAATCAGCCAGATAGAACGAATCAATTCTATATACAGCATAAAGGACAGGCAATTGTGAAATCAGAATGTCAGGGGAGTCTAATAAAGCAGTTAAAACTATGAGAGCAGGGTGTAATATGTTCCTGAATGATGGTGCCCCTAACATTTCTAATAGTTCAGTCTGTCTCCTTTTGTCACATCTTACGATATTCTTTACTTTCACCCCCTTTCCTCCCTCTGTTCCATTCCTAATGCTCTCACTTTATTACCATATTGATGACACATTCATGAAATATGTTTTTTCTACACATCAGGTAAAAAAATTGAATGCAACGGTAGCAGAAAAGAAGTCAAGCCTGGCTCCAGTTGTCAAAGAATTGAGACAGTTGCGGCAGAAGTGCCAGGTTAGTCATAATGTTTCAAGAACATGTTATACAATGGATGTGAGTTAGCTGTGTGTGCCAGGTAGTTATGTGGGACATGCCTTTGCCTGTGCAGTCTCAGATACACACGGCACCTGTTTCTGTGCTGCATTTTTCTACTGGTGCAACTGCAGCATTATGGGAACTTACAGCAGCATAAAATTGGTGTTACAGGCCAGTCAGTCTATAGACAGTAAGTTCATATAGAAATTTTCCTGCAGAAGTTTGTGCATAATAATGATTCTGTGTGTGGACTTAAAAGCTGAGTTGATCCCTGTCAAAATTCAAACTTGTATGCTTGATACTTAAGTTCTGCTTAGTTTCTTAGAACTCGGGGGTTATGTCAGCACCACATTTCTGGCACTCCAGGGTAGAAATGCATGTGACCTCTCCCAGCCAAATAGCTTCCACTTGCATACACCAAGCCCTGAATTATGGTGGTGTAGCTGCACTGGGGACATCCCTGATGCTGCTTTTGAGCCCTCTGTCTCCTACGCATTTGAGAGCAGCCCCAGGGGACACCATCCCATTTCCCAGATCGGTGCATACAGGTGGCAACAGGTAAGTGGGATATGCTTGAGCATGTCCCTTCCCAAGATGCCAGGGGCATGCTGTGGGCACTCCCTCAGAGCTGGATCATCCTTTGGCACCAATCTGTACTACCTTGTGGATGTCATTGAATTGTACCGCTTAAGGTATGGATTTTATATAATACATAATATATCTACATATACATATACACAAACACAGAGAAAATAAAATGATTTAAACAATAAATAACACTGTAGTATTAGTTACATGAGAGAGATGCATAATTCATAAAAGAATGACCTGTAATTAAAGTTTAGGGAAGCTGGAGAAGTGGAACAATTAGGCTTAGCTTAAAATGAGGCTCAGAAAAGCAGTTTGCAACAAGAAGTATCTAAAGGCATCAGAAGTGGGTGTAGTTATCTGGCTTAAGCTTTTTCACTCACCAGAAGAATTTCTTGAATAACGTCAGGGCAAAACAAAATCAGACAGCAAGAATGGGCGATATCGAAGTTCTGAAACTGCTATTTATTGGTTTGCCCCACTATTGAATACTAATGAATTTCTGCTAAAGTACTCCTTTTAAAAATGGATTACGGATAACATTCCATCTGGACAGTAATGCATGTTAGTATAATCTTCTATATCAGGGCTTTGAAGATAGAAAATTTATCTATGTGCTTTAGACATTTTACAAGGTTCATAGACCAGTGGTGTCAAACATACAGCCTGTGGGCCACATCTGGCCTGCAAAGCCTCTATCCAGGCTACTGTTGGGCTACCAGAAATGGGAGGCCTTGACCTGCTGTAGAATCTGGGGCCCCTTGATTCTGCTGGGCACAGCCTTTGGTGGCGAGGTTGGCTTGCCACGGCCACCCCTGAACGAACTCCCTCAAACTGAACCCCTTTCCACTGCCATGGTAGCCACTGTGGCAGCCCTTCTGGCCCTGGCTGGATCCAGCCTGCAAGGAGCCTAGCAGTCCAAAAATGGCCTGGGGCCTCAAGTGAGTTTGACAGCCCTGTTAAAGACAAAATGCCATTCAAAGCCTCACCTGGTGTCAATTGGCCTCTTCCTATTAAGGTGGAAAATATGCTTTCTAGTTTGTTTTTTTTTTTTTTTTGGGGGGGGGGGGGGGGGGCTTGTTAGCTGAGGTTCTGAAGTGCTTTTTAACAGTTCATTTTAATTGTTGCTCAGCAGATACAAGATAACGCAGCTTGTTGTATACAACTATAAGAACTGCTTTTGATAGCTTAGTAGAATTGTGTTTCTTGTTTGCTAACATGCAACATAACTTTCCTTTCCTTCCACAAGGCCATCTCATTTTATATGGAAAATATGTCAACCAAATTATTGTAAATGGGAGTTCATACATCATTTATGTTCTCATAAGCTTATAAAGTTTAAACAGCAAGTATAAACCCTAAACACAATTTAAAGTAGTTAGAAATCAAATCCACCTTGTTAAAGATATTGGCTATAAATATAAAAAGGCCACTCACAGTTTATACTACTGATCCTTCAACATGCAGGTTTCCCTCGTGTATAATGATACTCGTATGTCTGCTTAGGTTATGTAAGTAGCTCTGAGTGTGCCAGCTGATGTTAAAGGGTGAGATTGACAAGCACATACATTGCTTAGGTGCCACATGTTACCAGCTTGAAGTTTTCATTGACATGACCTTCTCTCCTCTTCACCCCAGGAATTAACTCAAGAATGTGATGAAAAAAAAGTCCAATATGACAGCTGTGCAGCAGGTTTAGAAAGCAACCGCTCCACACTGGAACAAGTAAGATTGCTGTCAGCATGTAGTTCCAGACTCTCTGAAACAGAGGAGTCATAATGGGATTGCTTCTCCTTTTCCTGCCTTCTTCACATGGAAGGCCCCAGTGCATAGAAGGTGGAAATGAGTCAGTGGCTGTGCGTTTCCAACTCTCTCTACCTCAAGCCACCTGAGGATAGCTAGACTTGTACATGCCTTCTAATTTGAATAGCAGCAAAAGAACTCAGTGAACCTGCCAGTCCATCCAGTGCAGTCTAACTCTGACTGGCAAAAATCTTGTCGTAGAAAATATAGCTGTCAGAATCTGCGCTTAGCTATGCAGAACCCGCTAGGATAGATTTTGGGCATTTTAATGTTAATCAGTTATTTGCCAAAATAAATCTTCAAAGGCATTTATATAACTGCACTGGCTGTTTAAATAAGGTGTAGTTTAATTCAAGAGGAATAAGAGGATCCACAAAGTGAGTTAGTGTGGATTACCTTTACCACAATAACTGTTCTGCAGTAGCTATTCCTAGCAGTTTTTCCAGGTAGATGAGCCCTAACTCATGGTTTAACACAAGGTAGTTCATTGTCAGTTAGCATTTTTACTGCTATAGCTGTAACCTCTGAATAGAGACACTTCCTAAATAGGTTCCAGACAATGCACACTTGTTCCTAGTTGTGTTTAGTACTTGGTTGTTGTTAACTGGCAATCAAGTTACTTGCTAGAACAAGACTGAAAATTTATGTCCAGACAAAATGTGATCCTTCTAATTACCATTTATAGAGGTCGTTAATACTGTAAAGCCTGTATCATTTTCATATTTAAGGCACCAATCATATCTAATGTTGTTTAACCATTATGTGCTGCTGCTGAGGAGCCACAGGAGTGCCTGGTTAAGAGAGCATTTAAATCATTTTGTAAATATTAATGGCTTAGAAATTTCTTCTTGTGTCCATGTGTAGGGTGAGCAAAATCTTTATGGCATTCAAAGATTTTGGCTCCAAAGCGAAGATTTTGGTCCCTAGGACACATGATTGGGTTAAGTAACTGAATTCCCTTCATATTTTACCCATGTGTATATAGGACCTTTGCCTGCAGTCAGAGCCCTGCAAGCAGGTTGCTTCTTTAAGCACATCCCATTGTATGTTACACAGTATTCCAGTATGTCTGCTGTGGATTTTCTATTATTCTCACTCAATAAAAATAATTTAATTCTTCAGGAAGTCAGAGGGCTTCGTCAAGAGTCTATTCAGGAAGAAAGTGGCTATCATTTTATTAACTGCGCCAAACAGGTAAGGCCACAAAATACCCTACATTGTTTAGGTGAAACTTCAAGCTGTCTAAAACCAGCTGTGTATTTCTGTTCAGAACCTAGAAGTGCAGCTTCAGCGTGCAAAAGATGAAATGAAGATGTACATCTCCCCAGATCCCCAGGAAAGAAGAAAAGCAATTAGGTAAATTATTTCTTATGTGTGGATTCAGAGAACTTTTATAAACTGAGATTTAGGGAGGACTTTTCTCATTGGCATTTTAACTGGAAAAAAGGATTTATTTCATCCTCTATGTTTCAAAAATGCTATAATGATCTAAAAATAAGTATCCGTCTGACAGATCCTGCTCTATATCCAGTTCTTTCAAACATACCACAAGCTTTTCCCTGCCTGTTGGAGAAGGCAGGCCAGATAATAGTTTTCAACTTGTGGCTCCTGTTGGGAGGGGATTCAGAGGACCTGTGCTCTTGCCAAGCCCCATAAAGGAAGCATGGCTGAGTTGGTCAGATTTCCTTCAGGGCTTCTGCACATGGAAGCAGAAAGTGCACCACTTTTCAGAGATAAAGTATATGCTGTCCTCAGATTCTGACTGGCTCTTGCCATCCCTCCAACTCCTTTTCTGGTGCAAGACCTTACATGGCCACGGCTACTTGAAAGAAGGAGTGCCTGTGCTCCACAGAAATTGTTCCTTACTCCTGGTACCCTCCATCCAACCTGACACAAGTGAGGCTTATGGATAGTTTTTACCAAGAGATAGTATAACATTACTGGACACAGTCATCCTAGGAATTGTCTTTGTTAATGTGTTTCACTCCAGTTTAAAGGCAGGACCTCCTTCACTTTTCAGTATACTTTGTCCATCTAGGAATGATGGGAAGAGGAGGAAAATGGTTATAAAAACTCTGACCGGCATTATTTTTTAAATAGTTTTCAAAATGTAGTCTAATAAAAAGCCAAATGTTTTGCAGGAAAGTTTTGATTCTGATTAAATGGTCTTTGTGAAAAGAGCTAAAGATTTTGTTTCGACAGTGTTGAAACATTTTAATTCATGTCATGTAGACTTTTTTATTAAAAGGAGAAATATGTTTCTCTCTTTGTATTTTTTATATTCTACATTCTATGTTTTTACTCTTACACTAAAAATGGGAAAAAATTATTCAACACTACGAAACTAAACATCTGATCAGTCAATGTTCTTGGGCATTTTTATTCAACAGGATGAAATGTAATATTTAATTACGATTTTAGAATGAAAAACATTTTGAAATATCAGAATTTCCCATGGAACAGAAATTTTGTTTCCAACTGGACTTAGCTAAATTTGTTTAAGGTCTTTTTAAAATAAAACTAAATTGTTTAATGGATTTACCATTTAAAATGAATTGATTTAATTACTTGAACATTAAGAGTTAACATTGCATAAAGTATTGTAACTATTTTTTTCAAAGCTGTTTGTAGCTGACATTTCTTTTCCTTGGAAATAAATTTTCTTATGTCTGAGAAATTATCTAAATTTAGCTTTAACAGTAACGTTGCCTATTTTTGGTAAAGATCCAGTTCCTATTGAAATTATGGGGAAAATGTTCTTTGAGTTTGGAAGAAGAGATACATCTAGTTTTTAAAAAAAAGTTAACAATTATGATGACATCAGTAAAATGCTACACAGCGCAGCGCTGATTTGAAATCATCAGTTTTACTGGTGTCTTGCTAAGCCACCCAAGGTTTACATGAATGAGCCTGCGTGTTTATTGCTTAGCCTGTACAAAGCCATCATCACTTAGATCTTTGGTGTGAGAACTCTTCAGTGATTTCTTTATCTGTAGTTCAGCGACATGACAGACCAGTGCTGGTGATCCATCATAATCTACTCTGTCAGTGCAGTAGTTCCCATATATCCTTTTGTACAGGCTGCCAAAATTCTTTAAAAAATTATCACACTGACAATATCCTGTGGGGAAAAAATAACTCTATGGCAAACTGAAACACCTTGGTTAAAATAAAAAGTAAATGGGCCCATGTACTGAACTGCTTGAACTGTTGGCCATCTAAATTCTTGCTTAACACATGTTGAAGAAAAGTAAGAAGGAAATGACAGAATGATACTAAATGGGTCCAAATAAAAGGTAAGAGTATGCAACAGAAAAACAAGACAACTTGTATGGGTTCATAACACAAGTGTCATTAGACTGGCAAGCCACAGTATGGCATTGACCCCTTGCCCTAGGGCAGTGGTTTCAAGCTTC
The DNA here is from genome assembly GCF_030867095.1 of Alligator mississippiensis. Classification (NCBI taxonomy): domain Eukaryota; kingdom Metazoa; phylum Chordata; order Crocodylia; family Alligatoridae; genus Alligator; species Alligator mississippiensis. The sequence continues at coordinate 2,343,439 of NC_081833.1, read as the reverse complement.
TCAGGCTCCGGGCATCCCTCCATATCTCCTGTGACTTGAGCGGCACCCAGTTTAGTAACTAAATTGTTAATTGCCACACTTAATTCTTGGTGGGGGGCAGCGAAAGGAGCAAGCATTTTGTCCCACTATTCTGCAGGGAACTGGGACAATTACAAGCTTACTTCGTTGCTCTGAAGCTGGTACAGACGAGCCTGTGCTTTGCTGCTTTGCTCCTCTGATGGAGGAGGAAGGAGCAAGCACTTAACTCCTCACTCGGGCTGGCAGGGGCAAACAGGAGCTTGGTGCCTTCTGCTAGAGCCAGGCAGAGACGAGCCTATGCTTACCTCCTTGCATAGTGACTGGGCAGGGAAGAGCGAGTGCTTATCTCCTTGTACCCCGTGGCACCCTTAGAAGCAGGGTGTTGAGAACTACTGCTGTAGGCATTTGGTTTTGAACTGTGGTCTAGACTCTATAGACTACTGATGATCTGCAGAGAGTTCCTAAGCAATTGGTAGCTACCTTCTATGTTATGGTAAAGTGTCTTTCCATCTTCAACCTGTGACCCTTTCAGTCTGTTGGCATGATCCAAAATCCACTAAAATGAATGGAGAGACTCCCAGATGACTTCCATAAACTGTGGATCACACCCCAGGCAATAGAACTGCAATGAAATTGGAATGGTCTCTGAGGAGGGCAGTGCTGCTGATCTATTTAGCTATCTCCAGTGACCTATTTGATGGCTCCATTAAGGGACAGATGAGGAAGGTACAGTTTTGTGATTATGGTCAACAATTCTGTAAACTTACATAGGCATAATATTCTTCTCCCCAACCCTGTTGGGGTCTCTTGTCTTGTCAGACTGCAGGTTGTCTGGGTCATGGACCAGGGCTTAGTGCATAGTTGTAGACAATCCAGAACAGTGAGCTGGGTACTAATGGGCTACAGGCATTCAGTAATAATCGTCATTTATAATTTATTTTTTTCACATACAGCACACACCATTTCCCCCACAATCAGCCCCCCAAAATTGGGGGGCATGTATTAATCAGGGAAGCTGATTTTCTGACCAGGATAGAAGCATCCTGCTTTTGATTCCTGCTCTGCAGTACACCTGTTGCATTACTGGTCGGGCAACTGTGGGAGTCGGTTGACTTAATGGCTCATTGTTCCTCACTCCAGAGGTATTAATGGTCCTGATGTTCTGCTAATCCAGTTAACCTTTCTAAGGACAATTTTGCCATCTGCTGCCTGTTCCTAGTCTCTCTTCCTGTTTCACAGCCTTGGGAGACTCTCTAGCTCTTTTCAAAATTTTAGATCCACCCATAGAGGTCAGTCTTCAGCACCAGCTAGGGTTTGAGCTTTAGCTGAGCAGGAAAGGGAGTGTGAGTCAGCTGAATGTGGTGGAAGCAACATAAAAGCCCACCCTTCCAAATGTGTACTTAATAACCCTGCCTGTCCCCATCCTTATCTCTTTATATGGTGCATCCCTTCTGTTTCCCTTCAGCCTCCTTTATTTTTTTTAAGACAGGATGCTCCTTAGAGCAGAGCATGCAATGAATGCTGTTGCAGGCTGTCTAATAAATATTTAATGGAATCAAGGAAATGAGATTGCACAATGGGGGAATATTAGAAACGGAGCACCGTGAGTCGAGTTGCAGGCTGTTGGATGTAGTGAGCAAGACATCATCTTTATTCAACTCCTGTTAAGCATGAAACTAGAGCTACAGTAGGCAAAATGATAAGCAGTTCATGTTGACCTCTGTATGAGTTCAAAGACCAGTCACAGTTAAATAAGTCTATTGGAGGCTTCAGTGTCCAGATGCTTACCAAAAACTAAATATTGAGAGAGAATGAATTTCTCAACATCCTTTTGGAGTGTGTATGTATTTCCAGTGGGCACTGGAATGTAAACAGAACTAAAATGAGCCATAAATAGAGCAGCACTTTCCTAATGTATTGAACAAAAAATGCCTTAATTCTGACCCTTTTTATTGAACATAAACTCTGTTCCGTGCAGTCAGGACTAAGGAATGTGAAAAGTTAATTTTGTTCTCTAAAAATAGATTTTTTTTTTAAATTAAGTTATTAAGTTGCATTCCTTCCAGCCATCATTATAAATAGTAAAGGAAAAAAAAAAGATACCCTGGACAAGAGCTCTAATTTTCTAATCATTGCTTTGCAATAAATGCATCTTTAAAAAATGAAAAGAAAAGAAAAGGTTGCTTGCAAAAAATGTACATTCTTGGTGCCATGTTCTCAAATGGGTGAGAAGCTTCCATCACACCAAAAAGGGAAGGAGGTGATTTGAGGTGGCTCCTTTGATCACCTTCTTTGATCTGCTGAGAATAGTTGGGAATTGTTTTGGCTTGCAGTGCAACCGGCAGTAGCTTCATGGCCATTCTAAGTTGCGCTAGCTAAAATAATCCAGGATTGCCAGAGCATTACGTTCTCTCCTGCCCATGGGCCCAAATACCGTGCTGTAGCGCAAAGGCTGCAGTAGCCAGTAGAGATGGGCGAAGTATCAGAAAATCAACACTAAAGGAAGCTTCAGTCCTCTTGTCTCCATTCTTGCACAAGTAGTCTCCTGGGATTTCCTGTGCAAAGTGCTTTCTGTCCTGAGCAAGTATGATGTTCTTTAGGTGTGTGGACTATTTTGCATTCTATCAGACAGCAAACTGTCTGCCCCCAAGAGCATTTAATACACATGCACAGTAATACTTGGTTTTCAGGTCTAGAGAAGTGGGTATATTGCTTTTAAATATGTCACCTAAATGTCAAATAAATAAATATGGGAAAGGTCATCAAATATCAGAACATGCTAGAACGTGGTGTTGATTAGCATATAATGCTGTCAGGTTTCATATATGAAGTTTGGATACTTTGGGGAGTGGTTCTGTTCACTTGTTACAGCCATAAGCCAATATTTGTTGCAATGGATGTCAAGAGTTATGCTCCTAAGTCTATATTTAGACACCTAATCATGAGGCCTGTTTTTCCAAGTGTTGAGTGGCCAGCAGTTCCCATGGCAATCAGTAGGACCTAGAGCAGGGGCAGGCAAAATATGGCCTGCGAGCTGGATCTGGCCTGCCAGGCCAATCTATTCCGCTAGCGGGGCCCCTAAAAAATTTAGAAAATTAATATTCATCTGCCCTTGGCTGCCTGTCAAAGATGACAGGAGCCAGTGGCAGTAGGACCCAGGGGAAGTCGGTGGCAGGACCCAGCAGTCAGAACAGCAAGGCAGGCCCAACCCTTCCCCCCCCCCAATTCCCTCTAGGCCCCCACCCCCAACCCCATCTGGAAGTGTCTGGGACTGTTCCCTGGCTCCCTTTGCCAGAGAGGGAAATTCAGATAAGAAGGAGGGGGGTGGAGGCAGAGGAGGACCGTGGGTGATCGCCCCAGTCTGCAGGGCCAGGCCAGACTGGCTCCTGTGGTCCTGGCGCTGCAGCCGGGAACCACGTGGTGCCAGAGTGGTGGGTAGGGGATAGAGGGGAGTGGTGGCTGTGGTGGGCAGGAAAGCGAGGAAATGGCTGCGGCAGATGGGAGTGAGCAGGTGCGTGGAGCGCAGCAAAAGTTGGGCGGGAGTGCAGGGTCCGCACCAGTGCGTAGAGGCCCGAGGCAAGGTGGCAGGGGCTCTGGAACTGGGCCACCTCCCCACTTTCCCTGCTGGCACAGCCCAGCCCAGCTCCATAGAGCCCCTGCCAGCCTGAGCCTTGCACTCCTGCCACCCCACCCTGGACCGCAGTAGCACTAGCCCTGGGACACCAGCATGGGTCCCACACTCCCTCCCATTTGTTACGGCGCTTGGCATGCCTGCTTGCTGCCACTCAACCCGCTAGCCACAGCCATTTCCCTGCTTCTGCTGCCGCTCCCCTTCACCCTGCTGCCTGCCACTCTGCCACCACATGGTTCCTGGCTGCAGTGCCGGGCTGCAGAACTTGGGAGGAGCCGGCCTGGCCCCCTGCAATTATTGGCTGGCCCCTTGCAGTTCCGACCGGGCCAGTCCAGCTCCTGCTGTGTCCTGCAGTCTCGGCCGTGGTGCTGGAGTGGTTGGGGGGGGGGAAGGGGAAGTGGCAGGAGAAGGGTAGCAGTGGCAGATGGAGGGGGAAGTGGCAGTAAGTGGGAGTATGGGGCCCATGCTGGTGCCCACCCACATGCTCTCTCACCTCACATATATACACCCTCCCCACACCTATCCATCCCCCCACATACCTGCACACCCACAGCCCCCCACAAACCTATATACATGCCCCTTGCCCCCCAACAATATACAAGACTAAGACTTCATTTTAAGCTATTATACAATCACCTCTATGTACATGATGCAAATGCATGTAAATCAGGACAGAAATATTTTTTTAAATCAAATGAATGTATGTTGTAGTAGATGTTTGATTTTTAGAATATAATTTGGTATTTTTCTGGTTCTGATGGCAAACCCCCTTGCTGAATGGAGTACTTCTGGGGCACAAGGGGGGAGGCTTCTGGTGGAAAAGGTCAGGGATTAGGAGATGGAACTTCCGGTCCCAAGATAGTGACCAGGGGGCGGGGCACCATCAAGGGGCGGGGCTACCCATGTGGCCAAAACTCAGTAAGTGGCCCTTTGCCTGAAATAATTGCCCGCCCCTGCTGCAGAGAGTAGATTTGTCAAACATGGGGCCAACTACTACTCACTGTTCAGTCCTGAGTTTACTCTAGGTACGAAACTCGCATAAGTGGAAAGGCCTAGATTTGGACACTGGCAGGTTTTATGGCTGCTGGACACTGGCTGGTCTCAAAATGCAGTCAGCACTATTATGACAAATGGTGTCAGCCCTGTGGGCAGTATTTTGGAAGGGAACAATAGAAATCATACCTGCCTTGAAGGCTTAACAGTGACCTTACCTAATAGTAAATAGCCATTTTGCCACCTACACAATTATAACTGTAAGAGGAGTCCTGAATCCTTGCATCAGAAGAGTTCCCACTTTTTGCTTGCTCTTTGACTGTCTTAATGAATTGTCAACACCCCCCCCCAATTTTGATACTACATTTATTAAGTTTGGGGCTTTTACAGGTTTTTCCCATTCGGAGTATGTATCTTCCCTGGTCATTAAAGCCAGGTGCATAATGTAGTTATTTCTTTTATTTTCTTTAGAGAACAATACACCCGAATGATCCTTGAACAAGAGAACCTCGGGAAGGTGAGGATGGGATTCTTTCTTTAGTGTTGGGTGGGGAGAGGGGAAACCAAGCTGCAGTCCATACTTTTGTTTTGGTTCAACATCTAAGGCTATGGTCATCCTTTTATAAAAAGCATATTGCAGACCACAAAGAAAATTCCATTACTGCTGGCATTGGTAACTAATCCCCTGAAAAGAGATCATGCTAGCTCTTCAGAGCTTGATTTCTTCCAGCGTATAGCATGAGCTGCTTGTAAAAGATAGTCAAACAGCTTAACACGACAGCACATTCCCTGTAAACTATTTGGATAAGAAACTGAAACACAGATATAACAAATTGTGCCAGCTCAAATTTGAAGTTGTATATAAAGCAACCTGTTGAAGACCATAAATTTTAAAGCTGTCAGTCTTATCACCTTTATAAAAGGCCAACGATATCTTCCATGTAGCTGCACTAACAAAAGCTGTTGTCTGAGTTTATTCTTGTGTGACGCTCTGGCTAGTGTGGGAGGGGAAGCCTTACCAATTCAGACAAAACCCCTGCCTTTCCCTTTCTAGCTTTCTCTTTGTGAGCAAATTTTACATGTTTGTGTCCCTGCCTGTATGGATTTAATTGCAGTTTCTTTTGTAAAACTTTAATTTCAGGGTTGATAACTTCATGAGCATGGTCTGTTTACAGGCTGTGACTTGATATACAGAGTCTCAGTCCGGAAGTGATTTTTTTGGTGATAATGCCTTTTCCCAAAACAAATGGGATTCCCCACAGAGAACCTGGGGACACAGCACAGCAGACTTACGATATCAAAAAAGGGTTTTTTATTAACTGATCTGAATACTAGCAATATTTGACAGCAGAAAGAAATGTTCTTTCACATTGAAGTAGCTATGCAAGCTAGCATTTGTAATGTAGAGCTGTTCCCAAAATCTAAACCGGTTTTGTTTGTTTATAACAGAAATTACGAGAGAAACAAAAAGCTGTGCGTGAGAGTCACGGTCCAAATATGAAGCAAGTTAAAATGTGGCGGGATGTGGAGCAGCTCATGGAGTGTAAGAGAGAATGTTTTCTAAAGCAACAAAATCAAACTTCTATTGGTCAAGTCATTCAGGAAGGAGGAGAGGATAGGCTGGTATTATGAAATCATTTAAAATCTGGGCATCTTAAGTAGTTTTGCTGTTGATTGTTGGGTTTTTATACAGTTTCTCTATAAATGAATTGTAAATATTTTGTTTTCAGTGGGTAATCTAAGGGTGAAGTCAACCAGCATGCAAACAGCATTATTTAACAGCCAAGGTAATAGCTTACATCAGCGAGGGCCAGTCTTTTTGGTAGGTTTGCCATGAATTGGCCCCAGATCCTTCCCAAGTGCCACTCTGATCCCCTTCCCCTGCTCCATCTGCTGCTCTGCTTTCTGCTCCTTCCTCTGTGCTCCCTGCCCCATCTGCTGCTCTGCCTTCTGCTCTGTACTGTGTGCTCCCAACCCCCTCTACCACTGTGTTGCCTGTTGTGACACGGATCTGCCACGTGCCACAATGAGCTGCCTGTGCCGCTTGTGTCACCCATGCTGCATGTTGGTCACCCCTAACTGACATGGTATGGAGAGTGTTGAGTGAGCCTTTTGCAGTGCAGTGAATGCTGTTGTAAAGCCTTATTTCTCCCATTAGGTAGGGGCTGGGTATCTCCACAGAAAGACCAAGAGAAAAAGGAATCTCTTTCCAAGGCCATGCAGATCTGTGGAGCTACTTTGCACCTGCTCTTGTGGCCCTAACACTACAGATTTGGCACTTGCTGGGTGCATGCATGATACATAACTGTATAACTGTGGGCCTTCTGACTCCTGGGTGGGTGCTTTTCTTCCTCACTCCGTCCCTGTTCATGCAGTGGGTGCTGGCATGCACGGAACCAGAGCAGATCTGAGCTCCATGCCATGCAAGAGCTCTACAAACGCTGTATGCTTCACCTCAGCTCAGCTCTCTCCTTACTCAGATGACTTCAACTGACATTCCTCCCAGAAGTCTTTCCATTGTTACAGGGGCAGGAATGGGATTTGAGAACAATTACTGATATTCCGATCCTCCCACTATAGGGACATCCACTGATGTAGGAACATAGGGCTTGTTAATAGTCAGGTTCAGCCACAGGGTTAACTCATGAAGAGCTGAGTTTTTATGCTTTCCTAAGTTACTTGTGGCCTGTAGAGAAGTGCTTCGAAATTTTGCTTCCTACTTGAACTAGAATTGACCTGATCTTTAATAGTTGTTTCAGTTTACCTCAGATGTAACAGCTATTTCAGCCTTCTCTGATATTTAAATGCATTTGATGCTTTCTGTATGAGTCCCTTCTATAGCCTGCATTTGCATTGGCCAGCTTTGCTGACAAAACTAAGAAGAAAAGTAAAATCCAAAGCTTAGGCAATGAGTTTAGTTTTTTTAAAAGGTTCTTTAGAGGATCAAAGTGATAGAACAGCCCTAATGAAAGGCAAGCAGGCGGCTGGGCCTTAGATGAACAAGGCCTTTGAATGCTCAAACGCTTTTCGCGAAGGTCCTGCCCGGTTTTCCCCTTGACATTAAAGCTGTAAATGACAATGAGAGAAGAGAGTACCTAACCTTCAAATCTCACAAGCCCCAAGACCTGCCAGGAGGCTGTTCACAGACCTCATATGCAGGCCTGACCCTGAGTCTACCTTTTCCTCTGTCTGCAGGGCTGCTCGAGGGGTTCCTCCATAGCTGAAGCTGATCTTCTCTCTAAGAGCAGATAGAAGCAGCAAGAGGGAAAACAGCAAATTTCTGTTAATTTTTACTGAGTTTGGAGGGAAGCCTATTAAGCAGGGAATGGGCATCAGGTAGATTTACATGAGGTGGGAAGAGCATGTCATATTGCCACCACTTTGTTCTTCCCCAGTTGCAATGTCCTCTCTGGCAGCAGCAGGACAGCTTCTAGTTTCAGGCACTAGCTTGGGACTATATCAGGCAAGGGGAAGAGTCAGCAAAATGGCAGCAGCAGGCTGTGTGCTATGGGGAAAGCCAGCCACAGGGACTCCATAGTTCTCCTCTTGCTAGCCCAGTCTGTAGTAGTATTTATTTACTTTACTTGCTGTACTGCCAGAGGAGCTGAAGAACATTATGGGAGACCTTGGCCTTTTGAGGGAGGCTTGCTGAATGCTTGTCAACAGCAATGCAAAGGCACAACCATCTAGACAAGAGTTATAATAAGGGGGAGCTTGGGATGTTCTCCAGAAAAGGAGCTGTTGGGCTCCTTAGGACTTACCGGCAGAGCTGAGGGACAGCACATGCTCCGCAGCCTCAGAAGGTCACCAAACTTCCCTAACTTAGGGTCACTGTATTATTCATCAAGCTATTCGTGCATTGATCTGTTACCTGGCTTTTGAAATCTCGTAGTGATACTGAGTCAGGCTGCAGGTAATCAGTTTTTCTCTTTGGTGTTACCCTAAAAATAGTCAGTCTCTCCCCCTCTCTTTAAAAACAAGTTACTAGTAATTACTCAAAGATGATATGATGGTTGCACTGATCTGATTAGTGCTCCATTATTCTTCCCATACCAAGAAAGGGCACGCGGATTACATGCTACATCAGCATCCACACAGCTTTCTTAGATGAAGCAAAAAAGCGTAATTACAATAAGAAAAAAATTGGACAAACTAAAAAGCTACCACATGGTTATTTTTAGCTTTTACATAAGTGGACATTTAATAATGCAACTGTAATGCATTCCCTTCCGTGGCTTTTCCACCCAGTTGGTGATTTGACAGAAACATGCACAACTCTGACTGATCCTGACAGTTAGCCCCTTCATCTTGTAATTTACAAAGAGAGATCATTTTTTGCTCTAATAGCACTAACGGTCTAGCTAGTCAACTAATGAGATTGCATGTGCACTTTGGAAAATCACCTGCCCCTTACTTGTGAACATCCAAATAAAGCAGAAAATGTAGTCACCAATTTCTGTGCTCCTGCACTTTAAAAATGTCTTTCTATTCAGATAATCAGGATTCATAGTAGAGAGGATATCTTTTATTAGACCATCTATTTATTACTGTTGGTCTAATAAAAGATATAATCTCTGCTATGAGTCCTGATTGCCTTCTCCTCTAGACCAATACAGCTACAACCTGGATACCTTCCTATTAAGATGCTATTCTTGCTAATAGCTACTCTACATGCTTTGAGTAGCTACATACAAGACAAACTACATACTTTGTTTCAAGAAGCTAAAGCTTTTCCTACCTAGAATTAGATCAGAAAATAATCTACCATAGGGCTATAACAGTATTCCATAGCATTACATGGTTTTGTCATCAAAATTTAACATTGATATAAGAGACGCCCACTTTGAGAGTTGCAGGCAGTTCCCAAATGGGTTGAGCAGATAAGTAGCTAGGAATATGGAAATCAGAAATGGGGATAAGAGAAAAAACATATATATGGCTTTCCACACAGCCAATCAGCCTATACATTTTTTCGTTTGGATAACACACAGCCGTCTTGTGTTGGTTTATATTAGCAGCTGCCATTTTGTTTCTCTTTGAACTTCAGCAGAAAAGAAATGCCCCCCAAAAGACCCAAATCTGCAAACACTGCAGATAGATATCCTTACTCATGTGGCATGTTTGTAAAGTTGCTCACAAGCTTTGTGGGGTTATCTGTATTAAAATATACTTTTTTCTAAAAAAGTATTTGGTCTATTCAGTGTCTTGCAAAAGTGTAGCTATCAGCAGGACAGTGAGAAGGATGTCTCTGAGAGCTCTGCAAACATCACTATTGTAAGGTATGTTGGTAGGGTAGGGCAGCACTTTAAAGACTAACTCATTCAGAAATACATAAGGTTTTGTAGGCTACAGCCTACTTCATATAATTCAGTAGAAACATTTACTTGGCAGCTCTACAACTAAAGAAAATGTCCTCAGACTGAGATTGCGTGGATGAATTGGAATGGGTAGGATTGTACTCACTGCACAATATCTAATTGTTCTCAAATGGCTCAGGGGTTGGAAATGGGATCCAGAGCCTTTCACCTCTCGAGCCTTGTTTGTGTGTCTGGCTCAGATCAGCAGTGGCTGAAAGTTGGCTACTACCTGGTGGATGTCCTCGGCTCAGTGAGCTGTGCATGATGAGCTGGCAGTATCCGTCCAGCTCCTAAATCACCATCCTACCTGGCAGGCTCGGGGTTGAAAGGGCTATGGAGAATGGAATAAATAGTCTGTCACCATAGAGGTGTTGCTTCCAGAATAAAGTTGCAGCCCACTGAAACAGCAGTGTGGGAATCGTGCCCTCTCATATTGACAGCTTTGAGGCTTGTAAATCTGGCACCTTTCTTCAGCACTGCATTTACTCAGATTTAAATAAAAACTTAAAGAACTTGTTCCGTGTGTGGCCTGTGTTGTTCTTCGCAGTTGTTGGTGTTCTGCTGAAGAAACCCTTTGAATCCTTTAGTTCCTGTCTCTAGCACAGCTGCGAGGAGGTACTGCATGGATTGGCATTGGCGGTGCCAGTTCCCTGGGCGCCTGGGCAACGCTCAATATGTGATTGCTTTTTAGGTTGTTATAATCTTGAAGAAAGGGCGTCTAGACTCTTAGCGTTGATCTCTACACACCCACTTTTCCTGCGTGTGTACTCCCTAGATTGTTGGTTCTGTGGTAGCAGTTTCCAGACTGAAACAATCCTAATCTTATCTTATTTTAGTGGGTGGGAAGGGCATTTTTCATAGTTATGTTGTGCTACTTTTGCTGATTTTGGTATGCAAAGAAAAGCAGTGTAGGCCCTTGGACTGTGATAATGTCACCCTATTAGTAGCACTGGGATTTGAGGAGGGGTAACACATGTTTTCAAAATCATTGAGATAAAATCAGCAAGGCACTGTGGGACAAATCCTGCAGTCCTTACTCTCACAAAGTCCGCACGGACTTCAGTGGGAACTTCGCCAGGTCTGCTGGATTTAGCCTTGTGTTCTCCTGGAAGAACAGCAGCAGTTAAGGGGCCAGGATCAGATTTAAAAAATACTATATTTAAAAAACAAAAATGCATCTCTTTAGCTAAAATTATGGCTTCAATCCTGCTTAAACCAGTTTACCATTGGATGCTACTTAGTTTATAAAGGCATATTCAGTAAGTTTTTCTCAGCCTGAATAATAAAAATAGGCTAGTTGGTATCATTACTGGTATCACAGTTTATAATTGATTCTAATTAATGTCACTGTCAAGTTCCCATTCACAAATGCAGTGCAGTGGTTTTGGTCGTTTATTACAGTTAAAATCCACTGCCTCTCTTTTCTTCATTTTATTTTGATGGGTATATTTTCATTTGTGGTTAAAAAGAATAATGTATTTCACCATTTTCCAGGGTCCATTGCTCATAGGTTAGAGAAAAGCACAATTTTACAAAAATGAGACATTTGACTTGAAAGTGTCCCTTAATAGAATCCTGTTCTCAGAGCAATGTAAATGCAACGATACTTTGCAGACAAAAGGTAATGTTTTGTTTCAACATTGCTGAAAATACAGAACCTGTATTTGCTAACTAGAAAAGGAGTGATGTTTTAATCCTATAGCTGGATCTGTGCAGACAAACCCTTCTGTTTAGACAGAGCCCTGTTTAATTTATCTGTCTTGAATAAAATTTAATTTTTCACCATTAATCTTCTAAAATGTATTGTAATTATCCAAGTTTTCAAAAGGCTCTCGTTACCACAATGAGCACTTCTGGGTTCCTTATAAAATGGAATAAAGGAATATTTTCATCCTGGCTCCACAAATAGTTCTACTGACTGCCATGGACCATATTAATACCAGGAAAGAATTTGATCCACAGGAGTATGGAAAACAGGATTTGGCCAATTTGCAAAGATAAATTCTTCTTTATCACACATGCCTTTGAGTGGAAAGGGAAATCTCCTTGGCATTTAAGGACTAATGAACTACAGAAGTATACATATAATGAAAATAATAAAAATATACAAGAGTATTATACAAAAAATTGCTCAAGGAATTATTTTGTTTTTTAAATATGCAAATAATGCACTAGGATGGATGAGCAGTCAGAGAAAGTATCAGGTTAAATGAGATTTTATACAATTTAAAATATTTCTTCTATTTAGGTATTTTAAAAATCTTTTTAGCAAGTTAAAGTCTAAGGCAGTGTCCCCACATGTAGGCAGGTGCAATTTGTGGCACCACAAGCTGCACATGTGGAACATTTAAAATGTGCCCTGCACTGCAAATTTTCAGCGCAGGGGCAAAATTTGCTACCAGGATTTCCTGGTAGCAAAAGAAAAAAAAAGGGGGGGGCAGGAGGAGAAGCGACGTGGCGTATGCTGTAGTAGCATGCACCAGAACAAATGGAGGCTTGGTGCTTCAAGAGGATGCTCTGGCTGCTGGCCAGACCCTCTCCACTCTTCCATTTTTGCCCCAGCTGCTCCAGTCCGCCAGGAGGAGTTGGGCAAGGGCAGTTTGCCCAAAGTGGGACACAGTGTCTCACAACAAAGTGCACGGGCAGGGGCGTATGCAGCAGCTACTATTTGTACATGCCTACACATCTGGATGCAGCTTAAGGTTATAAAGTGTTAAAATGCAAAAGCTTATTTGATTTACTCATATACTGTAATTTGGACAGTAAAGCAGTGTTTAGGCATTTCTTGGTTGTTGCAAGTGGAAACGTCAGGGACATAAATGAAGAATCCCCAAAGTCAGGAAAGGCTGATTAACTTGAGATTTGAGAAGCTGAACATTTCATGAGAATGATGCACGTTGGATACTGCTGATCAACTGACACTTAAATGGTGTTTCCCAAACGCAGAACTCTTCAACACTACTGCTTTCGAGGTCATTTAAATATTACAGGTTATTTGTAAATCATCATAGTCACCTGGTTCATACATGCTTCATAGACCTTGCCATGTTTTTACTTTATAATTCATGTTTAGATCATAATGATAAAAATTATGTGATATGAATGGCTTTCCACTAAACAGAACAGGGCCGGAGCAGAGCTCAGTTGTTCGCTCATGACAAACTGTTGCATGAATAATTTACATTACTATTATATCTTCCATCCTGAAGGATTCCTCTGCTTCATCAGCATACTATGAGGGATGATTAAATTGTTTGGAGACCTGTATGAGCTATTGTGAAAACCTTTGGCAACTCATTTAGTATCTTCAGGACATTAATGGAAATGTGACATTCATTAATTCACAATGATAAATGACCATGTCAAGATTAAAGCTCACCAAAAGGACAGTTTCCACAACTTGTAACTGGAGCAACTTGAACTCCTCTGACGGGGATGGAGTGTGGCACGCTAAATAATGTCGTATTAAGTTGCGTTTAATGTTCCTTTCATATTTCTACCTTTAATGCACCATCGTCCGATTCTGTGTTGAATGTGTCATGCTCTACATCAGCTAAGGACTTTTCTTTTGTAGGTTGATTTAATTGAATGAGCTGAAAGATTCATTAGTGTGTATTTAGGATTTGTTTCTTGCATTGGAACAAAGTTTCATAAATATTTTCCCAGTATCAGTCACAAAATGTGGTAACACTTCCCACTTCTTAGCCGAAAAAGATACGCTTATATATATGGTGTTTTTATAAAAGGTTTTAAAATGTTTACAGCTTGCTCAACTTCAAATTAATGGATTCTAAGTGTGGGGGGGAATATCCTATAGTCCTTACCACTGTTGTCAAAGCTATTTTCAGCCTTTAAAGGGATTCACTTGCTAGTGACTTGGCAATGTCAAACAAATGTTCAACTTTTATTCTGACACTTCTTGAAGAATTTGATTGAAACTATATATGTCTAGATAACATCCAACAAAGTGCCCCTCTTGCGTTTGTTTCAAGATATTTTTGGAAACAACAGAGTCGACCTTGGATGGAGCTGCTTTTCCAATTTAGGACTTCAGTTGGTCTAAGTGAACAGTTCTGTTCTTCAAGCATATTGTATAGTCACAAGTAGCAAAATGGTTTTGTTAATATATGTTATGGCAGATTTGTTTTTCTGCAATATGTGCTCTGCTAATGGCACTGTTCTGTTTAGGAAAAGAACATTATTAGATATTTAACAATTTGCTCCTATTTATAAATGGCTGGCTAGTGCACATTTCCTTTTCATCTGAAAATCTTTGGGTAATTTCAGTTACATGATGCTTGTTTATTTAATATTTTAGTTTCTTTAAAACTAATATTAAGAAGTGGGAACTTTCCTTTGTCTCTGCTTACTGACATAGAGTCTTGTTTTCCAGCCAGGGCTCTCACAGACTTGATGTAAAGTCTAAATGAGGACAGTGGTAATGCTGGCAAATGCTATGTGATGGGATTGCCACCTGTCCAGATCATCGGAGAAATACTGCTTGTCAAGCTTCAAGTTTAAAAACCAAGGTTAAGTGCCAGGTCCTGTGTACATCTAGTCTGGGGCAGATCACTTTCTTTTCTGGCCTCAGTTTGCCAGTTTTGCAATTGTGTCTGTAAATCTTGATTGAATCCAATCAATTCAGAGATTTAAGTGTTTTGCACTTAATTTTATATCCGGTCAATACATTTTCATTTATTTGTTGGTGTCTTTGCAGCTGTAATGCAGTCTGTTATGAAGCAGAATTACCTTACTGCAATGATAATGCAGTTTCATTGTTGTCAATGTTAACAGAAATGACAGAGTATCATTTATCCTGTAGAATATTTAATCTCTGCAATCATAATTTTGTTTGCTTAATTTACTTGGCCAGTACAAGTTTATAACCTGGAAACTAGATCTAGCTGTGTTGCCAGAATACACCTTGGCAGCGCAGTAACGAGCATAGTTGGTATATGCAAAGAGAAAGGTAGTATCTACTCACGTTTTTTAAAAGGGAACTAGACCCAACCTCCTTTTTTGCAGGCATAGGTTTATGACCACCTTACGTACTTACAGTGACTGGGGAATCAATTGTTGGCATTTAAAAGTCTAATTCTGGTTTGAAGGGAAAAAATCAAGTAC
The DNA here is from genome assembly GCF_030867095.1 of Alligator mississippiensis. Classification (NCBI taxonomy): domain Eukaryota; kingdom Metazoa; phylum Chordata; order Crocodylia; family Alligatoridae; genus Alligator; species Alligator mississippiensis. The sequence continues at coordinate 2,328,316 of NC_081833.1, read as the reverse complement.
ATTACGGTTGTACAGAGAAACACTAGCAAAAATTAATAAGACCTGTAAGCTTGGCAGCTACTTTTAAAAATAAAGTTGTTTCTATGCATAGCCCACTGCACAGGGCAGTACCTCTCATAATAGGATTTCCAGGCTCTTTAGAAGTTTCCATTAATAAAGCCTTTCAACAATCCTGTCAGATAATAATCTCTATTTAGCTATCCATATTTTGTTCTTATTGTCTCTCTTAATAGATGGGTAAATGCAGGGATATAAAGGTTAAATAATTTACCCAGCTCTGCATGATGAGCAACTTCTAGACTTCTTTTCTGATCTCCACTTCATCTGCCACTCCACAAAGAGTAAGTAACTGTAAATAATTAGTCATGATCTGTAGATACATGGCATGATCATTTGTTAAAATCTAGGAAGGGAGAGTGATTACCAGCATTAACATCAAATCAGTTTTTAATAAAGTTGTGACTAAATCAGTAATTCTCATCCAGGGTGCCAGACCACCTAGGGGTGCCACAAGATCCTTTGAAGGGTCCCCCACCACGTATGAAGAGATAAGTAGGTAAGTACAGGCTCAGGTTCTTCTCTCCCTGGCCAGTGTCCCACCTCTACTGCCCGGCCCCTCTGCAGTGAGGTAAGCACTGTAATGAGTTAGTTTTTGAAATGGGGTGCCACTCACTTCACAAAAGTTATGGAGCGGTGTCTTGAGAGTCTAATGAGAGGTGCCTTGAGTCTATCAAGGGAGCCTCAAATCTGAAAATGTTGAGAACCGCTAGATTAAATTGTAGCATTTGTGGAAGGCTCTTTAAGGATCCGAACCACCACTAATGACAAGTATATTGGAGGTCTTCATTCATTTTTATGCCAGACTTAGGACAAGTTCCTTACAAATTTAGCCAATCCTTGTTCATAGCAACGTTCCTAATGAAGTTAAAAAAAAAACAACCCTGCAGGCCGGATTCGCACTTACACTTAAAGCGCTTATACTTGCAGATGGAGTGGTGCTCTATGAGGAGGATCTCTGTCTAGGAGAGAGAATTCTAAAATTACAGCTGTCATTTGTAAAAGATGTGTTTAATTTTATGGGACAGACCATATTCTTAAACTGTTTTAGTGGATGTATCAGCCTGGTGTATATGTCTATTAGTCTATTAATGTTAATTGGTAGCATAGCTGAAGTGCACTAATTAAGCAAGAGCAAATAAATGGTAACTACTTGCCTCTGCAGAGTCAACAGCAAGGTTTCCTTTTCCTAAATCTTTCTTCCCTGCATTTGACTACCGAGTGTAATTCAGTATTGTCTTCTAAAATGATAAAGGAGTGTCAGTGCATGCCAGGGAAAACAAGATATTTACATTTTTTTGGCTGAAAAACACACTTTTTTGCCAAAACCTGAAGAAGATTGGTTTTTAAGCAAAAACCTTTTGTTTTGTTGAGCCTGCAGTGCCCAGAGTCAATCTGCCTGCTGTGGAGTCTTCTGGAAATAAATCATAATTAGGGGTTTTTTTTTCTATTAGCCTTTCCATCTGGCTGTCTTTCTCCCTAGGTATCATGGACCGTGTCTACATGAGGTGTGCTGTACTGGTCTTGGAAAACTGGTATACGCTACTAATGCCAGTGCAGTGTTACTGGTAAACCTAAGCCATGTGCCGGTATACTAAACTTGTGTAGACTCCTGAACAAAAGAAACTATACTGACAAAATCGCAGTTCTGCTACATCAGTCAGGGATCACACCTCCTCTCATCCTTGACTATCAAAGCTATGGAAAAAGAAGTCTGAAGTGTTGACATAGCCGCAATTTTTTAGCTGTTTCATCTGAATCGCTAACATGAGAGGTTTTGAAGGCAAATTGGAAAACTAACAACTTTTTTATTAAGAAGCTACACATGAACAAGGATAACATTGTTTTTAAAATTCATTTAAAAAGCCCCATCCTCCTCCATCCCTCCTCCCATAATAGCATATGGAGAGATAGCAGACTCAACTCATAAAACATTTGTCCAGTGCCAGAAGCATAATATTAGCAAATTAAGATTGGAAGATTGCCTTTGAAGGGCAGAAAAATGAGTACCAACATATTGGCCTATCCCAGCTCTCACATCCTCTACTCCCAGCTGCTGTTATCAGACAAGGCATCAAGTAGACAGATCTGAAGCAAGTTGAAAGCATCTGAAATTCCAAAACTCTGCAAGGGCTTTTTATTTTCCAAAGAGCACCTTCCTCTCCAGCTCCATGGTCTGTTCCTCGGACAGCGAATATGCTAAACCAAAAGACTATCCTGGAAAATCTGTGTTTGTCCAAGATTTTTCACTGATGGTGTGTCTTAGGTTTGGTTCCTCTCTCAAGGTAATGTCCTTGGCAACCCCCTGCCAGGTTCCCAACCAAAGAAAAAAGACTGTCCCGGATCATTTTATTCCAGTTTTTATACTTAGCCCAGTCCATTCTGAGGCAGGCTTCAGAGGTTTAGTGAGCAGTCCCACTGATGTCCACACGAGCTGATTTTATGCTGGGTATAGAATCAGTTGTTAAGACATTATTTAAATATTGCAGTGCTCCTACTCACTCCGTAAATGGGTGGATTCTCCTTTCATTTCCATTGTGTGTTTAATTCAGTCAACAGTAACATCTGTATAAGTGAGAAGAAAATTGGGCCCCAAAATCATCCATGGTCAGATCAGATCATCTACTGGTGACATAAGCAGTATTTAGCGTGGCCTTGGCCAGCCTCCTTCACCAATACATTTAATTCTTAAAAGTAACAGAGAAAGGAAAAAATCTAAATGTGCAACAACAATAATACCATTGTACCTCTGTTTTCCTTGGCAGTTATCTAATTCCCTTCTATGTTATCCATTTGGGAATCTGATTATGACCTAGTCAAACAGAAGAGCAATGATATTATTGCTTTAATAACTGGGGAACAATTTTAATGCCTTTTATTATGCTTTGCAGGAAAATTCAGGTCCTGCTTGAGCCATTTTAAAGCTATGCAATTCTGTCTTCATATTGTTTCCTACTAAGCCAACATTCAAGGGAATTTCTTAAATGAATGCACTTTTAGAAAGACAAATAACAAAATCAGTCCTGACGATCATAAGTAATGTGACCTTGTTATACCCACATATATTTATCTTGATGAATTTTTTTTTCTCACTGCGTTTGAGCGTCGTGATGCTTTTGGAAGAATGGAATTTGGTATACAGAACTCCTGGTGCTTATTTTCCTATTGTTACAGAAATGTAACAAATAACATGTCTTTAATATTTCATATTAAGTTGTCAATCAAAGTAAACGTTTCAGTAATTCATGCTGTGATTGTGCTGTGCACAGAAATTTCTCTACTTTAGAATATCTGCTGAATTTGCAAGATGATTGGGATGGCATTTATGATGGTTGAAAAGGTAAGTTTTATTGGAACAAGAGTAACAAATATATATATTTTAATGACATTTTAAATCACTTTAGTATTAACTACAGTAGATTGTTAAGCTATTGAGCCACAAAAGCAGAGCCACCCAGAGGAGAGGACAGTGGGAAATTTTATTCCAGACTCAGCCATTCATTCCAGGGAGCTGAATGCATGACATTTAATCAGGTCACAAATGCCTTTTTTATATCAAACTAAGTTTTTCTTTTTACATAAAGATCCTTCCAGTGCTATATTACTCCTGCTTAAAATACAGATACATAGGGACAAACTCGAGTCAGTGGTTAGGGGACCTGATGCAAGAGGCAGAACTAACCAGGTTTGGACCCTGAGCCAGAACCCTTGGGGCAGGTGGGGCAGGGGGAAGGTGCTGAGCACTAGAGAGGGGGTGGTCAGCCTTACCTGCCCTGAGAAGCCCAGCTGTTGTCTGGTGCTGTTTGCTTGCCCCTGGTTACAGCTGCTGCAGCAACTGCTACAGTTGTGTCATGTCCCTGCACAGCACTGCTAAAGCCGTGGCTTGGGGCTGCTGCTGCTCTGAAAGATTGCTGGTGCCCTGCTCGCCTACCATTAATTATGCTGCTGACCTGATGTAAGAACTTGTGCCAGGCCTGAACGTTTCTATGGTTGGCAGAAATTTTGATTCTTAAAATCCTTGCCGATTGCTGTCTGTTGGGGCCATATCTGTGTCCAGGCTTGCTTATACATTGTCTTTGAGTGTCTAGACTATTTAGCATCCAGGAAGAAGGCGTTGATCTGATTGTTGTTAATGATGCTGAGCACAGGGGAATGGCAGATGTGAAATGATATTTGTTTAGAAAGTGCAAATGTGAGCAAGAGGCTGATGTCAGCTCAGCTTGCCTAGTTTCCAGCACAGGTGCTCAGGAAAAGGCTGTTGGAATTGCTGACTGGTAGGCAACAGGAGCAGAATGCCTTCGAGAGGCTGAGCTGCACAGCCAAAAGGTACAGGATTGCAGGGAGGGGTTCAGTTTCCTCATGCCTTGTTCTGTTTTCTTGATGTAGAAAACAGGCTTGGAGGAAAATAACTTACTGAATACAAATGTGCATTTTTCTGTGCCAAGTCATTCAGTTAGACTACAAACAGACATCACAGTTGTCCTAGGATAGACCATTTTATCCAGGAACAAAGCACGGTTGTTCAGTTGTCCATGATAGTTGTCCCAGGATTAATCCTAAAAAGGTTCATGGGATAAGAAGTACTAACAGTTTATCTCAGGGCATCACAAAGTGCATCTGAAAGGTTATCCCAGGATTGCATCGTTGAATCAGTGGTAGAAGAGCTGCTCACTAACCCCTGATTAGAGGGGCGATGTGTGAACACCCCAAACCTGGGACATTTCTGTTCCATGACAGACATGAGCAGGAACTTGTCCAGGGACAAGTGCAGTGTCTGTTCCTAGCTTCAGTTTATGTAGGGCAAAAACCTACATTTGCTTAAACCCCAAGGGCAAGATCTCCTGCCCTGTGGAGAAGCTGATTTTAATTCAGACCTGTTTTTACTTAAGTAATCTTCCAGCATGTCTGACCTTTGTCCTTTCCCTGTGGAAAAGCATGGTCTTAGAGCTACCCAGTGGGAAGTTTCTGGGTACCTTTCCTTCCTTCCTTTTCCTGACGGAAACCTGATCAGTTTTTGGAGAAATAAACAGAGTCTTCTCCAAATGATTAACTGCAGTGGGAAGGAAAATGAGCAATTTGCAGAGGAAATGGTCCTGGAGCAATTTGCATGCAAAGAGGGAAAAAAGGTCATTTGAATTTACACGTTCATGCTGTGTTGGCACAGTGTTATTAACAGTCGCAGGTGAAAACCAAAATGAAGTCTGGTTGTGACTGCCAGAGTTGGAGTGGTTTGCTGGGATGCTCCAGCAACTGCCAGCGGGTTTCCTTCTTCAGAAGAGGCAGGTCAAAGCTCTGGCATGGAAAGGTTTGCAGCCATGACCTTGGTAGGGGGAATTTGGCTTAGCAAGTGCCCAGTTACACATTCCATGTCACAAGCAATCACCACCAAGGTGTTTGGGCTTTTTGATGGGACAATTTCTGTGAGAACCACACTTCTCTGGTCCCTTCTATCCATAAGCCTGGGAATTGCACCTGGCACTTGGCAGCAGTTGACACCCCTGGCTTTTGACAGAAGTAGTCTCTTATGAACTAGCAGAAAAACTGGAATCAGCCAAGCAGGCCAGTTGCCAGAGATACTTAGATTGTCCTTGTTCTCATCAACTAACTGCTTCATTGGAGAAAATGACTACAAGGAAATTAAAACAGTGGGCAGTTTGTTCTGATAAGGTACAACTTCCCTTATACAATGTAATCAGCAGCACAATCAACTTGTGTCCTTTTCCATGCAGAGAGTGCTCCTCCAGACAGCCACCCAGCAGAATTTGCCAAGATAACCAGACTGTTACACTGGTATAACTCCTTGGGTAAACATGCTTATTTTGCAACCCTTGGTGATTTACACCACTACAGCTACAATGGTGTAATTAAACTAGTATAAATACACTGGTAACTTTTTCATGTAGATAAGCCCTTCAACTCAATTGGCTGTGGGAGAAATACAGCGAATGTCCCTCAAATTTGAACACTGTTAGCAGAGGGAGTCTCTGGGCAGAGGACTGTGGTTGGAGAGGAACAAAGTCCACAAAGGAATTACTTCAGTTGCCAATCAAGCTAGTAATTGGGAGAGTCTGTATCAGTTCAGGTGGTGCCCAGACACAAAGGAAGTGGTGAAGGATGGAAAAGAAAGGAAAAGTGTGTGCCTGTACTTAGACCAGTCAACCATACTGCACCAAACTTCTAGGAATCAGAGTAGGGCAAAGGTAATGAGAATGACACAGATTAATGACTATGGAATAATGAAAGAAGCACAATAATTAGATGCCATGAGCATAGAACATCTTTTTTACTATAGCAATATTAATTTAAAAGGCAAATTTGGTTAAACCCACAATCAGAATACTGATTAGGACAGCAAGTACAATTTCAGCTAGGAAGGGCTTGCCCACATACTATCTCAGTTTGGTACGTGACGATAGATTTCTTTGGCCCTGGATTAAAGATGAATATCAATTGCTGGGGTTATCTGACCCCACCAGTCTTTCCTGCCCAGAGCAGGGGGGCTGGACCTGATGATCTCAAGAGGTCCCTTCCAGCCCTAGCCTGTGAATCTGTGAATATTTTGTTTTCCAATTAAGACTGGCCATGCATGCACTATTGCAGCTTTGTCTAGGGGACTTAATATGTCTTTCCTCTAATTCTCCTAGCCCTTGTCTACAGTAAGGAAAAAATATTTTTTAAATATGTTCTAGTTAATGTGTTAAAATCCCAGTGCTGAAAAGGTAAGCTCTAAGTATCACATGTATTAGTTGGCTGAGATTAAACCCTTGACCCTCCCGTAGAATTTCCCTGTACTAACAAACACGTTAAAGTTCAGCTTACTCTGTCCGCACTCTAACTTTAACATGTTTTACCTAATACGTAGTACAAACACATTTTTTCCTAGTCAAAGGCAAGACCTTAGTGAGAAGTTGAAAAGGAAATAAGCTATAGTATTTCTAATTACCTCCATGTGTCTGAAAGCTCCACACTACTTAGAACTAATAAAACTGCATAGAGTTCCTTTAAGACATCTTCTGCATCCAGCTGTAGGATCTCAATCCTGACACACTGGTAATTGGAAAACAGATGTTATTCAGAAAATTAGACCCTCAGCAGGTCACATTTTCTGTTCCATAGCTCAGATCTACCATCTCTTAATACACATTCTAAAAAGTATTAAGGTTCAATCATGGAAGCACTGTAGGTGAATGGCACTCCGATGTGGGATCCTAATCGAAATAACCAAGGATTTATTTTTTCTTCTTTTCTATTTCAAATTTTATTTTTTTCTATTTTTTGCTGCTGACAGCTCAGTCAACGACTTAAGGTAGTGCTAATTTATTTTCTGCAACAAACAGCTTTCATCTTTCTAGATACGTCCTAAATTAATAACAGATTACACAGGGTGGAGTCAAATATTTCTCTACAATTGTCAGGCTATGTAAATGTGCATTAACCTGAAATTTCACTTGTCCAGAACCCTAAGCAGAGATCTCAAAATGCTTAACAAATCTTAATGATCTCAGCTGGTCTACACATGGAGTTATTCAGGCGCAGCTAGCCCTGAATAATTAAATATTGGGAAATGTATGCTGCAACAAGAATGCCTTGTTCCTAGTTAGTCCTTAAGCTAAGGGTTTGTTAGGGAACAAACTGCAAAATAAGCCAGGTTGTAAATTTAAAATGCAAGTGGTTTCAGCACTGATTCCTTGTGTACGCTTCCACTGCACTGAGTGATTGGGCGACTGGTGTGTCCCGAGTGTGGGAGGGCACCAGATCACCGACGGGGGTGGGGGAGAGAAGAGGGATCCTCCAGCGGCCAATCGCGCACGAGTTTCACGGCTGGTGCTTCCAGGGGATGCACGGCTGATCTCGGGGTGTGCATGCACCCGTGTGTACCCCCTATGCGTCACCAGTGACTGAGTACCTTTGTGAATATTAGATTCATCCATGGGCAAAGTGGATTAATCTGAATTATACAAAGGCACACGTAGGGTGGGAGAGATGACCTGTAATAGGAGCTAGTGTGGAGCAACCTTTCCGCAACAACTATACCATGAGATTGCCCCACATAGACAAGCCAAGAACGGGTTGTCCTAAACCACTTAACTAAATCCAAGACTCAATATTTTGTTTTGTTTGCTGAGTATTCAAACCATTTTTATTCTTTTTAGCCTTTTTAAAACACATTTTTGTTTCCAAATTAACAGTTGATTTTTTTTTTCTTAAATGTGAAAATTAAACGTTTCTGCATTTCCAAAACTAGCCTTTACATTTAAAATTGTCCAAACAAAATATTTCAACATTTTCAATACTTCCCCCAACTTTGGCTAGAACTACTCAATTAATTTGGCTTGGATACATAAAGTTTTGGTTCCTCCAAAACCTAATTTTTGGCAAATTTACTATTTCCTCAAAAAAAAAATCCCAGACCTTGTTAGTGGTACTAAGACCTCTGGGATTGCATCCCTGGTTCTTTGTGCTGAAACAAACTGCGTTGTCTTCTATTTCAGAATAATTGTCCTTTTTGAGCTCTGTGGGGATTTGTGGGAAGGCATTGGAGGAATAATATACAAAAAACTAGAACTCTTGGTTCCAAAATGATTGGAGGAATAATGGCACTTGTGTTGAGCTAGGCTGCATACATACTATAAACTAAGCACGGTAATGATCAGTAGCTGATAACCTGGGGTAATTGTAGCCTCAGGCTAAATCCCCTGATGGGCCAGGCAAGTTGAGTTAAAGGTACTTCAGTGTTTAGCTGAAGGGATTTTGTGTGTGGATAGATCACAAGCAATATCTGAATTAACTTTGCAGCAAAGAGAAGCCTTTAATGGCTTGCTGGATGGCACCTAGTTGGTAGCAGAGTGAGGAATACAAACCAGCAATAATGCTTTTCAGATCTTTGCTCTAATCGTTAGCCTACATTCCTTCCCACTATCTAGGTTTTTTTCCCATATATATATATAATATATATATATATATAATATATATATATATATATATAGTGCTTTTCTTTTGGAAGCAACTGATACAAATCTTCCTTCTTGGTGTCTGAGTGGTGGTTCTGAACCACTCCTGTGAACAGAAGGAAAACAGACTGCAGCAGACTGAGGAACAGGTTAGGATACAGAAAAGAAGTATTACTTCACACTGTAGCTGCATTACCTAAATGGGAAAAATGTCAAAGCATAACTGCATCTTCCATCTGCTGAAGACACAGCCCTTATTTTTACTTAGAGGTATTGTCTATTGTAGCAAGGTTACCTTGCAACCTCTTGCATGTAAGACCTTAAACAACGTTGAGTTTCTTGTGTCACCAGCTGCGGTGTCCAATAGTTACTGAATATAAACTTGAGTGTCCACTTTCTCCAAGTCAATGCCTCAATAATATCTTTAAACATAATAGTCCCTGCCTGTTGGCTTGATTTCTCATGGGGAGGGAGACAGAACATTTTGTGTTCTCTTATCTTCTATAGCGATGAAACAGGAGGAGCGCCACAATGCGAAACCAAATCTACTGCTATTAATACAGCATCCCAACGATAGAGAAGAGATCTGTTTATTTACCAAAGGTAGATAGATGTCTGCCTCTGACCTTTCCACAGCCTCCGAGTTTCAGCTGGGAATAGAGTCCTCAGAGCTGGGTGCTCTTTAGATAAACTACATTTCCAGAAAAGACAAAAAAGAACGTATACAGGAATATCTTCAGGAATAAAGAATGTCACAGGCTGTGAATATTCAGAAGACAACCAGCCACCAGAGGGGTCCACGGTCACTTTTATCGCCTGGGATTACTTAATCGTCCAGTATGCATCTTCGCTCCTTGCTATTAGCCAATGACATATTTGACTAGCTATCACCATGTTTAGGCCAGCTAAGGTATTTATTGATTTGACTTTGACGCTGCCATTCCCAATAATCAACAGTTCAGGTTCTCTTGCCAGAGCAGAATGTGCTGAAGGTTCCACAACATTTGAAATAAAGGTGAAGGTAGATGAGGAGTCTGTCCTTGCCTCCAGTAGGATTTTTTCCTCTTCTCTAGATGCCGCTAGGGATGTGCTGGCAGAGCAGCTAGGGTATTTCAGTACAGCTCCAGAGGCAGGACCTGGATGCATGTTGAATGCCTCCGCTCAACACAAGTTAAAATTATTACCCGATCACTGACCTGGGGTGTCAAAAGCAACCAGATGTGCCACATTACTCCCTTGTGCACTGTTGGCTAAAGACACTTGGTTAACCATGCTAGCCCAGTGGGCCATCTGGGCTGGTTGGATGCTACTAAAACGTTTTGTAGAGAAGGAGGAGAAGCTACTTTCACTCCTGGTTCATGAAGGAAGTACTTGATTTAGGATTGCAGTGAGAAGTTTGTTTGAGATCTTCTTCCATAACCGTTGCCCACCAAGTTCCATGGCAAAGTAAGTGCTTGGTAACGTGCAGTTTAATCAATCTGAATTAAAGTCTGTTTATTGCGTTGGTTTGACTGGGTGCTAACACCGAGAGTTCCTTGCCCATCATTTAAATCTGTTTCACTTAATTTGCCAATTACATTAATTTAAACAAGGGTTAAAGCCATTTAAGCACATGAGCATGACAGACTTGCTCTGGTTTAACCAGCACGAGTTACAACTGATTTAGTTAGGTGCAATTTCTCTAGTACAGACAAGGGTGGACTAGGCTAAGTATTTTCAGAAAATCAGGTCTAGCTGTCAGTTTTATGGTAAAACCAGCTACAATGCACATTCATCTACAACACTGCAAATCGCTTATTTACAGTAGAAGGCCATTTTAATGTACGATCTCTACCTTCACAAACACACTGATTGTCAAAAGAAACTTCTTCCTCACTTGTCAGAGGGAGGTCTCTAACCACAAACTAGTAACACCAAAGGTTTTCCTGGCTCAGATGTACAGACCCTCCCTCTCCCGTGGCAAGGCAGCAAGCCAGAAGACAATATATTGAGTGGATATTCATAATGAGTTCTGCCTTGGTTCCACTTAAACCTAACACACAACTCTGTCACACTTGCGGGGATGCCAATGGTGAGGCATTTTCATTTTAGAACCACAGATTTGACCTTGCCGTGGTGACATTCCCAAACCAGTTCTTGTAATATTTTACACTTTTTTTTTTTTTTTTCAATGTGACTTAAGAAACATTTGTACTTGTACTCTGAGGATCAAAAAATGTGTTACAAATTCAAATTCTTCCACTGGAAGTGTCCCGGCTCTTTGGTCATAAGTGTGATCCCCTGCTTACAGATGTGGAGGCTGATTCCCCAGGGAGAGGTAATTTGCCAAAAGGACACAAGGTGAGTAGGCAGGAGAGCTGGAAATAAAAAAACAAAACCCAAAAAACCAGGAGTCCTGACTCCCAGCCCCTTCTCTCTAAATGTTTTCCGTCTATAAATGAAATCTCTTAAATGGTGCTCTTCACTACGCTGAAACTTGTAAGGCCAAAAACCTGTCTTTCATTACTCTAGAAGCTGCTTTATACTTTTAGAGCAACTGGATTAGTGATGAGACATCCCCTCATGCTCTGACCCATGTCACAGTTCATATTTTATCCAGATTTATGTAATGGGATTTAGGAACCTCTTCTGAATTTCCTGCTTATGGTAGTTAAGACTACTGCCATCTGCTTAATCCCTTCAGTGACTTTATAATATGTTTTGTGTCATCAGAACTGTTGCTATCTAGTCAAGTTTCCTACAGCGGTGGCTCCAACTGCACTCATTGTTTCCTTGTGCTCAACTGTTTGCATGTACCACTTGCATGAGTTATGACTTGTTTGTACGCACAAAACAAAACTTGGGAGCATGGGCGTATCGGAGGAGAAAGTTATGTGAAGAACCTATACAAAGGAATCCACAGACCTGCAAGCTCCGGAGCTGGCAACGCAGATTTAGCAGGTGAGTCAAATGGGGCAATAGATGTATAATCATATAGATCTGCCGACCAAATTCCTGCATGACAGGTGGCAGCCATGGTCATGAAGTCTAATGTAGCCCAGAAGCTGCTATAAGGGTTGCAATATGGCTCCACTACCACTCTGCAACTGGATAGGGAGAATTCCTCCCTTTGTCACAAGGAGCACCCTGCTCACAACTCTGGTGTTCAGGCTGCAGGAATAATGTTGATTCTCAGTAAGAAACAGTAATTTTGCACAGTTTTCCATTTAACTAGTTCTGTAGTTTTAGATACCCAAATGGGAAGGCATATGGAAAGCTCCAGGATGAGGACCATGGATGACATTATTTCTTGAACACAGTGGAACTTTCTACCATGAGGCAAAAGCACATTTAGGCAGATGGAGTGTTTTTGGTGCCAGCCCAAGACTGGAACAAACTCCCACAGGACCATCATCAATCTTCCTGCTTCTGTCTTCAGGTACCAGGTATACTTTTGTAACTTGCCTTCTTAAATGTAGACATACAACTGTTGTCCAAAAAGCCCAGCTAAAAGAAAGCACAAGGCTGTAAAATAATTTTCTTCTGGAGAAAGAATAAGAATAAAAAAAAATATGACTCATTCAGTCACATTGTTAACACAGTATGTGGATGGGAGATCCGAGGGTAGAATAATAACCTGTTCAGGATAAAAAAACCCACGTAGGTTGGATGGTCCTGGATTAGGTTTCTGCTCACGACAAAAACTAGGCTGGCCACTCAAACTGTGGTGGCCTCTTGGCTGCCTCGCAGCCCCAAGAGTGTGTGCCTGTGGTACAGTGCCCCCTCACCAGTCGGTCAGTACATTGGTAGCCTCAAACAGAGGTGATGCTTCTAGATGGAATAGGAATATTTGTGACTTAAACTGAACCTAAATGGAGGGAGGAATGGACTAAGGATAAATGGGGCACAGATCCAACAAAATGATGGCATTCCCCCTGGTCTGCTCCCTGAAAAAACTCTCCCAGCCTCCCATTTCTCTTCCTCCTACTGCCAAGCACTTTAATTTCCTTCTAAGTGAGGCTGCCCAGCCCGCCCCAGCAGACAAAGCTTGAACAGAGCATGACTGGCATGCTGACATCCCTCCTTGGTTTAGCTGAAAACAATTACATGATTCTTTTTTTTATAGAAGGGCTGTATCTTTTTTAACTGCAGCTGGATTGAAACCTGAGCATTTTATTTTTGGTCACAATAAAGTGGGCCAAATTCCCCTGGGTAGAAATCCAGTGTAGTCAGTGGAGTTACCACTTGGCTGAATTGATGCAACATGCTTAGAACGTCCTTTGGGATTGTTCAGCTCTAAATATCAGGCAACTGGAAACACCTCCAGTTGCCAAGCATTGTGAAGTTTGGCACTGGCATGTGGAGCATCCCCATGGATTTTTTTTAAACGAGTGAGGTCCCTTGTTAATAGTGTATCATTGTTTTCTTAGGTTTTGCCAGGCCTGCGAAGTCCTGGATTAACTCTGAAAAGCCTGGGAACAAGCCGTGTTGTCAGAATGTCTTGCTCAAGTCAGGAATTTTATTCTAGCATCCTCAGCTTAGTGTGTATGGCTAGGGTGATAAGTGGAGGAGGAGGAAAACATAGACTTCTTAAAACAAATTGTCTGTTATCTAAGAATTTCCTGGATTTTTCAGCTTCTTTCTTTACACTTTGTTCTTGCCTTTTTAAAAAATCACTGTTTAAGTTCCAGTATTATTTATGGAAGCCAAGCTGTTACAGTTTCCAGATCTTACAAAGACCTTTGTTTGCAGTTTCACTACCTGATATCAAGTCCTGGCTCAAATTAATCAGCTAAAAGGGAAAACCATGTTAGAAGTATTTAACCATCTCGGATCAAAATCCTAAGCAAAACCTTGCCTCTAGTTTCACAGCACAAAGCAGCCAGAAAGCTGCTCCGAAAAGAAAATTAGAGACTCCTGATACAGGAAAATTCTTGGATGGCACAGAGCTAGTTGCACCTTCTCATCATGTACGCTCCCACTCTGCATGGGGGGTTGCAGGGGATACGGCAGAGCTGAATTCCAACAAATCTTAAGCTAATGTAGCAGCCCCCATGGGACCACGGCAGCTGGTAAAACTTTTAGAGTCAACTTTAGGTGGCACTAAACTACCCTAGGGACAGTTTCAGCCACATCAGAATTGGGAGATCAGAAAAGCAGTGCTAATATGAACTCCATTTAGGATTAATCCCTACATATTACTTGACTATAATGAATTCATCCCTGGGCAATAAAGCCCTGAGATACTAGTTCACCACTATCCCGCATCTTGTGTAGTCATTGGCATCTTGCTAAGTGGGTATAAAAGGCCACTATTCACATTTGCAGTTAATTATATCAGATGCAGGAACCTGCTGCTCCTATCTCTGGATACAACTTCACTAGCTTGAGACTCAAATCACGAAATGCCTCCTGCATGGCAATCCTCCATGAATCCCAGCTAAGCTGTACAGAATTTTAAGTGTATTTTCTTAGGCCCTGTGAAAGTTCACTAAATAGCCAAATTGCGTGTTCCTGATTGGGCTGTGTGATAGCAACTGCATCTTTGGATCTGGGGAGGATACCTGTTTCCCAGCTCTTACCAGACTCCTTAGAGCTTTCCCTGGTGATGACTTGAGATTCGTTATGAAAGAATTAAATCAAAACATAACTATGAACCTATGGATCCAGGTTCTCCACACCCTAACACCTTCTGTTACCATTTACAAGTGCATCAAATGAGGGTAAAGTGGGCATAAAACGCTACTAACATATAATACTTAGTATGCACAGCTGTACGTGACTGCACAAGGTGGTAGGCAGTGCTGAATCAGTCCCACGCTGATTCTATAACTGATACCTCATCTGTTAACAGCTACGTGGTATAAATGCTTGGTGCCTTGAAGGAGAGAGGGAGGAGCAATAAGTCATCTACTCGGTCCCTTCTTTCACGTGTAATCTCCTCTCTCCTCCCACTTCACACACAGCTCAGTGAGTGGGAGGCATACTTCCTTCCTTCGGGTTTTTCCTCTAAAGTTGTCACAGAAAAGTGGTTTTCCCTTCTGGTGCTCAGCAAGAACCCAGCGTTAGACTCAAGGGGGATATAATAAAACATCCAGCCTGGGTCCATGTTATGGAGATCTCTGAGAATTCCCACTGTCTGCTTTCAGCCTACCTAAATCAGGCTTTCACACTAGAATGGCAAGGCTTGACTCCTGCTTCATACTGGTGTCAATCCCTATACAAGATGCAGGGCATCTGTGAATCGGGCCCCTGGATTCTGTCCCAGGCTTTGCCACTGACATGATTGCAGGACCTTGGGCAAGTTTCTTAACCATTCTTTGTCCTTGTGTGCAGTACCGGGGTCTGCTGACAGTGCTGTGTCAGTTAGGAGTGTGGAAAAACCACATTGGTAGTGGCCACAGGTGTCCAGATGTGGATGGAGACAGCTTCGTGGGAGCTGGCATAGCTCTGGTAGAAATTGTGACTGGCAAGGCAAGGGGATTGGGGCTGAAGGAGGAGAGACTTGCATGGCCATTCCAGAGGCACAGAGTAGGTCTTTCTGAGCAAGAAGACTAAGACTGGGGCTGTCCAGATGAGGAGAACAGGACAAAGGAGCTGGGAGCTGGAAAGGGGACAGTTTGGAAGGGACAGGACAAGTGGGGATGAGTTTGGAGGCAATGGGCAGAAGAGTCTCTGCCCACTAAGGCACGTTCTCTTCTAGAGCGTAAAATGCAGCCCAGGGTTCCTGTGCTGTGCCATTCCCCCACAGTCGGGACATGTCTCTGAAACATAACGGCAGTGTGTCGAAACCTGTCCTAGAGCTGGTCCACTCTAGAAAACGACAACCTGCTACTTGCTGTGAGTTATTCCAGTGGCACAGCTCTGTGCAACAGAATTAAAGGTTGCAAATCTTCTGATGGTCCAAATCAGCGTCAGAGGGATGCCACATAGGGGATTAACTGGTTTCTTTGTTGTTTTTTTAGTCTAGAGACATAAATCTACACACACACACAAACTGCAGTAAAAATTGTTCAGATTACATATATTAGCTAAAAAGGTAGAAAATTTCAGAACTGAGACTAGAGTCCTATGGCAAAACAGCATAAGACTATGTACTTGGTAACTGCAGACTGTCTCAATGCATATGCATGAGGGAGATGAATTAAGGTTGCACAGGCAACCTTACTTTTGGCGTTTCCTAACAACTGGCTGTTTGACGTTAAGATTGCAATGTTCTTTCAACCTAGGGCTGCATTTGTCCATGTTGTAATGGCACTCCACCAAGAACAAATTTGGTTCACAATAGCTGGTTTCTTCTCATGCCGCTATATCCAGTTCCATTCCTTCTCAAGTTGAAAGATGATTTAGGGTGTCACTTTGTGAGTAGGCAGTAGGTTACTCTGTCAGATGCCCTGAAAGAAGAAATTGGTGATGCACTAATTCACCTTTCCTTTGGGTCATATGGGCATGGGATATATCCATCTGACCTTGAACAGATGATCTTTATTTAATCCTCTAGAGGAAGAAGGGAAAACCTACATTCCCTGTCTGTGTCCAGAGGAGGAAAATGCCTTTTTGTAACCATCATGTAATGAAGAAAGTACATGTGTCACCTGCACTATATTCTTATCTTGCGATACAAATGTGGTTATAAACTGAATGTTCTGCTCCTGCTTCCTCAATACGAAAGCTTTGCAATGATAATTATAGGTTGCCTTTCCCTGTCACGTGCTATTCCTGGATCTCAAAGTACAGAAACAAGTAAACTTTGGGATCTCCTGGTGAGGTAAGTATTGGCGCCATTTGATTAAAAGTGAAAGCAAGGCACAGGGAGTGACTTCTGAAAGTCACACAAGTCTGTGGCAAGCTTGAGGAGAGAACCCAAAGTCCTTGGATCTCATCAGGTTAGGCCTATGCTGTGTCTCTGATGCCTCTTGGGAGGAAAGCTTCTAGGACTGCCCTCCACCTCTCCTACTCACACATATAAGACCTGGCAATGTCTCAAAAGAGGCCTCACTGCCAAATCTCTGTGTTTGGTGTTTGAAAGTGGAAGCAAGTGGGCAGGGTGTGTTCAGGTGAGTCCCTCCCTCCCTCTCTACATATGCGGGATTGTGGAATTGAAGCATGCATCTATGTTGCGCATTAACTACTGACCTTTGCTCCCTCTTCCTAGCACCACATGTGCCCAGTCTGTTATGAGAACAAACAAAAGGGTATACACCACGCTAAGCAGTCCCTGGCATACATACATACTACAGAACTCAGCTAACCTACCTCCAGATTAGGAGTCACAGAAAACTATTTTGAAGATACCAGGAGCATAAGCACGTTAGTACTAGGAAATCCTGAGTGCCGCAGTTGAGGTTGAGAATGGTAATTGTTTACATTAGCTATTTATGATTCCAGTTTCACTTCCTTATAACATTATGGGTCACTGAATTCATAGGGATGAGTGACTGACCCCTTAATATCTTCCAAACACTTTACAATTCGTCTCTCTCTCTTTTTGTTTTTTTTACAGTGAAGCTTATAGTGAAGAACTGGTGGTGCAGCTACGCCGTGTCCAGTGAGTCTCAGCCAGGACACTACATTGCTTCCAGTAACTTTCCAGAGATCTCCCCACAGATTTATGAAGGTAACAACTAAAGCAGAAACTGCCCCAGAGAGTTAATTCACAATTTTACACAGAGCCTGGTGGGTACTGGGCCAAGACTGCACCACACTAATGGGTTTCAGTGAATAAGGGAGTTGCAAGAAAACCATCATCTTGAACATGACACTGATTCACAGGGGTTTGTGCACTGCTGGATCACCTGCAAATGGCATGATGGGAGCGCTAGGCCCAAACTGGAATGCTTCAGACCAAGAGCTTGTTAAAGATGGATAAAAATACTCAGGATCTGGTATAGCCTGACTTTAGCCACAATCCTGCAAGCTGTTTTGCCTGGGCAGGTTTTTGTGCCCAAGCGGAGACCCACTGAAATCCCTGGAGCCCTGTACAGGTACGAGGGTCAGCTTATACGAAGTAGCTTGGATACCTAGGGCCCTTCTTGGAACCAGAGTGGATGACATGTACAAAGACAGAAATCCTGGTGTGGGCTTGGGACAACAGGGCTTAACTTAGTGGGTAGTGGAATACATGGTCATAGTGCAGAGACAAGCCTGGGGAATGAGGCTGCTGGCACCCAGTAGCACAGAGCTGATTGAATACGGCAAATTGAGCTTTCACAACTGGACAGATGGGCACCATCTATTTCAATGGAATATTAACAGTTTTGCTCCTAATCATTTCCAAACCTTCCAGCTCAGGCATGCTCAGCATGACATGTATTTTGGCTCTAGTTAATTATTTTCTATTTTTATGTGATGCCATCTAAGAAAAAGCTGAATGCTTTGTTGGAAATTTCAGTCTGTTTTAAATTCTCTTTAATTATTTAATCCTCGGTCTCTTTCTTGAAACATCTACCATTTAAAAAGCAAATACAAGTCTCTGAGAAATGTTTATTTCTTCCCACCTCACGTGGAATTTTCCCGCAGAAAATCAACTGTCTTGAGGTCAAGAATGGCTATTATTCAGTCCTGGACTAGTGACAGGTGAAAGGTGCAATATCTCATGATGCTGTTGAGCTAGAAATGGGAACTTTATGGCAGCTGAAAAGGGGTGGGGGTCCCTATCTTTCCTATCAGGTAACATTTGCTTCTAGCCTGGAAGGCCCTGAGATCTGATGCTGCAACATTTATATGTATAGAAAACCCTTTTTTATCTGTTGCTACAATTGTATTAGTTTTAAGTTTTCTTTTTTTTCTGATACTTGTGTAGCTGGACTCATGAAAACCAAAATACTTGGTTTAGAGCCGTCAAATTTAAAAAATCACCAGGCAAAATGTTGAGACTCTCTAAAATATCTCTAATATTAGCTATCATGAAGTTAGGAACCCTGTACTTAAAAGTCCATGTGGTTGGGCTACAGCCACTTTAAAAGGTCTAAAAGCTTACTTATGTTTCCACTCATTTTAACTATATAAAGGATGAGTCATGGGGGACAAAATCACTTGCAATCTGGTAACCAAAGAGGCCAGAACAGCTGCTGGTTTGCTGAGGACTGTATCTATGAATAATTTGTTTAATGCAGGGAAGAAGAAGTGAGATATCTATTGAGAGCTGTTTAGGACTGCTGAGAGACTGATGATGGGGTCCACCTAGCAGAATGGAAAGGTTGTTGTCATATAGTAACCTAGAAAAGACAGTTGAGTTTTACTGAATGGCATATGAGCAGCTGTGATGCCTGGGGTGACTATAGGGTTGGGAGATGCTCCATATGACTCCACTAGTCATGCTACTGAAGGGAGTATAGTATAGTATAATTTAACCCATATTTAATTTAGTTTGACATATGGTCTGGAAGGTCACAGCAGCAATTACGGAACTAGGCTGATGACTAGGAATCTCATCCAGAACTGATGGGACATAAATGAGGACGGGGTGCACAGGAACCCTGGTATGTTCTACTACACCTGTAAAATGCACAGGACACACTGGCTACCTAAGGTGTGAAAATGGATTTATTAATAAACATACAGGATGACTTTAAAGAATTAAGCAGCCATCCCACGGGATTGGGACTCGGGAATTCTGGGTTCCACACTAGTTTTTTTTCACCAATGATCACTTGTGCTACTGTGTCTGCTTTACTTTTCAATGGTGCCAATCCAACAAAACACAATTTCAGTGTGTGATTAAGATTTTTTCTATATTTAGTGGAGGCCAATTATACCAGTGCAATTTGTAACAAAGTCAGTGAAAACTGATTTTAATAATATAATTTTGATCTTCTCTGTGCCTTTCTTTCCCTGACTGTACTGCATTATTTGGAACAAGTCAGTTTTTCCTTCCTGCAAAGGAAAAAAAATGGATTCTTTCCATGTTTTTGCTTCCTTATTAAGTATAACAAGGGGTTGGAAGTTAGTTGTGTTGGGGGTGTTGTGTTTAAGGGATTTCCTTTCCTTTTCTTTGGATTAGAAATTAAAATTTCTTCCACTCTCAAAGGCTCTGTAATTACTAGAGAATTAGTAAAATGATGACATGGTAAAAGCCAAGACTGAAAGCAACGCAACTGGAAAGGGGCTGTTAAAATTTTGTTTTAACTGTATTTTGTGTGTGTGTGTGTGTGTGTGTGTGGTTGGTTGTTTTTTAGCATATACGCTCTTCAGTGACAAATGGATTGCAAAACAATGCTGCTTCTTCTGAAAAGAGACAATGCACATACCACTAGGCACCAAGACATCCAATAAAGTCCTCAAGTAAAACCAGACTTGACATTCCTGCCATTTCTAAGGTAAAAACCAAGTCCAATGTTTTTATTAACTAGACTTTGCAGATTATCTTCAAGGACAGATTAATTTCTCTGTGTTACTGGAACAGTTTTGATGTAGGTCAGCATAGGTTGCACTAGTATCATTGAAAGATTGATGATTCTTTTATGTCCTCTTCTCTCAAGACAGCAGTGCTATAACTATAAAAAAAAATCCAGATGAAATCATGGCATTCAGGAGGCACTCTTGGTGCAAAAGAGAATCAGCAGGCCAGACCCCACTGACGTTGATATTTACCAGAATTAACTCAGTTTCTGCTTATCGTCTTTTGATATTGGGAAAGGGATCTTTCACCAAACTGGAGAAAGAGAATTAAAATATGATATTTAACTACCTCTTGATATTTATAGTGATCATTGCATTGATTCTTTTTTTAATCCAATCCAGCAGGATAAAAAACTACTAGCACTGCCTCTGTCCCATGGTAGTCTCCAGAGAATGAGTTGCAGGCCATTTATTTGGATGGCAGAGAAGGAATGAAAATGGACAGAAACAGTAACAAGACCTGATCTGAAATAAATCATCCAGAAGTAAACAAGGCAAAAACTAACTGGAGATGGCCATGACTTTAGGTGGCAATCGCAACTCCTTAAGGCAAAAAATTATAGACATATTGTAGGTAAATTATCCATTAAAGAGCTTGCTTTCCTTGGAAGGATATTGCCACCTAGCAACAGTAGAGGTAAGTAGCATATACCTGTATGTGGTGTTTTTAAGATGCTACTTTCTCTTCTTAAAACCAAGTTCTTGGAAACGAAACATAATTTGAATGAAAAAAAATCTTGTTCTCTAAAACATGTAGCAGTGCTGAGAGATAGAAACCTCTTCCTGTCCCCCATCAGCCAGAGGATGGTAACTATGCATAAGCTGTTACTATGGCAGTAATATAGGATCAGAGTGGAAGATGGGAAGTACACTGTAATCTGTATTGCCATGGCAATTCATACAGAATATCTGTGCAGTGAGCATGCATATTTCATGATGCTTGTGACATTTCCAGCTTATGTAGGGGAACCCAAGATTTGGTCTGGTATCTGATGGTGTCTCTGAATGACTGACACCCAAAAATCTTATGGGTGTAGGATGAGTATCCCCCATAATCTTTAAAAGTACATCTTTACAGGAAATGCAAGTTACTGCTGTGTCCTTAGCTGTGGGTGGCTTCAAGTGACTGGTACCTGATCTATTTTAATTTTGGGGTAGATGAAGCTAACCCAGGTATAACCCTAAGCAAACGAATGGGTGCTCTGTACTGTGAATGAAAGTGACCTACAATCACATTACTTACTCTAGCTGCTGTATGAATAGACCTACAGCAAGACATCTCTTGATCTTTTGTAATTAAGAGGTTTTCCGTCATTCTTTCGTGTCTGTATTCTCTGTGACATTTAGCATACTGTGAGAACCTTGTGGCAAGCAAAACAATTCAGCTCACATTTGGGAATGGCATATAAACTCAGCATACTGCCCCAGGGCTTGGGCCTGAAGGAATGTCAGCTTTGCAGAGCTGATTGTACATGAAGAAGTGAAGTCAGAAATGTGAGGAACCTGTTGACACCACTAAATGAGAGAATAGATGAGGGTTATTAGGCTGCTAAATATAGCATTAGGAGATAGATGTAGGTGGAAAATTATACCAAATGAGAAGGATGATGATTTACACTCATTTTGCACAGGTGTAAATAACTACACGAGCACTGTTCCAGTCTGGTGCTGCCATTAGACTCCCCAGATGAAAGGCCAGATAATCTCCCAGTGACAACCAGTGCAGCTGAACTAGAATAGAGGAGGAAGAATGCATACTGTAACCTTTCAAAGATCCCCTGGAGAAATTCTGGCTGTTCTGACACAGCCAGTATCTTCCTTGGGTACCTGCTATTCTTCCTCAATCCCCACAGTGCCTGATTGGAGCTTCAGTCTGGTCTTAACATTGAGGTTAGTCACAACAGGTGAAGAATAAACAGCTGTAAACCTTCCTGGAGCATGCACAAAGCAAACAGTTGCTATGTGCCAGATTATTTCTAAGAAAGAAAGGATAGATGTTTTCAGATAAAATACACTAACGTTACAAAGCCTGTATAAATAGGTCATCTGAATAGATTGAGTTTGTACGCAAATGCACAGTAGTGTAACTAAGGCAGAGTGACCGGGGCAGTAGCCTCATTTGCTGATCTGTGAGGGAAAGGGGAAGACAGATGCAAAAATAATAGCTGCTACCATCGCCGGCTGGATGCGTCTCAGCTGGCATCTGTAGCTGCCCTATGCACTGCTGCTGCCCATGGGGCATGGATTCTGTGTTGTGCCCCTGCAAATGCACCTTATGTTTCAGCTAGAAACATGGAACTGGTTTGTGAGCTTCCAGTCAGGATGAAGTCAGGCAATGTTTCCTAGGACTTCTTATCTTCTGTTGCTACATAAAGGAAAACAAGATGAACCTTCTCTCCAATGGAGCACATTTTGCAGTCTCACTGAAGTCCATGTTGTTGTAGCTTCAAGACAAAAAATGTTGCATTGCCTATTTGTCCACATTTCTTCCACTACATACAAAAAATTAAATCACTCTGAATATCTTCCTCCAGCTTTTGATCTAAACACCCTCTCATATTCATCTCTCTGCTCATGTATCACCTTAGGATCTGTGGAGGACATTGTCATATAATAATAATAATAATAATAATAATAATAATAATAATAATAATAATAATAATAACAAACTGATGACTACATCTGAGTTTTTTATATAACACTTGTCACCAGTAGATTTCAAAGCATGTAATGAAGGAGAAATATTCCATTATCCCTACTTCACAGATGGGAAAACTAAAACACAGAGGCATTTAAATGACTTGTCTGGGGGCATGCAGCAGGCCAGTGGTGGAATCAGGAACAGAAGGAGCCATAATAATAATCAAGGAGCAGTCTTCATCTGCTGTGCACTGGATTTAACTACTTTTTCCAGCATAAAGGCATCCCAGTATATGGTTTGCCCATATTTTTTTCCTTAGAGCAGTGCAGTTACAGTACAAAAGCGCTCTGAAAACACCCCGACTGAATTGTGTATGGACACCAGAGAATGGCAAGAGACATGTGGAATGTGTGTGTAGCAAAATCACAGAAGATCACATTTCCATTCCTTGGTTGTACATCAGTTATTAAAAACAAACAAACAAAAATAATTCCATTGATTAGTTGGAGTCAAACATAACTATTATAAGTGTGTCTAAGGTTAAGATTATCTTGTGAAACTGGGGTGGGCCTTTGCCCACAGGGTGGCTATACGTAATCTAGCAACAACGGGGTAGTCTGGTTGTTGTCAACACACAGTTATTAGCATTTTGCCTTGTCATAGTACATAGGGATATTTTTTAAACCCGTATGATGTTATGAAACTATTCCAGATATTATTTGGGGTGAGTGCACAAGATGGAGAGCTGGGAGACCCAGTTTCTATTTCCAGTTCTACCCTAAACTATGAATTTTGACATAGCGCTTCACTCCTGTGCACCTCAATTTCACCTTGTGTAAAATGAGGATAATATTACTTGACATTCTGCCAGGGTTGTTATGTAACTTAGTTCACGTCAATTTATCAAGTGTTTTGAGATCCTTGAATAGGTATTAAGTAGTAGTTGCATTAGTCTTGCCACCATGATGCAGATGAAAAACCCATCCAGAACAGGAAAACCATACTTCTAACAACACAAACGTTGTTAGTATGATTTTAAATTGACTCTGGAAATATCTCTAGAGGTTCTAGATGTAGCAACCATAGCTGGGGTTTTTTTAAATTTTTTTTTAAGGGATGCCTTTTCAATAGTGGCTTCCAACCTGGAAGTGTAAGTGTTCCAAGAAAAGTTGAATTCAGGAGCTTTAAAATTCCTCTCAAGCTAGGCATGATAGCAAGAGAGATGTATCTTAAAAGAATTTAAAAAAATCAGGAGTCAAATAGTTCTTTGCAAACCTATGGCTCTGAAATAGAAAGAAAGAGGTCAGGATAATTTCACTGTGTATATAGCTCTTATTGACGTGGGTGGAAACTATGGGCGAGCAATAGAGAGAAATAAGTCCCTTTGGCTGGAATCCCTGAGCTTTGACAGATTTATGTTACGAATTTTTGTTCTTGCAGGGACCAAAAACCATCTGCTGGTCATTAGTGAAGTGAAAACCCCTGCAACTACCAATACTCATCGTAAGTACCTGTATAGTTTATAGTGGAAGGCAGAAAGGAGGTGAGAAAATGGAAACACAAAAGATCAATGTGGTAGTTATTCCGCTGAAGAAAAATGCCTTCAGGGTTGGCCTGGGAGGTTATATTATTGTAGAGGGCTGCCATGCCCCTCTTTCCTTATTATTTTTGCACTGAATCAGTAGTGTTTGAAGACAGGTGCAGTGCCCCAAGGAAGGAAAAGAGGATGACAGATATGAAGTAATTGTATCCATTAATCTTGCTACAGAAATCTTCCCTTTTAAGAGCAAACCTTATGTTTCATTACAGCGTCAATAATTCTTGTAAGGATCTTTGATGGGTCAAACTGGAAGAACTTAATTATTAGACCAAAAGGAACACTCACTCACTTGTGCTGTGATCACTGACTAATGTTGTTTTATTTCAAGAGGAGTATAGGTATAGTATGGATGGATTATTTTATTTGAATAAGAACATGTTTTAAAAAAAACCCCAAAAACAAAAAACCTTGGAAGCGTTAACAAAAAAGTTTTGTTGCATTTAAAAATGACTGATCAGTAACATAAGAAGGTTTTGTCTATATGTGAAAATCCAAGTGTGCCACTACATTATGCGTTTGATGATGTCAATATTGAATATGTATGAGCTTGGAGGAAATTCTTAACAAACAATACAGAAAATAATAAGAAAACTGATGATAACATCTGAGTCTTTTATATAACGTTTGTCACCAGTAGATTTCAAAGCATGTAATGAAGGAGAAATATTCCATTATCCCTACTTCACAGATGGGAAAACTAAAACACAGAGGCATTTAAATGACTTGTCTGGGGGCATGAAGCAGGCCAGTGGTGGAATCAGGAACAGAAGGAGCCATAATAATAATCAAGGAGCAGTCTTCATCTGCTGTGCACTGGATTTAACTACTTTTTCCAGCATAAAGGCATCCCAGTATATAGTTTGCCCATGTTTTTTTCCTTAGAGCAGTGCAGTTACAGTACAAAAGCGCTCTGAAAACACCCCGACTGAATTGTGTAGGGACACCAGAGAATGGCAAGAGACATGTGGAATGTGTGTGTAGCAAAATCACAGAAGATCACATTTCCATTCCTTGGTTGTACATCAGTTATTAAAAACAAACAAAAATAATTCCATTGATTAGTTGGAGTCAAACATAACTATTTTAAGTGTGTCTAAGGTTAAGATTATCTTGTGAAACTGGGGTGGGCCTTTGCCCACAGGGTGGCTTTGTGCGTTCTAGCAACAACGGGGTAGTCTGGTTGTTGTCAGCACATGGTTATTAGCATTTTGCCTTGTCATAGTGCAAAGGGATATTTTTGAAACCCGTATGATGAACATGTTATGAAACTGTTCCAGATATTATTTGGGGTGAATGCACAAGATGGAGAGCTGGGAGACCCCAGCTGGAAGAAAACAACTCCAACTATTGTCATGTCAGAAAAATCTAATATTACTGTTTATATTTAAGTGCCATTTATCTCAAAGAATGGCTAGAAATTAAGCAATCTCTAGTGCAGTGAAAGGCGTTTATATTTTTACATTATGTGGTTTGCTTACCTGAAGAATTCCTGCAAGTCTTTCTTTCAGCCTGGGTTGAAAGAAAGCCTACAACTAATTTGAATTCCCAGTTTTATTTAGGAAACAGGACATAACCTCCTTCTGAGCAGTGGGTTTGTTTGCATAGTGCTGTGTGACTGAGCTGGAAGGAGCTTACATAGTCTATGTGGTATTGACTGAAGCCTCTGTTTGGGTATAGAAAATGCCTAAGAAGCTTTATAAGAGTAAGCAATTTTATATGGTTCCATTTACCCAGGGATTTTTCCTTTGGAGAATCAGAACTTACTACACAAAGCCTGAGTGAATTGCCTATATGCACAAAATCTCCACAGAGTGGGATGAGATAGAAACCTGCCACCAGAGCCACTTTCTGGATGTTACTGCTGTTTATGGGAGTTCTCAGTGCAAGAAAGATGTGTTTGCACTGTGTACTATGCTAGCATTTCTGTTGTTAAGGCTACAGGTTTGCATACTATCAACCTGGAACAAGCTGTATGTATGTCTTTGTCCACAATGGAATCAGAGCTGTTTATGTATGCTGGGGGCAGCTAAGTAAACTCTTTTAGCTCGAGTGGCAGTAGCCTGCGGTGCCTCTGGAGCAGGATGAGGTGAGTCCTATTCCCCATATTGCCAAGAAAGCCTGAGGGGCTACGTTGCACAGCATGATGAGAACTGTGACATTCGAAGCAGCCATGAACTTGTTACAGAAATAATACTGTGCTGGTGTATAATGCTTTCCAGCCAATGATCTCAAATCACTTGGTAAACTTTAATGAAACCATCTCTGTGAGACACGTGTCACTATCCCTCTTGTATAAAGATGAAACTGGGGCACAGAGGTACCAAGGGAGAAATTTTTCACAGGCATAAATGACAGGTGGGTAACTAACAGGAATTAGATATTTATTTATACAACAGATCACGTAGGAAGTTTGCAGCAAGGTTAAAGAAGAGGATTCATCTCTTGGACCCTAGTTCTGGGCTATTACCAAATTACCATCCTCCCCAACGGGGCCTATTTCTAGTTGGTTTCCAGTTGGTGTCAGTTTTAGCATAGACTACATGATTTTTCCATACAGAGAAGCTGAGATGGCTCTGGCAACTATGCTGTTGGGAGTCTTTAGTGACAAGCCAGGTGACTACCAGAAGAGCAGACAAGCAAAAGAAGAAATCTACTAAGCTAGACTGTCATCCCTTGTCAGTGAGATCAGAATCTGGCCCACTGTCTCTCTCATGCTGTCAAGGAGGGAAGCAGCTGCTCAGGGCAGGAACAATGATCCAGTTCTAGAAATCTCCCAACTGCAACACTATCCTTTGTATTCACAGTCCTTGGGTCTCTGTTGTCGTGAAATCCTACCTGGTGATGATATAGCAATACATGCTGCCTAGCAATAAAAATGATAAAGAAGTCAGACTGACTTAATTATTTAAACTTGAAATTACATTTAATCACTGATAATTTTTCTACTGGGTTTCCAGAACTGTTTCATCTCAGTATTTGAAGCATTTTGCTGTTTAAGCTTCTTAAAAGGAGAGGGGAACAAAAACCTTGACATAATACCATGAAAGCAAAGAACGCGCTGACTGGAAAAAAATAGTTACTATATTTAACCTGCAATACCCTATTAGAGAACTGCAATTTTAAAACCTTTTCATTTTGATGTAGCATTTTCTGGTCTTTTAGTATGGTTTTTTTGTGTGTGCGTGGCTGAAACCAGAACAACATAGCTCATACCTGTACCTTGAGAGACGTAAAATAGAATGGGGGGTAGTACCCCCATTTTTTGCTTACTGAGCCTTGTATTTTAATCTAATTTGGGAAACAGATCCAATGAGTTTGGTGGTCTTACCATAGGCTCTAGTGGGCACTAAGCCAGACCACAAATCACCACGTAACTTGGCACAGTTCAGCACAGTGGTAAAGCATTGTCTGTGTCTGCTAGGAGAGAGAGGTCCAGGCCTGAAATAGAAAGGGTATTGCAGGTCTGGATTCAGGTGCATTGGCTGAGCTGCCTGGGGATTTGTGTAGCACCCTCCTGTGCTATGCTTGGCTCCAGCCAAAGCTATTAGTCTCTCTATCTGAGGTTTGAGTACCAAAAAATGCACACGATTTTTGTGTATGGAAAGGAGAACCTCACAACAAGCAGCAACTCTGCTGCAACTCTGCTTTGCAGCAGTGTGGATGAGTTAATGTTACTGAATTTCAAAGGGCCGGATCCTGCAATCTTCACTCAGGCCAAATTCCCATTTACTTCAATTAGTAAGGACTGCAGAAACAGGTTTTATGTTGCTGCCCAGTTCCTTGGCTGCTGCGTGTAATATATTACAGTGAAAAAGCTATTGGGCCAAATGCACGAATGGTGCATTTCCGTTAAAGGTACTGGAGTTTCACCAGGGATGAACCTAGCTCATTTAGTTGTATTCCTTTCCAAGGGATCACTCTGAATTCACACTGCAACTTCACTTCTTAGCAGTGAAAGAAATTGTTTTCCCTTTTCCTTCCAGATGGATAGTGCTACATGATCTGCACCTACCACAACTAATCTGCTTGAAGA
The DNA here is from genome assembly GCF_030867095.1 of Alligator mississippiensis. Taxonomy (NCBI): domain Eukaryota; kingdom Metazoa; phylum Chordata; order Crocodylia; family Alligatoridae; genus Alligator; species Alligator mississippiensis. Next base: position 2,299,655 of record NC_081833.1, on the reverse strand, counting down.
TTTCATGTATTTGCACAGCTGAGGCAGAGCTGATGTGCTTCCCCACTAGTCAGTCAAGATAACCAACTCCCCTGTAAAAGGGGGTACATGACTGGGCAAATCTTATGGGATCTTAAAATAACATCCTTTCTGGAGTTGGCTTTCCAAACTGCAGCAGTCCTGGGATTTCTACCTGTTCTGGGGCATCTGCATAGACATACTGTTCTTTGGAGCTCCCACAATCTTACTGCTATTGCTTACTTGCCATGTGTATCCAGGCCATCTCCCACACATTTGAAGGGTGAAGAGATAGAAAATGTGGTCATTACAGTTGCCATTGAAGCTTTAGAGGAAGAGAATGTCCCAAAGAATAGCCAGGACTATGGTGTATCCCTCCTCAACGAACAGACCCTACCCCCTAACTTAATAGCCCCAGTTTGCACTTAAAGGAGTGCAGAAAGGTGATGTCATTTGGGTTTCAGTCCCAATCTTATATTGGTCTACTCCTCAGTGAGATCAGAAGGCTTAAAACAAACTAATAAGTCCAACAGGATGGGTTCACAAGACCACTGCTATGGGTTACATGTATATACAGGTATATTTAGAAAATGCTCATAGGAGCTGTTGGAAGAAAGGGAGTCTCATAATTATGTCAGGAGGTATTTAACAGGGAGGAGTCATTATGAAGTATGGTCTGATTTTCTTAATATCTGTTGGGAACGCTATTAATGATGGTTCATATTACTGAGCTTTTGTAATACAGTATTTAAGAATAAAATTAGAATTTAAAAGCAGCAAAAAAATGAAGCACAATATCTTCAAAGATGCTCAAGCGTCTCTTCTGTGCAAAGTTAGTGCATTATGTCTACACGAGTCTGCTGCAAACATGCCAGTGTTTTAAGAATATGTGTATGTACTTCCACATGTGGCATGTGCTATGTATTAGTTTAGTATAAATTAGTCCATTATAGTGGGGTGAAGTATTTTGTGTTGCAGTATCTGTCGGTGCTGTACTTGTGTGGCACTGTGAGGTGTGTTCGCACATGGCTCTCATGTCTGGTGTCGCTGGTATCTATCATGTGTTATGTATGCCGTGTGCTGGTGTCATTCAGTGTTGTGTAACCATATAATGAGGTGCATACGCTGTATGTGTTCTGAAGCAGAGTGTTTGAGAATAGAGTTTTCTAGTTTCATTTCACGTGTGTGTCAGACAACATGAAGTGCTGAGGCTTGGGTAAGTTGGCTTGTGCCATATCTTGGTCAATGTGTGTATGGTGCTATAGGTGTATCTCACGCCTGGTAATTACTGCTCAATGTTTATGTACCAGTAAGTGTCAAATGCACATTTACAATGTGTGTCCTAATGGCTGGCATAAAAGCATTAGAAGCAAATATTAAAGAATGGAATAAACAAACATAAAAATGTAAGTTGTCACAGTTAGGGTATGTATGCCACCCTTGGCAAAGATATCCGAGTGCTAGCTCTGGTACCAGGACCAGCACAGCCATGTTAGAGTAGCACTCTACCAAGGCTAATTAGCTCTGCTGAGACTCCAACTATATTAGCCTTGGCAAAGTGCCCCAGTAATGCAGCTATACCTTTTCCAGGACTGAGCTAAGACATTAGATCTAGGTTGGATATCCGTCTGTGGTACTGCACTGTGCTCTGTAGCCATACCCGCTGTTTTTCCTTTACCTGCATGTGATCTATTTAAAAGGGATGCATTTTTGGAGAGCTTGGCTTTTGTAAAAGGTGTTGGATATTCTGGCACAGGTGCAATGAGTGGAGAGAACAGGATGGACTTATCCCCTACACCTTCTTACTGCAGTACTATTTTTCAGCTCCGGGGCTGATACAGGGGGGCTCAGGTTGCGCTACTAAGATGTGCACATTTGTGTGTATGAGCCGGTGTTAGCATTGCTGTGTGATGTGTACCTGCGTCAGCTTGCATCGTGTCAGTTGGCGATGAGGATTTCTAAGGTGTGCATGAGGTGGGGCGGTGGTGCTGCTCTCACGGGTGGCAGCGCATACGGCTGTGCCACTCACGTTCGCTGGCGTGGCAGGCAAGCAGCGTCACGCAGGGGTGAGGGATCCTGCCCCGTGCCGTCGCTCCCAGGGGCTGCTTGGGCATCTGGGAGCTGGCGCATCCCTGCCAGGTTCAGGCAGTGCTGGAGG